>NC_090935.1:1224599417-1225938167 GCF_040938575.1 Ambystoma mexicanum
CAAGGCGGGATAAAGGTGGAAGCAAAGGCAGCCACTGACACTCAGTTCATCGGGCGGATGTTAGTGAACAAGGTTGGCAGGGCTTTAGGGGGTCGGTCAGAGGGCCAAAGGAACCCAGGTCGGAGGAGAGGACAGAGTGGTCTGACCAGGAGAGAGAGGTGACCAGTTGGGAGGAGAGAGAGAGAGGTCATAGTGTATGAGAGCATCCAGAATATGTCAAGCCGTGTGGTTTGGACCAGAAGGGAGAATGGAGAGGGATAGAGAGGTACACAGGTCAATGAAAATAGTGGATGCTGTGGCAGGGGAGTCCAATTGGATGCTGAAATCACCCAGGAGGAGGAGTTTGGCGGTGGATGAAAGTAAGGAAGAACATAAATCAACCCATTCAGAGAGGAACAGTGTGGTAGTTCACGGAGGCCGGTAAATGCCATCAATGGTAAGGGTGGAGGAGGGAGAGATGACCAACTTGCACACCCTTTTCTCAAAGGATGAGTAGAGCTAAGTGGTTAAAATGGAATAAGGAACCCACTCAGGGAAGATTAAGGCAACCCCACTGCCAGCACGATGAGGTGGAGGCTTGGATGATCTTGAAGCCGTCAGGGAGGAGGGAGTCAAAAGCAGTGACTGAGCTGGTTACTCTGAATATCACCAGTAACACACTGCCAGCTCTACCAACAGCAAATAGCAAACTGTTGAAGGTGTATGCTAGAGCTCTCAAGGTTACCACTAGTTCATCCGTTCAGCTCCCAAGGTCCCAACAACCCTGCCCCCAGAGCAAATGGAGGACTCAGCCAAGGCCAAGTTAGAACTGTTGTTTATTACAAAAACTGACAGGGATCATACAGGACATTCACGCAATTCCAGAATCACAATTCCAACACACATGTCACTTGGTTTTGATGCACAATGGTGTCAGCACCTGCTCCCTCCCTCTAAAGCCTAACGCCTGCATTCATTGTGTGCTCGGAGTGGTAGACATTATGGATTGCCTATATACATCTTACTTTATTGGACCTGGCCTGCCCCTTCCCCATGAAACGTTCTATTATATTGTTGCAGGGCCGTAGGAGTACCATTGGCCCTTGCCCCCTGCCATCCACCCCTAGATTTCTGTTCCCTGATTGGCTGTAACTTGTCTCCTCAGGCCTGGGGTGATGTGAAATGACTGTGTTCCCAATGTATCTGTTAGCAACACCACTTTTGCCTATGAGAGTGCTCTCCTCTTTGCAACATTGTTAACTTGTTCATGTTTCAATTCTCATCTGGGTTGCTGAGGAGTGTTCATCTTCCCACCGTGAGTGAATACCCATTGTCTAGCTTGGTTGCATCACATGGTTGAGGGCCACAAATCGAGCTCTTCTTGTCTGCAATTATGAGGGTTTATTCTGTTTTTCTGCAGGTGGCTCCTTGTCGTCTTAAGTTTGGAATGTGCTGCTTGTCTCTGACCTTGGCTGCAAGACCTGACCTTCCCGCTTTGTGCAGCCTCATTCTGCTTTTCTCTCATCCCCTTTCCTGCGGTTGAGGTCTTACGTGTTTTCCAATACACTAATACTATGGTTTCTGCACTCTTATATAGTGCTATATTGCCTATAAGTTAGTCCTACTTCGTCCTCTCAGTCTCCTTATATGATCTTGTAGTTCCAAAGGGTTAATTTCTATAAACATCTGCAAGCTTGCTCAGCATCTCTATGTTGTCTTGCGTTTAGCGTTTCTGCACTTAGTTAATGAGAAAAATAATAAAAGCTTTGACTGTATGTATATGTATCTGTCCTGTTACAGAACTGTATAAGCATGTTCTTCATGTTTACAAGTGTGTGTTTGTGTAAAGCTGTGCATAGCTGCAAGTGTACTTCATGACTAACGTGGCAACGTCGTGGTGTCCCTAAAGACAGCAGCAGAGTGGTTTCTCTGCATTTACTCAACATCATTCATCATGGCATTTGGGTCTACGACCACTGTTGAAGCACCTGTATCCATAAAGACATTCACTGGATATGGTTGGAATGGCTGTCTGAGGGAATACCTCTCTGCATACATGTCAGTCACTGGTGCTCCTGAGGATTGTCCGAATAATGAGTGGCTTTGTGCGTTCTTGACTCTTCGGACTGTCGTGTTCATGGGGATTAGAGGGGGGGGCATTCCTGGGACCCTCTCTTCAAACCTGATTAATTATTGTTGTATCATTTAGCCTATCGAAGCCAAGTATTGAGTTTCCTTGTCTTACCAGCTTCCAACCACCCGTGCCCATTTCCAGCAGCAGGTTTTCATCTGTGCTCAGGAATTGGGGGAAATGTTCCCAGAATCAGATAATAATAGCAATGCGGGCTAGAGCCCGACTCGTCATCAGTGTGCAGTGAACTCCACGCAGCATGAAATGCACCCTACGGGGAAACTCCCAACCTCACAAAGAGGGGGCTGCCCCCGAGCAAATCCTCAATCACAAAGGAAGAGGAATATGTATTATTGTATTAGGCCAACACCCAACAAAGCTTCCATTATTTGTCTCATTATTGCTAAGCTGGGGTTCCCAAGTCAAAGTTTCAAAAGCCAAGACTGGTCTCTCTTTTAGGTGCCAAAACACGTATTTATACCCTATATTCTGACAGTAATGGCAAGTCAATAGAGAAATGCCTAAAATGTGAACAATTCCTAGGCATTTGTCTGTACCTCTATCACTCCAACAATTCCACTTGTAAATCTATGAGAAATTGCAAGGAATTCACCTTAGTATTTACTAACTAGCCAAAAAGATAATGTTGTTTTCAAAATACACAGCTTAGATCCATTTGGGCAGCAAGTGATGTCCCATGGGAATTGCTCAAAATCCATAAATTGGTAAAAGACACCACTACAAACCAATCAGCTGAGATTTCTAGAAAATATAATGCATCCTCAACTTCCCATGACAAAAAATAATGTGAGCTACCTTGGAACACAACTGCACACCATTATCACAGACCGCAGCCTGCTTGGGTAACATCAATGTGGCTTCAGACCTGCCACCACGGTTCTATGTGATATTTCACCTTCTAGAAGCCTGCACATCAAAAAGACTGATTTGTTTCAGCTGTTTTTGTTCGACGTTGAAAGGAAAATAGGCAAAAAATACAGAAGAAACCCTGAATGAACAAAAAAAACAAAGTTGGGCTGGACAAAAAAAAAACTCCCATAATGTCAAAGGAGGGGACATTAGGGATTTGGCAGGTGTGGGGGTGTCCCCCAATAAAGAAAAAAAAAGAAAGTGATCCTGCAGTGTCAGTTCCCGCCCATAATTTTGAGATCGATCAGACCTTGAAGGGAGGAGCCTGATGGAGGTGAAGGCAGGTAAGTGGGGGTATATTGGGTTAATTTTAAAGGTTAAAGGGGTGGTGGGTAGAAGGGATAGGGGTATACAACATTTTTGTTAGACGAACATTTCAGCTTAATTTCTTTTCTCGCTGTGGTAAGAGCCGCTGCAATTTAATAATGTATATATACGTTGAGAGCAGAATTATCACACTACTGGGGGTTTGCACCCCCACAACCTCAAGAAGCTGTTCCCCTGCAAGCCCACCCTCTCCTATGCTAGTTGTTATTCCTCTAAATTGGAGGGGTAAACCCCCCAAGCCTACCTTTGACCCTCCCCTCCCTTTCCCCAAAGCATTCCCACATAAAACCCATCAAACACACACACTGATGCAGGCACATAAATGCAAATGCAAATTAACTCACGTTTACCTGGTGCCCGCCCCTCCAATCCTTCCACACACTTTCCCCTCCTCCCCAACAGACACACACAAAAACTCACTCGCACTCACACACACAAAATCCCCAAAACACTTACCTCGGGCCCCGGCGGCTTCCCTCTTCCATCCCGGCCATGCCTGTTGGTCCCTGTGTGCAATGGAGTGCATCCAGGGCGTGACAATTCGATTTAGATTTCTAAAATGGCTTTTTTTAATTCCTTTTTTTCTAAACGAGTTTTTTACATAGCATCGCCACCTCCCTGGTGAAGATGATAGACTCATTATCTTTGACGGAGGCAAGTAATGTCTTCCCTTTGCGCTCTACCTATCTGTTGCATCTTGATCATAATAATAATATCATGAACTGTCACCTGGGCATGGAGGGAAGTGTTCTCAAGGGGTTCACGCTGTTCCTCTAAGATTTATTACATATTTATTACAGATGCTGAACATTGGTCAAAGTGTCCAGGATCCACATCTGCACACCATATGCAGTCCCTCGAGGACCAATCCTCCCCTTGCTATTCAAATATAAATGGAGCACCACCAAATAAATTCTGAAGATACACAGCTATAACACAAGGTCACAACTTCCATTTCACTATCTGGGACAAAACTCGCAAAGCTCTTAATTGTCTTTCCAGGATCCTCCAACCACCTTCCCCATTGAGGACTGTGCACCAGTTCTAATAAAGCTTAGAATCACTCCATCTCTTGTAACCAATGATTAATCTCTAAGAAGAGTGCTGGATAGGAACCCAGAACTTGGCCGACTCATCAAAAAATGTGAGTAAAGACATAGGGGCTGATTCATGGAATTTGTGCACCGAAAAACAGGGATTTGTGCGCCATTCCGCCCGCAAATCCCCATTTGTTAAACAGGGATTTGCAGGCAGAATGGCTCACAAATCCCCCGTTTTTCGGTGCACAAATTCCATGAATCAGCCCCATACTGTACTAGCACTGCATCTTCCAAAACTTGTAACACATGCTTCCAAATTTAGAACTATGTTTATTTGGTCAGACCCCTTTGACCTTCTTTCAGAATATAGTAATGCTCTTCTAATGGGCCTGCCAAATGGCTTGCAGGCTCCATGCCACAGAATCATTGATCTCCAGAACACACCAAGTTGATCACATCACACAGGTCATCATTAGCGGATCTTGCTCCCAATAGAAACTGTGCATTTTCAAGATGGGACACTTTCCCTACAAGAGCCTGCACATTCAGTCTCTAAAAAATCTAGTTGACAAATCCCAATTTTAAGAGAACGTAGGGGCTGTACTGTAAAATAAAGAGCAAGTGCCTCAACATCATGAATCAGTCTCTCATCATTTTTCGTGAGGATCTTAAGACCTTACACACTCCATCTAATACTGTATGCCACCACTCCATTGCAGAGCTTGCAGACTTGATAGTTTCAGAGGAAAGCACACCGTGGTCCCTTCACATGACATCATTTAGGATTTTAGGTGATACTAATTCCCATGTTTCCCTGCTCTGATCACTTGTATTACACATGACACTGCCATTGATCCTCTGACCTGAAACCCAAACAAATTCGAAGCCATACTAAGCTGCTTGTGCCTTTGTGCATGTTTTGGCCCACCCCTTCCGAGTCATTCTGGCGGTCAGTGCTGATGTTTTAACTGCTAGCTTCACCTTTTCTCTCCTTGCTGCCTGGCTTATCACCGCCCAATCACACCTATCGCATGTTACGCCCCCTCTGGTTGCTTTTATCCTGTAGTTGTACATGCCTTAATTTATAGCATCCCCTCAAATACTCTTCCCACCTTAGTTTATTTTACCCACTTCTATGGCTTCACCGCCGCCCCTCGTTTCTGTACCCTTTGGAGAAACATACCAGCTTACCAAGTCTCCCCTCGCCTGTCTCCACCTGACATGTTATACATGGCCCAGTGTACACCTCGTCATTCCTTTTCTGATTATTATTAAAAGTATGTATGTTGTTTATGTTCTTGGGCACTCCAGCTGTACAATGTTCCTAATCTGGTTATCTGTGCACTCGTAGACTCCAATAGACACGGGCAAAAGCCGGGCTCAAGTCGAGGGTACACGCAGGGGGGCGGAGCCCATCCACTTTTTTCAGAGGGGGCACTCAGTGCCCCCCAGCTAAAATGAGAAACATTGGATGCTCACTTTGAATTTATGAATTAAAGCAGACAGCGGGGATCGAACCGAAGTCCTCAGGTTTGTAGGCAGACTCTTCACCACTCCACTATATAACCTTATGAAAAATAACAAACAACTAAAGGTGAAATATCCCATTTATGTACTGCAAGTCCCAGGGAAACATTTGTATTGGATCTTGGAGTTTAAAAAATGCACACCTTTTAACGTTTCCAAAAACACTATTAGTAGAAAATATCCTGTCTTGGTTTTGTGTGTGTGTTGATTTTAAGAAAGGCAAATGCCATTCGTCCTGTTCAATTTGTGTGGTTATGTAAAGCCAATTTAATGAAATGTGCATATTGCGCCTTGATACCTTAATTCCTGACCACGTTACATCCCATTGCGTTTGTTGATGAGTCCCCCCACTTGAATTTTTAGGACTTGACCCCTGTGGAGAAGTGCTGTCCAGTGCCTGTCCACATCTGTATGCAAATAGCATTCCTCATGAGCTTCCCGTTTACAACACTGGCAGCGATAAGCCCCTGGTCTGTGCTCTATCAAATCGTAACAAACGCTAAGGTAATATAATAAAAACAGCTCCGTTCAAATTCTTAGCTTAACTTAATAGGCAGCTTCACTCTGTGATTGGGGACTACGTTGGTTGTGTTTTCCCAGGGATTAAAAACAAAGGCACAGTAAATCAAGCTGTCTGCAAGTCGCATGTGTTTCGCAGACATAACAACCATGTTATGCATTTTTACGTAAGTACATACCAAAGCAAGGTTGAATTCAGTTTAATCCTTTAATTTAACTTGATCGCATACATCAAGAGGCCAAGGGCATTATTCGAAATTTGAAAGGAAAGCTCAGTTCCCTCTCAAATTTAAATTGATAGCCTGATTATTTTGTTTGTGGCCTATCATTACTGTTGATATTTGAACTTTCATGATAAAATGCTCAAATTGTTGTGTAAAGTACTTTTGCTGAAAGTTGAGCTTGAACCACAAATTACCTTCGTTATAGGAAATGTCGTTTTAAATGTTGCTGTGCTGTAAAATGAATACCTTTACTGGCACTCTAGTGTGTTTAGGATGTAAAGAGAGAGGGCGGGAAGTACGCAGGAAGTCTTTATGTTTCCTGCATTGTGAACCATGGTAAAGTAGGTCATATCCCATCAGAAACTGCAGTTAGATACAATTGGCACATAGATGCCTAAACTATGTAAGAATGTATCAGACATAATTCACTCCCTTCACTTTAAATGAGGGGGATGAAAACACCCACACATGTGAAATATTCCACTTGTATAGCATGCAAGCTTTGGAGACAGTTCTTAGAAAGTTGTTCTGAAAAATATTCTCACGGGTAGACCTATTCGTCTCCTGATAATCTATTGTTTACAGTTATTTCATTATTCCATATGCTTTTGCATACACATAAATGGACCTTTGTGGAGAAAGGTTCCCCACATTCTATTATTTATTTGTTTCATAATAAAGCTCCTGTCTTGCCAAAGGCCACATTGATGCGCTAAGCATCAGAAAGAGCCCAGTCATTTCTTCTCTGATTTGCCTCAAGGCCGTCAGATGTCTGTTCCCCTGACAGTATGGTTCCTTGCATGACCAGAGGATCCCATTGCCAACCGGAGATGGGCGAAGGTGGGGTTTGTGGATTTGGATCCACCACAGATTGGCTTTAAGTGGAGAATTTGATTTAAAAGAAATCTCCTTAGTTCTCTTTTAACCACACAGTGAATGGGTGGTGACCTCAGACGCGGGCCACAGAGTTCCCAAGTAGTGAGTGGTTTGTCATTTTCTCATCTGATGACCATATCTAAGACTGCCGGAGGAAAAGGTAGACAAACAGGGTTAGTAAATGAAATGTGTTTTTATTTTGTAATATTTAAATAACGTGGTTGCCTTCATAAGTGAAGAATTTTCATTATGAAGTGTGATGAACTGTAACAGTTTTAACATGAGCAAGCAGTAGGTGCCATTGAAAATAATGGTTTCTCCATAAGAAAGTGAGAGCTTTTCCCCCATATTTAAGCCTTCTCTTTCTTGTGTTAAATAGGATGTTGCAGCAAAAGAAAAAGTCCTTTCTGGGACAAAGGGCCTCACCACGACCTTAGTGGTATCCCGGCGGTAATACTGCCAGGATACCGCCAGTGCAAATAGCATTACCGCTGCTCGGTCCGGCGCTATTAGCACCGGATCACGAGTAGCATTACAGCGATAAGTTCCCATTCCCATTTGGGTTCAATGAGGTTAGGGGTGCTGAAAACGTCTGAAAACTGGACAGCAAGGGGACATTTTTACCTGCAACAAGAAGCTGGACGTAAAACTCTCACTTTCCGCCCAACTCATGATTGGGCCAACCCTTAAATGCGGTGGTAATAGCGTTACCATCGTATTTAAGGGCCAAAAACCAACTCATGATGAGGCCCTTGTCTTGTTGAAAGAAATTTTGTCTGGAAATTGCATTGTTGGTTCCTTGTCTTCTTTTGATGACAATACCACCGGGATACCGGCTAACTCGTGATGCAGTCAATACCTGTAGTTATCGACTGTACCCTAAACATTGTGAATGGCTGAGAGGAGGTCAATAACAATCCCGATATGCAAATTGGCACTATTTAAATTAGTGTTAGCGTTAACATGGGAAGCATGTTTCTTCTAGGAAATGAGGAAAATGATTAACTATTGTGTAGTTATAAAAGAACATAGAATCTCTAAAATGGTAAATAATCGGATGCTGATTTTTCAACGGGAGCTAAAGTAGAAGTGATTATGCAAAATATCTGTTATTCTGCATGTGATGAGTTGTGGGCATGTATGATGTAGATTACCCAAGTTTAATCGCAATGAACAACATCCTTACCTGAAAAATACTACTCATGTGTAAAATATGACCTTTCGATGAAAACAAATTGTTTCCTTGTGCATTGATTGATCTTTGTAATGAAATGTAATAGAACATGAAGATGAAGTACGATTGCTTCTCTTTAACGAAATGGGCACAAACCTTCAAGAGATACATATTTTGTATGAATAAAACGAAATATTGTATCCGTTTTTCTTATTTTTAAATTGGGAATTTATTAGTACAACATTATTGACATTATTTATTCCGGGTGCCAATCCAACATATTGTATGCTCACTCTAACATATCTGTAATTTCTCAATTGTGTTCTGGAGTTGCAGAGCAGGTTCATTCTAATCCTACCCTGTTTTTATGTTCTCAGTTTTAGGTAGTAGGTTGAATATTCTTGAAAAGAGATAACTTGAATGTTATCTCACTTACGTGCCCTGATATTGGACAGTACTGCAGATATTCACTCTGTATTACCCCATTTTATGGCTTTTCGGGTTTAGTTTCTCTTTTTTTTAAATCGTTACCTGACAATATATCCAATGCCACAAGAAACACTCCAACACCTTTAGGTGCACTGTCCTATATTAAGGCACCTAACGCAGTAATGACACAGTTTATTTAATGAAGCTAAAAGAGGACCCTGTAAATCAGAGATGTGTCTCAAGAACAGAAAATAAGTTGTTAGCGTGAAAACAACTAAAGCAATATCGTCTGAAAATTAAGAAATCCGATGGTGAAATAAAAGTGGACCAAAATCAGAATTCATGAAAGAAAATTCCAGGAAATTCCAAAGTCCATCTAAAGAATGGTGATGCACACAAAGCAGAAAAGGGCACCTCCTTTGTGGGAGACAGAAGATAGAAGGAAGAAAGGAAGCTGTATAATATAAGGATTAAACATGTACAACAATGAAACAGACAACATATGGTAAACTTGAGAACAAACATCTTGGAACCGAAACAATTTTGACAGAAAAAGGAAACTAAAGATAAGGTCCTTCCCTTAGCATACTTCTACTCCACCAGCCATTTCACTTCTACCTGCAATGGTGGTCAAGGACACATTGACCATCTAGACTAAAATGGCAGTAATCCATTGAGAAGTGACAAACCCATGGGCCACACAATTCTCTATATGGAGCAAAGGTGCACAGAACAGCCACCCCCTCATTGGTCAGCCTCAAAAGAAAACATACCACCACTTTTCCAAAGAGAAAAAACAAATACACTATTTCTTGGAGATAGAATAAGACAGCTGTTGACCAATAGCAGGCAGGATGGCTGTGAAGATGTTGCTGATCAAGAGGCCCGCCAATGTTTTATAAAGCAATAGAAGTAGCAGTTGTGCCTGCTATTCCTTCATCACTTTGGTAGACATTATAACACATTCTTGTTTTACCTAAAAGTAACAATGATACCTAGAGAACAACAATGCCATACAATGTTAGGTCATCTGCACTTTTTTACAACCAGTCGCTTCAAAATCAAAACGGGAACTATGAAAAAAGACCATTGAAGCCCCTCTCTTAAAGCACCAGAGACTTTCTAGCAGTCACATAGTACACAATTATGAGTACAACTGACTCTCTGGGCCTCATTACATGGTAGGCGGAGAACAATGGCGCAATTAGCTCCATGGTTCATGCCGGTAAAATACCGGCACCGCCTTGGTGGAAAGGGGAATTCTCTCTTAGGTGTAAAAAGAACATACAATAAACACTGGTTAAAAAGGTGGAACACACTGAGCCATATGCAAATCAGTGAAAGAGAAGAAGAAAAAGAAAGTCAAAATGGAATAAGTAACTATAGTAAACACAGACACACCAGATAAAACAGAGAGTAGGGATGCAAAGAGGAAGAAACGGGGAGGGAGCAAATATCTACATGGAGAAGATGACATGTTTCAGTTGGGGAAAGATGGGTCACTTTGAAAGCTCAGGATCCTACCCAGTGCTGGGCATGCAGAAGGAAAAATCACTGATGGAAGCTGTCATCAGTGTGAGTGGCTGGAATATAACCTACTACAAGTGCAATTTAAGGATGCAGGGTATCGAGGATAGCTATTGGCAGACACATTTACCATACACAATTGTAACATGCAAGAGTTGTTGGAGGGGGGGTAATAAAAGGCATAAACAAGATCACCCCTATAAATCCAGCCTAAAACAACAGGAGTGTTTAAATGACCAAGACAGCAATATATGGGGTTGTGCAGATCTTAGTTGAATTTAAAGACAGCATAGCAGTGATACATATATATGCAGCAGGGAAAGTAGCCAATATGCTAAATTGGAGAGATTATGGAAGCCTGAGTATTACACTGGATCCTAACAAACAGGAGCAGAGTTTATGCATGGAAATTATCTGAGCATTGGAGGAGAGAGCATTTCCTGGGGTAGTCATCAGAAATATAGTGTGAGGGGTCAGAAATGTGAGATGTACACAAAAGGCAGATTATTCTCAAAAGTTGCTGTTTTATTAAATAAAAATTGGTGAGATAAACACCTATCTTTCCCTAACCTAACAAAGATGCCCATGCCAGGAAAACTAAAACTAAAGAAAAATGACCTAGTGTCCAGCAAGTCTCTGACCCTCACACTAATACACACAATACAATGATACAAGGAATGCTTAGCTGTCTTCAGTTCAACAAAACGGTATTCCAATTTAGAAAGTACTCCTTGTGACCAGGGTTGGACACTCTTCGCATGGATCAATTCAGTAATACCTTGACAAAAGTCTGGATTCAATACAGTTCTGAGCAATAACAAAGTTCTTTTCCTCATCAGACAAAAAGTCTTTTCCATTCACTGTATCCTTCCACTTAGCAAAGTTAATGTCTCTCTTGACTATTTTTTGGTCAAACATCATAGCAACTGTTATTTTCCACAGTTTAGTGCTTGGTAAAGTAAATGTCTCTCCTTTGAAAACACAACTTCATAAACCAAGACAATTGTTCTCTTCAAAAATGTCAAGTCATTCTCAACACAATATACTTCTTCTTCAAAGGAAACACTTTAGTCAGGATAGCATAGCAATGCATTTTGGTACTGCAACAGTTTGTCAAAAAGGTGATCAGATTAACAAGTTCTTTCCAACACACTTTTTCACAGTTTTTCACCTCAAACACAAACTCATAGCTTTAAATCTTCTTCTTCTTTCCTGGTATACTCACCTGCCAGGACAAAAACTCCTACAATTACAATTGTGCTTGTTCCAAGATTCTCCAGTACAGTGTCCTAGGTGGGGGGTTTGAACAATAACTGCTTCTCTTTATAGTAACTTGACTCTTGACAAGGTGGGCTACAGATCTCCCCAAATTGGAATCCCATAAAAGGGAAGTTGCACCCTTGTTGTCTCTTTTTACTCTTCTATAGCCTTTTGGCTGTTGGCAATGCAGCTTACAGGTTTCTTTTTTTTTTTTTTTTTTTAACTTGTGTTTAATTGTATTACAATTTTTACAAGATTTTTCCCTTCACTCGATTCCAATATGTTTCCTTTAACTGTTTGGTTTGTTTGTGCTTTCTGCTACCTTCCATGATATTCATTTTCTTCTTAAAAGAGGAGAACAATTTCCTATTTGTTCTCAGATGTCTTTTCTTCCAGCTTCAAGCTGTCCAGAAATTTTGCAGTCGCTATAGTCAAGGTAGTTGAATCCCCGCTCATCAACCTATTCCACCAATCCTCTTCGCTGACAGTCTGATACTTTAATCCGTGTGGGTGGAGGTAGGTTTGTCTAAGTTTGTTCGTTCCTGGGCAGTGAAGAAGTAGATGTCGTAGTGTTTCAGTATCCAACCTTTTACAATAGCGGCAGTTGTTATTCTCCGATTGTTTCCTGAGAAAGAGAATCTCATTTGTCTTCAGAATGTTCAGACGTGCTCTCAAGAAGATAGTTCGCAGTCTTTTGTCTGGGAACTTTTTTAGATAGTTTCTTACTTCGTTCAGCTTTTGAGTGTTGGTTGTATGATGGGTCGGGATTATGTGTTCTTCCGCTTTTTCTAACGTATCGATCCAGTCTTGTAACTTTAATTTCTTCTTTATTTTCCCTGGAATACGTTCGATTTCCCATTCAGAACAACCAATTTGTGCTGCTTGTTCCAAAAGGCTGTTATACCAAGTTGTTAACATAGGGTTTTTGCCGCTCTTCATTTCTTTGAAAATGATGTCCAAAATTTTTGGTCTGGGGAGCCTTAAGATTTTTCCCAGAAACAGCAGACTGTTTCTCTCCACTACTGATTTCAATGATTGCAAACTTAGTTTGCGTCGGATGTTTGCTACAGGGGTGGAGTTTGGCAAACGGAGCACCCTCCGCCAAAATACACCTTCCAGTTTTGCCCACAGCGTCTTCGGGAGATATGGCATTGCCTCTGCTCCATAGGTCAGAGCCGGGGTGGCTTTTGCTTTAAAGAATGTTATTATCGGTAGAGTTGAACATTTACCGAATTTTCGTTCCAGGGATAGTGCTTGGGCTGCTAATGTTTTTACCTTAGAGAACAGATGTTCTTGCATCGTTATTTCAATTCTGCTGCAAGATAGTTTCACCACCAGGTATGTAAAACTCTTTACTGTATCCAGTTTTTCTGAGTTTGCAAACCATTGAGGGCATTTACTTGGTCTAGATGCTTTTCCCAAGATCATTATTTTGGTCTTTGAAGTGTTTAATTCCAGGTCGTTTTTCTTTAAGTAGCGGGTAAGACTATCCAGTTGTCTCTGGAGCCCGATGGGCGTTTGGTCCACTAAAAGGATGTCATCCGTGTAAAGCAGGCGAGTCACTTTCGACTCACCTATTTGGGGAGAAAAGGAACGGGTGTCATTTTCTGCATCCATTATGTCCTCCATGTATGCCTTGTACAGCGCCGGCGCCACGGGACAACCTTGCTTGACTCCTCTGGCCGTCTGTATGGTTGTTGACAACGAGCCGGCTGCATTGAGCCGGACTCTGATTGAAGTGTCGCTGTGCAAGGCCTTCATGGGTTCGAGGATAAATAATGGGCAGTTTTGTTTTTCCAATTTCTTCCATAATTTGCCTCTATTTACACGGTCGAAAGCTTGGACCAGATGAATCGTGGCAATGAAAGTTGTAGGTTGATCCTCAAAGACTTTGGATTTCAAGATGCTAATCAGCATAATATTGACAGAGGTGCCTAAGTTCTTTTCGAACCCTGATTGTAATGGGTCCGCTGTTTTTGCCTCCTTTTGCCATGTCTGAAGTTCGTCCAACACCAAGGAGCCGAAAAGTTTCCCGAGCACATCCAGAAGTGCTATCGGCCTATACTTTTTCGGGTCGTTCCTCAAGCCCTTCTTGTAAATAGGAATGATATTAACTGTTTTCCACGTGTCGGGAATGGATCTTGTAATCCTGCATCTTCGGAAAATTTCCGTTATTAACGGTGCCCAGGCTTTTGCATTCTGTTTGAGGTGATTGTTAGAAATTCCGTCTGGGCCAGGTGCACGAGAGTTGTTTAACTTCCTGATCTTTTTTCAGAATAACCTGCTCGGAGCATGTTATCCATTGCGATGTATCCCATTTTGCCACTTTAGTTTCTATTGGCGTTGGTTCTTTGAATAGTTCGGTAAAGTATTCAACCCATTTCTCTTCTGAGACACTGTTGGTAATGGTCTTGTCTGCGACTGCCAATTTGTTTTTTATTAGCTTCCAAAAGTCTTGCGAGTTCTTTTTACACACTGCTCTCAACATGGACTCTGCGTCTTCTTGATACAGTTCCCATCGAATTGGAGCCATGCTTTGTAACCTTTTTTTTGTGTAGTTGCCAATTTAAGATTTGTTTGTGTTGGGTTTAGTTTAGCCTGTCGTGTTACTTTTCGTAAGTAGGATTTCTTTATCCTCAGTTCTTCATTATATTTGTGCAGATGAGTTTTTTCAGGTCTTCTCTTATGCATTGGGCACAAGTAGGGAATGAGAAGTGGACAGTAGTCCAGTTTTTCAGTGAGAATTTTTGCACTGGATTGTCTATTGTAAATTGCTGTAATGTCAATTAAGGCATCTGATGACATTTTCAGCCGATTCCCTTGTGAATTTGTTTTGAGCTTTTTATGGCATTACCAGTGGTGCGTGTGTTGTTACTGACCATGTCGCAGTTAATAGATTGTGATCACTGCAGGTGGTTTTCACTACCTTAAAGCTCTTTATTATTGAGTATAGCTCTTTAGAGGCAAAGATGTAATCGATAGTACTTTCCTTTCCTTCACTTTCCCATGTTGGAATCTTGGGACTAGCAGTTTCTAGGGAGTTCAAGTTATACAGGTCCCGGGATTTCATCAACTTAAACCATGCAAGTGATGTGCTATTGATTGTAAATTGGCAGTGTTTCGCAGTGTCTTTGTAGCTTTAGAAACAGGACAGGTAGCGTTCAGGTCGCCGCATATCAAGATGTGATCCATATCGTAAGTTTCAGCGACGTCTGTTAATATTTTTTCCACGGTGTTCAGAAAGTCATTTGTTTTGGGTTCCGTTGGGTTCCAATAGATGTTCAATAAGAGGATAAGGTTGTGACTTGGCTTTTCCTGGGATGTTTCGTCTTTTGCCCATTTCAACAGTATTGCCTGGATTGCCAAGGACGATCTCAGGTTGTGGGCTATTCGCAAGGTCCCCCCTGACCTGACAGCTGTTAGAAGGCCTGATATAGGTCGGCCTCTGTCCCCTTTTAGAGCAGGAGAGAGTAACACTTCGTAGCCATCCAAGCTAGGCAGGTAGAGCAGCCAGGTCTCTTGCAAGCTTATAAGGTCAAATCGGCCAAGATTTATCTCCCCAGGTTGAGTCAGATGGGTGTGGCCTCTGGTGTTCCATGAGCCAATAATGATATTTTGCTCCTGCTTCTGTGCACCATGCATTTGCTTAGATGAGACCCTTCCACTACTCGCCGGGGGACGGTTTGATTGCTATTTCTTGACATAGCGTGTCAGTACCGATGGAATCCATGCCCACTTTTTGGGATCTTTTTCAACCTTATCTGCGTGATTCTGGGTCAGAGGCTTTTCTCGTAGACTGCGTGTTTCTTTTTCCCTTGCGACCAGTCGGGGGAGTGGACCCCTTGGTTTTCTATTTGATGTGCTTCCTGAGGCCTCCTCGTTTGTTCTCCACCGCCCTTTGATGGTGGAACTTTCGCTGGTCTTTGCTCTTTCTTTATCTCTTCTGATGTACGACGAGTTTGGACTTATGGTTTCTCGAACTATGCTTCTTTCATGTACGTTTTTTCACTCATTCTTCTCTGGTGTGTGGTTACATTTTCTCTTCGTTCTAAGAGTGTCTTTCACATTTGGAGTTCTCTGTGCCGGTTTCCATCTTTCTTTTTCGTTGGTCTCATGATTACGTTCTGGTTTTGTTACGTGTGAATGGGCTCTCCTGTGACCTCTTTCTTCTGATGTAGTTTCTCTTAGGAGATACCCTCTTTTTGACAGTTCTCCTGCCGCCAAGAGCAAGAGTTTTTTTACTGTCTGAGACGTGATATGCAGAAAGATACTGTCTGTCCTAGCTTTATGTGCGAATTCCACTATGTTTATGTCCACACTTCTGATTTGGTCTCCTTTATGAATTTTTTCCAAGAGCTTCATAGTTGCTCTTCTGTTTAGGACAATTTTTTCTCCCGTTCTGTCACGTCGTTCTAGTTTCAGCGTGCGTGACGAGTGACTCTTGTGAGAGAAGATAGCAGATGTTCGCGTAGGATTTTGCTGTGAAGGCGAGACAAAGAGTCTTCGATTTGATCTGGTTGTCCTGTCCAAGGATTTATCTCTTCGTCTGGTTTCTTCTGTCCTGTGACTAGTTTTTCTGTATGTTGAGTATTCAAGTTTTTTTGTTTTTCACTTTGATAAGTCGAGTACTTGCGTCTACAGTGAGAATCGCTGTTTGGTGTCTCTTCGAGCCTTGCAGCATCGAGTTTTTCCATTTTTCTTTTTAAACGAGAATCATCGTTTCCTCCATGCTTCAGTTCGGTTTTGTTGATCTTTGTATTAGCCAAGCGGAACAGCGTTTTCCTCTCTGGAGTAATCTGACTTCTTCTATCGCTTGTGTCTTCTGCTTTGTCTTTCTTTTTTATTGATGTTGATATTTGAGTCTGATGTTGTGTATCCTTTGGATCTTGCTTTGGAGATTTGTCGTCCAAAAAAGACACCTTTCTTTTTTTTATGGACGGTCAAGGTATTTCTGACTCCGATGTTTCAATGGAGTAGACACTTAAATTGGATAGGTCAAGTGAGTTATCTTCAATGACTTGACCCGACTCTCCTAATTTGATGTTCTGTTGGGAGTCGTTTTTCGTGGACTTTGATTTTTGATCAATCACAGTTATCCATTTAGTCATGAGTTTGTTTGTGTTGCTTTCGGTTGACGTTTTCTTCTGTATGTGGAGTGCTTTGATGTTTTGTTTTTCTTTCACTAATGATTGACTTTTTATAGTCTTTTCTCTCGGCAGTTGTTGGACACTTTCTTTGTTCTGCGAATTGAATTGAACTTCATCAGTTTGATCTTTAGGAGTCTTTTCCATGTTGCAAGGCTTTACGTGTGAGCTCATGTCTCTTTTAGTGATGCGTGGTTGTCGTGAATACTCCTCGAGTGTTTCTTTGTTAGAGGTATATGTCGGCCTCTCGCCAATTTTATCAATGGTCGTTGAGTATGCATCTTCAATTTCTTTTTCCTTATTCTCAATCCAGTCCGTTTGGGAACTGACATTCACTGATTTGTTTTTGAACTGAAATACCTCAGGATTATCAGTCATGGAGCCTTGGTCGTTTGTGCTTGCCTTCCATGCTTCTAGGGCCATTATATAGCCTTCAAGATGGATTAGCTTTGAGTTGCATGCCGCTAGTAGTGAGGTGTGGTCCCTCAACGTGTCATTAATAGTTTCGTATAATTTCCCAAATGGTGCGAGCGCAATGGTCACGGCTGACATAATAGGTAATATGTCAATGCTTTTGGCGGGTGAGTTTTTCTCCTTTTTCTTTTGCATTTCATTTTCCATCTTTGCTTTATGTGGAGTAGAGAGTAGCAGTCGTAAGGCGTCCACTGAGACATCGTCCTTTCTTTGCTGAGGGGCAGGTTTCCTACATGAAATTGTGTCTCTGAGTTTTAACATGTTTTTGTAATTTAGTATTGCCTCTGCCAATTTGATTTCTTCCTGTTTTCTCTGGTGGTTTGGTTGAGTCATTGTTAAATTGTTTTCCATTTCTTTCTCCTTCACCATATTAGTTTCATTGGATAGTTCAACTTTGTCAGTTTCGTCTAACGATCCTGGTATCAAAGGCGGTAGTTTTTGGCTCATGGTAAATTCTGACGTTTTTGCTACTTCATGATTTCTTTCTTCAGTCAAATCTAACTGTGGTACAGATTCTTGTTTCTTTTCTTCCCCATCTGTGGGGACAGCTGGTTGTTCCGGGACATTTTTTTGTCCTTCATCGTTGTTTTCCGACTTTTGCTCCGTAATTCTTGAATCTGTGTTAATATTGATTGATTCAGTTTTTTGTTGAGATGTGGATGCTTTGTAGTGCCAGCGTATTTGGGGTAATGAGCTGGCATTTTCCATTCGCTGTACTAAAACTGGTTGTTTAAGTACGTTTCTTCGGGGAGATGGGGGGGATCCCCTCCAAGATTTCCAGGTCGGACAGTTCAAACCGGTTCACCGGTGGGATCTTTCCCAATTTTTCAAAGAACCTTCCGATCAGGTTATTTGTCAGGGTTATTATTTTACCTGTTCTTTTCGTCTGTGTCTTTGATGGTAATCTATTGTTGGGTGTTGATGAGCCAGTTGGCTTAGATTTTTTTTCCCCTTGACATTTTGTGTTTTGATTAAATGATGTTTCGTTCGATTTGAAATCTGGAATGTTTACCTTTTCATCACCATCTTTTCGGAAGTTGAATGAATGATCCAAAGCTGTTTTGGACTGAGATCCGTCTTGTGCTTCTGTCGTTGAGTAAGTGTATATCTTGCCCCAGTTGTGTTCTCTCAAGATGTTCAAATCATCTGTTACATCTGCATCAGGGTCCTCCAGGTATGATAAAGTTCTGTTGGAGCAATGATGGTTCCTTTTGTCCGTTAAATCCAAGTCAGGGCTCGGTAAAGCGGCTCTTATGATCACTGGGTGAGTCTCACTTTCAATCCTTGGTTTTTTGCAGGGTGCGCTTTTTTCCACACCAGTGTATTTTTTCGCAAAAGTTTTATACAAAAATTCCTTCAATCCTTTCTCAGTGGTTAGGTTGTTGCCATTGACTTCATCTGAATTCACTGCTCCATGTAGCGGTTCCGTTCTGCCACCAGAGGGCAGGTTGCGGCAACACTCGGTCTCGGGCTCTCCACCCTCTGCTTCCTGAAGCACCGGACTCGATCCCGGGCATGCTTGAATGAGGCCTGCCCCTGTCCCCCTCTCCTCCACACCCAGGTCCTCTGAAAAGGGGCCCCCAACGACCCCGATGGCATCCCGCTCGGGGAGTGGCGGGGTTAGTTCAATCACCGCCGGGATCCCGCTTCTGCCCCCACAGCCCAGCCAAGAAGCCGGCGGCAAGTCTCCGCCCCCGGAGAGAGGACACCCCTCGGCCGTTCGACTCGCTCCGGTGCCAGCGGGCCCAACGTCCGACGACGCGGCCTCCCTCCAAGGTAGGTCATGTTGATGCCGGTGGGGAGATCTAAGGGGAGGAATCGGGGGTGAGCGTGTAGGCATTCCTACTTGCTGCATGTTCGTCGTTTTATTTTTGATTTCTTGTTTGGTACGTGCGTGTGGTTCAATTGACATTTTCAGTGTTAGAAGACCACTTCTTAGCACTCGGCCAGTTTCTTCGTAATTAGTGGGCCCTAGCTCGGCTCTTCTATCGGGGGGGGGAGGGTCCTCCATAAGCACACAGTTTGCAATCGGTGACAAGTGACCGTATAATATTCAAGAGAATTCTTAGTTTCTTGTACTTAGGCGAATTTTACAGGGAGCGGTCCGGGGGGCAATCAGCCAACACGCCAGCAGCGGACTGCCAGACTGCACCTCCTCGCAGCTCTCCGCGGCCGCTCCGCGGCCGGAATGGGTTTTTAAACCCTGTGCCTTAATGAAAGGCAAAGACAGACTTCAGGTAGCAGAAAAAAGGTTCAGGGTTCACTGCCAGACTGCACCTCCTCGCAGCTCTCCGCGGCTGCTCCGCGGCCGGAATGGGTTTTTAAACCCTGTGCCTAATGAAAGGCAAAGACAGACTTCAGGTAGCAGAAAAAAGGTTCAGGGTTCACTGCCAGGCTGCACCTCCTCGCATGTGTGTTTTGTAAAGAATCACAGATTCCTTTCAGTCGCTGTGCTTCTTAATTTTTGAAGAGCAGGAGGATACAATAGTGTTTTTAGATCTACAGCAAATGATTCCCCAAAAAGATTGGGATGTATTTCACATTTAAAAAAGTAGCATTTGTGGTCCAGGTTTCTACCCATTGGCATCTCAAATAAAAAGAGTGGTGCTCCTGTGGCTTTTGTGTTACTCTTATGCAGCCTCCTGGCAGCTGGCAATGCGGGTTACAATCATCCCCCAAATGGTCTCCCTTATAAGGAGAGGTGTGCCCTTCCTGCATTTGTATCACTCTTCTGCGGCCTTGTGGCTTCTGGCAATGGCTTCTGGCAATGTGGGTTACAATCATCTCCTTATAAGGAGAGTTGCTGCACCCCTGCTGTTTTTGTATTACATTTCTGTGGCTTCTTGGCTCCTGAAATGCAGGTTCATATTTCCCCTAATTGGAATCCCTTATTAGAGGAATTGTGCCCTAGCGCCTTATTTCACTTTTTCGATATTCAGAATCATTGGTTACATTTAATTGTCATGGTTGGAGTGCCCTGGGGTCACCAGTCTTTCCTTGCGTCTCCTGTTCACTCGTGGGTAGTGCAGCTGTCTGCATGACTGCATGGCTGCCAGCTCTGGTATGACTGTTGCAGAGAGAACAGTCCTTAGGTAGAGCTCTGACGGCTCTGTGAGGTCTATGGTTCTGCTTCATTACTGCAGTGGTTCACAGCATGTTGGTAGCTCGTCTCCCACACAATGCACCTTTTCCCTTGGACGATTCCAGCTGTGCTTTCTTTGCACAGCCATGCTTTCTCTCGCACGTCGGCCTCTGCTGTTGCCTCTCCGGCTTCCACAGCGTATCCCACATTCGGTAATGCAGCAACCTCTGCTAATCCATCAGGGTCTCCTTCCTTCACCTGAAACTCATTACTGAATTTAAATGTCCTGCCCAGGTGCTTCTGACTACAACCACTAGGATCTTCATTATGTTTCATGGTCTTCATTAACTGTTCCTCGTCTCAGTATCAAAGGTATTATGGGTTCTGAAGTCCATAATGTTTTTGGTCTTTTTATTTTTGGTTAACTTTAACTGATTTGTAAAATGAAAGTTATTAAGTTAATGGGAGGTTGTAAAAAGAGGTTGTGATTTACCCTGGTGTTTAGAATCTCTATATAAGGCAGAATCATAACAGTTTGAAGTTGTCAGGATTCATCTCAATAGGGGAAGTGAAGGAGCATGCCCATAAGATAAGGCTCAAGTAAGATGTTATACCTGTGGTACACAAAGCCAGATGCATACCATTTGTCCTTACAAAATAAGTTGAAACAGAAATGTAGAAGTTGGCAAACTAGGGAATTATAGAACCACTAGAATCTGCTCAGTGGTTTGCTCTCATTTGGCATAGCTAGAAAGGCACATCATAAATTCAGTGTTGGTGTAGAAATTAGGGATAACAATAACCACATCAACATGTATTGAATTTGTTAATTTATTTATCAATGTGATATAGTTTATAAATAAACTTTAGACATAAACACACATTTTTAACATACAATTTGTAAGAGATTAATTATCACATAAATAATTCATTAACTCATAAAACTCATCATAATCTCAAAGACATAAAAAAAATCGAAGTAAAAAGCAGACACCTCATCACATTCGTTTCTGAGGACAAATGTTGTTAGATTAAATCCACACAATACAATATAATATACAGAGTAATACTACTGGAGATCTTCAGTAATTGTATTCAAATAGAGATCCCAGTAGGCTCTCTATGACTAACCATGCATTGTACATTGCAATAAAGAACTTAATGTTTGTTGTGATAATACTACGCCAGATAGAATTCCAATACACATCATATAAGAGTATATACTATTATTAGAGGGGCAGACACCTCCACTAACAATGTGCTGCATACCACCAAACACCAGTAGTGAAAAGGAATAGGACACTGATGTCATTTATCTCTCCATTTGGAAGGTTTAGATACCAAAGAAGGCCATTTGGATTAGCATCATCATAAACCATGTACCAGAGAGTAATAACACTCATGATGGAGGGTTTGGAGGAGGCCCTTGGGTATCAATACAATGTATTGACATACTTACAAGGAAGAACATTTAACATCCTAAAACCTGAACACATATTGGAAAGGTTAAATGTCAGGGTCCTAATATAGAACCAAGCAAATGCGTATTTAGAGTTAAGTAATTAGAGATTTTAGGGCATATGCCTAGCAAAGAGAGGTACAAGCTAATGAAGGACTGCTTAATTAAGGGGAGCTAAAGTAGAATTTTAAGAAATAAAAAGCCATCTGCAGATTGTTCACATTTTACAGTAAACATATGTCAATATTCATAGCCATAATTAAGAAAATAATGGATTTTGGCTGGTGGAAGGGGTGTGAAGAAACTGTCAGAACAAATTTAAGAAGGAATTTGGAATGAACCAAGCCTCAGAGGGTATGAAGTATACTGCCCATCAATACTTATGGTGGATGTCCGGATAAAATAGTTGGAGGCAGTAATTTTTGCAATGAGAAAGACCACATAAAAGGTTTATGTGTTAAGCATCAATAACAGTAACTTACAAGGAGTCTGGATGTCCTATACTAGAACGAATTCTACTCATATTCGGAGAAGAGAGATTAATTGAATCCATTCTCGTTGAGTATGAATTACCAGAAGGCTGGTCCGCCTATATGTCTGTGCATCAAATGTATAGTCCTAGAAAGTAGGGTCAGCATGCAGAGAAAGAGACAGAGCAATACAGCAGTGTAAAAAAGGAGGTAAGGAGAGGATCGTTGTGGGGCAGGACAGCTTGGATGGTGTGGGAGGAGACACAGATAAGAGTTGGTATGGAGCAGAAGGCTAGAGGTTGTAATCCATCAATGTGGGTGTGCAGCTGCCGGGGGTGGTGAGCAGGGTGTACGGGCTGCATAGAACATCCATTGAGAGGTCAGATTAGGGATAGAGTGAGGTATGGGGGCAGAGGCCCCCAGGGACTGGACAGGAAGCAGAAGGGAGGTAGCCATCCGAGTTGCCTAAAATGATTCAGTGAAGAGGGATGCTCGGTGTGTGGGATTCGATGAATCAGGGTCAGATACTGAGGAATTGAGGTGCTGTGCTTTGGCACAAACTGATAAAATCCTAGAAGGAGACCTGTTGGCTTGCCTTTGGTGGGCAGAGCACATCCACAAGTAGCTCTGCGGCCAAATGTTAACCATAACAACAGACCACAAACCATTGGTAGATGGACTTACAGTAAAATGACTGTCAAGAGCCATACAGAGATCAGGAAGAATGGAATATTATTCACAGTATAACACATCTTACCCCAGAATTGTTTATGAACTTCAATGCAAACATTTGTTTTGCGCCATTTCATTTTGATTCTGTGTCATTCGATAGCGGGTATGCAATGTCAACATTGATCAAGGGTATTTGTCTTAAAGGTCAAGATTTATGATTATTTAGAACAGAAGTATTTTCTCTACTTAACAAGATCGAATTTGTGTGTAAATCACAGGCTGCTTTTTGTTACCTCTAAAGAATTTTTCCCCACCAATATTTCACCCACATTCATGCAAGGTGCCTCGTCTATCTGTTTATGGTGAAATGGTGTCTTTTATTTCTTCTCATTATTCTCAACTGGCAATTCGCTTATTCACTATCTACAGAGAGTCAACATTGTTCCACTCTTCCTTTACTTTAGATAAATTAGTGGAGACATGCCTATGGCATAAGTGGGTTTGGTGCAATATCCTTCCATTGATAACTTGGCTTATATAATAATCAACCATTTCATCTGTGGATGGCGAGATTGGGTGAGGGAATGCTTTAGGGCACATTTGTCCACATTCCTCCAAACATCCTCACTATTCCCTGCTGTTCATCTGCACCCCATTATCAGGGGGCAATTAGGTAGATGCAAAAGTAAGAAAGATGTTAATTTCTTTGCTACATTTTTTTAAAAATCTTTTATGCAAGTAAGTAGTTGAGGGTAAGCACGTTCATAGGTGACACCCAGCAGTTTATCTTATGAGAATCATCTCCATTCAGCAAACACTCACTCACATCATGAACATCCTATTCATAGGCATATCCAGTACATCACACTCATTATCTATATTTGTATCTGCTCTCGTAATTCTAATAGGACAGATTATGCACATAGACCTAGTTTATATAATTACAGACATAAAGTAGGATTCCCTAAAACTAAACACACCCAGCAAGTGCATCTGTCGGACGCATACATCAGAGCATTGCTTGTGTCTCGTTGCACATCTTCAAACTCAATCAGACCTAACAGCAGCTAAACACTGGAGAGAAATGATCACCTCTCCTAAATTCATTTGCAAGTTTGAAGACTTCAATGTTCATCTAACCTTATTAGAACACGTTTGATCCTCACCGTACAACAAATTTCTCATCCACTTGTGATCCTCATCGTATATCAAATTTCTCATCCACTTACAAAAATCATCATACAAAATAAATACATGTCCAACATTGGCTTTGCACAATTATCTGACAAACAACAGATGCAAACTAACTAAACTAAACTAACTAAACACGATAGTGTTAAGTACGCATGGCATAGCATAGTGAGAAGTAACTTACATCCCTCTGGAGTATCAGAGGGAGGGCCATGATTTTAAAAACGAATGTACTCACTCAAGCAAACAAGTCCTTCACAAATAAAACCATATCAGCAACAATTCACAAACATTTATCTTAATGGCTAAGTCCCAAACATGCCATAGTCAATGTGTTGGCACCGTACCAAAGCCTTATGGCACACACACTGGCCGCTGCGACAGTTGTCTTTTTCTTTAGTACCATGACCTCTGTCATCCATCCATCCCCACTTATCTGACAAGCCTGGTATGAGAAATGTTTCTTCACTCTATAGTATCATCATAGTGAATTACCATATTCTGGGACCAACCAGAAACATAATTGGTGGGCTTTGTCCCGGTCTTTTCCGCAGGAACAGAATGAATGTTGCACTTTCCAGTGAATTTTACAAGTCTCATCATCGGTGTATTTCCCAGCACGTGCAGCCTTGCCCAATATATGCTGCCAGGTTTTGCTGATTCTAAGACTCTCAGGGTGGCTTCTTCAAACCCATGTTTTTCTGCTGAATCGGTCACAGCTCCACTTTGCTGCCGACTTTCAACGTGATTTTGCCAATTGCCCATAATTGCCCACTGACTACTCTCCTAGCTCTTTACACCAATGCCTCATTGATGCACCTTGCCCAACTGTCAAAGTCATGGGCAGCTGGTTGCTGTGAAAGACCACTTTCAGGTGGTAATAGTTAGCAATGACTGAATAGGCATTCTCGCTGACTGTTTTTCAACACACCAGAACATCAACAGCCTATCGGATAATGAGCAAATGTTTGCACATGTATAAATCTAATTTGCGCTAAACTATCTCAATTCCTTTTTTTATACTCAAAGTAATGATGTATTGTACCTTTTGAGGGTTCAGTCTTCACTCATCACCACTCTAATAATGTAGATGTTCAGGCCTTAGAAGGATTAAATATGCATGTTTGTTTTGTGCTTTCATCACCTATGACAGTCAACACCCAAATGACTTCAGAGAGTAGTCACTTGCATCATAAAGTCAACATTCCATTCACAAGTATATGCATAACATTACTCATGCCACATTCTGTAACCACTCGTACTGCTCATGGGATACATGCTACTTGCTGACTATTCTAAGGGATTATTCTTTGCTATAGATCACCTTTCCAAGAGAGGTAATAACCAGGTAATAACCATTCTAGTTGAGATTTCTCAAACAGGTTTCCCTTCAGATCTTTTAGAATGCTAGTCAACTGTGAGGGAAATGTTCCTTTTGCCCTCTGTTCATTGTATTTTGGTGTATTTTGCTGACTTAGGTACTGTTAGTGATTCCATCAAGCTCGCTGGGCCCTCCAAGTGGTAGTGTTGACAGAGCAGTCCAGGTCTAACTATCAGGGGGTGAAGTAGGGTGATTCACAACTTCTTTAAACACAAGCAAGAGGATCTGCACACAATGTTATAAAAATATAATCTGTACATTAAAAATGGAAGTTATCATAACAACTTTCACTAGTATTAACATTACTAAACATCACTAATATTGTGCACTTTTATTGAAGAAAGGAATAATGTAATCAATAACTGAAATTGAGTTATTTCACTTGTGATGTATTTCAATTCTACATTTCTCATTATATCACTAAGTGTGTAACGTTTATTTTAGCCATATCAGACTTTTAAACAATAACAAACAAAACAAAAGCAAGTTCTGCAGCAGGAGGCTGTCAGTTGCAATATGTGGTTGTTGTGCATGTTGCTCAGCGACCATCGAGGGATCGGGTGAAATGTCAATGGTAGAGGAGGGAACCTGAGGCCTTGGGAAGAGGGATTATTCTTGATCTAGTGATTCCCAGTTCAAGGTTGGCTGAGAGGAGAGGAAAAGCAAGTCGACTGCAGTTGTTGGTTTCCAGTAATGCAGGGTTCTCACGTCCTATTCGGACACAGGATTCAGCTTCTGAGGACGGGCCACATTGGAGAGACCCCAAGAAAGACAAATGCTGGAAACAGATTAAAGAATTCACACTGGAGAGGAGCCAGATTCGAATGAAGGAGAAGAGGAAGTACGGGGGCAATGCAGAAGAGAAGGATTGGGTCAAATGAGAAGGAGGATTAGAACAAAGGAGAAGGAGAAGGACTGGGACGATCAAGAGCATAACCAAGCAAACACCGAAGTCTGATAGAACATTATTTGCTGTATAAAAGAAACCAAGCAACATTAGAACCAATTGCATGGTCCAGATCGTATTAGAAGTCTGACCATTTGAAAAATTGAAAATCAATCCATACATTCAAGTAGAGAAAGTAATGAACCCTGCACTATAAAACGGTGTAGATTAGCCCCTGAAGAAGTTCAAATGACTGTTCATGTGCCTAATGGAACGAAACATGGAGGGCAGGCATACAGACAGTTGAGTCCTTAAATAGAAAACACGACGATTTGTAGCCTGATTTTTGCAACTTATTTCATTTTCATATTCAGTTTTGTTTTCAGTTCAAAGCACTAGACACTTTATGTACGAATGAGATTATATGAGAGTATTTTGAGAGAAGTGATGTGTATTTATTATGTACTAATTCTTCATGTACTAATTCTTTTATATGAGCTTGAGAAGCAATTTCTGATATATTAGTGCATTCCCTTGCTAAACAGTAATTTTGGTTCTCCTGATTTTGTTCGAATTGTAAACGACATATAACATTGTGTGCATACTAATACAATCTGCTGACTAATTTAGTAGTAGCATTATTGCAAGTGGGAGTAGTTTTGTCAGCGTAACTCCTGTATACTTGACATGACAATGCAGGCAAATAGTCCCATTGGTGGTTTCTCTAAGGCTAGGGGCGGAGCAGATGGGCAGCACCTGAACCCACTACTGCCAGGTGACATTGGAGCATAGACAACAGGGTAAGAAAGAAAGAAATTCAAGTCATGAATAAAACAAAACAATAAAGATATTTACATCTTTCCATAGGCTACGTGTGCATACATTCTTACAATAACACTTGTTTGAGAAGACTAGTGTATGTACTGCGCTGGATCGAGTAGAATTAAACACCCATCCATTTACAACATACTCCTTCCAGTCACCTACATGCCAACATGCCCCATTCTTTTCAGGATACGTTTGTCCAGCATAATTAGTCATTCAGATTTGCCCATTATAAATCCAGGACTACAAGTCCTAGAATGCAATTGAAAGTCTTGAACAACCTCAAGCAATATTCAATACCTATTCAAAGGCAAATGACAGTCAGGAGTGGTCATGGTTATTCAATACCTCTGCCCACCTAAATATTAATATTATTCAAAGAATAAAGTATAGTTGTTTGGTGTTTTCCAGAAAATAGAGAGCACCTGCAAATTGGTTGTTATTATGTATGTTTGACGCATTGATGTCCTTGAGAACTATAGCAGTTGAGGTCTGCTGTACATAACACACTATGATAAACATATCTCTGAAGAGCTCTGAATAGTGCAAAAGGATTTTTTGTTTAACAATGGATGGGGATAAACTAATAATATTCAAATACTTCGACATTGCTGGGGGCGATCAGCTCCACAGCTCTTGGGGCTGCACGCTTTTCAGGCAAGTCGTCTATTCTCTAATTCACCAGTGCTCTTGAAATGGCATGTGCCTGATTGTGTGTGAACCTGCTGTCTGCCCAAAGACACCCAATTCACATTTCGGACAGATCATATATGTGCAAAGACAGGGCTCCACTGAATGGCATTGTGATTAAATGACTACTGGTCTGCAGGAGCAGAGGGATGAGAAGTAAATACAACTTCTGCTCAGCCTCACACCTCCATTATAACAGCAGCGACTCCAATTATCATAGTGAAATAGGTGCACTGCAATCAGTATACCTCTTTTGCCTTTTAATGAAGTACAGTCAGATGGCAGGCTGCAATCTTCACGAGGGTTATTTGCTGGAACAGAAGCAAACAAAACAACAATAGTATTGTTGTACCAAAATCCTATACAAATATGATATTTAATGAATCTAATGGAAATGCACGCAACTAATAAAACGGCTGATGTCCCACCCGTGTAGGGGAAAACACAAGGAATATAGCCTTTAGAATAAAAGGGGCATTTTGAGATTGTAGAAAGGGGTGATCAGGCAATGATTCCAGAAGCAAATGTCAAAGTGAATGAAGATGTCTTTAAAAATGTATAGAAGAAGGGTATACAAGTCAGTAGGGCCATTTAAGGCATGCCAAGATAACATGACTACATCAAATACCATGTAATGCTTGCTTTGGGTCTCAACATCATTGAGTCAGGGTTCTGGGGACTGTGCTGCAGTTGAGCTGGTATTGCAATGTTTGAAACATGCTTCCCAATGGTGGGTAGCAAGACGATTTGAAGCATGGACTCCCAGTGGAACAAATCAGCATTCAAGATGTGGCATGTTGATGCCTTCCAGTGGGTCGCGTTGGCATTAAGACAATACTTCTGCTGGGCCATGTCGACTTTGGCAATAGGCAAGTCGATATTTTCCAGCAAGTCAGTTTGACATTTGATCAGGCTGAGAACATGCTTCTATTCGATAGAGTCAGTGATGAAGATGCAGTGTGATGGTTGGTTCCACAGAGTTGAACTGAAGATTGAGTCAAGGCAAGGCGATTGCCTTCAAAGGGTATCAATGTTGAGATTACTTAAAATGCAGGCACGCAGTTTGCAGTGCATAAAGTACTAAAGTAAGCACCATAGGTACTGTAGCCTCTTGAAGTGAGTTGAGCACAGTCAATCCAGTTTGAAAAGCATCATGATCTGGAAAACAGGTCTTGGGTTGCTTCTGGGCTTCTGAGTTGCTGGGAGATCGAGTCCAGGGTCTCAGGAGCAGGTTGAGTTGTATACTGTGCCTTTCCCAACCAAGAAGGTGTTTAGAGACCACTTGTCCTGGGTACCAGAGGTTTCATTTGCATTAGGACCAGTCCATCCAGCTGTTCATTCCAAATATGTTATTTAGAAGTTTAGGGAGAAGAATTTGCCTCCTCCTTGGAGATCTCAGTATCCACCTCTGTGGAAGCGAACTTTGGAGCAGACTGCTTGCCCAGCAGAGTTCCAGGTGACTCCTTCTTAACGAATTGTCCAGATATTGATCAATTTAGTACAGGTTCTCTTCACCTTGATTAGGCAAATGCCTCAACAGATTGATCAAGAAGCTAAGCGTCCAACCCACATTAAAAAGGGGGGTCCTGGGAGTCCCTCTGCCAGACATTAGTCCTGATTACGAGAAACTTGCCCAGAGCCTTTAGCTCACTACCTTTCACAGAGAAGAAATAGCCCAAACATATCAGTCTTTGTCCTGCCCTAGGGCAGTCCAGCACTGAAATGCTAGGCAATTCTCCTCTGAACAAGAGTATGAAGAGGGAAAATGGGACGACCCTTCCCCCGATTCTCATCCAGACCATGGCCTAGGATGTTATGACCCAAGCACCCACTGTGAGAGGAATTCGACCCGCTCACAGCCGCCCCAGATATCAAGATCCACTGTGGCCATGCCCCACACAGCCAGGGAAGCTGCCCGTCAATCAAACCACGTGCCGGAGCCTCAGTTGAAGCTGATACTGACCGTATGGATCAACTCGACTAGACAGCAACCACAAAATACCACCATCATTAGAGATGTCATGACGACATAGCCAGCGGACATGAACACACGTGCCACCAAGCACATTGGTCACACACACACACACCAATCCACACAAAGAACATACTCAGTGCTATGACGTAGAGGACCACTCACACTCACACATGCATTGTTGCTTTTTCACATAGGCCACTACAGCACCGCAGAAACGCAAGATGCCAGAAGAGCTTGTGCACATGCTTGCAGGCGCTTCCTCGCCACTAAAACCATACACATACTGGAACAATGAAGTGACAAATTAAACACTGACAGCGATGGGAAAGGCATGCACACCAGCTAATAGTCAGACCTGTCCATTGTCTGACACTGACCATAGTCATACTTTGTTGCCAGCACCAGGTGCACAGCGAGCTGGGAACAGCGATGGTCCCAGGCTTGGGGGCTTGTGGGTGGACCAATCAGAACATGAGGGGCACACCATTGACGCCATTATAGTTTAGCCAATCACTAATTGTCCCCTTGTAACAATTCTCTTGTAGCGATTATTAGGGATGGCCCAAGCGTACCACCTGACCCTTCCTCCACCACTAACAATCTTTCCTATATGTATCTAGACTGACCCTAACACTCGGGGAGCCAACCCGAGGTGGCGTTAGGTTTGGGGCTAGTTCTCCCAGATGACGCACGTAGCCACGTCATACAGAGAGAAAAAGGACCTGCGAGCCCACCATGATCGAGAGGTCTCCCGGATGCCCGTGACCTGAGAGCTCGTCCCTGCCTGTTTTATGTAATAAACAGCAGTAACTCATTGCTCTTGTGTGTGCCTCATACTCCTTTGGGACACAAGAGGAGTTGGGGCCTCCCCAACCCCAGATGTCCGTGGACAGCCCTGCTGGCACCCCCAGGAAATGACCCCGACAAGTTGGAGGCACTGCTGAAATCTGCTGAAATTGAGGGAGATCACAGTGAGGCTGCTTGCGTCAAGGTGGCCCGGCAACACGGCCCCCTCTGCCGTTGCCCCCTTTGGAGGACTACAGGACCATTGCAGGACAGCGAGATGACCGGACAGCGCAATCCAGAGATTGGCCGTTGGGAGCCGAATTGAGAAGTATCCCACCCGCGGTTGGCGAGTGTCCAGGCGTGGTCCAGACGAGGGGAGGCAGCGAGCTGATTGGGAGGGGTGCCCGCAGTCGACCGGCACCGGCAGGCGAGAACTCGATGTGAGTATGGCACACACAACCAGCAATACAATGGTGTGCGGGAGGTGGGAGGAACTGTAAACAGGGTGGCAGGTGGCTCTTACATGGTGTTAAGAAAAGATTTTGGTCATCGAACGGCGATCAGTGTGTAAGGTGTAGCAGGGACTGGCTTGAGGGTTGTCCCCTCTAGTGTTACAGAGCAGACTGGGTGGGGCTTCAAGCACCTACATGTGACTGGCGGATCACGCTGATTGGTCAAGATTGCAGACACTTGTATTAAAAGGGAGCGTGGCATTCCTATGAGTTGGCGTTGTAGATCAATGAATAGATGAAGATTCCTATTGATTGAGTGTTTTAGCTCTCTGAATAGATGACGTATTCCGGCAGGCGGTAGCTAGATTGTTTCTCAGTGCAGAAGATAATTGGCTGGTTAAGCTCTGCTAGAGAGGGGGCGTATCACACGGGAGGTGACGCAGCGTGCGCAGTCTGGTTACAATAATGAGGTAATTGACGAATACTCCACTCCAGGTGTGGTGGGAAGACAGCTGTGGGGATAACAGGGAACAAGATTGTCAAATATGGCACGCATTCATTTTTGTTGTAATTGTACGTACCGGTAACCCCCTGTAGTAGTTGGTGACGTCACCCATAGGGCTTGCATAGGATACCGCGATCTTCTTCCTCCAAGAATGATTGGGGCAGGGACACTCGGTAAGGGAAGGGTGAAGGGGGAGAGGCGCCATGCACGGAGAACACCGACACACACTCAACAACGGGGGTCGCACAAGGAGGTGGTGCGGCCGGTGGGAGGCAGTGAGGGCAGAGGAGAAGGAGGAGGAGTTCGAAGTATGTTGCAGGTGTGCCAAGTAGCGACAGCACAGGAAAGGCGGGGCAGCTCAAAAGCACGCCACGCGGGGCACACAGCCGCAGGGGACTTTGTACGCCACAGGTCAAAGGGGGCCCTAGCTCCGGTAGGAGGAGCATAAGGGAAGGTGACATTGCTGTAGAAGTAAAGAGGGCGATGGCACCCAGCACAAAAGTATTGTATTAAAAAATTGCTTTTCCTCGCAGCAGAAAATCAGAAGACCCCAAATTACGGGGCCAGCTAACGGTGGTGCTGAGAAAGTAAAGTTTTAAAGATGTCTGTGTATTATGGGATAGGGGCAGGGTATAGGGCCAGCACCTTAACAACACCACACGGAGATGAAATGATAAAGTACAGTATCGAATGGACGCAAGGGTCAGATAACAAAATAAGGATACCATGGCCGACCAACGGCAGTTTTGACATGTCCACTCAGCATTCATTGCTAGCGTATCTACATAGCACATACAAGGGGAATAAATTAGCGAGCCACCTAGAAGTGTTCGACCTCTGGAAAATGTTCCAGGGGTGTGCACCAGGGGTACTGGGGATGTTCACAATGCAGGGAGTAAAGGAGGAAAAGGTGAAGCGGAGAGGGCGGGATCAGCGCACCCTGGAAAACACCCAGTGCTGAGGAAAGTGCGGAAGAATCAGAAGGATCGTTCACAGTTGCAGAGGTGAAGAAAGGAGGTGAGGAAGAGACACCCATAACTAAAGAAGTAAAGAAGGAAATGGAGGGGCTGTTTCAAATGAGAGAGTTGAGGGAAGCAATACAAGCACAACTAACAGCAGCTGAAGGATACTCCAACCCTACATACAGCCCATCAATATACACGCAAGCAGAAAGCTATCAAAAGGGGGTAGGTGCGAGGAGTGCAACAGATGCGAAACAAACACAGGTAAGCACCGGGGGAGAAAAAAGGGCACAAATAGACTTAGCAAATATAGGACCAGATGAATGGATAGCAGCACAGGTGCTACTGAAGTTTCGAGGGACATTAACAGGGGAGGAGGAAGAGGCGGTAAAGAAGGTAAGTAAATACACACAGAGGGGGTGCGGGGCAACTACAAAGGAGGAAGGAAGAATGACGCAGGGGGAACAGGAGGTGCTGGAGGTGGAATTAGCAGAACTGAGGGAAGCACGGAGCGTGCTGATCAGACAGTTCGAGCAGGAAGAGCGGGAAAGGAAGGTGAAGAAGGAAGGAAGTAAGGGGGACAAGGCGGGGTTAAAACAGCAAGAGGAAGAGTGAAGGAAACAAGAAGAGGACCACATAAGGGGAATTGCAGAAAGGGTGGCACGCATGGAGCAGCGGGAGGTAAGGAGAAAAGAAGAGGAACAAGAAGAAAATGACATGGAGATGGGACTATGGAGGAAGAAGATTATATCGGAAAGTGCACGAAAGTATGAGGAGGGGAGAATTATAGAAAGTATACTGGCAAGGGAGGGCGGAATATGGAACAACAAGGAGGAAGAGGAAATGGTACTAGAACAGGTAAGTGACACAATAATGAATGAACTTTGTAGAGCAAGAGCAGAGGTAAGTAGTGAGGCGAGCCAGCAAAGCGATACAGCGCTAGGAGAGACGAGCAAGGAACATGGTGTCAAGACATGTGCATGTAGCAATAAGGAGGTAGCGACCACACCGGCCCAGAGGGGTGCGGAGAAAATAGGTGAGTACACAGACATAGACTTAAAGACAGTTACAGTGGAGGGAAAATGCCCAGGTACAGGGTTGACATTCTCAGATGGATTTTGCAGTGAGGAGGAGGAGGGATCTTGTGGGGAAGGGCAAAGCAAATTATTCATAACACACACAGACTGCGGGTCATCGTGGGAATGTGAGACATGGGAAGAAGATAACACAGGGAGGGAAAGTAAAAGACGCATAAAACAAAGAACACCACGGCCACTGACATCGCCAGCACAGCACATGCAATATGTTTATAGACACAGAGACCTTCCAGGATGCAGAATGGAAGAATCAGCTGATGCACATAGGAAGGGTCAGGTGGGTCAACAGAGGAGGAGCAAGAGCATAGGAGGTGATAGAGTAATACAACACATTACTGACTTTATTGAAGAACTTTTTGACATGGAAGAGGAGAGCAAATACCCGCACACATCCCTGCACAGAAGAATGCCAGGGGAAGTGAAGGAGTACACTCTAATGCCATTACAACAGAGAGGGTGAGCAAGGCCACAATATGTCCCGTAGAAACATGCAGACAAAGAAAACATAAAATGCAGGCTTCCATCGTTGAGTGGAGGGGCAGGGAAATGGATATATGAAATGGAAAAACAAACTGCAGGGCAAAAACTAGCGGTGGGTGATGTAAAGGGTTGTTAATTGCAATACTGGGTGACGCAGATGACATTTGGAAGGGGGCAGGATTCCCAGGGGTAACTATACACAACACATCACATGATGGGGCGCCATTTGCAAATTGCATACACACACTGTGCCAGGTGCTGAGAGTGCAATACCCAGACACTTCAGACATAGGAGCAATAACGTCACGCAAAATGCGTGAGAATGAAGATCCTGTTGATTACATCCAGGAAGTTCAGGAGAAGTGGTGCCTGGAAACGTGGGAACCGTGGGACAAAACACTATCAATTTTTTACCACATATTGATTCAAGGTCTCCCAGAACCAGTGCAGAGACAATTAAAGAAATTAGTAGGAATTGAAGCAAAGGAATGGCCAGAAATACAGCTGACAATAGTACACCATTGTAGGCTATGGCAAGAAAAAATGAAACAGAAAGAGGAAGATAGAAAGGCAGAAGAGGCGAAATTGGTCCAAAAGAAACTGTCCAAATATGGCATGGAAGGTGCGCTGATAACAGGCCCCACCCAGGTCACTCTGGCACCAGACACTACACAACAACAAATAGCATCACTGCAGCAAGCACAAATGACAACACAGCAAATGCCACCACCCCCACCATACACAGCACAGATGGAAGATGGATACGCACAGATGGGAAACGGTATACAATTAACTACCAGGGCAGAGGTGGGCAAATGAGAGGGAGGGGATTTGGACCCGCAGCACCACAACAAGGGGGGATTCCGGGGGCACAACCAATATGGACAACGGGGGTACTTAGAGAGCACTGGAGGATACCCATGGCAAGCACGGGAGCCGCCAATGTGTTGGACCTGTGGCCTAATAGGACACATGTCCCACAAGTGCAGAGCAAGACTGACACAATCAGGTTGGGAAGAGCAAGGGCAACAGGGTTACAATGGGGGACAACAATTCTACCAAAAACAACAGCCGCAGCAGGGGACAGAAACACTAATCCAACAATAGGCACCACCACCACCACCAACTCAGCAACAACTACAAACATACACACCACCACAACAGGCACAACACCAGGCAGCAACAACACATCCAGACAGCACAACAGCTCACACACATACAGAACAATAAATTACTACCCGGAGATACACCAATACAACAGACACATCTGGGGAGGGTGACAATATTGGGTCACAACCCATACACAGGGAGCTTACAGTCACTATACCCACAATAGGGCAGTCAACAGACCTAACCCTGCAGAGAAACCACGCATAAAGGTGGCGATAGGTGACAAAACATTCTCCTTCCTAGTTGACACAGGGGCCAGTAAGTCCTGTATAAAGGAGGGGAAGTTCAAATTGCCAGATGAAGCTATGCACACTGAAGGATTCTCTGTGGCTCGAGGGTTGGTTCCTTTTAACTGATAACATCTCCTTGTCTGTTGGAGATCACGACCTGTCTCTACCACTGCTATACCCAAAACAATCGCCAGTAAACATACTAGGGAGAGACATCATGAGCAGACTGAACATGACAATATCCTTTAATGACAAATGAATAGTGTGCTCCACACCAGGCATACACATGCTCACAGCACGACACATACTCCAAGCTTACTGTGGCAAAATAGTAGCAAGGGCCGAACCAGTGAATGGGGACCTCTTCCAGTATGGAACAGACATAGCAATAGCATGGCTGCCAGGAATTGAGGGCAAGGTGTGGGGGAGACCAGCAGCTTACCTTTTCAGACCAGAAACACCCACCAGTGAAGAGGAAGGGGCTATAATATCAGCGGATGTAGAGAGTATAGTGGCAACCACAGACTCCATTGCAGTCCAAGCCCAGGATGGGGAGGGGAAAGCATGGAGAGCTGCAATAGCACTAGCAGAAGGATGCAGGCTAATGCAGGTATCAGATGAGAAACTATTCTCAGATGGTGCAGATGATGGGGAGATGGTGTTCCAGATGAGCGTCTATATTTGGTTGAGAGTGACATACAAGGAGGTAGCACAGACAATGACAATGGCACTAGAAGCTCCTATCCCCACCCAAGTACCCTTCTAAGAGGAAGATTTAGCAGCAGCACCCGCCTCTCTATGGACTACTAGTCCATATGACATAGGCTGCATAAAAAGCATTGGAGGAGTACTAATAAAGCTAAAGAAAGGTGCAATTCTGCCCAGGCTGAGCAGCACCCACTATCAAGAGGCTGATGAAGGGATCTATAAAACAATAACTGCCCTAGTGGATAGAGGAATATTGGTACCATCATAGTCACCATGCAACACTGCGGTGTATCCTGTGCGCAGGGCGAAAGGTGGGTCCTGGCGTTTCATATAGGATTTGAGGCCTCTCAAAAATATTGTAGAGGCAGAATACCCCATAGCAGCTAACCCAGCCACCATACTGTGCGGAATACCAGCAAAGGTGTCACAATTCACTGTGATCGACCTCAAGAATGCCTTTTTCTCAATACCTCTACACCCTGATTCACAAGACTTAACAAGTTTCACATACGGCAACACAAAGTGGAATCACACTGGACTACCCCAATGGTACTGCGAGTCACCATCTATCTTTAACAGAGTAATAAAAATGGATCTGGGGAACATTGAAATGGAATGACATCATCATCTGCAGCACCACTGAGGAGAGGTGCAGGAGGGACTCTGTAAAGATGCTCACAGTACTGGCTGAGAAAGGGTACAAGGTTGACAAGGGGAAACTGCAGTACTGTCAAGAACAAATGCTCTATATCGGGCATATCATTTCACAAAAAGGAAGGAACATTGCACCACAAAGGGCACAAGCAATAACAAATACACCACAGCCGCAGACAGTAAGATAATTGCAGCAATTTGTGGGCCTGTGCAACTACTGCAGGGGATGGGTCTTTGACTACAGCTCATACATAGGACCACTGCTCGAGGCCATTAGAGAAGCACAGAGGGGGGAAGGAAGTTGGGATGGACAAGAGAAATGACAGAGGTATTCAATGAATTAAAACACACCATCTCGACTGCACCAGTACTAGCTACGCCAACTATGAAGAACAAATCACCATATTTTCACATTGTGATACTGCAGTATTGAAAGCAGTACTGACACAAAAGACAACCATGGGGAACATACCAGTGGCATTTTACAGTGGGCATTTGGATCCTGTAATGATGGGCCGCTTTCCGTGCGAACAGAGCCTAGCTGCTGCAGCATTTGCAGTACAAAAATCTTCCTCAATCACAATGGGATGCCCCACCACATTGTACGTGGAGTACGTTCTTTGTGCAATACTGAACAAGCCAAAATCCACACTGAAAACACCAAGAGCTAAAGGTTATGAGATTATACTCTCCAGACCAGAGCTCAAAATAGTAAGGTGCAGTAATGTTAACCCAGCACGATTCATAGCAGAAGTAGTGGAATATGGAGAGCACGCACATGACTGCACACAGGCTATTGAAATGTACTCCGGTACCAAGAAAGTGGAAGAAAATGCCCTAGAAGGGGGGGGGGGATAATGTACATAGATGGGTCATCAGAAAACCAAAGCGATGGGATAAGGAGGACAGAAGCAGCAGTAGTATGATTGAGGAAAGACTGGACTTACGTTCCATTGAAATGTGTACAATTACCTCAAAACTATTCAGCGCAAGCAGCAGAGCTAGTAGCACTCATTTTGGCCTTAGAAAAAAGCAATGAGAAAAGAGTAACTATATACTCTGACAGTGCATATGTTACGTCAACAGTACACTCAGGATTGATAAAATCGCAAAGAAGAGGATTCAGAAGAGCAGATAGTACTCTGGTACAACATGCACTCTTACTGGCTAAACTAATAGAAGTAATTAATTACCCGCAACAGGTAGCATTGGTAAAGTGTCAGCCTCACACTAATGGGGATGACCCAATATCAAGAGGTAACGAAAAAGCAGACACACATGCAAAACATGTTGCGTACTTTGGCAAGACTTGGGACCTCCCAGAAAAACAAAAAGATAAGGGGGGTAAGACAGATGTTGATGAAGGATGGGTACACACACATCCCAGAGACACAGATCATGGAATTACAGGCAGCAGCACCAATGGCAGAAAAAGAACTATGGGTAAAAAGAGGATGCACCATGTCACCCACAGATGTATTATGGCGGCAGAATAATACAGGACAAGTTGTGATGCCCCTGGCCCTATTGAAAATAGCTCTGACCCAGTTACACTGTCCCACACATACAGGGAAAGAAGTAATTGCTACATGGATAAAAGAATCATGGTTCTGCCCCGAACTAATCTCACATGTTGCAAATCTCATCAGCAACTGCCTCACATGTCAGCAATTTACGGCCGGTCACACGCAGCAAGTGATCAAAGGTACCATACCCCGGCCTGAAGGACCCTTCCTGCACCTACACATTGACTACGTTGACATGATCAATGTATGTCAAGGCTACAGATACATGATTGTAATCTTGGGAATAAAACATAAGTTTGCATGCGCGTATCACCCACAAGCAAATGGCGTTTGCGAATGCCTCAATAGCCTCCTAAAAGAAGAGATAGCAAAAATACAACAAACAACCAAAAAGAGTTGGCTGTACTGCCTCCCTTTCGCCTTGTTTGAGTTGAGGAATAGACCAGGGTCGGACCACCACCTCACACCCCACCAGGTGGTGACCGGACATCAAATTCACCTCCCACTCACACCACCATCAAGGGGCACAACTGACTGCCAAAAAACCAGCACTGTTTTTGGTGAAGAAATGCACAAATATGTCTCTTCCTTGGTTACTAGTGACGCTTTTATCTCTCAACAGATCGAACGGACACAGAGCGGGTCGAAGAACTATCAGCAAGGAGAAGCAACCAACAAGGAACAGGAACAACCAGCACAGTGGACAGTGAAAGAGGGAGACCAGGTTCTCCTGAAAAATTATCGACGAACATGGAACAATCCTAGATTTACAGACCCACACGTGGTGGACAAGGTAGCTCCTAGAGCCATAAAGATAAAGGGCAAAGACGTATGGACAGACATCCACGACATCAAGCCCTACAAAGCACAGACCCTCCCTCACCTCAGCGAAGGGGCCAACGCTTCCGCAACGGCAACTGACAACAACATCGACACAGTGCAGACACTAGATACACAAAGGGACATAAACGACCAATCACCCATAGCCCAGCCCATGATCACGAGATCCCGGACAAAGCACATAAGCTAGCTAAAATTAACTCCTACCAACAAGAAGCTAATGAAGAACATTGTCAAACAATCTGCAATATACACCACACTGTGTAAACACGGGCATGCTCTCTTCTCTTTTTTGTCTCGCACATGCAGGTATTGCGCACTGTTATTGTGTATGTAACAAAAGACAAGAACTATACTGCCCAGGAGTAAATGCTACCCGTGGATATTTTTCACCACTGGTCTGTTTACTGCTGCTGTCTGGCAGGCCTACTATGTTTTCTATTTGATGGCATCTCCCTCTACTAACATATCCCCTACCATGGCTGCAACAAGCACAGTGTCAGGTGGTACAAGTAGTATGGGGCCCAACATAAAGATGGATAAATGTAGTGTTTCTATTCACGTACATAGGGTGGACACATATCTCACAGTATCCGCACACATTTCTAACAACATGTGGTACAAGCACATGTCCAAAATTGGTAAGGATACGACTAAGGACTACTGCTCTGTGTGCTCATTGATCCCATACGCCTTAAGCACCTCAAGTACATTTGGGGCAACTGAAGTACCTGCAACAACTGTTAAATGCTTCTTGTATCTAGCATTGTTCCAAACACGTGGGCGATTCGAAGGGAAAAGAGCAACACTAAGATGTAAATCAAGATCAACGTACCCCTATGAAGATAACTTCATCAAAACACTACCAATGTATGATGAATCGTGGCAGCAGACCAAAGGGCTCAAGTACATAACAGAGGGACCCAACAAAGGAGAGACAGAATAAGGTACATGTTACAGAAGTTACAGAAGAAGTACCTATCATGCGAGTGATACGCAAAAGAAGTTGCTGGAGAACCAGGATGCTGGGAAAGGCCACTGATATTAATATATGGCAAGGTGTACACTAAAGGTGGATGGGTGGACAGAGTTGTGGGAAGCAAAGTGTTGACCTTGGCAAAGTCACCGGTGATGATAGTGCAAGAAGAAAATGACAAATGTTGCAAGGAATGGACAAAGAGTGCGGCACTGGTGACATGGTTAGATAAAGATGAGGAACCCATAACAATACTCCCACTCACAGTACCAACACTGTGTTACCAGTATGATGGAGAAGTTGACGTTGGAGCAAATGAAGGCTGCGAAAGAACAATAAAGATTCCTGAGGGGGTGCAGGAACAGCAGTTCTAATGGACCACTATTGGGCCTGCAGATCGAAGGCATACAACAGCTTGCCACCGTTGTGGAATGGAGTGTGCACCATGTTACACATCAACGTACCATCACTGGTAGTACCGCAAAAACACGTTAACATGGAGAACTTCCCTAAAATGGACGAAGGAAATAAAAGGAAGGAAAGGTCACTGAAGATGGGAGGAGGTAAGCAACAGAACAACACTACTCACCTATCCAGAGTAAAAAGACATGGAGAACCACTGTGGGGAAAGTCAGAAACAGCCCTGAGTGACATTCCAACAGCACACAGACTATTTAGCAGAGCGGCAATGTTCTTTTCCTCCATTGTACATCCAGGGGTATAGGCATATGCAAATGCGAAGTGGCTACAGATAACAAGATGGGAGCTAATGATGACAATAAATTCCACAGTTAACAGATTCAACGCGATAAAGGAAGAGCTAAGGGTGATCAGGATGGTGGCCTTACAGAATAGATATGTGCTGGACCTCCTGACAGCAATGGAAGGAGGTGTTTGTGCAAAAATTGGCAGCTAGTGTTGCACGTTTATTCCTGCCAACGACGAGGACAACGGCATGCTATCTGAGGCAGTATCACAGCTGGCCAAGATGCACGCCAAGATGGAAGAAGAAGCAAAGGGAGTGAAGAAAGATGGTAGCTGGTTCTCTTAAATCTGGTCCTGGATGGCTCTCAGATGGTCTTAAGGTTATGGCAGGATGCAAAATGTTAGGAATGGCTTTTGAGATGGAGATAAAGGTATGGAAGGAATGGTCCAAATGTACTGCTGAAGAAATGATTGGTATGCACATCCTAATGCCAGCTGAAGATGACCAACACACAGACGTCATTATTAAGGAGCGTGAACGGCTGCGACAGCAGATAGTAGAAGTCGACTTTTACCCACATCAATAAAGGTTGAGAACCCAAGGAACCTGAAAAGCTATGTTGTGAAATGGGTTTATTGTAAACCCAGTGGCGGATGTGTTTATATGTACTGGTCATTTGAAGATCATGTGAACCGGTACGGACACTTCGCCGGAATAAGGAAGGTATGGCGAGTACGAGGAGACAAGAGAGTGGATAATTTTGTGGTCAACAAGTCGATCAGAGGGAGGGCGGAAGAGGGAAAATGGGACAATCCCTTTCCCCGATTCTCATCCAGACAATGGCCTAGGATGTCACAACCCAAACACCCACCGCAAGAGGGATTCGACCCACTCACGGCCACTCCAGACGTCAAGATCCACTGTGGCCATTCCCCACACAGCCAGGGAAGCTGCCCGTCAATCAAACCACGTGCCGGAGCCTCAGGTGAAGCCGATACCGACCATATGGATCAACTCGACTAAACAGCAACCACAAAATACCACCATCGTTAGAGATGCCATGACGACATAGCCAGTGGACACGAACACACGTGCCACCAAGCACATTGGTCACACACACATACCAATCCACACGAAGAACATACTCAGTGCTATGACGTAGAGGACTACTCACACTCCCACATGCATTGTTGCTTTTTCACATAGGCCAACTACAGTACCACAGAAACGCAAGATGCCAGAAGAGCTTGTGTACATGCTTGCAGACGGTTCCTCACTACTAAAACCATGAAGATGTAACCCTCTATATGGACTAATGAATATGAGTCTCCAACGCCCCTCGCGACCCCCATAACATAGACTATGTACCGCCACCCATAAACCAGGCCAAGGTAGGCCGCAAAGTCCCCAGACCGGAGCAGCTCAGACAAAGCTGCAAGATGCTGATCACACAGAACGAGCCCCGACAAGAGCCCACAGCCAAGGCTGCAATGTTGCAATCTACATGCCGCGCTCCCCTGGCCAAGGTTACACCTGCCTCTGCTGAACGCTTCCAGAGCCGAAATACAAATCAAATGCTCATAATTCTGCTCCAGCCACAGTCTCACAACACGTGACAAGGCTGACCTGATACGATGCCAAGCCCCATGGACCAGGGAAGCGCTGGGGTCTCATGTCTGGGACACAGACTGCAACAAAGAAGTGGCAATTTGGACACCGGCAGCGATGGGAAAGGCACGCACACCAGCTAATAGTCAGACCTGTCCATTGTCTGCCACTGACACATAGTCATACTTTGTTGCCAGCACCAGGCACAACGCGAGCTGGGAACAGTAATAGTCCCAGGCTTGGGGGCTCGCGGGTGGACCAATCAGAACATGAGGAGCCCACCATTGATGCCATTATAGTTTAGCCAATCACTAATTGTCCCCTTGTAACAATTCTCTTGTAGCGATTATTAGGGATGGCCCAAGCGTACCACCTGACCCTTCCTCCACCACTAACAATCTTTCCTATATGTATCTATATTGACCCTAACACTCAGGGAACCAACCCGAGGTGGCGTTAGGTTTGGGGCTAGTTCTCCCAGATGATGCACGTAGCGCGTCATACACCTAGAAAAAGGGCCTGTGAACCCATCATGATCGAGAGGCCTCCCGGATGCCCGTGACCTGAGAGCTCGTCCCTGCCTGTTTTATGTAATAAACAGCAGTAACTCATTGCTCTTGTGTGTGCCTCATACTCCTTTGGGACGCAGGAGGAGTTGGGGCCTTCCCTACCCCGGAGGTCCGCGGACCGCCCTGCCGGCCCCTCCAGGAAATTACCCCAACAAGTACCAACAGCATCCCCAGACACGTGTTTCGGTCTGGTTGGACCTCATCAGTAGGGAGGAGCTGTGCCTCTCTAAGAGTAGTGAGCATGGGGTCCACGTCTGGATTTCCTTAGTAACTCATGCTGAGACACAAAGTTACTTAAATATGAAAATTAACAAAGGGGGGGGTCCTGGGAGTCCCTCTGCCAGACATTAGTCCTGGTTATGAGAGATTTGCTCAAAGTCTTTAGCTCACTATCTTTCACAGAGAAGAAATATCCCAAACATATCAGTCTTTGTCCTGCCCTTGGGCAGTTCAGCACCGAAATGCATCCAACCCAGACTGCTGCAACAATTTTCATTTTCCTTCTGATGTCATCCCCAGAGTGCTTGGTCTGGAGAAAGTTGAGAGTCAGATAAAAGGTTTGGGTGCTCTAGCAAAATCCAAGATCGTCTGTCATCTCTATGGACTGAAGTTATCTCCTGGACTACTCTAACTTCACCCCTTTCCTCCATCTGACTACATCAAAAGGACACCAGTAATCAGCAACCTGGTGAGAGGTAGACATTGTAATGACATCATTGGGCCTCATTATGAGGTTGGAGGCAGCCATGGCGCTATTAGCGCCATGGCTGCCTCCAAACTCGTTCCGACTCTGCCCTGGTGAATGGAGCAATTACCTGTCCATTCCAAAGTTGGCGGGACCAATAATTACCCATTCACCAGGGCCATTCCCCATTCCCATTTGAGCCCCCATAGTGCTCAATGGTAATGGGGAAGGTGCTAATAACGGTACCGCAATTTGCGGTACCGTTATTAGCTCTAGAGAGTCCCTTTGCGGGTCCCGTCCTTAACGCCTTAAAAATCCAGGCGTTAAGGAAGGAGCAGCAAAGGGAACTCGCAGTAGGGCGGTAAGGGATTACCAGAACCGGTGCCCTTAGAGGTGCCGGTAATCACTTACCGCCCACCTCGTAATGAGGCCCATTGACTTTAAAGTAAAGGATCAAAGTTATGCCCACAAAGATTGTTCTTCTTCCCTGGAGTATGTGGCAAGCCTTCTCCAGGGAGGCATCAACATTGTTGTTATGGCTGCAGCCAGCCCAGACAGTTTAATATAAATCAGACCCTGTTATGAATGACTACTCACCAAGCAGACAAAAAAATAACATCAATTGCTTGTGACTGTATAAACTGTAAGGGGTCAGTGGTAAGGCTCGGATACAGTGGCATGTTACATTTTGGTTATATACGTTTATTAACAAAATAATAAGAGGGGTTGGTGAAATTCTAGCTATCCCTAACTCTATGAGGGGCTTCCTTACCTCAACAAAACTAAGTAACGTCTTATCAGGATGTTAAATAAACAGTCCTCAGAACTGTATCCAAAACCCTAAACTGACCCTTACATTCTAAACTAAATACAAGGTGAAAATGTGGATTTCTTTGAGCTATAAAGGTATAGCTTATTCTTGTTATAAGGCGCACAAATGAAAAGAAAACAACATTTCACAAACAAAGGGGCTTCCCCTCACCTAGATTGTATCTAGTGATCTTTAAAATGTTTTCTCACAGTTCTCGCATAGTTCTCTTGAATCCTTAAAGGGGCATGACTCTTTACTTATTCGATACACACTTTCACATATAGAGGTGTTTGACACCTTGGGCTCTGTCAATCCTTCTTCCATTTCCTGGTATACTCTCCTGCCAGGGTATTGTTTGTTGTTGATGTAAAAGGGGGGTGAACCTTCCCTTTTTTATCCTTTATGCTTGTTACCCCTGGTTTACTCGCCTGCCAGGGTGGTGTCACTTTCTTGCTTGGGTGTGAATCCCAGCCTCACTGGTTGCCTGGTTCACTAACCTGACAGGGATTCCCCGCTCTTTGCTTCACTTTCTCTTTTATCCAGCTTACAACAATGATCCAATATTGGGTCTGCGCCCTTTATTACTTACATAGCCTTTGTCTAGGTGTTTGCCTGTAACACTCTTTGTGCTTGCAATGATTTCACTGCCTTTGCTCAAGTTCTTTCTCTCAACAATGTTTGTGTTAAAATACTTGCCCTGCCTTTACTTAGGATTGTTGTCTCCACTAGGTTTGTATCAGTAATACTTGCACTGCTTTTACTTAGGCTTTCTCTCAACAATGTTCATATGGGTAATACCTCTACTGCCTTTACTTAGGCTCTTTCTCTCAACGATGCTCAGATTGATAATACTTGCGCTGCTTTCACTAAGTCGTGTTCCTTTAACAATGTTTGAATCAGTAATATTCACTTTGTCTTTTCCTAGGCTCATTCCTTCAACAATGTTCTTATCAGTAATATTCACACTGCATTTACTTAGGCTTGTTCCTTTGACAAAGTTTGAATCAGTAATATTCACTTTGCCTTTTCTTAGGTTTGTTCCTTCAACAATGTTCATATCAGTAATCTTCACTCTGCCTTTTCTTAGGCGTATTTCTTCGACAATGTTCGTATCAGTAATCTTCACTCTGCCTTTACTTTGGCTTGTTCCTTCAACAAAGTTTGTATCAGTAATATTAACTCTTGGGTGCTCTAGCATGGTATGAGTACACAATATTCACTTAGACGCTCCCCGGTAACCCACTCACTCTCTGTGGCCTTACTATTTATGGGTGGCGTCTTCAATGTTCCTTGTGTTTCCCCAGAAGCTGCACTTCCTATCCATTGACTGGTCTTGCGTGGCGAGCTGTTCACATCCTGCTTCACTTACCTCTGAGTTTGGCAGGTCCGGGTGCCCTTTGTCAAAAAGCATCGAACTTCTCCCAGTTTGGCGTGCCTGCACACCATGCCTGCTGGCCTCTGCACTGTGCTCTGCAGCCTGCTTGCCTTCGGAGTCCTCAACAGTGTCAGCACAAGTCAGGTGCCTCTCCAGTTTCTAGCTCTCTCTTCTCCTACAGCAGTCAGGTATTTAAACGTCCCACTACTGTGCAACTCCCTACAACAACTAGAGAACAGTGTGGGCTTCATGGATCTGGTAATCTTCATCACTCTGGTCCTCTTCCTCATCTCAGTGTTTGGTTTAGCCAGGATTGCACATTGCTCTTCCTTGTCTCAGTATTTCCTCTGAAGGGCATGTTGATGAAGTCCACCCTACTCTTCTTCGTCACACCCTTTTCCTTGCCTGTGACAAAATAAAGGTTAGAATTACTGAAACGGTCCAATTTAAGCTGATTTAGCTGATTATCAACATTGTAAACAATATACAGGGAAGGACGACCATAACAAGAGTATACATGTTTACCTCTAGGACGTTCTAGTGTAACACTAAAATAGGTCATGGAGACTTGGGGAATTTCAGCGTTATAGGTATCCTCTAAAGAAAGAGGGGAATAAAATCTATCATCTGGCAAGTCCCTCCTACTCCGTAAGGTTCTTCTCCCCTCATGTGGTACTCCCGCAGATAGCCACTCCCAGGGTCAGGATCAGGTAGCTTCTGCCTTTCCTTTTCTACATGGGGAGAGCCTTCCCTGGGAAAGGATTGATGACGACGCCAGATTCATCACACAGCCTATAGTCTCAGTAGCCACCATGTGAAAAACAGATTCCTTCTATTTAGTTTTTACAACTGCCAGCAGACCTATGGAACACAATAAGTCGATTTTGAACAAGGTGTGCATTTAGTTAAAAAGCCACCCCTATCTGTTGGATATTTGGGATACACCAGCTGTGATTAGGAGTGTGCACTTGACCTTTGAACTAGCTTTCTTCCTACTGACAGGCACCTGCTGGGTAGGTGCATACAGTGTCCGAGCAAGGTACATGTGTTCACTATGCTTTTATGCATGAAGACATATGAAAATAGGGTCTGAATAGTAGAGCACACTTCCAGATACTGAATTACCTACATCATTATATTTCTAAAATTCAAAAAAGCTCAGGCTATTTCACTCTCACAGATAGAATTCCGTCACAGACATGGAGAAACCTTGCAATGAAATTCTAGACAGTGCTACACATGATTGCCTTGGTTGCATATTGAAGAGATTTTGAAAACAAACTACTGGTGATATATATTGATGAACTGTCCATTTCTAATAAGAAAACAGAGTGGTAGGTCCAAAACTCAAATGGGGTACAGCGCTCAGCTAGAGAACTATATGCACATTAAATGCTTTGGTTCAGAATAAAAGGGTGCAATAGGATAATGATGACAAAGGAACAAGAAAAGGCTAAACAGTTTAACCCAAGAAGCATGCAAACCCAGCAGCACACAGAAAACTCAACATTTAGGAATTTTAAGAAAATCAGGTCCAGGGTTAGGAAATAATTGGGTCAGTCACAAAAGAAACACTGCTCCAATGACTAATGCTGGAATGAAGCAAACTTAGGCTTTTATAAAATACTAATAATCAACTGCCTGAGACCTGAGGTCTGATCAATGCTAGAACCAGCTGGCTACAGATGTTCAACATCCTCTCCCATTACTTGACCTGCAAGGGTTGAAGCGATGCAGTGTGAGGTGTGCTAGGCATTTCGGAAATGAAGTCTTTAGGATTAAAAGGCATTATTGTTGACACCATCCCCAAAAGGGTGTGAATCAGAGTAGAAATTGTACATGGACTCAGAAAGCTTTAGATCAATACCAGTAAGCCCCCAAGGCTTGCCTCTTTGGAATGTATTTACTATAGTGGCATAAAGAATGGAAGGTGTAAATTCCACGTGTAAGGCTTTGATACCTTCAATTCACGCCACACCACATTTTCATTCATTTGTATGGCTGAGAAGAGGAGTAGAAACCAAAGTTGTATTCCACCACCACCTCCTTCCTCCCCAACTCCAAAAAGCTCCAGCATTTAAACCGGTGTGGATTTTCTTGCCAGTGCAAATGCTGGAGATCCCTTTGGGGTCCGGCTGCTTTAGTAGTCACACCCCGTAGGGATCCATTGTAACTTCTGGCAGAAAGTGTTTATAATTACAATTAAAGCCTGCCAGACATGCTTGCATGTCGGGTAGGGTTTAATTGTAATTGTGACCACTGCTTACCATGCACGCATGCCAAGTAACATTTACAATGGATACCTGCTTAATGCTGCTTGCATGGTAAGCAGTGTTCACAATTGAAATTGCAAGCATGTGGTGAGGGTTTAATTGTAATTTTGAGCGCTGCTTGCCATGCCTGCATGGCAAGCGATGCTCACAGTAAAAAGTAAATGCTGCTTAGCATGCGATCATACCAGACAGTGTTTACTCACTTTGGTCGGCAGAGTACAAAAGTGCAGGGCAAAAGGCAGCATGCACATGATTACATCACCTTTTGCCCTGAACCTTTCCACTCTGCCGTGCAAATTACAAAACTTTTGCGACAGGGAGCCACATACGTATAAGTGAACACGGAACTGCTCCCTGGCACCAACTTGCTCATTTCATTAATTCATGGGAATGAGCAGCAAGCGGGCAAATCAGGACATATATTTCACAAAATCTTAAAAACCACTGCTGCTGACGTATGACCAAACAGCATCCTATTGGAACGATATATCGCTATGGGCCTGGTGAACTAAATTAAAGGACTGGAATCATCAGCTACTGCAATTTCGTGGTAAACTGATGAAATATCAATTACACTAAAAGCTAAAGCACTTCCCAGCATAACTAAGATTTAATTAATGTTAGGAGGAGCACATATATATCTACCCAAATGTTGTTTATTAAAATCCCTATGACAGGCAGAAATCAGAACATGCCTGATGTCTCAGTTACTGTAAGCACAGAGTCAAGTCATGCAGAGCTGGCACTTTCCACAACTGTGCCAGCTGCAAGCACCCTATTCAGTTCTTCCTTGGGTACTTTCTTCATCATGCGTGACACAGGGCTGACCTTGTCCACCACTGGTCTTGCTCCACCTCTCAAAATACTTCTGTGAACACATGCCTTCAGTGCAGTACATCTGTCAATGAGTCACTGCCTGTTCATTCCAATGGATGATGAATCTTTAACTGAATTATAGGAGTAGCAGCATTTGGGGTCATCCTTGTACCAAACCCTTTCGAAGTTTGCATCCAAACAAGGATGAACCGCACTGTGAGCCCTACAGCCACACCAAGGTTCCCCTTCCATTTAAACTACAGTGGGAAGCTATAGCCACCTATGTGGTTTTTGAACCCCTCATAAATGAACCATTAAGGGATGCACCTGACTTCCACATACACAACATCAGAAATAAAAGTATACAGCGATCCCCCAGCAGCCATGCGTTTATGGACATGGGCTGATAGAACAATGGAACCACAAGAACCAGGGTCATCAGGTCAGGACACTTGAAATATCAGCTCATTTCTTTCTACACTCTTCCATGTTCTTCATTTCAATTCTCAAAACATCCTTTCTTAATCTGGCGGAATGCCCCTGCTTTCCACATTAAAAACAAGATTACATAAAGGACCTAGCATTCCAGCATTAAAACACCTTCTGTGCATACCTGTATTAGTATGAAACCTACCTCAACATACCTCCTCCCTGCACCCATCCCAAATTAGCCTCTCTATGAAGGTTGAACGTCTTGGCACATTCAGACATTGAACTTTGCCAGCTGCTCTTTCCCATATGTGTTGGCACGTTTTCTTTCCTCCATTTTTGGCTTGCACCTCACAAGTTAGAGTTGGTTAAATCTCCAAAAATCATGTCAATTGGCTAATCACTGCTTTGCAGTCATACCGTGATAACCTGCTCATGGGATCACCCCAGCTAGGAAAACACGCATGTTGCTCTTATACAAACTTAACTTTCTGACTAAAGGGTTTATCACCTTTTAACATCCCTTATTTTTGAATCTAGTACCGTTCTGTCATTCATTAGTGCACCAGGCCTAGTATTAAAAATGATATATCCCTTAAAGTAAAGGAATGGCTTGTTTGCACCCACATCGTCGGCCGATATCAGTAGGAGATGGCACCACAAGGTGAGTTTAAGTATTTATTTTAAGAACAATGCATTTTTTCCTCTCTTTGTTTCCCCCTCCTTATCTTGTCGCGCCTAGAATCACTCATGTACAGGCGCATTATAAATACATCATATCATATATCATAGATTTTACATTCACACAGTGTAAGTCCCTGCGTTCAAATGATGGTTTCCAATGACTGTGTGAGGAAGAAATACGATCAGGGAGAGTAGTTAGTATACAGTACACATTACAACACCAGGGTCACTGTAAACACATACTCTGTATGTGCAACCTACAGTACTGAATGAACACAAAACACAAACCGAGCAAGAAGAAAATCCATCACACAATCAGACGATCAGGCCAATAAGGATGCAGCAGCATACAGTACAGTCCAGTGGTCTCCAAACTTGGCCTCTCCAGATGTAATTGGAGTACCACTCCCTTCAGCCTTAATGATCAAAGTTCATGGTGAGGGATCATGGGAGCCGACAGGTTGTAGACTGGTATAGTCTGACGCTCAGGTAAGCTTACCATAACATAACTGCAACCAACGAAAGATGCATTCATAAATGTCAGTACATTAGGGCAGTGTAGTGTGCCTATCCTGCTCCATGTAAGACGTACGTTTCAGTAGAGGTAGTTGCCAGGACCTCTTGCCAAGGTAGCAAGTGATCAAGAGCCAGAGCTATAGGCCAGGGTAAAGGGCAGTCAATTCCCCTGTGCTGGTCCTTCTGAACATAGATGCACAGAAAGAGTCATCTCAGGAAAGGGACGTTTTCCATGAAGTTGTTCTGGGCAGAAGCATGGCTCTGCCATTTCAGGCCTAGCACCCACGTTGGGCAGGGTAGAGGTGGAAAGAGGAGGGTCCACCTTCCAAAGTTGATGTCCCCAGTGAAAGCTGACCAAATCCAGAAAGAAGTTAAACTTGTCAGAATAGAAACACCATGCCACACCCACAGGAAGGGGGCCGGAATGTTGTATGCTCTGTGGTTTGTGCACACGCATCCTACAGACTTGGTGTTCTGTTATGTTATTGATTTTTTGAAAGCGCACATTCTCCAGAGGCATCATGGCGCTGGAGGACACAACAGGATTGGAGAAAGACTAAAATAAAGGGGTTTTAAGGACACAACAGGATTGGAGAAAGACTAAAATAAAGGGGTTTTAAGAAGTCGCCGGAAACTGAGATGATCTTCCGTGACTCGAAGAGAGAGAAGGGAAGAGCGTTCCACAATTTGGCCGCTAGGATGGAAAATGAGTGACCACCCATCCGACCATGTCGGAGTCAGGGAATGACAAGGAGGCAAGCATCACTCGAGCCAAGAGAATGGGCAGGCACATAAGGTTGGAACTTCTCCTGCAAATACTCTACACCCAAGCTATAATAGGGGCAGTGAATAATGCAAAGGAATTTAAACGTAATCAATTTTTGAAGTGACAGCCAGTGTAGTGAGTGTGATACAGGAGAGCTGTGGGAGCCTTAGAGAGTATCCGTAGCTATACGGGCCACAGGATTGTGCAATAACTGAAGGCGGTGGAGAATGTAAAACATTTAAGCCAACAACAGAGAATTTCAGTTCCCTATGCGATTTAGAGAAAACCACAAAGGGGCAGAGATGATATGATATGATATGGCATTTATAACGCGCCTATACACAAGTGTTTCAAGGCGTGAGATGCATAGGAAAGACAAGGCAAACCCTCCTGTAGATCCCTTAATTGGAAATAGCCAGTTTTACAAAAGGAACTGACCTGGGCTGCAGCAGATAGCTACCCAGAGAACACGAACTGAAGGTTCTTCACCTGGGAAACAGGTGAAGGGCAAGGCCCAAGCTCCAGGGGCCACCAAGCAGCCGACCGCAGCGAAGAAGGGGGATCAGGAGAGGGACCCACCACCAAGACCTCCATCTTGTCTCCATTTAACTTAATCCAATTGCTGCTACTCCAACTTCCCACTTCCTGAAGAAGTGTATCCAATTTAGCAGGAAGTCCAAACTGTCTTGCTGTACGGTGCCCCATTCTCTCTACCCATCATACACACTTCAGGCATCTATTATTCACACACACAGGAAAAGGAGAGATTTGGTTGGGTGAAGCAGAACAAAAAGTGCCAATAATACATTACAATATGCTTCTTTTGCCTGTACTTTTCTCGTGAAGCGATGGAACACGACTTTTCACAACAGGAAGTGGCATCACATATCATTGTTCCTAAGTACACTTCGGAAAATATGATTACAATATCATTATAATGTGATATACATTTCGTACAAGAATGGATCATCATATGTATCGTTAAGATGGGTGTATAGGCCCATATGACCAAATTACTGTGAATGCAAGCAGCCGTCCCTGGACAAATGATAGTGATATGCTATTATATAGCACTTACGCATAAGCGCTTTAAATAGAACAAAAATTCATACAATATCACCCAACCTGTGTTGGTAATGATTTATCAACTTCAGAAGGATGAAAGGCTGAGTTGAGGTGTTTAACAAGGGGCTAAATCAGTGAATCACCCCCTGAGGTTTGCCTGAGGTAAACCTTTAAAGAGTCTAGCAATTATTGGTTAGAATTCCAGAAAGACAAATTATTTGGTATTCCTATTCTTTCTTATTCAGTGTCACTGCTGAGTGTTAGACTTCTGGAAACCCTGTTCTTTTTTTCTTCTTTTTTAATTTTTTAGAGGCCTGAACAAGAAAGCCAGCCACTCCATAATCAAAGAGCAGCATGGCGCTGGCCACAGCCCAGGACATTGCAAGAAAAAAATGGGTAGCAAGGGAGACCTCAGGGGTCGCAGTCATGACCATTGGCGACCCCTAAATGACGACCTGGATATTATGTCACGAGAAACAGTTCCAAACGATTTATTAGAGGAAGGAATGAATGCATCAATCCTGAAAACTCCCTGGCAGTAAAGGTCAAGCTTGAATATCTGTTCTTCACTTCCCGGCAAAAAAGATCACTCAACTTGCCATAACACGCGCGAATATTAGCTGAAAATTACGAGGCAGCCGCGAAATTCCTGCAAAGAAGGCCTTTTGCTGTGATAAATAGCCCTGGCCGAGTCAATAGCAGAAGTGACTGTTGTCATTAACGTCAGGAGCACAGTAAATTGAGAGCAAAATATGAAGGTCATTCTTCATGTGAGTGTTTTACTGAGATACACAAAGCAGACAGCTTATGTTTGGCACAAAAATTGGAGGAGGTGCACCGCTTGATGAGACATAACTACACACAAACCTCACATCATGCGTCCTCATTGAGGGGCTGTACTGAAGAGACTGTAGGAGGTTTGGGATCTACTAATGTGTCTGAAACATGAGAACCCCGAGGGTCTTTTACCGACAGATTTTGATTAACATTCGTACACGTGATACAGGTGTTTCCAAAGGAACATTCGGATGCCAGCTTGTAGTTTCTCTGTCAAGGGCCGGTACAATTATGACAGATTGCCTATCCTGAATAGCAAACCTGATTTATGAGCCTCAAGGAAGATTTAGCTGATATATCAAATTAGAGGACATTGTCATTTTTGGCAAGCCTTTTGCTTGCAGATGTGCACAGGGAGACATGGAGTACTGTTTTGTCTTTTATTATTCATTTATATATGTCTTCATATCTATGTGTCTGGATAGAAAATGCTGTGCAACACCTTTGACAAAAGGATAACCGCAATTAGGGTTCTTAATTAGTACATCATGCCAGATTCTTCCTGCTTCAAAGCACTTTAATAAAATATGTTATTGCCTAATTACAAGGTACTCTATCGAAGGCTGAAGTGCTGTGTCGGTCCTGCTGCAGGATTCCTACTTGTAAAGTGCTGGGTGGCCGCCTGTTTAAGGTGAGAACTTACTTGTGTGAGTTAAAGAATAACACTGGAAATGGATAGGTAGCCACAGCGAATAGCACTGCTATTTACAGATCTATGTTAAGAAATGACAGGAGCTGTTGAGGCCTTTCCTGAATTTTGTCAATCTTCATCTCTTCCCGTTTTGTTCTCCTTTGTTTCAGTTCTAGCTGGCAGCCTGACGTCCCAGTTTGTGTTCAGACTCCCTATTTAGGACTGTAAGGATATTTAGCAAACAGCACAGAGTACAGCGCTACTGCACAAGTAGCACATTTTTTTTTGCAGCACCACCACCACAAGGGTGCGGTGCATTGCTATATGGGTTAGCAGATTAACAAGGAAAGACAGGCTATTCAGTCAAAAACGATTTTAACATATAAGATGCAAATCTATTTTTACAGTTAAAAGCACACGTGCTCATTTAAAAATGCACACTATTTTTCACCTGAAATGCCTATATTGCTAGAGACACATTTGAAAATTAACAGCTAACCTATTAACAATTAACCTGACTAATAAAACCTTATTTAACATAACCCACTAATAAAATGTGTTCTCCACTGCAGAATTAGGCATACTCTGAAAACCATTTAAATGTGTGTGCAGATTTTTTTTCTCTTCTCTTCTCTGCCTGATTCTCCGTGTTTTTGTGCACAGTAACTGCAGGAAGAAGGAAGTCAGATTTGCAACAATTGCAAATGTATAAGCGAAGCTATTGTTGAAGAGTAGGAGGATGAGAGATGATGGATTTCATTGGGACACGTCATACAGAGGGCTGAGAGGAGAGTTTTAGTGGGCAGTATCAAGGAAAAAGACAGGCAGACATCTTTCTGCACTACTGGGGAGACGACCTGGCTGTGGGGTCCTGACTGAATGCAGATTCCTGTGTCCTGCTGCAGTCGAGATTGGGGAGAGCTGAAAGAAAAACCTTTCAACTGGCTGAGGCATTCCTATCTGAAAAAGCTGAGAATTCCAGGCAATGACCCCGGCTTGAGAAGGCAAGCGTTCCTTTTTGCTGGAGTTAATCCAAGAGAGCCACATTCACAAAGAGAACAACTAAAAAGATAAGGTAATGAGAAGTGTGGGAGCTGAGTGTGTACGGTAATATGCAGTCAGTGTAGGATTCCTGTGCGTGTCTTAATCAAATACCAATGTTGCAATTTGAGTTCTGTTCTCCGCCACGCTCTTTGCAGTGTGTCATAGACAATGCTTTGACTGTACCATTTTATTTATTTCTGTAAAGAATGAGATCGTGTCTAAATGCAGCTTTTATAATACAGAAAATATTTGAAAACAGACGGGTGTTTTATTTTCTATTTACCATTACAATGCCGATGATGTGGGGAGATTTTTAAACAGTGCAATGGTCATTTTAAGACAGATGTGTGCATGTCAGAATCAGTATGAATAATTGTGAGTGACTGTAGCATAGCTTGTTGGAGGTACATGAGCCAACGGGAAGAGAGACTCTCTGAACATAGCTCCCTACCGTATATAAGGTAGTGGAAATTACCACAAGACTACCACATATAGCTCTCTGTCGTAAATAAGTCAGTGAGTTCGCCCATGGTGGCACACCAACACTATCACTGGAAATGTGGTATTCCTAGAATGCAGGTCTGAGGTCTCTCTAGTGATCACACTAAAAATCTAAGCAAAGTTAAGGGATTCTGGACATTGGGGCCACAAATAAAACAAGGGAATTATGCTCACCAAAATACCACCAACCACGTATACCAAATATGCAGGTCCGGGTGCTGAAATAATGCTTGTCCATTGTATTATTGTTGCACATGGCCAAATCTGAATACAAAGAGTGATTATTGCTAAGTTATTTTTCGGCGGTAATAAAATACCGTCAGGCCCCAAATCTCCACAAAATACCCTACAGGACTCAGTGGCCAGCTACAACACCTGATTATTGTGTTATGACATCTTAAACTACTTCTCTGGTTTATTTATTTATTTTCTTGCACTCTAAATCGCATTCTATGGAGGTGAGCATTATGCTTCAACCTCCTTTATTTCTACTCTTCCAGCAGATTTATAACTTCATATTTATTATAATAAATAACTTCATATATGTTTTAAACTTCAAACAGATAAAAAAAACTTCCAAAACTACACATCCCATGAACCCTAACGTCTCTGGTAGTCCCATGCCTATATTCTGTCTCTGGCCTCCATGAACTACTTCCTGCCCAGGTCCTTTCCTCATCTTTTTCTGCTCTTCCAGAAGATAAGTAGCATATCTGTTAGCTCCATAACGTTATTTTGTTAAGTGATTTTGTTGAATGTAAATTATTTTATGTGGATACATGGAACATTAGGTCTGCACAACGTATGAAATGCATTGTTTTCAGTTGCACAAAATGGATATATGTATTTAGGCATGCCACAATACGTAGGAGTGAATTATGTCTCCAGGCAGAATGCTAGAGAGCACAGCCAGACACTGTGAGTATCTTACTCACTTTTAGGGCCCCCCGCTGCGCTCTCTAAGGCGATTCCATCGCTCCAGCATCCCGCAGGCAAGCCAAGCCTTTCACGGGTTCATTGCCGCTGTGGGCGCTTCGAAAGAAGGCGCGTAGAGGTGCGCGAGCCCCAGTATGAGTGCAATCACATGCACAATAAAGGGTGCCTTTTCTCTAAAGCTGAAAGGGGCCCCTAGGGGTCCCTTACGTCTATGGAAACAAGGCAAGTCACCACACACGATAGATACGCCAGACACGAGGTTGTATTCCCAAAGCTAGGGTTTATTGCAAAGCAAATAGTCTCAGTTGGCCAACTCAGTCTCACGCCCCGCGACGTGCACCTCTAGACCTCGAGGGACGAAAGAGAGTGAATTACGTACATCAGTTACATATATACAAAATGCATATCATACAATCAGCTATGACATGTTTAACACCCCCCTTTATTGGGTTTCTTTAAACTTGGTGTGATGATGGACACTTCCAACAATTGTGACACCTTCAAATATCTATTCTAGTAACAATATGCAATTTGCAAGTGCGGAGGCATCTTTCAGTTGTTGATCAGAACACAGTGCTTCTGTTCTTGGAAGCAAGCTACATACGGGGGAAGAGTCACATTCCAGACCCTGCTATCTATGAGGTGCTATTCGTGTCCTGGGAGCCGACACGCTCTACAGGGCTCAGTAAAGGGGGGCCGTAAGAAGAGCATAATTCAAGCCTTTAGCTGCTTTATTCTAACATATTCTACGATATAACGAGACTGGCTGGCAGCTGTGAAATGATTAAATGCCCTGCAGCTCTGCTTCAAGGCTACATTCAGGAGGGAGCCGGGCATTCCTTCCTGGCGCTGCCTACGTTGTTTTTTCAACAAACTCTTATTATCCTTGCGGCCCTGCGGCCTTGTCCTTTCACGTACAGTCAAGCAGTGTAAGCAGAAAATGTGCTGCGAAGCAATAAAAACAGAAAGCAATGAGCAATGGTAAGAAAACAAAATGGCGATCCTTGTTACATCAAAATGGTCGTTCATTGGCAAACTCGGAAACCTATATGTCTGTCATATCGTGCATGAGACGGTTGGCCCACGGCCACCAAAATACGTTTGCCGTCAAATATGAGAGGTATCCATTTTTCTAGACTGACAAAGCGGCAACATTTTCACCTTGTGAGGCAGGCAGAAAACTTCCAGGCACACAGGCTCTGTTCTACACCAGTTTGTAAGAGCGGTAACCCACTGTCACAGCACTAATAGCCACAAACACAGTGCGTGATACATGAGCCCTGAGAGTGGCAACGCACCCACAAAGTTTGTGTATAAGCATTACACGGCAAAGCAGCAAACATACAATATAGCTGGATAAATAGGCTGCCGCTCGGAGAAGAGAGCATTACAGGTGCTTCACCGGCACATAGCAGCAATACAGCACCGGGCAGTCCTGGAACAGAACGCCAGGTTTGCTACAAATCCAGGAAGTGAGCACTCAGCCAACTGAGTCTGTGAAAATGGATTATTTGCTGATCCCCATAGGGCAACACTCCCCTTCCCTCTGTGAGGACGTGCCACTCAGTCTGCCCCATTCAGGCACCCAGGTACTTGTGAGTTAAGCTTACATGATGGAGTCAGATGACTTGAGTGTGGAGAGCGAGGACCAAATGTTATCTGAGGAGGAGACAGATCTGAAAGTTAGTTTTAAAAAAGTATTGGGAGACTCCCTGGTTAAAGTAGTGTCCCTAGGGGTTCGTCCACTCCAGGAGAGGCTGGAGGCTCTAGAACATTTGATTGGGGATGGTCTTAAGTGAAAAGGCCCCAATATTGACACAAGCATGTCTAACATCAAGGCTACTAATAAGGGGAGAGAACAGACCCCCAAAAGAAAGAGCTCTTTGACTCCCCGGTTCTAACAAGGAGGGAAATAGAATGCCTCTTGAGGCTGTCAATTCTTTAGAGAATCTGGAAGACGCCTTTATGATGTGGTCGACCGTGCCGAGCCTCCTACCCCCTGCCCCAGGGGCGCAAAATATAGGGGATGAAGACTTCTCACCAGAGTCTGCAGTATCAGACTCAATATCCTCCCAGAAGTGAAAGAGGTGGAAGAGAAAATGCAAAAAGAAGCATTGGGAGGAGCCCGAAGAGGCATTAATGTGCAAGTCAATCGTGCACCGAAGATCAAATGACTGGATGCCATCACCAAGAGTGGCATTGAATATGACCCAAAGGCTCTGCAAGCCTATCAAGAAGGAGGTGACACTACGGATGTGCTCAGAGTGGCCCAGACCAGAGCTACCTGGTAAAGTGGCCGAAAGGCCAGACCTAGACCCGAAAATGATTACTTTCATATCCAAAAACCTCCAGAGTTCTCAGATAGGGCATGGACTATGCTTCAAAGGGATGCCCGGAGAAGGTCTTAGACATAGTGGGGCCCATTGCTAAGATCATGGACCTAGCAGAGAGAGCCAAGGATACCAGAGAGCCCTTGGACCCCGACACACTAGCCAACTGGACAGAGAAGGCAGGGTGCATCCGAGGGAATGTCAACTGTGCCCTGTCCTCCAAAAGTAGGAGAGGCCTAGTATTGAAAATAGATTCCAAACTAGTGGTTCTGTCAACCTATGAGGCGGATGAGGCCGCTCAAGGTTTCCTATTTGGTGAAGCCTTCACGAAAGAAATGGGAAGATTTGTGGGTACGTATATGGCCCTCGAGAAGGCTCAAACGTCAATTAAAAGATTTTCTCAAGAGTTTTTGCCTGGACCGGACGCAGCAGAGGTCGAGCGTCTGCTCACTTTCATTCACAGAGAAAGCCTCAGAACCCAAGTGCCCATTACAGGGAGTCCTGTGAACAAGAAATATTCTTCGCTGCCGAGGACGTGGCAGCAGAGGACACAGGGGACGAGGCTATTATCACCACCTGGGTGCTCAGTCAGGTGAGAAATGCAATACCCTATCCTCCAGTGGGGGCAGGACACTGTTATACTTACAAAATTGGCAAATGCTTTCAAGTGATTCATGGCTTCTACAGACGGTAGCAGGTTTTCAGCTGGAGTTTGTGAAGCTGCCGGTGCAGCACACCAGGCCAAAGCGATTCAGGCAAGCATGCGCGGAGTGCAAACTTCTAGGAAAAGAGCTAAGACAATCGGAGAGCAAATGTGCCATAGAATGCAGCGACAGCCTTCATAAGCAACATGTTCCTGGTACACACGAAAGACAAAGTGAGACCAGTTATCATCCTAAAATAACTCAATGGGCGGCGGGTCTACAGACACTTCAAGATGGAAGGAATACACTTCCTCAGAGACATCCTGCCAAAGGGAGACTGGCTTGTGAGGTTGGATCTGAAAGATGCCTATCTAATGATCCTGATTGCCAGGGAACATCGCAGGTACCTCGGATTCCTTTGGGATGAACAGATATAACAATTCAAATGCCTTCCTTTTGGTCTGGCCTCAGCACCCTGGTCTTTCACAAAGGTCATGAGGCTGGTGGCAGTGGCCATGAGAGAATGATGTATCTGCAGGATCATGCACTTAAATTATATTCTTATGCTTGCAAGTGACAAGCGAGTGCTTATCGACCGGATGCAGTGGGCATCCCAGGTCCTGCCATCTCTAGGTTTTCTGATGAATTGAGAGAAGTCTGAGCTAGTCCCCAGGCAATGCCTAGAATGTCTGTGGTTTGTAGTGGACACAACAAAAGCGACTCTGGAGTTGCTAGTTCCCAAGATGAGAGCAATCAAAAAAGAGCTAAGGGCAGCTTTAGTGAAGACCTTGATTTCTCTTCAAGCGGGCATTGTCAGAATTCTGGCAGCCTCCATCCAGCCATCTTCCCAGGCCTTCTGCATTACAGAGCCCTTCAGTGAATGAAAATGTGTCACCTGCAAGAAGGTCTGGGGTACCATCAGTTGGTGCCCTTGGATCAAGAACAGAGACTAGAGATAGAGTGGTGGCTTCAGAACATGGAAGCCTGGAACGGGTGTGCAATCTTCAGAGACATCCAGGAGCTCGTCATAGTGTCCGATGCTAGCAGAGCAGGCTGGAGAGTGAGGTGCAGCTGTCTGGAGAGAGGAAGCAGATGGTCGCAGGAGGAGCTTGCCATTCCCATCAATTGCTTAGAACTGCTTGCAGGCTCTTATGCGATAAAAGCCTAAACCAAGTGCAAGGGTAAGTGTTGCATCCTGCTTAGAATGGACAACAAATCTGTGGTCTGATACATCAATCAGCTAGGAGACACATGGTTGCAAATGCTAGTTTAACTAACAAAGGACCTCTGGCAATATGTTCTCGATTGGAAGATGTCTGTGAAGCACAGTATCTCCCAGGAATGCTGAATGTTGTGGCAGACTGGAACTCTCGCTACTGGCACGACTCCAACGATTGGATGCTGCACAGGGAGGTGTTCGCTCAGATTGCATCCCTTTGGGGTCCCCTAGACACCAACCTATTTGCATCCAGGTTGAACAAAGAGTTACCAAAGTTTTTTAGCTGGAGACTGGACCCGGCAGCACAGGGTGCGGATGCTTTTCTGCAAGCATGGTCTGGTGCAGTACACTATGCCTTCCCCCCTTTCATGATGTTAGCCAGGGTTCTAACAAAGATCAGGAGAGAGAAGGCAGAAGCCGTCATAGCAGCCCCAAACTGGAAGTTGCAAGCTTGGTTTCCAGATCTGATGGAACATTTTTCTCATGCAGGATCTCCTGTCAGACTCGGTGGGGAATTATCATTTGCTGACAAGGATGGGGTAAGTACCTCTGCTAGTGTGCAAGGTATCAGGAGCAGATGGAGTCTGCCAGGTATTTCGCTCCCAGCTGCAGAATTCATCAAGCCATCCTGGGCTCCCTCTATGCTGAAAGGTTACAAAGCAGCATGGGGGATATGGTGCCTATGATGCAGCCAGCACAACCTTCATCCCGTTTCAGCCCCTTTAGTGCAGGTGCTAAATTTTCTAGCAGCCCTAGCCAAAGGCAGTAAAGCATTTCAAATAGTAGAAATCTATAGGTCGGCAATTTTAGCTATACACCATCCGCTGGATGGAGCCCCTATGGTGAACACTCGGCAATGGTGAGGCTGATGCAGGGATTTAAAGTGAGTACACACCCTATCTCTAAATATGCACAACTATGGGATGTTGACAGAGTCTTGTGGGTTTTTATGAACTGGTCGTGCAGCAAGGATTTGTCAGACCACCAGCTTTCGGGGAAGTTACCGATGCTGCTCTGCCTGGTGTCCTGTACGGGAGTGTCTGTTGTTAAAGCATCTAAGTAGACAGGAAGAACTTCTCGCCGGAGGGAGTGACCTTTTCCATTTCGAAAAAAGGACTAAAAGCCATTTGTCGGTTATTTTATACCCCTATTTTCTTGATCAGCCTAAGTTGTGTGTTGCCAACTGTATCAAGGAATACAAGGCAAGGATTGATGAAGTGAGACCAGCAGGAGTTTTGCAGCAGCTCATTTTGCACAGGAAGACATTTAGAGCAGTGGCTGCAGCGACTGTAGCCAAATAGGTACGGGAAATCATGCCCCTCGCTGTCATTGATGTGACGTGATTAGGGGCGCATTCAGTTAGGGGGCCATGGCGTCTAAAGCTTTTGGAGTCGATTCAGTCCTGGCCGAGGGCAGCATTTTGATTTTCTATTTGGAGTGTTTTGTGTTTCACAGGGTGTCAGTTGGAAGGCATCAAAGAAGAGTAAAGGAGTCTGGGCAGGAAGTAGCTCATTCAAGACAGAGATAGGATATAGCCCTGGAACTACCAGAGACACTGTGGGTAATGGGATGTGTAGTTTTGGAGGTGTTTTTCAGTTTGGAAGTTTTAAAAAAAAATTAAAAGAAATATAAAGATTTAAATCTGCTGGAAGAGTAGAAATAAAGGAAGTTGAAGCATACTTGCCTCTGTATCATTAATCAAATCAAGACTCCATGCACTACAGCAGGGGTAATCTTCATTACTGCAGATAGTGCATGACACATTTAGCATGTGAAGGGGGGTCTTCTAACCACTGATGGTGGCTGGATCACAATTTCTTTTTATCCTGCCTTGGGGTGGACATTTTGAAGAATGTCAGAAACAGCATCTTGTTGCTCTTAGTGAGGCGAAGATAGCCCACTGAAATCAAACTGTTGTTTCCTAATCTAAGTGAGGAGAAGCACAGCTGACCAACCCCACCTATTCTTACAATTTAAATGTCCACTTCAGTTGCCTAAAAGATACTCCCACACAGGCACGTAAAAATACATTTAATTTATTTACAACATAAAGAATTTAAAGACTATGGGCCTCATCACGACTTCGGCGGTAACCCTTAAATCCGCCGGTAGGGCTATTACCGCCGGATTTAAGTGTCCGCCGAATCAGGGCTTTGGCGGATTTCGCCCCAGCTCTGAGCTGGGGGGAAATCCGCTTAAAATTTGCGCTATTACCGCCGGCGGGAAATCCGCCGGCGGTATTAGCATGAAGATTCCCTATTGAGCCCAATGGGGAATGGGGCATTCCCGAATGGGCTCAGTGGGGAATGGGGGCTTACATTACCGCCAAACTCGTGATCCGGCGCTATTAGCGCCGGGAGTTCGGCGGTAGGGCTTATACCGCCCGCGCTAATAGCGTTACCATTACCGCCCAAGTCCTGATGAGGCCCTATGTCCTTTCATGGCAGATGTCATTATATCATAATGCCATCTTTACGTTAAAAGCAAGAAAAGTAAAGAAATAGCAGCACAATACAATTATGTGATTAAATCCATCAATCACGGTTGCGGCTTGCAAAAATATCTACGTTTTTCCTCGCCAACCCTTCTTCGTTATGTCAACAAAAAGAAAACTAAAAATCAATAAACAAGCCATAAACCCCCACAAGTAGAAAACATTAAGAGACTAACATAAAAATCATGAGTTTGAATGAATGCCCATCATCGCCATCCCAATGCATGCTTTGCACCATTATTTTACTTCTTGTGGCAATATTTGTATTAAAAACCTACATATATCGCTTATGACCAATGATTGCTGGTGCATAGCACAGTTATTAATGCCAGTAGTGTATGCCAACTGGAGTTTCGGTCTTGGGCTGAAGTTGTTTCCAAATTACCCTGCCTTCTTCAGGGCACAAAAGTTTGTTTGGTAGGGTGGGCAATTATCATTTTCATTGTCACATTCTATCAAGAAAAAATAAAAACCGATGTTAAAACATAAATATCACAATATCTAGATATGAATATGAAATGGGTGACTCGCGCTCTGGTATTGATTATCAGTTTAGATTGAGCTTAAATAATCAACTTTAAATGAAGTTTTCAAATTAGCAAGTAACGTGTTGCCGAAACAGTACTTTTGCCGTACTAGTCTCTTGTCCCTTGTGGGATGCTGAGTGTGTGGTTTGGATAGTAGATAGTGAAATACACTATGGATACACCCAATGCTTGGCACATCTGGGTAAAAGCATAAATCTACATCAGCTGGGAGCTGGTATTACAGTGTTCTAATCACAGCATATGGGCAATTTGTCCCGAATTGGGAGTAGTGATTTGTCCTTAGGATTAGTACAGATGCCTAATGAGGCCTAGCTTATAATATTCAAAACGAATATTCAGATATGGAAATGCATCATTTTTTGTGATCAATTTGCTTGTATCTCGAACTGTTTCAACAATTTAAAGGCATGGTCTAGTAAAAAATGTTATTTAAAAAATAGATAGGCAACATAAAAAAAAAATACTAGCATTCCCTTTTTAAAACTTCCTATGTAAAATTTTGAGCTATTCAAGCTCAAAATTCACAAAAGTAAGCACATGGGCGCATCCATTTTGTGAAATGGATGCCCTCCTGTGCTGGCTTTTGCTTTTGCGGCACTAATGAAGGAAAAGCCAGCCAGATGTAATAAACAAAAGCTACAGCTGGGTGGCTTTCCCTTCGTTAGTGCTGTACTCGGAGGACGGGGACCGGAGACCAGAGCAGGAAAGCTGCAGCTGAATCTCGGTAAGTGCTATTTATTTTTTTTTTAAATAAGCACTAGCTGCAGGTTTTTTTCTAAGTTTTCCGGGCTGGAGGAGCCCAGAAAACTTAGAAATAAAAGCGCAGCTTTAAAAACGTATTTATGTTTGCGGTCGCTTTTGAAGCAACCGCAAACATAAATACAACGTTATTGTGTTGGAAAACGCTGCGGTTTTTCTTTCCAAGTTTCTCAGGTTCCTCTGGCTCGGAGGAGCCTGAGAAACTCGGAAAGAAAAACCGCAGCATTTTCCAACACAACCGCGTTGTTTTTGCCTGAATCTGCTTTCCCATTTGGGGCTCTCGGGCTCCTCACGGGAGCCCGAGAGCCCCAAATGGGAAATCAGCTGTAGGCAGAAATACTACGCGGCATGTAAACACAACCGTGTTGTGTTTCTGCCTGCCTTGGCTTTCACTTTGGGTCTCCGGTGCTCCCCTACGAGCACCGGAGACCCAAAGTGATAGCCACAGCAGGCACAAACACAACACGGTTGTGTTGGAAAACGCTGCGGTTTTTCTTTCCGAGTTTCTCAGGCTCCTCCGAGCCGGAGCAGCCTGAGAAACTTGGAAAGAAAAACCGCAGCATTTTCCAACACAATAACGTTGTATTTATATTTGCGGTCACTTCAAAAGGGACCGCAAACATAAATACAAAGTTTTTAAAGCTGCGGTTTTATTTCTAAGTTTTCCGGGCTCCTCCAGCCCGGAAAACTTAGAAAAAAGACCGCAGCTAGTGCTTTTTTTTTTTTTTTAATAAATAGCACTTACCAAGATTCAGCTGCAGATTTCCTGCTCTGGTCTCCGGTCCGCGTCCTCCGAGTCCCAGCACTAATGAAGGGAAAGCCACCCAGCGGTAGCTTTTGTTTACTACAGCTGGCTGGCTTTTCCTTCATTAGTGCCGCAAAAGCAAAAGCCAGCACAGGAGGGCATCCATTTCACAAAATGGATGCGTCCATGTGCTTGCTTTTGCGAATTTTGAGCTTGAATAGCTCAAAATTTTACATAGGAAGTTTTAAAAAAGAGAATGCTAGTATTTTTTATTTGTATGTTGCCTATCTATTTTTTTAAATAACATTTTTCATTAGACCATGCCTTTAATCATAATTCACTATTTAATGTATTATTCTTTATTTTTCATTGTATCATAGCAACAAAGTAATCATTTTGTCCTAATGCACACCAAGTCCAGCCTCTATTTTAATAAGATCTACTGAGTGTCTTAGCAAAGAAGTGTTCAACGTAATACCCCAATCAGACCAATAGATCAAGTAAGCAAGAAGTTAGCATTCTATATTTCCATTGAAGCATACACTGCTACTCGTAGTAAACACAGTTAATATTACACAATATTGAAGGCTACTCAGACCTTTAACTAGGCAACAACAACTAGCAAAATCTGTAGTTTATTAAACATAACTAAAACTATGGTTGAGGCTCAACCAGAGCATTTTTTCTATAATATAAAATACGCACTTGCACATTAGTGTTTTTTGCTTCCCAAAGTACAATGGAGGACACGCGATGACGCCGTCATGTTTAATTAACGTGACCACGTCATCACGTCCATTCAAATAGTGACCATTTTAGTTTTCTCGTGGCCGTCAAGCCGCGAGGAAAACTTCACAGCACGGGAAACCCCTTATCGAATAAAACTCAGGTAAGCGAGACAGGGCACAGATATTTACTAACAAAAAGATTTTGCATATTTAAGTCATGACATTAATAAAGTGTAGGTGTAATACTAAGACACTACCCGTATTCCTAAATAGAACACGCGTACTTATATCTTGAAAGAATAGATAAATTACAACAAAGTACAAAAATATACAAATGTATTCATACATCACAATTTGAACAATTCGAACAATTAGAAAAATAGATCAATATTTCAGCACAACAACTGATCATAAAAATACACTTCAATTGCTCAATTTCAACCATTCATCATAAAACATTTATAACACATACGCAAACACAATCTTAGCAGCAAATCACAATATCATAAAACAAATGTGTTCTTAACAATGTATATAATCCCGGCATGTAACATGTTTCAGTTCTTATTGCCATACAATGGTTGAACTCTCTTCAGGGGAAAACAGTGTCTCAAACCATATCAACCGTGCGTAATGAAAATTGCAAACGGGGGTTTAAAGCATAGCAGCGAACACTCGCTATGAAAGTAAAAGCCGTGGAACATGCCGGCGAACAGAATGAAAACATGCTGCCCATCCCAAACTTACTCAAAACACCTATATCCGACCTCCATACAGCCGCTTCCTCGTCTCAGCGAAGCCGTGGCAACTACTTCCGTATTCTTCACGGGAACCAGGGAAAGTGAAGAACGACTTGAAAAGGGACGCCCTATATATGCGCGCATGCATGGAGAGCGCCATATTGGAGTAATACAAAAAGCCACAAGGGACAGACTCCCTATGGTGCACAAGATTGAATGAAAGGATGTAACAAAGCAAGGTGGGTTACACACAGCAAAAATACATCCCTGTTTATATAATTGAAAATCATACTCTACTTGCTTGGATGTGCAACATATCGGTACTAAGACATGAATATAAACCTTTATATAATAATGTTTCGTGTTCCCGGTTAAATTACTGAGTGACTCTGCTATGTCATGACTTAAATATGTAGTAAATCAAACAAGGGCAAACAAAATATACCACTAATATTCACTATCTCTACCTATAGAGGGTATCACCATATATTTAAACAAAGAGATAGGATATAACAAAAAGATTTTGCATATTTAAGTCATGACATTAATAAAGTGTAGGTGTAATACTGAGACACTACCCGTATTCCTAAATAGAACACGCATACTTATATCTTGAAAGAATAGATAAAGTACAACAAAGTACAAAAATATACAAATGTATTTATACATCACAATTTGAACAATTCGAATAATTAGAAAAATAGACCCATATTTCAGCACAACAACTGATCATAAAAATACACTTCAATTGCTCAATTTCAACCGTTCATCATAAAACATTTATACCACATACGCAAACACAATCTTAGCAGCAAATCACAATATCATAAAACAAATGTGTTCTTTACAATATAATCCTGACATGTAACATGTTTCAGTTCTTATTGCCATAAAATGACTGAACTCTCTTCAGGGGAAAACAGACACTTTTTTCTTGTAGTATTAAAATTCTTTCATTGTTGTGCGGTAGGGGTCCTAAGCACATCCACCAACAGATGTGGTATACACCAGCTGCAAGATATAAGGGACACAAAGAACCTAAGGACTCAGTATTCACAAAACGTTAACTCAACACCATTCACCATCTCTATCAAAAACGAGGTAACAAGGTCCTGAAAGTGAAAGAGGTGGGTAAGAAAAATAGTCACCATGACCACATTAACCAATGGACTAAACAATCACCCTCGGCGTGAAACCAAATTCACAGTCTTCGAAAAAGGACTACCAATAGTCACTATCCAGGCAGCACAATATTATATCAGTTTGCCAAACCACTATAAATGTGGTCAAATTAGTATGGGAGGTGAGAAAATCACCAAAGGTAAGTAGAGTACACCATCACCCAAAGTGTATGAGAAAGCGAGAACAAATGTGAAAAAACCTATTGGCGAAATACCAGCCAGACCAGGGTAGCAAGCCACAATTAAACATTACCTGGTAATGTAAAATCCCTGCTTAATCTGAAAGATCCAACACTGGGATCTACCCACAAAAACAAGAACAAGACAGGTCGTCATTCTCTGTCCCACAATTGCGTCAGGATGCAATCAATTAACTTAACTCAATGATTTCAAAGGTGTTCATAAATCTGTAAACAAGGAAAAACCAAAGGGAAAACCAGGTTAATATATTGTCCCCCACAGTGGGGACCTGAAGCAAGGCTACTACCATTCATGCTGGCACAGTTGGAAAACCCACCACGGCGCATTTAAACACACCAGAGGACCCTGTCTATCAGAATACAGTTCATGGTGAACAGTGTCTCAAACCATATCAACCGTGCGTAATGAAAATTGCAAACGGGAGTTTAAAGCATAGCAGCGAACACTCGCTATGAAAGTAAAAGCTGTGGAACATGCTGGCAAACAGAATGAAAACATGCTGCCCATCCCAAACTTACTCAAAACACCTATATCCGACCTAAATACAGCCGGTTCCTCGTCTCAGCGAAGCCGTGGCAACTACTTCCGTATTCTGCACGGGAACCAGAGAAAGTGAAGAAGAACTTGAAAAGGGACGCCCTATATATGCGCGCATGCATGGAGAGCGCCATCTTGGTGTAATACAAAACGCCACAAGGGACAGACTCCCTATGGTGCACAAGATTGAACGAAAGGATGTAACAAAGCAAGGTTGGTTACACACAGCAAAAATCACATGTGACATGATGGCGCAAAAACAGAATTTATACATCGGCATGAAATTTGTGAACCACAGTAAATATTTGAATGCAGTGAAACTTCCGTGGGGGGGCACATCCGATTATAAAATACAGTGGGTAAACGAAAACAACTTCATACAAATTCTTGCATGATTCCTCTCAAATTATACATGTTTTCATAGGGACTTGCCGTACCTCAATTTTGATTCACAGACAATATAGTCGGCACATATGTTTTTCTTAATGGATCAACAGATGTCTCATAGATGAACTTGGTGCTAATCCACATTATCATTTAAACCCACCACATGGCTTTGCAATTTAAATATTATTTTCTGTTCAAAATTCACTAGTTTTTTGGTCAATTACCTCTTTGTTAATGCCTTCAACTTTCTTCAAAATCACCCATTCAAAATTGGTATATTCATGTTTCATGTCTACAAAGTGCTTAACCAAAGGAACTGTCAGAACTTTGTTTTTAATACAACTGCGATGTTCAATAAGTCTTGTGCGGCATTTTCTATTTGTTTTACCAATATAGTGAAGGCCACATGGACATGAAATCATATAAATCACATTGTGTGTATTGCAATTAGTCATGCTACTCATTGTCCAAAGCAAGTCTGGATTAATCTGGACAGATTTGGTAGTTTTGGTGAACTTGCACGTAACACACTGACCACAGGGAAAATCGCCCAAAACAGGGGGAAGACCCCACAAAGTAGTTTGTTTCACAGGCATGGAAGGTTTGATGGTCACATCATTCATAATTAGTATATTTCTCAAGTTCTGGCTGTTTTTGAAAGCTACTAAAGGTGGGGGTGATTCCTTATTATTGTAGACTTTTTTCCATGTTTTGCCAATGACATTTTTTATCTTGTACGACAAATTAGAGAAGGTGTTGACAAATACAGGACCCACTTCTCTCCGTTCTTTATTAGTGTTTTCCAATATGCTGATACCCCCTAAAGGTAGAGATAGTGAATATTAGGGGTATATTTTGTTTGCCCTTGTTTGATTTACTGGTCTATGAGGTTCAGTGTGGTCTCGAAGGTGTTTTGAAGTATATATCGTAAGTGTAGAGTACCTGTTCTTGAAGTGATGATAAGATGACCACCCCATCAGAGAAATGTGTGGCTTACAGTGAAGATTACGTAAAGAAACTTTTAGATTCCCTTTCAGTTTTGTCTACCATAGAAGGCAGCACTACTAGTAGCGACCAATGGGATGAATCTGTTCAGTTTAGGAAGCGTTTAATACGCACTGAGCTTCATGGTGCCATAATGATAGAATATCTCAAGACTCAAACACTTCCCCAAGGTTTGATTGTAAGGAACGAACCACGTTTGTTCCTTGACAATAAAGAGTTCCAAATCAAATGGAGCTACATCTCTAACAAATGCGGACGAGACTGGCTTGTATTAATTATAGATACTGCCAATGAAATCTCCCAAAAAATAGAAATAGACATCAATAAAATTCAGGAAGAAATAAAAAAAGATATGGATTTGGAAGCCTTTAAAACCAAACTAGTACAACATCTTAAGGGTTTGATAGATTTTAAGAATGACACTACTCTGGATAGAGTTAAGAGAATGAAGAACGATATATCTAACTTTAGCCATGAAAAACCTTTTTCATATGTAGTGGAGGGGCATAAATTTGGCACATACAACCCGACCCCTAGTAACACCAGAAGGGTCAGATTTCAGGACACATCTTATAGCTCAAGTGAGGAAAGCACCACAGGTGACGGTGGAGAAAATCACCCTAATATGACTCGGGGTAGAGGTAGAGGCCAAAGAGGTGCCAACCGTCAGAGACGAAAAACGCCTTTTTTACGGCAAGGCCCGAACCGAGGGAATTGGGACAACTAGGTTCGGACATGGAGCATGTCAAGAAATCTATGGTAATGAATTTATCTACCTATTTTTTGACTACTGCAGAAGAAGTGATTCTGAACAAAGGGCTGAACTATGTGATTACTAAAAGACATGATCCGTTCGAATTCAGGACTGAATTTTACGCGTTTATGCGTAAAGGCCGCCTTAATGATTTTTTAAAAGATGGTAATGAATATGTCAACAAGAATCTGAGTGGTTTACGTAATCCTTCCATGTTTTGTGCCCCTACCCATTCTTACAGCCCTGAATCTTTCGTTTTTGAAAGACAGGTGCTGAAGGAGGTATCTAACCTAGAAAATAAAGATAAGTCTTACAATTCCAACTTTAGCAAATCCCAACGCACTTTAATTTCCAAATTGGCTCAAGACAAAGATGTGATTATCAGACAAGCTGATAAGGGGGGAGCCATCGTCCTGTTGAATCGTACTGATTATGTGAACAAATGTGAGAGACTATTATCTGATGGCAAAAGTTATACTCGCCTAGCGTGTGATCCTACCCAAGAGTTGTCTTCTATCATCAGAGAAAAGGTCACAAGAGCCTTTGAAACAGAAATGATTTCCAAAGAAGAATGTGATTTTTTTATTTGTGACACTGGGAGAGTACCAGTGTTTTATATACTTTCTAAAGTTCATAAACACCCTACCATGCCTCCGGGTAGATCCCTTTTTTTCGGGGTAAATTTGATTCTTGAACCATTGTCTAAATTTGCAGACTTCTACCTTAGACCGTATGCAATTAAAATGGCGAGCTATTTGAAAGATACCACAGATGCCATAAACAAGATAGAAAATCTGCCCTTTGAAACTGGCAAGACACTTCTTATTTGCTTAGACAATCAGTCTCTGTACACCATGATTCCACAGCTAGCAACTCTGGAAGTGATAGAAGAAATCCTTTTGAACAGAGAGGATGGACATCCTGTCAGTAACAGTTTTATCATGTGGTGCACAGAATTTGCCTTAACAAAGAATTTTTTCCAGTTTCAAGGTTCCTTTTTTCAACAGAGGGCACGGCAAAGGGCGCAGCTATGGCCCCTAATCTAGCCAACCTGTATGTTGAGTTTTTCAAGAAGAGTGTAATCTATGCCACCGATAACCCGTACCTATGGTTTGTGAGATTTGCATTGTCTGGGATGGATCTATGTGTTTAGCTAATGAATTTATCATCTGGCTTAACCAACATAATAGGTTTTTGAAATTACTGGTACCATACAGGAACATCAAATTGACTTTTTGGACATTACCATTTTTCACCATTCGGGAGTCCTCAAAGTTAGACCCTACAGTAAAGAGACTGACAAGAATGCACTGTTGCATTACAATAGCCATCATGCAAATCATTTGAAATCTAATTTGCCTTACGGACAATTTCTTAGGCTTAAACGTAACAGTAGCCTGAAGGAAGACTTTGTTGCAAGTGGTAACACTTTGTCTCGTAAATTGTTGGATAAGGGGTACCTGGCCAAACTGGTCAAGACCTCCTCTAAAAGGGCTTATAATAACAACAGAGAGGCAATTTTGGAAAAAACTAATAAAGAACGGAGAGAAGTGGGTCATGTATTTGTCAACACCTTCTCTAATTTGTCGTACAAGATAAAAAATGTCATTGGCAAAACATGGAAAAAAGTCTACAATAATAAGGAATCACCCCCGCCTTTAGTAGCTTTCAAAAAGAGCCGGAACTTGAGAAATATACTAATTAGGAATGATGTGACCATCAAACCTTCGGTGCCTGTGCAACAAACTACTTTGTGGGGTCTTCCCCCTGTTTTGGGCCATTTTCCCTGTGGTCAGTGTGTCATGTGCAAGTTCACCAAAACTACCAAATCTGTCCAGATTAATCCGGACTTGCTTTGGACAATGAGTAGCATGACTAATTGCAATACACACAATGTGATTTATATGATTAACTGTCCATGTGTCCTTCACTATATCGGTAAAACAAATAGAAAATACCGCACAAGACTTATTGAACATTGCAGTTGTATTAAAAACAAAGTTCTGACAGCTCCTTTGGTTAAGCACTTTGTAGATATGAAACATGAATATACCAATTTTGAATGGGTGGTTTAGAAGAAAGTTGAATGCATTAACAAAGAGGTAATTGACCAAAAAACTACTGAATTTTGAACAGAAAATAATATTTAAATTGCAAAGCCATGTGGTGGGTTTAAATGATAATGTGGATTGGTACCAAGTTCATCATTGAGACATCTGTTGATCAATTAAGAAAAACATATGTGCCGACTATATTGTCTGTGAATCAAAATTGAGGTACGGCAAGTCCCTATGAAAACATGTATAATTTGAGAGGAATCATGCAAGAATTTGTATGAAGTTGTTTTCGTGTACCCACTGTATTTTATAATCGTATGTGCCCCCCCACGGAAGTTTCACTGCATTCAAATATTTACTGTGGTTCACAAATTTCATGCCGATGTATAAATTCTGTTTTTGCGCCATCATGTCACATGTGATTTTTGCTGTGTGTAACCAACCTTGCTTTGTTACATCCTTTCGTTCAATCTTGTGCACCATAGGGAGTCTGTCCCTTGTGGCGTTTTGTATTACTCCAAGATGGCGCTCTCCATGCATGCGCGCATATATAGGGCGTCCCTTTTCAAGTTCTTCTTCACTTTCTCTGGTTCCCGTGCAGAATACGGAAGTAGTTGCCAAGGCTTCGCTGAGACGAGGAACCGGCTGTATGGAGGTCGGATATAGGTGTTTTGAGTAAGTTTGGGATGGGCAGCATGTTTTCATTCTGTTCGCCAGCATGTTCCACGGCTTTTACTTTCATAGCGAGTGTTCGCTGCTATGCTTTAAACTCCCGTTTGCAATTTTCATTACGCACGGTTGATATGGTTTGAGACACTGTTCAACATGAACTGTATTCTGATAGACAGGGTCCTCTGGTGTGTTTAAATGCGCCGTGGTGGGTTTTCCAACTGTGCCAGCATGAATGGTAGTAGCCTTGCTTCAGGTCCCCACTGTGGGGGACAGTATATTAACCTGGTTTTCCCTTTGGTTTTTCCTTGTTTACAGATTTATGAACACCTTTGAAATCATTGAGTTAAGTTAATTGATTGCATCCTGACGCAATTGTGGGACAGAGAATGACGACCTGTCTTGTTCTTGTTTTTGTGGGTAGATCCCAGTGTTGGATCTTTCAGATTAAGCAGGGATTTTACATTACCAGGTAATGTTTAATTGTGGCTTGCTACCCTGGTCTGTCTGGTATTTCGCCAATAGGTTTTTTCACATTTGTTCTCGCTTTCTCATACACTTTGGGTGATGGTGTACTCTACTTACCTTTGGTGATTTTCTCACCTCCCATACTAATTTGACCACATTTATAGTGGTTTGGCAAACTGATATAATATTGTACTGCCTGGATAGTGACTATTGGTAGTCCTTTTTCGAAGACTGTGAATTTGGTTTCACGCCGAGGATGATTGTTTAGTCCATTGGTTAATGTGGTCATGGTGACTATTTTTCTTACCCACTTCTTTCACTTTCAGGGCCTTGTTACCTCGTTTTTGATAGAGATGGTGAATGGTGTTGAGTTAACGTTTTGTGAATACTGAGTCCTTAGGTTCTTTGTGTCCCTTATATCTTGCAGCTGGTGTATACCACATCTGTTGGTGGATGTGCTTAGGACCCCTACCGCACAACAATGAAAGAATTTTAATACTACAAGAAAAAAGTGTCTGTTTTCCCCTGAAGAGAGTTCAGTCATTTTATGGCAATAAGAACTGAAACATGTTACATGTCAGGATTATATACATTGTAAAGAACACATTTGTTTTATGATATTGTGATTTGCTGCTAAGATTGTGTTTGCGTATGTGGTATAAATGTTTTATGATGAACGGTTGAAATTGAGCAATTGAAGTGTATTTTTATGATCAGTTGTTGTGCTGAAATATTGGTCTATTTTTCTAATTATTCGAATTGTTCAAATTGTGATGTATAAATACATTTGTATATTTTTGTACTTTGTTGTACTTTATCTATTCTTTCAAGATATAAGTATGCGTGTTCTATTTAGGAATACGGGTAGGGTCTCAGTATTACACCTACCCTTTATTAATGTTGTATCCTATCTCTTTGTTTAAATATAAGGTGATACCCTCTATAGGTAGAGATAGTGAATATTAGTGGTATATTTTGTTTGCCCTTGTTTGATTTACTACATATTTAAGTCATGACATAGCAGAGTCACTCAGTAATTTAACCGGGAACACGAAACATTATTATATAAAGGTTTATATTCATGTCTTAGTACAGATATGTTGCACATCCAAGCAAGTAGAGTATGATTTTCAATTATATAAACAGGGATGTATTTATTGATTTATCCTAGAATGAAGATGTCTATGTCATAGCAGAGTCATCAAGCAATCCAAATGTGAGATATAATTGATGAGCAACAACCTTAGAACATCTATTCATCGCCAATAGTAATTTTAACTATTCTATAATTTTGGAGTCACTATTTAACCAGGAATTACAAAAAACAACACAATTTTTCATAAAAGGTGAAGTAGCATATATTTACAAAAAAATATATATATTTTGTTCTAGGGCAGCACTACTGTATATTGGCTTTCTTACCCTCCTGAATAACCATCTTTATAAATGAGATGGAGAAACACGTATTGAGGTAATCAGAGGGAATCAGAAAAGAAAAAGTGAATGAAATTAAAGTTTTGAACAGACTGAGAGATAATTCTGTATCCCAGAGAGGGCAAGCCAAGCGTATTTGATTGAAGAAGCTATCAGATATGAGGAATTGAATAAATTCAAGTTTTGAAGAGACTAAGAAACAAACATATCCCAGAGGGAACAAGCCAAGAAATTTAGTTTTAAAGGGATTGAGAGACCATATCATATTCCTAATGACTAACAGTCATGAGGTATTGAGAGTTATTTTCCATTAATGCGGACTTCATTTGAGACAAGTCACAAAGGGACTGAGAGATTACATATTAATTTTGCAAATAAATCAAATCAGTTTGGAGCAAAATATCGGATCAGTTTCTTTATTTTTCAAGCAATTTATAAGGGAACTGGACAGCCTCAGTACCATAAGGATCCGACATTGCATCTTGTATAGTCATCTATCCAGCATACTTTAAATTAAGCACAATCTGGGACTCACCAACAGCTATTTTAAGGCTGTTTTCTCACACTGTACTCGTTTCAAATTGTGCCTGTTTTTTTTTGTTGACAATTATAGTTTATTGGCATTTTAGGTTATAACATCATGCATTATATATTGACATTGTTCTCTTTGACACAATTATAACAGTGACCCTCTCCCAACCCACCCCCTACCCCACCCCCTGCCATAGATCGAGCATCAGTATCTAGTTCGTCTGGCGAGCTCACAGAAAACATTTCAAGGTACAATCAGTCAATTCCTTGCACACTGGAGTCTTGGGCTCGGCTTTGTTACCCCTATGAGAAATATCTTGTTTATCACATCATTTATGCACAGTACCATTCCTGGTGGCCTTTCATGTTTGGGTTGTTCCCCACACGTGATGCTGTCACTTCAGGCCAGGCGTCCATACTTTTCGAAAAAGGGAAGCCACAGTTCTACAATGTTCGATTTGGATTCGTCAATAAGGTGTGTTAGAAACTCCATATCATAAATAGCCCTGACTTTAGTGACCCATTCTTTTTCTCCTGGCACGCGTGGACCTTTACACTTCCGGGCCAGACAACACCTAGCCGCCACTAACATGATCTGTAACATATGACCTTGGGTTTCCTCGTGGTCATCCCCCACATCAATTTTCAAGAGGAGGAGCCAAGGACACAGGGTCCTCCCCACTCCATCGACCCCTTTAATCCAGGATAATACCTCTCCCCAATATGTCTGGACACCAGGCACCTCCACCACATATGTATATAGTCACCTTTTACCGTCCAACATTTCCAACAGTGCGGGTCATAGCCCACCCTCATCCTAGCAATCCTCTGCGGGGGATAGTGCCACCCATGCAGTACCTTCAGAGCCTGGTGTCGGTATTGGAGCGAGGCCGTTGAACGGTTGGCTCGTGTGCACATTTTGGACCATCTTTTATAGTCAATTATCCCCCCTAGGTCCTTTTCCCATTGTGTCCGCTCTGGCAGGGATCCCCTGGAGCTGAGAGTAGGAGGAGTTTGTAGAGACAGGATATCACTCCGCTGGAACCCCGGGTTGAGATGAGCAGTCTCTCAAAATCCATCAGGTCCCTCCTGAGAGTGTCTCCCCATGAAGGTTCGGTGAGAACTCCCTTGAGCTAGAGATAATGGAACGGCAATAGGCTGCCCAACCCCAGAGCCTCCTCCAGATCTTTCAGGGGTATAAAGGAGCCCCCACCCAGAGCTGGCCTGCCGTGCTAAGACTGGCTTCTTACCATTGTTGGAATGTGGCTGGTTCGGCTATCTTGTCTATGAAGGGGGGCCAACATGCAACTCAATGGAGAGGGCAAGGTTGTAAGCCATCTATAGTAACCCCCTTCCCTCCACACCGACCATAAAACCCCCAGCACCGGGTGGTGCAGGACCCCTCTAGAGATGCACAATCTGGGGACCCATAGCCATTCATCTAACTTAACAGGGGCAAGGACCTTGTTGTCCATCGCTACCCACTACTTTTCTGTCCCCGGGGTGAAGTGATCTATCAGCACCCTCAACTGGAAGGCCTTATAATATGTCTCCAATTCCGGGAATCCCACACCACCGTCTTCCTTGGGCCTATTCAGTATCTCGTAGGAGATCCTGTGTTTCTTGCCTGCCCAGAGGAATCTCAGGAGGACTCGTTTTATTTCTGTTAGAAATGTCTTGGGTACCTGCACGGGGAGCATTTGGACAGGAATAGGAATTTGGGGGGAATCACCATTTTCACCAGGTTGAGACGCGCGATCCATGAGAGTCCTGATGTCGCCCATCTTTCTATATCCCTCTTGACTTCTGACCAGAGCGGGAGAAAGTTATCGGTGAAAAGGTTGTCAGGGTTGCGTGTCACTTGAACACCCAGATATCGAAACCCGTTCCTCTGAAGCCAGAAGGGGAGCCCTCCCACATAGTCTACCTCTGCGTCTGACAGATTTCCCCCTATGAACACCACCGATTTCCCAAGATTTTCCTTAAATCCGGAGAGTTCTCCATAGCGTGCTAGCCCCTGCAGCGCCATGGGGACCGTCTGGGATGCTCTTGTGATATAGAGCAATGTGTCGTTGGCAAAGAGGCCGATCTTGCAATGGGAATCTCCTATCTGTACCCCACTAACTGCCTCGTCTTTTCGGACAGAAGTCGCCCAGGGCTCCATGACCAGCGTGGAATATAACGCTGACATCGAGCCTAGCCACCTCGGTCCCATCCCCAGAGAATAGGAAACCTCCCCATAAAGGCCCAGCTGACCCTGTCGAAGGCCTATTCTGCATCGAGAGCCAGCAGGAGGGCCCCTCCTCACGGATCACCCTCGAGTTCAGCACATGGAGTGTCTTTCGCATATTATCAGATCCTTGTCTGTTCAGGACGAATCCCTCCTGATCTGGGTGGATCAGGTGAGGGAGACATCTCTCTAGTCGAGTCGCCAGGATTCTGGTGAAGATCTTAGCATCTAGGTTCAGAAGGGAGATAGGCCTATATGAGCCACAATCTGCCCGGTCCTTGCCCGGTTTGGGTATTACAGTAATTAGGGCCTGCAGGAACATCAGCAGGATTGATTCTTGGTTTCTAATTTGGTTAAACAATTTAGCCAACGGTTTTGTCAGAATGGATTGGCACTGTTTACAGAAATCTGCGGTGTACCTGTCTCCCCCCGGGTCTTTTCCAGCTTTTAACCTCTTAATGGCACAATTCTCATCTTCCTCTGAAATTTCCCCTTCAAGGGCCTCATGCTCTGGCTCAGTCAGTCAGGGTAGAGGGTGTTCGGCCAAGTACGCCCGAATCTCTTCCATCAACTCACCCCCTTGTTTGGTGTAAAGTTCCCTGTAGAAGTCGGAGAAGCTTTCACTATTTGCTCCCTCTTCTTACACGCGTTGTCCCCTTTATCACTAATGGGTCCCACCCTCCTTTCCGTTTTGCATCCTCTTGCGCTGCATGCCAGGAGAGTCCCCACTCTATCCCCCCGTTCATAGTATCTTTTTCGCATGTACCTCAATTTCTTAACCACTTCCCCTATGAGGACCGTATGTAATGCCTGTCTTTGTTCTTGCATTTCCACCAAGAGGGCTTCTCTGTCCTACCTTTCGAGGCTCGGTCCAGCACGGATGGCCCTCAGCTCTTCTCAGATCCTGTTTTAAATAAGACCCCTTTCCCGCTTACGCCTGGAAGCCTCGGCTATCAGGAGACCCCGGAAAGTGGCTTTCGCGGCCTCACACACCATCACCATGTCAGTTTCCCCGTTGTCATTTGTTTCAAAATAGGCTATCATTTCCTTCCTTAGGAAATCCCTGAAGACCGGGTCCCTTAGGAGCGTATCATTGCAGTGCCATCGAGAGGACCTCGGGGACACGGGTAGCGACCAGTTTGACTCGTGATCAGACCAAGTTATTGCTTCCACCCTTGGGAGCTCAGCCATCCCTCCCCCTTCCTCTGATATCAGTAGCAGGTCAATCCTCGTCTATGTATAGTGTCGGGGGGAGAAGAAAGTGTATCCCCCGGACCTGGCCACGCTCTGCGCCATACATCCACCCAGTAATGTTCCCTTAGGAGAGTCTGAAGGGCTAAGTTGTCCTTAGTGCCTCCCTTTGACCCCGCACTCTTCGCTGACCACCAGTCCAATTGGGGGTCCATTATGAGGTTGAAGTCTCCACCAAGTATCATGGCCCCCTCTGCCCATTCATCCATTACCCTAAAGATCTGGGTCAGAAACGGTATCTGGCCGGAATTGGGTGCATATAGGGTGGCCAGTGTAATCCGTTCACCCTCACAGGTGCCCTTAAACCCCAAGAATCGCGCCCCAAAGCCCCTCTTGTTTTCCATGTCCGTGAGGTGGAGTGATTTGCTCAGGAGAATTCATACCCCTTCCTTCTTAGTAGTTCTGTGTGAGCCCCAAAAATTGCTTCCAATTTCCCTTCCCTTTATCATCGATTCCTTACCCTGTTTGTAGTGGGTTTCTTGTAGGAAAAGGACTATTAACTGTTGCTTGCAGAACATGTTGCTAGTCAAAGATCTCTTGTTCTGAGAATATTAGCCTTTAACATTCAGTGTGCCTATCCTCCTTCAACCATTATCGTCTCTGATCTCGTTATCTTTGTATGCCTCTGTGTGTTTCCGATCCAGAGCCCATTGTGGAGCATAGGGCCATGGCTCGATCTGGCTGTTCCCATTCCCCCCAACCCCAACCGATGTCTCCCCTTCCCACTGCCCCCTTGCCCTTTGCCACCCCCTCCCCCTCCCTTGTTCCCTCCCTCCCTTCCCTCTTTTCAAAGAGTTCGTCTTCATCCCCCAACACTCGTTTGGGTTGGTCAACGAACCGCCACTGACTCTCCCCCAGCCCCGGGTTATTCAGTTACCGGGTTTCCCATCGCAATCTTCATGTCGGGACCATTCCTGCTCTACATTTGTCAGTGGAGCCCAAATCAAGATCTCTCAACTCCCCCCCAATTCCTCCGCCGCCATGAGCCCATCAACACCTCGGTAACCATTAAGAATCGACAACTGGCTCATCACCCTTAGGAGCAAACCTGGCGCCAACATGACGTTTGCCCATAGTGCCTCACACAGGGCCACCAAACCAAAAGCAACAATGCCCCAATTCTTAGAAGATAATTTCAGAGTCACTTTAAGTGTCCCGAAGAGGGGTGTCTAGTTTTTTTTCAATTTACGGGACCCTTTCACCTTTGCTTTGCCTCTGAACGTGTCTGGGCCACTGTGGCCGCGAACGGGGTCCTGAGGGTCTCCTTCACGGCCGCCTGAAGAGCCAGCCCAGTCGTTCAGCAGGTCCTCCGTGACCCTCTGAATGTCTTCCTCAGACACAAGATGATGCTTTTCCCCCTTCCAATCGAACGCCAGGTAGTAGGGATGACCCCAGCGATACCTGACCCCCTTCTCCTGGAGCCATCTGGTGAGATTGCCACACTTTTTTCTCATCAACAGGGTGAGGGCCGAGAAGTCCTGAAAGATGGCCTCCTTAGCATCCCCATATTGTATGCTCCCCAGACTCTTGGCCTTTTCCAGGATCTTGGCCTTGTCCCTGTAGCAGTGTAGTCGTGCCAACACCGAGCGAGGGCCCTTGCCTCCCCCTCCAGCCCGGTGAACTCTGTCCAATTTGATCTCCTCACCAGCATCTGCCCCAAAACAATCTGTATTATGTCGTGTACCTGGTCTTCTAGGCCAAGCGGGCTCTCACCATCAGATTCTGCCAAGCCAAAGATGCGTAAGTTATTTTTCCTCTCCCTGTTTTCCATGTCGTAGACCTTGAATTGTAGTTCCTCCTCGTGACGTTGCACCTCCATGAACCTTGCCTCCATTTGAGTTTACAGGAGTGCTGTGGAGAGTTGGTTGTTTTCGACTCCCTCCATGCGGTCTTCTAGGGTGGTTACTTTCATTGTGAGGTCTGACAACTTGGATCCCATATCCGTTCTTATCCCCCAGATTTCCTCTAGGATCATCTGGATATTGTTTTGGATGGTAGCCAGATCTGGGACTGGGGTGGAAAGGCCCCCAGAGGCCATCTCGCCCTCGCGGAATTGGTATTTGGAGAGGGTTTCCTTGCAACTCATGGGAGTCGTGCCAAGGTCGGATGAAGTAACTACCCTGTGTCCAGTGTGTGGTGATGAGAGTGCCACCTACAAGCTCGTAGTTGTCTCCTCAGTGGTGCTCCGGTGGTGTCGCTGGTTAGGACGCCATGCCTGTGGGTGTTAGCTCCGAGGAAGGATTGGATCTTTGGGGGGCTGCTGGGTATCTGTAGGACGCCTGTGTTCAGGTCCCCGCACAGGGGTCCCGATCCCTTTCTGGGTCTGAAATGGCGACAGGCGGGGGGCAGGACAGCTTGGGGTTGAGAGGATTCTTGAGTATGGGTATATGGGGCCAGTCCAAGGTGGGAGAGTGTGCTGTCCACAGTGCACCTTGGGGCAAGGTTGTCCTCAATCCAGATAGCGCTCCCTTTTGGGCCCAACCCAGAAGAGTTAATTTGTCAATTTGTCAGGTGTCGACCTGCTGGCGTGCCCTTCCCACCAACCCTCCCACCTGCAGTGTGGCTCTGTTCGTGTTCTCCCAGCCAGCAGTGGTAAGGGCGCGCTCCCGCGACGGGCCAGGCTGGGGGAACCTTGCTGGAGATGTAGGTCCTGTCGCCAATGTCACTGGGCCTGCTGAACTGCCCCGGGGCCAGTGAGGAGTGGGTGATGGGGGACCCCAGGGGTTCAGGGCCCAGACCCAGGCGTAACCTCAGTGGCCCTTTGCGCAGCCTTTTAATTGTTGTTTCCCAGTTGTCCTGGGTTTGTGCCTCTTCCCCTAGGTGGCAGCAGCCCACTGGTGGTCTCGTCTGCCCCCACGTACAGGCTGTGGGGGCCACGGGGGCTGCTCCTAACCGCCTCCTCACCTTGCGTATAACTCTCTGGGCGGCCACTCTTCTTATGAGCAGTAGTGTGGGTGCGCTCCCATGTCGGCCCAGGTCACGGCGCTCGCACCAGCAGGGGGGTCAGTCAGCAGCCAGGGATGGCCACCAGGGGCTCCCCTTGGCATGGGGGAGCGGTGGGAATGCCTCCGGTGTTGAACCTCTCCCCCTGCAGCCTCAGCTCCTCACAACTTCTCCATTTGCGGCTGCGAGTCAAGAGGCTTTGTTCTCTCCCACGGTTCCCGTGGAGCACGTCCGAGGAGGAGGAATGCTCCCCGGGCACGGGCAGCCCGCCAAGCACAGGGAGCCTCTCCAGTCCCTGAATGCTAGCCCCTGCCTGCATGCCCCAGATGCGGGTGTTCCGCGGTGCAGCTGGCACTGCTTAACACTGCTCCTCCACTCCGGTCTGGGAGGTGGGCGGCCTCGCTGTCTCTTTCTGCCGCATGGAGTGCGGCCTTGGTGGAGGGGCACCACAGAATCTCAGTGGCGTTTCTCAGCGTAGGGGCCACCTCCAAGCTTCGGGATTGCTTCTTTCAATGGGTCATTGGTTACGACAACATTATCTCACCTCCATTAGCGAGATTGAACCCTTTATCTGTAGTTTCTCCTCAGATTTCCTGGGGCTGTGTATGGAGCTCACGGCTCAGGCGGCCATCTTGCCTGTGCCCCCTGGTGGCCTCCTCCTTGTGCCTCATTTTTAATTGTGCAATTGTACTTTTTAAATATTGTTTATATTTATCAAGATGGGAAAAGGAAGGCCGAGAGTGTAATCCCTGGGGCAGGTGGGGCAGAGTAAAATCTCTAGACTTTTACGACCTATAAATGAGGTCAACCTGTCAATACCGTAAATCAAAGGTTTCCTATATGATATAGATGGCCCTGCAATGCTAGTTGAAGGCCCCCTGGGCACAAAAGATGTGGGGGTGATAAAACTACCCATGGGTTCTGCTTCAAATTCTGTGTCCAGTGGGTGGATGACTTGATTTCCCCATGCAACAACTCCCCTGTGAGGAGCCCATGGTTGGTGGCCAAGCGGCCACACATCACCAAGGAAGATCACTGGCTACCCTTCCAAGTTGCCCTCAACCCTATAAAAGAAGGCAGTAAATCGTTTGTTTTGCAGGTTAACAAGTCTGACCCAGTGAGTAATATTATTGAGACCTATAACCCCTCTCCCCCCCAGTAAAGTGATGGGGGCAGCGGGAAAGAAGGGGAAAAGGGTGAATGATGGTGTGTGTGTGTGGGGAATGGCCCCCTATGCCCTTCTACTAGGACTGCCACATTAGAACTAACTAACCGGTTTGATTTCCTGGGTGCAGCCCAGGAGGCTGCCGTTGAAGAGCTTCTGTCAGCTCAGGTTGGGGAGGGTGAATTGGGGTCCCCTTGGAAGTTAGTATCTCGCACCAGGAAAAAAAGTCAATTATCGAGGGGCTCCCATTGTGCCATGGGGGCCTCGGGGAAGCCAATGGGGGGGTTGTGTCAGGGTCACAAGAAATGGGTTCCCAGACAGAGGTACATGGGGGCGGTGGCGAAAATCCAAGTAAACAAACCAACTAGTGTGGTTAGCATGAGCGTTTCCTCCTTTAAAGAGGAAATTGCTGCTATCCTTGACGGTTATATGGGCTCTTTTTTGGGCCATCTACAAGATCTTAAAGGGTTGATTGACATCACTAACAAAATAATCAGGCCTCTGCACATGGAAACCAAAGCAGGTGGTTATAACCCACTGGCTTGCCCCCCTAAGGCAGCTACAGGGGCAACCTTGGGGGCGGTTGTTAGTCTGTATGAAATGGAAGCCCCTGGGGAGCGTAATTGTGGAAACATTTGCGCTGCAATAGGGCAAGACTCAAGGGTTCATAATAACGATAATGAAGAAAGATCGCTACCCGGGGGTCACAGGCCCATCTGGCGCTCTTGTGTCCAGGAGTTGCATAACCAACATCAGGGGCCCAGACCTCTGCATCTGCTATTGGGTTCTATGTCTAGGCGAAAAGGGGGTTGGGGTAAGAACCCATTATCAGAGTCGAATTTACAGCCTCTAGGAGGTCTTAGTGGCAAAGGGATCCCACTGATTTATTTAATGAACGTGCCTCGCTTGTTGAGAGGAGCCTACGAGGATGCTGAGGGCCTAAACATAAGTGTGTACTGTGGTTCACGGAGGTGGGGAGGTGTTTGTCTTTATTGGGAAAGATATTGTCAACTATGTTGGAGGTCCACTGCCGAACTCTTGGTTGGATTATATTAGGGTCCATTTTAGCTTGTGGCCCTGGTGGAGGGTATTCTAAGCATCGATTTATGAGTAATACCGACCAATGATGTAGGATCCTGTTACGCTCCCACCAATTTTTTGTCTCTAACTTTGGTAATCACAACACTCAGACGAGGCTACCAAATCTAGCGGGCCACCCTCCTCAGCTTTGGACCAGGTAGATTGACTACATGGATTTATAGAGGGGGGGGGCCTATTGGTACCTTAGAAATTCTATCATTGAACTTGTGTCCTGGCGGAGCCTGGATGGTGTGACTTTGATAGAACCTACCAGGCAGTTTTCCTCCAAGAATCATAGGCTATGGAACATATCTTGTTCCAGGGGTATGCAACCTTTGTGATTCCTGCTGCCAAAGGGCCGTGGGGAGGTTTAGTGATCTGGGTTGATATAAACTTGGGCGGAGAGGTGGAACCATTAGATACAGGCACCCCAGATTTACAACTGTTGGTGGTGTGTACCTCAAGGGGGGAGAGTTTCCTATTGTTCAACCTCTATAATAGACCCAATAAGGGTTCAGGCTTAGAAACCCTCCTGAAGCTCCAGGCCTATGCAATTCTAACATACCCACTATACTGAGGAGGCAGTATGTATTGGTTGCGGGAGACATGAATATTCAATTGGAGCCATTGTTGGTTATGGAGGACGTCGGGAATGACCAGGATTCGGCCTGGCTTAACCCTCCATTGTTGTCTAGCCCTATTAAGAGAGTCCATAAGGCTGCAATAGAGTCTGCATGTATGATCGCCAATTTGCACCTTAGAGCATGTAATGGCAGAGTGGTAGGTGACCTGCCAGCGCAATCAACTTTTAGGGGTCCTCAGGGACAGTCACACATTGACTATTTTTTTTATTTTGACCAGTAACTGGTTTAGGACCTGAGAATTGCTCGTAATCGACAAGAGCGAAAGTGAACACATGCCATTATCCTTTAGTTGTGACCTGGATACTGGCAGGCCTGAGGGGGCTACCCTGGAGGCATAGCCAAAATATCACTGTGGATGACCATTCCAGGAAATCCCTGAAATGGGTGGACTGGTCCGGGAGGAATGTAAAACAGGAGGATAATGCAGCCATTGAGGATAATCTGTGGCCATAGTCTCTCTGATGGGGCTGTCGTTGCAGAATTTGAGTTGATGGGCAAAACCCTTATGCCATTTTGACTGCCTGCCGGGGTGAGGGGAAACCAAGGTTGGCCAAAAATAACCCCTGGTATGATGAAGAGTGCTCTCAGGAGAAAAGGAAGATTGTTTTACATGTTAGGTCCCCAAGTTCATGTGATAAGGGTGTGATACAATCTCTAAGACAAAAATATAAGCAGCTATTATCGGCAGAGAAACTAGCATACACAAAGAAGCGTTGGGAAGACTTGTCAGGGGAAATGGTAGCAGGGGATATGATTAGATTCTGGAAATTGGTATCACCATGTGAGTTAATTGGTGAGCGGGTGATACCGTAGATTTAACCCAATTTTATTTTAACTAATGAGAAGTGACCGAATTTATTTGACCAAAAATGGTAGGTAAAGTGGTATATGTGTAGTGCATAGTAGGTGGGGTGTAGGGTAACGGTAAAAGTTAGGATAGGGAGGGGAAGGCTGCATGGGGTCACCACCCACATAAAAAAAGTTTTAAATGTAAAATGTTTAATTTCGGTTTTCGGTAAAATAGATTCGGTCACTTCTCTATTAGGTAAAATATTTTCGATCAAATCTACCCCTCGGTGAGTGGGCACTACAATGTTTTATACTGGGTGTTGTATGGCAGACCCACTTCTCTTTTCTATATACAGATGAAGGAGGGTTGGTAGAGCGGGATGGTAGTAATGCTCTGTTGGCCATCCCCTAACTTAAGGGGGTTTGTCAATCTCTGAAAAAGAGGTGGGGGAAGCCCTATGCTCCCAGAAACTGGGTAAAGCCGCAGGGCTGGACTTGGTACCGGTGGATTTCACCGGGATGAACCATCTATTTGGATCCTTGTGCTGGCTAGACTTTTCAACTCAGCTAATTGCAAAAAAGTATTTCCTAGCACATGGAGAGAGGCCACAATCGTACCTGTATATATAAAGGGAGGCAAGAAGCAGCTGCAAAATGACCGCCCTATATCATTATTAGATTGGGGAGGAAAATCCTTTGGTAAGGATCTACAAACCAAACTACAGGGCTGGGTAGATGGCTTGGGCAGTATTAGCAATTCACCGTCAGGGTTCAGACTGGGCAGGGGAACTGCTGACCACTGTTTTTTACTGTTTTTACTTATTGAAAAGTATACTCAATTACTAAAAATGAAGTTATATGCCATTTTTCTTGATTTAAAAATGGCGTTCAACTCAGTCCCCAGAAAATCATTGTGGCAAGCCCTTAAGAAGAGAAATGTACCACAGCCCTTACTAGAAGTAATTAAACTGCTCCTCGTTAAGACCTTAGCCTCAGTTCGATATGGGACAAGTGGAGAACAAACTAAATTCTTTGAGGTAAACTAGGGGGTTCTGCTAGGATGTGTCTTTGCTCGGCTCCCCTTCCGGCTTTATATTCAGAAAGTAGCAGATGCTCCGGAGCTAGGTGCATTGGATTGACCTAGGGCATTAGAAGACCTAGAAAAGATGGCCCTGCTTAATGTTTGCTGACGACGCAGCAATACTTGCAACAACCCCCAAGAGCCTATTAGTGGCGCATGACATCTTTCTGGCAAAATGTAAGGCCCTCAGGCTAGAAGTAAATGCCAGCAAAACCAAGGTCATGGCATTCAAGCCCCCATTCACTAAGTCCCATAAAATGAGGGTCACCATAGAGGGCCGTGACCTGGAGCAAGCCAGGTCCTTCCACTATTTGGGGATTAGGTTCAATGAAGCAGGAGGCTGGGCTGATCAACTGACCAAAGCTAAGGTTAACCTCTCCAAATATAGCGGGGGCATCTCATTGTTTTTTATTGGCCATGGTAGTTTGGCAATCTCTCCGTCTATGGAGTTGTTTGACAAGCAGTACCAGCAGCACTATACGGTTCTGAGATTACACTCCCACTAAAGGTATATCTGTCATTGAGAATATATTTCTAAAGAAAATATTGTAGTTACCTGAAAATGCCCCAACCTCTCTGCACATTTGGACATGCAAACATGGCCTACAGTTGCTCAGATTACCCTAAAACCAGTTCCTAATTGGTTACGACTCTGGTCGGCCCTTGATTTGTCCCACCACATGGACGCACTTAAGATTTTTTTCAAGCTGGAGGGCTCTGCAAATTGTGGGTGGGCACGGCATGTGCAAACAATGTTAATAGGGCTGGATTCAGGGCCCCTTTGGCTTGCCCCCTCTGAATGTTGCCCTACCTTTAAACCTCAATGGCAAGTAAAGGCTAAAGCTATTGCCAAGGGCACACTTGAATCTTTGGCATGTGCCCTAAATAATGGCCCAGAATTTCTGCAATTAATATGTTGGGTAATTGTAAACATATCTTGGATGAGATCCACCCCCCCATGAGCGTTCCCTGCATGTATGCTTTAGATTAGGATTTCTACATAGAGCACTTTATAACCATTCTTGGGCCCCATCTAACAGTGGTTTATGCCCCCTCTGTAATACAGCTGATGAATCTTCATTGCACTTTACGTTAACTTGCCCTGCCGTACTCTCCCTGAGACTCAGGTACTTGAGACACATCTTACTGGTGCTGTGCATAAGAAACACATGTGATGCCATGCTCCTTTTTTCCTGTTCTTTGGATTGGATGGTCATTTGTTCTATAGCTAGATATGTCCATCTTGCCTGGCTTCTACGAACTAGATTGCTGGGGAGTTTATGAGCTACTGGTGGGGTCTTGTGGGCGTCTGCAAGCCTTTGCTCTCCTGTCTGATCTCCCCCCACGGGGAGATATCCATTTTAGGAGATCTTTGTATTTAAATGTTTTACTCCAAACTTGTCTAATATCGACTCTTACCATTTTGCAATTTTAATGTATCCATCCTATTTGTAATTATGTGGTTTGCTGGGGAGTTTATGAGCTACTGGTGGGGTCTTGTGGGCGTCTGCAAGCCTTTGCTCTCCTGTCTGATCTCCCCCTACGGGGAGATATCCATTTTAGGAGATCTTTGTATTTAAATGTTTTACTCCAAACTTGTCTAATATCGACTCTTACCATTTTGCAATTTTAATGTATCCATCCTATTTGTAATTATGTGGTTTTGGATTGTATGTGCTAATGGTTAAATCGAATAAAGTAACCATTTACTGCATTTCACTCCTCCAAGTGATCTACAAAACCAAGCAGCATGTTATACTCCTGCTTCGCGGGTGTAAGAATGCAAGCCTATGTTTAATTACAGTGTCTTATACAATCAAACACATGCATTCACCCTCTCTCTCCTGACTCTACTGTGGTGCTTTTCTGCTATCGCTGCCGGCAGCACTATGGGCTCAGACAGCAGAAACTGTGGCCCACGCATCTTAGCTCCCTTCTATATTACCAAAAGCTTGGAGGGAACTAGGGGACATATTTGTAGCATACATAACCTCCAATCGCACAGTCATGTTGGCCTAGTCAATGTGCGTATTGAGCTGTGCATGTCAGAAAGATAAGAATATAATTTAGTTTGCTACACCACACTAGATCTCTAGTCCCATTCATTTGATTTTCTCATGTACAATCACACTCACAGGAAAAGGCTGTCAGAGGAAACTTTGGCCAGAGTAGCATTGCTAACTGTCTATTGTAGATAGACATCAACCACAATTTCGAGCATGTTGTATCCGGACTTGGTGAAATATTCAGTTCACAATATAGATTGATATTAGAATTGAAGAAGGGAAAAGAAGATACAAATGTAGGTGATTAAAGTTGGTATTTTATCATTTAGCCCAGAACGGTGGTCTTCTAGTCTGTGTACCCATTCTTGTTTTAGCCTACATACACAAGCTAATGTGGAGGGACCCAGGAAGTCAGCTTGAAGTTGGTCAACGACGAACAATTTTATGTCGTCAGGGCCATGTTTGTGCTCTATGAAAGGATTCTGCTATAGTGATTTACAATACACACTGAGATCTTCTGGTTATTCATACCAACATACAATAGTTGGCATGGACACATAATGATGTAAATTACAGTTTTAGAGTTGCACACAGTGAATTTCCGCAACTTACATGAGAAACTGCTATGTGTGAAATCAGTAGGTTTCTTGGTAAATCTACATGCCCCACAGTTAAAAACAGGGTTGGTGGCCCATAACTGCAATTCTGAGGGTTTGGCCATCTTCTGACAATATTGTCTGGAAAGGCTGTGTGTCACGTAGTGCAAATCGAGAGTGGATTCGCGCATCTTTCAAGTTGATGACACGTTTTAAAGCAAATAGGAGATTTCGGGAGGTAAAGCCAGTTGACAAAACTAATTGCCAGTATTTTCTGACCAATTGTCGGATCTTGTTGGTAAGGGGAGAGAAAGTAGTCGTACAAATGTCCTTGTCTCTTTGACCGAATTACGAGGTGCCAAAAGTACTTCCTTTAGGCTGCATGCTTCATAACCTTATGTGGGTAGCCATGCTATGTACTAAGGCTGGTTCTTCAAAATCCACAGTGCATGTACAGTTTTGCCGCAGCCTCAATATTTGCGCATAGGGCAAATTGCCCCTTAAGGCCTTTGGAGGTTGACTGTCATATGCCAGTAGAGATTTACAGTTTGTAGGCTTCCAAAAAACAAATTGGTGTAAAAAGCACCATCTTTATGGCCAAAAATGCAGAGACTGTTGATCAAAATTGCTGGTGAATTTCAAATCAAGATGGCATTGGTTCAGCCAAAGGAGTTCTGAGAGAATATTCTCAGAGCCGGTCCATATAAATATTATAACATCAATATACAGCAGCCAATAATAAATATTGGCTGTGTATGGGCTGCTGTTGTATATCAATAGCTCTGCGAATTCTGAATATATATTTGCAAAGAGAGGGTGAACGCCGCCCCCATGGCAGTTCCATTTTCCTGGGAATATAGGTCCATACTGAAATCAAAGAGGTTGCTACACTTAACTATTTATAATAGTGCTATGATAAAAAATGGTGGGCACCGTATGGGGCAGTGGTCTAGTACCCATCCTAATATGTATTGTGATGAGCGCCTCACCCTGTGGTATATTAGTATAAAGGATGTTGATATCTAATGTCACCAAGATCTGTTCCTAAGGGTCAAATAAAAGGCCTTCAAAACTGTTCATTTTTATTTACTTATTGTTCATTTATATAGGGCTTATACACAGTTGAAGTGTTTAAAAGCTCTTCAAGGTAGGAAGGTAACAAGGGAATACAATAAGCATTCTTAGACCTTTTGCGATTCTGAATGATCTAAACAGAGAAATCAGCATACTAGGCCTAACGACATTTCTCCTAATGCAAGTGCATGAAGTGGTACAGTTGAGACAAAGCTCGGGAGGGAGAGACAGCAAACAATGAGGGGAGGGGTGCTACAGGACAGTCAAACTAACGGGTCCTAGTACATTTAGGTCATGCATGCGTACAGATGGAGGTGCAGGAATGGGGTGGAGAGCGTGGGGGGACAAATAATCCGGTCAAGCAGGGCCCTAGGTTAAGTCCAGAGAGGTTGTAAGCTGCAAGTGCAATAATGTTGAACGAAGTGCAGCGGACTAGAGGCAAGTGCTAAAGACTGGTGGGGGAGCCTGGGACGTGTATGCTCAGGAGGTGAACCAGGCAACTAATCAGCAATGCTGAACAGAGTTAGGGAGGACAAACGATGGTGGAGAGAAAAGAAAGGAGGTTAGCAGTGGAGAGGGAAATAGAATGAGGAAGAGAGAAGGAAGGTCTTGAGGAGTTTCCTGAACTTAAGGTTCTCCGGTTCAAGGCGGAGAGAGGCAGGGAGGCTGTTCCAGGGGAAGCACCTGCAGAGGATAAAGATCAACCCCCAAATCTCAGGTTTGTGAAAGCGGTTAACCCGCAGGGAGTTGGAAGAGGACGAGTGGAGGACGATATAGGGAGAGCATTTAGGAAGAGAGCATTGTAGATAGTGTGGGCCCTGGCCCCAGAAAGCCTTGTGGATTATGCAGAGGGATTCTAAACTTGATCCTTGCAGCCACAGGGTGCCAGTGGACGGATTTCAGCACTGGAGAGATGCAGTCCCAGTGCTTGAGGCCAAGGATAAGTCTTGCGGTTCTGTTCTGGATGAGTTGTAGAGGATGGAGGGTAGAAGTAGGAAGATTGAGAAAGAGGCTGTTGCAATAGTCCAGCCTAGAGAGAACCAGTGCTCTCGAGTTGATGAACCTCTGGAGGAAAGTGAAAAAAGGTAGAATACGCCTCAGGATGTGCAGTTGGTAATTTAACTTTTTGGAGATGTCTGAGATGCGAGAAGAGAAGGAGAGAGTGAAGTCAAAGATGACACCAAGTTTTGTTTGCCTCATTGATAGGTGAGGGCACAAGGCCAAGGGAGACAGGCCAGTGAGAAAGTGGGAAAGCATTCAGACATAGATCGTTAGCAGCACACCAAGCCTGAATTGCGGATAGAGAATCAGGGATGAGCGAGGAGGAGGAGTCCGAGGCTAGCCTGAAAGAGAGTTGCACCTCATCCGGATAACACTGAAAGTTAGAGGTAAAGGTAGAGATCATGTGGGTCAAGGGGGCCATGTAGGTATTGCAGAACCAGGGGGAACAGTTAGATACCTGGGGAACACCACAAGTAGAGAGAGTGGTAGAGGAGAGAAAGGGCCAATGTTCTAGCTGGGAGGGCTGGTCAGGGAGAAAGGAGGCAAGCCATGTCAGGGCCTGATCTGTGATGCTCAGGGTATCACGGAGATGGATGATCTGGATGTTGTAGTTTACCGTATCGAAAGCAGAAGAGAGGTCGAGAAGCAGGAGGACAGAGGAAGAGTTGGGGTCAAGATTTGAGAGCAGGTCTTCACAGGTGTTCAGAAGAGCAGTTTCCGTGCCTCTGGATGCTCTAAAGCCAGACTGATGGTCATGGAGACAGCCAACAGATTCAGTATGGAGGATAAATTGAGTGATAGCCAGCTTCTCCATGAGTTTTCTCAGGAAAGGGGTGATGAGATTGGGCGATAGTTTGGCGGAAGGGACGAGTCGGCGGAGGGTTACTTGAGCAGAGGATGCACAAGAGAGTTCTTGAGAGGAGAGGGGACAACTCCAGTGGCGAAAGAGATGTTGCATATGTTGTCCAAGGTTGGAGCGAGAGTGTCAATATTGTCCTTGATGGTTTTGGAGGGACAGGGGTCCACCTGTTTGGAGGAGGGTTTCATAGACCACACTTGTCTAGAGACTTCAACAAGTGTGACAGGGGAGAGTGAGGAGAGAAGAGGGGGAGGGGCTGGGATGGCCGAGGGGGGCTCAAGAGATATTGGTGCACGGGGGGAGCAGAAGAGAGAGAGGACAGGATGTGCTGTGTTTTGGTTGTGAAGTATGCAGTCAGGGCCGAGAAAAGGGCCTGGGTAGGTGTAAAAGAGGATGCAGCTGAGGTAGGGTTGGCCAGTTCCTTGCAGACATTGAAGAGTTTGGCCGTGTTGTTAGACACCGCAGAGATACGGACTTGATAGTAGTTCTTGTTCCAGGAGGAGTGATAGTTTATGACTTTGTCAAGATATTTTATTGAAACAACAGAACTTTGTGTTAAATGGGATGTCCTCGTTTTTCCTTTAAACTGTGGACAAAACCCTTGTTTGGATCTGGAGAAGGGAAGTTCACCCAGACCACGACAAGAGACATTGTTCATATTGTGAACCAGGTTATATGTTATATATTTTTGCTTTGATTGTTGTATAAGTGTGAAGGTTAAATATCCATTGGTTAGCGTGTTCCCTTTTGATTATTTTAGGCAGAGAAATCCTCATTAGGGTAGGGATAGTGAGACATTTATTCAACCTGTTTTATTTAGTAAAATGGGAACAGTTGAAAACTCTTAACCAAGTTGTCCACCTCATATTTCTGACCGCTCATAGCTATATGTAAGAATAGTCCTGCTAATCTATAGCAAACTCGCTCATAGCAACAGATTGCCAATACCAAACCTCGAATCCATTCAAATGGGCATCTCCTATGAAAAGGGGCATCAGTAGGTCCATTTGAATTCAATAGCACAGATTTTGCAGGAGCAGACAGAGATTACTCAGGGTAATGCATATGCATCAGCAATTTCCCTGTAGCTGGCACTGAGCTTGAGATATATAGCTAAATGTCTGGGGTATTAAAGCGAACAATGACATTCGCTTTAATACCCCAGACAACAGCCCTTATCATAAACCAGCCCAGATCTTTTAACCAATCAAGAGGAGACATCATGCCTGCTGCAACTTCTTACGACAGATTAAATTCGAATCCCACTGTATCATCCACAAGGCTATCTCGGGCCAGGGACCACTCTATCTTCAGTGCTTCCTGACAAAATACTCTCTTTCTAGACTCCTGCATTCCTCCAGCACCAACTCCCTGCGTGTGAAGCAGTTTGCTAAACAGAGATCTGGTGGTCGAACCCTTTCCTCAGCGGGCTCCGTTCTGTGGAATAACCTCCCTCCCCCTCTGCGTCTTGAGAAGGACCTCCTCAAGTTCAGGAAAAGCCTCAAGACCTTCTTCTTTACCTCTTCCTTCTTCTCCTCTCTTTCCTGCTAATCATACAGTAGCATGACTGATGTTCAGGGCCTTTATGTATCCTCGGGGCCCTGACCCCCCACATCTCTCATGCCAGCCACTGTCTATTGACCGCACTTACTTAGGCCCACCCTCCCTTCGGGAGGTTGCCCTTATGATTTCCCTTCTGAGTACTTAACCCAAGCACTTCTCTAAGGGCACCACAGCACCTTTCCCTTACCTTCTTCCCCTCTGCATTCTGACCACTCACAAGGCATAGTAGGTTTGTGTCCCATCCATTTTATTATCATGATTTGTTGTACTATTAATCAATTATATATCTTTGTTTTATTTCATCGTCTACCTTTCTCTGTCACCACCCTGTTGCCCTGCAGGCGCTTTGAAACAGTTTTGCTAATTGTATAAGTGCCTAACAAGTGACCAATAAATACATAAATAAATAAAGAGACACCAGAATGAAGACTCTCTGACATGTCGATCGGACATTTCCATCTAGTCACACTTATCTGTTGAGACAATGTCACAATGTGCTAACCACCACCTCTTTATTTGCACATACTTATGCACAACTTTTCATAAACAGGCTCCAATAGAACAGTTTGCCAAAGTTCCAGACCTTCAGACATATGTTAGAAACATATATCAGAGCTCAATCTGAGTCATTATAAACCAATGGGAGTTATTTGTGCTCAACCCCTTTAGAAATCAATTGTTAGGAAAGACCCAGTGGAATGATTATGACATGTCTGTTATCTGATTGGTTTACTAATAGGCCAATCAGCACTTGATGTTTTCTTGGTTGGATGTCAAGCTCTATATAAGCCCAAGTTTGGGACCTGCTTGGGAGTATGTCTTCCTGGTTCCAGATTTGATGAATCTCTTGGACTCCTGATCAAAATCTACAGGAAGTCACAAATATTGCTGCTTGGACCCAAAGTCTACCGGTGCCCATGAGGAACACAGCTAGCCATGAGTGACTTGAAAGGGGATGCCAAATGACATGACAGATCTATTGGGATACCCTGAACTAAATGGGCTCTTCAGACTCATCCTGAACTTCTGGACTTACTTTCACCTCCCATCTGGCCCTACCAGAGTTACCCTGAGCCCTTTCAATGGCATAGCAATAGCAAGCTGCCCACAAATAAGTATCCAGCTTAACAAATTAAAGGACCTAAGCAGTGGGTTGTGCAGCACCACTTAGATTGGAAAAGAAGGGCTATCCCAATGTTGTGACTCATGTTTGTCTCCAAGCATAGCTTTGGAGTAATCATTCATTCATTCTCTGTTTTTATATGTTCCCTTTGTTTTTTAGATACCTTTTGACCTTGATGGAACTTTACAGATTGGCTCTTTTAAGGTTTGCCCCGAAGAAATTTCCTGGCCTTCTTTTGGCCTCATTTGACTTTATTTTGGGATGCAATTGGAAACACCATTGCCAAATCGTGCTTAGTACAGGCTGGCCCCTTGCTTTACTAATTGAGGCTGGTCTCCTTGGATTGGACACAAAAAGCTCACCTAAGACTTCCTGTTAACCTTGTTGGAGACCGGTTTTCCTCGACTCCACAAAGTGCTGACACTTGCAACTTTTCCTTTTGTAAAAAGACATGCAAGCAACTAACATTGTGCTAAACCCAGTATCAGAGTTTTCCTTTTTAAACTGTGCTGTAGCAATATGAAATATTCAGTGAGAACTGTTCATGGTTTTGATATATCTGTTCAAGGTTCTGTGGGATCTACCTGCAATTCTGGTCAACACCACGGTCACCTCTTCACACTATCTTGCATGTAAGATATTGAGTGTGTAGCTGGTGAATTCCAATCACAGCTTCTCACAGCTAAGCCTGGCAAAGGTAGCCAATAGTGCCATATAGTCATGCCGGTCTTAGCAGTGGAGCTACCTTTTGAGCTGCCCACATTCACAAAGGAATGTCCGTATCAGCACTTCCAGCTGAACTGGCATTCTCCAAATATTACATTGCAGGAAACCTGGCCTCACACAGAGGATAAATGAGATCAATCAACAGGTGCCATAATAGGCCAGACATTATGGCTGAGCAATACACCAGAGGTCACTTTTGTTGCAATGTCTGATGGCACAGAACTGACTCCCTACCTCTTTCTCATATCTGTTTTACATTCAGCATATACCTTATGGAGCATTCCTTCTGCTCAGATGCTAAAAGTATGAAGAAACACTTTTGGTTGTAAGGCTTAGTCAAAACACTCACTTATTACCACATGTGGTATCTCCCGTACATTTTGCCGACTTGCCTGGGTTTGTGACTCTGACTTGTTTCACCAAGCCAGGCCTAATCTAGCTCAAGGCAGACTGAGAGGGTGTATGTGTGTTTTGTTCTCTGCCTTAGGAGTCTTCATGACTCATAATTCAGGGGTATCACAAAGGCACCCTTTAGTACCCACTCTCTGTAGTCATGTGTTTAAGCTAGTGATGGCTATTTCACCTGAGTAATACTACTACAAAGGTTAGACACCATTATACTTGGTTGTGTCTTTTTTTACCCCACTTCCTTTCATCAAAATGAAGGTAGTAGATGCTTGCCTCAAAGACCTTAGGGGTCACATGTACATCCCTTGTCTCTCTTTGTGTATGAAATAAAAAGTGTTCATCGTTGGCCACTGGGCGTATTTGTGTCCCAGGCAGAAGAATGGAGTTAACTTGAAACCGGTTGTGACAAGTATATGCTTATGTGTGTCTGGGACCGCGTGGATTCATTCTTTTGTGTCAGAGACCTCTGCAGAAATGCATGGTTTGCTTGGAGGGAACATCTGCCATTTGATGACCATCCTTCTGTTTGAATTATGCTTGGTGTGTGATTAGGTGTTATTTTCAATCACTTGTTCCCGAGGGGGATACATGCAGATCCCCATGCCCACTCACCTTACCTACAGGGGGATCTCCAGAGCTGCTCTCTGTAAAGCAAGCTGTTCAAGGAAGGACTGAACCCCTGTGTCAGCAGCCTTTGATATCCTGAAGAATCTGACAGCAAAGCTCTGTCTCTTCAAAGAAGACCAGAAGGAGCACACAACTGTGCTCCTTTCACTGAGCTAGACCACTGGAATACATATCCTGCTTGAAGGACTTGTCTTCCATAACTCCTGACTATGCCTGCATTGCTGGACCAAGAAGTGGGTGCTTCTTAGTGGCCAGTATCCTGAAGATCCTGTGAGCCAAAATGGCCCAAAGAATATGCATCGCAGGACCACAGGCACGTTATCTCACTCCTTCACTCACATGGGAAGCTCCATAAGTCATGTGCCCCCAATCCTATGACTATACTTTCATACTCATCTTCCTGGTCTATTTTCCATGGCTGACACATTTCTGGTGTGTTTCCTTCAACTGATCTCTTATATTTATGTTTTTTTTAGGTCTCGCCAAGCCAAAATCTTCATCAGAAGCAGGATCATATGCACGAGGAGGATGTGGGAATCATAGATCACCAACATTTCCTGCCCACAGTTGTCTCACCATTTTGCTCTTCTGGGTCTGACCCCTGACCTAGAAGTCTCCAAATCTCTGATTATCATCCTTATGGGGTGTCCCATATGCATCAGTGTGCCATCAATGGAGCCCTCGGCAGTCGCTGAACTTTGTGCACAGCAACCTACTCTGGAAACTGCCAACTGCATCCTGCAGAACAGTTTAGCCTGTCCCGGGGTATTGCTCTACTGATCCTCTGGCACTTTTAGGTCACTTTTACACCTAAGTAACTCTCTTCCACCAAAGACCGACCACAATGTTGATCCCTCTTGGTCTATTGTGAACTTGCCTGGCTGAACTGACAAGCCTTTTGCGAACCTGTTACTGTAGCAATCACTCTGCTGTTAGGGGGCACACCTGGCAGGTAATGCCCCACCAGCCAGCCAGCCCGATCAAAGGCAGGTCTGAGTGAAGCGAGGGCCACTGCGAGGGTTCAGGGTCATTACTGGCCAGGTGCACAGCCCGGACACGGGGGTGATAGCTATTCAAACTCTGGATTTCTGTCTTGGTTGCAAATTGTTTTCTTCTTATATTTATTTACTGGAAATAGGCTCTGCGCATATTGTGCAAGACCAATCTCCAGTAAAAACAAAAACAAGATGACTGATGCCATAGCAGATAGCAAAGTGAGTAAGTCCCTTTTCACATTTCCACGGCACATGCAAAGAATGGAAAGGAGCACTGCAACAGAAGCAGAAAGATAACATTTTTTAAATGAATATTGTGCGTAGAACTTCTCTTATTTGATATCTAATGAAAAGTGTGTACTGTACATGTAATACACCGTACTCCACCTCTTTTGATTTAGGGCTGGGCTGCTCTGATATGGCTACCGCTTGGAAAACATGGTGAGCTTGAGGGAATCATTAGTAACCCCTGAGTTAGGAAGATACACATGTGGATCCTGACCACAGGGCCTGCCCTGTGTATAAACTCTCTAAAAGTGACTAAAAACCACGTTGTGAGGAACCAAATGACCCCTTCTGGGAAAATGCTACCCACTGTAAGAAACCTGAAGTTGTCTCCCTGACTACTTCTCAGGGATCTGTCATCCAGGAGACCAGGACACGGCCATTGCTATTGGATCGAATTACCTGTGGGTGGACCCTTTCCTATAACACATTTCCCCCAGCATACCAAGTAGGATATTCAGACACTCTAACTCCCACACCCTTTTCCGACACAAACACTATCTTGCACCACGAAAGATAACAGACTAACACTAGAGCTGTTTACCTGACATGACCCAACACAAAGGTCAGGCAAAGTCAGGCAATTTACCGGATCCACACACACCTGACAGTCCTTTCCCTTCCCCACATGGATAAAAGGTGGCGCACCAGAGCAAACGACGAGCAAGACAGACCACACAACGTGCCAGCTATCTGTCGTGAAAAGCACCTAAGCACTTGTAGTAACCTGCACTTGGCTTAACCTACTGAGCTATCTAGCGTGTATTTAAAGATTATTCAAAGTGTGGAGGAAAATGCTGAACCAGCCAGGCCTCTCGATCTGAGTGATCCAGCATGTTTGTGAGGGGTTAACTGTGAAGGCCCTTCGAGACATAAAAATTTAGTTTTGCATGAAGCCCTGCGCAGCTTGTAGGAGCCAGGCACGCCCATTCTCTTCTGCGCTCTGCGAGTCAAGTGCACTGATAACACAGGAATGTAGAAAGGCACTTCCCACAACAACGTACACTGAGCCTGAGAGCCATGACTGACAGTAACTTTCCAGTCAAAAACATGTTTTGCTGCATGGAAGGTTTTAGCCTAGAAGATTCTCAAAGAGCTGGTATGTCATAGTGATTGATGTACAGCCCCTAATAAGAGAACTTTACCTGGGCCAGTTAGGGGAGGACTCTTCCTGGGCTGTTTGCAAGACACGCGAACAGAGAGAAACAGCACCTGGCTGACCAGCCAGCACTAGAGGGCAGAGGCTCCTGGCATCACATCCCCACTCTGGTGCAGGCTTTTGGGGGCTAGACCAGTCCCTGAGAGGTGCCGGGCACACTGAGTGGCGTGGGTCCTGGGTGTGATTCTATTGTATCAGCATCAACGATTTCTAGGAGCATAAGAATTGTATATTCATCTGTGACTGATCATTTGAATTACTTAGCTTGCACTTTAATTCCCATGCTATTGAAAACTGCTGCTTGATTCTAATTAGTCACTGTAGTATATAAATGCAAGTATATACTCTTCTGTGTGATTGGCTTTCTTCCAGACTGAGTTCATTGTGCCTCACATAGGTTCTTACTTGTGAGGGAAAGTGATTAGGAGTGATTATTGCATAAGGGCTGGCCCCAGGGGGGTGCGGCTTCCCCTTTTCACTACACCATCAAAGTACAGCAGGTCAAGAGGAGGAGAAAGGCATCGAGAACTGAAAGGGTGACACAGAGAGAAGCAACCTTGCCCTTTCCGACCCAAGCCTGCAAAGCCTCTGTGGAAGAAATCGTAAAACTGCGAACAATAGCCAGTGTGTATTGCAGCAGATGTCAACGGTACACAGGGCCCTCCTCCACTGATAACCAAGCCAGGAAGAGACGCTTGCCACTGAGGTATTGTCCTTGACACCAGAAACAAGAAAAGTCTAGCGGTTCATCACAACCGGTGAGTCGAAGGGACAGCCGATAAAAAAAATAATTGTGTTCTTCAAAATGAGCAAACAGCTAAATGAAGAAAAGTACAAATAACTGTTAATAGGACGGGGGGGAAACCAGCTGCAGCAGAGTCCGGAACCTTGTGTGTGCTCACTGGAGAAACTCTGGGCGATTTCCCTATTGTTGAAACTTCTGTTACCAGAAGGTCTTGGGAACGGGACGAGAAAGGTGTCAGAGTGGTCATAGAGGGGTCTACCAAAATCCTCTGTACAGTCGAAAGTCTTTGACCAGCAGAAATTGTAAAGCTAAGGGATGTGAATCCCACATCGTAGGAAAGTAGAAGAAATTGAATGATTGATAAAAGTTGCCAAGAGTGAAGCCGACAGAGGGATGCCGATGGAAAGGGGCGAACTCTAAAGTCCCAATGAACATTGTGTTGACACAAGTGAACCCGGCAGAGGGAGGTCCACAGAGAACTGTTTAAAAAGACATTAAGATTTGTGATTATGAAAGGTGGAAATATCTTTGCATACAAGCCATAGTGTACCCGACGGAGGGAAACTGACATTTCAGAGGGGTCTGAACCCAGAAGAGGGGGATCCAGGGGTGAAAAGCCATCACTCACCGAAAAAGGCGATTGTGAACACGACGGAGGGAGGCAAACATTTGAGAATGGTCTGAGCCCGGAAGTGGGGGATCCAGGGGCGAGAAGCCATCACCCCAACGACACTTGAATGCAACTGAGAAATCATTTTTAATACAAACCAGAGTGAACCCTGATGGGAATGAGGATGATATTCGAGAGGAGTCTGAGCCCAGAAGAGAGGGACCCAGGGGTGAAGAATCATCACATCAGGTGCAATCCAGAAAAAAACATTTTGTTAGTTATTTTGAACTTATCAGGCCATCAGAAACAAGAAATGTAACCACTGATGATCCCCATATCGCTAAGAACTGCTTGTCGATCTGAGCCCAGAAGAGGGGATCCAGGGGTGAAAAGTCATCACCTCAAATGCAATATGGAGAGGAAGCTTTTGTTTGTTATTTTGACCATATCAGGTCCTCAGAGGCAAGAAACTTTTTGTACAAAAGAGACTTAACCACTGAGGGTCCTGATAGCTGAAACTGGAACTGTCATCGCGTGCTGAGAAAGCTTGAGCATGTGCTGTGCTCAGTAGTCCCGCCTTGTCCCGTGTTCAAAACATGGGGAAGGGAGACCCCCGGCTACCAAATCCTGAATTATCATTTGTGAAATCCTTCTTTCTTTCTTGTGAATATTGTTCCACACTCTTTTTGCATTTAGTTGTAAAGATTGGCAATAGGTTTTTCTTAGTATAGGCCCTTTTCTTTGACAATACGCAACTAGGACTGCCTTATTATTATTTGATGGTCATAGTTTGATCCCATCTTAGATTTACGTTTAGATTAGGCGTTTTTCCAACCTGCAAAGTTTAATAAACATTCTTGAACAGTGATCACTTGTGTCTGTCTGTATTGTTGCCACCATGAGTTCCTTACGCCACACAAAAATACATGCAAGGTCAGGGAGAATGTTGATGGTGGAACCAGGTATAGGAGATGTTCTATTCAGTGCAGTCAACAATGTAAAGGGAGTTAAGCAGAGGGCAGATGATACTGAAGCTTTTTTGTGCTGAACCTCAGGAGTTTGTCACCAGATTTGGTGCCAACATTGAAAAACCCCTGTTGTCCTCTCATGATACACTTGGCCTCATTACAAGTTTGCCGGTCCGGTAACTACGGTACCGGTAATCTTGCCAGTACCGTAGTTACCAGACTGGAAAAATACGAGTTCTGCTTGCGGGTGCCTTTTCACCCGCCAGGTCGGACTTGGCGTGCGGAACGGCACCCGCAAGCAGAGGATGTCGGATGCACCGGCACCATTCCGAAAAGTTTCCGGCCCCTGGCAATGGCCAAATACAGGGTCCGCAAGGGTTGTAATGGCCCTGTATTTCCCCATTGCCAGGGGCCGTAGAAATTCGCAAATTTGGCGGCAGCCTGCTGGTTATACCGGCAAGGCTACCGCCACACTTGTAATGAGGCCCACTATCTCTTGCTGTCAATGCTGCAATGGCATTGTCAGCGTGTTAACGCACTTCTCCAGCCCAAGGTTAAATGGTGGTTATGAACAGGTACAGTGATCAAAGTCAAATTGTCTCTCACTTCCATCATCTTCAATTGCAGTGTGATCTGCAAATTGCCTGACTGTGACCTCCAGGGACGAACTGAGACCTGAATAAAACACTCTAGCCACTGAAAGATATGTGTTCAATGCATCCCTGATTCATCTAACTTCTGAAGTACCAGAAGCTGCACAGACTTCAGAAAAGCCCGAACAATGCAAGGAGTTTGCAATAGATACAGAAAACCTTAAAGTTGTGGCTACATGTTCAATCTATGGTTAAGGCAGTGATGCCAAGTACTTAGTAGTGCCTTTTTGAAGTCAGGAATTCTCTATAGAAATGCTGCAGGGTGGATCATTGACATGATTATTTCCACAAGTGATGCACTACTAGATTTTTCTTCCCCCACAAGAACTGGAGGACCCGAACAAGGAATATAGCTTCTATTAGGAGAGGTCTCTGAATCGTCTACGAGCCATGACATCAATTCAAGAGGGCAATATTATAATTAACAGAGAGCCACCTCAGGGCTCATTGAAACCTTGATAAAACCAAGCACTCATAAACTAATGAACACGGGTGACTATAAAATATTCAAAATAAAGAAGTTGAAAGGACCTACTCGTTCTGGAATTGCCAGAAAATGTAAAACTGATATACTTCTGAGTTTTATTGTAAATAAAGTAGCTGGGATTATTCCTAAATTCACTTAAATGTTTGGGGGCTGGAATGAGGGGTTAATCTACAGGTGTGGGGCAGCGGAGATTTGCTTCATTTGTTCTTTGGTAGTCAAAACAAAGTGTTCAATAGACGTGTGGGTGGAGCCAATGTGTGCTTTCATTATCCTTTGCTTTGGATGGTCAACCATTTCATGTGGTTTAACAATCAAGATCTCGATTTTAGTGGCACATCAGCTATGAAGATTACAATCTACATATAAGACCCTGTAAGCACTGTTACAGCAGGCGTGAGTCATTTGAGTGAATTTGTCTTGTGGTGGTGCATGTGACTGGGCCTCCTTGCCTACTTGTCTGCTGGTTGTATGTTGGTGCATGTGGATGATTAACAGCTCAGAGAATGTTAGCTGAGTGTGGTGCGTGTATGGTCCCAAGAGTGTCAGTTAGACCTGAGCTGTGAATGTCTGAGAATTAACTGGTGAGTCTCTCATCTGAGATTAACCGGAACCTGAACATGAAGAGATTAAGAAGAGTCAATGTACCTGCAGAGCCAGGAGTCATTATGTATATCAAGAGAATCGACTTTGTTTCATGCGTTATTATAAGTACATGTATAAAGCAGCAATTTATAATTTACTGGATCAAGGAATGATGTAAGGACTTTGAAAGAGAGGTATGGGTCAAGTCACTTTAGAAACTGATAGAAAAAAAATAAACACTTTTCAAAGCTCTCGATCTTCATTTTTGGAGCAGGCCATCTTGATCCTCATGTATATACCATATATAAAGCTCTTATAGTAAACAGCCATTTCAAGTTTATTGATATGATGTTTATAACGTGCTTAATACCCAGAGGTTTCTAAGCGCTAACCCGGGGATCGAAGCTGTACTGCTCCATGTCGTCTTGCTTCCAAGGCAAGCGCGTTGCCGCTGAGCTATCCTCCCTAGACTGTTGATGTGAAGGGAACCAGAAAGGAAGGTGAAATAGAGATGTGCACTAGATTTTTGCAGATATTGGTTTTATAGTTAGGGAGATTAATACACACTATTTTTATCATTTCAATGTACGTCATGATGGAATTAGAAGCAACATAATATCGATATTTCTATGATGCAAAGCTCAATCTTTACGTATGTAAGTCAAAAATAAAATTACATAAAGAAAATAGAAAACCACAGACCAAAGGGGGCCTGCGATAGGTTGAGGGAGGGCGAGTGGAGAAGGAAAGCTAGGACAGGATGTCCTGGTTTTAGTGGTGAAGCGAGACGGCAAGGCTGTATAAAGTTCCTGGGAGGGAACAGGATAAGTGGAGACTGCAGAAGGATTAGCCAGCTCCTTGCGGATTTGAAAGATTTCAGCCATGTTGTTTGAGACCGCACAGATGCAGGCTTGGATATGGACCCTCTACTTGGAGATGACATTGTGTCTGTATTGCCTCTCGAGCAGGCGGCAAGCCAGTTTATCAGAGGATGCGCCCAAAGCTCTCCACTCCCTCTCGGCCAACCTACACTTGCATTTCAGGGTGGTAAGATCAGAGTCATACCAAGAGTTGCACTTGGAGGTAGGCTTGCCTCCTTTCCTTTGATGTGTCATATGCTAGGGGTATTACACTGTAACACACAGTCAGGGTACACATTTTGGAATACGCTAGCTCAAGTTTATTTTTTTAAATATTAAAAATGATTTTGTACAGCGTAGAACTTGTCTCAAGTGCTCAGGGAAAACTGTACAAAAAATAGTCAATACAAGCAAGCTTTCCTGTGAATATAAAAGGAATACTATAACAATAACATACACAATTTCAATTGCATAGAAACAGTAATGAATTAATGTAAATACAGTAATTCAATCATTTCGGAAATAGATATGTTTTCAAACCTCAACAAACAGCTAAAAGTGAGGGTTCAACTCGTAAACTCTTTCACAACCTTTGGTCAAACAAAGAATAAAAGCCTGTGTTATGTACTGTTAAATGACTCCAATCAAGCAGTCCCACTAAATCAGTGCCTTGTCTGGGATTGCTCAAGGGAAGCCTTTATTTATATATTTGTATGTCCAGTTCGTGTACTCTGGATGACAGCCCTTATATAGCACCCCTCTCTTAGAATCCCCTTGACCCCACTGAGCCAAGAAGTAAGTTTGTTTTGCAAATTTAAAAGGTTTATTTGAGAATTAAACAATATATATCACACTTTTATAATAAATTAATAATTGATATCACACTTAGACATATGACAGTGAGTGATCAACAATGGATGATGTGATACTAGCACACTGGGTAATTACTTAGGAGTAGTATAGAGGATAAGGTAGTTGAGAATGCTTTATATGGTACAAGGAAATGCAAGGTGGAAAAGAAGCAACACAGGAATAAACTTGATATGATTTCAGCAAAACATAATATAATCACTTTTCCCCTTTTGGCAATTCACCCCCCCTCTATGCAATGTAAGGAGGTGGAAGGGACACACGCAGTCTTCAGGAATACAATCACAGTACAATCCCAATTCAGTTCCCCCCTAGCAAGCCGGTCCGATAGCGCAGCAAGTAGGGCGCTAGCTTTGACATCTGTGCAGTGGCTGCTGATGCAGGTTCGAATCCCTGCAGGGCCAATCGCAGCCGTTCATCCTTCCGAGGTCGATAAATGAGCACCACACACCATGGGTAATAATGAGCAGCTCTCAGATACCTGAGGGTTCGTAGCGCTAAATTATTATTATTATTTAGCAAGCTTAGATCAACAGGGATGATTTTAAACAGGGGCAAAGTACTTTAAAGGTGGTATGCAAAGAAGGGAAAATATGCTAAAAATTATTTTAATTCCCTCTAGAGGTTCAGGGTGAGTGATAGCTACTTTAAATTAGTTCGGGTTCACTTTAGCAATGCTCTATGAATGATTGTCAGGTTGCAAACGAATTTCAGCAAAGGAAAGCAAGGGCAAATATTTTTACACGTGGCTGAAATGAAGCAAAATGTCAAATCGCAGCAATTTAGTCGCGTGCGTCGAGCGCATTTACGGAGGAAGTATGAGGAGTAGCAAGTTTAGAGCTTGTTGGAAAGCTTAGAATCTCAGCTTCAAAATAAAAGTTGAATCTCGCTTTTATCACAAACGGTTCAAGAGATACGGACGATTTTGTGGAGGTAGATTTTCAGAAATTACATTTTAAAGTTTCAGAATGACAGATGACAGTTGGCAGCTTTGAATCAAAAGACGGGACACGATTTCTATGATGCAGTTCTCAATAGGTTAAAATAGTTTGAATTAGATTATTTTAAACTAAGAGGTTGTTTTTTTTATAGTTCTGGCTGGGTACTCACACTATATTTTGGAAGGAATGGGCCTCGTCACAGATCTGGTCAGGTTGACTGCGGTTCTCTCGCCACGGATGGTCTTTAGTACCAGTTCTCTCGTTACAGTGGTCTGTGCCAGCTCTGCTCTGCTGGTCTGGTCTGGCACTCGGCGCTTCACAAAGGTCTGGTCTCTGGTTCCAGGTACAGCTCTGCTTTCTGGGTGTTTCTGGCACAGGGTTCTAGGCCAGAATCAAACAGCTCAGCCTGGCTGTTTTACTCTGATGTGCCCGTTGGAAGTCTGGGGTAAATCAGTTTGCAAAAGATTTTGAGGCCTGCTGACAAATTCTGAAGTCTGAATTCAAAGTTCTGGTCTCTTTTTGGATTTGAAGTCTAAGTGCTGGATCTGGTGTCTTCTGGCAAAACGCTCCACAAGAAATCAGCTTGAAGTGGGAAGTGAATGTCCCTACTTGTCCCGCACAGTCTCCTTTTATGTGTTTAGAAAGTGGGAGGGTCGGCTCATCTTCTATGCCCAACCCTCTCAACTTATCATTGGCCAGTTCCTCCTCTCTCCTTTGATTGGGGGAAATGGGTTGTGAGTCAGAGTGATGAGGTAGGTTTATGGTCAGAGGATCCTCCCCTTGTCAAATTGCACACAAATCTATTTCTGATCCAAATACATATTTATCTATGTACCATTTTTCTAATATTATATGTCCAGTTAACATATTTTCTGTAGCACCAAACCATCCGATCCCTGTCTTTGTAAGATGTTGTGTTCACTTATGACAGAATTCTCCCCTTTTCATCCAGATAACGACCGCTAAACCTTTCCAGATTTTACACAAATGTGCACCAGGGATATGGGTTTCAGATGTGTCAGATTTTTAACATGCATACATTTGGAGTAACAACCTTTTTTTTTCGCTACTATCCACAAGAAAATACCACAGCTTCCTAACACCTCTTAAATGTGCACAGAAAAATCACAAGAATGATGATGTTATTTATATAATTTTTTCAAGTCCGCACTATGAATTATCCATCTTTTTAAAATCATCCTCTGGCCCCAAAGGGGTGTGGTTTTCCAAAGCACATGGTGTAATTTCTAGTTTATCCACTTCCCCCAAGCTCAGCTGGCTCACAGATGCAGTGCCCCTCCCCGATTCCTTTCAAGAGGAAGCCATTTACGACCCCCCTAATTTAACATTTGCCTTGGCCAAGGACAGTGCTTTGTTTAGTTTCCTGTAGTCCCCAGGTGCTCCTCCCCTAATTCAATCAGAGAGGTGTCATCTCCTTTTGGTGGGGGCAGCAGAATGCAGCCAGGCCTGGGAAGAGTGGCTGAGCAAGTTCCAACTCCTGTCGGGGGTAGTTGCCGGGCAGAATTCACTCTCTTCAAGCCAGGCTTCAGCTAAATGTCACTTTAGTTCCCAGTTTTCTTCATACAAACCAAACTTGCAATTTTTACACATGCAGCTAGAACGCTGATTCTAAGTTCAAAACTATGGCATTTAACAGTTGCAAACTATGTGCCACTCAACAGTAGGTCACTCATTTTTTTTAAACATTTAGATTTTAGTGTCTTTCAGTCCAATTTCACTTCAGCTGCTGACATCCACAGCTCAGCCAGTTTTGTTATAAACATTGTTTTGGACTCTTTCTCTTTCCAGATTTTGTATGCACACAAGTCTACCTTCTGCCAAATGTCTGCTGGTGTTCATTGAGATTTTTGAATATCTTGCAATGTTTAAAATAGGCATTTTTAGCTTGCATTTCAGAGAAACAAAGGTGATTTCAAAGCATTTTTTTTTTTAGCCACCGGTACTGCTGTTTTTCCTTTGGCACACATTTCACTCATGGCACTCCTGGCCTATCACGCTCGCACTGGTGGGTGGCAGGTCAGGCGACCATTTTGGTGTGCGCAAAACTGTGCGGTTCTCCTGGTTCTGGGATAGAATGATGGGCGGCGACAGCTCATCCCCACATCTACCCAGTCTATTGATTTAGTTTTGTTCTGGGATAGAATGATGGGCGGTGACAGCTCATCCCCACATCTACCCAGTCTAATAATTCAACATGGGTCAAAACCCTTGACAAGCCCCCCCGCCCGACTGCGCTTTGATTTCGAGCCGAGGGGGAGTCGGGTGCAAAGGATGTTTTGATCCACGCGCTGGTATGTCCGCATCATCTTCTTCCAATTCCGTAGATGGCACAGTTCAGCATCTTTTTCCTCCCTCCAGTTGGATCGATCGGTTCTCCTCGCCGGACCTGATGGGAATATTGGACGGTACCCTGGGCCCCTCGGATCTTTGCTCCCGGTCCCTGGGTCGGTCTCCTTGGTCAGTCTTCGGGTTTCATCTCTCATAGGATGATAAAGCAAAGCGGCAATACACATTCCTAGACATTTCTCCCCCACTATTGATATAGTGGGACAGCATATACATTTTATAGTCAAAAACATGAACATATACATTTTTTTAAAATCAGGAGGCAAGAACATATTCAAGAGATCATAGAATTTTATAGGCTATATGTGGAATATTTTAGGGTGGAACTGAATTAATCTGGAGCGGTCCCCTCTGGGATTGCAGAGGACTCCTCCAGTTCCTGCAGAGTGTGCCTGGGATGATAACACTTTAGTTGATTAATATGGACCCACTTGTCTTCCCCTTCCGCCAGACTACCTTTGGGGATGCGGATCTTATACGCTACTGGGGAGACCTTGTCTATAATTTCAAACAGTCCCTTCCATGTAGGCAAACATTTTCGCTGTTTGGCCTGGTTTCTGTGGAAATTGTATAAATAAACCCGGTCTCCCACATTATATTCCTTCCTCGTGGTCTTCAGGTCGTAGTGGGTCTTCATGCTATCAGCTGATCTTTCTAGATTCCGCTGAGCATAGGCAAAAGCATGTTCAAGGTGTTTCCTTAAATTCTCCACATACTCATGAGTTGTGGAGGCATTTATCAATGTATGCTCTTGGGTCCTGTAGAGCAAATTCTGGGGAAGCACCACCTTGTGTACAGTTATCAGCTCAAACGGTGATAGCGGTGGGGTGAAGGGGTAGATCTGATGGCCATTAGGACCAGAGGTAATCGGATATCCCAACTTGGCCCAGAATCTGCCACAAACTTTTTTAAGATGCTCACAATGGTCCGGTTGTAGCGTTCTACTGCCCCAGAAGAAGCTGGCCGGTAAGCAATATGTAACTTCTTTTTGACCCCCATTATCTTCCACATCTTTGTCATTACTTCACTGGTGAGGTGGCACCCTGTCTGACTCAATCCTTTGAGGTAGACCAAAACGGGAAAAGATGTGGTTAATCATCAGGGTAGCTGCTGTTTCTGCCTTGCAGTTTGGGGCCGGGAGACATTCCACCCACTTGGTAAACCGCATGTAACCGTCAACATGTACTTGTTTCCTCTAGACGAGCGAATCACAGGGCCTACAAAGTCGATTTGCAAATCTGACCATGGCAGTGTCATCCCCCTCTTTTGAAGAGGTGCCCGGTGTGTGAGGGATGTTGGCTGAAATTGTGCACACACAAGACACCCCTTCAAGTATTGGTCGAGGTCCTGCCCCATGTGTGGCCAGTATGCAACCTCTCTTAAGATTTCCAGTGTTGTGTGAAACCCCCTATGACCGGCGGTGGCTGCATCATGGGCGTGACTTAACATCAGGCTTTGGAATGGGGTAGGGAACACCCACTGATCATGGCCAGCTTGGGATTTCCTTACCAACAAACCGTCTTTGATTCGGAACATCTTTGGACATTTCATCAACACTCTAATGTCCTCCTTCCCAATGTAATCGGTATCAGTCAGGGGAAAGTTCTCAGGGTCCTCAATGTGTTGGTAAAACTTACCAATTATTGGATCCCCTTTTTGAGCCATAATTAAATCAGCATCGGGGGTCTCCTTACTCCATTGTGCAGTTGAAAGATCATTGTGAACATCTGTCTGGGACCTAGTGATAGCAGTGACCTGGATTTCCCCCAACAGGGACTCTATTTCTATCAGATCCCCTTGGATGGCCCCGGTTTTGGCCAGCTGATCAGCTAAGTCATTTCCAGTTTTGTCTGGTCCCTCTACTTTGGAATGACCCTTGATCTTTTTCCAGTAGATGGTCATCCAATTCGATGTGACCAGATCATCAATGTTTTGGATTAACTTCCCATGTTTCAGGGGTTTGTCATTAGCACATAACATGCCTCTGGTTTTCCAATTGACCAGGTCCTCCACGAACCCGTTCCGTACATAATCCAAATCTGTGATTATGACCAGTTCGTGGAGTGATGTTGGACAGCAGTGAGGATGGCTTGATGCACAGCCATCAACTCTGCTACCTGACTACTTCGGGGACCAATTTTGTACCCAGCGGAGGGTTCTGGGGACTTATTCACCCATTCATTCCCTACGCCGGCCACCATTTCTTTTTCCCCGTTGTTGTCAACATGGTAATAGCATCCATCCACATAGACAGTGGGCATTCCCTCACACTTGTCTTCTTGATAGACTTTGTGTTGGGAATTAAGGTATGCCTCCATGTTGTCCTTGAGTTTTAGACTTTCGTCCTCGAGACAGTTTTCTCTGGCACAATCATGCAAGTCAGCCAGACCTTGCGCGAGGGGACTCTTCTTGTTTTGGCCATATCTGACCTCCACAGGAAAACCTTGCATTGACAGAATCCAGGAAGTAATTCGGGAATTACTCACATTTCCGGCCTGGATTCTGTCACTTTGGAGGTATTGCAGAGGCTGGTGTGGAGTCTCCACTATGATGTGTTCCCCCTGGATAAACGGGCAGAAATTCTTCAATGCCCACACCGTTGTATTTTTCCTCCACAGAGGATATAGTTTTGCTCGCATAGGAGATTTCTTTATTGACCTTGTCATGCTTTTGGTATAATACTGCCGTCAAGCACGTATTAGAGAACCCTGTCTCAAGGAAGAACTCCTTGTTTCTGACAGGGTAAGCTAGGCAAGGCGCTTGTGAGAGGCTTCTTTTGAGTTGTCTTACTTCCTCAGATTGTTCTGGACCCCATTCCCACTTGACCCCCCCCTTCAAGAGATGAATCAGGGGTCTGGCAATCTCTGCGTAGCCCTCAATGAACTTTCTGCTGTAATTAGTCAGTCCAAGGAGGCTCCTTAGTTCCTGCAGAGTTGTGGGATCCTTCAGTTTCTGAAGTGCTTCCACTTTCTTTTCTTGGGGACAGAGACCCTGAGGAGTAATCTCATGCCCCAAGAAATTAACACGGGTTCTACACCACTGTGCTTTCTGAAAGGAAACTTTTGCTCCGGCGGCCCTCAACTGTGTCAGAACATAACGGATCTCCGCTATGTGTTCTTCCACAGATTAACTTTTGATGAGGACATCATTTACATAAGCCAGGTTACCCCTCGCACCCAGGTCGGGCATGGCCTTATGTAGGAAAATGTTGAATTCATTGCCGGAGTTGAGGTATCCGAAGGGAGTTTGGGTCCATGTGTACTGCTGTCCCCCAAAGGTGAAAGCCAGTTTGTATTGGTCCTCCCTACTGACAAGCATGGTCCAGTATCCATTGGTCAGGTCTATTCCAGTGAATACCTGTAACCCCTGAATCTGGGCCAGCCCTTGGTCAATGTAGGGCAGAGGCCATCGGGAAGTATGGACCCGCTTGTTGAGCTCCCTAAGGTCGGCACAGAGTCTCCACTGGTCGTTTGGCTTCAATATTCCCAGCACTGGATTATTGAAGGTGCTGTGTACTGGACGGATTATTCCCCGGGACTCAAGGTTCTTAATTATTTCAGTAAGGGACTCCATGGATGCGATAGGCAAGTGATATTGCTTCACAAACACTGGAGTCATGCCAGGGTCTGTGGGAATTGTTGTTGTGTGGATGTCGGTGCGACCACAGTCATATGAGTCTACCCCAAAGAGATCTTGGAAATCCAAGAAAACTTGTTTCAACTTTTGCTTCTGTTCCAGAGTCACACAGGCATCAGCTAGGTTGACTCTCTCTTCCACCATCTGCCTGAAGCCTGGAAAGACTTCTGGTTTTGCTATCTCAGTGGCCTCCTCCAGCTGGGTGGAGAAGTCCCTGGTCAGAGTGCTGATTTGGACTGGAGGCTTCAGGTGGGAAAGGCAGCCCTCATGGACCTGGAAAATCAACTCATCCCTTCTGAAGTCACAAGTCACCTCTTCCTTACCATAAGGGCAAGAAGTGTACACCAGGAAGTTCCCCCCATGCCGGGTAAAGATCCTGTCTGGTGTTGTATTGTCATCACTGTCACTGTCAAAACAGTCCTTGGGGATTGGTCCTAACAGTTCATTTCCTTAATCAATGTAGAAATGTCGGTCATCAACCGCCATTCCAATAATGGTGCCTGCGACTAGAGTAATACTCTTTAAGTCGCTGTTATCCACCTCTATTGCAATGGTGTCATGTTCTATGTTGACTAATGGTGTTGGGTTTACCCCTAACCCTTGCTGTTGGAGAGAAGCATTTAGATGAATATAAGCATCAGGGTTTTTCAATTTTTGTCCTCTTTCATCTTTCACTTCCAGGGAGAATTGTCGGGTCCTTTCTGGGATGGTGACTTCCTCTTTAATCTGAATTTCAACTGCATAAGGTAGCAATTGAGCTGACCTAAATGCTTTTTCTGGATCATCAAAGCCCATGGGATTATCCACTAATCGGGACCAAGCTTTGATGTTTATTAGGTCCAAACTAATGGCAAAGCGATTGAGAATGTCACTGCCTAAGTAAAAGGCGGCAGTGACGTCTCGCACAACCCAACAATTATGGACTATGCTCTTGTTGCCAATGGAGATTTTGAGCATACACCTGCTTGGCAGGAGATGTTTCGAGTTGGGTGTTTCCAGATCCATTTCCCATTTGTCTATCAGTTTGAATGTGGGAATAGCTGGATCTTTTGGGAGTTGGCGGAACATGGCTTCGCTGATGAAGCTCTTACCGTTGTTCACACACACTAAAGCGAGAACAGAGTCCTTCCCATCATTTAACTGAACAGGGATGAACAACTGCTCTCCAATTTGCAGAATATCAGCCAGGCTCTGAGCTGATTTCACATCTTTCTGGACTATAGGAGTGGGAGTGTCTGATTGTGGATTGGTAAAGAATTTTAGAGTGTTTCCTTCCAGTGTGGAATACCACCTTAAACTGGAAGGAAGGTTGATTTTCAGAAATAGAGAGGACCCCCCATCACCAGTCTGTTGTCCTACTGCTATTAGTGTCACGTCAGGAATTTGGTTGTTCTGGAAGTGAAATTCTACTTGGTCAGATTTTTGTTCAACCATGTGGCACGTGCCGTTTAAACTAACATGGTTGACACTCTGCTTTAATTTTATTGGTCGGCTATTCTGGATCCAGAGGACCTTGTTTACGCAATCTATTAGGGGTGACAACCTTCTCAGGAGGTCATTCCCTAGTAAACACGGGGTGCCCTCTGTAGTCAATACTATGACCGGGTGTTTCACCTTGTGTCGCCCAATTTTGATGTCCAAATCTGCAGTCCCCTCGACGGGAATTTCCTTCCCGTCAAATTTCTGGAGTTGTCCAGGAAGAGAGGTGAGGGGAATTTGGTACTTCTCCCCCCTACCTGAATTCAGTTCATGAAAGGCCCTTCTGGACAGAAGGGTATCTTGAGATCCAGTGTCTACCAGTGCCAAAATTGTACCCTGCCCCTGTACTTGTTCTGGGGCATAGTATCTTCCCTCCTTCTCCTCAAGGGGGCACAGATAATGCACATTTTTGGACAACTGGTGGGGTAACTTTCTGGTTTTGGACATTGAGAGAAAAGACATTTGGGCAGAATTCTGTGGAGAGCCTTGGGAATCTGCAAACAAAAATTGGCAACTTGAAATGGTTTTGGGTTCCCCTGGTTCCGGTTCTGGGCCACCCCCCCCCCTTTTTGGAGGCAGTCATCAGGATGGGTTTGAACCAGGGGTTTTTGGTATTGTTGGTTTTGGGATAGAATGATGAGTCTGGGCTCAGGAAAGTGGGGAAAGAAGGATGGATGATTTTGGGGTTGGAAGTTGGGTGGATACCTGGGGAACAAGTTCTGCCCAGGATTTGGTGAATTTCTGCCCTCCTGGGGGAAGTGCGGAGGGAAATTCCCTGGGTTGGGCGCTTGGTTGGATCCCCCCCCTTGGCCCAGAGGAGTCCACACATAACCCAGGATTGGTCTGTTTACCTTATAGCAGGGACTTACATGGTCAGGGGAGCGGGAGACCCCATTTGTGGGACTACCTCCTTGACTCCCTGTCTGTGACTGGCCCGAGGGCCTTCTGGGCTGTGAATTATTTGGTGCAGGCAGGTTTTTAGGTCCCCCCATCTCCAAATCTAAAACGGGGCAACCTTTACCTCTGCCACCTTGGCAGCAGCAGGGGTGCTGTTGGTTTTGGGGTTTTTGGGCTGATTCTTATTTTCCACCGGTTTCTGCACCTCGTAGATGTGGGTGTCTTGCTCAATGACCCAGTATAAAGAACTTTTCTCATGAAAATCTCTCACAAGCTGGGTCATTATGTATTTGGGGAGAGCATGGAAAAATGTGTTGACAAATTCTCTGCTGTCCGTGCGCACCCTTCTGGTGGTCTGGCCAAAGGCACGCTTCAATTCTTGCACAAATTCTTGTGGCGCCTGATCCTCCCCACATTGCAAATTGTAGGCTGCCTTGCGAGCCTCTTGGGGATTTCTATGCACAGAAAAGTGTTTCAAGATGGCCGCCCTATAGGTGGACCATCTTGAATGATTTTGGTCCTCCAGCCCTGCAAAGAAACTGGAGTATTCTGGGGAGAATGTCCATTTGACGTACTGGATGCAGCTACTGCTGTCCTTCAAATTGAAGGTCTCCATCATTTGCTCAAAGAGCTCCAAGTGTTCCCACACAGAATACTTGGAGTTCTTGTGATACGGCGTGATGACACTCCTGATTACCTTAATCTGTTTTAAGGGGTCCTTAAGCAAGGCCCTTTTTGCCTTATTGGCCTTTTTGGTTCGGGTAACCCTGGTCCATTCATCCTCCGACTCAGAAGCACTGCTCCCAGAGGTGCCCGTCTGATCTTCCAGGTTTCCCCGGATTCTGCGAGCCTGGGAATGGCTGGCAGAATGTGGGGACCTGGTCTCCTGTGTCCTGTGATGCTCAGAGGAGTCTTCAGATCCCTCCTTGCTACCAGGATTTGCTGGGTACACCCCCCCACTGACCTAATTGGGCAGACGTTTTCAGGATGCCCTTAGTGGGCCTACTCTCCTGGGGTTCCCCACTAAATTGCACTGCGCTTGGGTGCCCATACCCGGATGCCCGCCCATCCATTCCTGGGTGGTACTGGCCTATGAGCCCCATCCTTTTGGCTGGATAGTAATCTGCCATCCCTGTGGCCCTGTGCTCATGTGCGCCAGGGGACATGAGGGAGGAAGAGTCCAGGAACTGGGAGAGATGAAGGCCTCTGGTACTAGGGCTCCTGAGGTTATGCTCAGGTGTTTCCCTTTCCCAGCGAACTTCATCTCTATCAGCCCCTGCTCCTTGTTGCAATGCAAGAGCCTGGGCTTTCAGTTCCTCAACCAAGTCCTTACTAGACTCTATCAGTCTCTCCTGCATGGCTACCTGTTGCTGGAGCCTATCATTGTGCTGACAGAGAGCCTCATTCTGTCTCTGTGCCTCCTGATTGGTCCTGGAGTACTGGGCCAGTCTTTGCTGCAGGAGGGTTACCTCCTGAGTCCCATCGCTAATGGCCTGCTCCTTTCTTGCCAGAGCACCCTCCTGGTGTGCTCTAACAAGTTCTGATGCTGTTTTTGAAGGTCACCCAGCCCCTGGAGGGCCAGGTGATTTCCTTCAATTGTTTCTTTTTATTGGCAGACTTCCTGGCCTAAGGTGTCCCTTTCCTGACTAAGAGCCTGCATCTGTGCCGCCAGGTCGTCCCTCTGCCTTTGAAAGGCACCAGCTTTCTGGCGTTCTTGATCAAACTCTGCCTGGGTGTCCAGGTCTTTCAAAATCAATGTATTGCTTTCCTCTTTCTCCCTATCTAGGTGGCTTTGCAGGGTGACTACCTGCTCTGCGTATGCCCTATTGAAGTCCAGTTGTTGATCCAGCTTTTTCTGGCTCTGCAGTAGGGTGTCCAAACCTTCTTGGTACTCCTTCTGCAAGGCCAGAAATCTGTTATCCTGGTCAGAATTTTCCTGTTGCAGGATATCCATTTCCTCCTTTATTTTAATAATATACTGCCTACTATCATTTTCTGACTCCTGGCTCCTCTGCAGCCTCTGCTATGAAGAGACCAGGTCAGATTGGGCCTTCTCTAATGCCATCAGTTGCCTATTTGCCAGATCTTGGCCTTCAGCACATTTGTCCTGTATGGCTCCCATATATAAATATAAATATGCCGCTACCCTGGCAATCTTGTTGTGCTCATCCTTGGCCTTAGGGGCCATATATAGTTCACTCAGGGCCACATGTAAGGGATCCTGATCTCTCCATATATCTGACCCTGTTTCAGTGATCTGGGGTGCGACTGCCTGCAACCAGACCATCTGGTCCTGATGAGCCCACTCACCTCTCACAAATAGCTTATGTAAGGGGTGTTCTCTGGCTATTTTGATATCTACCAAGGTCGTCATTCTGGAACTTGATTTCCTTCCTGACTTACAGAAGTTTGTATTTTATTTTCCAAAACAGACCGTTTCCTTAGAGCGTTCCTTTGAGGAGTGCTTTACTGCGTAACACAGCGTGGTGATCTAACCGGATATGTATCCTGTCAGCTGGCACACTGTATTAATCTGCACAAGTGATAGATCTAATCCAGAATCCCCGGCTACGAGCCCCCACTTTGTTAAATGACTCCAATCAAGCAGTCCCACTAAGTCAGTGCCTTGTCTGGGATTGCTCAAGGGAAGCCCTTATTTATATATTTTTATGTCCAGTTCGTGTACTCTGGATGACAACCCTTATATAACACCCCTCTCTTAGAATCCCCCTGATCCCACTGAGCCAAGAAGTAAAAGGTTTATTTGAGAATTAAACAATATATATATATATATATCGCACTTTTATAATAAATTAATAATTGATATCACACTTAGACATATGACAGTGAATGATCAACAATGGATGATGTGATACTAGCACCAAGGGTAATTACTTAGGAGTAGTATAGAGGATAAGGTAGCCCAGAATGCTTTATATGGTACAAGGAAATGCAAGGTGGAAAAGAAGCAACACAGGAATAAACTTGATATGATTTCAGCAAAACATAATATAATCACTTTTCTCCTTTTGGCAATTCACTACCCCCTCTATGCAATGTAAGGAGGTGGAAGGGACACACACAGTCTTCAGGAATACAATCACAGTACAATCCCAATTCAGTTCCCCCCTAGCAAGCTTAGATCAACAGGGATGATTTTAAACACAGGCAAAGTATGGTAGTACTTACCATAAGGTGGTATGCATAGAAGGGAAAATATGCTAAAAATTATTTTAATTCCCTCTAGAGATTCAGGGTGAGTGATAGCTACTTGAAATTAGTTCAGGATCACTTTAGCAAACTCTATGAACGATTGTCAGGTTGCAAACGAATTTCAGCAAAGGAAAGCAAAGACAAATATTTTTACACGTGGCTGAAATGAAGCAAAATGTCAAATCGCAGCAATTTAGTCGCGTGCGTCGAGCGCAATTACGGAGGAAGTATAAGGATTAGCAAATCGGTTTAGAGCTTGAAAGCTTAGAATCTCCGCTTCAAAATAAAAGTTAAATCTCCTTTTATCACAAACGGTTCAAGAGATACGGACGATTTTGTGGAGGTAGATTTTCAGAAATTAGATTTTAAAGTTTCAGAATGACAGATAACAATTGGCAGCTTTGAATCAAAAGACGGGACACGATTTCTATGATACAGTTCTCAATAGGTTAAAATAGTTTGAATTAGATTATTTTAAACTAAGAGATTGTTTTTTTCACAGTTCTGGCTGGGTCCTCACACTATATTTTGGAAGGAATGGGCCTCGTCACAGATCTGGTCAGGTTGACTGCGGTTCTCTCCCCACGGACGGTCTTTAGTACCGGTTCTCTGGCTACAGCGGTCTGGGTCAGCTCTGCTCTGCTGGTCTGGTCTGGCACTCGGCGCTTCACAAAGGTCTGGTCTCTGGTTCCAGGTACAGCTCTGCTTTCTGGGTGTTTCTGGCACAGGGTTCTAGGCCAGAATCAAACAGCTCAGCCCGGCTGTTTTACTCTGATGTGCCCCTTGGAAGTCTGGGGTAAATAAGTTTGCAAAAGATTTTGAGGCCTGCTGACAAATTCTGAAGTCTGAATTCAAAGTTCTGGTCTCTGTCTGGATTTGAAGTCTAAGTGCTGGATCTGGTGTCTTCTAGCAAAACGCTCCGCAAGAAATCAGCTTGAAGTGGGAAGTGAATGTCCCTACCTGTCCTGCACAGTCTCCTTTTATGTGTTTAGAAAGTGGGAGGGTCGGCTCATCTTCTATGCCCAACCCTCTCAACTCATCATTGGCCAGTTCCTCCTCTCTCCCTTGATTGGGGGAACTGGGTTGTGAGTCAGAGTGATGAGGTAGGTTTATGGTCAGAGGATCCTCCCCTTGTCAAATTGCACACAAATCTATTTCTGATCCAAACACATATTAATCTATGTACCATTTTTCTAATATTATATGTCCAGTTAACATATTTTCTGTAGCACCAAACCATCCGATCCCTGTCTTTGTAAGATGTCGTGTTCACTTATGACAGAATTCTCCCCTTTCCATCCAGATAACAACCTCTAAATCTTTCCAGATTTTACACAAATGTGCACCAGAGATATGGGTTTCAGATGATAAAGTGTCAGATTTTTAACATACATACATTTGGAGTAACAACCTTTTTTTTTGCTACTATCCCCAAGAACATACCACAGGGTCCTAACACCTCTTAAAATGTGGACAGAACAATCACAAGAATGATGATGTTATTTATATAATTTTTACAAGTCCGCACTATGAATTATCCATCTTTTTAAAATTATGCTCTGGCCCCAAAGGGGTGTGGTTTTCTAAAGCACATGGTGGAATTTCTGGTTTATCCACTTCCCCAAGCTCAGCTGGCTCACAGATGCAGTGCCCCTCCACGATTCCTTCCAAGAGGAAGCCATTTACGACCCCCCTAATTTAACATTTGCCTGGGCCAAGGACAGTGCTTTGTTTAGTTTCCTGTAGTCCCCAGGTGCTCCTCCCCTAATTCAATCAGAGAGGTGTCATCTCCTTTTGGTGGGGGCAGCAGAATGCAGCCAGGCCTGGGAAGAGTGGCTGAGCAAGTTTCAACTCCTGTCGGGGGTAGTTGCCGGGCAGAATTCACTCTCTTCAAGCCAGGCTTCAGCTAAATGTCACTTTAGTTCCCAGTTTTCTACATTCAAACCAAACTTGCAATTTTTACACATGCAGCTAGAACGCTGATTCTAAGTTCAAAACTATGACATTTAACAGTTGCAAACTATGTGCCACCCAACAGTAGTTCACTCATTTATTTTAAACATTTAGATTTTAGTGTCTTTCAGTCCAATTTCACTTCAGCTGCTGACATCCACAGCTCAGCCAGTTTTGTTTTTCTCTTTCCAGATTTGGTATGCACACAAGTCTACCTTCTGCCAAATGTCTGCTGGTGTTCATTGAGATTTTTGAATATCTTGCAATGTTTAAAATAGGCATTTTTAGCTTGCATTTCAGAGAAACAAAGGTGAAAGTGCTTTTGTTTTTTTTTAGCCACTGGTACTGCTGTTTTTCCTTTGGCACACATTTCACCCATGGCACTCCTGGCCTATCACGCTCGCACTGGTGGGTGGCAGGTCAGGCGACCATTTTGGTGTGCGCAAAACTGCACAGTTCTCCTGGTTCTGGGATAGAATGATGGGCGGCGACAGCTCATCCCCACATCTACCCAGTCTATTGATTTAGATTTGTTCTGGGATAGAATGATGGGTGGCGACAGCTCATCCTCACATCTACCCAGTCCAATAATTCAACATAGGTCAAAACCCTTGACAGTACCTTTTTTAACTCAAGGCATTTAAAGAGTTAACTGATCTCCATTACGTGATGAGTGATTCTCTACCAAAACATGCATTTGTTATGCTAAGTAGCCTGATTGTTGAAGAATCAGAGCGTTATGAACTAGGGCACCTGGCTTACAGAGGATAACCACATGGAGTGGCAGCCAATGAAGATGGACCTTTCAAGGCCCTTTGATCAGGACGGCTGCAGACTGAAACACTGCTTGAAGAGAACAGAGAACTTTCGTAGAAACTCTGGTCACTAGGGCAAACCACCCCTGCAACATGAGACAGAAAGGGGGCCTGCACCACTGAATAAAGGACATCTTGGGTAATAGATATTTAATTTTTCAAAGCAAACTTAACTGCTATTGAACTGTTTGGGATTGTACACATGAGTACACATATAACGTTTTTTAATGTAACAAAAAACCAGAGGTCTGTCCCCAAATGATAGGTGTGGGACAGAAAAATGAAGTACTTTCAAGATATGCACACCGAAAACTGAATTCTAAAAAACTTTTTACCAATATTCTGTTTTTACAACTACTATTATAAGGGAAGAGTTGTTGGCTTAATTGGCATGGATGACATTCAAGGGTATCGATGAGTGCCATGCCAGTTCTTATGTGTAGTTAATGCCCTAGAGTGTCTTCTTTATATGTTATAACCTCTTTTATGCTTATCATGTGTTTCATGATATATTTGTACTCTGGGTTCCCATGCATGCCTTTTCCCTTGGATGTCTGTTATATGTGACATACTGTTTTAAATAAAACACTCGGCCTATGGTAGTGGAGACGGGTTTGAACAGAGGTTACATTATGTCAGTTCCACAGTTCCATTTGGAATTAGGAACATTCGAATTGTGCTCAATCTGATCTCGTGAACCTCCACCATTTTAAGGTGGTAGAATCTCAACATATTCTGAAATGTGTCACTCTGTCATTAAGTCGCCTTCTCATCCTCTGGCATCCACAAACATTCACCTTCCTGTAGTCTATTGCGTTGCAGGCCACACTCTGCCCTCAGGCTGGGCAGTTCCTGATTGAATAGTCAGCTTTTTGCCCTGCTGTAGGAAAATAAGCTACCAAATCTTTTATATTTGTCGAAGCATATCTTGAACCCCCACGCCCCATGCATCCAAATGTTACATGGTGTTCTTATTTTCCTGCACCTTGTTGGGTGTCCTGACCCACGTTTGAGCTATCATGCTGCAACATTTGGTGCTGTGGGCTTAGAAAATCCAAGATGGCCAAAAAGCCCACATGTGCGCCAAAATCCAGGAGAACCACGCAATTTGTGCACGCTAAAATGGTTGCCTAACTTGCCACCGACCAGTGTAAAGAAAGATCTTTGTTAAAAAAAATCCACTGTTACTGATGTCAAAAAGTTGCTGAAATCGTGGCTCATCGGACCACTTTAAAGATTCAACTCTTTTGTGGGGTTCCACATAACCATTTTACTGTAAGGAGCCCCATCAAAACAATGTTAAGCAAGGATTATTTACTACCATGTAAGAACCATTCCTGTTTGGAATGCATTAATCCAAGAAAGATCCCAAAAATGGATGCAGTACCAACAAAATCCTCAAGGCGGTGCTAGCGGTCTAAACTCTGACAGGAGAACTGAGTACAGTTGCTGACAAAGGAATTTGACTCAGCTGACTTCAAAGGCTGCATTTCAATCAAAAATTAGCCACCTGATGTTCCCAGAGGTCAGAAGCCTGGGAAACCCTCTCACCTCAAGAGATTCACACCACAGCCCAGGATATCACATGGTCATAATAACCAAATGCAAAGTGACCCCCTGGTCTGCTGACCTAAGCCTCCCAGAGACCACACAATAGGCTCTTGCACTTGAATAGAATATGCTGATGTTGACTGTTGACTGTACACAAAGAGCTCCCAGCAGAAGACACATGTGATCACAGACCCACCCAAGTCTTGGAGGCGGACTCCAACACTCTGAGAACTGAATTGAAAGCAAAAAAATACAGTTCATAAAAATACTGATAACTCTTTGTAATCAAATGACAGGAATGTATAACTTTGAGAGCCTTAATTTAAAAAATGTACCTTCGATTCAAGCCCAAACTCCAATTTGTGTGATGTTCTGGGGCAAAACCCCACTATTTATTGACACCACATACTCTGTGTTTAAGCTAGAGATATGGGAATTTACTGGAGTAGGTATGGACAGCCTGTGTATATGTGTATAACTTTTAATGAAGAACCAAGGTTTGCTAACCCACTAAAATTGAAAATAAGTTGCCATTTTTGAATGCAAGCCCTCAGGAAGAGCAGAGTTTGAACAGAGTATACCTCATCTGATATGTGATGGGTGCATTTAATTTTAAACAACTATTTATCTGTGTAATATGTATTTGAATCAAATATAGATTTGTGGGCAAACTGACCAGGGGAGGATCCTCTGACCCATAAAACCTACAGCATCACTCTGACTCACATTTCCTTCCCCCAATCATGGGAGAGGGGAGAATTGGGCCAATGACAAGTAGAAAGGGGCAGGCTTAGCTAGGCCCTGGCACACACCCACTTTCAAAACACATAAAAAGAGACTGCTGGGACAGGTAGAGACATTCAATTCCATTTGCTGCGGAGCATGCTGACCGACGACTTCACATCCAGAGATCCAGACTTCAAATCCAACAATCTCCAGAACCTGTAGCAGTACCCAGAATGCAGTGTTCCATCCAGAATCCAGAGATGCTAGACCAGCAGAGCAGAGCTGACCCAGATCACTGTGAAGTGCCGAGACCAGAACCGGAGTCCAGTCCAAAACCTGACCAGATCCGTGGCGAGGCCTATTTCAAAAATATATTGTGAGTACCTAGCAGAACTGTGCAGAACCAATCTCTTAGTTAAAATAATCTAATCCAAACTATTTTAATCTAACCAGAACTGCCTCCTAACTGTCACCTGTCATTTGTAAAGCTGCACCATGTCATTTGTCAATTCTGCAGCTGCAAAGCTGTAACCCGTCGCTTTGAACTTTTAAAATTTCAAATCCGAAAAACAACCTTCACAAACTCGTTCATAACTCTGTAACCGATTGTGCTAGGAACTTGATTTAACTTTCCTCTGAAATCTTAGAATCACAGCTTTTCAACAAGCCTAGAACCGACTTGCTACTCCTTATAATTTTTCCATAATCATGATTCACGCATTCGCGAATTTTGCCGCGATTCGTGATTTGGTTAAAAATCCAGCCACGTGTGAAAACAGCAGCTTCCTTGCTTTACTTTGCCAAAAACTTGTTTAACCTGCTAGTTACTCCTAGGGCATTGTTAAAGTGACCCTGAACTCATATAAAGTAGCTATCACTCACCCTGAACCTCCTAAAGGGAATTAAAAGCATTTTCAGCATATTTCTCACTGCATTGTCACCATATTCAAAGCATTTGCCTGTATTTCAAAACTCCTATCTGTTGTATAAGCTGCTGGGGGGGAATTGAACTGAATTCTATTTGATTGCATTCCTAAGAACTGTGTGCTCTCATCTTCATCTCCTTACATTGCATAAAGGGGGGGTGAATTGTCCAAGAAAGTGATTACATTGTCTTTTGCTGAAATCCTATCAAGTTATTTTCTGTACTGCATTTTCATTCCACATTGCATCTATTTGAAACCATAAAAGTATTGTTGCTATCTTATCCATCCTATACCCACTCATCATTGATTATAAAGAAGTGTGCTAGTACCAGACTATCCATTATTGATTACTGCTCAGATTAAGTGTGATATTCAATTATTAAGCATTATAAAAGTGTGATATATATATATATATATATTGTTCAAATTCTCAAATAAACCTTTTAAACTTGCAAAACAGAACTACTTCTTGGCTCAGTGGGGTCAGGGGGATTCCAAGAGAGGGGTGTTATATAGGGGTAGTCATCCAGAACTCATGAACTGGACATAAAGATATATCAATAAGGGTTTCCATTCAGTATCCCAGACTAGGCATTGACTTAGCTGTAGTGTTGAATTGAATCCTCTTACATCCTGAAATCTGCCTAGTACCACATTCCAATTAATCCCATTCACATTGCAATGCACCCATCTTTTCTATATCACTAATTGTCTGGTGCAGCTGATAGGACTGGCATGCACCCAGGCAATCATAAAACATTAATTCCCACTTAAACTCTTCCTCCTTTTGTCTGTTGCACTCATGCCCTCTTTCTCATCCTCTTTCCATTACACTGCTCCATTTACATCCACAGACTCCGATCTGGATATCACTGGCGGGAGCACAATACATCAACTCTATGACACGTAACTGGTGCACCCAAGCACCCTTTGACACCTTACTCTCTCAACTGACCTGGACTACGGTCCCCAAGGGCGTTCAACCTACCTGCGCTTTGTGGTCATACCAATGAAATATAGAGCGCTATATAAATGCCAAATAACATAACATAACAAGCCTAGGCCATCTGAGGCTTTTTATTCGGGGGTAAGGTGTTGATGCAGTATAAAACTATTAGCACGAAATAATATGAAAACATTGTAACTCAAATTCAAAATACGTGTTTGGATCTGGGCACTTGAGTTGCTTACCAGATTTAGTGAACTTTCATGGACCAAGTCAAAAGTTTCTGAACATGTGTATTTATTTTCCAAAGTGAAGTGTCATGTAATAATTTTTACACACACACACACACACGCACGCACGCACGCACGCACGCACGCGCACACACACACACACACACACACACACACACACACACACACCTTTTGATCTCCTCACTTATTTCCTCACATCTATTCTATTGCTCTTTGTGGTCTTCCTGTTTCTCCCTTAGCTCCCTTGAAGTCTGTCTTTAATGCCTCCATTCATCTTTTATGTTTGCTCTCTCCTCACGACTCATTTTCACTGTGTTTAACATCTCTCAACTGGCTTTCTTTACATTCACACCTTAAATTCAGTTTCCTATGTATTGATTTTATTTCTCTATATGGCCTTGAGTCTTCCTATTTTCAGTTTTAAGTCTCTTTTTATCTTCCCTCTTGTTCACTTTGTCCTCGGTCTCAATTCGTATCACCCCCCCATGCTCAATCATGATTTTGTTCTTTTACTTTGCTTGCCCCACTCTATTGGAATGCTCTTCCCCTCTCTCTTTGTTCTATGACCTCATAATCTCTACTTCACACTACTCTTAAGAGCCATCTCCTCCACTCTTGATGTTCATCTTGAAAATATTGTATAGTTTCCAACCTCATTTTATTGTATGATAAGTGTGTTCCGTACAGCGCTTTGGAATAAAGCGCTATATAAATGACAAATAAATACAAATATATATATGTACACACACACACGCAAGTGCGCATCTTATTCCATAACAAAGACCCAGAAGAGTATTGAACCGCTAATTGAAAGGAAGTGGTCTCCCTCTCACTGTGCTTAGAGAGGCATCAGCTTCACCTCACTGATGATCCCCAACAAGGGTGAAACACGTGTATGGGGTTGCTGGTGGTACTCTCGTTCAGGTTGGAATTGCCATTGCTTTTCGGTGCTGGACTGCCCCTGGGCAGGACAAAGACTGATATGCAAATGGATATTTCCCATCTGTGAAAGGCACAGTGAGTAAAAGCAGTGGCTGCGAACTCTCAAGTGGTTAATAACCACTGAACAGGTTATCAGGCCTTGTTCTGTCGAGAGAGGGGCGCCCGCTAACTTTGCAAACCAAACGCTAATTGAAAGGAGCTGTTGTCCTCGACTTTTGACAAGCTTTGGTTTCTGCGGGCTCCTGTCAATGCAAATTACAGACAATGCCTAAACCCTCTAAATGCGTGTTGGTCTTCATTATCCCTCGGTTCCTCTTCCAGCAAAGTTCAGACATACCAGTGATGTCCTAAGTATATAGGCCTGCGCAATAAGTGCCATTCTGGTGGCAGTAAAGTAGATCTGTTTTGAGAATTAGGTAGTGTACCTTGCAATTGGACTAATGAGGAAGTCAGAGAGCCAATGGTGTATTATGCTGCAATGCAGCAGTGAGTCACCTTGGTGAATAAGTAGTCTATTGTTCTATCTACCAATGCAGTTCTATTCTTCTGAAGTACATAAGTGACTGCAAAGGCTGCTGTAAAATCCGAGGAAGGGAAGAAACGGGCATGGGTTAATAGTGCATCCATTTCATAAAAAATGAGCCTTTGTTTATTTGTTCGTGATGCTTAATGATGAGTTCAAGACAGAGAGAGGGGCTCACTCGAGTGTTTGAAGCAGACACATTTTATGTTTGCCGAAATCATATCCCTGCGCTTCAAAGGAAATGGCAGACGGAAAATTACACGGTCCGCTTTTACAAATAAAGGTGCGCCATATATGAAAAACAGCTTCACCGCTACAAGACAATAGGGGTAAGGTTCTGCTGTTGTCAAACAGCTCTGCAAATGCCCCAGGTATCAACAATCTCTGAAGTCATGTTTTAAAATGAGATACACAGAGTCGACAGTCACAAACAATGTTCAAGGGGAAACAACAAAACCAGGAATGGAGAACTCTTGCTCATAGGAATAGTGCCCGCCTTTCCTTGGTAAAATTAATATCTCCCAAATGCGTCAGCTGTGTTCCTAAATTATCTTACTAAGTGAACTGTACCTTATGGCTAAAGAAACAAGAGTTGATTAATAACCCGTTGTGGAACTGCAGCTGTGACTTGGGGGCTCACTGTGAGCTGGCTACCGTGCCGGCTCAGATTTCGGCATACAGAAATGACGGTTACCCCATAAGGAAAAAAGTGGGTCCCCACAATATTATTAGTTTACCGCTGCTACCACGGTAAACACATAGGGAGCATGCAGAACTATGAAAATTCTGCATGTCATGCATATAATTCATATATGTTAATGTTAAAGGTATTTATACCGTGCACCGTCTCCACCGGAAGTGGTGCCCAGCTGCTCTATATATAAATACAAATGCATTTTCACCCCTGTTTTGGGGAGGGCCATGTATACGGTACGACAGTATTTTGTAAGGCTGCTGTACTATGGAGTACAATGTACAGAAGAGTTTAATAGATTTTTGATAAACCTCTACTTGCTCAGATTCATAAGTTCACACAGGTGTTATGCATTTACCCCCAGAAGGACGTGCAGATTCAGACTGCAGAGTGCGTGTGGCCTCTAATGCAATGCCTCAATATTGGAAATGAGGCCGACAGAGGCATAGACAACACTTACCTGTCAAGAAAAGGAAACCAGTCTGAAAAGATGGGGAAGAAAGAAAGAAATGCAGAAAGAAATGCAGAAAGAAAGAAAATAATGCAGAAAGAAAGAAAGAAATGCATAAAGAAAGAAAATGCAGAAAGAAAGAAATGCATAAAGAAAGAAATGCAGAAAGAAAGAAAGAAAGAAAGAAAGAAAGAAAGAAAGAAAGAAAGAAAGAAAGAAAGAAAGAAAGAAAGAAAGAAAGAAAGAAGGAAAGACTGATTAGAAAGACTGATCCCTAGGAACGGATTATAAGATTCCTGATCCCAGATCTGACCATTAGATCATCTTCTTTGTGGTGGGGCAATGCTCTAGTCAGGACTATGTAGACACCAGACTGCAGCCTGCGTGAGTTCTCTTAGCTCTCCACATGTGGATTTACACAGAAAATGGCAAGTTGAAGTTTGTTCAGGTGAAGGGAACAAGTAAGGAGCATTAAAGAGAAAGAAAGGTATGGGAAACATTTTCCTTTGGATCAGTATGTTTATAACTTCATATTTTAATGATGACATTGTTAATTATATGTTTGTTAAGTACATTTATTAATGATATAATTGATAATATCATGATCACAGTCCCTCCTTTCTCATCCCAGTCCCTCTTCTTCATGGTAGTAGCTCTTCTCATATCAGTGCCTTCTTCTCTTCTGTATCCCAGCCTCTCGTCCTCTTCCTCATACCCTTCTTTCCTAATCGTCTTTGTCACTTGCAATTTGAGGAATGTCAGGTTCACTGTCAGGCATGGATTCTGACACATTCTTAGAGTATCTGAGTGACCAGGTCCTTTAGAGCCACCTATCCCTTCCGTAAAGATATAACTAATGTCCATAGCACCTTTCACACCGAAGATATCAGCATTGCTTTCATAGTTCCTGTGGCTGGTTCAATGGTTTCTGTAGCATTTCTGCAGCTCAGCAAATCTCTTTAATGGTAACAGTCAGTGGGGGGCAAAGAGAAGCTGAATGAGGTGCCTGAGCTGAGGGTGATCCTCAATGTAGGATTAGTACTGAAAGAGTAATGCGCTCCTTCTACAGCCCCTTGGTTCTCTTGCCCAATGCACAGTGGAACTGTGTCTTGAAAATATACGCTAAGATCTCTCACAGCCTTCAAGAACTATTATGCAAGTGTGAAGTTCGGTGAGTGACATGCAGCGAATCAGTCAGAAAGTTCCCTCGCAACAGCCTTGGCTGATTTCTGTAATCATTCTTTCGCCACTGGATCATTCCCCTCTCTCCTCATGCACACCCTTGTGCACCCACTCCTAAAACAGCCTTCTGCCTATCCTACATGTCCTGTAAACTATCGCCCAATTTCTATCACTCCTTTCCTGGGCAAACTCCAAGAAAAGCTGGCCATCTCCCAGCTACTCCGCACACTGAATCTATTTGTAGTCTCCATGACCATCAGTCTGGCTTCAGAACAGTCAGAGGCACAGAAACTGCTCCCTGAACACGAGTGAAGATCTGCTCTGTAATCTTGATTCCAGCTCTCCCTCTGTCCTCATCCTCCTTGACCTTTCCTCTGCTTTTGATACAGTCAAACACACCACCCTGATCAATCGACTCTGTGAGAACCTGGGCATCACTTATCAGGCCCTGGTGTTGCTGAACTCCTTCCTCCTGGACTGACCCAGCCAGGTCCAACTTGGGTCTTTTCGCTTCACCACCTCTCTTTCTCCACATGTGGTGTTCCACAGGGCTCTATCCTCTCACCCTGGCTCTTCAATGTCTATCTGGCCCCATTGGCCAACCTGATCTCCACCTTCTCATCTAACTTTCAGTGTTATGCAGTTGACACTGAGCTCTCTTTCAGGCTTTCCTCAGCCTCCTCTCCTTCCTTACACATTCCTGATTGTCTATCCGCGATTCAGGATTGGTGCACCTCCAACGATCTCTGAATTAATGCCAGTAAAACTGAGATCTGCCTCATCGGAGCCCCTGCTCCTGCTTTCACTCTCACTGTGACAGCCTTCTTCGAGGCCTCTTCACTCACCGTCCTGTGAGGCAAAAAACCTTGATGTCATCTTCGACTCCACTCTCTCCTTCTGTCCTCACATCAAAGACCTTGCCAAGAAGGCTGACTTCCAGCTGCACCTTCTCAGAGGCATTCTACCTTTTCTCAACTTCCTCCAGAAGCTCACTGTCTCCAGAACCCTGGTGCCCTTCAGGCTGGATTACTGCAACATCTCTTATTCAATCTCCCTAACTGTACTCTTCAACCCCTGCAAGCGATACAGAACAGAACTGCAAGACTTATCGTTGGACTCAAGGCCGGGGGCCGCATCTCTCCTGCCCTGAAATCGCTCCACTGGCTCGCGGTGGCGGCAAGGATCACGTTCAAGGCCCTCTGCATCGGCCGCAAGGCTTTCTGAAGACGGGTCCATCACTGTATCTAACACTCTTTGCCTAAATACCTTCCTACTGGAGCCATTAACTCAGCTACCTCTAACTCCCTGATGGTCAGATGCTTCTCCAAGCAGAGAGTGGGGGGTAGATCTCTCTCATCTGCAGGTGCCTCCCTCTCAAACTTGTGCCGGACCACCTGAAGTTCAAGAGGAGACTCAAGACCTTCCTTTTCTCCTCTGCCTTCTCTCTCTCACTTCCTTGATAACTTACCTATCTAGGCTCCTCCAAAACCAGTCTTCCTTGCACTTCCTCCTGGCCCAACGCACACTTAGGGCCTGTAACTGTAAACCCTACAGCCCCCCTGCCTCCTTTGCACTTACGCAGAGCTGTGCTGCCCTGGCTGCACTTACTCAGAGCCATGCTGTCCTGATTGCACTTCCCCTGTACCTTTCCCCTGCACATTTCCCATCCCCCTTCCCCTTGCACTTCTCGTTGTCGCACTTGCACGGACCCAATTTCACAAGGCCTAGTAGGATCGCTGTCTGGACTCCCCCGTGCCTCCCCTTCCTTGTTTCGTGGTGCCAAGAAACACTTGAGGACAGGCACGTTATAAATACTGTAACAAGCTATCATTATTTTGAGTCACCCAAAACAAAAATAAATGTCCCGCTCGGACTGGAATCTGGTCACCTACTGCTACACCATGAAAGAAAATGAAGAAAACAAATGTAGCTTTGCTTAGAGAAGGAATACAAGGCAGCCTTATTACCAAAAGGAAAACAAAAACAAGCATTGCTTGGAGATAGAAACAAACAGTATTGCTATAAAAAGGACATAAGCATATAATTACATGGAGACAGAAAGTAAAATGACTGTTGATCAGAGAAGTAAAAAAACAGCATTTGTCAAAGAAGGAAACAATTATAGCATTCATTGGAAATTGAACGTAACATATTAATTGCTCAAATAAGGAAACAAACATAGCATTGCTCAAATAAGGAAACCATTCCTTGGAGAGAGAAGGTAAAATGCTCATTGATCAGAGAAGGAAACAAACATAGCATTGCTCAAATAAGGAAATAAACATATCATTCATTGGACACAGAAGGTAAAATGGTTCTTGCTCAAAGAAGGAAACAAAAATAGCATTTCCCAAAGAAGGAAAGACACATACCATTCCTTTGGAAAGAAGGTAAAATGCTTATTAATCAGAGAATGAAACAAACATATAATTCCTTGGAGAGAGAAGGTTACATGCTCATTGCTCAAAGAAGGAAACAAACATACAATTGCTCTAAGAAGGAAACACACAAATCATTCCTTGGATTTTGAAAGTAAAATGTTCATTGATCAGAGAAGGCAACAAACATTGTTTTCCCAGGAGAGAGAAAGTAAAATGTTCATTGATCAGAGAATGAAAAAAACATAGCATTTCTCTAGTGAGGTGGTCTCAAAATCCCAAATAGACCCAGAGTAATCGGAATCATTCCCAACCAGACTCAGGGATGGAGTAGACATAGTGCACCGCACAATTCAGATTTGTTCACATCAAGACAAAGACAGCAAACAAGCATTGGATCCTCATGGTTCTCAACATGTCCCTCGAAAAAAATTGCTTAAGTATTAAAACACGTCATAAATGACATCACAACATGATATCAGTTCACAAAACCTATGCGGAATGGGGACATGTTAGTGGGTTTAGCTACATATAGAATCCATAGGGGTTAAACATTTCTTGGGGTTACATGTAACTGATGGGTCCACCTGGAACCACCCTTATATTGATAAAGGTTAAAACACATCATCTCTACTGCAAGTGGTTTGTTGGCATATTACTTCATGGGTGACTTGACACTAAAGATTTTGATAGGTTGGTACATTGCTAACCAACCAAGGACACTTGATAGGTCATCGAGATATATCAGGGGTCCTGTGAAGGCAAGCAATCACTGGGATACCAGAAGTAATCTAAAAAGGAGCATACACCAACCAAGAAGTAATACTGTTTATTACAGCTGGACAAGCACAAATCAAAAAGCACAGTGGAACAGAACTGGGTGATAGGAGCTGACAAAACCACCTACTGTGGCCAAATCTTTTATACATTTAGATGTTATTTGCATAGTTGCAAACCATTGTGAGTAGTGCTGCAAAATATTAGACATCCTACAAAGCTGATTGGTGGGACCACGTCAGTCCCCTATAGCTAGACATAGGTTAATCAAAAATGATTGAAGCAGAACATTTTGACCCCTCCGTTCATGGGTTCACTGCTCTGGGGAGGAGGAAGAGGAGCCATGGGCATCATACACCCCTCGTCATGCTGGTTCAGCATCCATTCTTTCGTGTCTGGCTCTGCCACCACTTCTCCAAACCTTGTCCATAACTCTATCATGCCTATTCTATTCCATAACTGTTTAACCTTATAAGCAGCATGTAAATAGGTGCACATATATTGCAGAACCATCTTCGAAGGAGTGCATTCTTGTGGCCAGGGCATAAACATCTTGCCCGCCATGTCTTTAACTCATTCTGTGTGGTACTTGACAATGCTGTCCTTATATCGGGGAAATGATTTACATAAGTGAATTATTGGAGTGTCCCCCATGATAATAATGCTAAGCCTTCGCAGGACAAGGCTGCAGTGTTGGGCAACGCAGGTCTGCACGAAACACTGCCCGATGACAGGTAGCATGGAATGCAACTTTCCACACTCCAGAACGGCAAAGCCCTGACAGGACAAGGCCACAGTGTTTTTCAACACAGGTGTTTGGCAGTGATGGGGTATCAACGCAGAATGTGAGCATGGACAATTTCACCCTCCATCTGTGTCCGCAAGGTAAGAAGGTGCAGGAAGGGAGAGTAGCATTGCTGCACTCCACGCAACTCCCTGACCTTGCACGTCTGTCCCATTCTCCCTCTTGCGCATGTGTTGTCCCCCTTGCAACTGTTCCCTGTTTCCCCTGCCTGCGCGTCTGCCCTTCTCCCTTCTCCTTACCCCACGCTCGTCCCCTTAGCAACTTAGGCCCTGCTGCCCCTGTCCTGTGTGACATTGCATTCCGTCACACCTTAGGCCCAGCTCCCCCCATTTTCACATTGCATGTGCTCCCTCGCAGCTCAGGCCCGGATCTATGCTGATTTCCATTTTCAATGCACCGATCCACATATCGTGGTCTGTCCTGGTTGCCATACACCATAGTGTTGTGGCCAAATCTGCTCTGTGCCCCTGGTGTCTGGTGGGGACTATTGTTTCGTTGATCTTGATTTTTTCTCTGATTGCTATTCATGCCTGACATATCGGGCTGGTATCCCAACCTGGGTCTGTCTCCCATGTACCTAGGACTGATGTAACTCTATCTATTGTTCGGATCTTGTGACTGATACATCGGCACCTGGGATGGCGGCCTCTGTGGTGCCCCTCTGATCGGATGTCATAATATTTTTGACTGGATTCAAGTGACATTTTAGCAGATCTTATCTCCTTTACCGCTGATGAGGAGTCTTTAGATCTTGATTTTGTTTCTTTAATTCTACCTCCCTCTCCACTTTGACAATATATGACCTCATACAGTATAGTACCTTGATCCACAATCCATTCAACGGACTTCTCGCGATCAAACTCACAAATTATCTGTGATATAATATCTTTTTGTAATCCATAAAAGTAGGCAGTATTTAAAGTAGGACTAAAGGATACATCAAAGCGGGAAAATGCTCTTTTTAATTCTTGGAGAAACTGGCGAGGCATACATTTGGCCTGGCTGTCATGGTATATGCGGCTTTCTTTTTTTTTCCATCTTATTACAAACTTTTAAAAGAACTACATCACATTTAAACCAACAAAAGAAAAAAGATCAGATACAAGAAAGACAAGAGTAATAATCGTCTACAAATTAAGCAATAAACAACTCCAACATTCCATGGAGCTCAGTCCTTCATAGATTCCTCGAATCTCATAGTTTTTATGCCAAATGTCATTGCTTTCAAGACTCTACAGCGTCTTTCACATAGGTTAAGAAATGGATCAGAGCATATGTCAATTTGTTATTTACTCCTTCAAATAAAGCTGACCACCAATCATCACAGCTTCATATAGATCTTTTTCCAATTTCAGTTCCAAAGGTCAAGGATCTTTTTTCTCGTAGTGCCGGACAGAAAGCTACCAGATGTTTTTAAGTCTCTGTTTCATTTTTACAAAACCTGCAGAGTTGATCATTTTCTGCTATTTGGTTCCTTAATCTTAAAATCTCCTTGGTTTCAAATTGATTTAACCTAAATCTTAAAAATGAATCGCGATAGTTCTTATCTGGGAATTTTAGAATGTATCGTGCAGGTTTATTATAAGCTCTAGCTTCTATTAGCACAATTTGCATACATTTGTGTGAAGCTCTTTGATGACAGGTTTCTAACCAATCCCATTGCCATCATTTCAATTTCACCTTATTTGGATTGCGCCAAAGAGTTTCCTCAGGTGTGTTAAGAGTTTCCAGCACCTTCTTACAACTTCTTATCCAGAGATTTAGAATCGATTTATCATCACTTCCCTTTTTTAATTTGAGAATTTGAAATTGAGGAGTTAAGTTCGGATCGATTATTTTGCCATTAAGCGATAGAGAGTTCCAAGTGATTTTCGCTGGGATTGATGTTAATCCAAGCTCATAGCTTATACATGCTTTGGGCACTCCATCTCCTAGGCGTAGGACTTTTTTCCAAAAGAGATGTTCACATACTTCCCAGATGTTGTGAGAGCATGCCAAAGCAGTCTCTGCACCGTGTATTAAGGCTGGTACCACCTTAAGATTATAAAAGTCGATGACTGGCTTAGGCTAAATTTGCCATATTGTTTGTTAACAAGCAATCCTTGTGAAGTCAGTTGCTTAGCTCTTGCCCTTATCGCTTTTGCCATCGGGTCATCGTTGAGGTTTGCACTTATTGTGACACCAAGGTATCTTACTTCAGCAGCTCTTTTTAAGGTATCCGAGCCAATTTTCCATTGGAAGTTTCTTTTTCGAATGGTTTTTTGGCCTTGTAGTTTCTTTAGTTCTATGATCACAGTTTTGTTGCTGTTAATTACCATATCATTCTCTTTAATATAAGAATGTAGAGCGGATAATTTCCATTGTAGGCCAATTTCTGTTAAGTCAATAAGCACAGTATCATCAGCATGGAGCATCCAGTAAATTTTGCTGTTGTTAATTTTTGGCGAGAAAGATCTTATATCATCAAAAGCCGTTCCCACATCTGCAATAAAGAAGTTAAAGAGGACCGCTCCCAACGGGCAACCCTGTTTCACTCCTTGTTTGGTTTTTATAGCACTGGAGAGTGAACCTTTTCTGTCAAGATGGATTCTTATATTAGTACCCGTGGAAAGTGGTCTTATTGCACGGATAAACCCTTCAGGGCAGTTTTTGTTTTTCAATTTTTCCCATAACATATTAAGATCAACAGCATCGAAAGCATGAGCAAGATCTACAAATGCTACAAAGATGTTTTTTTTTCTTTCGTATTGCTTCCATTTTCAAGCAATTGATCGGCTTTCTTCGCATCCTACAGTGACTGATACAGTGAAAAATTGTGTCTAACCTCCTTTTCAAATTCTGCCGATGACATATTTTCTTGTTCATTCAGGCCTCTCATGATGCTCGCAGTGGCCGCATCAAGAGTTAAGTGAAAATATTGTCTATATTGTTCCTTGGGTATTTTTAGAGCTTTAAATATATCATGCACTGCTTCCAGGTGATCCTCTATACAACACTCAGCTCCGTTTTTGAATGGCTTAATCAAAGTCTTGATTGATTTCATTATTTTGATAGGGCTACTTGATGCTATATTTGGAGTTGCATTATTCTGTTGTTCATTTCTCTTCTCAGGTGTATGGGATTGGTGGCAACCACCAGTGGGTGAGTCAAAAGCCCCAACTGCGTTACAACCAGGCCCAGCCACCGGTACAGCCATAGGGCTAACCTCAATTCCATTGTATGTGGTGCATTGTTGTTTTTCCTGAGACTTAAAATGACATATGTGCTGTTCCAAATCTTTGCACTTTTTATGGAGTCAGTCTGCCTCCTGACACAAATTTTGTATTCTCATCACCCACCTTATTTATTACATTCGGCACCTCACTCATCTGCATTTGACATTGATTAAACTCTTTATCCCGTTTGCCCCTTTCCTGGAATATTTTAGCTTTCTTGTTCAATAGCTTGGAGCTCACCTTCGTTCTCCATTGTGTCTCTCTGGAGAGTTTGCATCTCTAAAATAACCTCCTCTTTGTCTTGTCTGATGTCGCTTACCAACCCTTTCAGGTGTTTTAGTTCTTGCTCACTGTCTTCCAAATGCTTCCTTCTCTGAGAGAGTTGAGTGTCGAATTCATTTAATTTTGATTGCATTTCTTTTTGACATAACTCAAGTTCTGATCTTAACTTTTTCTATAGCTCATTAGCTCCATCTAATTGGATTTTTAGTCTGCTAATTAACTCAGCATCATTTTCGCTATTTCCTAGAGATCTATTCAAAATTAACCAGATCTTGGCACAGAGCCTTATTAAGCAGTCTCTCTCAGAATGTCTGTCAGTAGCTCTAAATAATCTCAGAAGACACACCTGAATTATACTGCCCTCTTCAAAAATATTGTTCAGTGGTTCTTTCTGCACTTCTCCACAAATTCGGTCATGTCACTGTATGGCATTGTCTGATGACCACATCCCATGCGCATATAATTTTGCCTCTAGGTATTTCACCTGTTCTGGAAATGTGGCCTCAATTTGAGATATATTGATATAATGAGCAGCGCTGTTCTGATTTCACAGAATTAATTCCCTTTAATGTACGGATGGCGGTGTGGAACACACTTGCCATGCCCAGTTGCTGCTTTACAGTCTGTTCCCACAGGGACAACGCACCAGAATATGTAAGAGGTTTTGTATGTGGGGCTATTACTTAATTTGGGCAGTAAATTGGCATTACCTCATTTTGGTTGTAAAATAGTGGTGAGCAAATTCAGAAACTGCCCCATATGATAAGACAAACCTTCCCCCTTTTATAGCTATGATATACTTCGGGCTGACTGTAAACATCCACCCAGGCTTAGCACATTAGTAGGGAACCCAGTAAGATCATAAATCATGTCATAAATCATGTCAATTATTTCATATAGATTGTGCCAATGGTTTATCTACACCAGAGGCTTATGCCCTTGGAGGGTATTGTTCCCTCTTTTAGCATGCAGGGTGGAACACATTTATACAACACACCAACTTTCTAGCTTGCATTCTCTGCCTGCGGTAAATAAAGTGGTAAATATTGTATCACTGTTGTGAAAACACCAGAGCCTCATACTCACCTTTCCCTGCTGAAATATAAAGCTTTGGAAACATAAACAAACAAAAAATCCTGACACCAAAGCAATCTTAATACCTTTTATAAATCTGTTAAACACCATGGCCCTCATTACGACCCTGGCGGAAATCGAAAAACGATGGCGGAAATGCAATACCGCCATCGAATAGCGCTCGGTGCGATCATGACCCGTCACCGCAAAGTACGATGCCATTAGCGACACCGTAGTGAACGCCAACGCTAACTGCACCAAGTACGCGCGCGCGCGCCATGCCAAACCGTAATTACCACCATGGCGCAACGGTACGCGAATTCTGACCCTAGCGGACATGCACCTAACGCCATCAAGCACGGCGGAAAGTACCATTCCGCCATGGTGAGAAGTACGGCATTGCGAACCAACCGTAAACGGCCCTACTGAGTGCCTGTACACCGCTCCCTGGCCACATTGTACAACTCCCCGTAGGTGCAATGAAGTCACACAATGCAACCAGTGAAATGTACTAGTCATCCATGCCTGCCAACGAACAAATGAATCTCAAGAGGGGCCAATGGGAGCTGCAGGGCACAGATGGCACGAATACAGAAGCTATACAAATGGACATGACCTCAGTCTCCCACCAAGAAACGCACGCAAACACAGGCACCTGTGACCAGCCATATTCCGATAATCACATCATTCCACCAATCCAACTGGCTGACCGGCATCTGTTACACAAAAGCTAATCCCCCGCCCCTGAGCATGACATCATCAAAACAGTCATATTGGCAGCCCTTATCCCTGACCTCACTGGGCTTCGTAGGCAAACGCGCCCAGCACAGTACCACGCAACTATACTCCGAAGCTGGAACCCAATGCAGATCTCCTCACAATACATCGCTCCCCAAATAGGAATATGCCACATCACTTGCAAATCAGAATAGAAATTTAATGCACAACAAATTCACCAAGCCCATACAGCCATTAGGCCATGAACTCCAAAATACATTTCACCATTGTGGGCTGCATCCGCAATAAATGACCAGCTACTTCTTGTGTGACGCCCTGTTCCTTCATGGTACACAGGGGCTACATTCTCGTACTAAAAGGCAACATGGAAGCGCCTAGAACCGCAGGGCCGTCCCAATAGGGAGGCACTAGTCCAGCTGAAAGGCCGAAATGTTGCTCCTAGCCACTAGTACTGCGTAAGGGCATGTGGCCCATTGGCGATCGTCCCATAAGATCGTAATGCTGCTCCACTGATTAACACGAAGCAGCAGGTATCGGGAGTAAAATCCATCTGCAGGAGTGGCATACATATGGCAGTGGCAAAAGGGGAGGAGATACCTGTCACCCAAATGAAATGAAAAAGAATAGTATGGCCATCAGAACTTCATTTGAATTACTCACTTCAATGATCACACCAAATCCACAGCCATATGCATGCTAGCCCACTCCAAAGGATCATCACCACCCAAAAACCACTTGCGAATCATAACTATCTATATCGAGGTGAAAACACTATCACAAACGAGTGTTCCTGTGCATGCGTCTGTTAAAACAGAATCCATCAGATGGGATTGGTAACGTGCATAGACACAAGTGTCTGAAGGCGCGTCGAGACAGGGAGGGCTCAACAAGGCCAGATAGACGATGGTCCCACTATGGCAGCCCTGCATCACATAGCGCAGGGGAGGTGGATAGATTCCAAGAAGCCCTGTACATGGCAAACTCTGTATCAAATCATCTGTCCATGCATCCATACATCATTCCCTCATCCCGTAATGAAAACGCCTGTTTCCATACTCACATAACATGTGAAATTTCCATTGAGTCTGTGCGTTATGCAGCCTGCAAAATCCACTGTGCCCCAGCCCGTAATTCCAGTGTTGTGAAGTAACATGTATTTGGGAACGTCCGGCCTTATCGCCCACTTCGCTATTGCGCATCCCAAACTATTCATATCAATCATTGCATCCTCGCCATGGCCCCTGTCCCAAGGACATTGAACAATAGAACGTTATATTTGCAGTCAGACCTGTGGGCATCTCCTCGCCGCTAGCTGAAAACCGAAAGCGCCGCCCTTCGAATTCCTCATTTGCAACATCACGTCGAAAAGGCATCTGTGGCCGCTTGAAATCACAAATTAATCCATCTAGTGCGGCTGTGTGTGAAAATGGCAACTGCCTTCACTCACAAATGGGACGCCCCGCCCGTCGGTGAACCTCGGTACAGTGTTGCATGAGGGTCCACCGTTACTCGAGTACTACGTTCCACTGACCCTTCACAAGTCTGTTCACGACTGCAAAGATAGTATGTGAAACAATGGGACCATAGCAGAATGAACATATCAACCAATGTTACACTGCCATCGGGTACAAATACATGATTGTAATAGCAAGATGCCATTCGTCGAATTGCAGCGTTGTGTGCGGGACGTGCTCGCCCAAAGGGGAGAGCAGCTTGCACAGGTGGAATGAATCACCACAGGTGGAGGCCATACAGCCTGAAAACACATAAATTGCACACCCAGCCTCCTCCCACAACCACACCCACTCCGAAATGCTACCGGCAGGACTAGCTATGTTGGCCCTGGGGGACCTGATAGCACTGCAAGTACTCCAACTTCAAGAAGAAGACGAACACCAACTACAACCGGCCGCACGGAGGAGACGCAGGAGGAGGAGGAGGGAAAGGCAGGGCCAGCAAGGGCCGCCAGCACAGCCACTACCACCACGCAGGCAGCCCGCAATCCCACGCCTCCGAGCACATCCGTTCAACCTCACTGATGAGCAGATCCACACCCTCTACCGTTTGGACCGGGACACCATAACCGCCATTGTGGACATGACACAGGCTGACCTTGTCAGCATGATAGATAGCCCAACCGCCATCCCACCCCTACTGAAGGTGGTGTCTGTACTCCACTTCCTGGCCACAGGCACCTACCAGCACACAGTCGGACAGTTGCATGGCATATCACAGCCACTGTTCTCACGGACACTATTGCAAGTGCTCGATGCCCTCCTGCAGCACGCAGACGACTACATCTCTCTACCACGCTCGGAGCAGGAAATTACCAACACAAAAGTGGGATTCCATGCACTTGCCGGCATACCGGGTTGCATTGGTGCCATCGACTGCACCCATGTGGAATTGGTCGTCCCACATGCCATGGAGGCCCAGTACCGCAACCGAAAACAATTTCATTCTCTGAATGTACAAATGGTGTGTGACTCCAACAGGATCATTACACATTGTTGTGCCCGATTCCCTGGATCAACCCATGATTCTATGGTCTTGAGGAACTCTACAATACCACGCTACATGGAGCGACACACAGGGAACAGATCCTGGCTACTCGGTGAGTCTCATTTCAAGCATGATGATGTGGGGTATGTGATGCGGCAATGACCTGGCAGGAAGGGGGGGGGTGCGTACGTAGCAATGGCATTCCTCAAAATTCCTTTATTGTCCACATACAGGTGATGCCGGGTATCCACTGAAGAGATGGCTCCTCACACCAGTCCGGAACCCACGGGACCAGCATGAGGAGGACTACAACCATGCCCACTCACGTACCCGTGTAGTCATAGAACAGGCATTCGGCCTACTGAAGACTCGTTTCCGCTGCCTCAGCAGGTCTGGCGGGGCACTCCTGTACCGCCATGAGAAGGTTGCAAAGATGGTCATGGCATGTGTCATGCTCCAGAACATGTGCGTACGTAGAAATGTGCCCATGCCCCCTGACGCAGAACTGCAAGCACCTGAAGATGGTCATGATGAGGGTGGGGATGTGGCAGCACCTCAAGGAGTCTGCGAGGCACAGGAGGGCCGTGACATTCGTCAGCATCTCATAGATGCATGCTTCTAGCACTCACGCCTGGTGGCTGATACATGGACACGGGACTCGTGGCACTGTGTGTGTCTGGAACATGCACAATATGGACTGTACGCCTATAATGGCCTCGTACACAAAGATCAATGTCCACACATCTCATTGGATGATCGTGCATTGTTTATGGCATATGTGATATCATGTTAAACACCCTATCGACCCGCCACCCAAGTGAGCCCAACACACCCCCTCCACCCTCCTACCTCCCCCCCGAACACCAGTGTCCAAAGATGCTCATTGTCAGTGGGCAGTCGCTATTGCAAGCCCCCTCTCCGGGTATCAGGGGCACCCCTGCCTGTGGAGCGCAGGTTCCTCCCAGATCTACGTTGGGGGCTGCCCTGGACGGAACTTGCAACGGATGATGTTTCTGCCTGCTCACGTCCATGCATGTCCCTAAGGGTTTGTGAGAGCTCAGTGAGCACACGGCGCACTGCGGCAAGTTCGGCACATACGTCTTTGGACGTCGCATGCAGTTCCCCCCTCAGGCTCTCGGTGCTTCTCTCCATTTGTACTCTCAGGCTCTCGGTGCTTCTCTCCATTTCTACTCTCAGGCTCTCGGTGCTACTCTCCATTTGTGCCCTTAGTGTCTCTGTACTTCTCTCCATTTCTGCCCTAAGTGTCTCAGTTGATGTTTCTATGTCTGCCTTAGTGCCCCCACATTCATCGGCATGGTCCTTGAGGAGCGTGGCCAGTTGCTGCTGTTGCACGATTACCTGGTCGAGGGACTGTTGCCTCTGCTGGGCCATGGCCATTTGCGGTGGTGTCACAGAGTGGCTGGTCACCTCATGTTGCCTTGCCACAGGGCTTGTGGGGGATGGCCAGTCGTCGTCTTGTGGGTGCCCCTGCGTGGTATCCTCATGGTGTATGGGATGGAACAGACAGGGGGATTGAGACAGGTCATGGATGGATCTAACTTCGACATCCCCGTTTTCTGTGTCGGAGCATGCTGCCATTAATGCAGTGTCACCTATGGTGCTGCTGCCACCAGAAGCAGTGCCTACTGTGGCATCCATTGGGGGGACCTGTGGTGGTGCTGTTGTGGGCATGCTGGCTGCTGGGGTGCCTGTTGGAGTTCCCTCCTCTGTGCTGCCACTTGATTTGTGCTGCTGCCGTGTCTTGATGCGTGCAGCTGAGGTGGAGGGTCTTTGGCCGTTGGTCTTGGCCCTCTTTGCAGGTGTGCTGGTAGGGGTGTCCTGGAGCTCGTCGTTTGAATCGGACCCTGTGGTGGAGTAAAGGAGGGCGAGCGTTATTAATGGGTCTGTGGAAATTGGAATGGCAATGTATCACATGCATTGGGGTGGTACCTGAGGGTGATTTGGGTCGGGGCCTTGGAGGTGGTTTCATTTGTGTGTGGAGTGAGGGTGCAGTTGTTTTGCAGCCTGCAGTTAGGGTGTGCCTGCTGCACGTGTAGAGGGTGTTTTTAGGATTTTTAATTATTTATGTATTTGATGTGAGTTTTAAAGTGTGCTATCAGGCCTATGTATGTGGACGTTCTCCTGGACATGTGTTACTGTTGCACTATGTGGACACGTGGTACTTCACATGATTGGACATTGTGGTTTTGGCATTGTTTTATTTGGGACACCTACCTGATTCTTCGGATGTCTGCACTCCTTTCTCCATCCCTCCGACTCCCTCTATGCTCTCCATTCCAATGGTGGAGGCACAGATTTCTTCCCAGGGGGTCAACTTGATGGGTGATTCCGATCCTCCCCCGGTAGCTGTGGCAATGTTGCGGTTGGCAGAAAGTATGCTACGGACGCGTATCCGCAGGTCGTCCCATCGCTTTCTGCATTGCTGTGGGTTGCGGGGTGCGGTCCCCACCGCACTTACCCGCTGTGCCACCAGGGCCCATATGGCCTTCTTGTTCGCAAGTGCCGTCCTGGTCATTTGCGTGGAGAAGACGGCGGCAGCATTCTCCTGGAGGGTCTCTGTGAGCACGGTGAGTTCCTCACGGGAGAAGTGGACCTGCCGCTTGCGGTCGCACACTTTCTTCGCTACTTTTCCCATTTTTCTTGGTTTCACTAGGGTGGATGACGGGTTGGGATGTGTCTTAGGGTAGTATTTTTAATGGTTGTGTGGAAATTGTGGTTTTATAGGTGTACGGCGTGATGTTTCCCGTTCCGGGACCATGCTTTTACTTCCGTTTCCGTATATTTCCGGTCACCGTACTTTCCGGTTGGCGCTCACTGCGGTGACCGCTAAGATGGGTGGCGGTATTGCACCTAGGGCGCCGTACGGCGGCAGTGTGGGCCGTTTTGGGGTCATTTCCGCCATCGCGGACTTTGCACTTCCGCCATGGCGTGGTGCTCGTGCCCGATGGGTCGGAATGAGCCGCACTTTGCTCCGTCGTGCAATGGCGGAAACGCTATTTACGCTATGGCGGTCCGGTCGGTTGATTTCCGCAAGGGTCGTAATGAGGGCCCATGTGATTTGCAATCAAAACATAATTCAATTAACAACAATGCATTCCCCAATTCTTACCCACATCAATACTGCTGCATATACCTAAGAGAGAAAATAAAAACAAGCATTGCAGTAAATGGAAACGTGGCATTTGTTCCCTTTGTCATTTAGCGCATGCAAAAGAAAATATCAAGCACTTTGTTTAAACAATAGACTGCTGTGCTAACTGATAAGGAATTGCATTCAAACCACGCTCCTCATGTTGAACTTCACTTACAATTATTTATGAGACCTCTGCACTTTGTCTGGACGATCTCTTTCTGCTGTGGTTTATCTGCGCGGGAGTATTACAACCCCTGCACTGCCCCCGGGATCAGCCTTGGGATCGCGGCGAACTTCAATGCCACAGTGTCGCCTCTCTCTGCACTCCCTTCTGCAGACTGCAGCGCTAGACCAGGAAAAACCCAGCACCCAGCAGTGGCACAGGCAAGAACAGAATGCCCAGCCTTCCGGTTCCACTCTCTATTTTATCTCCTTGTCAATCAAGAGTAGCACTGCCTCCCCATTGACGTATCTGACACCTCCTAGACTTCTGTCCAATCTCTTCGCGAGAGCCTTCATGTATCTACTTCCTGTGCAAACAAAAAAGGTTTCAGAATGCACAAGAAGACAGCTATTCATTATTATTATTTTTTTTTTCTGGTGCACACTAAGACAGGATTTCCATCCGTGTTTACTGAAATTGCATTGCAATGTTAATCAGGAGAATTAATTAGTTATTGGGGTTTTGTTAATAGGGAAGTTAGCTTGTTATATATGTTATTTTCCAATGCAGTCCTTCAGTTCTTCACAGATGGGAATGCTTATAATTGTGTATGTGTACTGTACATTGAATGCACTGTCTTTTTCTGCATTCTGCTTTGTTATGTAAGGCCTAATGTGGCATTTCACCTGCCCATCCCTTTTCTGCATATAGAACAATCCCCCCCAAAAAAAATCTGACCTGTATCCCTAATTTGCTAAATGTTCTGCACCCATATTACTGGCTGCATCTGCACACATTTTGTTGGGTGCTTTTAAAACACTGCCATTTTAAAACACTGCTATTTAAAACCTTGTCATCTGCACACATTTTGTAGTGGCTGCTTTTAAAACACTTCCATCAGCATTTACGCCCATTTTGTTGCTTCCATTGAAAGCACTGTCATCTGCATTTGCATGAATCAATGTCATATAGCCCTACAGCTCATTGATTAGAGAAGGAAACAAACACAGCATTGCTCAAATAAGGAAACGAATATATAATTCCTTGGAGAGGGAACATAAAATGTTCATTGATCAGAGAAGGAAACAAACATAGCAATGATGAAATAATGAAACAAACATAATCCCTTTAGAGCAAAAGTACAATTCTCTTTTATCAGAGAAGCAAACAAACATACAATTCCTTGGAGGTAGAAGGTAACATGCTCATTAATGAGAGAAGGAAACAAACATAACATTGCTCAAATAAGGGTACAAACATATAATTTCTTGGTGAGGGAAAGCACATGCTCATTGATCAAAGAAGAAAACAAACAGAACATTGCTCAAGAAGGAAACAAAGATAATTTCTTGGCGAGAGAAGATAATATAATTATTTATCAGAAAAGGAAACAAACATATCATTCCTTCGAGAGAGAAGGTAAAATGCTCATTGCTCAAAGAAGGAAACAAACATAGTATTGATTGCTCAAATTAGGAAAAACGCATATCATTCCTTGGAGCGGGAAAGTAAAATGCTCAATGATCCGAGAAGGAAAAACAAATAGCATTGTTAAAAGAAGGAAACAAACATATCAATCCTTGAAGTGAGAATGTAAAATGCATATTGGTCAGAGACGGAGACAAACATAGCATTTGTCAAAGAATGAAAGAAACATAGCATTGCTTGGACCGAGAAGGTAAAATGTGCATTGCTCAAATAAGAAAACAAACACATTATTCCTTGGAGAGAGAAGGTAAAATGATCATTGATCAGAGAAGGAAACAAACATAGCCTTGCTTAAATAATGAAATAAACATATCATTCCTTGGAAAGAGAAGGTAAAATGCTCATTGAGCAGAGAAGGAAAGAAACATTTCATTCCTTGGAGAAGAGATGCAAAATGCTCATTGATCAGAGAAGGACACAGACATAGAACTTCTCAAAGAAGGAAAGAAACATATTCCTTGGAGAAGGAATTGTAAAATGCTTATTAATCAGAGAAGGAAACAAACATAGCATTGCTCCAAGAACGTAACAAACATCACTCCTTGGAGAGGGAAAGTAAAAAGTTCATTGATCAAAGAAGAAAACAAACACATCATTGCTTGGCGAGAGAAGGTACAATTCTTATTGATCAGAGATGGAAACACACATCGCATTGCTCAAAGAAGGAACCAAACATATTCCTTGGCGAGAGAAGGTGAAAAGCGTAATGATCAGAGAAGGAAACAAATATAGCATTGCTAAAAGAAGGAAACACACATCATTTCTTGGAGAGGGAAAGTAAAATGCTCATTTATCGGAGAAGGAAACAAACATAGCATTGGTCAGCGAAGGAAAGAAAAATATATCATACATGGGAATGAGAAAGTAAAAGGTTTATTGATAAGAGAAGGAAACACATGTGGCATTGGTCAATGAAGGAAACAAGAATATCATTCCTTGGAGAGAGAAGGTAAAATACTCATTGATCGGAGAAGGAAACTAACATATCATTGCTCAGAGAAGGAAACAAACATAGCATACCTTGGAGCGAACGCGTACATTCTCATTGACCAGAGAAGGAAACAAATACAGCATTGCTCCGAGAAGGAAACAATGATATCATTACTTGGAGTGAGAAAGTAAAATGCTGTAGAGGAGGAGTCAAATAAAACTACCAGAAGCTATGCCCCCATGTTGCCTATATGTTGGGAAACAGAAATTGTAACACGCACAGTCCCAGTGAGAATGCCTGTGCCACAATGAATCCTTGAAACAAGATATCTATTGAGAAAACCCTACATGCATGCACAAAGAAATAATGTTCTTCTGGAGGAGGTTCTGGAAGAAGTGTGAAAATGAGCAAGAAAGAAGAATGGTGACGTCATGCGGAGCAGAACTGACGCAACCTGGAAAGATGCACGAGACGAAAAAACATAAACCTTCTATAAGATCTGAAGATGAGGTGTTAAAGATGAGAAACATTTCGGGCTCACGATGAAGATGCTCATGCAAAGAAACGCTGAAGAAAATGCAAAGTCATTTTACACTTGTACAGATGCTGTAACGCAAGAAGACAAAGTGATCTTAAGGCTGAATAGTTTGCGGCGATGCACCAATGTATATAGATAGGAAAGTATAGAACCTGAATGTTCCATGATGCACTTTAGCAAGGTTTGAATCCTTTGTGATTGGAAAGGGTTTTTAGTGTGACACACTTGGAAAACAGCTAATGGCAAAGAAAAAATTCAAGAAAGGCTTGGCTGGCGCAGTACCAAGAGTGGAGGCCACCGTGAGCCTGGCTGTCCATCAAGTAGTTACAATGAACATGAGAAAAAAAAAAACTCCTGTTTGAGGTGAAATGGAAAAACATTGAAGGTTCCAAGAGTTCATCATTTAATAGTATTATATGAAGCAAAGAGCTCAAAAACGTGGTCTCCAGTCACATGGTCTGGTGAAAATAGACATTGGGTCGAGCTACACCGAAACCAGAAGATAAGACCATGCCATACTCCCTTTATTTCTCAGGCACAGAGAGCCTCTGCAAGGCCAAGTTCAAAGCCTTAATTGAATGGCAAACGGCAAGAGTGATGACAGATGTTGGGCTAATTGGGTGGGGAGGCATGACCACGCCGACATTCCATGCACCTGGTGTAGTAGCCTGCATGCTGCCAGTGTGTGGAATATTCCAGAAGGGTACACGGGTGCCAACCAATTGTAGAGAGCCATGTATTGAAAGAGCCCTATAGTTTGTGTGTCCAATGAATCGTTGTGTATTTTATGACAATGAAGATGACTTGTACTAGAGGAGGACTTAGTTGTCCGTCTGGTGTTAGAGACTGTTTCACTACCCCTCTTAGTATGGAATGTATACTTAGATGCTCCCTAAAAACCACATCCCCAAGTAGGTTTTTGTAGTTTGCCACGTAGTGTGACATCATTGATGACGAGTTTTGACTTAAAAGTTATGTTTTTTATGAAATGCATTGAGAGCTAGAGAGAACGTCGGATTATGTCTGTTGTAACCTCCCTGTTTTAGATAATTGCAAATAAAACAGACTAGGTTTTGCCAACTTCCTGAGTCTGTTTTGATTATTGACGTTTGAGTAAATTCTGCATCCCCATTCATCTCTAAGTATTGCTACCTCGTCTTAAAGGGCCCTAGGTCTATGGGTTCAGTGATCATTTATCAGAGAAGGAAATAAATATAGCCTTGCTCAAATAAGGAAACAAACATATCATTCAATGGAGAGGGAATGTAAAATGCTCATTGATCAGAGAAGAAAACACACTTATCAGTCCTTGGAGAGGAAGGTAAAATGTTCATTGCTCATCAAAGGAAACAAACATAGCATTCCTTGGAGAGAGAACTTAAAATGCATATAGAGCAGAGAAGGAAAGAAACACATTATTTCTTGGAGCGAGAAATTAAAATGCTCATTGATCAGAGAAGGAAACAAACATAGCATTGCAAAAAGAAAGAAACAGACATCATTTCTTGGAGAGGGAAAGTAAAATGCTCATTGATCTGAGAAGGATACAAACATGGCATTAGTCAGAGAAGGAAAGAAACCTACCTTTCATTGGAATGAGAAAGTAAAATGTTTATTGATCAGAGAAGGAAACACACATGGCATTGGTCAAAGAAGGAAACAAACATAGCATTTCTAAAAGAAGGGAACAAACATATCATTTGTTTGAGAGAGAATGTAAAATGCAAAATTGCTCAAGGAAGTAAACAAACATAGCATTTCTCAAATAAGGAAAGAACATATCATTCATTGGTGAGAGAAAGTAAAATGCTTATTGATCAGAAAAAGAAACACACATAGCATTTGTCAAAGAAGAAACAAAAAAACATACCTTTCCTTGTACAGAGGTGGTAAAATGCTTATTTATCTTAGAAGGAAATAAATAAAGCCTTGCTCAAATAAGGAAATAAATGTATCATTCCTTGGAGAGGGAAAGTGATATGCTTATTGACCAGAGAAGGAAACAAACACAGCATTGCTCAAATAAGAAAACAAACATATCATTCATTGGAGAGAGAAGGTAAACTGCTTATTGACCAGAGAAGGCAACAAACATAGCATTTGTCAAAGAAGGAAGGAAACATAACTTTCCGTTGACAGTGAAAGCCAAATGCCCATTTATCAGACAGGGAAAATAACACAGCCTTGCTCACATGCAGAAACAAATACATCATTCCTTGGAGAGGGAAACTAAAATGCTAATTGATCAGAGAAGGAAAAAAACACAGTATTGCTCAAATAAGGAAAAAATATATAATTCCTTGGAGAGGTAAAAAATGCTCATTGGTCAGAGAAGGAAATAAATGTAGCATTGCTCCAAGAAGGAAACAAACATATCATTCCTTGGTATGTGAAATGAATGTGCATATTTTCAGAGAAGTAAACTAACATAGCATTTCTCAAACAAGGAATGAAACCTATCATTCCTTGGAGCGAGAATCTAAAATGCTCATTGGTCAAAGAAGAAAACAAGCAGAGCATTGCTCAAGAAGGAAGCAAACATAATTCCTTGGTGAAAGAAACATAGTATTGATTGCTCAATAAGGAAAAACACATACAATTCCTTGGAGACAGAAAATAAAATGCTCGTTGATCAGAGAAGGAAACACAAATAGCATTGTTCAAAGAAGGAAACAGACATATCAATCCTTGAAGTAAGAAAGTAAAATGCTCATTGGTCACAGAAGGAAACACACAGAACATTGCTCAAATTTGGAAACAAGCATATCAATCCTTGGAGAGGGAAAGTAAAATGCTCATTGCTCAAAGAAGGAAACAAACATAGCATTCCTTTGAGCGAGAAAGTAAAATGCATATTGATAAGAGAAGGAAACAAACATAGCATTGCTCAAATAAGGGAAGAAAGTGTATTTCCTTCTTTGAGAAATTCTATGTTTGTGTCCTTCTCTGATCAATGAGCATTTTAAATTCCTTCTCCAAGTAATGTGTTTCTTTCCTTCTTTGAGCAAGGCTATATTGGTTTCCTTCCCTGATCAATGAACATTTTACCTTCTCCCTTCAAGGAATATTGTGATATCATTCCTTGGAGAGAGAACGTAAAATTACAGTTGATCAGAGAATAAAATAAACATATTCCTTGGAGAGAGAATGCAACATGCTGATTGATCAGAGAAGGAAACAAACATAGCATTGCTCCAAGAAGGTAACAAACAATTCATTCCTTGGAGAGGGAAAGTAAAATATTAATTGATCAAAGAAGAATATAAATAAAGCATTGCTCAAAGATGGAAATAAACATATCCTTCCTTGGAGAGAGAAGATAACATGTTCATTGATCAGAGAGGACAATAAGCATAGCATTTCTCAAAGAAGGAAAGAAACAAATCATTCCTTGGTAAGAGAAGGTAAAATGCGTATTGATCAGAGAAGGAAACAAACATAGCATTGCTCAAAGAAGGAAACAAACATATCACTCGTTGGAGTGAGAACATAAAATGCTTATTGATCAGAGAAGGAAACTCTCATAGTATTGGTCAAAGAAGGTAAGAAACATATCTTTACTTTGCAAAAGAATGTTAAAGGCTTATTGACCAGAAAAGGGAAAAAAATAACATTGCTCAAAGAAGGAAGCAAACATATAATTCCTTGGAGCGAGAACGTAAAATGCTCATTGGTACAAGAAGGAAACAAACATAGCATCTCTCAAAGAAACAAACAAACAAACAAATAATTCCTTGGTGAGGGAAGGTAACATCCTCATTCCACAAAGAAGGAAACAAAGATTACATTCCTTGCAGAGACAAAGTACATTTCTTATTGCGCCAAGAAGCAAACAAACATATAATCCCTTGGGTAGGGAAAGTAAAATATTCATTGCTCAAACAAAGAAACAAACATAGCATTTTCAAAGAAGGAAAGAATGATATCATTCCTTGGACGCGGAAGGTAAAATGCTCATTTATCAGAGACGGAAACAAACATAGCATTCCTTGGAGTGAGACTGTAAAATGTTCATTGACCAGAGAAGTAAGCAAACATAACATTGTTTGGATAGAAATGTAGCATTGCCTAGAGAAATAAAAATAAGCTTCAACCCTCTTCCACTATAGAAAATTCTCCCACTTACCTTGTGTGTTCGGAAACGATTCAATCAGTTATGACTGCTGGAAATATCCCACACCATTGAAGAACGTCCAACACCTATTACAAATCATTGATCCAATTGAAACCTTTAAGAGGGCTCAATGTGAACAGTTTAATATGCAGTTTGTATTGTGTTTTGCCCTGTTCCTTTAAAACATTGTGTAGCCTAGATTTGAAAACCCCAAATCAACTCATTTGCATTGCATTGCTTTTGTAAACACAGGTCCTGATAATAACCCTGCAGTACTTTATATTTTGATTAAACTGATGCTCTAAACATTTGCATAACTGTATGGATGATATGTTTGATGATTAGCAATCCTATACATTTGAGGTCCACACATTTGATTAACATTAGGGGGAAAAGGGAAAGGTGATGTGAAGGACAACTTGTGGGAGGTAAAGAAAAGATGGAAAAACCTACTGTCATATCCAGATGGAGGATTTTAGAATAATTTCATGGAATGTTAACAAACTACAAACAACATTTATAGAGACAACAAAAGAAAGACATGAGAACGTGGTGCAAACCAACACACAAAGTGCAGGGTATTTTCGCCTCAGTTCTTGCTATTTATGTGTTGGAGATTAAGATTTCAAGTATCTTCCAAGATAAATCAGGACATATTAGTGGAAGCTATGGCAGAAGGCAGCAGGTTTGTGATATTCTCAGTGTTTATCCAAACTTGATGGCCCAAAACATTTTCAGGAAATGATGGCATAGTAACAGACTGCCATTAGGTATTTCAAAATAGTGGATGCATTTAATGTCCCACTAAACACCAAGTTAGAAAAAACAGAAAGGATTAAATTAATGCAGGTGGTAAAATAAATAATGGACAATATGGATTTGGTTGATATTTGGCAGGATGACCGCAAGGTAGAAAGCCCCTACTTAGTTGTTACTTAAAGGTACAGTGTCTCATCCAGAATATAATATGCTCTTCTGTATAGACAGATTACAGATAAGGTCATAAACTCCCACTAAGGGTCTTGACATGTCAGTGACCACTCAGCTTCTATTATCGCAATTGTTTGGGACATTGTGAAACACTTCCTTCCAGAAGGCAGAACAAGATAAGGAATTACCAAAATGATGAGGAAAGAGCAAAGGATTATTTTAAATGCATATTGGAAAGGCTTCTAATTCTGAAGTTAGAGACACCGTCAAGCTAGTACTGCAGAAATGGTGTGAGGGGTCTGAGGCCAGGGTTAAAAGGGAGCTTCAAAATAGACTCAGCACCCTGGATATCTTAATTACTGAATTTGAAGAAATAATAATAGACAGATTAATGAACATGTACATTGTGATGGGGATGCAAGGCAGAAAAAGGGAGGAACATGTTTGAATTGTTGGCACTGGAATGGAGGAAGATATATGATTCAGTACATCTCAGTTTTTGCAAAGGAGAGCAACAGTCTGTCTGGGACGCATTATGCATGACAGCTGAAGCAAGCAGAGAGTAAAAATAGGAACCAGAATATTTGGAGCCCTACAAATTCACTGTAGGATGAGAGGATAGGAATTGAAACCCACATATTGGCTGTGTTCCCTTAGAAAGACCTACTGTCATATCCAGATGGAGGTTTTTAGAATACGTTCATGGAATTAAATGTAGAGGTAGTCAACCTCTAAAGTCTATCAAAAGAGCAAGCACTGCTATTACATTAACCCCACTCTGTTATCAATACAAGAATTATGTGTTTCACATTCTGTACATGAGATGAAAGGCATTCAGATAAATGATGAACTGCATCCCGATGTTCTTCAAATTTGTCATGTTGGTAATTGTCTTATATGCCGGGAATAGAAGCTGCTCTGCAGTGCTTTGGAATGTAATGTCTGTGTTCTGGTAAGTGGAATGTGACTGATAGCTGAATTCAGAGGTCTATTAAGGTTCCAAGAGAAATGTATATAGCTGATGTATGGCTGTGTTAGTTGATTATCTCTTCTTTGTGATCTACTATTGACTTCTGCACCGTATCGGCATCTGAAAAATAAAATACATTACTTTTTGTACTTGTGGGTCCCGAGTCTTCTTGAAACTGAGAAACATCTCGACAACACACAGCATGTTTCAAAATACCTGCAACCGGAAGAGGAGATATACCAGATGTTTTTCACTTTTCAGCTGTATTAGAGGAAGTTAATAGCTAGAGATGAGAATCAGGAAATGCTAAGAATGCCCGAGGGTAGCTTGTGTGTGGGTCACTCTCACACTGTGTGAGGAAGCAGAAGAGATTTTGCAGGTAGGTTATACACCCGTTATTGTCTGTCTCTTGAAGTTAATCAATGAGATATGTTCCTATTGGGTGGCACCTGGGAGGAGGAGCCGGAGGAGCAGGAAATCCCTGCTGCGTGTGGAAGAGTCATGTTTGCATGGTTTTTGTCACTAGGAAACAGTAGAAATTCAAGGAGGTGGGTCATGCACCAGTCAGTGCCCTTCACTTCAAGTGATTTGACCAGACATGTGCACCTGGTGACACAAGGGTGGAGGAGAAAATTCCCAAGGGTGACTTGTGGGTGAGTCACACTCACATGATTTTGATGAAGCAAGCATAGAGTTGCGAGGGCAGGTGATACAACAGTCAGTGAGTGAACATTATATTCAGACACTAGATTATAGCACCCACATGAAAAAACAGCAGCCGGATATGTACATTTCATGTTCTTTTCACGTCTGCAACAACACTGGATAATCCAGAAGTGCACATAGTCAATTGACGTTATCATTCAACTCATGTTCAACACCTTCCATTCAAAGTTACTCTGGACTAGTAAATGCATAGGTATTACACGACAACTAACATTCATTGGGACCAACACAAGAGGTTGTACTTTCAGTTCCTCCAACCATCTCAGTGTATCAAGGAGAAGTGTTACAAACCTTAACTCAGAAGATAGGGGAAGAGCAGCACACATTATATTTGAACAGCCAGGGGAGACTTAAATTCCAGTTTACTAGCGCCACCACCCCATCCACTGATAAGTCGATAAAGATGATGATGATGATGGTGATGATGTTGGCCGGATGGATGATGGTAATGACCATGATTATGAACTATCAGTGTCAAAGCAGGATAGTCAAGACAAAGATGATGATCCATCACAGTCCAGGCAGTAGATTGCATTGCTGCTGACCAGCAGTGATGCTGGGGAGGAGAACAACACCACATATACAGTGACTGCAGCAGTAACAAAGGTGTTACCCAAATAGACCTTTTACAATTGACCTTTTGGACAATTGACCTAATTAAAGTGGCCCTATGGACCTTCTGCACAATTGACCATTATAGTATTTTAGTTCTTTTATATATGCATTGGGTTGGTTTTGGATTGTAAATAATATAAGGGGATTGAGTGGAGGGTTGCAGGTTTTTTTGGATTGGGTCAGGGGTTGCGGGGGGTTTCTCCCCGCATATATGTCCTAATTGACCTTCTAAATTAGGTAAATTCTCCCAAGGTTAATTATCCTGAGGTCACTTGTGAAAAGGTCAATTAGTATACAACCGTAACGGAAGCTCGCCTCCACCTGTCTACAGTCTCTTCAAGAAAAAGAATTCCTGTAGCACAACAGAAAGCACCTCACATCATAACCTAGCATCAAGAACACCACCACCATCACCAAAACCTCCAACACCAACATGCCTAGATAAACCCACCCGCTGCTTAGTATGCTGCATTCACCTTCCTCCTGCTCTTGGGCTGAGTCATATGGTGGTGGTGGAGTGTTTGACCCTGAAACTGTTAACAAGCTTGCAGCAATAGGTGCATGGGAAATCTGTTTCTGTTGCTCTTAGTGCTTCTAAATTGAAGCAGTTTTTACAGTAAGTGTTCTATTTCAGGTGATGTTTCTGTTGTGAATAGCTATTATACACACTCAAGCAAGTGTTACTTTCTCTTGTACTTGCTCACTGATTTCAATTGACCATTGGTGTAGTGTCTTTACAAATGGCACATAGCATGCCCTCACTTTTGTATGACTTTTTTGAATGTGTGGGGGCAGGGGTAAAATGCCATTAGATTCTAATGACAGTTTCTTTCCTTCCTCAAGCCACAGTGGTATTTCAATTTCCATTGAATTTAAATATCATACACATACTGTTGCAGTGACTGGAATACCGATTGTGTCGGGAATGTAAAGGTGATGGATTAGTATGTTATCACTGTTATCAGTTTTTATTTCAAAATAACGTCCTATTAGGATAATAACACATTGTCTTTCCATTTTGTGGGAACCTATTACTCATAAGAACAAAACAGAATTTGGTTAGCTCTATGACTTCACTAATAATCAGTAAACTAAGGATTGAAGAATTGTCATAAGTTTTGCAAAAAGTTTGGTAAGGCCAAATTCTTCTAAAGTATTACTGTGTCGAGTATGTGTAATGATACTTTGTAATGTGGCTCTCTTTATCCTTCCTGGTGTGCATCCACCCCAGCTTGGTGTAGGCATTGCTGATTTGGGTTTTTATCACACGTGGTGGTAAAAAATGTCAAAATCTATGCTACAGTGAATGGAGGGAAGAGAAAGGGTATGAAGGAGAAGAACATGTAGTTGGCATGGCAACTAGAAATCCTATTGGAATGCGTTGGCCGCAGTATACATTGATTTTTTATGCCTTTATATTCAAAACCCATTTTTCTAATACTTCATAAGAATGCTTCTGCTGTTATATCCATTCTCTTTTTTCTTAATCCCTCAAACTCGTCCTTCTTTCCTGTCCTAATCATCCATCCTCTTCTTTCTCCTTCATCATAGTCCTTCATCGCAGTCCTTGCAATTTGTTAAAGTCCTTTTGCATCAACGTAGAACATTGTCCAAGTCTTTCTCCATTGTTCTTAACTTTCCCTTTTGTCAAAGCCCTTTATCCTAGTCCTTCTCTTTTGTCACAGTTGTTAGTCATAGTCCTTTTTCTTCATCACAGTATTTCTCCTGCATTCTCATCCGTCTCCTTTGGCAAAGACTTTCCCCTTATCATAGTACTTGTTCATCTACTCCTTTTTAACAGTGCTTCTTGTTCATCATAGCCCTTCTTCATAATAGTCCTACTTCATCACAGTACTTATTTACCACAGTCCTTCTCTTTCATCACAGTCCATGTTCATCATCATAGTCCTTCTACTTTGTAATATTCCTTAATTATAGCCATTCTCCTTCCTCACAGTCCTACTCCTTTGTCATATTATTTCTACTTTGTTATTCTTTTTACTACATCACTTTCCTTTTTCACAGTCCTACTTTGTCGCTCTTTCTACTTCATCACATGCCTTCCCCTGCATCACAGTCATTCTATTTTGTAACAGTCCTTCTCCAACATCACAGTCCTTCTCCTTTGTCACACTTGCTCTTCTTTGCAATAGTCTTTCTCCATTCACATTTGCCATACTACTTCATCACAGTCCTTTTACACAACATTCCTTCTTTACAGTGCCTTTTTGTCACAGTCCTTGTTCTTTTTCAAAGTCCTTAATCATGGTCTTTCTCTTTCCTTACAGCCCATCTCCTTCTTTATAGTTCTCCTCCTCCTTTATTAAATAGTCCCTTTGATCTCAATCCTTTATATGTGTCACAGATCTTAAACTTTGTCAAAGTCATCCTTCATAATTTGTCTCCTTCATCACAGTGCTTCTCCTTCTGCAGAGTCTTTCTCCTTCATTGTCACCGTTATTCTCCTTTATCACAGTGCTTGTCCTTCTGCAAAGTCCTTCTCCTTCTGCACATCCCTTCTCCTTTGGTATAGACATTCTTCATTGTAGCCATTCCTCTTTGTCACAAACCTTCTACTTCACTACAGCCCTTTATCAAAGTAATTTCCTTCATTAAATACCTTATCCATTTTATTATTATTTTATTTATTGAGCGTGGTCCTGGCTTCGAGAAGCAATCCAACACTTTACAGAAGTATACAACAAAACAGATGCATAACAGAGCACTTTTCAGAGCTAATAACAGAACAGACATACAGCAGGGCCTGGGATACAGAGGGGAACAGAGGAGGGGTACAGCTGTCCTGGGTGGCAGGGAGGAGAGGGGCCATCATGGGACAAGGTGGCCCGCTCGAGTTTAGCACAGTCTCAGGCTTCTCTAGCACAAAGGTGCAGTTCAAAACTTCAACATCATTGCCTTCTGTACCAAAGTCTCTTTGCCATTCAAAGTCTCTTTTTCCGAGGGCCTTATGGAACACAACAAACATCAACGTTTCTTTCTTCTTAGGATTTCACATGTACAAATTCTCTGGTGATTTTCTGTTCACCCCGGGCTCCCCTTGGCCGGGCCAACCGAACCATGAAATTGCAAGCTTTCTCCATCTAGCCATGCACTCTTTAATTTTCCCCAGCACTGGTGGTTAATTAATGCCATATAGTTTGCTAACGTCCACTCATAGCCGCACTCCCAGGTATTTAATATTGTTTTTTGCCCATTTGAATGTGTAGGCTGTTTTTAGTACAGCCTTGTCCTCCATGGGCGTAGTTAAGTTCACATCCCTGACTTATCCAAGTTAGCCTGGAAGCCTGAGGATGAAGAACAGTTGCCCAGTTCATCTTAAACTGCCTCTAGTGAATTGTGTGGGTTTCTGATTGAGAGTATGACATCATCTGCAAATAATGCTATCTTATATTCTACTTGTGCAAATGTAAACCCCTGTCTTTCTGGGTTGGCCCCGATTTTATGGAAAAAGACACCCTTACCAGTGAGAAAAGCAGGCGGCAAAGAGGTTTACAGAGATAGCTGAGATCCATTGGGTAAGATTGAACCCAAATCCTGACCCCTTTAGCACCTCCTTCAGGACGATCCAGTTGTCCCTGTCGAAGGCCTTTTTGGCATCTAGTGCTGGTAACCGGGAGGGGCCACCCATAAATCATTGTCTTGTCTATTAAGTGGGTCAGTTTTATGACATTATCAAATGTTTGCCGGCCTAACATGAATCGCATCTCTTCCGGGTACATTAGTGTTGGGAGCACTCGTTCTGGTCAAAGCGCCAATATTATTGCAAATATTTTTGCATCTAAGTCTATTAATGCTATGGGAAGATATGACCCATATTGCTCTGCATCTTTTCCAGGCTTGTGTATCACACTTTTAGTTGCCTGGTTCATAGTGTCTGTGATTTTCCCTGATGTTAGGAAGGAGTTAAAGAGTGCTGTCATTTGTTTTAAAAGCTCACTGAAGAACAATTTGTAAAATTGGCTTGTCAGGCCATCAGATCCTGGTCTCTTGTTAGTTTTTAAAGATTTCACAGCCAGATGAGGCTACCGAGTTGCTCTCTCTGTTCCCCTGTGGTTTTCACTAGGTCCGCCTCCTCAACATACGTCTGTCATCTTTCCTCATCAGATTGTTCCACAGCATGTAGCTTCTGGTAAAATTTGCAAAATGTATCTGCTATTTTTTCACTATCGTATAATTAGGATCCTCTGAATCTTTTACAGCTCTAATTCTGCCTTTGCTTGATTCCCTTTCAACGCCTGAGCTAGTAGTTTGTCCGTCTTATTGGCTTTCTCATAGTATTTACATTTCAACTTCAATATCATACGCTCCACTCTGTTGGTAACCAGGGAGTTTATTTGGCCCCTTATCACTGTTATCTTCCTCAAAGTTTTAGGGGAGCGTACCTCTTTGTATTTCACTTGCAGGTGTTTTAGCTCTTTAGGGACGTTATCATTTATTTAATTTCTTTTGCTTAGCTAAGTTTGTGGCCACAGATAGATATTTTACTCTTATAACTGTTTAACAACACCTCATGTCTTATTAAAGCAAAGTAGTCGTTTGTCTGTATTGCCACTTCTTTCCTAAACATCAAGTCTCTGAGGAGATGTTGATAGAGTGACCAAGATCAGTGAACGTTCATTGGATTAACACGGTTCAGCTGTGCAATGATTGGTGTGTCATCTGAAATTGTAATATCCCCATCTGTATACCTGCTATATCTCATTTTAGGGTGTGAGCTACAAATATGTAATCATTCCTTGTGTATGTTCTATCTACATGTGAAAAGTACGAGTAGTCCCTCGTCTCTCCATGTGTTGCCTGCCATGCGTATAGAATATAAAGGTTCGCCAACGCTCGCTTGAGTTTTTCGGGGGCTTGTGTCCCATGTTCCCTGTTTCCCTCTGAGTGATCAAGGGCCCTAGTCACAATCATATCCAGGTCACCTTCCAGAATGATGTACCCTTTTGCAAATGCTTTAATGTGTAAGCATCATCATTAAGTCTACCTGTCCTGAATTTGGAGCATATACTGATGCTAATGTGAGAGAGGTGCTTCCTAATTTACAATTAACAATGCATCTCTGCCTCTATGGATCAACCAAGGTGTCCATTTCCTCCAGGCATAGTCCTTTCTACCATGTATTGCCAATTCTTCTGTCTTCGCTGATGCCGAGGCCATAAGTTGTTACCCAAGATTCTATTTCTAAGCCAACCTATGTCCTGGGTTTCTTGGATCAAGGATATGTCTATATTCAGATCTCCCAGCAAGTGGAAAAGTCTGGTTCCTTTATTCAGACAGTTTAGGCCTCTAATGTTCAAGGATATTATCTTCACCATTGGGGCTGTTCAATCACAATTGTCTATTGATCCTTCTCTTATCAATTGCCCTGCAACTTTCTAGACCTCTCCCCGCCCTTTTACATTTTCCACAACTATAATACAATACTTTGTTGATGATATTATGGGTCCACTTTCCTTCCAGAAGATCCATCTGCCTGGATATCTCCTCTGGGTCTCCATCCCAACAGCTGTAGTCAGAGCAGTCCCCTCAGTCTGCTCCTCATCCCTACACATTGTGCTCAAATTTGTCAGATTTACTTTTCATAAAGGCACTCCTGTAAGTTCTCGTGATTTTACATCTTGTTGCTCATTGACTCTGTTTGGCTCTTTGCTGCTGGTGTGTGTTATGTCTCCTATGGGGCAACAACAAGGTCATGAATGGGTCAGCCACTACAGTTCATGTGACTTTGCCTGGGTTCATCTTGTTGTTATGTGGTCTGCTGCCTTTCACTGACCATGTTTTCATCTTCGAGCTGGGGGCTCTAATTGTGTTTTACGGTGACTGTTCTTCAGGGATGTCGATCTTGAGAAATCTGCATCCTTTGTCCAGGTCACTTATCAGGTGTTGTTGTTTGTTCCATTCGAATCGTATCCCATTGGGAAGCACCCACCTGTAGTGGATCACTTCTTGTGTTAACTTTTCCATGATAGGTTTCAGTCGCTGTCTCCTTTGCAGCCTGGTGTTCGACTCATCTTGGAAGAGCTGGATCTTTGAGCCCCTGAAGTCAATTCTCCTTCTTCAGCAGCATTCTTTCTTTCAGTGTATATGAGTGCAGTTTGAACATGATGTATATAGGTTTCTCCCCTTGCTGACCTGGTTTAAGTGGGCCAACTCTCTACGCTCTGTCCACCTTTACTGTCTCATGTGATTCCTCTGGGAGCAGTAGAACAAACAATTCCTGCAGTAATCCTGCAAATTGATTGGGCCTCATTACGACCCTGGCGGTAGCCGTGCCGGTAAAATTGGCACGGCTGCCGCCACAGTTGTTTTTTTTCCAGTGCCTGGCAATAGGGAATTACCAGGACATTACAGCCCTGGTGGTCCTGGTAATTCCCCATAGCCAGGCACCGGGAACAATTACTCCCTATTCAAATTCGAGTCCCATAGGACTCAATGGGAATGGGGAGGATGGTAGCACCGGCACCATTCATAATGGTGCCGGTGCTACTGTCAAAGTCTGCAAGCGGGATCCTTTCAGCCCGCCAGGTCAGACCTGGTGGGCGGAAAGGCACCTGCATGCAGAACTCAGAGTATACCGGTCCAGTAACAATGGTGCCGGTATCTTACCAGCACCGTTCTTACCAGACCGGCATACTCATAATGAGGCCCATAATCTTCCGCCCCATCTCGTAGGAATTTTAGCCTGATATTTTCTCGTCTTGACCTATTTTCAAGATCTTTGCACCTACTATCCAGATCAGTTACAGACTTTTGTAGGGCATCTATTTTAGCCATTGTGTTGAGAGATAGATTTAAGGTGTCATTACACATTTGCTCCACTTTTTGTCTACTCTGTCGCCCAGTGCATTAATTTCTTTTTTCAGACATTCTTCACGACTCGCAACTTCTTATTTAATGTCTGCCATTTTGGGGGCTAGATTGTCTTGGAGGTTTTGCAGGCAGTCTTTTAGGTCTTCATTGGTGATGGTGATGTGGTTCCACTCCCCTTGCTAGTTTCTCGAGCTAGTAACATTTTACATATCTCTGCCCCTGGTGGCCTGTGGAGACATTTGTCAATGCTGGCTTTTTGCTGCTTCCATGTGGGGTTGGGGTCTTTTCTAATTAGGATTATCAGTCCATGCCATTCAGGCCATGCCGTGAGCGAGCAACCTCGGCAGATCTCTAAATGAGTATTGATTTAGTGCAGATATTTGAGACTCTGGGCTTTGAGGGGTGTATGTCTGCCCTGAGCCAAACGTTTCTCCTGGAGGGCCGCTCGTGCCTTTATTTATCTGCCAGCTCCAGATGTGTGCATGGCACCCTCAGGTTCACTATGCTGCCTTCTTTCTCATCATAGCTTCACCCACGTGTTAGTGCTCCAACCCATGTGCCGTTCGGGAATCTATTAGGGGGTCAAGCTCATTGGATGCCTAGGTACACCTCTCCCCCACCAGCAACTTCTTTACCTCATCCCTACCTCTTCTTGGTATGCATCAAGAACGAGAGCTCTGAGCATCTTGATTGGATAGCTGGTTCTTTCTATTCTCGTAATGGTTTCACACTGTGCTCCTGCTTCTTCTAATAACATCCTTAGGTTCCTTCAGAGTACACAGCATGTGAGGTCTCTCTTGTTGTCTCTGGAAGTCCCAAACTCTCCATCAGGCAGCTTGCATCGGACCTAGAGGCCAGGGTGTTGCATGCTCGGGCTGCAGTGTTTTCCCCCTAGCTATGTCTCTCTTTTCACAGTCTCATTGCTTCACCAGGCAGGGTTTGAACCGTTTTGCTAAGGTGAGCGGTGCAAGCACAGCATGCCCAGAACCAGTGACACCTCACCCTGCTGTGGGTCTAAATTCCAGTGGTCTCAGGGCTCTCTTATCTGCCCCTCATGGTAGGTAGTTGGCCAAGATGGCGCCCAGCGGGTCTGTGCCCGGCATCCAGAAATCCATGTTATCTGTCCCCAATCCCAGGTCTCAAAGAGTGTCCATATTGCCTCATCAGTTGTTTTTGGGCCTCTGGTCTTGCCTGTGCCTAGGGAAGCCCCCTGTCGACTGTTAAGGGAACCCTTTTTCAGTCACTATTACTCAGCGCTCCAAGGAGTTGCAATCTTCACATCCACCATCTTGGCTCCTCCTGGTCTTTGCTTTCCTCTTGCTTTTCTCCTTTTTAACTACCAGCTCATATCTTGGGGGTCACCTTTGTCTCCTCCCTATTGTCTTACCATCATATCTCTACTACTACCGGTATCTTCTCTTCTATTCTCCCTCAAATCGATTTTTGTCTGCCCTCATAATGGACCTTCCCACTTCTTATCTTACTCTACTCTGTTTTGTCTGTAACTCTACAATATGGGTTCTCTTCTCACTACCTTCCGAACCTCTATCTTTTCTTAACTTCTATCCATTTCCCTCATTTCCATTGAACCTCATCTTCTTTTTCATTTTCTTATGATTGTCTTCAAATGCTACCATGTTCAAGCACCTCCCATCTGTTCTCTCTTGTATCACCATATTGCCCCCATACTCGTCCTTCATAAAATGTACATCTTCTCACTCTGTTTCAAAAGGCCCCTGTGCCACTTTTCGTTTTTGCTTGTTCTCCCTTCTTGGACCAAAATTCTGGAACTCGCTTCCTTCTGACATTCATTCTTCACCCTCATTTTAGATCTTCCATATCCGGTAAAAAGCCCATTTTCCTTCCTCTCTTTTCAATAAGTAATTTTCTTTCGTTTGTGTTAATTAGCCTTGTACCTTAATCAAATTAATTTGTTTGTGATATGTTTGGGAAGGGTCACAATCCCAAGTCATAATGACCCCTCATGAGGTTAATAGGGCAATTAGCACATGGAGGTGTGCAACTAATTAGGAACATGTTTTGTAGGAATACAAATGAACACACACAAGTAACTTGAAATGCTAATTTAATGATCGTTGAATTACTAATGATAATCTTTACACATTTTGGGTTTAATTGCTGTTTGTTTATTTTGGAAATTGTACTATGCATTCTCCGCTATACATTTGCGCAGCTAAAGATATTTGTTGCTGTGCTGTCTGTCAGGCTGCTGATCAAGTCATAATGTTTGAAACAAGGACTTTACCACAGATTATGCACTGCATTTAGAGCATTCTGATCAGCAGAGAGGAGATCTATGATGGAATCCATGTGCTAATTATGCAATAAATCTTGACAGGATGGGGCATTTACAGGTCAGGTAATGCCCCGGACCGATTTACAGAGCCAGTAATTTCCCCTCCCTGAGCGATTTATTGCTGTTAGCATCCCAGACTGCTTTTTTCATGGATACTAATAGTTGTTTTTTCAAGTTGATAAACAGTGTGTTTGCAGTTTCTCTACTTGAAAAACAACTGCAAACCAAGATGGCCACCATGGAAAAGGGAGATGGGAACTGCATATAGTCCCTTCACCATGTCTATGGCGCCCATTATTGCAACAGGGATACGTCAGGAACACTGAGTGTTCTCGGCGCCGGTGAGGGACAAGGGAGAGCCAGGTAAGTGAGGCAGGGGTTGGCGTCGGTTAGGGATTTGGAAATTGGGGGTTAGGGTAAGGAGTCATGGGGGAGCATGAGGGGTTGCTTACCTTCATCCTGGGGAGGAGTTGGTGGCCTCCCGCTACCAAGGAGGCTGGGAACGGGGGCTTTACCATCAGATAAAGCCCCCATTCTGATCATCCTGATTGGCTGGAAGGCTGCCCCCGCCGGGTGGGGTGCTAATAGTACTTATTGACCATGGCATGCCTGGCCAGAGAATGAAAGATGTCTCAAGTAACACAACAGAGAAAATTGACTAGTAAAAATGTAGGGGGGAAATCTTACCTAATGAGAGGAAGATGATTTTTATAAGAGAGAGCTATATACCTCATGAAATTAGTGTGTTGGAGAGTAACACTTTTTACAAGCTTGTAATTTATGAAGTCCAAGACCTTGCCATTCCTGAGGTATGACGAATCAGCATCCTCTTGAACATTAAATGGTTTGCATATACGTTTTTCATGCAGAATGATGCCTTGATTCGGTTTCTAGCAAGCTAAAACATGGCACCTCCAGCCATGAAACCAAAATAGTAAGAATGAGACATATTCATCTCAGTTATATCAATGCCTTTAACCAAGTAAAACGTTAACTAATGGATACATTCCTGAGACAGCCCCAAGGTGCGCCAATGGTGTGAAAGACGTGTTGGCTGTTTTTTGTTTTAACATAAGAAATAAATAAACTTGTCATTTTTAATCACAATTTGGAGGAAAAAAACAATGTTGAATCAATCACAACTGAGTTACATAGTTATTTGTAATTCAATAATTTAGCCATTTCTAGTTGAAAAATCCAATTTGATTTATTGGCACGTAAATGCCATGAAAGAAATGACGTTTGAGTGGCACAGATTATAAATACCATTCAACTACAGAAAATGCTGTTGGTTTAGTAATCACCAGCAGGAGACCCTACACATGGAATGTAACGGCAGCCCTCAAACCACAAACATATCTCAATTTGAAATGGTCGTGGGCAAGCTCAAACTATGCCTTCAAGTTTCCTGCAAACACGTGTGTTGTTAATTTAAAATGCATTAAGTAAACACATTGGGATGATCACGAAAATGTCCCTTCAAACTATGTTATATCTTGAGTACATTAGATATTTTGAAGAGTAGTCGTCTCTTTTGAAAAAAATATATATTGCATAGAAGCACCTTCAAGCATATTTACAAGATGGAATGAACGCTCCACATGCGGTTAACCAAGCGATGCAGCTGCTTTAAATGGTTTCCATTTTGGTTTGACTTCAGAAGCAATAGAAAAAAAATCCAGTGAACTCAGACATCCATACAGAAATAGACTTGAAACAATCCGCTTAAAAGAGTGAATTCCTTCGGGAATTTGGAAAGAGGAATACGCAGGTAAATAATAGTACCAGGAAGAAGTTTAAAAGACTCTCAAATACTCACGAACACACGCATATTGAGGAGCGGGACTCACAGACTTAAAGAAGAAAAGAGAATGGAATGTTTTACAGGAGGCTAACACTGTCATGGGACGATGGATGCCTGCAGCAAAGAGGTAGACCCGTGCATTTTGATGCATCGTAAAATCAGTTTTCACCACCAGGTAATCACGACCCTTGCAAAGTGAGAGCCAGAGCTGTTTCCTCCAAACACTCTATGTACTAATTTTCAAAGCACTGATATCCATGTTTTAAATTGACCACTATGGAGCTCATTTTCTGAGGAGCCATAACGTAAATGTATGGCGTAAAAGCCTTGAGTAAAGTTGTTTATGTCATGCATTAACGCCACGGCTCATTTTCGTCCATTTGTATGTTGAAGAGGAGCATCCGCACTTGCATTTCCTTCGACTCCCTTCCTCTCCACCATACAAACGCCCCAGCATAACATTTCTTGCTGGATGAAATGATAAGTATCCCTATGGAGCCTGCCAGCCTTATACGACAGCATAAAGCAGGTGGACTCCATGGGAATCCATTGTAAATGCTGCCGGCATTTACTCGTTTTGCACGGCGGATTGCAAAAGAGCAGGCCAAAAGGAGGTGGCTTGCAAGCTTTTAAGAGGCCTTTTGCCCTACACATTTGCATTCTGGGGCCAGATTACAGAAACTTTGAATTGGAGGAAGTGCAAAATTGCATGGGATTAGCACTAGGGCAAAGTTTGCCCTATTTGTTATGAACACTGGGACATATTAGAAAACCACCCGATCATGACAAGTGCAGTTTGGCATGGTTTAACCAACAGGACAAAAATTGCCTTAGTGCAAAAAACATAACTTTTTGATGCATTTTTGCACCAGGGCAAAGTTTGCCCTAGTGTTAATACCATTACGTATTAGCATTAGGGCAAACTTTGCCCTGGTGCAAAAATGCAGTGAAAATGTATCTTTTTTTGCACTAGGACAATTTTTGCACTGGTGCTTTTAATATGCCAAGCTACACTTGTCCTGGTGCAATGATGTTCTAATATGTTGCAATGTTTTTAGAAATAGGGCAAACTTTGCCGTAGTGCTAAAACCGTGCAACTTTGCGCTTGTACCGGTGCAACGTTTCTGTAATCTGGCCCCTGGTGTGCAAATAACAAAAGTGTGACGTCGGGGTGCCGCCTACACGTAATGGCTTCCCACCACTAAATTATATTGGAACGCCAAAATGAGCTCTTGTTTGCCTGTCACCAATGCATATTCTTATGCTGTGCATGGAAAATAACGGTATCAATCACATGGCCTTGCCTATTGTGAAATGATACAATAGGCAAGGCAGAACCCATTACGCGTTCTGCAGTAAATATGGCTTTAATTCCTCAATACGGAATTACTGCTGCCGCTTATGTATCTGGTGGAATTGCTACCATATTATGAGCATATGGCTGTGCACTGCCTGCCTGGGAGAAATGTAATTCCACCTAGAGAAAGTATTTTCAAAACACTACAGAGTTCTAATTCTTCCCATGCATGGAGGATTTACTGTTACCACTGCTAGTATTTGAAAGAATTACCACCAAGACCAGGTGTAAATAGTGTCACGCTGAGACAGGAAGCACATCCATTGGATGTAACCCATTTCCTGTTGCCCCCAAAGGAAGCAGCATACAGCAATCATGTCAGCAGAGAAAAGCTAATAACAAGTGCAGGAGATGAGGCAGCACAAGCCAAAGTGTACACAGACAGACCTCACCATACACAGCCAGAGTTCACCCCCAGATGAGGTGGTGGTTCATGGTCAAGAGATATTTGGGAGCACAAGTCACGAAAGAACACTACTGAAGAAGGCTTGGCAGTGGCAGTTTAAACAGTGTCCCTTCGCATAGAGGACACAAAGAAGTGCTGGAATGACCTCAAGGGCAGGGTGCACATTCTCCTGGCACTGCATGGCAAGGAGACAGACACCAAAGGTGGAGCCAGCACTAAGCCACATAAACTGACACCTTAGAAGGAGACAGTCAGCACCTTACACATGACCGGCGTGGAGGGTGTAGAAGCAGCTATGTGTGGCGCTCAATCTGAGACCGTTCAGCACATGATTGTCCATTTGACAATTTAACATGCAGTACTGAATGGAAAGGCCTACTCTGCTTTTCATCCTGCAGACTTTGGGGGTGGCAATTCACATGCACAATGAAAAAAAATGTACCAATGCAAAAGGCAGCTCACACCCAGGAAAGCCGGAAATGCAGTATGAGAACACACTCCAAAATACCACACCAGTCACATAAAGGGTGCATAATGAATACTAAATGTGCCAGCATATTCACAGTCCTTAGACATGCACCTCAACTCTTACGCCCCCCAACTCACAAGCTTTCCCAAACCTGAATGTAAGGGGCCACAGAGCCATATGTGGGATGCATGTCAGCTATCCATGCCCTACCAAGTAGCAGCAAGGCCTGTGGAGGTTGCATTACCCTTCAGTGAAGCAGCAGTCTATTATGTGTTTCACAACACTTCACCTCACGAACACCACCTGTGCTCACACCAGTATCACCATTTCCTCACATCACCTACTGCATGCATGTAGATTATAGGCATTGATCATCCCATCAGCACTGCAGAGTGGGTATGTCTCCATGTGCACTTGGCTCCCAAGACCATTAATTGGAAGACATACCATCCTGTCACTGGGTGCATGGCACCAAAAATCAAGTTCTAGACACCCCATGTTTAACATCCGTACCCTTCCCTACATGAACTGCATTGTGTGATCTAGACAATACTGAAATGCAAAGCACAATCAACCCCGTTTGCAGTTTGCAAATTAATACATGCCACTTCTCTCTCAACAGGTAGCCATGAGAAAGAAGGAACCAGAACATCAGGGACTTCTCTGGCTTCTTTGTCAACCCCAGCACCACTTTCTGGCAACACTTCCAGGGATAAAGGACAGAGTGATGGCATTCACAGGCAGACAACCTGCAAGACTTCTCTAGCTACATGCTTGCCAGAGGCCATCACCTCTGTATCTACCAGCTCTGTCTGTACACCAAGCAAATGTTCCGCCCCACCTCTGGCAGCAGTGAAACTGTACCCACCACCACCATCACCACCAACCCTGCCACATGTGACACAACCACCACAATAACCACTGTTACTCTCCCTCTATGCCTAGTTTTGACAATTTCTTCAGAACTAACTACGCTTCCTCCTGCTTTCTACTCAAAACTTTCTACTTATTCTATATTGTAATAATCTACAATGAAGTATGATCATTAACTGTATCTCTGGCCATGGCTTTGCCTCCATCCATTCCTGCTTCGTCATCTGCCGCTGAACTGGCTCGGGCAGTCCCTGACATAAAATATGATAAAATAATGCCACTGCTTTATCCCATGGTTCTCTCGTCTCGAGGCGCAAACGTTCTTGAATGTCTTGAACAAAGGCAACAGGATCTTCAACCTCACCCATTTTCCTTCTCATGATCACACCCATGTCTGATGTATCAGGATATTGTTCTCTGAGTGCCCGACATACGTCTGCTCTGCAATTATTAAATGGTGCTCCATCGTGTGTCGTGTTTTGTGCTCTTATGGTATGTTATGTTAAGACTTCTTATATAGCGCACGGTCGCCCGAAAGCATCATGTCGCTGGAGAGGAAAGAAAAAGAAGCCTAGAAAACAGCCATCAACCATCAGTCACTAAGGTTAAAAAAGATCTGTTTTAAGAGCCTTCATAAAGGCCAAATGGTTGGCAGCATTAGAGGAAGCATGTCCCCCAATCTGGGAACAGTGAAAGGGTGGCACAGAAAGCAGGCCAGCCAACTAAGATCTCAGGGAGCGCTTCAGAAGATAGCGTACAAATTTGATCCATAGATACTCTGCCCCCTGATCGTGCAGAGCGCAATGCACAACACAAAGCACCTTGAATTCGATATGTTGGGCAACCGGCAACCAGTGCAAACGGTGCAAAATCAGAGATATTTGGGCACCATAAGGTGACCCTGTCACCAGCCACGCTGCAACATTCTGAAGGCGTTGTAATCAGAGGACCAGGCCCTTGGGCTGTGCAAGATAAAGAGAATTGCAATAGTCCAGCCAACTAGATACCATTGCAGCCACAACTGGCGGGTGCAAGGGAGGTGGTATCACATAGAGTACATTTTTCAAAATGGTCAGGTGGAAAAACCCAGTCTGACAAACAGATGATACCTGGGCATCCATAGAGAATGTGGCAGTCATAATTACTCCCAGATTATTTACTTTCGCCATAGGGACACGAAGAGTACCAAAGGAAGAAAGCTGGAAGTAATCGATCCAAAGTGAAGGGTCAGGAGGAAAACCCACCACCAACACCTCCATTTTGTCCCCATTCAGCATCAGCCAGTTAAGGTCTTTCCACTTCCCCATGGCCGTCAGGCACTGATGAAGGCATGACGACACATCAGCCCCATCAAGATCTAAATGGATTAGCATCTGGGTGTCGTCAGCATACGAATAGCATCTGAAGGAGCGGATGAGGCACACTAAAGCCCAGATGTAGACATTGAAGAGAATGGGGACAAAATGTAGCCCCGAGGAACACCACAAGTAAGGTGACAAGAATTAGAAGAAAAAAGGGGAAAGCAAAATGGATTGAGATCTATGAACCAGGAAAGAAGAGAACCAAGTTAATACTTGACCAGATATGCCAATTTGGGCCAGGCGGGATAGCAGGGTAGGATGGTCCACCGCGCCGAAAGCCGCTGATAGGTCTAATAGTATTAGGGCTCCCACAGCCCCCGCGTCCACCAGCCTGGTCATGTTGTCCTGGACGGAGACCAGCACACTCTCAGTGCCCTGGCCTGCCGAAAGCCAGACTGAGCTGGTTCAAGGCAATCAGATAGTTCAAGAAAAGAAGACAGAAGAGGAGAAACCAGTAATTCCAAAAGTTTCATGAGAGCAGGTAGGAGAGAAATAGGCCCAAAGTTAGATGGCAACGAAGAATCCAGCGGAATAAACCTTGAATGACAAGAGGCATTTACGGCATCGTAATCGCCCCTAAGAGGTCAGATGAAATCTCCTTCAAGACTCTTAATGGCACCACATCGGAAAGAACGCTAGATTTCATCTGCTGAATGGCCTTAAAAACCGACTCTTCAGAAAAGAGAGGGAAGGAGGACCAGCCAGGTGTCCATAATAGGGTCAAAGGGACTTTTGCCAGAGGTAGGTGTAATGGCAACTGGTGCAGTATTCACAAAAATATTAGTATGAATAATCTCGATCTTTCTAATGAAAAACTGAGATAAAGAATCATACAACTCATGGGTCGGCTTAATAGTAGGTGTACAATTTAATGAGGAGGCTAGAGATTTAAACACTGCAAATTAGCTGTCACACTCATATACCCTGCTTGTCTCCAAATATCAGCAGCTCTCTTCCCTAGAATGGCTGCTAGTTGTCATTCTTTCTAACTCATAAATCCTCTTTTCAGCACCTGCAGTCAAACTAGGTCATTTAAATTTCAAATGATCTTTACCCATTTGTTGTCACAGTATATATTGTGGCCGTCCTCCCCCTTTCTGTAGTAATGGGACCTGTGTAAATCCTGATCCACAATCATATCCACCTACTCTTCTTGTCTTCCATGTAGGGCTAGTTTCACCCGTTCATCTGTGTCCTGGCGGTGGCGTCAATCTGCTAACATAGGGCGGGGACATATGCCCTGCACGATCGTACTTGTGGTCGCTAAGTATATAGGGCCTCATTACACGGATGGCAGTAAGGGTTTACCGGTACCAGTATTTTACCGGTACCGGTAAATGCTTACCGCCTTACTACGAGGTCCCTTTGCGGGTTGGGGAATTTAACGCCTGCTTTTTGCAGGCGTTAAAAACCAACCCGCAAAGGGACCAGTGAGCTAATTACGGTACCGCAATTTGCGGTACCGTAATTATCGCCTTCCCCATTCCCATAGAGCCCTATGGGGCAAAAATGGGAATGTGGAAGGGCAATGGTGGAAGGGGGAATTACCGCCCCGCCAACCTTGGAATAGGGCGGTAATTTCCGTTTCTACCAAGGCGGTGCCGGTATTTTACCGGCATGAACCATGGTGCTAATAGCACCATGGTTCACCGCCATCCGTGTAATGAGGCCCATAGTGTTGCTTTTAGTGTTTTTTCTTTGGGGTCATACAAGTTTGACCATTTTACCCCTCGTTTTATGCTAGAATCTTTAAAAAAAAACCACATACACACTCTCCTTCTACTCTTTTATTTTATTCCCTTTTTTCGTTTCACTTCATTATACCCCAGCATGTATGACTGTTATCCCTTTCCATGTGGTCAAGATTTAGCCTACCTAAAGACAAAATTCTATGTTTGTCTGTCATTACATCATCTTATCTACCACCTGCCCCTTCCCTCCCTTTCCTCAATCCCCTCTCTGCCCCCACCTTAACTTGCCCCTCCTGCAAAAAAATGCAAAATCAAAAAGCGCAAAAAAGGTTCCTTTAGGAGCCACCTTTCACAGTTAAACAATAGAACTAAGAATAAAAATCATATGACCTTTTGCAGTCTTCATAGTCCACGGACAGTACGAATATCCATGGACACCTGGAAAATTCCATAAGTGGGGTGGAGGAATTAAAATAAATCCACTTGTTTTTTGTTTTTCATTCGAAAATGGTGGTTCGTAAAAGAAATGTAAACAAAAAAAAATTGAGGTCTTTTATATAATGAACTAACACGTCTTCTCTTGAAAGTAATAATTTGTTCTAACTTTCACAAAAACTGCCTCAATCTTTATTCTGTTTTTGTATTTTATTTACTACAACTACTAAAATAATACTTCACAACATAATTCACGAGTTCACAAAAATTGTTTCAGTGCATTTCAGATATTCAAAAGAAAAAATATTCACAATATCAAACTTGATAATTTCATTATGAAAAGGTGTTCCAAAGTCCTGCAAAAACACACATACAACATTCTCCACATTGTGCCTTGCTTTCTCGATTTGTGGAAAACATATATTAGAATGCATCCACATTTTCCTTTGAGCTATCTTAGAAAAAACACTCTTGGAATGTGGGCACAGTTCCATTTGTTTTCGAAATGCATCCTTCATGGCAAACTGTAAAGAAATGCTGGTGACATAGCCCCAACTGTTGCCTCCACAGTGAACAACAATGATGTCCAGATGCTTGGAAGTAACCCTATTCTCACAAAAAGGAGCTATTCCACCCACTTCATTCCTCCAACTCCATAGCATGAAACTTCAAATTCTTCTACTCCAAGATTCTCAGACAATTCACACTGCTCAGAATATCCCTTTAGCCAGTGAACCCAAGAATCAGCCTCGATCCAGTAACTCTGCTACCTCAAAGTCATAGCCATAGCCAGCTTCAATGCACACAACAAAGATAACTCTTGCTACCCAGTCTTCTGGCGCACCACACCCATAAAACCAGATTGGTTTCTCCCTGATTTCCGCAGACATTTGCAACTGTCCGCGGTCTCTGCAGTCCCCTTTACCTGTCTGGCATGCTTAAAGGACCCAGATGGCACGTGCAGTGTGTGCTGTTAATGACTCCAATCAAGCATTCCCACTAAGTCAGTGCCTTGTCTGGGATTGCTCACGGGAAGCCCTTATTTATATATTTTTATGACACGTTATATTCTGGATGATAAACCCTTATATAACGCCCCTCTCTTTGAATTCCCCTGACCTCACTGAGCCAAGATGTAGGTTTTTTTGCAATTTAAAAGATTTATTCAATAATTAAACAATATATATATATATATATATCACACTTTTATAAATAAATTGATAATTGATAACACACCTGTGAATATGAGCAGTAATCAGCAATAGGTAATCCTACAGTGGCACAGTTCTTGGTTACTTATGAATAAGAATAGAGGACTAAGGTAGCAGAGAATGCTTTATATGGTTCAAGGAAATGCAAGGTGGGACAGAATGCAACACAGAAATAATTATGATTTCAGCAAAAGATAATATGATTACTTTTCTCTAACAATTGACTCCCCACCTATGCAATGTAAAGGGATGGAAGTAACACACACAGTCTTCAGGAATACAATCACAGTACAATCCAAATTCAGTTCCCCCCTAGCAAGCTTAGATCACAGGGATGATTTTAAACACAGGCAACATATTTTAAATGTGGTATGCAAAAAAGGGAAAAATAGGCTAAAAATGATTTTAATTCCCTATAAGATATTCAGGGTGGGTGAAGGCTACTTTAAATCAGTTTAGGCCAGCCCTATCAATGATTCAGGGGCGGTTATCAGGTTGAAAATGGAATTCCGTAATGGAAGCAAAAGACAAATATTTTTACACGTGGCTGAAATGAAGCAAAATGTCAAATCGCGGCAATTTAGTGGTGTGCGTCGAGCGCAATTACGTAGGAACTATAAGGAGTAGCAAGTCGGAAGCGCTTGTTGGAAAGCTTAGAATCTCAGCTTTAAAACAAAAGTTAAATCTTGCTTCTATCACTAACGGTTGAAGATACAGACGATTTCGTGAAGGTAGTTTTTCCGAAATGAAACAATGATTCAAAATGGCAAAATGACACTTTTACTGGTTTAAAATCGGAGAGGGGACCCACGATTCTATGCTGCAGTTTGGGACAGGATCAAATGTTTTGAATCAGATTAATTTAAGCTAAGAGATTGGTTTTGCACAGTTCTGGCGAGATACTCACACTATAAATTTAAATGGAATGGCCTCGTCACAGATCTGGTCAATAGGTTTAGCTGCGGTTCTCTCTGCTCGGCGGGTCAATCAGACACCGGTTCTGCTCACAGCGGTCTGTGTCTGGTCTGCGGTTCTGCTATCGGCACTTCTTTCTGGGTCTGCTACCGGTTCTGGCAAAAGTTCTTGGCAAAGAATTCAAACAGCTCGCCCGGCTGTTGAATAGTTTGCAAATGATTTTGAGGCCTGCTGAGAATACTTTTGCTTGCAGTAGGCCTTCTTGGTTCAAAGTTCTGTAGTCTCTGGGTTCAAAGTTCTGGAGTCTGGATGTGAAGTCGTCCGTCACCGTGCTCCGCAAGGAAGTGGAAAATTAATGTCCCTGTCTGGCTTCCAGTGGCTCTTTTTATGTCTTTTGAAAATGGGTGTGGATGCTAACTTTCTTTGCCCAACCCACTCACGATTTGATAGGTCAAGGATTTCTCTTTGACCTGATTTGAGAAGGGAACAGTGAGTCAGAGTGATGAGGTAGGTTTATGGGTCAGAGGATCCTCCCCTTGTCAAATTGCACACAAATCTATTTCTGATCCAAATACCCATTTATCTATGTACCATTTTTCTAATATTATATGTCCAGTTTACATATTTTCTGTAGCACCAAACCATCCGATCCCTGTCTTTGTAAGATGTCGTGTCCACTTTTGACAGAGTTCTGCCCTTTTCATCCAGATAACGACCTCTAAACTTTTCCAGATTTTACACAAATGTGCACAAGGGATATGAGTTTTAGATGTTAAAGTGTCCGATTTTTAACATGCATACATTTGGAGTAACAACCTTATTTTCTGCGACTACTCCCCAGAGCATACCACAGAGTCCTGACACCTCTTAGAATGTGCACAGAAAAATCACAAGAATGATGATATTATTTGTATAATTTTTACAAGTCCGCAGTATGAATTATCCATCTTTTTAAAATTATGCTCTAGCCCAAAAGGGGTGTGGTTTTCCAAAGCACATGGTGGAATTTCTGGTTTGTCCACTTCCCCCAAGCTCAGCTTGCTCACAGAGGCACTTCTCCTCCCACTTCTCCCAAGAGGAAGCTGTTTTACGACCCCCCCAATATAAGATTTGTCTGAGCCCAAGACAGTCCTTTGTTTAGTTTCCTGCAGTCCCCAGGTGCCACTCCCCTAATTCAATCAGAGAGGTGTCATCTCCTTTTGGCAGGAGGAGCAGAATGCAACCAGGCCTGGGAACACAGCTGCTGATCAAGTTTCAACTCCTGTCGGCGGTAGTTGTCAGGCAGAATTCAATCTCTTTAAGCCAGGCTTCAGCTAAATATCACTTTGGTTCCCAGTTTTCTACATTCAAACCAAACTTGCAATTTTTACACATGCAGCTAGAACACTGATTCTAAGTTCAAAACTATGACATTTAACAATTGCAACCTATGTGACACTCAAAAGTTTGTCATTCATTTATTCTAAACATTTCGATTTTAGTGGCTTTAAACCCAAATTCACTTAAGCTGCTGACATCCCCAGCTATTTTCCATACATACATTACTTCCTTCAAGTCATTTCAGAATATAGTTTTACATTGTATCCACCTCTTAGTAAGTCTTTCTTTGGCCTGATTTGGTTCATTTGTTCAGTTTTACACAAGTGTCTGGTGGTTTTAAAACGCCAGCTTTCTGGTAGTGGTGAGCACCAGTATTGCCCCCATTTTTGACATTAATAACAACAGATTTTGAACAGCACAATATTCCTTAGCACTGATTTTGCTCATTGCACTTCTGGCCCCTCATGCTCACACTGGCGAGTGGGAGGTCAGGCGACCATTTTGTTGTGCGCAAAGACTGCGCGGTTCTCCAGTATTCTGGCGCAAATGTGGGCTTTTCCGGCCTCTTGGATTTCCTAAGCCCACAGCACCAAATGTTGCAGCATAATAGTCCAAACGTGGGTCAGGACACCCAACAAGCCCCCCCCGCCCGACTGCGCTTTGATTTCAAGTCGAGGGGGAGTCAGGTGCAAAGGATGTTTTGAACCACGCGCTGGTATGTCCGCATCATCTTCTTGCAATTCCACAGATGGCACAGTTCAGCATCTTTTCCTCCATCCGGTTGGATCAATCGTTTCTCCTCGCCTGTCCTGATGGGAATATTGGGTCGTTCTCCTTGGTCAGTCTCCATGGTTTCCTCTCTCCTAGGATGATAAAGCAAAGCGGCAATACACATTCCTAGACATTTTTCCACCACTATTAACGGTGTGGCGAACATATACATTTTATACATCCGGATACATTTTGCAGTCTTATTTTAAAATACAAGATATAACAGGAAACATTTTCATACCAGAATCATGATATTTTAGAGACTATATGCGGGATATTTTAGGGTTGGAACTGAATTACTCTGGAGCGGCCCCCTCTGGGATTCCAGAGGATTTATCCAGTTGCTGTAGAGTGTGCCTGGATGGCAACACTTTAACTGATTTATATGGACCCACTTGTCTTCCCCTTCCACCAGACTACCTTTGGGGATGCGGATCTTATAAGCTACTGGGGAGATCTTGTCTATAATTTCAAACGGTCCCTTCCATGTAGGCAAACATTTTCGCTGTTTGGCCTGGTTCCTTTGGAAATTGTATAGATAGACCCGGTCTCCCACATTATATACTTTCCTGGAAGTTTTCAAATCGTAATGTGTCTTCATGCTATCAGCTGATCTTTCTAGATTTCGCTGAGCATAGGCAAAAGCATGTTGGAGGTGTTTCCTCAAATTCTCCACATACTCATGAGTTGTGGAGGCATTGATCAACGTCTGCTCTTGGATCCTGTAGAGCAAATGCTGGGGAAGCACCATCTTGCGTCAGTCATCAACTCAAATGGTGACATTTTGGTTGAAGATGAAGGGGTAGATCTGATGGCCATTAGGACCAGAGGTAATCGGATATCCCAACTTGGTCCAGAATCTGCCACTAACTTTTTTAAGATGCTCACAATGGTCCGGGTGTAGCGTTCTACTGCCCCAGAAGAAGCTGGCCGGTAAGCAATATGTAGCTTCCTTTTGATCCCCAGTATCTCCCACTTCTTTGTCATCACTTCACTAGTGAAGTGGCTACCTCTGTCTGACTCAATCCTTTGAGGTAGACCAAAACGGGAAAAGATGTGGTTAATCATCAGGGCAGCTGCTGTTTCTGCCTTGCAGTTTTGGGCCGGGAGACATTCCACCCACTTGGTAAACAAGCATGTGACCGTCAACATGTACTTGTTTCCTCTAGACGAGCGAATCACAGGGCCTATGAAGTCGATTTGCAAATCTGACCATGGCAGTGTCATCCCCCTCTTTTGGCGAGGTGCCCGGTGTGTGAGGGATGTTGGCTGAAATTGTGCACAGACAAGACACCCCTTCAAGTATTGGTCGAGGTCCTGCCCCATGTGTGGCCAGTATGCAACCTCTCTTAAGATCTCAAGTGGTGTATGAAACCCCCTATGACCGGCGGTGGCCGCATCATGGGCGTGACTTAACATCAGGCTTCGGAATGAGGTAGGGACCACCCACTGATCATGGCCAGCTTGGGATTTCCTTACCAACAAACTGTCTTGGATTTGGAACATCTTTGGACATTTCATCAACACTCTAAGGTCCTCTTTCCCAATGTAATCGGTATCCGCCAGGGGAAAGTTCTTAGGGTTCTCAATGTGTTGGTAAAACTTACCAATTATTGGATCCCCTTTTTGAGCCGTAATCAAATCGGCATCTGGGGTCTCCTTACTCCATTGTGCAGTTGTAAAATCATTGTGAGCATTTGTCTGGTACCTAGTGATAGCCGTGACTGGGATTTCCCCCAACAGGGACTCAATCTCTATTAGATCCCCTTGGATGGCCCCGGTTTTGGCCAGCTGATCAGCTAAGTAATTTCCAGTTTTGTCTGGTCCCTCAACTTTGGAATGACCCTTGATCTTTTTCCAGTAGATGGTCATCAAATTCGATGTGACCAGATCATCAATGTTTTGGATCAACTTCCCATGTTTCAAGTGTTTGTTGTTAGCACATAGCATGCCTCTGGTTTTCCAATTGACCAGGTGCTCCACGAATTATGACCAGTTCGTGGAGTCGATGTTGGACAGCAGTGAGGATGGCTTGATGCACAGCCATCAACTCTGCTACTTGACTACTTTGGGGACCGATTTTGTACCCATGGGAGGGTTCTGGAGACTCATTCACCCACGCATTCCCTACGCCGGCCACCAGTTCTTTTTCCCCGTTGTTTTCAACATGGTAAGAGCATCCATCCACATAGACAGTGGGCATTCCCCAAAACTTGTCCTCTTCAAAGACTTTGTGTGGGGAATTAAGGTATGCCTCCATGTTGTCCTTGATTTTCAGACTTTCATCCTCAAGACAGTTTTCTCTGGAACAGTCATGCATGTCAGCCAGACCTTGCGCGAGGGGACTCTTCTTGTTTTGGCCATATCTGACCTCCACAGGAAAACCTTGCATTGACAGAATCCAGGATGTAATTCGGGAATTACTCACATTTCCGGCCCGGATTCTGTCACTTTGGAGATATTGCAGAGGCTGGTGTGGAGTCTCCACTATGATGTGTTCCCCCTGGATGAACTGGCGGTAATTCTTCAATGCCCACACCGTTGCCAGGAGTGCCTTCTCACAATCGTTGAATTTTTCCTCCACAGAGGATAAAGTTTTGCTCGCATAGGAGATTACTTTATTGACCTTGTCATGCTTTTGGTATAATACTGCCGTCAAGCACGTATTAGAGAACCCTGTCGCCAGGAGGAACTCCTTGTTTCTGACAGGGTAAGATAGGCAAGGCGCTTGTGAGAGGCTTCTTTTGAGTTGTCTTACTGCCTCGGATTGTTCTGGACCCCATTCCCACATGACCCCCCCTCTTCAAGAGATGAATCAGGGGTCTGGTGATCTCTGCGTAGCCCTCAATGAACTTTCTGCTGTAATTAGTCAGTCCAAGGAGGCTGCTTAGTTCCCGCAGAGTTGTGGGGTCTTTCAGTTTCTGAAGTGCTTCCACTTTCTTTTCTTGGGGGCAGAGGCCCTGAGGAGAAATCTCATGCCCCAAGAAATTAATACGGGTTCTACACCACTGTGCTTTCTGAAAGGAAAGTTTGGCTCCGGCGGCCCACAACTGTGTCAGAACATAACGGATCGCCACTATATGTTCCTCCACAGATGAACTTTTGATGAGGGCATCATCTACATAAGCCAAGTTACCCCTTGCACCCAGGTCGGGCATGGCCTTGTGTAGGAAAATGTTGAACTCATTGCCGGAGTTGAGGTATCCGAAGGGAGTCCGGGTCCAAGTGTACTGCTGGCCCCCAAAGGTAAAAGCCAGTTTGTATTGGTCCTCCCTACTGACAGGCACGGTCCAGTATCCATTGGTCAGGTCTATTACGGTGAATACCTGCGACCCCTGAATCTGGACCAGCCCTTGGTCAATGTAGGGCAGAGGCCATCGGGAAGTATGGACTCATTTGTTGAGCTCCCTAAGGTCGGCGAAGAGTCTCCACTGGCTGTTTGGCTTCAATATTCCCAGCACCGGATTATTGAAGGTGCTGTGTACTGGATGGATTATCCCCGGGACTCAAGGTTCTTAATTATTTCTGTAAGAGACTCCATTGATGTGAGAGGCAAGCAATATTGTTTCACAAACACTGGAGTCATGCCAGGGTCCGTGGGAATTGTTGTTGTGTGGATGTCGGTGCGACCACAGTCATATGAGTCTACCGCAAAGAGATCTTGGAAATCCAAGAAAACTTGTTTCAACTTTTGCTTCTGTTCCAGAGTCACGCAGGCATCAGCTAGGTTGACTCTCTCTTCCACCATCTGCCTGAAGCCTGGAAAGACTTCTGGTTTTGCTATCTCAGTGGCCTCCTCCAGCTGGGTGGAGAAGTCCCTGGTCAGAGTGCTGATTTGGACTGGAGGCTTCAGGTGGGAAAGACCATTCCAATAATGGTGCCTGCGGCTAGAGTAAATCGTCTTTAAGTTGCTGTTATCCACCTCTATTGGAATGGTGTCATGTTCTATGTTGACTAATGGTGTTGGGTTTACCCCTAACCCTTGCTGTTGGAGAAAAGCATTTAGATGAATATAAGCATCAGGGTTTTTCAATGTTTACCTCTTTTAACTTTCACTTCCAGGGAGAATTGTCTGGTCCTTTCTGGGATGGTGACTTCCTCTTTAATCTGAATTTCAACTGTATAAGGTAGCAATTGAGCCGACCTAAATGCTTTTTCTGGATCATCAAAGCCCATGGGATTATCCGCTAATCGGGACCAAGCTTTGAAGTTTATTACGTCCAAACTAATGGCAAAACGATTGAGAATATCACTGCCTAAGTAAAAGGCGGCAGTGACGTCTCGCACGACCCAACAATTATGGACTATGCTCTTGTTGCCAATGGAGATTTTGAGCATACACCTGCTTGGCAGGAGATGTTTGGAATTTGGTGTTTCCAGATCTATTTCCCATTTGTCTATCAGTTTGAATGTGGGAATGGCCGGATCTTTTGGGAGTTGGCAGAACATGGCTTCACTGATGAAGCTCTTACCGTTGTTCACACACACTCGAGCGAGAACATAGTCCTTCCCATCATTTGACTGAACAGGGATGAACAACTGCTCTCCAATTTGCGGAATATCAGCCAGGCTCTGAGCTGATTTCACATCTTTCTGGACTATCGGAGTGGGAATGTCTGATTGTGGATTAGTAAAGAATGTCAGAGTGTTTCCTTCCAGTGTGGAATACCACCTTAAACTGGAAGGAAGGTTGATTTTCAGAAATAGAGAGGACCCCCCATCACCAGTCTGTTGTCCTACTGCTATTACTGTCACGTCTGGAATTTGGTTGTTCTGGAAGTGAAATTCTACTTGGCCAGATTTTTGTTCAACCATGTGGCATGTGCCGTTTAAACTAACATGGTTGACAGTCTGTTTTAATTTTATTGGTCGGCTAGTCTGGGTCCAGAGGACCTTGTTTACGCAATCTATTAGGGGTGACAACCTTCTCAGGAGGTCATTCCCTAGCAAACAAGGGGTGCCCTCTGGAGTCACTATTATGACCGGGTGTTTCACCTTGTGTCGCCAAATTTTAATGTCCAAATCTGCAGTCCCCTCAACGGGAATTTCCTTCCCGTCAAAGTTCTGATGTTGTCCAGGAAGAGAGGTGAGAGGAATACGGTAAAGCCCTTCTGGACAGAAGAGTAGCTTGGGATCCAGTGTCCACCAGTGCCAACATTGTACTTTGCCCCTGCACTTGTACCGGGGCATGGTATCTTCCCTCCTTCTCCTCAAGAGGGCACAGATAATGCACATTTTTAGACAACTGTTCGGCTAATTTTTTAGTTTTGGACATTGCGAGAGAATAGATTTTGGCAGAATTCTGTGGAGAGTCATGGGAATCTGCAAGAAAAAGTTGGCAACTGTAAATCAGAGCCGTTGTGGGTTCCCCTGGTTCCGGTTCTGGGCCGCCCCCACCTTTTTGGAGGCAGTCACCAGAATGGGTTTGAACCAGGGGATTTTGATGCTGTTGGTTCTGGGATGAGATGATGGGCGACGCTAGCTCAGTCACCACATCTACCCAGTCTGGATTTGGATCCCTTGGGACTCATTTTTCTTTGGGAGGAGTTCCCCCTTCTCTGAAGGAGAAGATCCTTTTCCCAGGATCCTCTGAGGATCCCTCTCCCTCAAATTGGAAGATCTGTACCTCCTCCACAAAATGGGTCTGTTTGGGTCCTTTGTTTCTCCTACCGCCTCTCTGCTCCTTGGGTGGCAGACTTTCAAGGTAGGAGATTTTGTTTCTGGTTCCTGGGTTTCCAGGGGCTGTTTACAAGTGGGGAAGGAAGCTTCCTCCAAGTCTTTACACCCCCCTTCCCCTTGTGCCTCCTCCCTGGGAACCGGTGGGTTATTGGGGTGCTGGCCCCGTCATTGTCCTGGGGCACCAGGCCCAGAGTTTGGGGCATTCTGTGCCAGTATGCTCATCTGAGGGTTCTGTTGAGCCCTCAGCATGTGACCCTGATCCAGTGCCATGTTTTGGACCTGGCGCTCTAACTGTGAAACCCGCTCAGGCTGATACGGGGTTCGGTTTTCTCCCCTGGGCTGATCCCGCGAAGGGTAGCTATCCCTTCTCTGGTAGTACCCCGGGTTGGGAAGATTTGGTACCCCTCCACCCCTGGCCTCCCCTCTCCCGGATTAAGTGGTCTGGGCTCAGGGAATTGGGGAAAGAAGGATGGATGATTTTGGGGTTGCAAACTGGGTGGATACCTGGGAACAAAGTTGTGCCCAGTATTTGGGGAACTTCTGCCCTCATGTGGGAAGTTAGGAGGGAAGTTCCTTGGGTTGGGTGCCTGGTTGGACCCCCCCCCCCCCCCCCCCTTGGGCTGGAGGAGTACACACATACCCCAGGATGGGTCGGTTTCCCTTGTACCAGGGATTTACATAATCAGGGGAATGAGGGATCCCATTTGTGGGACTACCTCCTTGAATCCCTGTTTGTCACTGGCCCGAGGGCCTTCTGGGCTTAGAGTTATTCTGCGCAGGCAAGTTTTTAGGCCCCACATCTCCAAATCTAAAATGGGGGCAACCTTTACCTCTACCACCTTAGCAGCAGCAGGGGTGCTGGTTGATTTGGGGCTTTTCTGGGCGTTATTTTTTATCTTCTATGGGCTTCTGCACTTCATAGATCTGGGTAGCCTGTTCAATGATCCAGTCTAGTGACCTTTTCTCGTTAAAATGTCTCACTACCTGGGTCATTATGTATTTGGGTAAGGCATGGAAAAACGTATTTACAAACTCTTTCCTGTCCGTGCGCACCCTTTTTGTAGTCTGTGCAAAGGCATGCTTCAATTCCTGCACAAATTCTTGTGGGGCCTGATCCTCCCCATATTGCAAATTGTAGGCTGCCTTGCGAGCCTCTTGGAGATTTCTGTGAACAGAAAAATGTTTCAAGATAGCCGCCCTATATGTGGACCATCTTGAATGCTTTTGGTTCTCCAGCCCCGCAAAGAAACTGGTGTATGCTGGGGAGAATGTCCATTTGACATACTGAATGCAGCTACTGCTGTCCTTCAAATGGAAAGTCTCCATCATTTGCTCATAAAGCTCCAAGTGTTCCCAAACAGAATACTTGGCGTTCTTGTGATAAGGGGTGATGGCACTCCTTATTGCCTTAATCTGTTTTAAGGGGTCCGTAAGTAAGGCCCTTTTTGCCTTATTGGCCTTTTTGGTTCGGGTAACCCTGGTCCTTTCATCCTCTGACTCAGAAGCACTGCTCCCAGAGGTGCCCGTCTGATCTTCCGGGTTTTCCCGGATTCTGCAAGCCTGGGAATGGCTCGCAGAATGTGGGGACCTGGTCTCCTGTGTCCTGTGATGTTCAGAGGAGTCTTCAGATTCCTCCTTGCTGCCAGGATTTGATGAGTACCCCCCCACTGGCCTAACTGGGCAGAGGTTTTTAGGATACCCTTAGTCGGCCTACTCTCCTGGGGTTCCCCACTAAATTGCACTGTACTTGGGTGCCCATACCCTGATGCCCGCCCATCCATTCCTGGGTGGCACTGGCCTATGAGCCCCATACTTTTGGCTGGATAGTAATCTGCAATCCCTGTGGCCCTGTGCTCATGGGTGCCAGGGGACATGGGGTGGCAGAGTCCAGGGACTGGGAGAGATGAAGGCCTCTGGTACTAGGGCTCCTGAGGTTATGCTCAGGTGTTTCCCTTTCCCAGCGAACCTCATCTCTATCAGCCCCTGCTCCCTGTTACCATGCAAGAGCCTGTGCTTTCAGTTCCTCAGTCTCTATCAGTCTCTCTTGCATGGCTACCTGTTGCTGGAGCCTATCATTGTGCTGGCAGAGAGCCTCATTATCTCTCTCTGCTTCCTGGTTAGTCTTGGAGTACTGGGCCAGTCTTTGCTGCAGGAGGGTTACCTCCTGAGTACCATCCCTACTGGCCTGCTCCTTTCTTGCCAGAGCATCTTCCACCCTCCTGGTGTGCTCTAACAACTTCTGATGCTCTTTTTGGAGGTCACCCAGGAGGGCCAAGTGATTTTCTTCAATTTTTTCTTTTAGTCGGCAGACTTCCTGGCCTAAGGTGTCCCTTTCCTGACTAAGAGCCTGCATCTGTGCCTCCAGGTCGTCCCTCTGCCTTTGAAAGGCACCAGCTTTCTGGCGTTCTTCCTCAAATTCTGTCTGGGTATCCACGTCTTTCAGAATCAGCTTGTTGATCTCTGCCTTCTCCCTATCTAGGTGGCTTTGCAGGGTGACTACCTGCTCTGGGCATGCCCTATTGAAGTCCAGTTGTTGCTCCAGATTTTTCTGGCTCTACAGTAGGGAGTCCAAACCTTCTTGGTACTCCTTCTGCAAGGCCAGAAATCTGGTATCCTGGTCAGACTTTTCCTGTTGCAGGATACCCATATCCTCTTTGATTTTAATGAGATACTGTCTACTCTCATTTTCTGACTCCTGGCTCCTGTGCAGCCTCTGCTCAGAAGAGACCAGGTCAGATTGGGCCTTCTCTAATGCCATCTGTTGCCTATTTCCCAGATCTTGGCCTTCAGCACATTTGTCCTGTATGGCTCCCATATATAAATATAAATATGCCGCTATCCTGACAATCTTGTCGTGCTCATCTTTGGCTTTAAGGGCCATATAGAGTTCACTCAGGGTCACATGTAATGGACCTTGATCTCTCCATTTGTCTGACCCTGTTGCAGTGATCTGGGGTCAGATTGCCTGCAACCACACCGTCTGGTCTTGTTCCGTCCATTCGCCTCTCACAAATAGCTTATGTAAGAGGTGTTCTCTGGCTATTTTGATATCTAGCAAGGTCGTCATTCTGGAAATTGATTTCCTTCCTGACTTACAGAAGTTTGTATTTTATTTAACAAAACAGACCGTCTCCTTAGAGCGTCCTTCTTTTGAAGGGTTCTTTTACAGTGTAACACAGCGTGGTGATCCAACAGGATGTATGTATCCTCTCAGTTAGCACACTTAATAAGCTGCACAAGTGGTAGATCTAATCCAGACGTCCCGGCTCGAGCCCCCACTCTGTTAAGTGACTTCAACTCAGCACTCCAACTAAGTCAATGCCTAGTCTGGGATGCCCAAGGGAAGCCCTTATTTATATATTTTTATGACAAGTTCATAGATCTGGGTGATAAACCCTTGTATAACGCCCCTCTCTTTGAATCCCCCTGACCTCACTGAGCCAAGAAGTAGGTTTGTTTTGCAAATTAAAAGATTTATTGAAAAATTAAACAATATATATATCACACTTTTATAAATAAATTAATATTTGATAGCACACTTATGAATATGACAGTGATCAACAATGGATAATATTACGCTAGCACAATTTTTTTTAATCACTTAGGAGTTGGTATAGAACGGATAAGGTAGCAGAGAATACTTTATGGTTTCAAGGAAATGCAATGATGGAAAAGAATGCAGCACAGGGATAAACTGATATGGTTTCAACAAGAGATAATATAATCACTTTTCCCCTTGTGGCAATTCACTCCCCCCCTATGCAATATAAAGAGATGGACGGAGAGCACACAATTTTCAGGAATATAATCAAATGCAATACAAATTCTAGTTCCCCCCTAGCAAGCTTAGAGCAACCGGTATGCTTTTAAAACATGCAGAAATATTTTTAATGTGATTTGTAATGAAGTGAAAATATGCTAAAAATGATTTTAATTCCCTATAGGAGATTCAGGGTGGGTGACAGCTACTTTGAATTAGTTCAGGTCAACACTAGCAATCATTCATAAGGGATTATCAGGTTGAAAACGAATTTCAGCAATGGAGGCAAAAGACAACTATTTTTGAAAGGTGAAGAAGTGGTGTCAAATTGCAATTCGCGGAACTTTTTCCGAGTGTGTTGAGCGCGATTACGGAAAAACTATAAGGAGTAGGGGCTTGTTGGAATGCTTAGATTCTTAGCTTTAACATGACAGTTAAGTCTTGCTTCTAGAACGTGCGATTCAATAGATACGGACAATTTAGTGGAGGTAGATTCTCAGAAATAAAGTAAGATTCAAATGACAAATGACACTTTCACAAGTTTGAAATCACAGAATGGACACACAATTTCTATGCAGTTCTAAATAGGTGGACATGGTTTGAATTAGATTATTTTAAACTAAGAGATTGGTTTTGCACAGCTCTGGCTGGATAATCACTCCTAATTTTGGAACGAATGGGCCTCGTCACAGATCTGGTCAACAAGTTTAGCTGCGGTTCTCTCTGCTCTGCTGGTCTGGATCTCTGGTTCTGGCAAAAGTTCTTGGCACTGCACAGCGGTCTGGTCTGGTCTGCAGTTTGGATACAGCTCTGCTTTCTGGGTCTGGTACTGGGTTCTAGGCCAGAATCAAACAGCTCGCCCGGCTTTTGAATTATTTTGGTTAGGTCGCTGGATTCTGAGGTCTCTGATGGATTCAGCTTGTGGACTAGGCCTCTCTGCTACAAGTTCTGAAGTCTGGATTCTAAGTTCTGGTTCTGGAGTCTTCTGGCAAAGCGCTTCGCAAGAAATCAGTTTGAAGTGGAAAGTGAATGTGTCTACCTTAGTCTCAGGGGCTCTTTTTATGTCTTTTGAAAGTGGGTGGGAAGGCTGACTTTCTATGCCCAACCCTCTGAGGATCCTGATAGGCTATAGGATTCTCTGTTGCCTGACTGGGGAACTGAACTGTGAGTCATCCTGTGTCATCAGACATCATTTTTATGGCATACAGAAAGAACACTCCCCTTGTCACTTTGCACACAAATCTATTTTTGACTTAAATGCATATTTATCTATGTACAATTTTTTCAAATATTATATGTCCAATTAACATATTTTCTGTAGCGCCAAACCATCTGATCCCTGTCTTTGTAAGATCTTGTGTTCACTTCTGACAGAATTCTGCCCTTTTCATCCAGAACACAATCTCTAAACTTTTCCAGAATTTACACAAATGTGTGCAAGGAATATGGGCATCAGATGATGAAGTGTCAGATTTTTAACATACAGACATTTGGAGTAATACCCTATTTTCTGCTACTACCCCCCCAGAACATACCGCAGAGTCCTAACACCTCTTAAAATGTCCACAGAAAAATCACAGGAATAATGATATTATTGATATCATTTTGTCAATTTTGTACTATGAATTATCCATCTTTCTAAAATTATGCTCTGGCCCAGATGGGCGTGTTTAGGTCCCAAAGCACATGGGGGAATTTCTGGTTTGTCCCCGCCTCCAAGCTCAGCTGGATCACAGAGGCAGTGCCCCTCCCATTTCCTTCCAAGAGGAAGCCATTTACGCCCCCCTGATTTAGCAATTGCTTGGAGCAAAGGGAATTTCATTGTTCTGTTTTCCTCCAGTCCCAGGTACCCCTCCCCTGATTCAATCAGAGAGGTGTAATCTGCTTTTGGTGGGGCAGAAGAAGTCAGGCCAGGCCTGTGAATGCAGTTGCCGGGCAGAATTCAATCTCCTTTAAGCCAGGCTTCAGCCAAAGGACACTTTTGTTCCCATTTTTCTTCATTCAAATCAAACTTACAATTTTGACACATGCAGCTAGAACACTGATTCTAAGTTCAAAACTATGACATTTAAACAGTTGCAACCTATGTGACACTCAAAAGTAGGTCACTCATTTATTTTAAACATTTCGATTTTAGTGGCTTTAAATCCCATTTCACTTAAGATGCAGACATCCACAGCTCAGCCAGTTTTGTTATGAACATTATTTTAGGCTCTTCATCTTTCCAGATTTGGCATGCACACAAGACTTCATTCTACCAGACGTCTGCCGGTGTTCAGTAAGATTTTTGAATATCTTGCACTGTTTGAAATAGGCATTTTGAGCTTGCATTCAGAGAAACAAAGGTGATTTCAAAGCGCTTTTTTGAGCTAACAGGCACTGCTGTTTTTCCTTTGGCACCACGTTTCACTCATGGTGCTTCTGGCCCATCACGCTCCCACTGGTGGGTGGCGGGTCAGGCGATCATTTTGGTGTGCGCAAAAACTGCGCGGTTTTTCTGGATTCCAGCGCAAATGTGGGCTTTTCAGCCATCTTGGATTTTCTAAGCCCACAGCACCAAATGTTGCAGCATAATAACTTGAACGTGGGTCAATACACCTGACAAAATATTCCTACTTCCAAAGGCTCTCCAACAACTTAACTTAGGACTCCATGGGAATGGGGATACTAAAGCACCGGCACCACTGGCACCGTTACAAACGGTGCCGGTGCTTCCTTGAAAACACTCCTAGTAGGGGCCTGAACTCAGAGCAGGTGAAGCCTGATGGGAGTACAGTGCCCCTACCGGCACACTCTTAGTTTGACAGTACAGAAAGGGTGACAGTAGCATTATTTCTGGACCACCAAACTTATGAAGAGGCCCTGTGTATCAGGTATACGGCAAGGATTGGACTACTGTATATGAATACTAAAATTCACCATAAACAAACAGGAAGATCCACGAGAATTCTTAATGTATTTACCACAAGTACTAGAAACCAAAAACATCCCTATAAATGAAATCTTCTAGATTTCATACATGTGGAAACACTCATGCACTCCCTGCAACAATGTTTCACAAGAGCACATCCCTAATGAACAATGTGTTTATGTATCCATACCAAATTCTGAATCCATTCCATTTCACCAGCTTCTGCAGAATGCAAATCATAGCATATTGTGAATTATTTGTAATTCAGACAATCGTTCCAGCATACACATAAACTCACATGCCCAATCCTTGATACTAATGCTTCTAAGGTACAATTCAGATGGTACTAAAAACAACTGTAGGCTTATTAGTTTCATACATGGCCAAGTATATCTTGGCAAGAAAACCTTCACAACAGTGGGCATAACCTACCACACTGGTGTCACAACCACTTTAGGCCACTATACTGCACATGTCAACAAAAGAAGTGGTTGTTTTGAATGTAACAACACTTCTGTGAATCCAAAACATAGGTTACCAGCAAATCTAACAAATGCCTACTTAATATTCCTTCAACCCAAATTTAGTCACTAAAGTATAGCACAATTAATAGTTAGAATATGCCAACAGGTATCTAACTACATCTATAATCCTATAATAGTTCTTTTAAAACCAAAGACAGTTAGAATATGCCAAAGGGTATCTATCTACTTCAAAAATACCCTTCATCGCAAATACACTTCAAATATGGCATAACAGTTCTTGTTACTGCAATTCTTCGTGTAAAATTCATATAATTACAGTACATCAGCGTTAACACAAAATCTAACAAATGCCTACTTAATATTCCTTCCCCCCAAATGTACTTACTCAAGTATAGTACAATAAACAGTTAGAATACACCAATAGGTATCTTACTACAACTAAAACACTATAGTATTACCTTTAGAATTCAAGACAGTTAGAATACGCCAGCGGGTATCCAACTACATTAAAACACCCTTCATTGTAATACACTTCAATTATGCCATCACAGTTGTTCTTACTGAAAAACATATTGTAAAGTCCAATATAGTTAGAATACACCAACGGGTATCTAAGTACTTTAAACATTCCCTTAATTACAGCACACTTCTAACAAACCCACTATCACACTTACACTCACAAGATTACGGTCGTTTTCTTTTTAATCCATTATGGATTATTTTCCCAATGACCCAATGATTATTTAATGTCAATACAACAACAGTGTAGCACACACTTATGTTGTACCAAACATAGTACAGAGAATGTAAATGTATATGAAAAAATGCATGGAAGTAAAGATTTTAAACTATCTTGCTTAACACATTACACTGTTTATTTTCACAGAAAAAGAACCAATTATTCCACCTTTATTACCGTATGCAACTAAGTAACCATACAAAGTACTATGCTATTTGTTATCTTCACAAAGAAACAAATACATATTCCATAAGCACTATCCTCAATTTTACTGCAATCATAAATACCATATACACTTCAATGATATGTTTACCCCCCTACAGAACCTTTAATTACTATACACATATCCCTGTAGTGTGTGTGGCTAGGCCATGCCCCTGAGAATCTGGCCACTGCCCACAACCACCACAATATAATTGAACCATATAACAAGTACGTACAACACACCTTCAAATAACAAGACTCAACCAGAACCCTCTGCAATCCAAATGATGTCCGCGGACAGCACAATTGACCGCAGACTCTGAAGCACCTGCACATCCTTTTCTCACCAATAAAAAACAGCTCCATATCAACTTTATTCAACTCCCTCCCTTTCCAGGCCCTCTTTCGTCCACCAAATAATCACAAATGTGTTTTCCAGACTTTTTCCTCATCATGCTGTCCGCGTTCAGCGGCGATGTCCTTGGACTCGGCGGCACCTGCAAACCTATTTTTCACCTTTAAAAACAGCTCCATATCAACTTGATTCCACCCTGCCACCCTTTCTATGCTCTCTTTCTTCCACCAAATAACCCCAAATGTGTTTTACATAGATTCTGTTCACCACAGTGTTCGCGGTCAGTGCTGGCTGTCTGCAGATCCAACATGGCGACCTTTTCAAAAATGGGGATGCACCTCAAATTTTTCACCATCCAGTCAGCATGCATTTTTTGGTGTCCACGGACATCAAGTAGCCTCCTGATTCGTCCAGAGGTGTCCCTGGACTCCGAATCAGGAAATGAGTGAGCGGACCCGACCCAGATATGACACTTTTTTTGTACCTACTTTTTGGCCTTTTTTTAAAAAAAACGACTTGACGGATTTACACCAACTTTACAAATGCACACTTTTGGGACCAATCACTACTCCTGGTGCAAGTTTGGTGAAAATCTGTCCAGCGGTTTGGGCTGTGGCTTGAGCAAACATTATTTTCCATTGTGTCAATGAGGGTTTCAAAAATGTTGGGTCCTCTCCTATATCTTTGCCCCTCCCCTGAGCAAACTACACCAAACTTCGGAGAATCATTCCAAGGGGGCCATATACTTTATTTACAAAGTTTGATGAGGATTCATCCGGGGGGGGGAGCAAAATTACAAGCTGCTCAAAAAGTGCCATTTCTATGAGTTCAGCAATTTAACATAACTACAGGGTCGCTACCACAGGCCCTGTAATTTGGGAAAGTTTGTTTGTATGTTCGGGTTTGACGCTAGCTGCATAAGAGTTGGTAGGCTGAAATATTGGCCTTAGGTCAGCATACAAGTCTGGTGTTTAATGGCGATAATAACCCCACCCATTCGCCCTACACACAGCAAGGACCGGCCCAGTGCGTATGGCAGATTTCAGGAGATTGACGATTTTGCGATTGTTGGCTCCGGCCTCACAGCAGTTGGTGGGCTGAAGTTTTGGGCCAAGGTCGGCATACTAGTCTGGGGTGTACTGGCGATAGTGAAATCTGTCCAGCCCCACCCATTCGCCCAGCACAGGGCAGGGTCTGGCCCTGTGCTATCAGTATAGGCAATTTAGGGAGATTGCCGATTTTGCGACCTATTCAAAAATCGGAGGTTAGGACACCAGGTCAGCATATCAGTCTGGGGTTTACTGGTTTTGGTGAAATTTGACCAACCCCACCCATTCGTTCTGCACAGGCGTGGAGTGGGGTCTGGCCCTGTGCTATTAGTATAGGCAATTTTGGGATATTGCCAATTTTGTGATTTTTCAAAAATAGGAAGTTATGACACAATAAACATATGCAAGGATACAGCAGACCTCCACGTACATGTCAGCTATAGGACTGTGCAATGATGGGTGGTACAGCTAGTATATATTTATTTGTGAAAGTGTGTTTGTATGTTCAGGGTTGGCGCCAGTCCCATGACAGTTAGTGGGCTTATAGTTTGGCCCAAGCTCGGCATACCAGTGTGGGGAGTATCGCCAATAGTGACATTTGACCAACCCCACCCTTTTACCCTGAACAGTGCGGGCTCCGGCCCTGGCTATCAGTATTGATGGTTTGGGAACATTGCCAATTTTGTGATTGTTGGCTCCAGCACCACAAATGTTGGTGGGCTTACGTTTTGGCCTGAGGTCGGCATTCCAGTCTGGGGTGTACTGGCAAGAGTGAAATCTGACCAACTCTACCCATTCGCCCATTCCTCCGGTCCAGTGCTATCAGTATGGGTGATTCAGGAAGATTGCTGATTTTGCGATTGTTCGCTCCAGCCCCACAACAGTTGGTGGACTGAAGTTTTGGCCTGAGGTCAGCATACAAGTCTGGGGTGTACTGGTGATAGTGAAATCTGACCAACCCAACAGATTCAACCTGCACAGGGCTGGAGCAGGGACTGGCCGAGTATTCAGTATAGGTGATTTCGGGTGATTATTGATGTTTTGATTTTTCTAAAATAGGAAGTTATAACACAGTAAAACATACACAAGGCAATAGCAGACCTCCATGTGCATGTCAGCTACAGACACAAGCAATGCTGGGTGGAACCACTAGTTATCAGATAATTTAATCAATTGCCTTCTGAAGAAATTGCACATTTAATTAGGTTGTGGTAATTCATTACATTAGAACATTTCAAATTCAATGGTTAAGGGTCTAATCTTCCATGCTCCCTCCAGAACTAAAATAATGGAAAACGTAGTGGGCATCAGAGACAATACCAACATTGTCTTATCAATATGTGCAATCTAACGGAGGCAGAGAGCAATGAGTGAGCCCAATGCTAAGGGCTACTAAACTCTTGATCAATTTAAAGCCAAAGTCTTTAAATGTGCTGCTGACAAACTAGGAAAGTATCAATTATTTACCAGGATTTGCTCTCATATTTTAAATTAATTCATGAAGTGCCAACTCATCTGTGGAAGCTGGATTCATGCACTTGGCATGGGATCGCAAATATTGTTGAAAATTGTGGAATTGTGGAATTGATTACTACTGAGGCGATATCGGGCCAGACCCACCCAACTGGTAATGGCCCGCCACCCGAGTTAAGGGTCTGAGCGAAACAAGGTCCCTTAACACAGGCGGCGGGCCATTACCAGTGGTGGTCAGCCTGCCCCTGTGGGTTGTATCACCATTAGCCCAAGCAATTCCAACAGAGGTGCTAGGGTGTTAAATTTAACATAAAGATATAAAACGTACCTAGCGGTGTAGAACAGTGCTATGTTTTATGAAGTCTGTTTTCCATGTTGATGGTTGTGACATCATCAACAAGGAAACAGACTTCAGAAACCATTTACTGCGCTGAGCTGTGCCACAAGTTATGTATTTTTCAACACTCTTAGCACCTGCATTAGAATTACACTGGTGCTAAGAGTTGAGGATGAGCGAGGAAGGGAGAAGGGCATTGACCAACAGTACTCAGGCTGCTTGGAACACAGGCTTATACCAGAATATACAGCCTGCATTTCAAGCTTCCTAATTGGCCAGCACCCCCTTCAATGGTGCTAATGCTGAACACATTCAGAAAGCACATGTTCTGACATCTCCATAACACTGTACTCATTTGTGACATTTGATAATATGGGCAAATCCATATGGAAATGGTCATGTTAGCAGTGGAGATGCTAAGTCCAGAGGCTTACTGCTACAAAACTTCATACTAACAGGTTTTAATATTACAAAGTTTAATGAACGGAGGATAGCACAGGGGCAACACGCTGGTCATGGAAGCAAGACCATGCAGAGCAGCAGAGGTTCAAATCCCAGATCCGTGCTTAGAAACTTAGGTGTGCTATAAAATAAATCTATAAAATAAAATAAATAAATGACACTCAATTCATTGACTTAAGAAGGATGAAGGGTTGAATCAGCTTTGTCAAGATTTCTCCCTGTGTCCTTTTGACTGTGAAATGTTGCCAGGCTGGAAGAAAATGAGATGAAGTCTTAACTCGTGGAGTTACAGTGACATCTTGTTAGAGAGATTCACTTTATCTATTCAATGCTGGATTGCTGAAATGGCTTGCAAGCTGGGTCTGTAGCATAGTGAACTAATGCATCCTCTACAGGTAGCTGTGTTTGATCTCATGGTCAGAGGTTGGTATCCTGAAAGTCTACGGACTGCTATACCCAACCAAGCATGATGCACTGAAAACCAGTGAGTTGGGTAGCAATTACAAAAATCATTGGCAAAGTCAACAGTTTGGGCTTTTGTGAAGGCATTTGAACAGGCATTTGCTAGGCATTGGCATAATGGTAATAAGATCACAACAGCTGGAAAGAAGAGAGATTTGGCCTTGTTGTTGCTGATTTCTTAAAAGGACTTCAGTGCTTGGAAGAGATATATATCAAGTGGTTGAAGGCATGCATGGTTAATACATTTTGTATTATTCCAGTAGCCATTTGCAGCTGTTAAATATTAACTCCCAGCAGACTGCAAGAAATAACTGTGACAGGATAAAGTGAGAGAGATGAGGAGGATGTGTTTTTGGCAGGGGGGAGGGGCAGGTTAGTGGGTGGGAATGTCCGTAGAGATTAGCATTGCCTGGGACATACAATGGGTGAGTAAATAACCAAACAACACCCAAAAGCTGTGTGCCGCTCCTAACATGTTATCTGCCTCCTACCTTTAATCCAATGAAAAAGTTCTGGCTTAAGCGCCACCTAATAGCTCAAAGTAAAAAAGGGGTGATTATCTGTAAAGGCTTCTGGAGAAAATACCTCCTTTCTGTGAGAGAGCATCTCAATGGCAGTTGACTATATAAGATATTATCTCTTCGGGATAGGTTGCAGTATGTTCTGTCATGTGTGACATTGTTTTCATGACTTATTATCAATATAAGATTTGCATAAAGCTCTTTAAATCTGCCTGCCATTACAACATTAATAAAAGTAGCAATGGTCCACATCAAACAGACTCCAAGGAGAGGGGAGAAGAGGATGTAGAATTGGACTCGTGCCGCTTAGAGCTGGGATCGGCAAATTGCAGCTCTACAGATTCTTTGGATTACAACTCTAATTATGCCACGCAGATCATTGACTATGGTTCCTAGGGCTGATAGGAGTTGTAGTACAAAACATCTGGAAAACAAAACCTTGATGACCGCAAGCAGAACAGAAGAGTAAAGACACAACTATTTTCAACATAAAAAAACTAAGCTGGGAAAATCCCTCTTTCCTTTAACTTGTTCACAACGTTCTTCCCACAATACAGAATCCCAACACCAAACAATCCAATGGGGGCTCAGATTCGTGTTGCCCGCAATTCGGTGGCAGGGACGTGTTATGTGTACGCTTTCGCGTAAATGGGTCCCTGCCTCTGAATGTTCCTCATTTGCACGGCACAGTGCAAAAGGGAGGGCAAAAGGGCAGTACACACGCGTGTACGACACCCTTTTGCACTGCACCGACCAGATTGAGTAAACGCTGATTGCCATGTACGCATGGCAAGCATCCTTTACAATGGATTCATATGCAAAAAGCCAGCAGACTCCATAGGAATCCCCAGAATGTGTGACGAAAATCCATGCAGGCGCAAATGCTGGAGTATTATCGAGAGGAAGGGATCGGCAGAAGCGTAAGTTACTTTCCGCCTCTCATCTCCTCCATACAAATCAATGAAAAGGAGCTGTGATGGAAAAGAAATAACAAGTTGTATTTCCATTACGGGTCATTTAAATTGAGCACCCATGTGTTTGCAACACCAAACTCATTCCCTTCTCCTTTTGATAATGCCAAGCTAATTTGAAAAAAAGAAAGGTTGTCACATAAAACCGTGCTAGTTGATTAAGTGTTGTTAATTGCCCTTAGCTCTTAAGCTTCGCGTTGGGTTTCCTCGTAGTAAATGAAATACGTCTTTGAGTAAAGTGCTCGCTTGCCACATCTGCTCGGCTATAACAGAGAGCCTTCTTTCAGCAGATAACTGGTTCCAATTGCAGATCGTGCTCAGCTGTCATCCATTAGTTTAATACCGAGAAGAATTAGCTTTCAAATCAATAGCGAAGACCAAGAAAAAAAAAAAAAACACATCTGTGTTTTGCCAAAAGCGGGAGACGTCAATGCGTGATTTGCCATTCTCTTCTTCAGCTTTTTCCATTTGTTTTTGATTTAGTGCAAGACCTCAGAAACCAGAGACCGACATCCTAATACAAAAGCTGTTTCAAATTGTGTGCAGCAAGTTTTTAAGCACATTAGCAACCAGAACAAGCTGTCCTCGTGCTAACCGGCCCAGCTTTGTTCTTGATTGTGGAAAATCTCACTTTAACTGCCCTCTAATTTGTTGCAGATCGCTACTGCACAAGCAGCTGCTTTGGCATGTGATTAGACGCACACAAAAAAAACACATTATTTTTCCACACAACGTATCAGCGGTGCCAAACTCTGCAACAACCCCTCAGTTGGACAATGCATTCCCAAAAGACAAACCTGCAAACAATTACACCTGGAGATTTTCTTTGATGCTCATATTTACTAAATCGGTCTTAAATCGGTTTATATTAAAAAAAATGTATTAGCTAAAAGTATAGCTGGACATTAACATGCATGGCCAGAATGTGCACAAAGCTAGAATACAATGGGACACGGTTTGTAAGTCCTGTAAATTGCATTGAGGGAACCACTTACCTTTACACTTACAAAGTGCACAAGGGAGGTATACATTGGCTAAATCACCTCTAATAATAACTTGGCATTTATATAGTGCTACGTGTGTGGTGCTCATTGATCTCGGAAGGATGAAGGGCTGAGTTTGGGCCCGCCAGGATTCGAACCTGCGTTAGCAGGCTCTGCACGGATGTCAAAGCGAATGCTCTACTCGCTGTGCCACTTCTGCAGCTACCTATTATACTCTTTTGCACTGTGCAGCAGAACTTGATTAAATGGTAGGCAGCATTTACAATGGATTCCTATGCAATCTACTTGCTTTTTGCTGGTGTAAAAAGCTGACGGATTCCATATGCAGCAACATCATTTATGCCATCATGATTATGTCCCAGTGCAGTAAATGCTTTCCCATTTGCATGGCAGTGAGGATTGGTGGCCGAAAACTGATGTTCCGTTCCGTGCCCACTCTCTGTCATAAAAGTATACTAAAATGTGGAGTAACATAACATTCACGTGTCAAATGTTTATGCATGCATCTTACACATTAATTTTTGGGTACCGTATAACGAAAATGGCTAGCAATAAGGCGACGTAATTTAGTTCCATGTCTTGGATGCATACCTTCAAAGCATATAGAGTGCTCCAGTATCAGGTAATAACATGCAATGAATGTGTGTTAAATGGTTGTATAACATTAAAACAACTTACACAAAGTGGGCTTTATCACGAAATCAGTTTATGCTGCATGTGCTCTCTTGCTTGAAAGGGCACCCAAGCGGATGAAAAAATGGCAATCCTCATTAGTATTTGTATGCTGTCATTTGGGCTTAGAAGCCATGTTTAGTTTCTAAGGTTTGATTACATAGTTTGGGTTGCGTGTACATTTTAGTTTGGTTCAGTGTGTTTCATTTTCTTTTTTAACGTTGTATTCAGTTTTCAGCGAAGTCATGGTAGAACCCCCACACACATGCCATTCTCCCATTAGCTTCGGTGCCTCCTGCCAGGGTATGTGGGTCTGTGCTCTGAGAAGTGCTGTCAGCCAAAACCCACGTCTATCTGCTATTGGTCCTATAAAAAAGTGCTCCCTTTCCCTCTTATGCTATTATTTCGCTAGAGTGTCACTCATTACACGACTCTTCTGTTTTATACACACACACACACACACACTCACCCGTATTAGTGTATTTGCATTAAACCGTACCACACATCCACTGCAATGCACATTTATGTAGTATTGTATTACACAACATGTATTTATTTTCACACATGTTTTCCTTTATGCAATTTTGTTACTGATCATGCAACTGTTTAACATACAAACAAAACTATCTTACTTTTAATACAGTAGTAAAGAGGAGTGTTTGAGCCCCTATACTGAGAACGAACATTGGTCCAATAACCTGTTCTGGGGAGAAATTCCATAGAACCGGGTATTTGACCCATCTTCGTTCTCAGTGCAGGGGCACCTACACCCTTGTTTAATTGGTCAAACTTGGGATTTCACCCTAAGTAACCCAGGGAAATCAAAACATGGACGCCTTGTTCACTGTGCCTTAGAGAGGCTCAGCTTCACCTCACGCTGGAGGCCTAACAAGGCTGAAACACGTGTCTGGGTTGCTGATGGTACTCTTGTTCACAGGAGAATTGCCTAGCATTGTGGTGCTGCACTACTCTTCTGGGTGGGGCCAAACTGATATGCAAATAGAAAATGTCTCCTCTCTGCAGGTTGCAGTGAGCTAAAACGTGGTTGCAGACCCTTCTGAGTGGGGACATTCCATAGAACAGGGTATTTCACCTATGTTCCTTCTCAGTAGAGGGAATCCCACACCCTTGTTTAATTTGTTGATACAATAGTACTATCTCGCTCACACACATAGACTTGCATATATTGTATATAACACTGAGCTAGGCACATATTTGTGTGCAACTACACAAATTGCATTTTGAAACATAACTTTGCTGCATGTATCCGTACTGATGTTTGCTACTGTGAACAGGCTGTTAGTATACCTATAATCCTGACAGATGCACAATTAGTTATGTCAAATGTGTTAATTCAGTACATTACTTTATCGTATGAACACATATTTCAATACTCACAATTATCTTAACATGGTATTATGCAATTGCACTCACACTTGTCTAACTGCATGTTTCTGCTACTGTATGTAAACCTGTCAAGGTATACAGATCTGTTTACGGTATGCAAACGTGTGTTGCTTAAGTACAAATGTGTGACTGTACACAATGTAACACTTTGTTTTATGGTAACCATCAATGTACACATGTGGAAGCTAAGTTACGTCCTTGACTACTTTTAACACACAGTAAACACACTTCTATTTCTATAAACACATCTGTGGAATTGAACACAAAATTGTGTTGCCGGAAGTATGCATGTGCCCGTACAAACACCTTTATTTTCATGCACAAACCCAACTGTGCACAGCTCGCATACATGGCATGATATGCTACCAGCACTAATACTCGTTGATTGACTACGTTTAACGTTTGGGTGGTAGTTGAACCTTTGTGGTAAAACAATTTTCTCTTACTGTAATCTCTTAGTTGTAGATATTAAAATAAGCTATTGCGGGGCAGATTGGATTAATTAGTAGATATTTTCTAGTTTTGCGGGGTGGGATTTAGGCGGTCAGAAGTTAGTTCCATCACAATGATGTCTGTTCCTAGAGGTATTTGGTTAACTAAACAGCCACTTATAACATTTAAAGATGGGAATGGGACTAGAATGATTTCTCTCTTGAAAGCTTTCATAGTGCAACTTGGCATCTTTGCCACCTTCCCTTCGCAAAACAGCTCTGCCGCAATTCTACTTTTTAAAACGTTTTTTATAGAATGTTTGTGGTGCTTATATTCTGTACTTGACAGCACATTCTGACATATTACTCTTTTGTATCTCAAAAAATGGCCTTTTCCATGACACATATCTCCACTATTCCTGCCCCATAATATCCCCGATATAGGCCGGAGACCGCAGTATGATATTCTATCTCTCTTTTTGAAACTTGATGTCTCCCTGCCGCCATCTAACAGTACCTGTTTCATGCAGTTTGGCAACATTGTAGGGGGGTGTCTCAAAATGTTTGGTTTTTCCCATAGATGCAGTAGTTTGTTTTTAAAACGGCCAGAAATTAGGTCAAAAGAATTAGTGATATCTGGGTTTGGTCTGCAGACTCACTTCCCTGTTCGGTCGCCGGATGGGGCTTTGATTTGTCCAGGGGCTATCGTGATGTCAGTGGACATCTGATGCGCCTGCTGATTGGGTGGTGAAAAGTATGAGGTGCGTCATATTTTAGGAAACTCCCGCCATGCTGGATTTGGGGACAGAAGCTGTTGTCTGCCAGATTCGCTGTAAAAACGTATTAAAAAACACAAGATTGCACTTGTCAAACGAAGGAAGTAATCTCTGGGGAGGTGAGGGGTGATGTGGCTGGGATGGAATATGGCCAAAAAAACATAAAAACTGGTGGTTTTTCATCTCCAAAGTTCACAAACAGTCTGGGGACAGCCCTGTGATGTTCGCGGACATCTCATATGTTTGGGGGCATCCATACATATTTTTGCATTACATGGTTGGTGAAAGCAGTTTTTGGATGGAGTATAACTTTGGTGCCACTAATGAAACTGTAAGAGATTTTGTAATATCATTGTAGACGTGACCTTGAATGGTTCTATACAGTTTGCTGCTGCTTTGCCAAGAGGGAACAAAGTTAGAGGCGGGGTCCCAAAATCTTTAACAGGCTTATACATGTGGTGCCATTTAACGAATCTACACAAACGTTTGCAAAAACATTTGAGACCCAGATTTAAATGGTTTTCCAAAGTTTGGTTGGATTATGTAATGAGGGGGCACAATTAGAGGGGGGTATCTACATTTGGAGATGGGTTATATAACTTTGTTGCCGTTTGATAAATATGTACAAAATATTTTAGAAAGATTGTATACCATACATAGAATTTTTCTGCAAAGTCTGAATGGATTTTGTCAACTGGGAGCTAAGTTATATGACTAATTTATATGTGTACATTTTGACACTTAACAAAAAGAAGACATGGATGGATTTGTCGGAAAGTTGTGCAAGGACCATTGGCAAGGACTTTAAAGCATGGTTTTGCCAATGTGTTTGTGTTTTATTTTTTGAAATTGCACTTGTCAAACGAAGGAAGTCATCTCTGGGGAGGTGAGGGGTGATGTGGCTGGGATGGAATATGGCCAAAAAAACATAAAAACTGGTGGTTTTTCATCTCCAAAGTTCACAAACAGTCTGGGGACAGCCCTGTGATGTTCGCGGACATCTCATATGTTTGGGGGCATCCATACATATTTTTGCATTACATGGTTGGTGAAAGCAGTTTTTGGATGGAGTATAACTTTGGTGCCACTAATGAAACTGTAAGAGAATTTGTGATATCATTGTAGACGTGACCTTGAATGGTTCTATACAGTTTGCTGCTGCTTTGCCAAGAGGGAACAAAGTTAGAGGCGGGGTCCCAAAATCTTTGACAGGCTTATACATGTGGTGCCATTTAACGAATCTACACAAACGTTTGCAAAAACATTTGAGACCCAGATTTAAATGGTTTTCCAAAGTTTGGTTGGATTATGCAATGAGGGGGCACAATTAGAGGGGGGTATCTACATTTGGAGATGGGTTATATAACTTTGTTGCCGTTTGATAAATATGTACAAAATATTTTAGAAAGATTGTATACCATACATAGAATTTTTCTGCAAAGTCTGAATGGATTTTGTCAACTGGGAGCTAAGTTATATGACTAATTTATATGTGTACATTTTGACACTTTACAAAAAAGAAGACATGGATGGATTTGTCGGAAAGTTGTGCAAGGACCATTGGCAAGGACTTTAAAGCATGGTTTTGCCAATGTGTTTGTGTTTTATTTTTTGAAAGGTGTCACAATATAGGTACACAAAATAGTGATATACCTTTGGTGACTGAGGTATAGCCGGTGGCCTTGGGCAGGGGGCAGATTCTCTGAGTCATGGCCTGTGGCCATGGGCAATGGCCAGATTGTCTGAGTCATAGTCAAAGGCAATCACTCAGATAATCTGGCTACTGGCCATGACCATAAGGGACTGGCAATGGGGTAAAGTGTCCATGGACACCAGGTACTGGCTATGTGATGAAGTTTTTCAAAATCGGGATAGGTTTGAATGGGTAAATAAAATCTGCTTCTGGCTAAAATGTGGTCCGTGGCTACTGCCCAAAGTTCTGCATAGGATTGCATCAACAAATTGCTGTGACTATTGCTGCATATACTCTGAGACAAAGCTAATCAGCAGATAATTACCAAGCATACCAAAGCAGGTGGCCATGTGGTCACCAGGCCATCCCTCGCAATCATTAACCACCCTTATTTATGACTATAGTGGGACCAAATATTGGGACTGGATGCCAGAGTCATTTCCACAGCCTCACAGGAATGTCTGGACCACAATTCACATGCCTTGACGAAGACCCTAAGCACAAAAATAGTGATATAGGTTTGGTGCTGGACAATGGAGCTGGCCCAAGGTAAGGACAAATGCATACTCTAAGTTACTTATTGGGGCATGCAGCCTGGTCAGAGCTGAGGGTTGAATTAGGAAAAAAAAATCTGGTTGTGGCTTCAGCCTGGAGTGTTGAATGGGATTGCAGCAAACTTGTGCGAGGAGTATCATCAAGGACCTGAAAGGATGCTTTTGCAATTCTGAAGTGTGTTTTATTTTTTGAAAGTGTCGAAACGTAAGTACACAAAATAGTGATATAAGTTTGGTGCACGGACAATGGGCCTGCCCCTTGGAAAGGAGGAATGCCTATTCTCATTTACTTAATGTAGCATGCGGCATGGCCGAAGCTCTAGGTTTAAATAGGGAAAAAAGCTTGTGGCTGCAGCCCGGAGTGCTCGACGAGATTGCAGTAAAGTTGCACGAGGAGCATCAGCAAGGACCTGAAAGTATTCTTTTGGAAACCTGTCCCGTGAGTTACTTTTGTGAAATTGTAGAAACGTAAGTACAAAAAATAGTGATATTTCTTTTCTGCCATGGGCAGAGGGCCTGGCATTCATCATAGGCAAATGTCTACTCTGATTTGCCTATTGGGGTATGCGCTGCTGCTAACGACTCACATATTTATGCGTTGCAAAAAATATGTTTGTTAAAGGAGGTTTATATTTATTTATTTATTTTTTATTTTAGCATTTATTGCAGTGCACCAAACCCTAAGACATCTTGGCGCTAGTTACGGGAAGTTCAAGTACATTGGTGAAGTGCAAGAAAAAATGGAGCAGTTAACATGTAGTTAAAGCCGGTAAAAAGTTATTTGTTCAGGCTGCACATTTTGGGCAGGCGTGGAGGAACATTGTCAAGGTAATAAGATCAGGGGCCAGATAGTGTAAAGCATAGCAGAAGGCTGGGTGCGTTATGACATGGTTCAGTGAAAGTGGTCATAGAATGGGAGAACCACCTTTCGTGGGGCTGCATCCATGAAATGGTCAGGCATTTAGAGTCGTGGGCGGGGCTGGGGTAAGGATCAGGAGAGCGACGAGTGACGGGGACCCAATGGTTCAGGGAAAACAAGGCATGTACTGAAGAGGGGAGGTTATTACTGCATCTTACCTTGTTAGTAGTGCTGTGTGGTGGCAAAACAGCACTTTGGTGGATGCCAGGAGTGTTGTGGATTGCAGGGTCGAAAGGCACTTGAGGTTGGCTTGTAGGAAATGTGCCAGGTGCTCAGCATGCCCTGGACAAGCACCAGACAGGCTTAGAGCCTTAAATATGGGCCTAGGATAGAGGACAGCAGCATAGCATGCCGGCAAGGCAACAAAGATGTTAAAGGCTCGATCCATCCAATCAGCCATTCATCTGTGGGGCCATAGAGATGGCCTCACTGAAGGAGAGGCACAGGTTGCAGGAGGCACTGCAGACTCGTTGGTGTTGGGGTTCACAATGGCATCCATCTTCGAGGAGCATCTTCCCCGGAGAAGTTTGCAAGTCTCCTTGGACTCTGCCTCCTCCTGTTGTGTGGTGATCTGCAGGAGAAGGCCCATGCCTCACTCCTGATGTTGCTGCAATGGATTATAGTTCATTCATATATGTTAAAAGAGGAATTATTCATATCTTATATATAGTGATGTAATATTATGAAACATTTTCACTTATGAAAACATATTCAATTGACAGAAAAGACTTTGTTAAAGGGACGTTATGGTTAAGATGCACTATTCAAAACATATGAAATTCAATGAAAACACGTTGTTAAAGTGATGTTATGGTTACAAGTAAAACCGGGAGAAATAAAACAGTACATGAAATATGATATCACAAATGACTTTGATGACATCACTGATGACATCACACAGCTGGGCCACTTGTTTTTGTACACAGACCTGTCTAGACGTGTTTTTCTTTTTACTGTCAAGGTAATGTTAAAAATTGAGAAGGTATTATACATATGCACATTAACCTTCTTATATCTTCTTACAGTACTCTCTATAGAGTTTGATTTGACCTTATAATGCACATACATGGAGTAACACGCGGGCCTCAAGCACACAGTTTATTTGTGTACATGATAATCAACTCTAATGTTATTGTTATTTTTTGCTGCTGCTGTTGTTTCTCTCTTCCTTAATTTAGTTTCCCTTTATATGGCTCTAATTTGTATGCATTCTGGGTTTTTAGATGTATTTTCTGTGCTAACACAAGTGTGTTGTAAGTTTGAAATTGTTAGTTATTTATTCAATGTTTAACAATACGCACAATTTTCAGTGAATATATACATGCGTGTATGTATACATGAACGTATGTATGTTTGTATGTATGTATGTATAGGGTCTATAAAGTGCAGATTGAGCTGGAAAGCAATGGAGAACTATGCGTGGGTGGCCCACCCAGGTGGTTTGAGGTAGACTGGGTGGGCAGTGAATGCAGCTAGAATGGGAAAGAGGAGTATGAGTGGGCTGGAGCTCCCCTATTCCTCCTATGTTAAGATGTAAGCTGTGGGATTTATTACAGTGACTCTTTTTTTTCTATGGGTATAAATACATTTACAGTAGTTAGTATTTGGTCCACCCTCCCTACAGCCGATTCAAACCATTCTTGGAAACATAAGGGATCTGTAGTATTGTCACAAATGGGGGTTGCCCAAATACAACTAAGAGGAGATGGCCAGGTGGGCAAGTGTCAAGAGTTACTTTTCTCTCTGCAGACCTTCCAAGCACCTCGAGAATTAGTGAGCATGAACTGTAAATGAGAACCATCGTCTTGCAAAGATGAGCCACTACAGATCACAGTCAGTGACAGCAACCTGTCACCATTGCTTATCATGCTTATCAGATTGCAAAGATGGTGTGCCAGAATATTTGGTTTTGACAGTTTTTATTCAAACAAAAGACAACCCTCTTGGCCCACATTAAATAAAACAGTGATTACAAATATCTATATGTTAGCGGGTATTTATAAAATTCATAACAACCACGAAGCTATCACCCTGCACTATTGTGCATGTATCCTTAAATTGATTGTCCAATAAAATCACATTTTAATCTTATAGGTAGGTTTGTAAAACAGGAGAGAAAGGCAGACAACAATGATGGAGAGGAGGAAAAGACTGGGGAGGGGAAACATTGGAGTGAACACAGCCAGTTGAGGGCTTAGTAGTAGAAATAATTGAAGAAAGAGAGAGGGTGATATAAAAGAGACTGTCCTATATGCCAATTCATTCTCAGTTATACACTCTATCATTTCACAGTACGACATAGGGCCAATCCACGATCTTTCACCAAGACCCACTTAATCATTCATCTTTCCATCCCGATATTAGTGCAGCCACTTACATCAGAACCCCCCAGATCTAGTGACCACACCCTACTGGAGTTCCGTTCTATCTGCCACTGATGGCCACATAGCTAGGCCCCTCGGGCTGTCCATCTATATGTCTCTAAGAGGAAGTGTAGCCAGTTTAGATGGTAGGTGAAAATAATTAAATTGTATTGTGCAATTTTATTGTACTTCGTGGTGGAATCCAGCCTATAAGGGCAGGAGTGGGTATCAAACCCATGCTGCTCAGTGTTGTCTTATTTTCAAGCCAAGCATGTTGCCCCTGAGCTATCCTCCCTTCCTGGTGAACCTCTTCATAAAAGGTTTTCCAGTAGATACCAAGGATTGGCTCTGTATTCATGGTATGCCATTGTCTTTGAAAGCTAGCATTCCATCCGGTGTGCATGCGCTACTAGTTCCACCAGGCAGATATCAATAGTTGGGTAAGATATTTCCAGTTTGAAAAGATTTTCTTGAATGTGACTGCTATCAGGGAGTCTAAGAGCCTCCCTTGGTAGACAGTGCCAGTGAGATCTAGGTTCGCACCTGCACAAGTGACTGCTTAAATAGAAAATGGTATTGAAGCGTTACAGATCTGCATAATTAAGAGGCATATCGCTCCCCAAAGGTTCGAGGCGTACTGACAGGAGAACAGAACATGTTTTAGAGTTCCCCCTTCCAAGCGGCACAACCAGCAATGACTACAGTCCAAGTTTCAATCTGCTTTACCAACCTTTGGCAGTTTGAAAAAGGCTCTGTTGCCGAGGCGTAGCTAGGACTGTCTAACAAGTGGGGCTTGATGGTAAAGCCCACCGCAGTCACATTAGCCTCTGTAAATTCACACACAGCACTGCTGAGTGGGCGTTTACAGATTTTGGGTGAGCCTTGCTTGCTCAGGCCCTACCCTGTCTAGTCTCTGCTCTGTTGTATACCATGTGCAGAGTGTGCATCATTGAAGCTGCCACTGGTGTGTGTCGAATGTTCCTTCAAATTCCTGGCCATATGGAATCTATAGTTGTGAAAGCACAATTGGTAGACCTTATACATTTAATTTTAAAATGCTGATGAGAGTAAAATCTGGATGACAACCTGTAAATGGCAGATATGTTCTTGTACATAGGTACTAGTAATATATCTCAGATGTGTTGTCACTATCTGCATTATTACCCATCGTGTCAATTGCAAATACCTCTGAAATTACTTGATTGAAACTCACCAAAAGGAAGCAGACCACCAAACCTGATTAATATATAGTATCCTGAGATATGGCCATAGCAGCCAATATATGAATGTACCCTCTACCTTCATGTTCTTATTATGCCATATAGGTTGGGGAGGTTCTGAGACGTTCATACGCACTATGATACAATCCCGTGTGTAGTTTCTTGCAAGTATATAGACATTTTTCCAAGTTCTGGAAGCAGGTTGTTGCTGTTAGGAAGGGGATGGCTCTAGCTTCAAATGGCAAAGGTGAATTTGACTCCAGATCATGCCAGCCTTAAGATGAGACAGCGTCAGCATCATCACCCAATCATAACCTCTTATTGATCACACATTCCTTCAAAGTGTTCTTTAAACTGAGGGAATCACACTCCCTTAGGGAAGTCTGCAAATGGATTCGTGCTAATGTGATTCTTGGTTTCTTTTCTTTCCATAAAACTGTGGTTAGCATCTAGTTAATATTCCTAAAAGAAACCGTGTGGCCATTCTGCTGGCTCTACTAGATCACTTTAGCAATACACATTTTAATTGTTTCCAATTAACCCCACCAAGATAAGAACAGCAGGAGCCACTGGCTCAGGAGAGACTTGATGTTTCATGCAATAGCTTTGATATTTAACGGTATTGTGTCTGGAATGTGAATGTGATTAGTAAATAAGATACCCAAGTGCTTAATACAGGAAGTTTGGCAGAGGAGCTCAGTAATCTCAATATGCAACCTGTGGCTTTAATTGTTTAAAGGCACCCCTTTGGTTTTGTCAACATTTAGTTTATAACCTGATGCCAAAGAATATCGTTCCACTTCTTCCATGCAAGTAGGGAAAGACTCTTGGGGATCTTCCAAATAGAACAGGATGTCATCGGCATATATCAATTTTTTAATGCAGCAAATTTTCATAACAAACCTTTTAATGGAGTCCATAGTGTGGATCCTCTGCAGCAGCCGTTCTAGGGAGAGTACAAAATGCAGGGGCATTGAGGAAGCAACCCTGTTGTGTTCCTTAACGTATAGGGAAGTGTGAAGAAAAGATTCCATTCACAAACACCTCAGCCTGGTGGTGTTGATAAAACGTGAGGACCAGGTAGGTAAATCGTTGACCAGAACCATGCAATTGTAGTGCTTCTGCCAGGAAAGGCCATCCCACTCTATCAAGGGCATTTCAAAGGCCTTCATTGCATCCAGAGTTATGGCCGCCTAGGGCTTGTTGTTATTTTTGTAAAGTCATTGATATTATAAAGACTTTGGGTATCGACCAGGTACAGGCTGCTTTTAACAACCACAGATTGATCCTTAGGTATTAGTATTGGTAGAAGGGGATGAGGCTAATTTCTAAGATCTGGGCAAAGATGGTTGCTTCTGCATTAATCAATGAGCAAGGTTTGTAATTCTTTACCAACAGATGACCCTTCTCACGTTTGGATATAAAGTCTATCATGGTGTCATAAAAAGTGCCATGGGGGGCTGTATCTGTGCTGTAGCATGCAAACAGAGTCACTAACTCTGGGTCAAGCAAATCTATAAAGTTGTGGAAGAAATCTATGGGAAACCCAGCTGGCCCAGATGCTTGACCTTGTATTTGACTTCATTATCACTGCTCTAATTTCTTCAAGCACAATGTCTGACTCCACATCATGGAAGTGACACGTGGGGAATGCTCTGCAAGTACTTGTCAATAGGGAAGAGAGAGGGGGAATGTTCTGGGGTGTATAAGGCTTCATTATATTTACCAAACTCGTTTGCTATATCTAAACCACTGGTGGAATTATCTATTTGGAATGCTCTAACTTTATTATTATTTGTCCTCACTTTTAGGTATGACGCTAGGCGGTTTCCTGCCTTATTAGCTCCTCCCAAAAATGTGGCAAGTTATTTCAAGATCTCTCCTGATGTGCTTTCCTTATTACAGCTTACCTTTGACTTCAAGAGAGGGTTCAAGTATTCAGGAGTGAGTGATTGTGAATACCCACTCTCACTCCGTCTGATTTTACAACGATTGTTGGCTGTGTTTCACTGATTCATTTTTCTATGCCACGAAGCTAAATATGTGCCCACGTAGTGTGGCTTTATGTTATGCATCCCACTTCATGACAAAGGAAGTAATACCATTCTCGTTTCTGTTGAAGAATTCCTTCATGTATTATTCTATTGAATTCTTAATCTGTGTGTAGATAAGAAGGTCTGCATAGAGCAGCCATTGGCTAGGTCTGTGCTGGTGCAGCACCAATCTAAGGAGATAGGAAAGAGAGAAGGGGAATATTCTGGGGTGCATAAGGCTTCAGGTAATCCAACTATTCCCAGGATTCATTTATCGCACCACGGGTGGACAGCCACTTATGTTATGGAATAGGTAATAAGTGCAGTGTAGTCATGCACGGATGCCTACTGGCCAGAAATTCATTTTCATCTGGAGTGATGAGATCTGATGCATGACCGAATCACCTAATAATTCTTGCATAAGATTATAGCAAAACAGAAAGGTGATGGCTGGAAGGTTTTGAATAAATCATAACCACGGGCAAAGCTCTGGGCAACCCTCCAGACCATCGTTTTTCAGCCTGCCAAGCCATTACAGAAGGGGAAAAACCATATGCAAATCAGGCTTGGTCCTACCCCAAAAGGGGCAGTCCAGCCCGAACTGCTAGGTCACATCCCTTCTGCACGAGACCACAAGCATCCCCAGACATGTTTCAGCCTTGTTGGGCGTCATCAGTGAGGAGTAGCTTGGGTCTCTAGGCCCGGCAGACTCGGGACCCACGTCTGGGCATACCCGTCCCACTCGGGGTGACTTTAGCAAAACAGAAAGGTGATGCCTGGAGGGTTGCCCAGAGCATTGCCAGTGGTTAGGATTAATTCTAAACCTTCCAGCCATCACCTCTTTGTTTTTGCTATGTCACCCCGAGTGGGACGGGTATGCCCAGACGTGGGTCCCGTGCCTGCTGGGCCTAGAGACCCAAGCTACTCCTCACTGATGAGCCCCAACAAGGGCGAAACATGTTTGGGGATGCTTGTGGTCTCGTGCAGAAGGGATGTGGCCTAGCAGTTCGGGCTAGACTGCCCCTTTTGGGGTGGGGCCAAGCCTGATTTGCATATGGTATTTCCCTTCTGTAATGGCTTGGCAGGCGAAGAACGGTGGTCTGGAGGGTTGCCCAGAGCATTGCCAGTGGTTAGGATTAATTCTAAACCTTCCAGCCATCACCTCTTTGTTTTTGCTATTGCATAAGATTATGACGTATTCTTTCTTAGCACATTATGTGTGAGTTGTAAATTGTAAATTGGCTTGAGTGACGTAGTCTCTTTTATTTTGAATGACAATGTTGCCTCCTTTACCTGTTTCACAGATAATTATGGCGCAGTCCTTGGCTAGCCTAATCCTAGTCTCTAATTGAACGTGAGATTAATAAAGTTATTAATGTGCAGGTACAGTAAGACTGAAGTCACATTTATTGAGCTGGAAATGTACATCTAAAGAAGTGGTTCTTTGTCAGTGTTTGTTTCTATTCGTGCCCCCTTTTACTTGTTTGTATCTGTGCTTAATGGCCGTCCTTAGTACATTTTGCTGTTTACCACGGCTTTCCTTCCTAAAGGAAATCTCAAGAAAGCTTGTTCTATCATTTGCATTGTCCCCTTTTCATTTTCCGTCTCCACAAATATGTTTAAAAAGAAAAAAAGGCTTTTTAGTTACATAAATACGGTATTTTATCATAGTACCGTAAAGTCACAGAACTCAATAAAACATATCAAGCATCAGAATATGGTATAACTAAAGAATGTCTACAAATAATAGAAACAGTTAATATTGCACAGCATAATGGCTATCTTTAATTGCATTATAACACACTTGGAAGGGCCCCATTCTAATTTAGCTTCATATCGACGCCAACATGGTGTAAACAACTACGGCATACAATGTAGGCTACATCCCATAGTTGCAACATCAATCTTAAAGTACACTTGTTCTGTAAACATAGACACGACGAGTATAAAGGTGCTTCTCTAACAACTGTAAAGTTGTTTTACTCAACAACATTAGTTGAGATCAAGACACTAACTCCATACACATTTATCAATATCATGCCAGAGTCCATTGGTACATTTAAATATTTATTTCTTCTTATCCATGCTCTAATATGAATCCAGCCAATGAATCCTGTCCTGGTGTTAATAATTCGACCGATTTACAGATCAGACTTGCATCTTTCGTGTTCCTGATCGTATTGTTTAGGAACATGGGGTACAATCATTTCCTTCTGATTTTTGTACAGAGGGGCCACAGAAACAAGAAATGTATCTGAGTCTCTTCCTTATTTGGGCGTATTGGGCAGAATGTTGCGGGCAACTGCAATTATGAGTGAGGGAAGTGACGCAATGCACTGAGATTTTGAGAATGCATCAACTGGTGCAAACCAGGGCATAAATTAACAGGATAAGTGAACTGAATGAAGCGCTATCCCTGGATGTAGATGAGAGAGGTTTTAATGGGGAGGAGAACAAAAAAATTACCCCTGAACTGAGGGCGGAGATAGGTGGTGTCAAAGCTGAAAGGGAAAATGGTTCAGAACTCCTAATAATGATTACATGATTTGTCGACAAAGGAGAAGGAAGAAGCAGGTGAAAAAGGCTTGAGCTAAGAAAGAAAAAAATATGAAACTACAGCCAAAGATGAGATCTAATGATTCCAGGAAAGTTTTGACAAACGTGACTGTCCCCTCCAAATCGCCAGAGCAGATGGCGAAGGCAGTGAAAATGGAAACGCCTGTTAAAAATGTGCGAGGTTTAAGTTCTTCAAACCAGAAAATGTCCATGCTAGAGGAAAGAAGAGTGGTGGAAAATATGCTAACTCCACAAGATACATTCAATGGAAGATGTTGAATTTTAACGAGATCAAGAAATACACATGAGGAAGCAAGAGGGGCGAAGCGAGATTTAGAGAAAAACTCTAAAAAATTCTTGACTGCTACATTATATTCCTAAGCTAAGAGCTATTTGCTCCAGAGATATAAATGTGGTTGAATTTCTGAATGAAGTGTAATTGGAGCGAATTTTGCTGCATTTAGACTTTAACTTGGTGAAGCAGATGCTCCTCAAAGCAGCCACGTGCTTACTGATGTTTGGGTACGATTTAATGGAAGTCGACCACGAATCACAAATATGGACTCAAGGGAAAGTACACACAGATGACAATTTGATGAAAAGTGCTTCCGATGTTTATAATGGTGGAAGGGGTTCTCCTCTGGGGAATGAGAAAGAAAAAGATTAGCTAGCAGGGGGAAGGTCGAGCGTTGGGAAATAGTGGTCCAGGAAGGAAAGTGTTACTGGAGCCAGTGGTGGGACCTGGAGTAGTACATGAGGTGTCATGGTCTTGGTTGGTGAAGTGTTGGTGACAAAGAAGAAGTGCTAGCAGGTGTCCTTTGAGGACTGTAAAAGCACAACTGTGGTCTCCTGGAACATGAGAGGTTACTGTTATTTATTTGAGAAGGGAGACTTTAATTTGAAGATTATGATATAATATGTATCCAGGAGACCTGGCTGTGCTTTAAACGTTCAGTGGATGGGTTCACAAAGCTCATAAACCTGGCAAGAAAGGGACTGAAGGGGAGAGCTTCACCTGGTTTGTTAATTAGCCATAAGAAATGGTATTGGAATATCTAAAGGCAAGACGTGAAACTCATATACGTTTATGCAAATGGATGAGCTGAGGTGGGCTCCAATTGTGGATTCGGATCGTAAAGAGACCATAATTATAATTTTATACTGGAACCCAATGGCAATGTCAGATGAGGGGTTTGTCAATGGAGTATTAGATTTGATAGATGAGGTCTATATCAATGCAGATAACCACATGATTTTTTTTATGTGGGGACAAAAATATCACCTGTAGGGACAGGAAGGGTAAACTGTTGGTAGAGTTAGCTGCTTTCTCAAAACTGTGTGATAAAAGGGGCCTGACCGAGCTGAGAGCTACGGAGTCAAGAGACTTGCATATCTTGAATGTTACATACATGGAGATATACTGAGTAAGCTGACCTGGACCAGAAGAACCCAGGGGAAGACTCTGGATTGCATGTTAATGTCCAGAAATATGCTGTCATTAGTAAAGGAGTTCCAGGTAGTCCAGTCCCGGTAAAGTGATCATGAGATCTTAAAAATGAGATGGGGTAAAGTGATTAATATGGGAGAGATACGTATTCTCCTAAATTAGAAATATCTCAGGGGAGAAACCGCCTTTGAATGTCCCAGGTTGAAATAGAGAGGTTTACCATGCAGGATTGAAAATGTATAGCCACTTGCAATGGGGAAAATGTCTGAGAGGTCTCGATTATACCCCTATTTTGCAAAGTTTTGTGGAGGATAAAAGTGTGGTAGGGAGATATGCCTTTGAACGCTGTCACATTTTTGATGGAGAGGTAGTTGACAAAAGGAAGTAACTAAGATATGATTTAAGATGACTAAATAAACTGTTAAAATCAAATGCCCCAAATGTCTTCACCCAGAGGAAGCAGCAATATAATAACTGGTTGCGTTAGAACAAAGCTGCTATGCTGTAATGTAATGCCACGGTATGTAATGTAATTCACGGTATGTAATTCACGGTAAAGGCAATATGCAAACAGCGGGCTGGGGAGATATGGGAGTTGATAAATAAGACTGCCCACTCCCCCCGCAGGCAGATCTCCAAATGAATGTGGTAGTGGAAAAAGTTTGGATTGACATTTGTATAGGTCTTTTCGTGGGCCACGAAGCGACAATGAAATTGGAAGGGGGTGATTAGGGAAGGAATATTTAATTCCCCATGAATAAAGAGGACATCATTGAGTTCCTCAAGAAAGCAAGTGGCCCGGAGTGCCAGGCCAAGATGCGTAGACAAATGCGCTCTTAAAGAAGGATCCAGAGTTATGGGTATAATTGGCTGCTATTTGAGCAAGTGGCCAAAACTAGGGAGACTCCCCATCCTGGAGGTCATCCATTATTGTTCCAATATTCAAAAAGTGCAATAGGAGTGATCCTAAAAATGACTGTCCTATTGCTCTTTTGGATCTTACAGGAAAGCTATTTGCATCACTGGTATTTTAGCGTTTGGTAACTGACATCTTTCAGTCTGGTTTTGCAAAATGAATGGGGACCCGTGTGAACACTTGTTCCTTAAAATGTTTTAAAGCAGTGCACTTAAGAATAAAACCAATATTTATTGAGCTTTTATTGATCTAGCCCAAGCATTTGACAATGTGGATCATTTGTTTCAGTGGTCTATGAAGTCAAGTTGGTCCTGTCTGAAGAATCTGCTTTGGGCAATAAAAGCTTTACATTCCTCGACCTCATTGAGGGAAGATTACATTCGGCAGGATGTCTCTTGGGAGAGATACCCACATTCAAGAGCTTAAAGCAAGGCGGCCCATTGGCGACAGCATTGTTAAACTTGTTTATCTCAGACCTAGGAGACACTGAGCAAGGCAAGATGCTTCCCTCCACATATTGAGGGAAGGCCGTTAAGCTGTATGCTGGACGCACACAGCCCGGTCCTCCTGCATCAGACTGCCTTTCGCTTACAGCGCCAGCTTGACAAGTTGAATGTGTATGTCCCAAAAAATTGTTTGGAGGTTAATTTCTCAAAATCTAAGGTACTTATCCTTCAATCATGTTATAGGAGAGGAAAGGGGACTCTTACATGGCGCTTAAAGAAAGACTGGAAACTTTCTCATACTTGGGCATGTTCGTTAATTCGAATTTGGCTGATGTCCCGAGTGAAAAGGTCTTGAGAATGAAAGCAAAACACTGGGCAATAGAGGGCACCATAAGGCACCAACGCTATGGCTGTTTTTCTATGCCATCAGTACTGCAGTTTTAAAAATTAAAGGAAGTTGTGCTATTGACTTATAGTGCATAAGTTTAACTCTTCTTATCCTGTGAATGATGGCCGATTTTAGAGGGAATTTCTGGGCCGGTGGCCATTGTTTTGCCCAAGTCTATACCAATCCAGTTTGTGAGATATGAACTCAGCCTATTGTCGCTATATGCCATGTGTGTTTGAAAACGCTGTTCTTTGTTTCAAATTCTGAAAACAGCTCTGGACGGTGATAGAGAATGGATTTTTGCTGAATACAGTGCAGCTTGTACAGAGGATGATCTGATAACAAATCCTGAAAAGGCCAAGGTAAAAAAAATAGAAGAAAGACTAGATTGAAAACCCAGGAAGAGGCAAACACTTTTAAGCTCCACTATCATTTTAATCATGAAGCAAACCCGTATAACCTGGTGCCCAAATGTGTATGCAAATTCCATAATAGTTTTACAGAAGTCTGTTTTTGAGACTGCATTTGAAGTTATACTTGACAAAAGAAGTTCTAGCCTCGGCCGCAGGACTAGGGGAAAAAGAACATACCTATGGATATTGCAACAAAAGGAGTGAGATCAAAACATTAAAACTTATATGGCTATTTTGCACAGGTTTAACACCTCAGAGAACCTTTTATTTTGGGAGTTTCCTGGTAGATGCTAGCACCTTATTACCAGAGGAATGGTGAGTCATTTTATTAAGTGGGGACAATGTTCTCTATAACATTTTTAGACTGAGTTTTTAAAAGAAATGACATATGGTGCTAGAAGCTCATATTGAGAATTACAATACGGTTTTAGTTGATTTGATGATGTAATATGTGTTGATGATCTGTTTGTTGATAAGCTTAAGAATGTGTATATTGTTGTTGATTTCTAAAAGGTTTGTAATAAGCTAAAATGAAAATAAAACAAAACATAACAAAGAATGTTGCATTAATGACCATTGGTGTTAATAAAAGGCTCTATCCAGTGCACACAGCAATCTAAAAAGAAAGTCTGTTTAGTAAATATCTTAATTTAAGAGACTGGTTATCACCCTTCAATAACATATTCTACGCCACCCAACTGTGATAAGCTTCCTTTACCAACTTAGTGTCCACAAAGGTGAACCCTTCGATATTTGTTGGCAGAGCACCATGACTAATATCACACCATACTGGCTTTACAGGAAATACCAGGAACATTTAACACATCTAACAGGGCATATCTTTATACTGCTGGTTTCCCTGTTTTCCATACTAGCCAAAAGAGATCAGGTTTCCTGTGAGCAAAGTATTCAATAACCATGAGGCCTACTTGCAACCTAGCTCTGTTCTCAGTTTACTTCGGTGCTAGGGCAAACACGCCTGCCATCAAACATTCTTGCACACCTCTAAGTAGCATGAGCCCTACTGGTAAGTGCAAGCTTGTTTTTGTGCACAAGAGGCCAGATTACAGACATGTTCACTAGTGCAAGTGCAGAATGTCACTTTATTAGCATTAAGGCAACGTTTGTTGTAGTGCAAAAAACATTCGGACCATATTAGAAAACATTTGGACCATGACAAGTGCAATTGTATAAACAGTATGCAAACAATTCCATATGCAAAAAACATGCCCTTCAATGCATTCTTGCAGCAGGGCAAAGTTTGCCCTACTGCTAATACCATTCTGTATTAGTACTTTGGAAAACTTTACCCTAGTGAAAAAATGAATTGAAAGGGCATGATTTTTGTGCAAAGGAAATGTTGTTTTCCCTAGTGCATATACCATGTTTGTGACAGTGGTAACTTCTATCCTGTGCAATTACTATTTTTTGGCAACCGATTTAGCATTGGGAAATGAACTTCACTTCAGTAGAATGGGTAACAACCAGACTTTGGGATGCCTGATATGTAGGAATTTGTGATTTTAAACATACACACACCTCAATTAAGCTTCCCATGCTTACCTAGATGATCTCCGATTAACGTGTGCCCAGGCACAGCAAGGTTGGGATTCCCCCTCAGAATGGCTATTCCAAAACACACCCTCGACAGTCCTCTGGAAAGCACCCACACCAGATCTTCCTTTATTTGCCTTCTCCCCTTCGTGCTTAGAGCAGCTCAGCCCACACACTTCCAAGAGAAAGCCTGCACACCACCCACCAGTGCCCCACGCTCCAGACAAAAGCCAAGGAAGAACAGCCCCTTTGACATCACTGCACAATCCTTTTAAACCAACCCCATAGTTTTCCCCCCTGATCTATGTTCCCTTAAAGAAAATGTAAGCACAGCCGCCTCTGATAGTGACATGATGTGGTCATCAAAAACCACCTTCCTTTGGAAAATTCCAAAGAAACACGTGTTCTACCTGCCACCTTTGACTGTGAACCAGGTTGTAGCAACAAATGCAAACAGCTAAATCTCTGTGCTGTTTCCTGCTCTGAAAGTCTTTTAAACAATAAACTAGGTTTGACCAAAATGGATTTCACATTCCACAATTCTAACCTGTCACGGTTTCAGTCAAACACAGTGCAGCCTTAATTCTGCACGTTTTATTTATTGCATTTCGAAGATAAACTTGCTCAGCCCAAATGCCTTGCATATTCAGTTAATCAATCGGCACCAAGTTTATATAAAAGTCATGAACTGACTTGCTCTGAATATTAGTAAGGGATATTAGTGGTTAGGGGATATTAGTATTACTTAGTATATGTTAGTTTCATGTTTTTCAGTAATCAGCCCACAACTGTGGTGTAGTGTTGCATTTTTCTTGCATGCATTCTGTGCATTCACAATACTGACAACTACTAGATTCAGCCTGAGTCTCACACATGAGTCTCACACTCTTGCTCACTACTGGGATCAATCTTGTATCCTTGTTGAAATCAGGAGTCATAGCTAAGATTCTGAGCCTTGATAAATTCTGGAGTCTCCTTTCACTACATAGTCGAGGTACCTATCCAGTCGCCCAACGACAGTCAGTCACAAAGGGTATGGCACAAGCCCAGCAACATTTTCTGAGGTAACAGTATGGGCTGGAATACCATGGTGGTTGTCTAGTGGTGTTTAGTGTGATGCAGTATAAGTCATCTGGGTTCCTCCCTGTCCCATGTATGGTGTTGCACCAAGTAGCATTGCAGATATATGGTGCCTACTGTATTCCCAGTCTTCAATGGTACACGGTTTTGTTGCATAGAGTGTATGTGGCATACTGTTGTATGTTGTTTATTTGTTCTGTAGAATGAATAACTTCCACTGGAGCAAGAACATGTGTCCACGTGTTCTCTGCTGTCTATAAAGGTGCTATGGGTGGTGGCAGGGTTACTGCTGTGTCTCTCACACTCAGAAATGTTTTACATTAAAAACTGATGGCTGTCTTCAAAAGACTCCTTGAAGGTGGAAGAGCAGATTTGCCATATCCCCATCCTTCTTCTACTCTGTACCATGGGTTTCCAAATTCACATGTTGTGTGCGTCTAGGCCCTTATAGGTCACCATCTTTACTTTGGTTGTCATCATCAACATCATCCGAATTATGATCTTTATCTTCATCATCAACATTTATATCATTAGACACATCATCAATGGAAGTGGGCCCTGTTGAAAGAGATCAAGAACATCCCACTTTCTGCACCTCTGTACCTGGCTTGTCAGTACATACAACCTGTAACTCTACTCCCCCTACTGACCTATGGCTGCTGGGATACATCTCCTCCAGATGCAGCCCTTTCCCCTGGCACTTTTAGATTCTCTAAACATCTGGACAATCAAAATGAATCTGCTCCCTGCATAAAAGAGTATGGCACATTGAGGACTCAGTTGGCACCACTGAACACACTGTTGCCTCAATCGAATACTAGGACTTGCTATTTACAACTTTGCAAACAACATGTATTAGATATGTCGACTCCAAAAAGGGACAGCTAAATACAGCCACTGAAGATAATCTCCTCCTCCACACCAAGAGCTATGATTGATTTTCTCAGTAACTGCTATTTGGACCGATCCACTGAAGTATGACACTATCTCTTACAGCCACTGAACATAACATTGTGTTACCTACCAATCTATATAGGAATGCAGCTCTGCAAACACATATTTGGTATGGCAAATAAAGAAAATAAACTCAATCAGTTACAACCACTGAATATAATCTTTGCCTATGTCTTAAGAATTAGAATACATTTTCTCTGCAGCTAGTATTTGGTGTGTACACTGCAAAACACAAACAACAACAGCTACACCCATAATATCCTCCTGCAAACCAAGAATTATGTATTTGGTATGTCTACTAAAATACAAAACACTCCATTACAGTCACTGAATACAATTTAGTCTGGCCTATCACGGGTTATAAGAGCATTCGTTGAGTTATAGACACTGAATATAACCCCCTCCTGCATAACAAGAATTATGGGAAGGTTTTTCTGCATTTAGTTTTTGTTCTAGCCACTTAAATGTGGTTCAGCCACTAACAGGCATTTAATATAATATCCTCCTCCCTGCCAAGACTGTATTTGGTTTTATATATGTATATATATATATATAGCGCTGAAACAACAGCCAATAGGCATAAAAGCGCCCAAGACAAAACAACACATAACAAAAACAAATATGGCAGCGAAGGGCATTAAAGTAAAAAAGAGGAATGAACAAAAGCCCAAAAAGCAGAAACATCAGTCTAGGACAATTCTCATCTTAGACACCAGTGAAAAATTATTAATCCTCTGCAGCCGATTCAAAAACGCAGGCGGGTTGCTCATACCACAACCAATGATGATAAAGTCAATGTTAGCTTCAGAACATCAATCTGGAATTTGAATCTGCCATAAAAGTGTCAGGGCTTGCCTCCTTGTAGAACCCTGACCTATTTTTCCTTGCATCTATGACAGGACCTTATACTGCAATGCCTGCCTGTGCTAATACCTTTCTGATCTGGCCACATTAGTGATAATGAAGTTCTGGTGATCCATAATAAAAGCTCTTTCGTGTGAGTCAGCAATCTGCAGCATTTTGGATTTCTTTTGATGTATGTCACAACCTTGTGAAGAAATAACTAAGTTATCTCTCTGGGCCACTAAGTCCGAAGATGTTTGCACTGACAATCTAACAGTGCTAGGAGGGTCAACAGGTACACAGACTGATGCCACATCAGGGGTGAGGCAAGCCGGAGTCAACCGATGTTCCTTGCCTTTTCCAGAAGACGTAACCCCGATGTTATCATCCATCGGGTAAGTTTGATAGGCAGTCTCAGCCAGATTGGGAGGCAACTGTATATTAATACAATCAGTTTGACTCCCCATATTAGACCTATCAGGTGGCATCTGTGAGACTTACATATCTAGAGAGGCTGCCCTTCGGCAGAAATCTAAGATAGTGACACACTAGTTAAGATCAGAGATAATCCTCTCCCTAATACACAACCAAATTACAGCTTGAAAATGGCCATACTCAGAAACCTTAGTGATTAGCTGGACCTGTCCAAGGGACTCAGAAATAACACCATCCATATATTTCACAGGGGACTGCAGAGCCAATCCATAAATGAAGAAAATTGATTAAAATCTCCTGAATGATTACCAATCGATGTTCCTTCAGGTGGACCAGCTAAAACATTTTACACAACATGTTCTCTCCATCAAGTTCCAATCTGGACATAGGGGAGACCTGAATAAAACCATGCTCATCTTCAAGCCTATCCTCCAGGAGCCACTGCCTTCTATGGATACTCCTAATCATAACCTCCGCCACCTGCTTATTGCCTAGTGTAGTTGTATATAGCGCTGTATAGTGCCTTGGAGTGTGAGGCACTTCACTGAATGTAAAAAATAGCACTTTATAGCGCCTTGGAGTGTATAGCGCCTCACTGAATGTTATGGCATTTTGTTGCCAGCAATAATGTAGCATACACATATAGCCAGTCTATGTTGCCAGCATAATATGTGAGTATGTGGCTGGAGACGGGATTTATAATACAGCAAAAAGCAATGTGAAGCTGTAGGTTTAAAAGTGCACCAGACATTTTTTCTCTCTCTTCTTTGAAATACCTCATACATAGGAGACTACATTATTCATCTAACTAACTGACTCAATTAACAATTACTAATTACTAGAGCTAACCTATTAACATTATAATGTAATCTCTATGCGCAAATGGGGTGAAAATACATTTTCTGAAATTCGTTTTTCAAACGTGCACTGAATTTTATTTCTCCCTTATTGTTCTGTGTGCAGTAAGCAGAGAGCCTGCAAACCAGGAAATGATATTATATACAGTTACTCACTGTGTAACTGGCCTATTGTGCTAAAGGAAGGGTGATGCTGACTTCAATTTGATTGGAGCAATGTATCTGCAGTTTTGCTAGGTAAGCAAAATGGGAAGGAGCAGAACTTTGCTGGGGAAACAAGTGCAGAGGGAGAGTTAGTTTGGATAGTGACTGGGCTCTCAGACAGACGTGCCTAGTCTCACTTAGCGCTGGCTTGAGAACTCTATGTTTTCGCCACACACTTCAAACATCCAAGATAACAGAGGCAATCCATGCTTGACTGGGATTGTCCTTCTGAAGCGAGTGAAAGGAGATCGTGTGGGAGAGGGGACAGCAAATCTTTGGTGAGCATCCAAGTCGAAGTGAGGTTATTCTGATGCGATTGTTTGACAAATGTGATCTAAAAATAACAGGCAGTTAAAGTAGCAAAGCAAAAGAAAATCCCGTGAATGTTTATTTGTCATGTGTTGAATTATAAAATATTACTCATAGTTTGAAAAGGATTGCACCTGCATCTGTGGTTTTGTTTTCCTCTTCTCATTTTGTTACAGGTAGTGCGGAAATGTAAATGGTAAGAACTGTATCATGACATTGTAATTGTTTACAATATAATATACATATATAAATGCTTCTGAGTTTTCATTGTTTTGGGTTTGCCTATGCAGACGTGGGGAAGATTTGTGTTCATTGGTAATATAGCTGCCAACTTATTCATGCAGATAGACTTAGCGGTGATAAATAGGTGTATGTGTGTGTTCCCCAGTGCATGTTGTCTGGGGAAATCTAATACAATATATAGATTACTGAGGGTCTATGAACCAGTAATGAGGCCTATGGACGCATAGTTCGCTGGTGTAAATAAATCAGTGATACCGTCCACAGGTTGTAGGTGGCACTCTATGTAAAAGTGTGGTGTCTCTGAAAGTAGGTCCGAGGCCCTCTATAGATCACTAAGAGTATTATAATAGTAAGGAAAGTTTTGTGTATGATGGGGCTATAATGTAGGGAAGGAAATTATGCTTACCACTAAGTAATCTAGTAACACCAAATACCGCCACCAATACTTATTACTCGATTTGCCAATATAATATAATAAGGTATGGTCTCTAGGATGATGTGAGAACAAACCCAATCTAAACGCGAGGATAAGTATTTCTAAACTACCACTCTTCTGTTGGCAGTAAGAAAATACTGCCAGACCCCAAATTTACACCAAATATCCTACATATATGGTGCGTTGGCCGGGAAAGTGATTATAGAGTACCTACTGGGTGTGGCAACTGTGTCTCACACTACCATACATGCATTAGAGGGAACCCATTTCATGATAACAGTGTGACACTAAAAGTGATTTTCCGAATATCTCAAATGGAAGCCACATTCTCAGTGCTAGTGCAATATCTGGAGGCAAAGTTATATGCACACGGGACATGGTCATCAAATAATGCCACAGAATGGCATGACAGCATTTATGGTGAAGTACAGAAAGAACCATTAGACAGCATTTTTGCAGATGGCAGCATAATTCAGGTCTGCCTTTTGAGACTATTAAATGCAGCTGATAAACATGCAGAGAAAGTTTATCTGATACGGCTATGTGCCAAGACATGGTTTATCCTGAATAGATCCCTGCGAATGCAAGAAAATGATACTAATCTGATTAACAGGTTAAAAGGTGATCTGGATGGGGCAAGTAAAAAAAAGGAAATGTTAAGAGCAGAATTGGAGGTATGTCAAAAAGACATGCAGTTAAAATGTAGGGATCTTGATATTCAATTGTCTAAAAGCAAGAAACAGTTTCAGGATAGTGAACAAGAATTGGTACATTTGAAAGTGTTGGTAGACCATATTAGGCAAGACAAAGATGAGGTTGGTTTGGAAATGCAGATTTTGCAAAAAGAACATTGTGAAAAAGAAAGTGATCTGCAAAATGCTGAACAGAAAATGGGTAAAATGTTTCAAAAAAAGAGACAAGAGAAACAAAGAATTCAATGAATGCCAAATGCAAATGGACGATATGCAGGAGGTAATTAATAAATCGAGTGAGGAAAACAACTGTTTGCATAAGGAAGCAGATAGGCTCCTTAAGAAGTGCAAGGATTTGGAACAGCAAATATGCATTTCCAGGTCCCAGGATAGACGGCAGTGCACCACATTCAATGGAGTTGAGGTGACTCCTATTTCTATCAAAAAAGCTAGTGCCCCAGTGATTGGGCCAGTGACTGAACTTGGTTGCAGCGCCCTTGGGGGATTTGATACACCCATTGGGCGCCACCACCAATCCCACACACCTGAAACGAGGATTAAATCACAAAGTAATGCAATGCTGTGCATAGCAACGAGTAGCCCTATAAAGATAATGAAATCCATCAAAGCTCTGATCAAACCATTTAAAAAAGGAGGGGAGTGCTGCATAGAGGACCACTTAGTAGCGGTGCATGATATATTTAAAGCTCTCCAGATACCTAAGGAGCAATACAGGCAATATTTTCATTTAACTCTAGATGCTCCCACAGCCAGTATCATTAGGGGATTAAATGAACAGCAGAACATGACATGGGCAGTGTTTGAAAAAGAGATTAGACGTCATTTTTCTCCTTTCCAGTCATTGCATGAGCCTAAAAAGGTTGCTTACACGATTACCGCTGGGCCTAACACGTCATCTTGCCATTTTTTGCAAGACTTCAAAAGAGCTTTTTCTCAATTTGATGTATCTTTTGACCCCAATTCCAATGAGTTTAAAACTGCCTACTTCTATGGGCTACAGAAAGACATCATATCACAGTTGGTCTGTGAATTTGACCTTGACAAATTACTTGAATGGATTGTACACCAAAGCACAAAACTATATGAGGTGCTATATTGTCAGGGTAGAGAAAATGATAAAATGAAAGACACTAGACCAAAATCTAAAGAACCCTCAGCAACAGTGATGGAGATCAGGTCAGCCAAAATGTCCCTTGAGTCTGCTCAAAGTCCAGGTAAAAATAATTTGACACCTGAACAAAGGGATAATCAACAGAGATCGCCACTCCCTACACCAATGTTTCAATCACATGACCCTAGTAATAGAGAGAATTACATTAGCCCTAGGTACTTAGGGGACAGGCCCCGGGCAGGATATCAGCCTGATATTTAAGATATGAACAATAACCAGAGGCAAAGCCAGGATCAAAGAAATAATGGTCCCTATTGAAAGGGGCCCCTAGGGGTCCCTCGCGTTATGGAAACAAGGCAAGTCACCACACACGATAGATACGCCAGACACAAGGTTGTATTCCCAAAGCTATGGTTTATTGCAAAGCAAATAGTCTCAGTTGGCCAACTCGGTCTCACGCCCCGCGACGTGTATCTCTAGACCTCGAGGGACGCAAGAGAGTGAATTATGTACATCAGTTACATATATACAAAATGCATATCACACAATCAGCTGTGACATGTTTAACACCACCCTTTATTGGGTTTCTTTGAACTCGGTTTGATGATGGACGATTTCGAGGAATATGACACCTTCAAATATCTATTCTAGTAACAATATGCAACCTTGCAAGTGTAGAGACATCTTTTCTTTGTTGAACAGAACACAGTGCTCCTGTTTTTGTAAGCGAGCTACATACTGGGGAAGAGTCACATTCCCGACCTTGCTATCTACGAGGTGCTATTCATGTCCTGGGAGCCGACACGCTCTACAGGAATCGGGAAAGGGGGGCCGTAAGAAGAGCATAATTCAAGACATTAGCTGCTTTATTCTAACATATTCTACCATATAACGAGACTGGCTGGCAGCTGTGAAATGATTAAATGCCCTGTGGCTCTCCTTCAAGGCTACATTCGGGAGGGTGCCGGGCATTCCTCTCCGGAGCTGCCTACGTTGTGTTTCAATGAACTCCTTATTAGCCTTGCGGCCTTGTCCTTTCACGTTCAGACAACAATGTTAACAGTCGAGCAGAGTAAGCAAAAATGTGCTGCGAAGCAGTTTGAACAGAAAGCAATGAGCAATCGTTAGAGAACAAAATGGTGATCCTTGTTACATCAAAATGGCCGCTCATTGGTCAAACTCGGAAACCTGTATTTCTATCGATATGTACATGAGACGGTTGGTCTTCGGCCACCAAAATACGTTTGACGTCAATTGTGAGAGGTGTCCATTTTTCTAGACCGACAAACCCTCCTTTTGGCCGTATGCCAAGCGTCTCATTCATTCATTGTATCATCCTCTGATGACGATAATTCTGAAGTACCTATGTCTGAATTTTGCATGTTATTATAAGCATCATCATCGTCATTAATATCTATAGCCATTAATTCTTTCACTGTTTTCATTTCATTCGTGTCTCTGTCATCCCGGCCATAAGTTTGTTTTCGTTTTGTTATCATATGCATACATCCCTCAGTTATCTCAGTGCAAACTATCGGTAGGCAGTGTATGCAACAACAGCACGTTATGAATATTCCAAACACAACTACTAATATCGCAATCAACTTCCATCCCCAAGAACGCAGTATTCCCCAAAACCAGGCCCCTATTCCCCAGCCCCCTTCTCCAGTAGGGAGTTCAGAGCTTAGGACATGTGTTTTTTTTATTGCTTCAAAAATCGTAGGGGAGTAGTCATCTACGAATACGCAGCACGCTGATCCCACAATCTTGCAAATTCCCCCATGATCAACCAGGATTACATAGAGAGCCATTCTATTTTCCAGCGTCATTAAACTAATTCCCTTTTCTTCCAACGTCATGTTAAATAGTATATCTGTTGTTGTGTTTATCGTATCCTTTAGTATTCTGGACAGCTGCCTTATGTTATAGGAGTTCCCTATCTGGGACAAGAATGGTATGAATGATTTTGCTACGTCTTTCACTATCAAAACACCTTCACTTCTCCTTCAGTTTCTAGATCTGGATAGCCTGGCTATATCTGCTGTTTCTAAGAGGAACATTCCCGGGAACAGTAGACCTAGGTAACATGTACCTCCCCAGTTTCTGGGCAACAAAGGATAGACAGGATCTCCCACATATACTGGTTCTATTTCCCATTTTAGTACCGCTGTATTCATGCATCCAGTAAATGTTCCTACTGAATAGGAGCCTTTCTTTTTTAGACAAAAAGGGACAGATCTCGGGTTGTAATTCACTGTGTAAGAAGGGGGGATTGCATCTTTGTTCCAGTCTGTCCTTAAACGAAACGTCATCACAGATGTTTTAACTGACGGGGACAATCTATCTTGTCTATTTTGTCGTGTTATTTTTCGCGTACTTTTAGGCGTAGGTTCTGGGATCATCACTCGCGCTTTATGGAATATGGAACAACCCACAGGCCTCATAATTATTTCCTCAAACTAATTCATGTTTGCTCTATCTAATTGACCCGTACTACTCTTATTCCACTTCCCATAAAACATTGCACTTAAAGATGCACTGCATGCAGAACTTAATGGTAATGGTTGTACATACCAGCCTATTCCTTTCCCCGCATGCTGCGGTAAATGGGCGCATACCCAGCAATTATTTTTCTTTAGAATTGCATGCGTCATGTTCATGATGAGTATTAATGTATTGTTTCCATACCCTTCCCTGTTTCTATCTTCCATGGGGGACAAGGTATAAGTAATCACCTGAACCGGGCTTTCAGTAGTGGATATATTAACTATTGGTAATAACATTCCCAATGGGTGTATAGACTCCACATACCATAACACAAAGGCTGTCGTTATTGTGCTACCACACTCATAAAGCACATGATTATTGTCAAAGCCAGCATACAATTTTTCTTACCATGCGTTTTCCCTAAGTTTACAGTCTTTATAACTAACTCATTCTCAGCAGTGGTGCAGGAGGAGGCAGAAACAGGTCCCGACATTTTTCTCACCGTCCTTCTTCTTCCTGACAAAGTTCGTCGTGGATATCTCTCTTCGTTGCACTTGTCCGGATGTCAATAAGTTCAAAGGAATTGTCAACAGTTTAGTCTGTCAGCCCTTTGCAGCCTGGATTGCTTATTCGTTCTAGGCAAGATCACTTGTCCTCTCTCACACTGCTTAGAGGACTTCTGAACAGTTCTCTATTGCCTTTGTACCATGTGCGCCCAGCTTGTCCGTTCCGGTTCAGGACACATGTACTTTTTATGATCGCACAGAGGAGCCGCGAGTCTTCAATTGTCCGACTTGCACAACTCTCACGCTTCTCTCCTTTACACTTCTAGTTCCTTCTCCGTCCATGAGAGGAACCAGAGGTTAGCATAAACACCAAAGAACTGTGGATCACTCTGTCTTTCGAGGCTACAAATCATATCGCCTCACTCCTGGTATTGTGTGATCCGTGAACAGTGCCGGTGCACTTCCAGATCCAGGCTCCAGGCCTGTGGCGCAATAGCAGATGCTGGTGTGCGGCGCGATAGTGATGCGGATTCCGTCTTTGTCTCCAGTGCAATGGCAAGTGCTGGTGGGCGCCAAAGGGGTACACGTTTAGTGTCTGCCCTTATTTGCAATGCAGATTTCGTGTCGGCCAACAGTGATGTAGGTTCTGCTGGGCAACGTTGGGGCACTCTTTTCCCTTCCCCCTTTTTGGCAATCTTTTCTGGCTTTGTTTGGAGTTTCACTCCTCGCTCTGACAGATTTAGCAGCAGTGGACTGGCAGCAGTTTCTTTCATTTCTGGGACCGCTGTCTCTTTCCGGTCGTCTGGATTGGGCAAGTCTTTCAGTGAAGATGGGATCTTTTTGGCATGGGTGGCATGGATCCACGCCTTCCTTCCATCCACCTGTATCGCCGTCTGTGTTGCCAGAAGCACTTGATAGGAGCAGCGCCACCTGGGTGCTAACGATGATTTTCTCTCACAGTTCTTAAGCAGCATCCACCCTCCTGGCTCCAGCACGTGCCCTGGACCAGTATATCTTACGGGTAGAGCCTCCTGTACCTGCTGATGAATCAAACGCAATTTCTGCATTAAAAGGCCACAATAAGTGCTAAGTACAGGATGCTCTACTTCACTCAGTCGCTTTGGCTGAGATGCGCACCAAACATTCGCCGGCCTCCCCATCACAATCTCATCACAGTTCTAGCCTGTACAGATGTACGCATGCACAATAGCGCTATCGGTAATGCATCCACCCAACTCAACTTGCTCCCTGCACATATCTTGCTAATTTTTGACTTGAGGATTCCGTTGTGCCTCCCAACAAGACCGGCCGAACTCGGATGCCTCGAACTATGAAATCTCTTATCAATCTGAAGACCTGCACATATCTGTAATACCACTGCACCCACAAAATGTGGACCGTTATCTGACCATATGACACGGGGCAAGCCAAAACGGGAAAAGTATTGTTTAAGCATTACTTTTGCCGTACTCATTGCTGTGCAGTCTTTTAAGGGATATGTCTCCACCCACTTGCTGAATGCACAGATCACCACTAAGACATATTTCAAGTTTTAGCACCTCTCCATCTCTATGAAATCAAAATGGATTACCTCAAAAGGCATACAGGGCGGGCCAAAACTGCCTATTGGAGTCACTGTTCCCTTTCCTACATTGTGTTGTAAACACGTAATGCAGTTCGGCACCAACCTCTCTGCATTCTTCTTTATATTTACATTCTTCCATACCGTAGATAGGTGCTGTATTATTTTCTTGGCACAGATGTGGGTAGGGCTGTGAGCCATTGTGACCATTGCAGTTACATAGGAATTTGGCAACTTCCAGTTTTTAGTTCCCTTGTCCACCCAACAACCCTCTAAATCTAACTCAGCAGAACCCTCTGCCCACCCTTGTATCTCATCGGCCATGGCTTCGGCCTGCATTTCTTTGACAGTGGCAATTCCATCTTCTATCATACAGGGTACTTCCTCAGTCTGGACTGTCATCATTGTATTATTCAAATCAGTGGCAGTTTGTTTCGCAATTCTGTCTGCAAATGCGTTTCCCTCTCCCACTTTTGCATGTTACCTTTTTATGTGCCTCGCATTTCACTATTGCTAGGCGCTTTGAACCGTGAGTGCAGACAGCAATCGTACAATCAAAGGGCCATGTTGAATTCTGGCCCCATGCGATGTCAAGAAACCCCTCTAAACCCAGAGTCGACCAAAGTTATGAACCACCCCAAAAGCATACTGACTATCAGTATATATATTCACGTTCAAATTTTCAGAAATCTAACAAGCTCTGGTCGATGCTATTATTTCTGCAGCTTGCGCCGAGTTGTAGGGGATTCTTTTGCTTTCTACAATGCTCTCTAGGGTAGTGATAGCGTAAGCGGCAGTTGCCGTGCCATCGGGTAGTTTAAAACAAGAGCCGTCACAAAATAACTCTCCATCTGGCTCCTTTTGTGGGGTGTCACTTAAAAAAACTCTCCCCTTCGTTTCTTCCTCAGTGACCATTAAGCAATCATGGGGTGGTGATTCGTTGTCACCAATTTCTTCTGTGGGTAGTGGCATTAATTCTGCAGGATTCAAAGCGCTACACCTCATAATTTGGATATGGGGCGCGAATAAGATAATTTCATATCTTGTCAGTCTAGCAGAGGTGAGGTGTTGCGTCTGTGTCCTATTTAATAGGACATCTATGGCATGTGGCACCATCAGAATTAAAGTATGCCCCAATACCATCTCTTCCGTTTGTTTCACCGACGCAGCAGCCGCCGCGACAGATCACAAACATCGTGGTAGTGCGCGCGCTACAGGGACCAGCGCAGAAGAAAAATAGCCGCACAGCCTATTTCTTCCACCTTGTTCCTGTGTCAAAACAGCCAATGCACATCTTTCATTCTCACATACAAACAATCTAAAAACTTTTTCATAATTTGGTGTGCCCAAAACTGGAGCAGAACATAATGCAGTTTTCAATTGATCAAATGCTCTCTGACATTCTTCATTCCACTGCAAAGGCATCACCGCATCCTTCTAAGTTAATAGCACCATTGGCTTCACAATCAACGCAAAATTACTGATCCTAAGAAGCCATGCCTATTATGGCTCTCACTCCTTTCTGTATCTTTGGAATAGGCATACAAGAAATACTTTCTATGTGTTTGGGCATTGGCCTTCTCCCTTCTTTCGAAAGTAGGTAGCCCAAATAAGCTACCTCCTTTTGATTGTATTGAAACTTCTTCAAACTAGCTTTATGGCCATGTGCCGCTAGGTGTGACAGTAGTAAAACGGTGCTCTTTTTACAAATCTCTTCTGTATCAGCAGCGATCAACAGATCATCTATGTATTGCAATAGTACACACCCCACTGGTAATTCTAGCATGTCTAGCTGCTCTTTTAACGCTCTACTGTAAATACTCAGACTTTCCGTATATCCTTGTGGAATGCGCGTGAATGTAAATGATCGTCCCCCTAATGTGAACACGAACAAATATCTACTGTCCTTGTCCACCGGAATTCTAAAGAAAGCATTTTTTAGATCAATTACACTAAAGTATTCTGCTGAGGCAGGTATCATTGTCAATATTGTAGTGACGTCTGGGACCAAGGGAAATTGTGGATCTACTAATTTGTTTAGCGCGCGCAAATCAATTATGAAACAATATGGTACTTCATTGCCTCCTTTCTTGTACACTGGAAGAATCGGGCTGTTACATGTACTGCCTGTAATTTCTTCAATTACCCCTAATTTCACCAAATCTGAAACAATACTTTTCAATCCTCTCTCTCCGTTAGCCGAAATTTTATACTGGGGAATTCGCGGCAGTGTAACTCCTTCTTTCAAAATTATCCTCACTGGCTCTATCTTCAAGCATCCTACATCATTGTCATGCATCGCCCATGTACAGGTTGGCACTTTTCTTAACTCTCCTGGCAAAGCTTCAGACATGAATTCTGACACAGGGGCATCTTGTGGCCAAATCGTCAGAAACACCCCGTCTGACGTGCAATGTATAATCGCACCTAGCTTTTTCAATAAGCTTAATCCCAACAGGTTCTCCCCACAATTTACTGTTAGGTGAAAGGGACAATGTTCAGTGAATGGTCCTATGGTAACTGAGACTGATTGGTACACTGGGTTTATGACTGGTGTACCTGCAAACCCTACGGAAATATTCTTTTGCCCTGACAGTGGTATATCAGGAACCAAGTGATAGTCTATTGAACACTTTTGCGCTCCTGTATCTACGAGGAAGCGGTGCTCCTCATTCCCGACTCTCATTTCTACGTAGGATCCTCTCTGATTCACGGGAATAGACACTGGTTCCGACCCCTTCCCTGGGCTGTCCTATTGGGGAAATAACACATCATCCGATGTGTAGTCACTACTATTACTGTAATACGTATTTGGCTGCATATTAAAAATGTTCCCATTCTTTCCTCTATTTCCCCCACTCTGATTCCCATACTGACCCTGACTCTGGTTAGGAACACTTTGGTTTTGGGCTTGGTTTTGATTACTTTAATTATTGTGCTGCTGCATACTATTCCTATTTGGTCCATTCGCTCCTTGGTGCCCTCTGTGCTGTCTTCGCTGGGCAGTTCCATTTCTATTCTGTAAATGTGGACATTGCGCTCGCCAGTGTCTTTCCTCCTTAAAGTATGCACACTGATTTGGTCCCAATGCCCCCCCCCATGCATATTCGAATTACTCCTCCCTTGTGCGTTCCCTCTTCCTCTATTATGTCCTGCTACTTGCTGCAGTAACACCCTTGTTTTCAAATTTACTCTATCTTTCTCCTCCTGGTCTTTTCCCGCATTCACTCTTGTCTCGTAATATTGGGCCATGTGCAATTCTTCACCCAGCGTTTTTGCTTGCCATGCACTTTCTGATGTCATTATTAGGTTCTGAATTGGAAGTTTCAACCCCCTCACATATTTATCAACAAATAGCCTCTTCCCCGCTCCGAGCTCACATCCTGCCCACTGAAGTCTGCGAATACTTCCTCGAACCTATTAAAATAATCTGTTGCTAACTCATCCTTCCCTTGCACAAATGCAGTCAACTTGTTCCATTGAATTCTTTTCTTTGGGACAATTTCTTTTAATTTCTGTATTATGCATGCTGGTAATGCTACCATGTTCGCTCCCGGTGTCCCTCCAACCGCTTTATTCCTGTCTTCTATTACCAAGTCTTCCCATGTGGCGCCATAGGCCGTTACGTCATCCACCTTTCTTATTTGCTTCCATATGTCTGTTGGCAGGATCACTGGGAATATTAGGTCTATGTCACCCATGGTAAGCACGGATGATTGCAGGCAGGACTCTACTTCCTTGTAAAATCCTGCAGGATTCTTTCTTATATCGGGAATCGTCTGCTTTATATTGTTCACCTCCTGTCTGGAAAAGGGGACATGCACATATTGGGCGGTATAATGGGCTGGCGTTACTTGCGCTGCTACTTTGCCCACTGCGGGAACCTCTGTTTTTGGCACAAAGGTAGGTGGGACCTCCCTCATAGGGAATGCCCCACTTACTGTCCCTCCCCCTTCTCTCATGTGTAACAATATTCCCAGATCTAGCGATAGGGCTGTTTCTCCTGTCCCTCGCTCTAGTGCTCTCTTATATACTGCCATTATTTTGGGTGGGCTGGCCTTGTCGTTTTTTATATCTTTGTCTATTAAATGTTCAGCCATCAACTGCAGTGCTTTCCTTTTCATGGGCATGGAATATTAATCAAATATCTCATGTATCTCCATTGTGGGGATACTGGGATCCGACATCCATCTTAACACCTCTCGTATACATACTTTCAGTTTGTCGCCCCTCTGTACTGACGACATTGAATGTCGTCGCTGTATATATGGCTCTACCGCTTCCTTCCTATCTCTCCTGATATCCTTACCCCTGTTCCCAGGTGCAGTAAACATTTCAGCATAATCAATATCCAATTCATTTTTAAGCTCAAAAAGTCCATATACATTTATTTATTTATTTACATTTATATAGCGCGCAAGCAGCCCAGGGGCCTTGAGGCGCTGTTACTTGCAATAACTTAGTTACATGGTACAGGCATGGTAGCGATTGTTGACACATTATGAATGTTACAGGAAATCATACTGTTAATACAGATATTGCTTTTTGTCATATAATACGGTATACATGAAAAGTATTCGTGCTGATGAGGCCTCACCATGGATAGTGGGTGGTAGGGCATTCCAGTGAGAGGGCGCGAGATAAGGGAAGCTGGATCCGCCCGTTTTTACTCTTTTTACTAGTGGCACAGAACACATGTTCCCTTACTTCTTCATCTCTTTCTCTACAGCGTGCTAATGCATTCAAATCTAAAAATCGCTGTGGTGGCAATTTCCCAATTAATTGTTTCCATCTCTCCACCAAATATTCACCCATGCATTCCAACACTACCTGTCTTTTGTTGCTTCTTCGGAAGCCATACATCGAAGCCAATGCTGCCGTCCCATCATTCCTGTCTATTTACAACTCTGCCTGTTGCTGCAATTCCACCTTCCTTTCTTTGCTGATCGCACTGCGAGTTACCCTTGTGCATCCACTTTGTCCAGCCCCACCTCTCGCCCCCGTGGTTTTAACTTCAACCCCTGGAGGGACGGACGGTACCGAGTCTGTATCTAAGGCAGGAGGTGCGGATGGGACAATAGGAATGGGTAGTGTCTGCTGTGGGCCTGGTTGGCTAATAGGAAGTGCTACGTGCACGGTCTGTGGCTGTGGGAGGGCTTGAGCTACGGGAGGAAGAGTTTGAGCTATGCGAGGGGCTTCAGCAATAGTTACTGGCGTGTTTGGCCTCGCTTCTGATCTTGGGCCTTGTTTTGTATGGATCAATATGTTTTCCATCACTTCATCTGCTATGTGCAATTCCTGTTGTGGGTATATTTTCTCTATGTTCAAATGGTCAAATCTACCTGACCTCCTTAGACTCTCCGTCCACTCCTCCTCCTCCTTTTCTTCCACTTCTTCACCTTTCAATTTATGCCTGCGCGCATGCTTCGCTCTACTTCTAAATCGGAGCATTGCTTCCCTTCTCCAGTCATTAATGATATCAAGTGCTGCGGGACGTGCTTTCTTTCTTATCAACACCCTTTCCAGGTTAACTATTCTCGCTATCTCAAAACTACCATTTATCAGCCACTGATGGTCTTGTTGCTTTCTGGTTTGCCTATTCCAAGTCTCACAGAATATTATCGCTCCCACACCATACTTCACATACCTCTCATACGCCAGCGTTCCTCCAGGTGGTGCAATTTGGCCATCTTCCAAAGATTGTCTACCGCAGCAGAAAAACCCCACTAGGGTGGAAAATACCCCAGGCATGTTTCAACCTCCACTTGGTCAATCAACCTTACCCAGGGCGTTTGATTTTGCAAAGTCAACTCTCAACCAATATCAGGGTTATTTTGAATTGGGGTATGACTCACCTGATGAATCAAATTGTCCTCCAGTACACAATTCATCTGTATACTGACGCAACCAATGACGTCGTGTCTGCATTTCTTGGCTCATTTCGGGACCCTCACCTCTTTGTTCTCTGGCCAGATACGTCAATCAGGGATCAGATGTGTGCAGATCTGCAAAGGAATCTCTCATCACTTCTACAGGGCGCCCCAAACACCTTTTGATCCCAACTCGATCGCCCTGTCCTCGTCGTTCTCCGCCTTTACTCTATTACAACGTACACAATGGAACAAGTGGGGGAGGGTCCCTATTCGGGCGCCATCTTGAAAGGGCCCCTATAGGTCCCTCGCATTATGGAAACAAGGCAAGTCACCACACACTATAGATACGCCAGACACGAGGTTGTATTCGAAAGCTAGGGTTTATTGCAAAGCAAATAGTCTCAGTTGGCCAACTCGGTCTCACGCCCTGCAAAGTGTATCTCTAGACCTCGAGGGACGCAAGAAAGCGAATTACATCAGTTACATATATACAAAATGCATATCATACAATCAGCTGTGACATGTTTAACACCGCCCTTTATTGGGTTTCTTTGAACTCGGTTTGATGATGGACAATTTTCGACGCATATGACACCTTCAAATATCTATCCTAGTAACAAAATGCAACCTTGCAAGTGTAGAGACATCTTTTCTTTTTTGAACAGAACACAGTGCTCCTGTTCTTGTAAGCGAGCTACATACGGGGGAAGAGTCACATTCCAGACCTTGCTATCTATGAGATGCTACTCGTGTCCTGGGAGCCGCCATGCTCTACAGGGCTCGGGAAAGGGGGGCCGTAAGAAGAGCATAATTCAAGCCTTTAGCTGCTTTATTCTAACATATTCTACCATATAACGAGACTGGCTGGCAGCTGTGAAATGATTAAATGCCCTGCGGCTCTCCTTCAAGGCTACATTCGGGAGGGAGCCAGCTATTCCTCTCTGGAGCTGCCTACGTTGTGTTTCAACAAACTCCTTATTAGCCTCACGGCCTTGTCCTTTCACGTTCAGACAACAATGTTAACAGTCGAGCATTGTAAGCAAAATGTGCTGCGAAGCAGTTTGAACAGAAAGCAATGAGCAATCGTTAGAGAACAAAATGGCGATCCTTGTTACATCAAAATGGCTGTTCATTGGTCAAACTCGGAAATCTGTATTTCTATCGTTATGTACATGAGACGGTTGGTCTTCCACCACCAAAATACGTTTGCCGTCAATCGTGAGAGGTGTCCATTTTTCTAGACCGACACTATCAGACGTTGGGGACACAGAGCAGGTTTGACCCTAACACCATGATATATGGTAATCAGGATAGACCCCGATATGTGGATCGATTTACTGATAATGGGAATCAACATAGTGGTCAGTATCCACAAAATGAGAGACAGGACATGAGGCAGAATATGAATTATGCTCCACATCAATACAATGAATCACCACCACAAGGCGACTATAACCAAAGAATGGGTGTACCTCGCGCCCCTCCACATATGAATCAAGAGTTCAGGAACAATCCCAATAGAAATCATTTGCCTGAGAGGTATCAGAATAGATTCAGTCAGGGGAAAACAACCAATATCGATCTAGGCCACAGAGGGAGGATTCTATAGAAATTGAAAGATTCCAGTGTCTCGAGGCCCAAGTGAAAATGTTGGCTGAGCTAATAGGAAAGCTCTGTACAGCACAAAAACAGTTATCAAAGGAGGGGGCAGAAGGACATAGCACTGACTGGGTAGTTTCTGATAAGTTACTAAGTATTTATGATACCTTCAGTGTTAAGAAAACAGATTGCTCTGATGTGATTTTGCATAATGACTCTGAGATGCCTAATGATTTAAAAATGAAAGTACCAGTAAGTGAACATGTGACAGAAAGTGCAAATACTTCTAAAAAAGAAGTTTGATTTAACCTAGAGCTAAATCAAACATTGGAGATTTGTACCAATGAGAAAGGAAAACCTGAAATTCCAAAAGAACAAAGAGACAGATTTAAGAAAAAGGAATCATGCATGGGGAATACCAGTGAACAGGGAGTAAGTGGGGATGTTAGAACTCCATCCCTGGGCAATCAAAACAATAACCAAACACAGGCAGAAAAAAATACTCAAAAGGAGGGTACAGGTCAATCCCCTGATGAATTCTTTGAGCCACATATTTTTGAAGAAGTTAAAAGGACTGGTACCATACTAAATAATTACAAATGCACAGTTAGAAAATGACAAATTGCCAAGTGATGTTGTCACACATGTTCACTTGGAGAATTCTAATGTGACCTCTGATGATCCCTGGAGGGATGGGCGAACAGTGGCCACACTCCAAAAAACCTCTAAACATGGGGAAATTAAAAAAAGTCTCTCGCACAGAAATGGACAGAAAGGAGGGAAAAATGTCTTTCCATTTACCAATGTGCTTAGCCAAAAGTGAAAAAGCCCTGAGAAAGGTGAGTCATGAAATCAGTAAGAATTCACACTTTTTATGTGCATTAGAGGAAGTTGAAGACAAGTATTATGCTCCCATCACTGTAGAAGAGAAATGCAATGCATTTGCGATGATTGACACCGGTGCACAGGCCACAATTATGTCCGAAGACTTGGTAAAACATTTCAATGAAGGGAGATCTCCACAGAACCAGATCACAGTGAGGCAAAGTGAAGGTCCAGTGCATAATTTTAACAGTGAAGAGGTGCCTATTATAGGTGTTACCAAAGTTGACATAAAGATAGGAAAACACAGAATGAAACAGGAGGTATTGATCACATCTATTTGAGAAATTCAATTTTTGATGGGGTCAGATTGCCTGAAAAGATTGTCTCCTCTCATAGATGGGGTGAATGGAGTATTGTGGTCTTTAACCAAAAAACCATTGAGACCTAAGAAAATAAAATCAAAAAACAGCAATATAAACGAATGCCACACAGTTGCCAAAACGAATGATGCAGTGGAGGTATACCCCCAGAATAGCTGTATACCTAGTGTCACTGTTATCTTGATGTGTCAAGATAAAATGCAAAGTGAAAATGAGAAACAATCTGTACGGATTTATTTAGACCCTAGGAAAAAATGGCAAACTGAAATAGATGAGCACACATTACGCTTTTATTTAAAAGAGAAGAAATGCAAACAGAATACTACTCCTAAAACAGACACAGAAAAACACATTACTACTCTTGCTGAAATACACATGGAAGATGAGCAACCATGGGTTCACATTGGTATAAATGACCATTCCAAAGTGATAAAAGTTATCTTAGCGCTTAAACAAGAAATAAGCTTTATTAATGAGAAATTAGTGCAGACAATAATGGAACGGGAGAGGTCCCAAAATTTAGAATTAAAAACCAATATGTCTTTGGTTTGGACAGTCCAGACTTTGAAAACCGAATTGCAGGCAGATGCATGCTAAAGATTAACATTGGGCAGAAAACAATGTATCATAATGTAGGGATAGTGAATGGAACCCAAAATTACTTTTACATGGGCAATGATATCATGCACAGAATGTGTATGGTGCTCGATTTCCTTAATCAAAAAATATGATCACGGCCTGCACCTGAATTTGAAGACAAAAGAAGGGCTTATCATTGCGCACAACTGGTCCCATATGCAATTGAACTACAACTGAGGAAGGATGATAGTATTCCTGCATTCACCAAGCCGGTTGCATTAACGCTAAAGTGCAAAAATGGACAGCAGATGAAAGATTCTGATTTTGTGTGCTTGAATGAATCAATAAAACAGCAAGGCCTGGATTATGAATAAATTCCATTGATAGATGTTGGTGAAGGGTCTGTAAAAATTATGGTGAATAATAAAGGGGGTCAGTATATTCATTTAGAGGAAAATTCTTCATTAGGAAAAGCCATACAGAAATCACATTATACTGCAGATCTAAATAACATGGTAATTGGAAATATCCTTGAAAGGTATGTAGATGCAGGGGGTGTGTTGCCAGAATACCTGGATTATCAGCCCAAAGGGATTTTTAAAATTCATTCTATGTACCCTCATGATTCAAATGAGTTATTGTGCTGTCATCAAGAGGATTATATAGTATTTGATTTAAATGAAAGTGAAACAGAAAATCAGAACATTGAAGTGGAAGCTGATATACCAAAATATTTAAATGTGGCAGCTTTACAGAGAGACACAACCACACAGTTGGAAGAAAGCACAGGGATTCTGCCACTGGAGTATTTCCCAGAATTTTCAAAAATGGTAGAGGAGCAGATTTTGTCAGCAGATGCATGCGATAGCGATGAAGATAAAAATGAATTGAGGAAAATATTTATGGAGTTTAAAGAGGTATTTGCTAAAGATGCATACAATTGTATTGTAGACTAACTGATTTACATGTTGCCACATTACCGGAAGGGTGTAGTAGATATCCAGTATTTGTGCGCCAGGATAGATTACCACTGGTATGTTTAGAATCTCTGGCAGAAATAATAAAAAATGTGGAGTCTCAGGGAATTATCAGGCCTATTCATAACACATCCAACACACCTATCTTAGGTGTGTTAAAGCCAAATGGTCAATGGCATCTGTGTGCAGATTTGAGAGAATTAAATAAAAGAGTGCCAGTGTCCAGATGGCCGCTGCCATTCATTGATCAAGGCTTAGCTCAGGTGCATGGCTCAAAGGTGTTTACTACATTAGATCTCACATCTGGATATTGGTGTGTGCCATTGGCAGAGGAAATTCAGCATTTATTTTCATTTTCATTTGATAAGACCCAACACACATGGGTTAGAACTCCATTCGGGTACATCAATAGTGGGAGTGAATTTGGCATATTTTTAAGAAAGGCTATGCCTGATGCAGGGGAAAGAGGAACTAAAGTTTACGTGGATGATGTTTTAATAAAAAATTAAAGCTTGAAAAGCCATTTTGATGAAATTAGACATGTTCTTGGCCAATTGCAAAAGGCAGGTGCCAAAGTATCTTTTCAAAAAGCACAATGGTGCAAGAAAAAGGTGAATTTTCTAGGCCATGAAGTGACTGAACATGGACTAAACCCACAAAAGAAGAAGGTAGAGGCCATACAAAAACTAAAAGACCCTAGAAGTGTAAAAGGTTTGAAAAGTTTATTAGGAATAACGGGATATAACAGAAAGTATATTGAAAATGATGCTGAAATTTCTCAGCCATTGACTAAACTACTGAAGCTGAATACACCCTCGAAATGGGAAAAAGAGCAATCGGAGGCAGTGGCTAAATTGAAGGAGTGTCTTATAAAGGTGCAATGTTTAGCATACCCCATAAAGAATAGGGATTTCTTTATAGAAATAGGTTTCTCTGAACATTGTATGTCAGCAGTGTTATCACAAAAACATGATTTGAATCACAAAACCATTGCTTATGCAAGTAAGGCATTTTCCCAAGTTCACATTAAATTCAGTGAATGTGAAAAGGCCCTTTTGACCACTGTGTGTGCGCTACAGCATTTCTGCCCCATTGTTCAGGGGGAAAAGGTAATCATTGAGACAAATCATCAACCATTGCAGTGTTTAGAGAGTAAAAGAATTAGGTCAGGCAACATAGCACAGTCCAGAATTACGTCATGGACACTAACATTGCAAGGCTTTCCTGTAGAAGTGAGGTATGACCAAAATAAAAAAGAGTCCAGTTGCTCAAGGGTTAGCAGATCTACCTGACTGTGCAGCTGAACATGTATCAAATGAAATAGAAGTGGAATCTAGTTTACAGGAGTTTGGACAATCACCATATAAAGCTTTTGATGAAAAGACTTGCAAGTATTTGCCAACTGTATATGTTGACGGTTGTGCTTTTCACATTGAAAATGACAGTAATAAACAATTGGTGTCAGGAATAGGAAATGTCTGGTTGAGATGTGAAGATATTCCCAGTGTAGGGATGAGAATTGGTGCTAGGAGCAGTCAAGTAGCGGAATTGGCAGCCATTTATAAATCAATTACTACTGCAGTTGATAATAAAGTTAGTAAAATTGTCCTGGTGACTGATTCTGATTATGCAGGGAATAGCTTTGTGGAATATTTGCCTGGCTGGAAAGCAAGGGGTATGATTACATACAATAAAAAGCCTCTCAAACATGGAAAAATGATACAGGCTATAGACAAATTGGTGTCAGAAAATGATTTGACAATATACTGGAGGAAAATTCGTGGACATTTAAAAACTCCAGGAGATGATAAGGAGGGAAACGATAAGGCAGATTATTTAGCTAAAATTGGGGCTGTGATGGGAGAGTTGCTACGTATTGAACATTTACTTGGTGAAATACAGATTGATGAAATTACACGCTCTAAAGCTCCAAAAGAGGTAGAACAACCAGTAGTGCAATTGAGTTATGATACACCAGATTAAGACCTGATTAAGGCACAAAAAGATGATCCAATTTTTGGAATCTATTATAATCATTTGATACACCCCGAACAAAATCCTTTAACAGAAAATGATTGTGTGGGAAAAGAAGAGTAGAGGGTGTTATTAAAGAACAAAAAATGAGTCAGACTACAGGATGGACTCATGATTAGGGAATCCATAACAGGACAGATACAGTGGGTGGTACCCCTTTCATTCAGAGGGCTAATGCTACACCATGCACATGATGCAATAACTGCAGGACACAGAGGTGCACAAAAACATTAGAGATACTGAAAGATTATGCTTACTGGCCACATATGTCCGAAGATGTGGAATTATATACTAGAGGATGTCTAGGATGTGCCCAATTTAAACCTACTTCACCAATGCATAAGGCCCCACTAATGAGAAGCAGCTTAACCCTTCCATGGTCAGATCTGCAAATAGACTATGTAGGGCCTGTAAAAAGGTCGAGCAGGGGAAACCGTTATATTTTGAGTGTGGTTTGTTTAATGTCAAAATGGATAGGGTGTATTCCTGCACCAGATTGTAGTGCGCAAACAGCAGTTACATTCCTGGTAAATCAAATATTTTCAAGATTTGGGTTGCCACAAAGAATATAATCAGACAGAGGAAGTCATTTCACAAGCGCTTTAATGAGTATGGTGTGGCAGATACTAGGGGTGAAAAGAAAGCTGCATATTGCATACAGACCTGCCTCTTCTGGATGTGTTGAACATTGTAATAGGTCTGTTGTGGATATATTAAAAAAGTTTGTAGCAGAGGCAGGTTCCAGCTGGGATTTACGTTTACCTCTGGTTTTTATGGCAATCAGATCAACTCCTGCCAGATCAGCCCTCATGAAGTATTGACAGGTAGGAAAATGGTGTTACCACAACACCTGCTATACAAGACACATGAGCAAACACTTGTAAGCGCATCTACAGTTCATGAATATATGGAAGAACTGAGGAAGCATTTACAACATGCATTTTCTTTTGTGCAGCGGAATTTGGAAAGGGCTGCTACTTTACAAAATCATATTATGATAAAAAGACATCTGTGAAAGAGTATAGTGTAGGGGATCAGGTGTATAAATTTCATTTTGGAAAAGGTAAACGGAAAAATTCTAAATTTCTGGCAGCCTGGCAGGGGCAATTTCAAATTATAGATAAGGTATCTCCAATGGTTTATAAAATTTTGAGAACTGAAGGTGAAACAGTAACATAGCAATTTGTTCATGTTAACCAAATTAAGCCCTGGCATCCCAAACATGAGGTAAGGAGAGTTGAGCGAGTAGAAACAGACCAAGTGCCCTAAATACACTAAAGAAAACACATGGGTTTATTTATAGTGCCCAACACCAGAGAAATAATAATAGATGTGATTCATTGTTGTAATGGAGTAGATGTAAATAAAAATACTCTATGTGATAAAAAAAGGGGGGCTCAAGCAAATGATATTATTTTATTGCAGGGTTGAGATATGTTTAATGTTCAATGATGTTATGTTTCTTTTCTCTCTAACATGTGCTTACTTTCAGAGACCATAGAAAAAGGGTGAAATGTTTTGAAATATATATATATTGTATTTTTGGTAAAAGGGTGAAATTGGTATTGTGCTATATACTTATACATTATCTAATACAATATATAGATTACTGGGGGTCTATGAACCAGTAATGAGGCGTACGGACGCATAGTTCACTGGTGTAAATAAATCAGTGATACTGGCCAGAGGTTGTAGGTGGCACTCTATGTAAAAGTGTGGTGTCTCTGAATGTGGGTCTGAGGCCCTCTATAGATCACTAAGAGTATTATAATAGTAAGGAAAGTTTTGTGTATGATGGGGCTATAATGTAGGGAAGGAAATTATGCTTACCACTCAGTAATCTAATACCACCAAATACTGCCACCAATACATATTACTGGATTCGCCAATATAATATAATAAGGTATGGTCTCTAGGATGATGTGAGAACAAACCCAATCTAAAGGCGAGGATAAGTATTTCTAAACTATCACTCTTCTGTTGGCGGTAAGAAAATACTGCCAGACCCCAAATTTACACAAAATATCCTACACTAGCTCCTTGTGCAAGAGAGGAGTACCATAGTCCAGAAATGCCTGCTGCACAGACCAGGGTCTTAGTTTTCTCTGAGGAGATGCCTTAGTGTGCTCCATGTAAACCATATTGGGTAACTGAAGTGGCTTAGCAAATGGAGAGAACATTTCAATAGCTGTGTCAGCCCTGGCGGAAGGCATAATAGTTAAGCAAAGGCCAAAAATATTCCAAGGGCATTCCACTACCCTCCAGTACAGATAAATATATAACAGGCACTAAAAGAAACATGGTCCACAAAGCTGCACCAAGAACAGCAGGAGCTTTAAATACCAGCACAACAACGTCATGCCAGTGCTGGATTTCACCTAAGCAATTAATGAACACTGGCCCCTACCTCTGCGACCTCATGGACCACTCCAGCACACCAGCCCACCGGTGCACCAGCCAGCCAGACCGCCAACCACTGAGTGCTCCGATGTGTGCTGGCAGTTCGCCAGCCAGTCAATGAAGATTAGAAGAAAGGACCCAACAACGGCAGCCCAAGACTTTTATTTGATAATATCTCATTATCCTTGCCTGGGAACTCGTGGAGTAGACACTGCTTGTTCCTCATGTTGCAAAGGGTGCTGTGTCAGCAAGTGATCGTCCTCTAAAATATAAGTTTTAAAAAAAACTTTTTTTTTTACCTGTTTTATTCGTGTAGACAATGCAGAGAAATATGGCCCTGGCGGAGGAAATCCTGTGGTTGGAGACATGAATAGTTAGGACCCGTTTGGTGTGAATGAGTTGGAGCTGATGTGAAATTGCCTTGCTCAATCCTAGGTACAAGCTTTTGAAGTACTCAACCTTTGCTCTGGTAAAAGTGATATTTTCAAACCTATAATTTCCCATAGCAGGTGCAATTGGAAATAGTTTTTTCAAGTAATTTCGTATATGTGTGCAGGGAAGTACAGATCTGGATCTAGCATAATCCACAGGTTTTTACCCTTTCTTTTGCCCATTGGAGCTCATTATGGTTTTCATGGATAAAATGCACCCGTAATCATGGGAGGGGGCTCGGAATGGAATTGCAAGTGTAGGATTGCCTGATTGACAACAGTCAGTGTCTCGGTGCCATGAAAAAGCAAAGCATATTTGTTTAGAATACCTAGGCGCTTAAACCTGCAATTCAAAAGTCTTCAAAATATGAATTGCAGTGAGTGGGCATGTTACATTTGAAGTTAGGTGCACACATGTCCTCTGTGTGCAGTTTCCATCATTTGCATTATGAAGTGAAAACGACATGTGTAAAAAGTGGATTTAATTACTTGAATGCCTTCCTTTATTCACTTTAGGGTGCACAATGGGTAAATTCTGCCTGCAATTTATGATTGACAGGCAGCATTTACAATGAGATCCGCTTGGTTTGTGCTCACATTTATAGCACTTACGCCAGCATGAAAATGTGGTTTTGAGTGGCAGGTGTTCCGGGAACTGCTTCTCATCTTCCTCTGATGGCATAAAGGCAAAGGTGGTTACAGGTCTCCCTGTTTCCCAACATCGCTACGGTACAAAAGATGCTAGGCACAGATCATTGTGGCCGGGGCACTGCGGGTGCGTGGACAGTCTCCAGGGGCAGTTTTACACATATGTGGGGGGCAGTAATCACACAACGACAAGAGGCACGCCTTTGACCTCTACCTCCTTCTAGATTGCCGTGTAAATCGTGTAGGCTGCTCCTTCTACTAGAAACCGGCAGATCAGCAGCAGCTTACAGACTCACGCCCAGCTCTTCTTTTCTTTTCTCCCTTCTGTTCCCATACAGCGATTCTTGAATCTCAGTGATGTCTGGAACTAATGAAAACATGTAACCACGTGTCCATGACCTTATCTGGTGTGTTATCTCCTCGTTCCTGGTGGGCAAGCAAGTACAGATTGGCCACTTTTCAGAAAGCCAACTAACCTGTTTCTCTGCGTTGTTTGGTGGGTAGGTCTCCATTATAAAACAAAACATGCTTTTTACACACAGATAAAATCTAGGTGTGATTCTAACACATGATTACTTAGAAGTGTGTTTCTATTCTTTACAGACAGAGGCAGCATGTACTGAGGAAAGCATTCCCATGTAACTAATCAGTCACCTGTTAGCTCAGAAAAGCTGTCTTTTATTTGACATGCTGCATCATCTTATGTTATCTTGTGTTTACCTTTTCAACAAATCATCAATATTTGTACTTTTTTCAAGACAGCTGTGTTCATTAACCAGCTCCCTCTGAACAATGTGTATTTGGTCTATTTAAATGTAAGATTGCATATTATACGGTTTGCATGTTAGTGCAATGAATGCTCGTGCTAATTAATTTCTGTCGCTTGATGATGTGTTGCGAAACGTTTTTATTCCAGTTTAATTTGATTGTCTGAGTCGCATTTGGGAGGTTGTCTCCCGGGTAGATGCTGTCCTTCGGGTGTAGTCTGCTGCATGAATTGGTTTGATTGTGCGCCTGGTAGTAGATAGGGTAATTGAGTTGCTGTCTGGATTGATTAAAAGGTCACCCAATTCACTGGGACACATGCTCTGTCAGTTATTATTCTTCAGTGTCCTGCAGGCATGTGGTTAGCGGACGTCTACACCCACCACCTGTCCCCATTAGGCAATGACCTTTGGCCCTGTTAGCGGAAACAGCAACATGGTCTGTGACGTGGCCTGCAGGACATGCTCCTTGCTATCTTCTTTTATACACATAATATTGGAATTATCCGACGGGAAGAAGAACGATTCTTTTGTGGGTATGCGACCAGGGGTGAACTGGCCTAAGGAACTCTGGAGATTTCCCAGTAGGCATCTGCAGCCTGGGACTTTTTTGTGTAGTTAACAATTTTATTTCCAAACTGTGTCATAGGAAAGGGCTGTGGTTGCTTAAAATGTGTATTATAGATCCACTTTAAAAATGATTTCCAGGCTGTATTTTGGCTGACAGTCCACCCCTGGATGGGACGCTGAATGTTCTTGGAACAAATCAAAGATAAAAAAAACAGTCCCCCAAGAGAAACAACAGAAATAAAATGGTGCCCATTCAATTTTAGAAATGTGTACATTCCCCCAGTCAGCGTAGCCAGTGAACAAGAGCAGGACATCACATTTGGCATTTGCAGGGGGAATGCTGCGAAACAGAATAGTAACGTCGTTACTTAAGTTTTATAATACTGACGCCGCCATAGCAACAAGCTAGGTGATGGAGTGTGAGCAGGAAATAACCAATCACAGCCAAAGAAAAAGTCCATGCGTTTCAATACCGGTATTTATACATGGAACAAAGGGTTTGATATTGATCTTGTAATGATTGTAAACGTGAGGTTTCTATTAATAAGGTGATTCTCGAAGGCTCATAAAGTCCCAAGTAAGTGCACAAAACGTTCTTAAAATATGCAGAGCTGACTGCGCTGTTCTATCCAGCGGGTGTTTTTGGATAGAGAGTTCGAAGTTAAAAGGGTGATCCGAAAAATACCATTTCCCATTTGCTTTCCTGTAGGGAGGCTCTCAAATAGTGCAAAACCCCACTGTGCATTTCTACACAAAACCTGGATAAATAATTGGCTTCAGAGCCAAGTTGAAAGTTACACTTTGTTAAGGATCGCTGCCAAGTTTTCTTGCATTCAAGCAAACGTTGTCCCAAAATAATAGATGCAGATTTTGTGTGGCTTGGCGAACAGTTCAGTAATTGTTCAACGGCAATTTTGAAATGTCTATGGCTGGCAGTCCTTGTGCATTTGCAAACGCCGTGTCCCACTTCCTGCAGTTTGCACTGCAGAGACAATTTTGGGTATGCATCTACTCGTGGCAAGGTCAAAAGCATGCCCGCTGGGATAGTATACATGGCTCTTTTAACAAAAGAAAACACATTGAAATGACGTGCCAATTTTGCAAACCTAAGCTGTGGATTGGTAAAGTTAGGCGTAGGGCTGTGAACATGTTTTAACCCATGGCAAACATGGAGCAAACATGGACGCTCGGAACCTTCCTTTTGTGAGGCCTCTGCATTTGATCATTGTGGATAGGGCGCCTTCAATCATTCCACAACCAATATGCGGTCCAATTGTATTCTTCAGAAGTGTGTTGCAGGGGGCGCGGACATGGCCAGAAGGGGTAACCAGAGAAATACCTTTCTCATTCCACTTTGTCCCAGACCTGGAACTGTCTGAAACTATAAGAAACTTTCGAAAAATGATGTACAGCCTGCCAAGTGGGCGAGCAGGGGCTCGGGAGACATTTCCCATTCAAATTTGCAAAGGAAATGTTTCTGAAGACTAGCATAGGAACAGCTGGGCACATTCCCCCTAAGTCAAGTGGACATGGCTTCACACCATAAAGTAAACCACATACCTGATTGAGTCAGAGTAGATTCCTGTATTGATAGTTAAACAAATATGAAGTGAATCAATATATATATGGCACAAGGTTTAACAATAATCACTATTTAAGGAAATAAAATATTTAATCCATTTATTTGAAGAACAGCATGACATTCAGCACATGTTTCAGGTCTCCGGGTGCTCTATCAAGGCTTTGGAATGTTTCCCTCAAATAACCAAGATCATTCATATTCACATGCACCCGTTCATCTAGACCTTACTTTGGGTCACCATTTACTAAACAGTAAGTAGGAATATCCAAAATGTAGTTTCACACATGTGTTTTCGCTTAGTGACGTTGACTTCTTATAACAGCCATCAGAAGAAGTGGAGGATTGGAAGCTCATAAAACTCAATTGGCATGTTCAGATTTCCAACAAACCAGCCACATTGGGCACTAGACCATGCTCATTTGGCACTACTGGTACCTCCATTTTAGGTGCTTGGTATGGTCACAGTACATGACCAGCAGTCGGTGCATGCAGTGAATGCCCTGGCCTGCATTGTGTGTCATTGCACAAAGGGCATCAATGAAAGTTTTCCAGTCTACCCAGGGCTGTGAAAATATCTGGGACATGACTTTCACTATTGACTATCCACAGTGCCCATGAAAAATGGCATGTCTCTGTAAACTGTGAGTACTTAATCTAGAGAAGAGCCTACATCCATGCCATGTCACTATACTGTGACAAACCCAGGAGATTGAACCCCTCTCCCTAAGGGAAACCACCCCCTTTGGGACTAGTGGGGTGATCCTGCTAAGCTTAAGACCCCTTAAGGGGCAAGGCAAGTGGGATCCTAGTGGGAATGACCCCCATTAGAGGACAAGCATTCCCTAAACAAACATATATGTTATCCTCCCTTGTCTCAGGAAACTATAACTTGTCTTGGTTCTATGGAACTTAAACTGTATACTAACTTGGAAATCCCTCCAGAAATGGCTGGTATGGATTCTGACCCTTTTCAGGCACCATCCACATAGCAGAAAGGAGAGAGCAGTATAGGCCTTTCCCCCTGGATGCGTGGAGGATAAAGACCCAATCATCAGTGCTTCACGGGAGAAGAGTAGCCCGCGGCGATGCAGAGGTGTAGAGACCTGCTCCTCAGAGATGCGAGAAGGATAAGCCAGCACAGGAGGGCGGATCTAACCACGATCAAGCAGGCAGAATGTCCGGCTACCCTGCTGAGACACCAACTGGAGAAGGCCGAGTCACAAGATTCCCAAGCAGTGTAGAATACCTAAGTGGTGAACGAGCGGCCTAACAAGGAGCAGATGCTGAAGCCCCGCCGGAAGACAGCAGAAAGGGAGCGCCAGTAGCGTGAGACCCATAATGTCGGGAGGATGTTCAAAGAGAAAAGCCACATAAGCCTATTGGAATGACAGCAAGGAGGAGCACCCCAAGAAGACAGATGGTGCACAGACATGCCAGCCACACTGAAAGGCAAGGTGAGAGAAATCAGACCCTAAGGGGGGGTGACACAAACCGGACCCAAATGCGGGGTGAGAGAACATGTGCCCCAAGATGGGGTGAAAGAAACCATACCCAAGGCTGGGTGAGAGAAACCAGGTCCCAAATCGGAATAAGATAAACCAGACACCAATGAGGAATGAGAGATATCAGAACCCAAGGTGGGGTGAAAGAAACCAGACAGCAAAGCAGGGTGTGAGACACGAGGCCCCAGCCAGGGGTAAAAACCAGGAGATAACTCAGTAGAGAGAGTATTACAAAATTCCTGGGTGACAAGACCAAGGTGTATAAATGGTGTGGACTTAGGGACCAGGCGATTCCCAAGGGTAGAAGGAAAATCGGAGAGTGAGACAAAGTGCATGCCAAAACCAAGGAGATAGAGAGTAATTCAAGACTGACAAGGGAAGGGAAGCTTGAAAAGACTTTTGGACTCCTGATTTGGACGGTGCAACAGACAAGGTGTCCCTTTGTTTTGATAAAGAAACATCAGTGTGGGGTCAGAAACCAGCCACCATTCTTTCCTTTTGGGCAGAGTCTCTTTTTCTACTTTTGTTAAATTTAGGTAATTTTTGTTCATGGTGGTAGGGACAGCAATCAGGATAGTGTAGGTTTTCTGGACGGCGATCTATGCTTACTTATCAGGACCTCCTGACAGGCACTCTTTTAGACTCCTTTTTTTTCTTTAGAGTATGGCCAAGAAACGTAGGGACAGCATATGTTTTTGGTGTTTATTATTTTTTTTAAACTTTATTTTTGCATTTTAGTAAAACATGTGTACAAACAAGCCCAAACAGTGGGCTACCAACTTGCCGCCGTCGCCCCCCCCATGCCCGCCTGCCCACCCGCCGACAGTCCCACTACACAACAGGCTTCTATTGCTCTTGATTTACTCAGGTGTAGCTTGTGGTGGCTGATCAGTTGGCTCGGTTGGCACAGTGTTGGAGAGGAGGTGAGAGATGTACGGGCCCCAAATATCTGGGGGTCTCGCGTGGTGGGGTAGTGTCCTTATAAATTCCGTTTCTGTTTCTTGGCAATATATGATGTCTCTCCTCCAGTTCGCTAGTGTGGGGGGTGTACCACGTCCCCACACTATGGCCACTCTTCTACGTGCCAGTACCAATAGCATGCTTGCCAGTTTCCTAACATGCTAGGACAGGGGTCTTGTTAGCCCTAGGAGTGCCACTAGTGGGGAGTGCTCCACCCTCTCGCCGATTATTGCGTCAGTTTCATCAAGCACATCTGACCAGAATTTGGTCACTGTTGGGCAGCTCCATGCCAGGTGCAAAAAGTCAGCATCAGGGGTCCCACATCTGTCACAAGATGCGTTTGCCCCGGGGTGATGTCTGTTCCTCTTTTTGGTGGTATAATAGGTTTGGTGCAGAAAGTTGAAGTGGATTTGTTTGAAGCGGGAGTTGAGTGCCACTTTTTGAGTCTGTTGTAAGATATAGTCCCAGTCTTCATCTAGAATGGGTATTTGTAGCGAGGTTTCCCATCTTGTTTTCGTTTGGGGGTTCGATGGTAGAGTGTCCATGAGCAGGGCTTTGTAGATAGATGAGACCAATTTGCCCTCCCCTTGTGCCTGAATAACTCTGTGCAGCAGCTGCCAAGTGGGTGGTTGTTGTGGGAACGAAGGAATAATGGCCTGAAGGGTGTACCGCACTCTGAAGTACATAAAAATATCAAGGGAGGAGGTGCTACCTTTCTCCTTCGCTTGCTGCAGTGTTTTAAAGGTGTCTTGTATGAAGAGGTCACCTAGTGTTTTTATTTTGCACTTGTCCGTCCAGTTCAGATACACTTTCTCAGCTGTGAGTGGGATCCCGGGGATGAATTTAACGGGTAGCAGAGGAGAGTATCTAAACAGTATCTTGTACTTTTGGGCCATTTTCCGCCAAATTGTGTAGGTGGCTTGTACAATGTTCAGCGTCGTGTGAGGCACAGCCTGTTTGCTGATGGTCACGGCCCTTAGCAGGTTGGGTGAGGCTAGTGCTCGTTCGACCTGTACGTGTGGTCTTACGAACTGGGGCTTGTATCAGTGACTGAGGAACTGGGCTTGTGCTGCCCAGTAGTACCGTTCTAAATCGGGTAGAGCTAGGCCACCCTTAGTGACAGGGAGTACGAGGGACGAGTATGCCACCCTTGCCCGTTTCCCTGACCAAATGAGGTCCAGAACTAGACTTCTCAGGTTACCCAGGAAGCGCTGCGACAATAGGATGGGGATGTTGGAGAATATATACAGGAGTTTGGGGAGAATTACCATTTTTATCAGTGAGGCTCTTCCCCAGAGGGTGAGTGGTAGAGTTTTCCACCTGTTCACCTTATCTCTTAGTGATTTCAGTGTGCTTTCGTAATTGTCTTTGAATATGTCGTGGTGGTTCAGGGACATTCGGATTCCTAGGTATCGGACGTGGGCTTTTTCCCAATGGAAGTTGAAGTCGTCTTGAACTATTTTGGTCATTGTTTTTAAGGGAAAAACAATTGATTTAGATTGATTGATTTTCAACCCTGATACCCGTCCAAACTTTATTTTTCTCGCATGATCGGGTTAAGGTTTTCGCTGGGGTTTTGCATGTACAGGACTATGTCATCGGCATAGAAGGATATTATCAGACGGTGAGGTCCTATTTTGAGCCCTCTCTGAATTTGGCGTTCCCTGAGACCCGCTGCTAAGGGCTCCATCACAAGGGCGAATATCATGGCAGATAGTGGGCATCCCTGCCTGGTGCCACGTTGGAGATTAATATATGCTGAGCGAGTCGACCCAAGAGTGATTGCTGATAGGGGCTGATTGTAGAGAAGTGAAACCAGCTTAATAAACTGTTTCCCAAGTCCGAGCTGTTGCAGCACGGCAAACAAAAAGGGCCACTCGACGGAGTCGAACGCCTTTTCGGCATCCAGCAGCACTGCCACCGCCTGCTGTTCAAGGTCGAGGGCTGTCAGAACCCCGAACATTCTACGTATCCCGAATGTAGTGTTTCAGCCAGGTACGAATCCTGCCTGGTCGGCGAGTACCAGTGCTGGCATTAGCGGGAGAAGTCTGTTAGCGAGGATCTTTGCCAGGATTTTATTGTCGAGATTAATTAATGATATGGGGCGATAGGATTTCCAATCTTCGGGTGGTTTGTCTTTTTTGTGTAGCAGTATTACGTTAGCTTCTCTTAATGTCTGTGGGAGAATGCCAGATTCGATCGCTTCTTCGAAAACATTTAGCAGAAGAAGGGCTATGAGAGGGGCGAAGTGTTTATAAAACTCACCAGTTAACCCATCAGGCCCCGGGGCTTTGAATGGCGGTAGACTTTTAATGGCTTATTGGATCTCATCTAGAGTTATGGTATCGTTCAGCGGCTCACGGAGTTCCCTTTCCACCCAGTACAGTTCTGTGTCATTGAGGTTCCAGATCGCCTCGGTATCTGCCGTGCACCCGGCGCTATTTGGATCTTGGTAGAATGCCCTGAATACTTCGACTATGGCGGTCATTACAACCTTGGTGCTAAGTGCACCAACTTTACCACCATGGTGTAAACTACGTTTACACCATGGTGGATGGCGGATTTACCGCCCCATTCCAAGGTGAGTGGGGCGGTAAATCCCCATTTCCCATTTTCCCTTCCCCATTCCCATTTTGCCCCATAGGGCATAATGGGAGTGGGGAAGGCGCTAATTACGGCGCCGTAATTTACGGCGGCATAATTAGCACCATGGCGGGTTAGCGCCATGGATTTTAACGCCTGCTAAAAGCAGGCGTTAAAATCAGAATCAGGCGTTAAGGGTTAACGGTGGCGTTAAACCTTAACGCCTGAGTTGTAATGAGGGCCTATGTCTTCTTCTTTGTGCAGCATATTTCCCTGTGGTGTTCGGATACTATCCACCCTTGTTGGCCTCCTGTCTGCAGCTATAAGACGAGCAAGAAGGGCTCCAGACTTCTGGCCTTCGTCGTATTGTCTGATTCTCTGATTGTGGCCCAGAAATTTTAACTCCCGTTCAGCTAGGTTTCTGAAGTTGAGAAGTTCTTCTTTCAACATAGCCTGGATGTGGTCTGAGTTGTGAGCGGCTTGCTGCTTTTCCAGTTCTTTCAGGTGTGTTTCGCTGGTCCCTAGATCACGTCTGATAAGTTTCAGGATTCCATTTTCTTTGGCTAGACAGACGCCCCTTACATAGCATTTGAGTGATTCCCACAGCACTCCGGCAGAGTTGACGGTGCCATGGTTGATTTCAAGAAAGGTGCTGATTTCTTCGCTTAGTTCAGTGGCAAATATTTGATCTGCAAGAGATCTGGGTTTGAAGCGCCATTGGGGGGGTCGTGGTCTGGTAGTCGGCAGGCAGCATTCGAGTATTACCGTGGCATGGTCCGAGAAGGTTTTGGGAAGTATTTGGCAGCTGCCCCATTGCCAGTTGCTGTGTGCGGAGACTAGCAGATAATCGATGCGGGAGTTCGTATTATGTACACTTGAGTGGTATGTGTAGTCTTTGACTTCCCAATTCTGGATCCTCCATATATCTGATAGGTCAAATGCTTTTCAGATCTCCTGCACTTGTAGGCTGGCCTTGGACGGGTGTGCAGTTGTTGGCTGTGATTTATCTTTCTGTGGGTCGAGATGAGTATTCAGGTCGCCTCCCCAGATTATGGTAGCGTTTCGCACTTGTGCAAGGCGGGACAGCACCCAGTCAAAGTTGTTTGCGCCGTCTGTGTTGGGGGCGTAGGAGTTGACGAAAACCACCTCCTCTCCCTCCATGATGCCCTGGACCAGAAGAGCCCTTCCATCTTTATCTCTTTCTGTTTTGATCAAGCGAAACCTCAGCGAAGTGTGAAGAAGTATTGTGATTCCCCTGGCGTAGGATGAGTATGAAGAGAAGTAGAGGTGGCACCCCCAGCTGCGGGCCCATAGGTGTTCATTTTGAGGTAAAAGGTGGGTCTCTTGAATCATTGCCACCTCGAGCTTGTGACGTCTAAGTAATTGCAGGATCTTTCGGATCTTGGCCGGGGTGTTGCTGCCTCTAATGTTCCAGGTTGCTACTTTGAATTGGAATGATGATGTTTTATATGGAGCCCATTTGCGGGAAAAGCGGTGGACCACCCCTCGGTGGTGTCCCGGCATTTGGGGCGGCTGGATAGCATGGGAACTGCATCAGGCGGAAGGGCGCGCGGTTAGGCGGTGGCGCATAGCACGCGTTTCGAACAACAACAACAATAACACAATTTTCCTTACATGGACAACCCCCAACCCGTCCGTTTGGAAACCCCCCAACTAGAACACAAGGTGTGCTGTGCACGGGGCGCAGGTGGCCTTCCCAGGCTTAGTCCCCAACCTCCCGTTAGCGAAGATTGTCCTGATGGCTTGTTTCCTTCTTGCTTTGGATCAGTGGCGCGGGTGTTCATCAAGGCGGGACTCTCCCTGTTCTTTCTCTGTTTGTGGCTCTGGATATTCGGTTTGCGGATTTATATCCTTGCCTGTCGAGGAACAGTGTGGCTTCGTCGGGAGAGTTGAAGAAGTGAGTATTTCCCTCAAGTTGAATGCAAAGCCTCGCCGGGAAGAGCATTGAGTATGTGATTTGGTTGGCGCGCAATCTGTGTTTGACATGGGTGAACGATCTCCTTTGGGCTTGGGCTGACGGTGAGAAGTCCGGGTAAAACTGGATGTCGTCCCCATCGAAGTGGAGTTTGCCCTTTTCTCTTGCCATTCTCAGGATCGCGTCCCGCTCATTTTGTGTGCTTCTGTGTGCCTTCGCACGCCTCCCGCCTCTCACCTGCGGGTGTTCGCTCCGACCCGGCCCCTCCGCCGGCTGTGGGCCAAGTAGCTGCTGCGCAGGGCCAGTGAGGCGGCGCCACCGTCTCAAGCGATTCTTGCAGTTCTGCTCTCCGGAGTCCTCTTCCCGCTGTTGCCGGTCTCGGTAGGTCTCACAGGTGGCTCCTGTCCGTCTACGGAGGATTGTGGCTAGGCGGGCCGGTGTTCCAGGGGCCCACGCGATTCGCGGTTGTGCGGCCCACACCACGCAGTGGGTTTCTCGCCAAAGGCGAGACCGATTCTCTCTGGATTTTCGGCAGGGATGAAGTGCTGCGCTAGGGTAGTGTATTTCTTGCGAATTTAATGATTTCGCCTCAGGATTGCCTCGATTAAACAGGATTCATGCGGGAGGTAGCCGAGAGCTTACAGGGGAGCGGCCATCTTGGTGGGCCCTCTAGCGCCCTCTATGTTTTTGGTGTTTAAGTAGAGAACTTTGTAACTCGAACTGCAACTTTGTCCATCTCCTGATTTTTGACTCCCACAGGACTAATTGGGCCTCATCACGAGTTGGGCGGTAGACCTTAAATGTGGCAGTAACGGGTTTACAGCTGCATTTACTGCTCCACCCAATCTCGAGTCCAGCGTGTTTACCCCCAGCTCATAGCTTGGTTTTAACACATGGGAAAAAGTCCCATTTTCGGTGCAATACCACTGGCGGTATTACCGCACTGTAATTGCACCAGAAATTCCCCATTGGGACCAATGTGGAACGGGGAGTAATGTTAAGCACCCAACCTGTGATCCGGCAGTAATACTGTGGGACAGTTGGGCGCTAACGCAAATAAAGTTGCGGATACCGCCCAACTCATGATGATGCCCATACCCTTGATAAGAACATCTAAAACACAATCACATTATTTCCTTTTCCCTCAGTGACTACACACATTAGTAATGTCATATACAAAACCATGTGGTACATAATTGATGATACCATTTGTGATGTCATGTGTGGTGTCATGAAAAGTGTGTTGTAGGAGGTAATGAATGGAACAACTTTTCCCAGCCATCCAGTGGCTCGTACTAAATAAGAACTTCAATATTCATAACTCCCATGGATCAATCAAAGGCAATGAATCACAGAGTGAGATTATGTTTATAGTGGGAATTTACAGAGCTCTTTGATGACAAGTAACTTTAACTGTCATTTTGTGGGTTTGTTGATCTTCCTTGACATTAGACATTATATAGGACTGCTTTTTGATCTATGCTTGCCCCATTTGGTCAGTTTGTTCATTCGGACCCCCTTTGTCATTTTTAATTTTTAATCCTTACTTTCCCCTACCCCTAAATGTTTTTCACAACCTTTCTCCTTGCTCCTGATCTCTTTTTGCCATCCCAAACGTTATAAAAAAGACCAACAATGGTCTTTTGTATTACACATTTCGATATAGCTGCGTGTTTGAACTGCTGGGTCTGATAGGCCTCATGTGACATAATCCACTTGTTTCTTAAACCTTTCCTTTAGTTCCAATACATCATAACAAAAATCCCCCTTGGTTTCCCTGCATGTCTGTGAAACGCAAAAACCTCCCATTTGTATGTGAACCGGATGATCTTCCCTGTTTAAGGCAATAACTTTTATGTGTCTGTGTGAGAACCATATGTGAATCCATATGTGTGTCCAAGTTGGTAACATATCTTTGTTGTTTTTGTTTTCTGTGTTAGGTCTTGCTAAACAAAAAGGAATTGAAATGATGAAGGAAGAGGTGGTAGACTGCTTATGGGATGAGAATATTGATTGCCAAGTGGAGGGTTCAGAGAATACTGGTGGGCTGCTTGTGGTTGTGGGCCTTACATACGACTGATGCTCACATTCAGGTTAAGTGTTGCCTGAGGAGGAAGAGTCATTGGTGAGGAGCCCAGGAACAGTATAGGAAGGAGGAGTGACTGAGGATTTTTCACTGGCAATGCAAAATGTGGGGGAGGCACGGATGTAAATAATTAAGTGTTTGAACTTTCCACAGGAGAAGTCAGAGGAGGTTAAGGTGGAGGTGGAGGAGGCAGGGCTAGTGGAGGGAGAGGTGATCAATGGAAATTAGGAGGATAGGCAATCAATACTTGAATTAATGACAAGAAGGGAATTTTATTTGCAGATCCTCTAGAATCACTGCTGACCAAGATAATGGACTTCATTACGGGTCCGGCGGTAACCCTGCCGGTGCTACCGGCGGGTTGCTGCCGGACCCGTAATAATTTAGCAGCACCTGACTTCCCTGTGCCACTGGGCTATTACAAGTCTGGCGGCCGGGAAGTCAGGCATCAGTACATTTGTTAATCCCCATTCCCTGGGAGTGGGGACACCGGAGCCCTGGCAGCATTAGCAATGTTGCCGGTGCTCCCGTAACAAGTCTGCCTACCGTGGCCACTGTGCCCGGCAGGGTCAGACCTGTCGGGCAAAGTGGCTCTGGCAGGCAGACTTGTAGTTTGAAAATAAGCTCACAGGCACCCTTGTTTCCGGACCGGCAAACATGTAATGAGTCTCAATGCCTTGCAAAACTTTGGAGTTGTGGAGCAGATGGGGGAGGGCTTCACCGAGTTGTTGTATTTCCTGTAACCAGACAGGAAGAGGCTGCAGATGGTGGTGCAGACCCACACTGGAACAAGCACCTCTCTGTCGCGCAGCCCTCTCAGCCTACCCATGGACCTTTGCACTCTCTCATACTGTGACAGTAACGGCACAGACCATCAGGTCCTTGTTACGACTGCCAGTTTCACCATCACAACCATCAAAGTTTTCTGTGGTTGGAAGCCCTGTTCATGTGAAACTTTCTGGGCAGGCATGGAGGGACCAAATTATGCATCATGTTTAATGTACTACACCTATAGCTAGACGTCCATCAGTGAAGGGGAGCAGAAAAACTACAGTGGTGGATACCATGGAAGGGACATCATTTTTGGGACCAGCCTACCATTTTGTAGGTGACTGATTGGACATTGTACAAGGGTTTAGGAAAGGGGTAGGTTGAGTGACTGCTGTCACTGCAGGAAGGATGATCCCCAAATATTGCAAGATTAGGGGCCTCATTCCGAGCCTGGAGGCAAGGGAAAAACAATGCCGGTAAAGGATTACCGGCATCGCTTTCCGCTACGGGCTATTCTGACCTGTCAGACCGCTATTTACGGCACCGTAAACTACAATGCCGTAATTTTCAGTCTCGGGTCCCACCATGCCGAAGGTAGCGGCATGGCTTAAACTGGAGCTGATCCCAAGTAAGGAGCACACGTAAATAACGGCCTCCTCAAGGCCGTAAAGTACCTTACCGGCATGGAGTACATACAGGCATCTCAGAGAAGGAGTAAAGAACCCTGAGCAGTGGTACCCAGAGCCACAGGTGCACACAATCAGCACAGGTGGAGGCAATGGAGTCTGCCACAGCAGAAAAGGAGCACACCCACACACCACACCCCCTCCCACACCAAGGTGAGACCAATAGTGGTAGCAGCACATGAAGCAGGAGGCCCTGCCAGCAAGGGCACAACCACAAGAACTACACCAACAACACTAGCTCCCCCCCACTGAGGAGACACAGGGGGAGAAGGAGGGGGAGACAGGCCCAGCATGCAGCACCAGTGCACACTCCGTCACCACCCCAGCAGCCCCCATTCCAACGCAGCAGGTCCGGACCCTCAAGGAAACCCCTGAGCAGATACACACCCCCTACCAGCTTCACTGTGACAACATCACCACCATATCTGGCCCGCGAAATAACGCGATAAGCGAGCAGCATACAAATACACACCGCTATCCCGGCACAACTGAAGGTGTTGCCTGTGTCCCACACCCATGCCACAGGCACCTACCAGCACACAGTGGGGCCCATGCATGGCATGCCACAACCATCCATTACACGGACGCAGAAACAAGTTGTGGATCACCTCCCCAAGCACACAAGGGGCTACAAATCCCTAACATGGACTACCCAGGAGATATACGACACAAAAGTTGGCCCCCATGCATTGGCAGGCATGCCAAATTACATGGGTGCCCCTGACAGCACCCACGTGGATTAGGTGGACCAGCATGGCATGCAGGTGGCGGATCGCAACTGCAAGCAATACCACTCCCCCAATGTGCACACTGAATGCAACGCAAGCAAGAACATCACACATGGGTGGGCCCGACATTAAGGAACAATTAATGACTCAATGTGCCAGCTGAACTCCACGCTACCGTGCCGCATGGGGCGACATGCAGGATGACGTGCCTGGTTGCTTGGTGAGTCGTCTGACTGTGTCATGCCAGTGCATTGGTGCCATGAGGTGGGTGCCTGCATGAACAAACCGGGTCAGAATAATGAAGCCAGTGCACGATGTTCACCCCACCAAACACTGTGCCACAGAACCAGTGTAACGGCACATGAGTACAGATTCCCACATCGATGGAGTAAGGCACACACCAAAGACAACATTACCAACATCTGACAAGGCCAAATCCCACAACACATGCACCACTCATTGGCGGACCCCACAACCGTAAGGGCATATAGGAAGACACACTGCATATGTATCATGTGGCTGCCTCCAGCATGTCACCACACCGGAGAGTCATCCCTGGGAGTGGATTGAACTGAGGGCAGCAGGGATACCACACATCACTGGTTCGGCACACCCATAGGAGTGGTGGAATTCACCATAGTATGGATCAGAGCAGTATGATGAATATGAGCCACTGACTACAGCCAACACACCCAACTACGGATTCACACAGTACACAGCACTTAATGGATATAACATTAAGACTGCTGCATGCATCAACGAAGCACGTACCTCGAGATGTGTGTGCCATTGTTCATGGACCATCTCGTAGACGTGCCCCCCTACAGCATTCCATTGCACTGGACACATATTGTGGCCATGAATGGCCTGAATGCATCCATGGACATGTGTGTATGGGCATCAATGACTTGCTGCCATGTCAGACAAGTTCAGTTCTCCACCATGACAGACCAAACACTTACCTTAATTGGCTAGAGATGCAGATGTTGGTGGCTGTCCCTTGATACCATGGTACGGGACCCCTGTCAGAAACCCACAGAATGGGCCCAGGGAGCCCTGAAATACTGGCCATACCCGTGCATGCGTGCAGATGAAGCAGTCACCTGGCTTGCATAAGGCACATATGAGTTGCCGAAGCTGGACTGGTGGGGGACCCATCCACTGCAATGTGGTGTCCAAGACCCCCATGTCATGTGTAAAGCTGGACAAAATGTGCATCCCTTATAATGTGGCTCTGTCCCCTGACATGGGACTGCTAGCACCAGATGAGAATGGATTGAAGGAGGAGGAGGAGGAGGAAGGGGCAAGACAGCATCATGGAGGCAGTGCACGGGAGGGACATGTCGTGTGGCAAACATTGATTGGACATAATAATCACAACATAAGTCAGCAGAGGTCGTCATCAAATGGGTAGACAGGGCACTGGGTGTGTGTATACTTGTAGACCATGCACTGTCAGACGTCATTATACACATGCTCAATGATTAATGTCCACACAGGTTAAACTTTGCAACTGTATTGAAAATATAAATGGATGAGTGTGAACATTCCCTCCACCCTCCCACCCACCCACCTCCCCCCAACTCCACAACAAACCCTCACCCCCCACCCACCTCCCCCCCAACTCCACAACAAACCCTTCGCCCTCTCCACCTCCCCCCCAACTCCATAACAAACCCTCACCCCTCACCCACCTCCCCCCCAACTCCACAACAAATCCTCACCCTCCACCCACCTCCCCCCAACTCCACAACAGTAGTCCCGTGTTCTCCATTAAGGGCACATGTGGCAGCAATGCCGATTAATCCATGCTCCCGGGGCCCGGGGGAGGCATGTCCCGGCACCGCATGGAACGCAGAGTGCGTCGCGGCAGGCTTGCCGGGGTGGATCGGCTGGATGAGGGCGTGTCCTCCTGCTGAGGCTGCTGATTGGTATTCGCAGCCTCAAGGGCATCTGCGATGCGTCCTAGGATGGCACATAATCTGTTGCTGCTCTCTGTGACCGCCTGGCGCATTTCCCTGAGCTCATATAGCCACTCCACCCGGGCCTGGCGGTTGTCCTCGATGAACCCAGTGATGAGGGCAGTCAGCTGACTTGCACGTAGTGCATCCATTGGTTCTTGTTCATCCCTGCAGGGTATTGGGCCTACATGCCCTGGCATGTCCTCGACTGGGGAACTGGGGCCAGGATCAGCGTCTCCCTGTGTATCGGCACATGCACTATGGCCAGGTGTTTCAGGCTCCCCAGAGTCACTGCACGATACCTGGGGGACATTGCTGGGCTCCGGGGTGTGGACTGTGGGGTAGAACTCCTCCTCGGATGCCCCACAGATGGACAAGGAGCTGTGCGCATTCTCTTGGGTTGCCGTAGCTGCCACCTCCCCAGCAATGCTAGACTCCTCCGACCCTGGGGTGGGCATTGTGGCAGGCACTGATGCAGGTAGGGTTTGGGGTGGTGCATCCTCCACTGACCTTTGGGGAGCCGGGGTGGCAGTTTTTGTCCGGGCTGGTATGCGTCGGACCCTGCCTCTGCCCGTGGAGGTGGTTGGACGGCTTGTCTCGGGCTCCCCGCTCTCATGCTCGGTGCCTGTTGGGGTCGAAGAGAGGGACGACATGAGTGATTGTTTGAGACGCTAATTACATTAATGGCTGCGTTCACATTTCAGTCATTTGGGGTTTGTGGCCTTTTGGGCGTTGCAACAGCATTAGTACATATGCATGTGTATGACATGGAGGCAGGTGTCGGAGTGACTCATCCTGCCTTGGTAATGTGCAGTCTGGCTCGCACACTGCGGAACCTGCTGCACAGTGTGCATAATGGGATGTGCAAGTTAATGCACTATGGTTGATGTGCATTATGTACTTGCACTTGTCCCTTGATTGCGTGGCAGTTGGCTCTTTGGCTCTGCATTGTTTGGATGGGGGGGGGGGCAGCATGACAAGGTGCCTTTGATGGCCCTTGGGGGAGTATACATCATGTAAAAGCCATTGCCAGTGTTGTCTTTGGACACTCACCTCCATCGGCAGACGACGTTGCCCCGCATTCCATATCGCCAACGCCCTCTATCGATTCAGTCCCGATCAATGAGGTGCATGTCTCCTCCCATGGCTCCAGTCTCATTGGGGAACTTGGGCCCCCTCCGGTCTGCAGTGCCAGACTCCGGTTGGTGGAGAGGAGGCTCCGCACCTGCACCCGCAAGTCATCCCACCGCTTGCGGCAGTCCTTGGGGGTGTGGGGGGTGGTGCCTACTGCGCTCACCCTTTGGGCAGTTTGTGCCCAGATGTTTTCCTTACGGATTATTGCCTCTCGGCGCATGTTGCTGCTGAACACGACGTCAGCGTGCGCCACCATTGCCTGAAGCTCTTCAGGGCTGAATCTCTTCTTGTGGAGCCGGTCCTCAGACTTCTTTGGGGCTTTAGGCATTGTTCCTGGGTGTGTGGTCCTTTTCCAGACTTCGGATTGCTCCCAAGGGTGCTGCCTGATGAGGATGGCAATTGAGTGTGTTTTTAAAGATGGCCGCTGCGCTCCTTTCCGTTCCTGTGCGATGACGTTATTTCCGCTTTCGTTGTTTTGCGGTAACCGTAATTTACGGGATCCGTAAATTACGGTCACCGTTATTTACAGACGCTGCTGCTTCCTTGGCGGTGTTGTTAAGTATGTCTCGCAGCATCCCGCTAGGTAATTTTCGGGCATGGCGGAAAGTGCGTGCCCGTGAGGTCGGAATGCGCTGCAATTAGCGGTCTGTCACCAAGCCGGTCTCGTAGTTTCCGCCATGCCGGTAAGTACCTGTACTTACCTCCAAGCTCAGAATGAGGCTCTTTGAATGTTTTTGCATCTCATCACGTGTGTCCAAAAATGTATGTCCTATCATCAATGGACGTCTGCATGTGTGCATCAGAGAAGCACCCATGCAGATGGCATTTTTCACCAGTTTTGAGCATTTCCGTAAATAAGGGTGTGTTTCAAACAGAGAAAGAAATGTTTGGTGTAATGTTTCAGGGCTAGCTATTGTGAAATGCACTGCTAGCACCCACACATAGACAGGGGGAGTCTGTTATTCATTGGTGTCAGGAGTTCTGTTCCAATACTAATGTATATAAGGGGGTTGGCCTGACATTTTTACTGAAGCATATCCTTTGTGACTAAGGTGATCTGCACATTTATAACACAGTGTATCTTCACAATTTTCATTTGCATGAATGTTTAGATTCCTGTGGAATCATTTCCTTAGCCACCAGTGTACCAGTATCCTAGAATTCTATATTACCAAAGAGCTGTAGCCGAGCCGAGTCGAGCAATAAAATACTCATATCTATACAAGCATCTCAAATTCTGGTCCAAAGTTTTCAAACCATTTCGAGCCTCAGCTCTTGCTAAATTGAGACCCCATTTTTTATTTAGGCTTTAATGTTGTGTGTGTAGGTTCACCTAACCCTAGTTTAGAGGTTTGCAATTGTGTAAAAGTGCAAGAAAGCCGTAAATACTGCTTGCAAAACATGTAAATATACCACAGTAAATTATAGATAATGAAACTTGATTCACGTGCTTCTGGATGTTTTGGTTTGGTGATTAGCAGGGAATTGAAAAGAAAACTCCAGTTTCACATGGATAACTGGAAAACTTTGGGCCTCATTCCGAGTATGGCGGTAAGGGATAGCTGCCACCGGTAACGAGACCGGTGGCGGTAATCCCTTACCGCCCTACTCCGAGTTCCCTCTGCTCCCTCGCCCTTAACGCCTGCTTTGAGCAGGTGTTAAAGTCGAGGGCGCAAAGGGGCCTCCAAGCCAATAACGGTGACCGTAATGAACGGTCACCGTTATTTGCATCTTCCCCATTCCCATTGAGCCCTATGGGGGCTCATTTGGGAATGGGGAAGAGCCTTGGTGAATGGGGAATTACCGCCCCGCCAACCTTGGAATGGGGCGGTGATTCCGCCATCCACCAAGGCGCTGCCGGTCCGGGTACGGCGTCAACCAAGGGGTTAATAGCGCCATTGGTTAGCGCCGTACTCGGAATGAGGCCCTTTGTCTGTGTACCACTGTGTGTCCTGTTGGAAGGTTGCTCTCTGTGTATTATGTAGTGGTAGTAAAATAGTTAGAGCAGAGGACAAAAGAACATAACAGAAAATTATATATATATATATATATATATATTGTTATTTGGCAATTCAGCGTTTCACAAAATTAAAATTCTTAAGATATAGCTCTGCAATAAAATATTTTTGAATTTAAATCTCAGAGAGAAAGTAAAAACATAAATTTTCAATATTAATATTTCATACAGTTGCACAATCAATTAGCTCCAAGCCTTTAATCAAACCAGTCACAGCTAGCACCATTGACGTTGTCCTTCCGGCCGTACAATCCTTACAATCCTTACAAAGACATTCACTGACAGCTAAATACTGCATATTAACGAATTCACAAAAATGAACTGAGCTCTTCCCTGCTAGTGCGTGACAGACAGTCACCAAATGCTTTAAATCTTCTATGTTCGTGGAACCACATAATCTACAATTATCAGATTCAGCAGGACATTAGACATACCTAAGCATAATTTTTTTGGTGTAGTAATGGTTTCACCGGAATTGAAAAAAAGATCTCCTCACACAGCGATTATGGTCGATGGACAGAAAGGGAGGTAGAGTTCCACGGATTTTGTGATCATAGATAAGATGGCTCAATGATTTGTATGCATGCATTTTTTCCACTATTTCAATCCAGTCATGGGTGTGTAACATTAATTTCACTTTCACTAGATTTCCAACCAAATGATCTTTTGATATTTCCAGATCATTTAACAAGCTTGTACAATAATTGGGCAATTCATTCAGGACTTTCAAGTGTGTATCCGTAGTCAGGATCTCCAAGTCACGATACAATGACTTGGGAGCCAAACAAATAATATTCCTGAATAAAGTTCAGAGCCTCTACTTGGCTCTGCTTAGTAGGGAGCTGATACCAAGTTCATTCTGAATTGCCACAAGGGAGACCGATTTCTGTATATTAAGGGCACTATTCCAGTAATTACCCTCCATTGTAGCAAGCCTTTCAAACAAGCAAAAGTAGTGTACCTCAATCTCATACAGAATCTTAGGGAGGACCTTTCCTTCATCAAATTTTAAAATAGGAATTAGGGAAAATTTGTTGACGAAAACAGAGGCATGCCATTTTCTGATTTGCAATTTGTGTGGTTTTGACAAAATTGGAAAACCTAGGTAGATAAAACTCTTTACAGGAATTATTTTTGAACAGACCATTTAAATGAACTTGACTGCTTCTTTAGGGTGCATTGCATAACTTCAGTTTTTTTTTTATATTGATCTTTAAGAAGTGATTGGTTGCAAAAAGCATTTAAAATACGTTAGAGACCAATCTCAGTACTATTAAGTATTATAAAATCTTCTGCATAGCTCAGCCACGTAACTTTCAAATTAACAAACTTAGGCGAGACAAATGCTGCTGGTGTTCAGAAATCCCCAATTTCTGACATATACAAATTAAAAAGACAGGTAGCGAGAACTCCCCCCTGTCTGACACCCACAAGTGCTGGAATTTCAGGTGAAAGTCTCCCTTTTCTTATATAACGTAAACTGCATTACAGTTTGTTCATGTAGGCCAATAATAAACCTTCAGGCAGCCCCCAATTCTGCAGTTTTTCCACAGTAAATTTCTGTTCACCGCCTCAAAGGCAGCAGACAGGTCGGTGGTGGGAATAAAAATGGAGTTGTACTTCTTTGTCCAGGTCAGCGATTGAACACAGTTCGGCACAAGGCCATTTAATGATGTACTCATCTGCCCACGAAAACCTGTCTGACACCTTTGAAGGAGGGCAAGAACTCTGAAGTTTCTGTCAATGTAAAGGCATCTCTCTGGACTGCTTGCGACTTGGTAGGTTTAAAGCAAACGTGTTTCAATTACAGTAGAAGTAGAATTCTCAGTATAATGAACAATATTCCCACTCTGTTTACTCCTCATAGTGCTCTTTTTTTTTTCCTGAGATGGATTCTTCAAAGCGGTAACTACTGGAGGTTGATTTATTAAGTTACATTACAATTACACCAAGAGGTTTGAGGGAAAAGAACCCATAAGAAATCCCTCTACAAAGGTGGAAACCTTTCAAATAGTATACAAAACAATGTGTCTGATTTAACAACTCTGTTGCAAGACAAAGAGCCACAACAACAAACAAGGTCAGTCAAAAAGTCAGTCTGAGCCAATTGGTTTCATATGAGTAGATATTTTAATGTTATTTTACACACAAAAAGATTATTTTTGATTAAAAAAAAAGTTGTTTAAATAAGCATATATCAATGTGCAGGTATACAAAACAGTGTAGAAAAAACAGGTAATTATTAAAACAATCGTAGTAATGAAGCCTACAATAGAATCACGTAAGAAAGTGCTGTGTACTGTGCAAAGGAGTGTCTCAATCATTTGTGCATTCCATTCATACTGTGTGAAAACCTTAACATCATCTTAAGTAAGATGATAATGGGCCTCATTACGAGCTTGCCGTTCCGGATACAACGCTACTGGTTAGCTTGCCGGTACCGTTGTATCCGGAGCAGCAAGCTCTGAGTTGTGTGTGCGGGTACCTTTCATTCCCCCAGGTCTGACCTGGCGGAATGAAAGGCACCTGCGAGCACAGCATGTCGGATGCACAGGCACCGGTATTAACGGTGCCTGTGCATCCGGCTTCCCCATTCCCATTGAGCTCTATTGGGATCAATGGGAATGGGGAAGATTTTTTTTCCCTTGCCCAGGAATGGGCAAATACCGGGTCTGGCAAGGCCATAATGACCCGGTAAATGCCCATTTCTGGGCGCTGGAAAAAAATGAATACCGGCGGCAGCTGTGCCTATATTACAGGCACAGCTACCGCCAGCCTCGTAATGAGGCCCAATGTCTTCAACCCAACATGTTTCTTTCCTAAAGTAGAATTAGATCAATTTTGTGGAAATTCTTCAAGGGTTTGCCTGTTTCTAGTTGATCCAAAAAGAATTTTTTTGGCACTGTTAAACCTGAAACAACTTCAACCATACAATGTCATGGACATATTTAAATTCAACAGCAGAGAACAGACATAAATGTCGTTAATGCGTCAACATCCACGCTCTTGTCAAATGGACAGAAGGACTCATTTCCTGCAACAGAGTAATAACAAAGGCAAGTAATTGGCAATCAGTCACCATAACACCTGGAGTATTATTCTCAACATTGATTTTAACAATAATCAAATAAACAGAGCGCGGTGTCCTATAAATCACACTGCCCTCTGTGTTTGCATGTGACCCAAAATTCGGAAACTACTGAGCCATTTTGAATAATCCCCTTCTCAAAAAGTCGCACATCAACAAAGTTTTCTCATTGTTGAATTCATAAATTATACGTATTCTCTTAGTCTTACATCTTAGTCCATTTTCGCAATCTGCTCAGTTTGCCACAATTTTGCAAGCTTGCGAACATGCAAACAGGTATAAAGTTCCCCCAAGTTTTAGACGGAACTATACACTGTCTTCTTACCTCTCAATCAAGTGATTTCAAGGTTGGAGAGTGTTAGAGATTAGCAGTCCCAAGATGTGTTGATCCTCAATAAATGGGGTTCACTGTTGTCAGACTGCAGCACAGTGTCAAATGCTGTATCAATAGCCAGACATCACAACTGCCTCTTGCCGGAGTGGGTGATCACCTAAGTTGAGAGATAATTGTACTTAAGTTCTCTGACATACATAACCCCCTCGTATACATGATTCATCCTTTCTCTTTAATACTGTGTTAAGTATTCTATTCAAATGGAAGACTGCTGGACAGTATCAGTGGAGAACCGCAGTATGTTGATTAAATCTAGCAACCTAATGTATTACTTGTGGCTACGTCAACAAGCAGCAGTTTTTACCCAACTTCATATTTAATGCAGTGTTTACGTCAGCTCAGCCGAAGCAACCTTCAAATCGGTCAGTGTGTCGTACACATGTAACGGTGTAATTTAACTGTCTGGTAAAGTCAACAACTGGTTTGTATTTGTGCTGTACCTGTTTGCTGGTATGAGGTGTCCCGTCACGTATTGATTAATCACTGCAACAGTAGCTTCGTATAGCAGTGTCACAGGGAGAAAGTAGTTGGTGGCAGGAATGAATCCGTTTGGAATCTGCCGGTGACGGGGAGTCGACATGGAAAGACAAAATCGAGCAAGATTAGCTCCTTCAAGATCGTCCAGGCTCTAATTACCCGTGATGTAACTACATTTCCGACCCTTGTGCCAGATTACCTGTCTTGGTCTAGATGGCAGGAATGCCGAGAGAACAACAAAAGTGGACTCATCTCTCGAGATGATGCAGCCACGTATCAGTCCGGGTCAGTGCCTTAAGAACGTAATAGTGGCCTTTCTTATTGGTTACAGAGACGCACTGAACATCAGCGACTTGGTTCCTTAAAGGGAAAGGTGTCTATTGTTTCAACTGGCCAGATGACTGACAGCAAATGACACCTGATCATTACTAATCCCTCCAAGACTTAATGGCGGGAAAGTAAATTCAGTGGTTATATTGTTGCGAGCAATTCTGGACTTGTGCTCAATTAGGATAAAAAGTCACAGAAGGCTACTTTCTGGGATTAAGCATATCATTGTTTTTTCAAACACAAAGTAGTTCCACATTGAGAATTCTGCATATATCGTGTATAGGCATGACATTCTGACACTCGAGACGTTTGTGGATCCATATTGATGCAGCTGTTATAGTCTCCATTCACATTTCTCATCAAGTCCTATTGTTGCACTTTTCGTAAGGAAAATTAATTGCAAGTGTCCTTTTGTCTCGGTGTCTATCTCCACTGGGTTGCAGTTTGTATACAACCGACCATTTAAGTTCATCTGGTCTGTGTGTCATCTCGATCCAATGATCAACCAGAGGGGCATTCGAAGTACGGTTCCTCAGGCAGGATCCATGCTCACCTATCCTGATTTTGATTTTTCTCTCAGTTTTACCGATATATCGTTTCTGACAGGGGCACCATATAGCATATATCACCATCATGGAGTTGCAGTTTGTGTAATAATTCTGTCTCCAAGGCGTGGGGAGTCCTAGGTCAATTGCTGTGCTTTTTGTTGTAAATTGGCAGCATGCACAGGGGCCGCATGGGTAATGTCCAAGGATTATAGGCAATCCCCACTTTTGTAACGTAGGTTGTTTAGTTGGTCTTAAACTTATATCATTCCTAGTAATTAATTCCTTAAGGTTCTTACTTCGTTTGAATGCTATGATAGTTTTTTGTATTTCTCACTCTTTTCCAAGATGTTCCAGTTTTTAGAGATAATCTTTTTAATGTTGTTGGAGAGATGGATGTAGGTATTTACAAACACAAGTTTGTTGTCTTTCTGGTTTCCATCAGGTGTCTGGTTCCTGTGCTCCAATACGGCTTCCCTATGATTTGTGTTGGCTCTTTTCAATGCTGGAGTGGTAATTTTAGCAGGATAACCCCGTTCCTCCAAGCGATCTTTCATCCTCAAGGCTTCTCTTTTGAAATCCTCTCTATTTTACTGTTTCGTTTCAAACGAAGAAATTGTCCCACAGGTAAGTTTTCTCTAACATGACGTGGATGGAAGCTCGAGAAATGCAATATTGAATTTCATTCTGTGGGTTTATTGAATGGTTAACAAACAAACTTGTATTCACTGGGTCGACAGAGATTGAGATATCTAGGAAGCTTAGTGTCGTAGTACTTGAGTTTGAGGTGAATTTGAGGAAGCGGTCTTGATTATTAATCCAACTGCAAAACTCATGTAGGTCATCCGAATTGCCAGTGCAAATTAATAGAATGTCATCAATATATCTGCTCCATATTCTAATATGGGTGAGAAAAGGATTATTAGGTGTCATAATCTTTTGGATTTCAAAGGCCTCCATATACAGATTGGCGATGCTGGGGGCTAGAGTAGCCCCCATCGCAGTGCCCTGAATCTGCTTGAAAAATTTGCCATTAAAATTAAAATAATTCTCAACTAGCGACAACTCAGCACACCACAATATAAATGATATTGGAATGGTTTTACCTGATGGTCGCGTAGTAGTTTGTCTTCTAGCATCTCTAACGATGCTTTTTGCGGGATGCTTGTATATAGTACAACTACATCTAGACCAAGCAGGATTTCTGTCTGTGGATCGAAAGCTATTCCTTCAATTTCCGTTATTATCTAGGTTGTGTCTTGAACATATGAGTCCATTTGTTTTACTAATGGTTGAAGAAAGGCATCTGCAAAGCGTGACAAAGGCGCAAGGACCAGATTGACCCCTGAGACTATAGGTCTACCATGGGGGTTTTCCATAGACTTGTGGATTTTTGGTAATATATAGAATTGTGGGGTCACAGGTTTGTCGTTTATCAAAAAGTCTGCTTCTTTGTCTGTGATCCACCTTCTCTGTTTTGATTTTGTCCCTTTCTCAGTGATTATATTCAGAAGTTTGTTCATCGGATCTTCTTCAAGTTGTTTATAGCAATCCAAATCCAGGAGATGGCGATTACATTCCCTAATATAGTCGGCCCTGTTGAGGATTACTATTGCTCCTCCTTTGTCCGCTTTCCGTATTGTAATTTCCCTGTTGGCTAGAAGGTTTCTCATTGCTAGATTCTCATCGTTGCTCATATTGTGAAAAGTGGCTTGTTTTTTTAGATTTATTCTCTAGAACATCTAGATCATGAAAAACCCTCTTTTGGAATATAGTGGCTTCTGGACTGCGTGCTGTTGTCGGGACACAAAATTTAGATCTTTTCCGAAGAACACTTTCTGAATTATCAAGTTCTTCCTCTTTGTCTTGAAAACATTGTGCCAAGTGTAGCTTTCTCATGAACTGGAAAAATTCCAGATGGAAAGAGAAGGGGTTGTGTAAGTTAGTTGGTACATAGCCCATCCCTCGTTCAAGCACTTTTAGTTCTTTCTCTGTTGGGTGATAATTGGATAAGTTCACCACAATGCTCTCATGCTCCTTGTAACCCGGAGTTCTATGTCCCATGATTCTGTGCCCATCTCTAAAAAATCCTGTTGGCCACCTCTACCACTACTTCCTCGTGGTCCTCGATTTACTGTACGCTTTCCTCGGTAGTTGTTTAGTTTACCCTGTTGTCGATGATTAAAGTTGCCACGGTTAGGTAATATGTCACCATTAGAGCTTCCGCCGCTTGAGCTAAGGGAAGTTGTTCTAAAACTCACTTTTTTGTTGTGGTTTGGTCCACCAGATCTTACCATGTCGGCCTGTTGTTTGTTGGTGTAATAGTCATCCTGAGTATAACGGAATGCTTTCTTGTGGCTAAAATTGGTTAAATCGTCGAACTCTATCTCTCAGGGTGTCTTCTTTGAAGGAGTTAATCTCAGAGAGAAGGGTAGCCATTCTTTTTTTGAATAAATCCAGAGGTTCCACTTTTTGAATTTCTTCTTCTAGTGTTTTGAGGATACATTGTTTGTTGTCCAAAAAGCGTCTTGGTTCGTTGCAAACCACCAGCCTTTATGGGAGCGTGCCTTTTAGCAGGTATTCTAACATGATTGAACCAAGGAGATCCGTCCTAATTAGTCTCTTTTTAGTTGTGTCAATTTGTCCCAATGTGAGATATTAGTTGTTGTTTCTTATGTACATCCCAGAGCTGATGCTTACTCTGGTAGTTTGGTAACATAGACTTCATCATAACTTTTACATCTCTCTAATGCCATTTTATCAAACGAAACAGTATGTCACGGGATAAGAAATATCGATATTAGGATTCTCTCAATTCACTCTACCAAGGGGAATCAAATTGTAACCAGGCCCAAGTTACCAAATCTGTGACATGCACCACAAATGTGGAAAAACACCCTATCAAGGGTAAACCTCACAGTCATGCGACCGTACCTAATACATTACAATAACACCAAGAGGTTTCAGGGAAAAGAACCCATAAGCAATTCCAATGATGGAACATATAACTATGTGTAATCCAAGTCACACGAGAGGCAGGATATAGACTGTGTGTAAAGGGAATTTAAATCTGCTTGCATTGCAAAACTACATGAAATGTTATATCTCAGCCACTCAATGTCCTACCTATTACAAAAACAAACATATGCTCCTTATTGTAACCATATGCTGAACCAAGACATATAGAAATTGCTGGTATTAAGTGAAGGTATGAAACTCAAATGTTAGAATTGTAACTGCAATTGCACATTCTAGAGATATGGGATGAAATGGGATGCATTGTGCACGGTGGGACACCCTTGACAAAGTGATTTTACAAACTGTGAGGTAAATAGAGCCAATATTTATGAAATTGTGGCATTGTTCTGCAAAAAGTCTGTACTTCAGTCATGTTGATGCTATGGGAGAGCATATTGGGAAATGAAACCAAAAATTAAGAGACACATGTATACAATCTTCTTAAGTGAAAGTGCCAATAGGAAAGATGTGACTGGAAATATGTAATTCTACAGACCAATCATACACATTGGGCCTCATTACAAGTGCGGCGATAACCTGTTGGTGCTAACTGTGGGTTGCTACCAAACTCATTACCCTGTTTCCATTGCCTGATATCCCAGTGCCATCAGGACATTACAAGTCCTGGCGGCCCGGGATATCAGGCGGGGGAACGTGAAAGTCTCCATTCCCATGGAGTCCCATGGCTTCTGCAGACAGACTTGTAGTGTGGCGGTCAGGAACGGGTGCTGGTATATTGCTACCGGCACCTTATTTCCGGACCGCCACACTTGTAATGAGGCCCACTATCCAATAGGAACCAGCTGTACTCAACTTTCTCTTATGGGTGGAGTTTGCTGGGTACTTAAACTCAAACATATACATAGAAGGGAATTTTGGGAAAATAAAGGGGCATTGTATTTATTGAACTGCTAAATTGTGTGGTTAGTGCACATTTACTAGCCCACTAGAGTCATTTTGGCACTTTTCTCCTTTCTTTTGATTCCCGTCACCCACTGTAACGTCACCTAAATGCGCCACAGGCTCAAAAGACTTGCGTCAGCGCAAAGCGCTGATGCAAAGCTTGTTTGGGCCTGTTTGGGCTGTTCGACGGTGGACGGGGAGGACTGTTGTTTGATTGATATTACGGGCTGTTTGTTGTTTGAACTCACTCTAGTGAGAAACACTGCTAATCATCCTTTATGAAACAGACTGATTGTCTCTGTTCCTGGACATTGAGGTGTACGTGTAAAGAGTGTAAGCTATAAAAATGTTGAACTACTTTGCTGAGAAACTGCAGAAGTTGCAACAAAAAGATGGTGGAGCAATCAATTTGAGGACATTGAATAAAATTAGACACTTAGGGATCTCCAATAATTAAAATGCACCTAAAGGGGACTCTACTACCCTGCTACAAGCTGCCATGATTAATGCAAGGTCAGCTATAAAAAAAATGCTGTAGCATTAAATGAGCTTATTATATCTATGAAACTGGACATTCTTTTCATAACTGGGTCCTGGTTGAATGATACCAAAGTTGCTTGTTTCCACCTTCTGGTGCCAGAGACTTATCAAATTAAGTGGGTAAATAGAGAGTGTGGACCGGGTGGAGCAGTGGCTATTATTGCCCGAATTACCTTAGAAATATTGAACTTCCAATCTGTAAATTGGGATATACACAATCCCAACTCTTAAATTGCACTTTGCTTACTTCTCAAAATTGTTCTGTTCAATGGGTGTTTTGCTACAGACCTCCAGGTCATATTGGTCCTTTCTACAAGGGCTTTATAATTATTTGGGAGCTCTACACTATCAAAATATAATTATCCTGGGTGATCTCAACATTTGGTTTAATGTATCTGATAATCCTGAGTATCTGCAGCTTAAGGATACTATGTTCTTGCACAGCCTTTCCTTGTTCACCGAATCTGTATCTCATGTGGGGTGGTCACTGTCTGGACATAGTTATGTCAAGGAGCAAGACCGTACACCATCACAGGAATACTCCAGTATCATGGTCAGACCATTTTTTTGTCTATTTTGCAATTTCAACATAATTATAACAACAGGAAAAACTCAGTAGCTGCAGTATTCAGATAACACACAGCAAAAACAATGGATCCCATTAGCAGTTCTGATTTATTTAAAGGGTTATAAGCTTATGCAACTGATCTAGGGTGCGCTGAACTATATTATAATCTCATGACGTTCCTTCAAATGAACTGCGACAGGTTGGCCCCTATTATGCGTACTAATAAACGTAGTCGTAGGAGTAATCAGTGGTACAATAACCTAATGAGGTTTAAAAAAAAGAGTACCACTGTAGGGAAAAGCTTTGGCTAAAAACTAGATCCTCTGGAGATCCTTTTGAGGCGAAAGCAGCATACAACACATACAAGGAGGGCATCATAGCAGCTAAAGCAGATTGTTTTAAAAAACAAATAGATTTGGCCCTTAATAGACCAAAGGCCTTATTTGAAACTGTAGAAAATCTTTCTTGCCCCCCTTGTACTCCTCCACGCCTTACGCCATCCCTGCCTCTGGCTAACTAACTTAATGCCTTCTTTTCAAAAAGATTGATTCAATTAGAACCAACATAGATCTAGAAGCCCCGTCTGGATTCAAAATCCATGAGATCACCAACACCAGGCCAGAGTTGGATCAGACTTGTCCAAAATTCGACCTTAAAACGGTGGACTTGGACATGATTAGCAACCTTATGTTGAAGTTAAAACCCACCAATCATAATTAGGACTCAATTCCTGCATAGTTGGTTAAAAAACATGTGGAAGCCTTGAGTGCTCCCGTGTTGGCTATTGTCAATATGTCATTAACTCAGGGCTGTATTCCAATGAAATTAAAAAGGTCCTATGTTACACCTTTATTGAAAAAAAATACTCTGGACCCTAAGGTACATTCCAACTACTGTCTGATTGCAGGCCTACCCTGGTTAGCCAAGATCTTGGAAAAAATATTGTTACGACTGAACTGCAGGCCTTCTTGGAAGAACAGAAAATTCTGGACCTGTATCAATCTGGTTTCCGACCAGGCCACAGGACTGAGACGGCACTATGGAAGGTCTGGAATGACATTCTTAAGGCAGCCGATAAGGGTGATATTAGCATGCTAGTCATGTTGGACTTATCGACTGCCTTTGATACAGTTGAATTTGAGACATGTATAGCAAGACTCTCCGATATGGCCCAGGTCTCCAATGCTTCTTTGAAATGGTTCACCTCTTTTCTAAATGATTGATTCCAACAGGTCAAATTGGGTACATTCATCTCAGACCTGCTGGTAGGTAAATAAATCCTCGGAGTCACTGCTGTTTTTAAACATTTACATCTGCCCAATGTTGGAAATCTTTGTGGAGTGTGGTTTATTTTATTATTCTTATGCCAATGACATGCATATCTATGCACTCCTAAATGAACCTATGGAAGCTGCACAGAGAGTACTCACTTGTGACTGTAAAATCAAGAGTTGGATGATTGCTAATAAGCTCCAGCTAAATCCCAACAAAACACAGGTCATCCTGTTTGGTCCTTTGAACATCTACCCTGTCCTGAGCTTTTTGAGGTCTCTACTTCATTTGTCTCAAAAGTAATAAATCTGGGATGTCTTTGGCAGGAAAATCTAAACTGCAATTTGCAGGTCAGCTAGACAGTAAAATCTGTTTACTACCAACTTAGATTGGTAAAACCGTTATTACCACTGATCGCACCAAAAGATCGTTCTCTGGTGGTTGGGGCCTTGGTTAATTCAAGGCTCGACTACTGTAACACCTTTCTTATTGGAGCACAAAATAAGTAAATCCAGCGGTTGCATGTGGCACAGAACTCAGCCGTTAGGATGATTTATTTTTTGCAACATCGTTCACATATTTCACAATCTCTGAGGGATCTCCACTGGCTGCCTGTGCAACAGAGGGTGCTGTTAAATACCCTTTGTTTGTTTTTTATGTGCATCCATGGGATTGCTTTGATATATTTAGGGTCAAAGATCTTGGTTTACCATCCAGAATGCTGTCTGCGCTCATCAAAACAACATTTTATGATGGTTCCCCACTCAAACTCTGTAACACGTGGTGATAAACACTTTTCCTATGCAGGCCCTAAAGCTTGGAATGCTCTCCCCACAAACTCAGGAAGATTGAGTCCTTGGTGGAGTTTAGAAAAAAAATGAAAACTCATCTTTTCATCTAAAAACAGTTGACAATGCTGGAATTCTGTTTCTCTATCACTTTATTATCTGCGCCCAGATGCAATTTGTTTGCCCGGCTTCCCTTTAGGGAAATGCGTGCTACAAATTCTCAAATACAAATACAAATATAAAAAGCATAGAATGTCTAAGAAAGCTCCTCTTTTGTGTCCTGTAGGTGCTCAAAAACAACTCGACAGAGGTTGAGTCTGCTTGAAAGTGTTTTGAAGTGGGAAACGTAGCCCAGGCTGTTTCTTTAGTTTCTGGGTTGCTGTTGGACTCTGTCCAGATTCTCAGATTAAAGGTACACTCTTCTATGGCCCTTCCAGGCCAAGTACGTTGCTAGAGAACACTTGCTGGTGTGCACCTTCCAGTGAGCATAGTCCTGGGTACCACTGTTTCAGTGGCAGGCAGGCTTTGCAGAAGCAGGTACCTCCAAGTATTCTCCTGAAGTGGGTGAAAGGTTTGCTCTTTCCTTGGAAATCTTTATCTTCACCCCAATAGCAGGATATTTTAAGCAGACAGATACCCCAATAACTTTCCAGTGCAATCTTTCTTCTTCTTCTTCTGGAGTCCAAAGTTGATTCAATTAAGTGGGTGTCTCACCCTCTTGTACAGTAATTTTGCCACAGCTGATTGTTCCATTTTAAGCCTCTTTAAGAGGCCAATCTCAACTGCTTTAGCAAGACTTCTGCCTTCTGATGTAATCTCCAAGAGTGCCTTGTCTGCAGGAATTTTGGAGGGAGAACAGGAAGGAGTGGGGCTAAACATACCCAAGATGGCCAGACACTTCCTCTCAGGACACGCCCTCTCCTAATCTCCACTAGACTTCCCCACTATCAAATCTGTTCAAAGTGATTCCAGCAATGATCCCACTGGATTCAAACCCCCATTGTGCTGGCTCAGAGAGCTTCCTCTGAAGCACTGACCACCACTGTATGTCCTATTCCGCTAGGATGATGGCAAGTAAGTCCAGAAACAAACAAAATGGTGCCTCTAAGCCATAGCACTGTCAGCTGTTGTGGATGATCTCCAGTCCCAGACAGAAGTGCACAAAACATCTGACAGTTGCAGGATTCCCTGGAAAGGAGTTCATGATAAAACAACATCAAATAGTCTGTGGTATTTACAGCTGTTTCCCCACATAGGCCATTACATCAAACCTGACATAGCTTTCAATTTGCTTTTGAGCAAATATAGCTCACCAGGCTTTGAGGATGGACAGTTGTATGTAATTTGAATCATGGGTGCCCACTGTGGGAGCTTGACAGCCACAAAAGGTGGCCACTCTAACCTCGGAGCTGCAAAATTCCTATTGTGGGCACCATACAAGAATATTGTGGCCTGGTAAGTCATCAGAGAAGTCTGTATATCAGTGGGCTAAACATGCATGCCAAAACATCACAGCCTTTATATGCATGGGCACTTCTTTGTGACCAGTGGCCTGCATGGAACTGAGCCCACCATGCTTCATGCATCACAGATCTGGGCTGCGAGCACCTCGGAACTGGGTGACTATATCCATGATGTGGAGCCCAGCACTGTGTGGAAGGTATTGGAGACCAACCCTGGAGGGGTTATGCTGGCTTGGACTGCAGTGGCCCAGCAATGCATGTGATAGAAAATTAAGGGAGTGTTGCTCGCATCCCCAGTCTAGCAGTGATCCAGCTTGAGCCACGAAGCAGTGGGTGGTGCCTAGTCTTTCCCCGGCAGACACTGGACTGGTGAGCCTGCATGAATTGCATAGATCTGCGCTGTTGTGAGTGCCTTGGTATCGGCTTGAAATTTCATCCCGATCCATCGGGAGCCCTGTGACCTACCAGTACTTGATGATCCTGTAAGAGTGGTTTTACTTGTTTCATAATGGGTCTCCATGATTGGCATCTCAAGCTCTTTGAATGGCTCTAATCATGGCAAATATAAACTGCTTATCACATATGATAGGCCCTCACCTGCCACTGGTTAGCCAGCTAATGTTTTGCCTGCATGAATATAGCGAATAGGAACACACCTTCTTTAATACTCAAAATATCAACCAGGTGATGGTGTGGTCAGCCTACTACCACAACCTTTTTCCTCATCCCTTGTAGTGAGCATGTGAAATATTAAATGCAATAGTGTTGTTTTAGCCCTGATAGTCCATGACTCACGTAATGAGGCACACCCAGTGACTGTGTTTTCTTTGCTGCAACCACGCACCTTGGAATCTGAATCAAGAATTAGAACCAGCATGAGCACTTCTGCAGAATCGAAGTTGCTCAACAGTCGGGGAGGAAGGCATTAGGGAACAAGGATACCCAGTTACAGACACACCTGACCTAGATGAAAACACTGAATCAGTGAGTGCTGGGCACTAATACAGCAGTCCAAGAAATGGCAAATGAGCTCAAAGAGAAGAATAATCATATGAACGTGCAGTTGGACTACATATCAGATAACAAGTGCCACAATTGTGGTGTAGACGATAACTTTGAAACATTGGCAGAAAAATAGATTTAGCCATCAAGGAGATCGAACATTTTCTGCCAATGTTGACAATCAAGTAAACTGATCAAGAAAACAGTATTCAAGTGCCATAAAAAGTATATATAAGATGCAGAGAAGCTAATCTATGAACTGTTGGAAAGAGACTTGCGCATTGCTAACACTAAGAACTTTGCGATATAATACACCCATACTGCCCCTATACCAAAGCGGAATAAGGGCAATCATCCCAGGACTATGAAAGTATACTTCTTGAACTTCCAGTATAAAGTCATGAAGGCCTATTGACACCATGGGAGAATCAATAGAGATGAGGTGGTAATGCAGTTTTTCAATTATTGTTCTGTTGAAGTCTCAAATCAATTGATAGGATATAACCCATCTTCAAGGCTTTGAAGGTTTAACCTTGCAATAGTACTTGAACTATCCCGCAATATATTGCATTATCCATCAGGAAGAGTGTCACTCTTTGGATGTCCCTAAGATCGTTCTATCGTACATAAGGTAACGCGGTCTACTTCATCAGATGGACTCAGTGTTTGAAGATATCAAGGCTAGAGGCCCTCGCACATCAGTCGTGAGAAATCTTCTGGGACCAAAAATAAGCAAGTTCAGCTGGGAAAATCGAAACCCAAGCCTCAGAGGAACGCGATGGGGATAGTCCTTGCAGAGATTCAACCTCTGCATCTAAAACAAGAGCATAGAACCCAACATCTGCAAGCAAGACTTAAGAGTGTTATTTCACAAGTTTCACCATGATCCCAATAGAGAACAATCAGAGACTGATGCTTATTATTGATTGGATTCCTACTGCAAGTATTTAACCTGAATTTAGGCATGCAATCTTCACTTTGCCCAAGGCTATTCTGCATAACTTTACCATAGTCATAATGGCACAGACGTAAGCTGTAGGCATCAGCCCTCCTAGAGTGAGGGGCTCCTTTATGAGTGGTTCCCAATGTTCAAATTGAATTGAAAATGTCTGTCGGGTCCCTCAACAGGGTTGTACCAAAACATATTGCATATCCTGTAAGTACGTTGAAGGCTTTTTTTTAGCCTTCACTACAGCATTCAGAGACAGGAGTCCATCTTGTTTTGCAGGATGTACCTCCCTCTCCTAATGTGGTTCTACATCTAATTTCATCCCTTCTACAGAGATGCAATGTTTGAGATTTTTTTTAAAGTGTATACTGGTTATTATATTGATGATTTTGTGTACTTAGAGTGGGGATGTAGGAACTGGCATTATTTAAACATGAACTGCAGCTTTATATTCCATACGTGCGGACAAGCCTGTCGTTGCATGACTTGGGATCTGATGCGCTCTATTTCACAGCAGGGTGACCATACGTGACCATGGTTTATATGTTTCCCAATTGCTACTCTGAAATGTATGTCGATTAGTGTTCAAAGTCTGAATCACCCTATTAAAACACACATGATTCTCAGCTACTTTTGGACCCACAAAGTGGAACAAGGAATAGATGCAAGAAACTCACTTGCCATTGATTAATCAAAAAAAGCTCTGCAGAGACTGTGTGGGTTCGGCCTTCAGTGCCCCGATGAGTAGAAATAGAGGGATATAAATAATTGTTCACAAGGAGATTCCCTTTATTTCATGTGATGCATACCCTGACTACAATGGCCACTTCATTTTTGACAGAGGTACTTTGTTTCAACAGCGGATCACCCTGATCAATGCATATGGTCCATCTGATTGTAACACCAACTCCTTCATGTGCCTTTTTATCTTGATGGCGCCATTGGTCTGTAGCTTTACTTTTACAGGAGGTGATTTTAACTTGGTATTCTACTCCACATTCGACAGCCTATGCCATTCTCATAGTGCTGCACAAACCCATAGGGCACAGATAAAAGACGTGAACTATACAGCTGTATGGAGGCAGATGAGTAGACATATTTCTCCCACCTCGATTATAGTTATTCTAGGCTGGATATTAGGCTTGTGCCACACAAACTGCTATGTTACATCACAGGCTTCACTATCCTCCCCCTCACAATATCTGACCATGAGCTGGTTAAACTACTTGTTAACTTTTTTATTATTAGAAGAGCACCTCTACCTTGGCACATAAATCTGGAATTCCCGGATGACCCTGTGAATATCACTGAAATGATTTAGGTGATTGAATAGATTTGCGACCATAACCTTAATGAGGGATTTTCTGTTTTGGGATGTCTTCAAGGCCTTGCTTTGGGGTATGTGCATGTATATTTGATCTCACAAATTACATTAATAATAATAAAAATTGGATAAGACCTCGCTCAATCCCGATAAACTGTGCCACCTTGTCAAGCTAAGAAGCAACCTAAAATAGATGAAAGTGGGACGTTTGGCACTAGAGTTGGAAATTAACTTGCTAAGCTCTATTATTCATGGTTCATCAGGGAAGGGGTCATAGGTCACACGATCACAGGTTACTGTTTGAGGTATAGCCAAAACCTTGTTTGTTAGGTAGAAAAAGGGAGGGGGTTTCTCCTGGATATCTTGCTTTTGTTGCTTTTAAGAAATTACTTTTCCACGCTGTTTGATGCGTTTTTTGTTGTTTATTTGTGAAAATGGTTTATTTATCTTAAGTTATGGTACACATTACAATACACCCGGGGCTCTTATATCCTCATGTGATCAGCCGACACGTGTTCCGACCCGTAGGTCCTTATCAAGGCTGATTCATATTCAAAACCTTGTAAGGTGACAATTGTGACAATAATGTGACATGATATATTTAAGATAAGTGCAGAGTGCATAGTGTTCGGTGAGAGTTGGTGTGTTATTAGTTGCATCATATGTTTAGTACATGTTACAATGAATTTGAGCATCAGAAACAATTGTGCAGACGGGGGAGAGAAGGATTGACAGAAAAAGGTAGCAAGGATTGAGTGGGTTCAGGTATAGTCATGTGTGGGTACTGGATACCTCTTACTTATTCGCTCCTGTTGGGCCCTGTAAGAAGGGGATGACAGGTTGAGGTGGGTCAAGTTGTGCCGATTGGCTTGGCACATAGTTAACTTGGGCCTGGGATTACTTGGTCACATTTTGTATGGTGAGCGTTTTGCTGGTTACTGATAGTTCATGCGGTGGCCATTGCCTGGGTGGCATGGCGTGATGTGTGTTGGGGCACAAGTTTTCAGTGAGGGGTGCCCGGAGTTTAGGTTGTGCATTGTGCCTACTAACGGTTTGGTCTGTGCCTCGTTCCGTATTAGGTGCGCTGTGCAGTGGTGCACGTGTGGCTGGGCGTGTTTAGGTTGGGGGTGATTACCCTATCTGGTTGAGCTGGTGCCAGTGTTGAGGCTATGCTATGGTTGTGGTTGCGTTAGTGGGGTGCAGAAGTGGACTGCTGGTGGCTGGGCGTCTGACTCCTAAGAGAGTATGGAGCCCGAGTAAAAATGTTGACGGCGAGTGCTGAGCGAACTGGAAGCAGTTAGTGAACTGTGTTGGCAGTGGGCTCCCAATTCCATGAGGGGCCCGACAGGAATTAGGGACAACCTGGTTCTTGAGGCTCCGCTAAGTATAGGGTTGGGGGTTGGGATGCAGTGGTGGACTGCTGGTGGGTGGGCGTGTGCCACTTGGAGACCATGGAGCCCAAGTGTATTCACATAGGCTAGTGCTGGTCGAACTGGAAGCAGTTGGTGGGAAATGTGTCAGAGGAGGCTCTTCATGTTCCATAAGGAACCCGGTAGGGTATGGGAGATCCTTGTTCCGGTGCTAAGTCTTACCTAGAGTTGCATGGTGCGCGGTCTGTTCCTGTTGTTGCTCGTATGGCTGTATGCCGTAGTCTGAGGTCTGATAATGGCATCACGCGCATGCGCACAAGGCGAGTGTTGGGTAATGCCCTGATGTACATGTGCGGTGGGAACATCATACTGATTTCCGCACATGCGCCTTGGCGTGGATGGCGGATCAGGGATTGGTAGTCATGTTGAACTAATTAAGGACCTGGTGGTTCCTGTGGAGATGGTATGGGAGCTAGAATTAAGTAGGGTGGGAGTGCCAGGTTGGTACCGTTGGCGTGCCTAAGTTGCAGATGCGTGGTGCGCATGGATGTCAAGTCTTGATGCCAATTTTTATGTGACAATTGAGTCACTGTTCTCACGCATATGCGCACGATACTGGGTTTAATGTGCTCGTCCATTAGCAGTAGGTCCCAGTGTTTAGCTAGTATTTTTTGTATTTTATAGCTGTCCATGTTGTATCTGGAGGTTAAATGAGTCACCAGCCCTCGCCTCCAATACGCCCTAACTCCCTGGAACACACGCTACGCTCGTGCGCATATGCGTGAGAACAGTGACTCAATTGTCACATAAAAATTGCCATCAAGACTTCACAAAACTCCGGGCACCCCTCACTGAACACTTGTGCCCCAACACACATCACGTCATGCAACCCAGGCAATGGCCATCGCCTGAACTATCAGTAACCAGCAAAACGCTCACCCTACAAAATATGACCAAGTTAACTATGTTCCAAGCCAATCGGCACAACTTGACCCACCTCAACCTGTCATCCCCTTCTTACAGGGCCCAACAGGAGCCACTGTATGCACAGGACAAACCAACAGAAAATTCTCTACCAGGACCCCACAGGGGGTGCCGTACTAGAACGAATAGGTAAGAGGTATCCAGTACCCACACATGACTTAAAATGAACCCACCTAATCCTTGCTAACTTTTTCTGTCCATCCTTCTGTCCCCCCGTATGCACAATTGTTTTTGATGTTCAAATTCATTGTAACATGTACTAAACATATGATACAACTAATAACACACCAAATCTCACCGAACACTATGCGCTCTGCACTTATCTTAAATATATCATGTCACATTATTGTCACAATTGTCACCTTACATGGTTTTGAATGTGAATCAGCCTTGATAAGGACCTATGGGTCGAAACACGTATCGGCTGACCACATGGGGATATAAGTGCACCGGATGTACTGTAATGTCTACCATAACTCAAGATAAATAAACAGTTATCACGAATAAACAACAAAAAACGCATCAAACAGCGTGGAAAAGTAATTTCTTCAAAGCAACAAAAGCAATATATCCAGGAGAAACCCCCTCCCTTTTTCTAAAATAGATGAATAATGTTAATGCCAAAAAATACTGCCCAATCACTATATCAAAATGGGGAAGACCATCCAGAACGATGGCTTCTGTACTGCAGAATCAGCAGCAGAGCATGATCATTGGGCAGGTGCGTACTGTCAGCGTTGTCTTCAAAGAAGTGGAACCCAACTCATCTTTTTTATGCCTTCTATAAGAAACTTAATGCTGATTCACTAACATGCGATACTACAATCCTTGATGCATTTTTAGAAGATTTTTTTGGGACCTGGCCAAACTACTATCCAAATCCCACAAGCGCTACAGTGGTACCGATTGCACTTGCCTCTCCCTTCTTGTTGCACAAAGGCACGCGGCAGGGGTTTCAACTTTATCCCCCAATTTACATACTTGTGATAGAGCTTCTGGAAGCCAATTTCAGAGCAGATACACAATACAAAGAGGTGATGGTCAAAGACAGGGAGCATAGAATGTCACTATATGCCCATAACATGCTCCCATATGCCAGGAAACATGCAGAAACACACTGGAGTATTCTGGAGATCATTTAATTGTATAGTCCCAGTTGCAGGCTAGAGGATGAACTTTGACAAGTCAGAGGTGATGCTAATTCACCCAGGGATACTCTGGGATCCAGGAGGTTTTGCCCTAATTACATTTCAATGCACCTTTTTATGGTATCTTCTAATATATGTCTTTGCATACTTGCGCAAGTTACCCCCAAATATTAAAACCGAGTACTTTCCCAAATGAGCGCAGATCTCATTCAATGAAACAAACTACCCTTCTTAATGTTAGGACAAAACAATGTGATTAAGATTAACTCTTGTCTTAAATTCTTAAACTTAGCAGTATCTATAGGCAAAAATACTACATCAGCTTGAAAAATGTACCACTAGATTTATTTGGAAGCATAGAAAGGCACAACTTGCATCTGAAATACTTCTGGAAGATAAAAAGAATGATCGATTGGCACTATCACCCACTATCTACCATGTAGTGGCCCAACTAGGGTGGGCGAAAAGATGCCTATCCAATGATTTTGTAAATAGCTAATTGCCAATGACATTGCCTCTCTTCAACCATTCTACCCACTCTGATGGTCCCTCTAAGCAGGCTGTCTGCCACAATCAAACAACACTTTATTTATGTATTAATTTATGTTACTTATAGAGCGCACAATAAGGCCTAAAGGTGTCTACATTTTTTATAGGTAACACCAATTAAGGCTGGTGCACCACTCTATGCAAACCTGCAGTGAATGTTTCATGTCTTACCCCCCTGGCTGTCTCTTCGGGCGACACTAATCTTAGCAGCTAAATTGTACCAATGTTTCCCCCTGGTTAGACAGTGGAGGGACATAACAATTGCTGACCTCTTTATAGATGGTGCTCCTACGAGTTTTCAAGAAACTAGGACCTTATTAAACTTGTCAGCAGATGAGTGGTTAATCCACATGACAGCCATGAAGGATAATACTAAGGTTATAGTCTCAGAAAACACACAAGTAAGGCCCAAATCTGTATGTGAAGCCATGATAAGCCAAGATCTGTACGCATATCCCCAACTTAGGTAATTTTACAATGCTCTTATATTACTGAATATTCCGTGTACTGCTGTACTGACTACTCTATGTTCAGAAGATGATTTAGACAGCATAATAGTGCCAAATGATACACAGTTTTTGTAGCTGTCTCAAATGGTTTATTTTAATTTATGGAACAGGGAAATACAATTTTAGGTAATACAACAATAGTATTATACCCCCTCACAATTGTCCTCTATGGACCTGTCAAGTTCCCCTGATGTCTGGTGAAAATGTAGTCATATAGGCACATATTGTGTGTAAGACTTAGGATACATATATGTTGGTGGAGGCTTGCTGACACCCTAAAGAAAATAGGGGCGGACAGCACAGTATAGCCACATCTGTTCTTGTTTGGAAAAGGTACGGACAAATATGTTGATGACAAGCCTTGGCAGAGAGTGGCACACATCTTTCTTTTTGCTGCCCGAAAACTTCTCATCATGAACTGGAAAGCGATTGCTCCTTCTAAGCTTAAGAAATGGGAAATGTAGACTTTTAATGCACAGGAAGAGTCTCTAAAATATTTGATTTTGTTTTGTCAAAAACTACGAAGCTTTAGAACCATGTATCTAAATAGACACCTATCGGCTCAGTTTGGTCTAGATGCTGAAGCCTGCTGGGAGGCTCTATATGCAGGTGAGATGCAAAGATGGACTCGTGCGTTAACTGCATTGTCAGAAATGGTTTTGGAGGATTGGTGATTGCTTAAATGAAGATGGGAGGTGTTTTTGTTATTCCTGAGATAAATGGTAAATGTTTGTAATAACCTTAATAAAAAAATAAAAAATAAATAAGAACTGGGAAATCATGGTTTTGCTATGTTGCTTCCATGAACGGTCTGTATACAAAAAGATGTAGCAGCCATATATGCCTAAAAGGTTCTGGGCCTACAGAAATCTTCATACGACGTTCAACTCCAGAACTAATGTCTGTATGTAACCATATTATTGCTATGTCTGCGGTTACCTAGTGAGGTACCTTGAATTAGCTACCTTATTGCATACATCTTGTTTGTATACCATTGCCCCCTCCCCTATGTTTCTATACTTCTTTCAATATTTGCTATATGTTTTCCTTCATTGACCTGGCATTGTTAGGGAAAGCTACTTAAAACAAATAAATAGAAAAAAAGAATCATGAGTGCCCACTGTTAAAAGCGGCCCACGTCTGTTGGAATAATTTGGATTGCAGCAGGTTGTTTCGGGAATGCAAATACTACTCTGGGTCTAGCAAGTTGTATGTGCGCAAGCAGAGTCCAGCAAAGATTACACATGTGTACTGTACTTTTTCAGCATGGAGCATTGGAAAGTGTGGTCTATTTAGCAGGGCCCACTACTTAGAGAGAAAACCAGCTTCATTCTGTATTAAAAGAAAATCGAAAAAGGTCAGGATTGCACACCTTCACAGATGGCATTCTGTCACAGTGGGTTTAAAGTAAGCAGGATTGCCTTCTGTAGATTGTTTTATTTATTTTTTGTGAAACCAGCAATGTCACATTGTGGGTCTGCAAATAGAAAAAAGTTGATATTTTGATTTGATTTAGATTGACATGTTGGTGCAGCCCCTTTTTTACACCAAGTGAGGAATCACCTGTTGCATTGTTATGAATCCGTTTTCTTTCATTGTTATTGAAAATCAACTTGCTTCTTGCATCAAAGTGTGAGGGTATGGTTGTTGCAAGCTACATTATTAAACTGATATCTGTCGGAGACTGGATATTTAAGCTCAAAAGATAAATTTGATTGTGCAATCTTATGCAGATGTGGGTTTCTCAGTGTCTTGGTGCAGTATAGGGAGGATTGTCATATGAACACCACAATGCCCCAGTCAGTTGGCAGTGTCTCGAAAATCACAGCATGGACGAGGTGAATAGCAAAGCATTTTGTTGGGGAGGGGGATAAAGGAACATATGTTGTAAATAATTTAGATTTGTTTTGGTGGAGTGGGCAAAGAAAGGGTTTAAATAAAAATCATAAAGTATGAATGTCATAATGGTTTCTACAAATTATTTTTAATTTTCCGTTTATTTTGGAGTGGAACGAGGAAGGAAGGATTAAAAAACATTTCACAAAAAGCTTTTATTTCATACGAGGGAGGAAAGGTTAAGGACAAGGGTCAAGTAAAATCACAACAGTTTTCAAGAAGGTTGTGTTCTCTTTGTTTTTTAGGTTGAAGGGGTGAGTTGAGAAAAGGAGATTAAACAAAATCATGAGAAATCATACCACAAAGCGTTTGCAGAGGGCTTCTCAAAGGAGAGTACACACTTAAAAGACGTACTATAACTCACACAATAAAAAACAAAACATCACATACAGAATCAAACGTCTACATAACACAAGTTGTCTGAAGTGGCTAAAGAACAAGTTCCCCTCGTCTCTCCAATAGTGGATCAGCCCTGCTCCTTCAGGCAGATCCCACAGTGAAAAGTAAGCTTGGCCTTTCACACTGTCCCTAATTCTTCAGTAATAAGGGACTGGAAATTCTCTCACAGGCTCTTGTTGATCTGCCGAACTCTCAAGCAAAAATTCCAAATCCCATCCATCCTGAGTTCAGGAATCGGTTCAATTCAAGTGGCGAGTTGAAAGGTCCCCAAGTGCACGCTGCGTTCAATGCATTGGTCATCCTACTGTCAGACCCTGGACAGACCAGAAAAGGAGTGGAAATCCCTTTCAATATGTTAATAAGCGGTGTTTTAAGTGGGATAAGAAACCGAAAGGGGTCTGTAACATGTCATGATGCAATATTTGGGTTCTGATCCTAAAAAGGGTCTTGTGCAGCCTCACTTTCCAAGTAGATAAACCTTTAAAAGAGAAGTGGCCTATGTTATTTAAGGAGTGACCCAACAGAGCCAATCAAGTCTTATTATGTGCAATGAATAGGAGTACATTTTACTTTAAAAGATGCATTAAAACATAATTGTGTGCACACATATTGATCAAAACATATATATTCAAATAAAAAATAGAAAATCAACTCAAAATAAGTCAACAGACCATGCAATCCTACAGTTCTTTTGAAATAAATCTGTGATTCTTACACATAATTAAAATCATTCTAATGACAATGGGCCTCATTAGGACCCTGGCGGTAGCCGTACCCTTATTAAGGGCACGGCTGCCGTCGGAACTGAATTTTACAAGGTAATTGCCCTTTTCTTGGACCTGGTAAAAATTCATCCCCATTCCCATTGAGCCCCCATAGGGCTCAATGGGAATGGGGAGCTTGCTAACAACGGGCCCGTTAATGACGGGCCCGTTGTTAGCATGCTTGTCCCCTCATGGGACCCGCAAAGAGCGGGTCCCGCTAGGGGACCTCGTAATAGGGCGGTACGGGGTTAACGGCTGCGGCACCTTTACCGGCACCATTAACCCCTTACCGCCCTCCTCGTAATGAGGCCCAATGTGTTTATAAGTGCTATAAAAAAATCATACAATTCATTCTGGTATAATTTCCATTCAGTGTTTGAAAACAAGCACATTTCTTTAACTTGTGTTATGATTCTGAAACATGGCTGAAAGTGATGACGACTGTTGAGCAGCATTGTCACTCATTTTCATTTGCATTACTGCAGGGAATACATCTGTTTGGGGAAGTCTGTTCTGGGAACCCTGGCTCAAAATCAATATTCGGAGACTGTCCGGGCTGAGCCCTGGACAGCTCTTGCCCACTTAAAGCCCTGCTACTAATAAGTTTATTTGTGACTACTAAAACATATTCACAACTAGAAAAGCTGGAGAGCAAAATGTGATAGCCAGAAAAGGTATCTGCTGCACAATGGGCTATGCCATTGTGCTTAAACGCTTCTATGTACAAACTGCTGCTCTCTCTTCTCATGTCATGGCAAATCTTCAAACAATAATACTTTTTGCGCGAGCCCTGTGGCAACGTGAGCAAGCTTTAAACAACATCACTAACAACGGTAAATACAGGCCCTTCCCACTTGAGGTTGTTGCATTGTTCAAGTGCATACCCATCAGTCTATGTATGTACATATATAAGAGGATGGCTTCGTTTTCTTTTTCTTTAAAGAGCAAATAGAGTCAGCCTAGGACGAGCAAACATTTACCCTGCACGCCGTGTTGCCCTTGCTTACGTGTGTCAACAAAAATGCACGCTCTCTCTACCTCCCGCGTGTAAATGCAGAGCAGTGCGCCTCATTGACTTTGCGAGGTTGTACATTTTAACGGCCTCTCTTGAAGAAGCAATTAAGCACGCGCCTTCACTCTGTGCCCCGAACAAACAGCAGAGCATATTAAACACCGCCTCGTTTGTTTTCCCCTGCTTCCGTGTCTGTTCGCATGTCTTCTTTCTGCTAACGCTCGCCTCTGCTTGTCCACCTTCTCAGTGGCTGGTCCGGGCACATGGAGTGTGACAGATGGAGGAACAGTGACTTTTGATATCTACTTCACTTGACTTTGATTAATATCCTCCGCCTGAAATAACCTCCTGTTGGCGCTCGGCTGAAACCTGCCATGTCTTTATCAACTGCGTAATTAGTCTCCGTATCCCTCCACAAGGTCAGTCACACAATGCCATCAAGGTTGTTCGTTCTTTTTCATCAGACAAATAATGGACATCAATATATTATGGAACATGTGGTGCCAATAAACGAACGAGTTGCATTATTTAAGAAAACCGTACATTAAATTATTTGCTGTCTATTATTCGGCATTCCCATACTACTATAACTCTGGTTTTATTGGCGCCCCCTTGAAAGCCACACAATGTGAATCGATTTATCCTAACAGGACTTCACCCGAAGAGTCATTACCTTGTTCTTCCTGTTATTGGCTGATTTTGAGCGACCCTTTCAAACAAACGCAGCCACTGTTTCGGTGACAACTCTCTGATGTTGTTAGTTTCCAGGCCAGGATAATAACATATACGGAAATCCAGGTGGTTTCCATGCTCCTGTGCCTTTTACGACAAGGTTGGCAAATGAACTGTAATGGCAGCCACCATGTATGAGCATGTTGGACCCCATCACAATGTTACGTTATGGTCATGACGTGCTTAGTATGAATGTAAGGGGTATGCCATGAAAACAAAGACGTGTAGGTACTCACCAATCTAGGCTTTAAGGGCGCTGGGACATTTGCTCTTGTGAGAGACCTTCAGGGACCCCTGAGCCATTTCTACAATTCTTAGTCTGCGCGTCCCCCCCCCTCCTCAATGTGTGTATTTCTCTATCTGTCTCCCTTTTTATGTGTGTATTCCTCTTTGTGTCTCATACTCTATTTGTATCATTTTATATTAGTCTCTCTTCCTACGCACTAGCTTCCCAACTTCAATTATGTTTGCACCCTCTTTTTCACTCTGTGCAAGTTCCATTTTTTCCAGCTTTGACCTTGAAACTGAATCACTTCTAGAAACCCCCAATTCTGGAAGAGAGGGTAGAGTGAGATGATATTTGCCCAGGGTCACACACTTTGCTAAAGTGGTAAAATCAGGATCCGGAGCTCATTTGCGAAATAAGTTCTTGGCCATAAATCTTCCCACGTACAGTTAATATAAATATTGTTTAAGGTTTTGGTTCCAAGAGATGTAATACTAGTTTGAGAGCAATGCCTTGAAAAGTAAACAAATGTGATAAGAACCTAAGCTTACATCATACAAATTGTTATAGAAACATGTCAAGTAGAAAGAATAGTATCCCTTTATTTGTACACACCCTGATTGGAAGATCACAGTACACACCTGCAAAAGTATGTGCACATAAACAAATCTCCTTTAGGTTTTAAACATTTTTTTCAGTGAAAGAAAATATATTGTATTATAAGGTCATCAGCTTCTGTCATTATTTCATACAACATGCAGCGTTATGCTACCTTCCCATATACTATCACCCAGCAGTTGCACAACTTTAGAGACAATAGTCCTTCTCCAGGCAGCACTGTGGGGGGGGGGGTCATCTCCTAATCTCGCTTAATGTAATGCATTGGTAACACAAATTGAAACTTCAAGGGGAGCAGCTGTGCCTGCTTCTCTGCCCTTTGAAGTTATCATGAAACGTGGAGCTAGTAAGAAGTGTGTGGGATGAGGAAATACCAAACGGTATCAAACCCTAGCTTAGTCACGTTATTGAGTACCAGTGCTCTCCTTAATCTTGGAGAAATCCTGATACTCAATACTGTCAAAAATGTAAAAAGCAGGTCCTGAGGGACGGTTAGAAAAAGCCCATTTAATGCACTAACATTAAAACAAACAGGCCAAAATGAGTGATTGGATTGGTTCTAATACTGACACTATGTACTTGAACACATGCAGAAAATAATATTTTTAAAACTAATTCTTGGTACTAAAAGTCACTTAATAGTTCTCAACAGAAAAAGCTAAGCTGTCCTTCTTGTCCCTCTTGGGAGAAGAATCACCCTAGATGGTGGTGGTGTGCTGCCTATCTAGTGAAGGGACAGAAGAGAATCTAAGTCTACCTACCTGTGTATTCAGCACAATTGACCTCATAAACCGGCCATTATTAAACAAAGTGTGTCTACATTGGTCCGATCCAATGTTCAATGTGACAAAGCTACTAAAAAAGGTTATGCAAGAGGGCAATCAAAGAATTATGTTATATTCCACCCTCCTTTTGATGCCCTTTAATGAGGGCCATTTAATTCAGTGACTTAATCAAGGGTATCTTTAGCAAATAACAGACATCCCTAATAATTGGTCGACCAGTTTCTGCAACAAAGGTAATTTAGTTGCATTCTTCAGGACCTTCACCATCCTTTCTTGTAACAATAATTTTTAAGGGGCATTGTCCAGGTCATTATTTTGCTGCAAATCATTCTGTGCAAATATTTATTTCTCTGCAGGCATAATTATTGGTTGTTCCTTTTTCTCTTCTTTATTTTTCAGTGAGTTCTTTCTATAACGAATTTAGTGTTTGCACTAGCATCTCTTTGTTACTCATATTTCCTTAGTTCAATGCAAAGCCATCACCGCCTCATGGTATGTCTTTGAAGCAAGGACATACACGTACTAAGGAGATAAAGGACAAACACTAAATAAGTTATAGAAACTCACTGAAAATTTAAAAAGAGAAAAAGGAACGACCAATGTTATGCCTGGCAGAGAAATAACTATTTACCCCAGAATACGTTGCAGCAAACAAATCACCTGTAAAATGACTCATAAAAAAATAAAAGAAAAGATGGTGAAGGTCATGAAGAATCCAGCTAAATTACCATTTAATGCACTACCTCTTCTCAGGCCTGCTTCAATTAACTCTCATAAGTATGCGCTGTCACCACACAGAACTTAACGTAACAATAGAGCAGGGCAGATCCATGTAGCCTTTGTTATTTAATGAGGCTGGCTATGGCAGTAGGAAAGTGTTGCCTTCCCCGTTCCTGAGATGTTTTGATGTACCTGACACAGTACACTTGAATATGTGTTTGTTGTGTGGTGTGCATAGGAAAATGTGTGCGGATTAACCCCACACATTTTCTGAGGTTGATCTCCCATCATCCCATTTCTTACAAAATTTCCAAAAAGCCTAGGCGAGCACACACTCCCCGCGCGGATGGTCGAATTCCTCACATGTCCCCAGCCTCAACATGTAAACCACCACCCTACTGAGGGTCTGGTTAGTCATCAAGGGGAAAGTACTGGCTGAGGCCATCTGAATTTCCTTGGTGGGAGCCTGGATTGTGCTGGATGTTCATATCTAATCCCTGTAAGGATAAGGCCCGATGCAAACACTTAGAGTTCTTCCCTTGCATGTCCATTAACCATTGCAGAGGCTGCTGATCTGTCTGGATCCTAAAGTGAGAACCAAAGATGTCGAGTTTCAGCTTCTTTAGGGCCCACACAACCACATACACCTCTTTTTCAACGACAGCCCAGTTCCTTTGACTTTTTGTCAACCACCTGCTAATGCAGGCGACAGGTTGCTCTACCCCTTCAGTGTTCAGCTGCGTTAGCACTGCTCCAATCCCAAAATCACAGGCGTCTCTCTAGATAATGAACTCCTGACCGCAGTCTTGCACTTTCAGAACTGGGGCCCTGCCCATTCCACCCTTTAAATTCTGAAAGGAGGTTTGACAGGCAGGGGTCCAAGTAATTTTCTTCTGCATTTTCTTGGAGGTTACATCATTCAAGTACATGGCAATGGTTCTATAACCTCTGATGAGCGACCGGTAGTACCCAGTGAGACCTAAAAAAGGCTCTCACCTGCATATGTGTGGTGGGGATGTCCCAATCCTTCACAGCCTGTACCTTTGCTTCGAGGGGTCGTTTCTTACCTCCACCGACCAGGTGGCCTTGGTAAGTCACTGTGCCCGGCGCTATCTGGCACTTTGTGGCCTTAATAGCAAGACCTGCATTCTGCAGCACGTGAAGCACTTGTTTCAGGTGGGATAAGTGATCCTCCCAGGTGTGGCTGAAGACAGCAATGTCATTGAAATAGGTGACAATGAGGTTTTCCAGTCCCGACAAAACCTGGCTAACCATTTGCTGAAAAGTGTCAGGGGCATTCTTCAATCCAAAGGGTATCACAGTGAACTGATAATGTCCTTGCGGGGTTAAGAATGCTGACCTCTCTCTCGCTCCATCTGACAAGCAGACCTGCCAATACCCTGCCGTGAGGTCAAAGGTACCCATGTACTTGGCAGCGCCAAGCTTGTCAATGAGCTCAACTTCCAGAGGAATGGAATGAGCATCTGTCTTTGTGACAGAATTTGGCCCCCTGTAGTCCACACAAAAGCAAACTTCAGTCTTCCCACCACTGCTCTTTTTAGGGACCAGTACTACCGGGCTAGCCCAGGTGCTGTGGGATGGCTTTATCACTCCAAGGGACAGAATCTTGGAAAGTTCCTTCTTGATGGTGTCCTTGACCTTATAGGACATTCAGTGAAACCTACTCTTCACCGGCTTACTGTCTCCAGTATCAACATCATGGGTGCACCAATCTGTGTGACCGGGAGTGAGAGAAAACAGACCGACAAACTGTCCCAGTAAACGGCGACAGTCTGTCAGTTGTTGTTCTGACAGGTCCTTTGCAAAGTTGACACCTTCAACTGACCCATCTTTGGCTACAGTGTGCAAGAGGTCTGGGAAGGCATTGGCCTCCTCCTCAGTCTCTGCAACAGTCACTAATGCCATGACCAAGTCATCCTGGCTACAATGGGGTTTTAGTCGGTTGACATGAAAGACCCTGCACATCTGTTTAGGTTCTTTCACATCAATGAGATAATTCACCTCACTGACCTTTTCTATTTATTTATTTTATTTTTTGTTTGCTTGTTAGGCGCTCATCTAGGAAATACATTCTGTTTTAAAGCATCCACAGCGCAGCAGGCAGGGAACATGGGATAGCAGTACAATTAAATTAAAAAAAGAAAATACAGAGGGGTAAGAGACGGCCAAACCTATTATGCCTTGTGAGTATTCAGACTGTGCAAGTGCAGGAAGGAAGAGGGCACTGGGGTAAGTGCTGTGGTGTCTGTGCTCAAAGTGTGAGCCACATATGAAGTGCAGACAGTAAGACAGACATAAGGCCCAGTCCATTTGTCGTGAAGGGCACTGGGTTTGACAGGCTCCATAATCCACACCCACTGGCCTGGAGAATAGACTGTCACTTTGCCCTTGTGGTCGTGCCAGTGCTTCATCAGTTCCTGACTGGCCTTTAGATTCTTTGTTGACAGTTCCATGCAGGGGAGTTGCTAGAGCTGGAAAAGACCCGGGGCTAAGCTGATGTCGGAACCGTTGGGACTGGGGGCTAGCTAGTCTTTTGGCTGTAGATCCTGAGATTCTATCCGGGGCTACAACCAAAAGATCAGGGGCTACAGCCCCCTTAGCCCCCCCATAGCAATGCCCCTGGTTTCATGTACTTTGCCATTCTAGATAGTCGGAGTACATAGCCCACCACATCTCGTGTAGAGGATGAGGGTTTGCTTTCCCATCCCTCGTTCACTAGACTGAAGGGACCTCATACAGGGTTTCCAAACAGGAGCTATTCATTCTGTGGCACCTCCCTGTAGGCAAACAGAAGGCATGGCAGGAAAATATCCAATGTTCTCCTCAGGTGCTCTTCCAAGCCACCAATCATGCCTTTCAGGGTCTTGTTGAACCGCTCAACAAGCCCATTGGTTTGTGGATGGAAGGATATAGAGAACCCATAGGTGACTCCACACTCTTCCCACGTGGCCTTCATATGCTCTAATATGAAGTTTGATCCCCTCTCAGAATCCACTTCCTTGGGGAATCCAACACAGGATAATATCCCAAGCAGACCCTTTGCAACCACGGCAGCTTTGATTCTCCTCAGAGGGACAGCCTCAGGGTATCTTGTGGCGTGGTCTAACGCCACCAAGATATATCTGTTCCCTGAGCTGGTTTGAGGATGCAATGGACCCACAATATCCATACCTATTCTCTCAAAAGTGCGCCCAACCACAGTTAGTGGAATGTAGGGGGTCTTTGTGGCACCACCTGATTTGCCAGAAGCTTGACAAGTCGGGCAGGACCGGACAAATTCCTTAACCTTTATGCTAAACTGTGGCCAATTAAAATGCACAGACAACCAGTGTGATGTCGTAGTCACTCCCAAGTGACCTGCTAAAGGAATTTGGTGAGCCAAATCCAAAAGGAACTTTCTGTGGCATTGAGGAATCACCAACCTTCTGGTGCATTCGCCCTCAGAGTATTTTGGTCAGTGTACAGGAGTCCATCCACCCAGTACACTTTGAATAGGCCAGGGGCCTCGCCCTTAGCCTGCTCCTCCACCTACTTCTACAGACCTGCCAGAGTTGGACACTCTTTCTGGTTTGCGAAGAAGTCAGTCCGACCTGGGCCCCCAGCTGATGCAAACTAATCAGCTTGTGCAGGCCCTTCAGATCTGCGCCCACCTGGTCCTCCACCTCAGGTTCATGTGCTGTGCCAGGCAACTCTTAAGTCACTGAGTCCCCTGCTACCAAAGTAGAGTTGTCAGTGGCTACTAGCCCCTCTTCCGCAGGAGTTGGCGACTCAGTAGTCTTTGGAACTGGACTAGGGGCTACCTGCCTCGCCGGTCTTTCCAACAAGCCCTCTGGAAGCACGCCAGGCCTTAAGGCTCTCAGAGTGTTCAATATGGCGCTTTGTTTGGCTCTCGATCGGGTAACCGCCGTGACCATTTCGGGAACAGGAAGGTAATTACCCAAAAGACATGGGACAGGGATGGAGTCTTTCACCGCTACATGGCGCTTGGTTCGTTTCACCTCGCCAGCATAACTCTACTATCACCAATGGGCACTTACTCTTTCCGTCAAACCCACTGATGCACAAATCAGGCCCATCAATATACTGGCCTGGTTGTACCCTCTGCCGGGTGACAGTAGTGACGCTAGCCATGGTGTCTTGGACCGCAGGAGTTTTGTGTCCATTGACAGAGTTGAGTAAAATTGGGAACTGGGGTCTCTTCTGGAGACCCGGTACCGTTCCCACTCAGTGTAACCAATCCACATTGGGCCACTCCTTGGCCTAATGGGAAGTCCTCTTCCATGAGTTCAACATTCACTATGGCTTTCTTGGGCAAGCCCTTGCAAACAGGGTCCCCTTTCCTTTGGGCCATCTCCTTACACATGAAGCAACCTTTGGGTTCTGAGAACGCAGGTGTTCCAGTATTAGGGGTGCCTGTGCTCCTCTTTATGGTGTGCATGGCTGAACTAGAGTTTTGGGATTTCACTTCCTTCTTTTGGGGACAAAAATTCAAATAGGATTGCGTTGGACCTTTGTCCTTTTCATCCTTGTTTACTTTTTTGTCTGCTGATTTCTGTTCTGTTGTGGGTGTGCTCGCCTGGGTAAACTTGTTGGCAGTCTTTCCAAGCTCCCTAGGGTCGGTGATAGTCTTGTCCACAAGATGCTGGTGTAGGTCAACCTCACAATTTTTCAATACATGCTCACACACAATCAAATTGTACATCCCTTTAAATGTGTCACCTTTGTTACCGGCCACCCTCAGATATTTCAATGACAAGTGTGTGAACGCTTCAAATGTCTGCCCACTTTTTTTTCCGAGCTCTCTGAAGCTCTTGAGATACTGTTCTGGCGTTTTACAGAACTTCCTCTGGAGGGCTGCCATCATGTTATTATAAACAGACCTTTTCTCAGGAGTTAACGGAAGTATTGCATAATTCACTGGTGTCAGTAAGCGACTCATCAGGGCTGCGTCCAACAGTTCCTCATCCACGTCCTGCAGCTGGAAAGCCAGCTCCAGCACTTCAAACCAGTCAAAAACATTCTATACCACTTCATGAGCCTGCACTGAATCTTTGGGTATATGCCGCCGGGGCTTATCCCGGGCACTCTGGTTTGAGCCATTAGTGCTGCTTTCACTAGAGGTGGATCTTATGGCCTCCTCAATCTCTTCAAGCGCCAGCTTGCTCATCTCTATGGTGGCCCTGTCTCTCTTTATGGTGACCTTGTGCTGCTGTTTCTGTTTCTCTAGTGCTAGTCTCCTCGCCTCGAGCAGGAGCTTTCCAACCGCTACCTCTTTCATAGCCGGAACAATTACTGGGCCACTTAGAGGCTGTGCTGAGACCTGGGACCTGCAGGATGCCACACTAGCCCCTCTCCTCAATGACACTCTTAAGTGTTGAGAAACCACACTTTCCCCCTGGTGGGATGATTGTCGAGAAACACTGCTCATGCAGTTGTACCCCCTGGAAGGTCTTGTCCATTTGGGTACACTGGGCCTATCCCATCCCCTGGGGTTTTCTCCCCAACCACTCTCACTTCTACTCATGCTTGGAGACTGTTCACAGCAACTCAGGTTTATTAACCTTAGTGCTGTGGGGAAGTACCCTCACTTGACATAAGACTCGCAGGACATCCTTAGTCCTGCCTTTTACTGTCTCCATGTCAAGATCCATGACTATTACTAATACATAGCAGTGACTAAACATTGCCTGCAACAGTTCTTTTATCATTGACTGACTAAGCTGTGTGCAAGTCTCCAAATGATCCCACTCTACCACCAATTAGATGAATCAACTTCCATGGCACCAGTGGTCCATGGATGAATATTGTTTTCTAAACCATCAATCAGCCCCACACCTCTAGTACACCAGAAAGGTTCCAACAGATTGGAAACACAAGTCAATTATAAACCTCCTTGTCCAATTTTATTAACTTGGATGAAACCGTGGCTTATCTCTGCAAGATCGTGGATTGTTGGTTAGTTGCAACAAAGCAAAAATACAATTATTACCCATTGATAAAAGGGACTGTCCAGTCAAGGTTGTATAACAATATCTCCTTTATTATTATTACAATAGACAGTTCTAGCACACTACAAAATACAACCCCCTTGTAAAGGAACACAGATGACAGACAGTTTCACAAAGGAAAGAGATGCACTCTGGATACTGACCAGACGGTAGTTGGTAAAGCAATCAGTCTTAACTGTTAAAGTTTATTTTGTTTCAGCTCCAAGGGAGTAAGGGGTCGTAAATGTCATTAGGGGCCTTCGGAGAAGGACCAGTGGACAGAACCACAATGTACCTGGTGCTTGAGATGATGTTGATGCTCGACAGTGTTGAGTCGGTGCCAGGACTCTTTGCAGCTCCTGCGACAGAGTTCAAGACGGGAGACAGCTGCGGGTATCAGGCAGCAGGCAATACAGAAAGCAAGGCTGGCCTACACGGCGGCTTGGGGTCAAGAATCATTGTCTCTGTGCTGGTTGGCGATCTGCAACGCTGGACGAGGCATCTCAGATGGCTTTAGTGACTGCAGCATGACAACAGTCAGTGGTTCAGCCTGTAAGTGATTTCAATCCGGCACCCACCCAAGTCAACGCCTAGCATTTAGTGCACAACTGAAATCCTTATTTATTTGTGTCTAAAAGTTCTTTATTCTGAATGATATACCACTCATATCACGCCCTTCTTACGGTCACACTGTGAACCAGGAATCAGGCTGGTTTGCAAAGGTAAATATTTATTAATGTATTTAAAATGTAATCACAATATGTCTTAAGAGGTACACAACAATCACCAATGGTGTGACATAACACTGAATAATCTCTTTAATACACAAGGAGTAGGTAGTGAGCAAAACAATTCAGCACAGAAATACTTTTGTCAGATAGCACTGTGGTTAGAGGTTCCCCCTGCACACCTCTCAACCCCCAATATGCAATGTAAAGAGATAGGAGGAGAGAGCAGGTATTCAGGAATGGCAAAATTCAAACAGAATATCAATCCCACTTTCCCCCTTTCAAACACAAGAGAAAACGGAATTGACTGTCAAGCTGTCAGAATGGCTTTTAAAGTTATCTTTAGGATGGACACCAAACATGGTCAAAATTGCTGAAATTGTTATAAATTCTTATGGGAGATGCTTTGGATAGTTGCACACAAACACAATCAATGATTTAATCCCAAGAAAACATTTGAAATCTTAAAATTCAAGTTGGAAGCAATCAAAAGCTGTTTAACATGTGTAAAAGTTTCCCAAAATGAAAATTGGAGGCAAACTTTTCACTTTGCGATTTTCGTGATAACGGGAGAATCGCATTGATTTGGAATGCAGTTTTAGGTGCGATGGATAGGTATGGATGTTAGCTACAAGCAGCTACAAGCAGAGGTTGTTTCTAGCACAATAATTGGGGCGCAAGAATGCAAAACAGGAATGTGCTTTTAAAATTGACAAATTTTTCTTACACTAGAGGATGACTATGAACAAAACGAATACCACACAGGAACGCAGTCACTTGATCAGGGTGACTACCTGCTAAGGAAACTCGCCTTCTTCAGATTAGAAAAGGTATCAGCACAGAGATAGTTTTAACAATCACATTTCTGGAAAAAAGATAGGAGGTTTAGAGAGAGGTTTCATACAATGCAATGATAATCCTAAAATTATAGGTTCTAAATGCAAGATAGGATGGGTCTAAGATAGGGATAAGACTATGCAAAGTACATATGCTAGTGACACAATTCTTCCTATGTATACTCACTGGATACGTTTTTAAATGGGACCGTCAGGATTCTGGTCAGGGGATTGGATCTGGTTTAGGGAAGACGGCTGGGCATATCGGACTGGGCAGGGTCAGCAAGGCGTTCTGGGCACAGCACGGCACATGACTTGATTGGATCAGCAAGGCGCTCTCATCACAGCACAGCCTGGACTGGATCTGCCCTTCTTGGTTCTGAGGATATTTCAATTTAGCAGGCCAGCAGTAACAGCACAGCCCGGCTGTATTATGATGCTTCCCCTTAGGCTTGTGGGGTTCTGTTCTGGAATTTGAGGCCTAGCTGAGAATGGTTCAACTATGCAATAGGCTTTTTGCTTTGCCAAGTTTCTGGAGTCTGGAGCAAGGAAGATGTAGTGTTCAGCAGCAGGGTGCTCCGCCAGCAACAGGATAGTGAGTGAATATGTCTGTCTTCATGAGTGGTTAGCTGTCTCTATTTATCCTTTGAAATGACATCATAAAGGGGGTGTGTGGGCTGGTTTAGCCTAAGCTTGCCCTTTTAAAAAGTGATTGGGTCAAAGTCTGCTCTCTGCCTTGATAGGAGGAGAGAAACACAGTGTCATCTTTATGGTGCCATTTTATGAGGCTGAGAATCCACCCCTAGCCCCTGGAACACAAAATCTACTTTTGGCAAAATCCATATTTATACATGTGCAGCCGCTATAAGAATCACATATACAGATTACATATTTTACATAGCAGCTATACCTCAAAACCCTGTAGCTGTGGGATCTTGTCTCCGCTTTTCACAGAATTTTCCCCTTTTCATTATGAACACAATGTCCAATTTTTTAAGCAAATTTCTACAAGTGTGCGTGTTTAACATGGGAATAAGTGTATAAAGTTTCACAATTCTAGCGGAAATACATTTTGCGTTAAATCACATTTCTTTCCATTGCTGTCCAGAACATGTCACATAGTTCTGGTACCTCTTCACCCGTGCAGCCGGAATTTAACTTAACAACTCTGTTATTTTTATATTTTTCCCAATTTTAAATAGTAAGGTATCCGTCTTTTTAAAATATGTTCTTTGTCCATGTTAAGCAACACATGGTTGTTTTGGCTCCACCCCTTGGTCTCTCCCTGGAAGCCCAGGAGCCATCCGCCAAGTTTGTTCCTTGCAGAGCCCATTTCTGCAGCTTTTCATTGTTCCTGTTGCCTCTGTAGACTAGGTTCTTTCCTACCCTGTAATTAACACTTCTCCATTAATTCCTGCTGGGGGGAAAGACCTTCCTTCTGTGAGAAAAACCTGTTATTCAAGTTCTGCAGCTTCAGCCAGGTTTAAATTAATTGTTACATTTTGTGGCCTTTTCCTTAGCACAAAACAAACTTGTTATCAAATAACAGCTAGAATTCTCATTCAAGATTTTAAACCATGGGATCAAAACAATTACAATTTGGGTTACTAGCAGTAACAGGCCTCTTAGATTTCAAACATTTGATTTTCAGTTCATACATGTTAAAGTTTAATCAGGCAGGCCACTGACACCTGTCATCACAGTAGCCCTCTGCTGCACAGAGATTTTTGACAAATCCAAAGACAGGCCACTTTTGCTGTGGAAATCTCTTTATGGTCTCAGCTTTTCAGGACCTTGTAAGTTCACAATGATTTCTTAAACTAAGTGAATTGTAGCACCCAGCGGGAGTTTTGAATATTTGAAAGGTGTTCGGTACTGGCATTCTGAAGTTTCAGCAACAAAGAAAAAGTGATTCCAAGCAAGATTTGGAGTTTCATTTAGCAAAGCACTGCTTTTTCCTTCTGCACTCCACTTTCAATTGTTGTGGAACCCAGTGACACATTCCAGTAATGAGAGCTCTGTTCCACCATGGTCAACATGTGTGGCAGATTGGCAGCCATCTTTTTGTGCATTGAAAAGCACGATTTTCAGGGGTTTTGGCGCGCACAAAGGTTTTGCGGCCATTTTGCTGTTTCTTGCCCCACCATCATGACGGAGTGATGCAGCATGGCAGAGCAAAAGTGGGTCAATACATCCCACAAGCCTGTTGCAGTTCGAGGGCTCGACTGCTTTGAAAATGTCCTTAAAAGATGGATGCTGGTTGATGTTTGTTGTGGCACTCCTGCTAGCTTGTGTCGTCCTTTAACGCGAAAGGCCCAAAACTGAGGAGAGTGTTTGCAGGCAATGACATTGTCTTCAACATTTTTGTACAAGGATGAGAAATGCTGCCTCCACGTATCTGGGGAAATACAGACCTGGAGAGAAGTATCTCCTCCTAACTCCCTATCGGAAACAAGACTCCAAAATCCCTGTGAATCTCCAATTCAGGCCGTCTATAGCAGGGTCTCCCACTTGCTGGACAGAAAGTCTTTCTTCTTTAGTCTCATTAAAGACCTAAAGGCTGCTCTCAAAGATTGCAAAGCCTGCGTTTCAGTTATGGAGTGAGAGTTAAGATACTGGACTAAAGCCTGTTTGGCCTCTCTTCATTCACTGTCATACCAAACCTCTTGTTTCTTTGCACATGTTTACATTTCTGATTTGGCAGTAATGACAAAAGGTACGATTATGGTCAATATTCCTTCAAATTTAGAAATTACCTTCTGGTCCAGGCAAACCTGAGAGAATATGCCTGCCAACTGTTCTAATATCTCTTCATATAGACCAGGTATTATTTAATTAGCTCCTACTTTAGCCCATCTAATAGCTTGGCATGCATGACCCGTCACCATTAGGTCTGATTCAGAAGCTTGGCCCATATATGCAAAAGAATTAGCATCCCCCAGAGACATTACAATTGGCTTGTGATCACTTTCATTCCTGTTCAGTACCTGGAAATCTATTATATGGGACCAATCTGAGACAAGGATAAATATATAATTAATTCTAGTCCTACCGCTTGGGCCATGGTATGTGTCCTTTGCTGGTTGGTCCATTGCAAACCGGCTGTTGCATGGGCGCAACACCAAATTGTAGAGAGTTTGAATAGTGTCAAGGTCACTACCTTGAATAATGTTTAGAGGTTGGGCATCAAGCGCTCCTTTTGAACATGCCTTGTCCTCATCTTTCCATGTTCCTTCTAGTTATCTTATTGGTTCCAACTGTAGGTTGAAGTCTCCCAATACAATCAGCTCAAAGGTTCCACCTTTTGTATATTCCCAATTTGCAACATGTTCCAGAAATGTTCAAATAGTGCTTGAAACCCTTCTTGTATCCAGCCGGTTATATACATTCGATAGAAGCCAAGGCTTGCGTCCCGGAGTTTGATTATCAGCTGTTGTAAGTCCACACAACCTGTATCAACATTGTCAATCACCCAATAGAGACTAGCCTCAACCCACACCAGGAGACCCCCAGAGGGTCTCCCCCTTGCCTTCTTTTGAGCTTTAATGTTAAACGACAAGTATCCCTGGAGGCACTTGAAATAGCTTGAACCAGGGCATGCTGATCTACATCTAAATCTGTAGTCATATTTGACCCTTGTTTTAAACATTTAGCATTTCCTTTATATAAGTGAACGTTGGACTTCATTTAAGTTTGGATCCCAGGGGTGGATATGTTCTAACCTCAATGTTTAGTAAGCCCTGGACCAACCACGCATCACTTAGATAAAGTCCCCCTGGGCTACTCCGATGTCTGCAATGGACAAAGTCATCCCTAATCAGGGACAGACACCCTTTCTTGTCCACTGAATAACTTTATTAGCTAAAGACTCCTGATCTTCAACACCACCTTGAGGCAGTCTCAGGACATTGTACATAACTACAAAATGGTCATTGCGACCCTTCCCCCGATCCTCTGCGAAGTGGGAGTCTATCCATTCTCTGCCCCAAGAATGGGCAATGGGATCCTTCGGAATGAAGGTCACAGAAATGAAGTGCAGACGAGGTACACAGCAATCTGCCTGCCATGACAGTGTATTACATTCCACATGTATTTTAAGGACATCATTGATTGGTTTTGACTAACACCTGGTCCCTGAAGTTTGGATATTTCTAAATGGGCCACCTAAAATTGAGTTACCATTGGTCTCCACTGTGCCAACCAAATCATTTCCCACTTTCGGACAAGAAAAATCCCCTACTTTAGCCAAGGTTTCTGGGCACTTGTCCCACTTATAAGGTTCCCACTAAGACTATCCAATTTCCCCCCTAGTTGTTTAACAAGGGCCATTAGATCGTGGTCACTATCTTTCAGGTTTTTATCTATTTATTTCCATAGGTAGTTCCACCAGGGGAGTCCCTATCAATAGGGACTCTTACCCATAGTCATATTTCCCACCCTTGAGTTTGTCTTGAGGCCCCTGGATTTAATTGGGACTCTATTTGGTTCCTTCCTTGTTGCCTTTTTCCGTTTCCTCACTTGGACTTTCTCCTGTGTCATTTTAATCCCCCACCATTGCCCTCCCTTAGATAACCCCCCATCACCATACCTCTTAACATCTTCACTTACTGGTTTTGGTGATTCTATTCCAATATCTAGTAAAGTCATTGGAGGAAACTATTGCATGTGGGGATAGATGGGGAGGTAACCACGTTTATCAATTACGACCAGAACCTGGTCTATTGGGCGGGAAGGGAAGGCCAGGGCATGCAAATTCCCTTTTCTACTTGGCTGCAAATGTTCAATGACACAATTTGCTTCACCAACCAGCAATAAGTCATTACTATCCCCCACCTGCTTTGGTCTAATTCGATAACATTCATATATTTTCCAAAAATGTCACAATTCGATCTAGGGTGTCCTTTTGCTACCGGATTGGACTCACTTTCGAAATCAGATAGCAAATCATCAATTTCTGAGGTTAAAACATTAACTTCCCTAATGGGATAGAATATATTACAAAAACAAACCTTTGAGCCTTCCCTAGGAGAGATTGCAGCTGATGCCTTCCTTTTAGACATTATCCATAAACCCAACAGAGACAACACCAATAGTTGAATAATCTGGCAGATACTATTTATGTGAAGTTTTGCTACTCCAGAACAATATAGGTATCTATAAAAAGTACACCAGAATAGGCAATCAGAATAAAACCCACCAGGGACCAATATGATGTGATTGGTTATTCATAACGCGCTTAATACACACAGGTTTCTAAGCGTAGACTCGGGGATCGAACCTGTGTTGCTCCATGTCGTCTTGCTTCCAAGGCAAGCACTTTGTCCCTAAAATATCCTCCTGAGACCATTTGTGCAAATGAGCAGTGTACAACCATGTACAAATACTTAGCTGTCAAACATAAGAGGCATATGTAGAAAACCCCAATGTTTTGTCAAACCAACGTTCCTTGTGCAAACCTGCCTAAAATGCCTACCACATACAAATAATGTTAGTAAACTGAGTTCAAAACTTTGATACAGCAATATTCCCATATTCAAGATTGCCTAAAGTACAGTGCTGCAATTTTAACCCCATATAAAGTGCAGCAATACTAAAATACTATATACCCTCTAGGACCTGGAGAAATAGCAGCAAGGTAGCAGTGAATACTAATGGTGCAAATAATGCTGTAGTGCAATTGGGGAAACAATCATAAATAAAACACTCCTAAACAGTTAAAACACAATTGATTGAGGATTACACAATGATTACAGCATGGGGACCAATTTCTAATTGAATTTAAGCACAGACATATTCAACCAGCAGCTTGGCATAAACAATGAATAGGACCAGTCAAGTGTGGAGCGAGGCATGCCCAATGGTGCAAAGGGCTACCAGAGTCCAACTCTCTTCCCTCGCTCCCAGACTGAATAATCATGTGTTAATCAGTGCTATGTGTTGAGATGCTCATTACTGTTGCACCACTCAGTAAGCCTTATCAGTGGAAGGGGTGGGTACAACAGTCATACACGAAAAACCCAACTGCCAATTGAGGCAACCACACAGTTTGCAGTAGACACCATGTCCAAAAAGAGCATGATCCAGATGAAAGTTCTCACCATCACGGCAATCAGATTCAATCACTGTCTCAATCCCTGCATGACAGTATGTAAAACTAAAGCTTTAAAACCGTCTCCCTGAAGCAGAACAAAGAGCTTCTCGTAGCAAACACATAGAAGGACGAGCTGACAAGTTTTCAAGTCCAGTGGAGCACGGCATTACATGAGCTTGGGAGATTACAGTATGTTGAAACTTGCTTTTGCAGACTACAGTCTGCCTCTCAACCTGCTCCACCCCTAAACCTCCAGAGATCTGGGTGGAGAACAAGATGGGAATGAGAACAAAACAATAAAAGTCAGTATGCCATGTGATTAATTGCTACCCTGCAGGTCCTAGCCAGCATACATGGAACAGAGCCAAACAGACAGCAGAATTGTCTTGCAGGACTTATCACTGCAATTCTAAAGTACCTTGCTCTCCTGGGGCAGAGTCTTCTCCAACAAACAGGGCTCTGTAGGGCTACTGCAAAGCAGAGCCAAACAGACAGCAGACTTGTCTTGCAGGACTTATCACTGCAATTCTAAAGTACCTTGCTCTCCTGGGGCAGAGTCTTCTCCAACAAACAGGGCTCTGTAGGGCTACTGCAAAGCAGAGCTGAACAGATAGCAGACTTGTCTTGCAGGGCTTATCTACATATATGGGGCTATGAAGAGTAGTGTGGTAACTTTATGGCCCGGTGTGTGCAATCACAAAGGAAGTGGTATGAGAAGGAACAGACGGAAGAAATGGTTGGTAGTGCCGTAACCACGCTTGCAGAGTAATGGCCAGACTGGAAGCATGAACATTTTCCAATCGCCAGCGTCTGGAGAAGGGAAGCACCCAGAAATGAACCAAGAACAGGAACCCAAGTAGTGAGAAGCAGTCACAGAGTGAGAACCAAGCCCTGCAACCATTCCCAGCATGACGAGAGGTACCAGGGGAAATGGGAATAGCAGAGGCCACTGAGGAATCCTTATATGTATGGAGAACCTCATCCCAGTCCTAAGGACAACAGTGAAAATATAGAATTGAATGCTTAGAACAGTTAAAACGCAAGAAAGAAAATAACAAACATTTTGCTCGGGGAAGACCGATGTGACTTGAAGAGAGAAACCCATGACAGTCCTGAGGACAAGATAGGATTGAGAAAAGCAATAACATTGAATGCTTGGAACTGTAAAAACCTGAGAAAGCACATAACAAACAATCTTGTTGGGGGAGACCAGTGGCACTTGAAGAGAGAAACTAGTCCCAGTGGTGAGGACATGATATCAGGGATGAATGTAGTTTGCAAGGGAAGTGAGCAATATATAAAAGAAATCATGATCCTTTAAGGGCGACTAACTGCATACATTTATTGGTAAATGCCCAAGGTACTAAGGTTCTGAATGTGGTGAAGAACTGTAATTGTTTTGTGTGAGAAAGGTGGGTGGAGTTGGGGGCTAACCAAAACGGTATATGCTCTCTCCTGGATGTATTTTCAGATTGTTTGAAATACCTAGCTGGCAATCTTAGTTCAGTTAGTCTTTGGGCGCAAGGGCCGTCGAGATCCGACCATACACAAAAATGTGATTGTGTGATAAGAGATAAGTAACGTGAATTAATAAGGAGAAATAGAGTGATTCTAAGAACTAATGTATTAGGCACTACTGTTCGAGCAGTGGACTTACGTAGGAGAAAATTATGTTACAAAAGAAGACTCAAATTGTACAAATTTGTGAAGAATATTAATCAGGAGATGTTATTAAGATGTACAGAGCATGACAGTCGACGTATCTGGTGGACCTTGAATGCTTCAAAAGATCATCAGCTATTGTTGCAGAATAATAGGATTACTAAGGAATGCTGGCTAGCTTATTTTATCACTTGGTTTTCTATACAGAACAGAGAGGGGCAAGCATTTTTAACAAGTGGTCGATCCCATGGGGCCCTCAGGACATTAAGGATCACATTATGAAATTAAATAACTCAAGGGCCAGTAATGAAATATAGAAAAATGATTCAGATATGTTGGCTGAGATTCTTTACACTATCTTTTTACAAATAATTGAATTTAATAGAGTCCTTTGTCATGGAAGTCAACAGTAGTGTTAGCAATTAATAAGAAGGGGCCTCCCTTTGAACCCAACAGCTTTCAACCAATTTCCCATATTGATTCTATGGTAAAAATCTCTGTGGCTCTTATTTTAAAGGATTTGATGAACTGGGCTGAGAATCAGAAGATTTTTAATGTTAAATCGACAGGTTTTTAGAAAGGGCTGTGGGAGCACTCTTAATGGTCTGGTAATTACATGTATGACTGAGAATACAATTTCTATGAAAAATAAGCCATTGTATGTGGCCTGTCTAGATATGTCTGCTGCCTTTGATAGAGTTGACCAACAGAATATGTAGCAGAAACCTCACGTTTGGGGGTATTCCTAATGGTCTTTTAAACTTGATCATACTGCTATATCAGAATAATTGCATAAGTATTAGGCTAAATGCTGACAGAGCTATTACGAAGGAGATTAAGTTTGGGTTAGGGGTGAAGCAGTGGTGTCTGCTTGCCCAAAACCTATTTAATTGATACATTTCTGATATTGTGTTAGCACTAAGGGCAACTAATGCATTTTCCCTATAATTGGGTCGGTAGAAGTGGAGTGGTTACTCTGTGTGGATGATATAGCCCTTTTTGATTTAACCCCAATTGGTTTACAAAGATGTTTAGACACGATGGGGAAATACGCAAAGGGGAATTTACCTAAGATTAATCCTGACAAGTCGTGTATACTGGTTTATAAAAAGAATAACAAAGTTGAAAATGTCATATGGAGTATAGAGTGATCTTAGCATACCTTGGCTACACATTTGCTACCCAAGTTGTTGTTGCTTTTGTTAAAGACATGGTAATTGCTAAATTGGAGGTTATTACAATAGAAATGAAACTAATCCATGCTAGTTTCTGTTGTTTTTCTTTGCTGCCCTGATTGCAATTTTATAAACAAAACTTTGTACCAAAACAAATGTTTGGATTGGAGCTTTTGATGGGTGGAGATCATCGACGGACATCTACAGAGATCTGTTTTAGGTTTACTCCATGCCTCTTCCTGTGATACGCTCGGAGATGGGTATGCTCTCGTTTTGGCATGTTTATCAATGTAAGAAATTGTGCATCCAATTTAAAATTAAAATGGAGGGAGAATATTCCCTCTTTAATATGTTGGATGGGGTCTATTGAAATAATGGACTTCATGCTGACATGTGAGGAATTCTGGATAGAAGCTGCAATTGTTGAGTAGACTGACCACCTATATTATAAAAAGAAATGAAAAGAATGGGATACAGTTATCAGCAGGGATCAAATCCAGGAGCATAAATTCTATTTATAAAATGTAGAGGTGTACTTGAGACTGTCGGGACCTTTATAATATTTGGTTAAGTCTCTATCTAAAACATGTAGAATGTTTTTAAAGATGTTGGCTGAACTGTTTGCTTAGTCTTGAGGTTTTATGACTTAGGATTGGTCTTCCCTCTGAACAGAGGACCTGTAGAGTATGTCATTTACAGGAGGTTCAAACTGGGTTCTAAATTGTGGAGCCCTGAATGAACTCTGTGTGAAACAATTTGAACGATTTGTACACACACCCAATTGTGTTCTTTACAAAGGTTTTTGGTTGTGGATAATGAGGGCAGGCGGGTTCACTATCACTTTTGATTACTTTAATTATTTGTATACATGCTGTTGTTATATTGGCAGGAGATATAGATGTGCTCTCAAGGGAGCTATTAAGCTGAGGTGAATAATAATAATATCTATTGAAGTTTTATGTGGAATGTGGATTTTAATGATATAAAGATGTAAGTTGTTATTATCAGTTTAGTAATGTATTTAATATCTGAATTTGATCTGTGTACATACATGCATTGATGTGACTGTAGTTTTAACAGAACAATAACTTTTTCTTGAGCTTATACCAATGGTATGTTTAGTTTGTTTAATGCAATGTATAAGTTGGTATAAACTAATTCTGTGATGGTTTTTGTGATAGGTAATGTGAAAGGTTTAATATACAAACAAATCACAATAACAATAACAAAAATAATAGAAATAAAAAATAAAATGAAAAGTAAAAGAAAGATTAAAGCAACCAGGAGCAGAGGCAACAGAGACTGGGAATTAAAACCCTGGGAATTAAAACCCTGGTGGAAAGGGCAACCAACCTATGTACTGTTTTGGGCTGGAGCAGTAGAGTTGAAGGTTGGAGAAAATACTACCAGGAAACACAGAATGAGAAAGGCAAGATAAAGCTCACCAGTGAACAAGAGGAAAGAACAGAAAGCCTCAGAGAGAGAATCCTTGCAAAGAAAGCCTAATAGGGAAGCAAGGCATACATCATTTAGGAAAGCCTGAGCAAAGAGTCTGGGAAGAACATATATGTGATGACAAGAGTGTGAGGGCCTACTGGTAGGAAAAGTACTCCAAAGATAGGGACTCAGAAAGCACAAGACCCAAGAGTCATTTCTAAGAACTACAAGAGTTGATATGTTGGGTATTCCTTTTAGCAATATGGAGAGATAGGCCTTATTTTTATAATATTCATTAAAAAGTGGTCAAAACGTCCTCAACGTGTCTGACTCCTTTTTCCAACTCATCGCCACCTTTCCTAGTGCCCCCTTGATTGCACACAAACAAGTCTTAAATAGCTTAGAGAACGTATTGTTACATGCTCAGGGAAGTTTGCAGGCAAAGTGGATCTAAGGCTGCACTCACTGGTTGTTGTTTAATGACAATATTAACATTGAGGATCATTTTGGTGTCAAATGTTCGGATAAGTGACAGCTGCTCAGCTGATCAATATATACAAACCTCATATCAATGACTAACCTCCCTGTCAAAGTCACACTCACCTTTATCCGTGCTCCCGATCTGAATAATTGTAGCTTGCTTGCTCACAAATAGTTATCATCTGAAGAATCTTCTGAAGGTATAAGAGCTATTTGTTGTATTAACAGGGACTCTCACTGGTCAGAACTGGTTTGCACCGTAGCCTCAATCACATTTTTGTTGAGAGCTTTCACTCTCAATCCGGTGCCATTATAGAGCTTAGGTGGGTTGAGGTTCCGCAATAATATCAGAGGTGCTCCCTCTTTGACAATGTTATTATTATTTTGTTTACAATTACTGCAATATTAAATTGTAAGAGTATAACATTACATTGAAATTATATAGTATGACTCAACTGTCAGATGTGAAAAAAGAGCATTAATTTGTTTAATGATATCGATATCTTGAGAACTACTGACGTTAGTCGCAATACATTTGGCATGTAAACTTACTTTATAATGAAGATTGAAAATCTAAATCTTTACTTTTCTAACATCTTCAGTTTGTGAGATATAGGTATCCTCATAATAAAAATCCTTCCTTAGTGGGTTTGAGCTGGGCGTTGATGAGTCAGTCAGTCATAAAAAACAACCCCCCCTCCTGTTTTACCCTCTTAGGGATGGAATGTCCCAAAATTCTTCCTTGGTGGGTGCCTAAGTCATGAAAACAATGTACCTTCCAAATTTCACTTTCCTAGGTTAATTGGTTTGAGCTGGGTATTGATCACTCAGTCAGTCAGGATTTCTTTTACATACATATATTCAGTGAAAAAAACATTGTTAAAGGGACGTTATGGTTACAAGTAAAACCGAAAAACCCTTGAAATTAGCCAGTAACGGTATGCTAAGCAACCATAACCTGCACCACCTCTGTGCACTGCTAAAACGCAGGACATCAAAGATGATATTACAAATGTCATTGATGGCATCACTGATGACATCACATATCTAGGCTACTGTGGCAATAAGACCCAAGGTGGCGGGCCAATACCGCCCCAGGTAATGCCCGGGGCCGTAGTTATAGGCCCGAGCGGGCATTACCTGCGGCGGTATTGGCCCGCCGCCGAGGGTCTTATTGCCATTAGCACCATGGACCATTGGATCGCGGCGTTTCGAAACAGAAAAAAAAAATGAAATAAAATGGCCACCGGGAAAGGGAAAACGGAGTCCGTTTTCCCTTTCCATGGCGGCCATCGGGAGCGGACGCGCTGGGAACATAAGTGTACCCAGCGCGTCCGCTCCCGAAAAAAAAAAAAAAAAAAAAGAAGCAGAAGGTAAGTGGGGTTGGGAGGGTGGAAGGGAGGGAGGGGAAGAAAAAAAAAACATACCTGCGTCCCCGCTAGGGGACGATGGAAGCCTCCAGCCATGTGGAGGTGCGGAGCGGGGATGGCCTGATCTGAGTCTCCACACTGCTGGAGCCTGCTATCGTTGCCCAGCGGGGATGCAGGAGCATAAAGGTAAGTGGGGTGGGGAGGAGGGAGGGAGGGAAGGAAAAAGAAAAAGCTTTCCCGAGTCCCCGGTCGAAGGATTCTCGGCCGAGTAATGACCCGTCGAGAGCCAAACAGAATGCTTGTTGCATTCTGATTGTCTCTCACCGGGTTACTAATTGTTGTTATTCTCTGACATATCTAGGCCAGGTGTTTTTGTTCACTCACAGTCAGAATATGAAAATACAAAAGGTGCTAAATATCTAGAGGTTAACCTTGTCGGATATTCTTGAAGTAGTTTCCTTAGGGTTTGGTCTCAGCTCATAGTGCACATACACGGGGCAATAAGGAGGGGCCCAAGGACACAATTCATTTGTATATATGAAGATGAAATTTAATGTTATTAACATTTTCTGGTAATGTAGTTTCTTTATTCCTTACTTTAGTTTCCATGTATGTGCTTCTAATTTGTATGCATTGTGGGTCATCGTATGTATTGTTTGTACTAACGCAAGTGTTTAGTAAGTCTTGAATTGTTAGCTATTTAATCCATGTTTAACATTCACCAAAACTCTTATAAGGTAGCATTCATTATTTTACTATCCAAAATTACCAGATTAAACATATCGTACTTCTGTGATGCATGCTGCAGCCATTGCCTATGTATGATTAGGTTCCTGTTTTGACAACAACACTCCAATATAATGTTTTGTTTAGATGAGTACATTCTTTAATACATTAAGCAGTTCATGATAGATCTCCAGATCAACCCTTACATCGTGTTATCAACATTATAAAAACAACGCCTTGTAGAGACATTTCATCAAAATTACTTTCATATGTGATGTCATCAGTGATGTCATAAATGACATTTGTGATGTCATCTTTGATGTCCTGAGTGTTAGTCTTATCAGTGCACGGAGGTGGCATGAGTTATGGTTGCGTATTGTACCATAACTGGTGAATTTAAAGGGTATTTTTGTTTTACGTGTAATCATAACATCCCTTTAACAAAGTTTTATCAGTGCAATTCATAGTTTTATATCAGTGCAACTTAACCATAACAACTTAACCATAAAGTCCCTTTAACAAAGCTTTTGCAGTGAATTTCATAGGTTTTTACTAATGCACCCTTAATTTGCTACAAGTTCTTTAATATACTCAACCCCAGTGTGGCAGATATGGGGTCCACGGACAGTGTGGTATTCTGCAGACATCGGGTGGCATTCACAAAACCCAGAATCATAGGAGATACCTAAAAACGTTATACCCATCAACTAACAAACAGATGTACATAAAATCATTACCAATGTGTACGACATGCAAATATAGCTTTTTGTACAAACACTTTAAAAAATACTCATTATTTTTTCATTTAGCACAGATTACAAAGGAATGCACCAATCACAAACCATAACTGTACACTTCATATAATCTCAATAGAACTCTGCATACAGATTGACAAACACCAGGTGCTTATTGGAGAACACATTCTCACTAAATAGTAAGTGCATTGTATGTATTTCTCTATTATTAGCTTTCATTATATAAACATGAAATGGCAAACACATTTGAGTGGCTAGAGGAGAACCTCCCAAAAGAAGAAATGAGTGACAATAACATCTCTAATGGTAGGCAATACATATTTTTATGTAAACAAATAATGTAATTTATACACACCTTATTAAAATAATAATTTCTGTTTTTCTTACAGTACATAGTTTTTTTGAAGAATCCATTCCCCAGTTCAATTATACAACCATGTCCCAGTTTAATTATATGCAATCCCAATAATCACAAAGAGACCCCTATCCCCAACTGTAAATAATCAAATCATGAACTTGTCTACAAACTTTGATGATCTAAGTAATGATTTTAAATAACTTTTACAATATGTGAAAAATCATGTCGTTAAAAATGTTCCCTATCACTGTCCTTCTTGCACCTGTCTCCCTTGTCCCCAGCAATCATTTCCATCAAATGCTGAACCTTTTAATCAAAAGTGCTCTGATGAAACCTCACTCCCTTCCTCCCCTCATCATTATTGTACAGAAATCCCTAATTCTCCTATTTATAGTTCCCATTACGATACCCCATCCCTTTCATGAATAAACGCATTTTTTTTAAAGCACTCACACAGCCTGTGGGCATCAAGGTGCTGTTATAGGAATTGTTTGTTTTTTAGTTGCGTAATAGTTTTTATTTTTTTAGTTGTCTTAGTTGCGTATTTATAACGTGCTTAAATACCCAGAGGTTTCTAAGCGCGGACCCAGGGATTGAACCTGTGTTGCTTTATGTCGCCTTGCTTCCAAGGCGAGCACGTTGCCACTGAGCTATCCTGCCGGATATACTATATTATTAATATGTTGTATATCATTGTTTGAGATATACAGAACAATATATGTTGTCTTATATATACATATACGTATTTTCCCAATCCAGTAAGTGGGGATGTCAAGCAGATGTCAAGCGGATTATTGGAAAACATTGGAATTTAATAAAACAACCTGGGTCCAACAGAGACAAAACTTGAGTTTCAATATGGCCAAAGAGTCTGGAAAATTAATTGCCACACCAACTGCTTGACCAAAAATGTAGTGTACATTATCACTTGTCCATGCAAACTACTATATGTAGGTAAAACTACACGAGAAATCCGACAGCGTATATCTGAGCAGAGAAGCTGTATACGGAGTAAAGTAGCAGACAAGCCACTGGTTGAACATTTTTTAAAGATGCAACATAAAGATACTGATATGAGGTGGTTTATACTACAACATATAAAGCCCAATGCAAAAGGAGGTGACATAGGTACAACATTGCACCGTATTGAACAAAAATGGATCCATACATTAAACACAGTCCATAAGGGGCTGAATGTCTCGGTGGAATGGAATAATCTGGTTTTAAACAATTGACTCAAGTACTAGGGGGCCATATAACCGACATTTTGGGATATGGGCAACCATACATATTGAGCACTGAACTGAAATGTGGAGTAAATGTTCAATTCCGCTATATTATTCGAGGGGTGTTTATCCTGTATATAAAAAGGAAATGTATTTGCAGATGGGATATGCTGACAATGTTCCAAGAAGTTCGGTTACTAAGTACCTAATGTAAAACATACTTAAAGATTATGTACAGAAAGAAATGTGTTAATACATGGAGTATTTTGTATATGTTTTTATGTTTTCGGCTACTAGGCACCATATAAAATGTATGAAAAAATATATCTAAAAAATTGCTCTGTGTCTCTCCATCTAAATAATTTGCACACTAATGTGCTACACAGTGAAAACACAATGTATACAATAACTTGTTGCTTAATGGTAATGCGGACCAAGCATGAAAAGTAAGGTTATTATTGCACTAGGAAGGCTATGTTGATTATTTCACCTAAGTTATAAAAATAATTTGATATTGTCACATATGAGTTGTCATGGGCAAATGGACCCAGTTCCCTGAATTAGGGAGCTCGATAATAATTTGGCATGTCATTCAGATCTCCATTTCATCATTAAAAGGATTCTCAAAAGGTTCCTTCACATGATACATGCTTTTGCATGTTGAATTGTTGTTGCTATGGCCTTTGAGATTAACAGTGAAAAAGTATATATACATAGATCACACGCTATCGCGACACAAAATAGGGTAGTGGTGTCCACGAGTCCGTTTTTAGTGTTTAGGAACGCGAGAATCTCATAAATAGAGATAGTCCCTCACCTATGTCTAGTTCCGTATGAAGCCGGAGGAGTTGGAGTGACACTAATACGGTTCTGCTCTGCGACAAGCATATCGAGGGACAGCTAAAGGTAAATACAGGTCCCCCCTAGCAGGGGCTGTGTCATACTTTATTCCTTGATGCATTAAACGTTGATAAGAGGAGGCATCCTTTCGTGAATAGTATTTACTTTGACCGCTCGGCACCGTAATGTTGAGCGCTTCCGTATGAGCACCTACTTGGATAATCTGTGGAGACTTTGTCCTGTTAACTTACTTTTCCCTCGTAAGCATTTTGCACACGTGTTATGGGACTAGTGCAACTTGGGGGTGATGATGCTTCCACGGTACTTGTCTATAGATTGAGGTTCGGTAGCCTTAAATTGAGGGTTCCCTAATTAGTTCCGTGATTACATGTGACATTTTTGGGAATTGTTTCTCCCACTGTTTAGCCTTGTTTGGGCTCGCACATTTTACAACATATTAAAAATGGGGTGCATAGGGCGATCCCCACTTCTTTGTAGGTTCAAACAGGGCACTATTTTAATGATGTGCACTTGGTGGCTAATAGACTCATGTACACGAGTGTTACAATGGGGATGTCTTCTGCATCTCGTTATACATAGATGCTGGCTCATAGATGTATGTGGGCTTTTTCTTGGCAGAACTTTGTGAATGAGACATCAAGTGTGCGATTTATATGCTGCGTCTCGTAGTGGTGAGACTACGACGAATGGTTTCGAGCTACACCATGAACACATGTAAGTGTGGCCTCTTATGTGTTTTAAATGCAATATAGGTTGGGGATTGAAGCCAAATTCTTTAGCTCGACTCATATTTTGAAATATATGTTTGTATTGGTTCCACAGGTTCAGTACTTGCACTGATTCCAGTGGAGGATTAATATCCCACATCCCGTTCACTTCTCCTAGATTTGGAACTTGGGGGTGAGTAGGGACTTAGTGTGCTGAGAAATCTATAACACACTGTGACATTATAAGTCACCGATGTAAAGAAATTGGGATGACACTCTGTTTTTATGATTGTTTATAGATTGATCACGGGCCCCTACTCATTAAGAACTGGGCGAAGAACCTTTGCTTTGCCTTACGTCCTGAGGAAGGTCTCCGACCGAAACACGTGTCGACGTTTTTTGTGTGACAAATACTTGACCCAAAAATCTGGTGCTATATACACCATGACACCTAATGTTAGGGACTGGGTCTATTGTTCAATATAAATGAAACTCTGTTCTTAAAACCTACTGATAAGTGAAATATCATTGGCTGGTATGTTCTGTGGAAATGTATGAATGAGATCGGTATGTGGCTATGAATGTGGATATGAAATGTTTTTTATGAATTTTTTATTGAGAATTTGTTATCTCATATGATAGATTTATTTAATAAAATATGAATTTGTACTAATGAGTGTCATTCCATCCTACTGATCCAATCTCTGGATATTTATTCACTATACCTGAAGGATCAGGGTTTAAAGTGCAGGTCTACCCCTTTATTTTTCCCAAAGAAAACATGTTACTGAATTTAATTATTTTTCTCACTTTCATAAAAACTGCTTCAAAGCATTTTGAATTTTTTCAGAAAAATCTGATTTCCCACCTCAGTTAGATGGACTCCATCGCTCCGAAAACATTTGACAGTATCAATTTTAATATTCTCATTATAAAAGATGTCATGCCAACATCTAGCAGAAAAGTACACACAGCTTTATTGACGTTGCCCCTTGCCTTTTCCATTTGCAAACCAAATAAACTCAAACACATCCACATGTGTCTGTGAGCAATGCAAGAAAAAGGTATTTTCGAATTTGGGTAAAATTTCCTTCAACTTTCCCAATTTCTCCTTCATTGCAAACTGTTATGAAATTCCAGGCACATAATCCAAACTGTTTCCTCCACAATGAAGAATAATAATGTCCAGATGTTTCTATTGAACCATATTTGTACAAAATGGGAGAAGGTCTACCCACTTCATCCCTTGCACTTCAAACCATGAAACTTCACATTCAAGCGATCCAAGATTATCCACCAATCCACACTGCTCTGCATACACCTTCAATCAGTGGACCCAGTAGTCCCCCAAAATCCACACACTCTGCCTTCTGAAACAAATAGCCATAGCCATTGTCAGTGCTCTCACAACTCCTGCTAACTCCCAGGGACCCTGATTGGCTGATCCCTGCAGTCCCCTTTCCATTCCATCTCAAATGACCCATATGTGGCCCATTCTGTTTGTGGACTACCGCAGTGTCTGTGGATGTAGGGGTCGTGGGAGTATAAACTCAATTTCAGTTATTTATTGTTTAATGGTGGCTCTGAAAAAACATTTGTTTGGGGTTTGTTAACAAACACCTTGTTTCATTTTTTGCATTTATTTACAGTAGTACTGTACACACTACATACAATTTTCTCACATGTACCTTTTCAATGCATTCCTAACATTGTAAAGGAAAATTGCATTTTCCAACATCTGTGAAATTAACTCCATCTTCACAAAAAGGATTCGCACCATCAGACCTTATATTGACATTCTCAAAAGATGACACACCTGCAGCCTATAAATAAGCAGATACAGCTTTATTGAAAAGCAGCCTTGATTCTTCCATTTGTGGACTGAAAAAGTTTGTTGGACATCTTCATGTTTGCCTCAGATTTATTTCAGAAAAAATAATCTTGGCAACAGGAAACATTTCCATCAGACTTTTAAAGAAATCCTTCAGGACAACGTGCAAATACACTGGACTCACCGACCCCAAACTGTCCCCTTCACAATGCACAATTACAATGTCTGGACATTTAAAGTGAGCCATATTCTCACACAATCAAAACAAGCCTGCCCAGTTTAAGCCACAAAGTACAAGCAACAAACCCTTCACTTCTGCCAATCCAATACTTCCAAAGATGATTTTCATCATACATCTTCAATGACTGAATTGAAGAGTCCCCAAAAAAATCCACACACTCTGCCTTATCAAACACATAGCCTTGGCCATTTTCAGTGCTCCCACAACTCCTGCAAACAAAACTCCTGCTACCCTCCCTTCCTGTACACGACACACAGCAAACCTAACTGACTGCTCCCATTCCATGCCAGGCATCCTCAAAAGAACGGGATGTTGCACGTGCCATCTGTGGACTACAGCAGTGTCCGTGGATGCCGTAACACAGGGGCAGCCCTTGTACCCTTTCTAGTTTCATGTTATCAACACTCCCTCATTGGCTGCTTTCAATGAGTAACACATCCATCCACCAATCACATCCAAAACCTATACAGTTAACCCTGTCATCTTAGTTAAACACTAAAGATGTACACTTGAACTCTGGGAATACATATCTCCTGTCAATCAAAGACTATCTGCATAAACAACTACTGTAAAACTATCCATGATTTCTATTTCCAGATTCAACAAGACCTGCATCTAACAAGACATAGGAACTCATTACAAGGTTGGAGGTAGCCTTGCCAGTAAATCCGGCAAGGCTACCTCCAAACTTACAAGAAAGTGAGGCACCCGCAAACGGGCAATTAGTGGGCTATTCTGGGCCCACCCAAAACTTAAAAGAAACCACCCAAATAATTGAAGACTCACCAGCAACTGGCCAATTTGAATGTGTAGATCCTGTTACTGCAGCCACCATTTTAGACCAGTATAGAATTCACATGCTACACTCCAAAGACAGAAATATCAAATGCATCAAGCCAAAGGATCCCCAATTTAACATAGAGGCAAAAAGTGTAGAAGCACATTCTTTCCTCTTTCCTACATTTAAAGGAAGATATGATGAAAGGTCCACACAAATTAGTGCATCAGATTATCACTCATTAAGAATGTACTCCGAAGAACCTAGATTCAGACAAAATGTCAAATACATTTTCCACCTCCCCTTCAAAGGTGAACTATCAACACTATGTTATGGAGTTGCACACACATTAAAAACAGGCTCTAACTTTTTACAAATGTCTGCTACCTAACGACTTTAAACAATAAAAGGCAAAGATGAGATTTTGCAGTCAAGTGTCACAAATCTCTTGGCATACATGCTTGGTACAAAAGAATACTGGTTCTGACATCCCACTGATGTACATTGTATCCTAAGGAACTTAGGTCCACCCACATGGTTTGTTACTTTAAGTTGTGCCGGGTATGCATGGGATGACTTGCACGACTTCTTATGCACTGCAAACAAAACTAAAAATGGAATATATATAAAAACACTGGGAGAACTCTGTTCTCTTGAACATGTCAATCTATCAAGACAATGGGGGTCATTCCGAGGTTGGAGGTAAGGAATTACCGGCACCGGTAAGGGTGCCGATGCCGGTATTCCCTTACCTCCGTATTCCGAGGTCCCTTTGCGGGTCCTTCCTTACCTCCTGCTTTTAGCAGGAGTAAAGTACGGGACCCGCAAAGGTACTTCAGAGGTAATTACGGTACCGTAATTTACGGTGCCGTAATTACCTCCTTCCCCATTCCCATTGAGCCCTATGGGGCAGAAATGGGAATGGGGAAGGGCAAAAGGTGAATGGGGAATTACCGGTCCCTCCAACCCTGGAATGGACCGGTAATTACTCCATTTACCGTGCCGGATTTGGGACGGTTTCGGAGGCAACCATGGAGCTAATTACTCCATGGTTAGCTCTAAACCCGGAATGAGGCCCAATGTCACCATCGCTTCATTGCCATTCTGCCCTTTATCTGCAATAAAACTACCCCATATGCTCAGAGAAGTACAACACTTCCTTTTGGAGAATGGGATATCAATCTAAAGGAGCACCACACATACACATGTTTTTGTGAATAAAACATGCTCCTAAATTTGGCCATGATAGTGATGCCGCTTTTTGGCCGTTTATTGAAAAATACATTACCTGTGTCATCCCTTCAGAAACCACAGATAGTGACCTACATACACAAATCCTACACTTCTAAAAACATGAGTGTGGCAAATACTGCTGACGTAGATATTAAAAAAGGCAAATACATACCGAATGTTACTTTACATTCCCTAGACCAGTTTGCACAAAAGGATAAATAAATATTTTGATGTCTTCTGTTTGACACAGCCTGAAAGGCAAATCCCCTAAAACACATACAACATTAAAAGCAACAAAGCATCCATGTACATCAAGGATTATAATGCAATCATTGCCCTCTCTTGGAGTGCAAACATAGATATACAATTAATAACAGACAATTGCACTGCAGTTGCAAGATATGTGACAGCCTATCCTACAAAGCTCAGAAAACAGAGCTTAAAGACCTCTGGGATGACATATCATCTGACAAAACACTATCACAAAAATTATAAAGCTTTGGAATAAAACTGCTCTTGCAGAGAATGTGGGTTATTTGAAGCTGCAGACCATTTAACAGGTAGAGCCTTATATGGAAAATCTGAACACATTGTCTGGCTGCACCTTGGTCCAGCTTCCTCCCACAAAAGATTACTAAAATCCTACCAAGTGATAGAAATCATAGCCACAAATGATCACAACATCCAGGGCATTTTGAAAAACAATGTAATTGACACATACTACCCAAACAGAAGTACTGCTTTGAAAAATATGTGTCTATTCGACTTTGGCAAAAACGACACCTACAAAAAAAATGTTCACACCAAATAAGACAACTGGCAAATATTCAGTCTCAACTTGTGAAGGAAGCCTAGTGAAACTCACAATCCCCTGTCTAATTAATCATATACAGTTATTTAAATCTCCACAACATTGTAAACTGTATTACTGAATTACTGAATTATTAGGTGACTATGGGCCTCATTATGAGTTTGGCGGTAGCCATGGAGCTATTAGCTCCATGGCTGCTGCCAAACCGGGCTACTTTACTGGATTCCCAGAATGGGAATTACCAGGCCATTCCGAGTTCGGAGGGCCTGGTAATTCCTCCCTCTGGGAACCCGGGCCCGGCCCTTCCCCATTCCCATCTGAGCCCCTATATGGTTTAATGGGAATGGGAGAGGGAGCTAACAACGGGCTGATTACGACCAGCCCGTTGTTAGCTCCCTCTTCCCCTCGCGGGACCCGGTAACGACGCCTGGTTTTACCAGACGTCCTTACCGGGTCCCATGAGGGGACCTCGTAATTTCACGGAATGGGTTTAACAGGTCCGCCTCCATTAGCGGAGCCCGTTAACCCGTTCCGCAAAGGTCGTAACGAGGCCCTATGACTCATTTGAAGCTTCATTCAAAGCAAATGAAAGCAGTATAACAAATGGTAATTTCAAACAATACAAATAAATGTTGGACAATGAATGCCAAAAAGAGGAAGAAATTGAAGCTTAACTAGATAAAGACACTCCTGAGGGCAGTCAACCTTCCCTTACAGGAAGTCAAGACCAATTGGAGAACCACTCATTCTAAAAGAAGCAGAAATAGCAATGACCCAGGTAGAAAATACCATGTATTAATATAAACAATCTGAGGACGACATGTCTGTGCTCAGATCACAGCTAAATGATGAGCAAATCACCATTTATCTATAAGTCACTCAAAAAACTGAAAATGGTTTTAAACATGAAACTAAAAGCTGTAGCTGTAAACATTATAAACTTCTGCTCCTGTATGTAAGTGGTGAAGCCAGTTCTGGTAAAAACATTCTTAATTAAAATAATCAGCACATTTCTACAAAATTTAACAACAACAACATTTAGGCTGTACTAACAGCCCTCACAGGTTTAGCTGCCTACAACATAGTAGGTGCAACTTTGCTATGACTTCTGCTCCTCCCCATAGAATACCAAAACAAATTAGAATATTACAAATTATTAGCAGAAGTTGCTAATGAAGTATGCAGACTTCTGAAACAAATGAAAGTGCTCCTGATAGATGAACTAAGCATGGTTTCCAACTTCGTGTTCGCTTGAATTCACCTCAGAGTTCAAGAAGACCTAAACATAGACTACAAGGAACTGTTTGGAGGAAAGCATGTTATTAATTTTCAGAGACCTCCTAGAGTTAACACCAGTAAAAGGTGAACCTATTTTAAAACATTAGGACACAAACAAGGCTGCAACACACTCAGCAGCATAGGAAATGTAAATCTCTGGCAACGTTTTCAGTACAAAGAACTAACGCAAAACATGTGTCAGTCTGCAGACCTCACCTATGATATTATTTTAAAAAGCATTAGATCTGGTCTGCTTACTAAAGATGCTAAATCCATCTTAAATAGTAGACTAATCCATGAGCTATATGGGTATAACACATAGGCTCCTGATGTCATAGAACAATTAACTTAACAAAATATAAAAGGCATGTCCTTAATGACAATCCTAGCAAGCTGTAGTCAATTCAACGGACAATGTTAAAAAAAGAAATGCAACCCATACTGCATATTAAACCCACAGACAAACTGGAAGTACATGGCTTGACACTCTCTATGTGTCAACAAGCAACGTCATGACTAAATTATTTCTTTTCAAAGACATTTATGTACGCAGAAAACAATTCTTTCTGTCTCTTGCATATGCTGTCACTATTCACAAATCACAAGGTCGGACACTAGATCAAGCATTGATTGACATTGGTAGCACAGTCTTTAAAGAAGGTATGAGTTATGTAGCACTTTCACATCTATGTACACTCGAAGGGCTATTCCTAGTCAATTGTGATGCAAACAAAGTCAAGGCTGACATTCCTAGCATCCTACAGTACAAAAGACTACATACAATCTACACACACCATCTAGATATGTACCCTGTTCCTCAAAACATTTAAAAAAGATAATTAATGCAAACACAACTTGTAAAATATCTACCAACAATATCACTAAAGAAACAAAAAACTGCTGCTACTCCATCAAGCACTTCACCACAAAACTGTCTAGTGGAAAGAGAACTGCACATCCATCAGAAGATAAAAAATATACATATTTCTTCTAAAAAAAAACAAGTGGAAGTTCAGCAAATGACACAGAGACAGAACTCTTTGGTCCTTTTAGATTTTCCAACACAACTGGTGTGAATTGCTATGCAAATGTAGCAATCAACCTTCTCTTCCAATTGTCACCAATTGTTCAAAACATTTACTTGAACGGCTCAGACCAGTTGTGTTTGCAAATGCTCGTCCATCATAGAAATGCCACAAATAATCCTGACAACACTTAAAGTGTCTCAGGAATAAGGCAAGAATTTGACTATTGTACAGGAACAATATAATTCACCATAAACACACAAGAAGATCCACAAGAATGTCTATTGTACTGTACTTGCTGCAAGTACTGGAAACCAAAAACATACCTATAAATGAAATCTTCCAGATTTCATAGATGGGGAAAAATGCATGCAGTCTCTGCAACCACGTTTCACAAGAGCACATCCTTAATGAACAAGTTGTGTATGTATCTATACCAAATTTTGAATCCATTCCATCTCATCAGTTGGTGCAAAATGAAAGTCATGCCTTATTATGCACTTTTTGCAATTCAGACAATCGTTCCACCTTCCAAATATACTCAGATAGACAATGTCTGATACTAATGCTTTTAAGGTACAACGCAGATGGTACCAAAAACAACTGCAAGCTTACTAGCTTCACACACGCTCAAGTATCTCTTGGCAAGAAAACCTTCACAACACATTCAGCCTCATTACAAATCAGGCGGTTCCGGAAATAACGGTGGCGGTAAACCCGCCGCCACCGTTGTTTCCGGACCGCCTGATCCCGACTCCTGCAGGCGGGAGGTGATGTTCCTGCCAGGTTTGACCTGGCGGGTTTAACATCGTCCGCCTGCAGGCGGACTAGGAAACAACGGCAGCATTACGAGATGCTGCCGGTGTTTCCATGATCCCCATTCCCATTGAGTCCCAGAGGACTCAATGGGAATAGGGATTAACACCATTCCGCCTCCGTGATTCCCAGAAAACCGGGGTTGTAATGCCCCGGTAATTCCGGGAATCACAGAGGCGGAATGGTAATACGAGTCCGGCGGTAACTAGGTGGTTTTACCACCTAGGTTACCGCCGGACTCGTAATGAGGCCCATTGTCTACCAAACTGGTACCACAACCACTGCAGGTCACTATACTGCATACATTCTAAAATAAAGTGGTTGGTTTGAATGCAACAACACTTCTGTTACTCTAAAACAGAGATTGCCAGCAAATCTAACAAATGCCTACTTAATATTCCTTAAACCTACATTTTGTCACTGTCGTGTAAAACTATCAAAAGTTATAACACACCAACTGCTATCTAACTACATCCATAATACTACAATGCTACTTACACCAACTGGTATCCTACTACATCTACAGTACTGCAATGCTGCTTTTAAAATGCAAAACAGTTTCAATACGCCAACAGGTATCTAAGTACTTCAAAAATACCTTTAAAAGCAATAGTACAATGGTACTTTTGAAAAGCAAAATAGTTAGAACACGCCAACAGGTATCTAACTACTTCAAAAATACCCCTACTTAATGTTCCTTAAACCTAAATTTAATCACAAACCTGTAAACTATCAACAATTAGAATAAGCCAACTTGTATCTAGCTACTTCCATAATACTACAATGCAACTTTTCAAAAGCCAAATAGTTCAAATACGCCAACAGGTATCTAACTTCTTCAAAAATACCCTTCATTACACTTCAATTCAAATACACCTTCCTGATTCTTCTTACTCCAACACTGTTTGTAACAACAAATACACCTATCTGTGCACTTTAAACATCCCCTTAAGTACAGCACACTTAAAACAAACATACTGTCAAACATAAACTCACATAAATATAGTCCTTTTTTATCCTGTATGGATTTTTTTCCCAATAACCCAAGGATTATGCAAACAGAAACAGTAACTGTGCAGAACACCCAATAATGTTGTTTCAAACATAGTACTTGGAATGTACTGATTATGAGGGTCTAAAAAGTACATGAACATGTGAGATTGAATGCAATGAAACATTTTAAACTATCCTGCCTAACATATTACACTGTGTTTTTTCACAGAGAATGAAGCAACATTTTTTCCTTTTTACCTTGTACAACAAATTCAACCTATACCCTCAATTGTACAGCGATCATAAGTACTACTTGCACTTCAATTGTATTATGTCACCATGTTACAAATACTGTATACTGCCCTTACACTACCTAGAATTGCTATACACTTATTATTAAATGGTTGTAACCATGCCTGGATTCAATTTCTATACACATATTATTATAAAGGTTGTGGCCAGTGGCCAGATTCATAGGTGCATGGCCTATGGCCAAGCACTCAGGAATCTGGCCACTGGCGACAACCACCACAGCATAATTAAACCATAAATAAGAAGGACATAGAATAAATATTGGAATAACACAACTTGGCCTGAACTCCCCCAACTGCCAACCCTATTTTTCACCTATGAAAACATCCCCATATCATCTATATTCCACTTCCCTACCCTGACCAAGCCCTCACTCAGTCATCAAATATCCCCAAATGTGTTTCTCAAGCTGTCCATCCGGCACTCTTCCTGCAGACTTCTGCAGTGACTGTGGACTACTGCACCACCCGTATGCTCTTTTTCCACCTATACAAAGAGCCCAATATCATCTTTTTCCATTTCCCCACCGTTCCCAGCCACTCTTCCCAACACCCAATGACCCAAAAAAAAAAATATGATGCACCTCATGTTTTTTATTGACCAATCGGCAGGCTTGCCCGATGTCTGCAGACCTCACATCACCCTTCAGACCAATCACGGGGGTATCCGCAGACTGACCAGGGAAGTGAGTTCGCAGACCAAACCCAGATATCACATATTTGTTTATCTACTTTTGGGCTGTTTTTTAAAAAAAAACTCCTAGACAGATTTACACCAAATGTACAACAGCATGGTTTCGGGATCAAGTTGCCACTCCTGCCACACATTTGGTGAAAGTCCATCCAGCGGTTTGGGCTGTAGATGTGAGCAACATTTGTTTACATTGCGTTTAAGGAAAAAAATGAAATTTTAGGACACCCCCTATAACTTTGCCCCCCCCTTGACGAAACCTCACCAAACATTGCAATTTGACTGGGCCATATACTTTTTTTGCTACTTTTGGTGAGGATTCGTCGAAGGGGGGCGAAGCTATAAGCTGCCCAAAAAGTGCTCTTCCTATGGGTTGAACAACTTAACCATAACTACAGGGCCGCTACCTGAGGCTGTGTCATATATATTTTTAAAGCACGAAAGGGAGACCTTAATGGAACTTCAAAATCTTTCGGATTGCATAATCAAGCTTTCCGACAAAGGCATTTATATAATGATACAAAATCCATAAGACTATATTGAAAAGGCTAAGAGACAGCTCACATATACCCAATAGTTGGGGTGAGGTTTCATTCATTTTTCGCCATAGAGTCCGATGACTCCAGTTACTACGAGAGCGCGGTCGCGTGCGTCTCTCGTTGCTGCACCTTGAATCAGGTGACCTTTAAAAAGGTCCACGCCCCTTACTCAGCGCGATCGGTAGACGACACGCTGTTCGGGTTTTGCAGCGAGCTGAAAACGAAAGAACAGGTAAGACCGCTTTCAATAGCATATGCAATCTTTTCAGCTAAGTGCCGCCCGGGTACGCTGAGTGCTTGCATCAACAGAACTAGCTCTTTTAAAATACTGTGATTGTTAAGTGCTACAATTAACTTACAATAATGTAACAGAACGTTGGTGGCAGTGACCTCACACTCATTAAATAATAAACAAGCGTGGTGGAAGAGGCCACGCGAATCGAGGCATTTGCTTGCAGTCAAACCACACGCCTTTTTGTAGAAAAACTGGTGTCAGTGGGAAAGCACCACGGTCGACTAGTTATTCCGTTTAACATTACGAACTCAACGAATATTAGTACATGTGATGCCAGTACTAACTATAATATTAGTGATTCACTCTGCCTCTCTTCACAGTCCTATGCGACTCATTGGGAATGGGGAGTTACTTTTTCGGCTTCCAGGACCACCAGGGCTGTAATGCCCCAATAATTCCCCAAAGCAATGCGCCGGAAAAAACACAACTCGCACAGCTACCGCCGGGGTCATAATGAGGCCCAAGGTCAGAAATCAATTGTGTTCTTGGATGTGCTAATCAAAGTAGATCTCAGTGAATGAATCAGTGAACTGTACATGAGACCTACCAGTTGCAATATCCCTTTACACGCTACCAGCAAAAATCCACTGACACTCAAATGCGTATACCCTATGGAGGGTTTATACAAATTAGTAGAAACTGTACCAGGATTGAAATCTTTGAAACAGAGTGTGCGATGATGGCACAAAGATTCCACACTTGCAGATAGCCTCAGAAGGTTCTTGAACGAGCATATATTAAAGCTTGCACCTAGACAGAGACTCTCTCTTGGTCTCTAACGCAACCCAGAGCATTGTGGATGAAGACACAGCGATACATTTAATCCTTAGCTATTGAAAAGAGGAGACCAAATTTGTCAAATTATGAACAAACATTGGCATTGGCTCTTGGAGGTACGCGTGTTATGTTTTTTTTTTCCTTGGATGCACTATGCTCTTTATGAATGAGCTGGTCCACACAATCAGCATGCTAGGTAATGCAAGGTTTAAAGGAGAGGTAGAGTACATATACACTCCGTGCTTTTCTAAATAAAAACCCCACAGGTTTGCACAGGAATGCCTGCTTTTGCTTCTATGTGCCTAATTTTATCTATATACCCGTGCACATTGCACTTTGAACATGGCCGGCCTTTACAAAGGATATGCAGTTTGCACTTTATTGCGGAACACACATATGTATGAGATACAACACGATGGGTATTAGTATTCAGCTAATTTGCAGATACTGCATTAGCACTTTATTATATCTTTGCATAACCATGCCATTGCTATGTTATTGCACTAAGTACCTTATTAATGTGCTTGTTTACACATTCATATTTCCAGATTTGTGTGGCATATTTGCTGGTACAATTCCTAGTCAAGATGGTTAATCCCCCTGCTGGACTTCCTTTTGCCTTTTGGCTGGCTGGTGGCAGAATGTTGTGAACCTTCTATCTCTATTGGATTTACCAGTCAGGTTTCTTGGAATGCCAGAATATCCATCTTCCCAAATAAATAGTCTTTTGTTTCTTTCGCCCTGAATGTACTGGAACCTCTTGTGTTCCAACTGACTATGTTCAGTCCCTTCTGACTAAAGACTCTGGGTACCCAGACCCATGCTTCTCAGAACTTGTGTTAGTATGTCAGGAAGAGCTGCCGATGTTTTTTCCTGCAATGATGTTTCTTGAGTAGCTGTTCTTTTCACTTCTACACCTGGCCCACAAGGTCCCCTTCCATCCCACTGATCTGTCTCCTTGTGCCTCTCCTGTTGGTTTGACTGGGCTCGCGGGGGACTAGGGATAGAGGTATATACTATTAGCCTTTCTTGTTCAAGTTCTTTACTTACTTGCCTTTAGGATTGTGGTTTGTGCTCCTTTTGAGGTCAAACCAATTTCCACCATAAACAAGTTTTTCTGATCTGAAAAATTCACATATTCCCTGTCCTCTGTAGAGGATAGGTAGAGATTTCTGCTTTTTTAAAATATGGACACTATCGCCATTCTGCTGAGAGATTTGGATTTTGATGTTTTTGGAGACATCTTCAGCCATAGTTTGGGGATTTCAAAGCTGGTAGAGTTGCCTGCTGACTAGATGGTTCACTGTTCTGTCTCCCCAGTTCCTCTCTAGTTTTTGGTTCCTGAGGTCCCACTTTTTTTGGACTGAGCTCTTTTGTTGCCGATTCAGGGATGGTCTGGAATTTTCCATTACCTAGGCTCATAATCACCTGGGTTGGGGGCTCTTGCTGTCCCAAAATTTGCAGCGTCAGCTCACTTTTCTTCATCTTTTCAAATATTGGGGCAATTATTATTTTGGACCCCCCCCCAATCCCTGCATGTTTTTGCTCTTTTTGATGAACATCGGGGCCAGTTTCATTTGTTTGTTATTATTTGTTTTACGATCTTCGGTGGGCTTAATTGGGGCCTCAGTTTGCAGGCCGATACTCACACCCACTGTTTTCAGTATATTCATTGTGTCTTCTTGGCCCATCCTTTTTGTGACCTTATGTTTTCGGGTCCGATTCTCTGGACTCCATCTCCCTGGCTTTTTTCCTGTTCCACTTTTTTTCTTTTTCCGAAGCCCCTTGTTTGCTTTCTTCACATGCTGTTTCCATTTTCTGGTTCTGTTTTTTTTTTTTTGTTATTTTTCTTGTTTCCTTGTCAGATGAGGGATGATAACTTGCTCGTCTTTTCTCCCTTTTCGTCTTTGCCTTGTCTTTCTTCTTCTCCTATAGTTTTGGTTACTTGCTTCTGTCCAGCTTATATTTGAGTCGTTTATGATGTCTCCTGTTTCTTCCTCTATTATGATTTTGTCCTCTTTTCCAATGGCCTCTTGTTCTTCCACTATTTGAGCTGTCTTCAAAAGTTCTTCTGTGGTTGATTCCGATAAGGGCATATCCTCAGGCTCTTTAGGTTTGTGTTCTCCAAGCTGACACTCCACATCTTTTGTTGTTAGTTTTTCCCTCAAGTTTCGCAAGATCTTCTGGATCTGGTCCCTCCCAGTCTCCTCTGCTTTTCCATTATCAGTCATGAGGATCCGAAGGAGAGCTGTTTATTTTCTATGATTTATGGATTCTTTTCTTCTATTGATGGAATTACTGTGGTGTTAATCACATTACTGAGGCCGACCATAGAGGCTTCACATTTCGCCACTTCATTGGTTAATTCCAGTACCATTCCCGCTTGGGACTGGGCCTCCCCCTTTAGTAGCTCGAAGAACGACACAAGGGAATTTAAGACATAGTTGAGAGCACTCAATGTTGCGTCACTTGGAGTTGGATTAAACTTGTGTTTTCCATTCTTCCTCTCCAATGAGTTCTTATTATCGGCATCTTCCATTGGGGCTTTTCTCCCTTCTGCATCAATGTTATTTGTTCCCAAGTCTCCCTGGTCTTCTGCCTCGCCCTCTGCACTTTCATGCAGCTGCTTTTCTTCATCCCAGTGTTTTTCCCTCCTTCCATTTTCTTCTTTCCGGTTTGTCCAATTGGTGTCTGATTGTTCAACCAGTTCATCCAGACTTCTGCCCCTTCTTCTCTCAAACTATGTTTTGATTTTTTTTTGGGAATATTTTTGATGGTGACTGTGTATTCTAGTCCTCTTTTCCAATGGTTTATTTGGTCTGTCTGGATTTCTTTACCATTGTCCTCTTCTTCCAGAGTGTGGTTTACACTTTGGATTTGGGCCACAATTGAGAGATGGTTATTTGGCATATTATCCAGTTCACCTCTCATTGAGGGTGACCGCATTGTGGTGGATTGTGCCACTGGTTCCAAGTAGGAGCCATCCCACTCTGGCACCTTTGTCAGGTCCAGGTGAGCTGTGCTCCATAGTTTCATTTTTAGAGGATCTACCCAATAGGTTAAGTAGTGCTTTTGATTCCTCTTATCCTCCTTCCCTCCTTCTCCCCCTTGTTCTTTCCCCTTTTTCCACTAGTAGCTCCCGCCACGTTGCGAAGGACTAATATTGTTGCTCGCGTTCACGGTGCTACTGGGATCAGTAGTTCAGTGTTTGCACACTATTTGCTGTTCTTCACTGTTTCCAATGAATTAGTCACTTTATCTGTTTGAGTGACACTGCTAGACTTATTATTTCTTTTGCTGAGACCCCGGTGCAGGCTCTCTAATTATACTGCTTTCCCACCTTTACGTCACAGTGAGAGTGATTTTTTCTGCTCCTTGTCAACACTTAATTTGTTGTTGCACATTTCTCAGTGATTTGTCTACTTCGATTGCTGTGGTATCCCATTTGATTTTGCGATTTATCTGCGCAGCTTTTATTACTCCCCTCCCTTCTGTTTCGATCTGTTGTTTTCACATTCAATGCAGTCAATGCAGAGTTGGTCCGTGCACTAAAGGAAAAGGGGGGGGAGGAGTTACGTGTCGGCTTTTGCAAGCTTACTGTGTTTGCCAAGCTTTGGACTACAGTAGGGCGAGCGTCGGGAGGCTCTCCCCTTCTTCTAACTTCTGGGTTTCAAATTCAGCATTCCCTCGCAAGCTCGCTGAACACGCCGAACACACAAAACACTCTCTTCTCACTCCACTCTCACTCCACTTGAGTTTTTGGTAAGTAGAAATAGGCACTCCTCCCCCATGTCAGGGCAGCCACTGTAGACAGACTTTAGCAGAGTAGAGAACATGCTAAACACTCTCTTGTCACTCCGCTCTTGCTCTGCTTGAGTTTTTGGTGAGTAGAAATAGGCAATCCTCCCCCTTGTCAGGGCAGCCACTGTAGAAAGACTTCAGCAGAGCAGAGAACACGCAAAACACTCTCTTGTCACTCCGTTCTCGCTCTGCTTGAGTTTTTGGTGAGTAGAAATAGGCACTCCTCCCCCTTGTCAGGGCAGCCACTGAAGACAGACTTCAGCAGAGTAGAGAACACGCAAAACACTCTCTTCTCACTCGTCTCTGTTGTCTCAATATGATGTTTATAACCTTGCATTCATGCATTAGACATCTTGGTATGTAACTGGCAATTGCTATACTCCTGATGCAATATGCACTATGCACTTCGGAACTAAGCGGGCCATACATTCTGTGTTTTAACATTGTGTCTTTACATGCTCATTTACGCATGTTGCATACTTTTTATATGGTTTTGCATGGCCAGGCTCATATGGGTAATGCACTTTGCACTTTATTGAGAAATATACATGTTGTATTTTAGACACAGCACATGCACTTTATAGTGTCGTGTATGCCAATGTCTTTGTTTTGAGATGGGTCTAAACTCTGCACAAATGTAGCCGGCTTTGAATAGGAAATGAACTATGCATTACATTATATAAACCAAGCGTTGTTTACTATACAAAACCAGCAATACATTCTTTTAGACCTTTCTTAAATATTGCATGTGCAGCACATTATATCTATGAATACTTCACACAATTGCCATGCTATTTAAGTATGTATAGTGTATACAGACATTCCAACATGTTGGACGCATTGGTAACCAGAACACAGAGTAGCTGAGCTAGCAATGGAAACAGGACTAATGTCTTGTGTAATGACCATCGAATTGATTTACTACATAAAAGTCCCATTTGGGTGTTGCTTCCCCATATTTGAGCAAGCGGTTGGAAAACTGTGAAAATATTCATAGCATGTGTTTCTACCTGTCCACATTATTTTATAATACATTTCTTTGTTGTGGATATCGACGAGCGAGGTGTCTATTGTTCCATGCAGTTCGGAGAATGTTGGTTTGTCCTGCTTCTCCGGGGGGAGTGCAATCAATGGTGTACATCTGTACGTAGTTTTTGAACATATTTATATATATAATGGTTTACCATACATTTGAGCATGCTACTTTTTGATGAATGACAGAGTCAGTTCTGGAATGATAGGTGGCTTCTCTGTACTCTTTGTTTGGAGCAGAGCAAAGTTGAAAGTATAATATATGGAGAAAAGCAAATACCTGTGAAGTTATGCTATGTTACATTTGTCTTATAATCTTGTGAATGAGATATAAATGCTTAGTGTGCACCCCTAGGTATATATTAGTGATGAACCACTGATCAGAACACAGGTGCTCCACAATGCAACTGAACAATTGTTCTGACGGAGAGGTCTTAGATGCGATTTCGTAAAATCATTCATAAATAAATAATGTGCACTCCCAAAGTGCAGGAGGAATACGTTTCATTTGCAACCACACCCAAATTACGTACGCATAATGATTGACCAAGAATCTCATATCTGACAGGTAAATTTGAGCCAATGGCCATCATTCACAAGAAAATAGCAAACCATGAGACACACGTCCCTAAAAGTTACATTTAAGAGAGAAGCTAAAATGCAGAAACATTTGATCATTTTTTCCCTAAAAGTGATAACAAACTTTGGGGCAGAGTACTACTTGAAAGGGAAAAATCATTTTTTTCAATATTCAATTTCTTTCTGATGATTTGCCAGCATCCCTTACTTGAAATCCGCCAGGTTGGAAAAAATGGGAAAGTGATACAGGAATAACAGGATTTTTTTGTGACTCTGAATGTTTCATAAGCATTTGTAGCTGTGTCCCTCATTTTCACTCCCTGTAGATTGTCACTCATCCAGTCACATACATTTTGGACATGCTAAGTGGTTGCTAAAGGAGGAAAATCAAGTTGCAATATGAATGTACAAAATGGTCCCATCACTATAGCATTCACGCCCCAGCAGGGGGGCAGACATTGGCTTTAATGGCCCAACAGCCCTAGCTTTAGTATGCCCGAGTGAATCGAGGGCCTCAAGTTGGGCTGCGGGCCGTTAAAGCCCATCTCCACCTCCTGCCGGGGCGTGAAAAGCTATTCGCACCCTGTGACTTACCGGGGTGCGGATAGTATTCTTTTTTTTTGTTGGATGGGACATTAGGTCGGAGAAAGAAAAGAAAGTTTTAAAAAATGGCAGCCACCATTTTAAAGGAAAAGGGACTAGCTCCCTGTTCGGATGACCGCGACAATGGAAAACATGAGCCACAATGTTCAGGCGGGGGGAGCTCAGGGACCCGGAGATAAGTGGCAGAGTTGGGAAGGGAAATTCGGGCAATTTGTGGTGGGCAGGCAACAGGGGGAAGTTAAATGCTGCCTCCCCACATTAGAAAAAAGGGAAAAAAGCGCCACCCGGGGAAGGGTCTATGGTGGCTGGGACAGCGGCCGGGGATTGTGTATTCTCACCCTGCTGTTCCAGACACCTGATTGGCTGAGGGTGCAAATATGCAATTAGTGTGCACACATTGTATATGCTGTGAATCAAGTTAAATTTACCCTGGTGCAATTTTTCGTTGCATGTAGAGTTGCAGCAACAACATTGGTTTGTGAATTTGGACACTTGTTTTTTTTAAAAACCATATTCAGAAGTAAAAGCAAATTATGCTTAATCAATTAGACAGTTGGATTGCAATCAAAGTGTTACTGTGCTTACAGGAACATGGATATAGTGAAATCAGTAATGCATCAATTTCAAGGAGAATGTTCACCTGTTTTGCTCAAATTATGCTTAATCAATTAGACAGTTGTGTTGCAATCAAAGTGCTACTGTGCTTACAGGAACATGGATATAGTGAAATCAGTAATGCATCAATTTCAAGGAAAATGTTCACCTGTTTTGCTCAACTGTGACAACCGCCTGTCTCAAATGAGGATTATTTAAAAAGTACCCTCACTGATTAGAATGTTGCCAGTTTCAGCAGAGGCTGAAATCATTCTGTCAGATACATATGAGGCTAGGCATTTAAGACACAGGGTCCATTTGATACCCTAATAATTGTTAATTCTTTGTCCTTTGCAACGCATAATTTGAGATTCCAGGGGTCAGATTATCTAACATTTGCTCCAGTGCAGAAAATTGAGTAAATGCGTTGATAATACAAAATAGAGAAAACTTGTTTTCTCACAATCCATATTATCTAAAAACGTGTGCAATAGGGCAAACATGATTCTGACTCTTTTTTCTACTATATGTGTGGCACAGCATAAAACAAAGGGTGTTTACTACATTTATTTTCCTGTAATGCAGCAAATATAGAGAATAAAACAGGTTGCTTCAATTTTGTCCTAGTGAAATTATGTTTTGATAATACTAATTGGAGCTAAACCTGTTTGCTCCATTCCGTATCTAAACATCAAAATTGTTGCAAAATTCGATTGCTCTGCTTTTTTGCATAGCTGTAAATCTTTGATAGTTCCCGGACCGACAAACTACGAGTTCTGCTTACATTTTGACCCTAAAGAGATATAGTATACTGCATTTACTGAAAAGACCTTCAAAAATCGACTAATGACATAGACCGTATGTTACTTCCAATTAGTGGATGATGCAAGGTATTCTGTCCCGTATTTCTGAGAGGCAATACATCTAAAAACTGTAGGAAGTATTGAGGGAGCAATCTGAACTTATTGAGAATGCACTTGTATTGTAATTGGTATACATCTTTGGAATTCCAGTATATTGAGAATTAACTAAATTGTTGTGGATGTCCTGGATGATGAGATAGTTATATATGGTGTATCAATAGTTCCATTTAATTGTCTTTCAGTTAAGAAACTTTGGAGACATGAAATCACCAGAGACTACTTTGTAAATAGAATTAACAGATTTGAATTAATGCACATTCAATATATACACAGAGAATGTCTGAAGGAAAAGAACATTGTTTCCCAAATACATCTAAATTAAAATTGAGTATTCCTTTTGACCACGCAATAGGCACTCGCAAATTGTTTAGAATTGCCAACAAATGTTTGATATTTTATTTGTTTTGTGATCTAGGTCTGAGAGGATAACCATTGTTCCTCATGCAAATTGCTTATAAAAGGTAAACAATTACTTAATTGTTTATGATCTAATGACTGTAGTGTCTCTCTCTCTTTCTCTCACACACACACATTCACAGTGGTGGTAGCTACAATTCTGTAACATATGGGGTGACTCACATAGAATCCAGTTTTTGGCCCAGGTTACATTGGATGTGGGTATCTCACAGATCTGGTAGAATTTTCACCGGAAAACAGTATTCATAAAGAAATGAAGTGTAGCTTACATTTACTAGAACATATCCTTAAAATGCACTACTTTCACAAAGCAGCCCTACTTTCATACACAACTGGTGGTATAACTTTGATTCACACTCATCCCTGGGGTGCAAATTGCTTCCCCGCAGTGGGGATGGGGGGCAGACCTGGTTGGTAACGGCCCAAGCCGAGGCCCACGCTTCGCTGAGGCCTATCAAGGCTCGGGCTGGCCGGCCGTTACCAGCCATTTCCACCCCCCCCCCCCCGCCCTGGGGGGGGTGAACATGACCAGTAAAGGTAGGAGCTTGCACGTCGGTATCTCACTGGGTATAACCGGTAGCAGCTTGCTTGTGGGCATCTCACTCCATTACAGACCGGAAAATGTGTACAAAACATGTGTTAGACTTTTTTTTCTCTGTAACATCTGTTTCCACCATGTTTCACGCCTCCAACTTGCATATAGTTTGATTCACGTTCACACCTTGCATGAAGAACCTACACCCAGAAGGTTAAATTGTATCTGAAGTTTGTTCACAAACTTTTATAAGACTAGATCGAATTCATTGGAGGGGTCATTTAAAAATAGTATTTTGCAAGGCTGTGGACTCAACACCATCAGTCGGATTGTGTGGTTTGTGCTATGAAGTGCAATAACAGCATGCAAATCCAGGTGGACCTGAGTTTACATGAATTGTTTGCCATTCGTAATGCAAACTGTAAATGCCTCCTGACAAACACACATTTAATGAGGCTTTTAGCATGCGTTCCTATGGACTCTTTTTCAATAGCACCAACATCGAAATCAGATGCTGACGTTAACGGATTACATTTTGGCAGGAGGTCTGAATGAGGTAGGTGGGCACGTATCTTTTGGTCAGGGTCCTGGCAACACCTGTCAAAAATTGCAACTGCTTTTATTTCTGGTTTAACACTTCTTTTGCCCTCCCGTGTATGGGCAACTGGGCCACATAACAGTTTACATGGGCATATCCCTCTTCCTTATTCACACACTCCACCTGTCTTTGCAACCACAACTCTTCGACAAGCCCTTGAGAACTCCCACTTTTCTGGGTGTTGATAAGTTATGCTTGCTTAACCTACACAACTCTGCATTATTGATATCAAAACATATACAAATACCATACTAGTGACTTCTTTTGTGAATTATCATTTTATGCATTAGTTGTATTTTACACATAAGAAAATTACTATCTTTTCCAGAAGTTGCACTTATTCCTTGAAGACCGCTTGCAAATTGTTCCTAAGTTTTATTCGATCCAAAATGTGAGCCTAGAAAAAAAAACACATTGCAATTAATATGTATCTCTAAAACTATAGTGTCTGCGATTCGGCCTATGTGCGATTGACCTTTGCCTATTAATGAAACCAATCGCCCTGCTGAGTGACCCCTCCTTGATTTACTTCAGTGTTTCTGTTGTCTATGAACCTAAAGAGAAACTTACTGCACCTCTCCACTTTCACCACAGTGTGGCGATAGACAGAAACCATGCCCCACGTGTGCAGAATATTGTCTAAGACAAGTGATTGTGATGAATGGGGCTGTAAACATGTTCTTCTACCCGTCTGCTGGCTTCACCCCCACGTTGTTAGCTGAGATGCAATGGGAGATTTAACCACTGGTCGCAAGAAGCCAGCAAAGCTAAGTTCAACTCTTTTTTACGTTTCTGTTGGTGCTTTGTTTTGATATCTTCAAACAGAAAATTGATAACAAAATAAAAAAAATACTGAATGCACAGGTAGCCAGTATGCGACCAGCAGTATGCGGTCTAAGGTTATAGTGTAAGGTTATGTACATTATGGGTAGCTGTGGGCAATCACATGCTCCTGTAGAGGTACAGTTCAAACAGTTCCCTCTCTACAGCCCGTGGCAATGATCCAGGATTATATATATTTTTTCAAAAATACTAAAGATTAGACTGTGATGGATCATTTTGTTGCCTTTTTGTGTTGATTTTTACTTTGGTTCCTTTGATTGCTTTTTCAGCAAAGTCAAAATGTCCAACCTCAATTTGGAAACAGTATGAACCAGACACTTTTGGACCCCCACTGCCAATGCCACACTGCTTAGCCACGCTGTGGGGCATGCAGTACCTTTTTCAATACAACTACTGATTTCAGGTTTGGATTTGGGTTGATGTGGGGCAGGGTTGACCCACTTATATTGAGAGCTGAACCTTCTGCAGATCGTGTGCTTCCACTGCACATCTTTTCACATGGATGATTTCAGCCTTCCCATGATGAACAACTCAATGGTCCTGATTAAGGTGACATGCTATGATGGCTGTATTTAAACTGTACTCAATGAAACAATTAAACTGCAGGCTATCATGTGCCTTGTTTTCCCGTCTTCCTATTTCTCCATCCCATTTGAATGACCCCAGTATGAAGATCACCTTACATTTATTCATCGTGCACTGCTGATCTGGAGCTACTACACCTGTTGTTTCTGTGATGCCTGGAGACATAAAACCAGAAGTACCTAAACACATTGGTATATAGATTAAAGCTAGGCTGAATGGGCTGGTCATTCCATTACAGAAATCTGGCAAGGGCTCATCATGCCAGGATTCCACTCATCTGGTCATCCATCTACTATCACACCATTGGGAATGCACAACCACAGAAGAAGGGAATTGGGCCTGAGGTTGAAGAGGTGTTGTACAGTAGCGTACACTGCAGCAGGTGGAGGACTGATGTTGATATTCACAATTCTAATAATTGTTTTGTTTTGTCCTTTTGTCTGGCATTTCTGGAGGTGAGGGTACCATGAATGACACCCACACATATTGTAGAATGGTATAGTCCTAATGTTTTTGTTTTCTAGATGCAAATGTTCCCATTGTATGCATATTTTCATAGCTGTTGATATGTTGGTACAACATTCCTTTTTTCTTCCCTTCACCTTCCCTTCACCGCCTGTGCATGATAATAGAGGAGCAGCTGCAACAAGACCTTGGGAGGACTGTGTAGAACGTAAAGGCGATCCTGTTGCGAGCTCACATGCGAAACGTCAGCATAGGTGTAGTCTACAATGCTCACTGACTCTGAGCTTTTAATGGAGGACTGCGAGGGTGAGAGACCAGGTCAACTTTTGTTACATTTATTATGCCCATTCCTTGGGCTTCCACTCCTATGTGCTCCATGTTTGGGTAGTAATAAGAACAGTTTATTTTATATTAATCATGCCTGATTCTTACCCCTTGCTCTTCTTTGAGTAGTAACCATCACAGTGTGTAGATCTTTAATTATAACCATGCCTTTTCACTCTGCAGCCTGTGCCCTATGTCTGCAATGTGAAAGAAAAGTGGGTGGAAATGTGAAGGCATGGGTGGACATTCTCTTCATGGACAAGACTACTGTTACCCTAGAATATTGCAACAGGATGGCCTGCTCAAGAAAAGGAAATCTTTGGCTCAAGCACGCTTCAATAGTGCCAGTATATGGCTGTCTCCCATATGCCTGTCTCCAACAAGGGCTAATGACCATAATCTATTTTGAGGACATAATGTACACAGCCTTCTTTAAAGAGGGCATAACTATGAGTGGGATATTGCCATATGTGCGGGTTGCATTACCCAGAGAACACCCACAAATGTAACGCTGTTCCGGACAATGACACCAAAAAGCAGCCATAATGGCAGACCAGGGACTCATTTTGGTCCAAACTATTCCAGAATATCATTACCTAAATACTATTGAGTTGATCTGTGCACAATCTAAGGGATACCTCAAGCATGACAACAAACAACGAGTTGGTGGCACATCTCTTTCTTCTGCTGGGGCCTCCCTCTGGAACAGCCTCCCTGCCTCTCTGAAACATGAGGAGAACCATCTCCAGTTCTGGAAGCACCTCAAGACCTTCCTCTTTGCTTCTGCTTTCTCTCCTCCTCTTCCCTGCTGATCTCCTGGCTGAACCTGTAACTGCCCTAGTTACCTGGCTACCCTCTGATCTTGGGCCCATGCCCCCTTCCCACCAGTTGCACACCTGCACTGCCCATCTGGCAACCCTTGCACTCTGGGACTGTTTGTCCTACAGCCCCCTACCAGCACTTGACACCTGATGTCTGCACTTACCCTTGCACTTGCCACCAGCTTCCGCACTTTTTATTTATTTAGTGTCTTATTTATTTTACTGTTTATCCTATGCACTGCACTGCCCCCTCCCCGATCCCCCCCACACTTTTCCCCTTGCCCCTCCCCTACACTTGCGTGATCTCAATGTCACCTGCCCTAGTAAGATCGTTGTCTCTGTCGTCCCTCTGTTCCCCCTCCCTTGCTGCGTCGCGCCTTGAAACCCTTGTGTATAGGCACGTTATAAATGCCATATCATATCACATCATATCATAACAGTCAGAATTGGCGGGTGGGTTGACAATGGCCAATGATCTACCCAATGTGCTGAGGGACTAGAGAGGGAAGGGCTGCGTGGTATATTGGGGGCGGGTGATGACTTCCAGTAGCACAGCCATTGGACTGCAGGGAATAAAGGAGTAGGGATGCAGTGGGAGATGTGGCTACAGGGGGGGTGGTTCTGACTTTGCATTTGCAAGAATTATTTTCTTTTACTCTTTCAAATCTGGAGGTGGTCACACTAGAAACCTGTATGCAACAATGCAAGTACGGTGGTCTTCAGAAGATCAGGAAGGCCCTCCATGTTGTGTGATCCATCACTGCTAAACTTCTAATGTTCAAAAGTGACCAAATGTACAATATGTGGTCCATATCACTCAGTCAGTGCTTACATCTATGTAATAATCAAATGCTCATTCTCTGAAGAATTTTTTTCAGTATGTAATCGGGATATGGGGGACTAACACTGTTCTTATTTGGAGAAAAAGGACAGGACCAGGAAGCACATAGTGGATCAAACGGGGGAGGGAAGTGGATGCTGTTGGTAGAAAAGTACTAGCAATGAGTCAAAACGCCAAAGCAATCTTATTGGGTGTGGGTGAAGGGATGATAAGGGGCAATCTTAGTGCTGTCGAAGATGATATCAGACCTGGAACCGTGCCTGCTCCAGTCACCCTCCAACATGAGCCTGTGCGGCAGAAAATGGCGAAGAGAGTGCAGAAGGGATGGTGATGAGGCAAAGACCTGCTGGGCTCTTTGTGGGTCTGACTGACGAGAATGTCAGGTTCAATCTCTGTGCTGTCAGGAATTGTATCAGGCCTGGTACATTCCACGCTCCATTCCTACCTCTGATGTCATTCTCCTAATGCTCCTTAACAAAGAAAATCTCAAGTTCAGAGAAACAACTTCCTTGCTCTTCACACATGTCTAAAGTAGCACAGATCCAGTACACTCTCCAAATAGGTTGGTGCAAAAGCCTCCAGTGACATGACAACTCACCAATGTTTATCAGCATACCGAGTATGGGCCGGGGGTGGCAAATGCATGATTTTGGTCCACTTTGTGGTTTTGGTTTCTCATCCAGTTATTGGCTCTAAGTAATGCTAGGACCATCAAGGGAGAAGAAGCGAGCTACAGAGAGAGAAAGGCACAAAGAAAGAGAGACAGAGAGAGAGAGAGAGGGACATAGACAAAGACATTGAAAGTGAAGCAAGAGCTTAAGTGATAGACAGAGAAAAAGAGAGAGATGTTGATGGAAAGGCAGAAACATAGGAAGAACAATTCATATATATATATATATATATATATATATATATATATATATATATATATATATATATATATATATATATATTACATGGATGCGGTAGCGTCCATGTAGTTATGGTTAAGTTGGTGTTTCCATAGGACAAGCACTTTTTGGGTGGCTTACAACTTCGCTCCCTCTGGACGAATCCTCACCAAACTTTGCAGAAAGAGTATATGGCCCACTCTGAATTTATTTGCAAAGTTTGGTGAGGTTTGGTCCAGGGGGGGCAAAGTTATAGGGGGGTCCCAAAACTTTTGTTTTTTCCTATAGACATAATGGGAAAAAACTTTGCGCACGGCTACAGCCCGAACCGCTGGACGGATTTACACCAAATTTGCGGCAGGAGCGGCGGCTTGGTCCCGAAAGCATGATTGGATGGCGTGGGGCGTGGAGCACGTCAGATTTTCTGTGGCGCCCGCCATCTTGTATTCGCCATCGACCGCGTACAGCGCGGTGAAACTTGGATTAAAATTTGTATTTAGTGGAGTGTGTTGGTGTGTAAGAGTATTTGGGGAGGGTGGGGGAGTATGAGATAGGTTCAATGTTTTGTTTTTTTATGTGCTATACGCTTTTGTTGTGTTCGATTTGTCCGCGGAGAACACGGCTGTTCTGACATTTTGTAAATAAACTAAATGGTGGGGTGTTCCAGAGGACGCAGTCTGTGTCCTTTTTGTTCGCAAGGAAGGTAAAATTGAGCTAAAAACACTCGCTGTGTATTCAAATGTTCGTAAATATACAAACTGGGGGTGTCCTGAGGACGCTGTCCGTATTGTAATCTGTCAAGTTAAATGTGTTCTAAGAACACTTGCGGTGTCCCGAAATGGTTGCAATTACACAAAATGGGGGTGTTCAGAGAACGTTGTTTGTATTGTTCGTTGTCAGGTTGAAAGTGTTCTACGAACCCTCCTTTTGTCCGCTGATAGTGCAATTTCCTATGGGCCTCACCACACTTTTTGTCCACTAAAGAAACGATAAATCAAGCTGGTGTGCGCCGACATTATGTGATAATCCTATGACTGGCGCTATTGACCTGGCTGACTTGCTTTTGCGACACTAAATCATATCTCCCGCCCCTAAGCCTGACATTATGAAAGCATTCATATTCCCCGCCTCTCTCCGTGACGTTACAGGGTGCGTCATCAAACGCGCCCAGTCCTCTCCAGTCCTACGCGACTTTACACAGAACCTGGAAGACAACACACATTATGTCACAACACAGCGCGCCACAATTCGGAATATGAAACTGTGATTTAAAAGCAAACAGCAAGATTGTAAATTTTGTAAAGTAAATTTATTTGACATCAAATGTTTAGAGAATATTCAGCGATTTGCATTTGTCTTTGTTGTCGATCCGCAAAAGTTCATGTTGAGCCACGCGATGTTCCTTTGCGGTACAGAGGGTGTTAGATCAGCTTAGAACACAGTGCGCCACAATTCGGAATATGAAACTGTGGTTTAAAAGTAAACAGCAGGATTTACATTTGGTAAAGTACATTTATTTCACATGAAATGTTTAGTGAATATTCAGCGATTTGCAATTGTCTCTGCTGTCGATCAGCAAAAGTTTATTTTGAGCCACGCGCTGTTCCTTTGCGGAAGATAGGCTGTTGGTTTATGATAAAAGCAGTAAATGGTCGCACTGATAATCGGAAGGTTGCTCCAACAACGAGGCTTTAGACCACCATAATGGTTGGTATGTTGCTTCTAGTCGCTAGTACTGCGTAAGGGCATATTGGTCCTTGGCGATTGTCCCATAAAATGGTGAGGGTCATGAAGTTGCTTACATGGAGCTGCACCTGGCAGTTGACAAATCCATCCGCTGGAGTCTGAAAATCGTGACATTGGCAAAATGGGACAACATACAAGCCGATCTTTATTAAAAATATTCATTTTATTTATTAGGGCGTGAAACTATTTGCTAGCGAAGATAGTGCAACGAAGTATGTTAATAATATTTTCGCAATTATATAGCGCTAAGAACCGTCAGGTATCTCAGCGCTGCTTATTATTACCCACGGTGTGTGGTGCTCATTTATCGACCACGGAAGGATGAAAGGCTGAGTTTGGTTTTGCCGGGATTCGAACCTGCGTTAGCAAGCTGTGCACAGATGTCAAAGGGAGCGCTCTACTCGCTGTGCCACTTGACTGGCTACAGTGAAGTGGCACAGCGAGTAGAGCACTTGACCGGCTACAGACCGGTTAAATTATTTCTATTAACCCACCCTGTGTCGTCTGCCTTTTTCAGAGCCCTCTAAACGTCAGGGGATCAATTCGGCGGTGATAGTGCGCGGTAGAAAACAATATGCCACATTGAACGAACAAGTACAACTTGACCGGGCTTTAATGCCACGCTATTGTTATTATATTCCGGTATAAAATAATCTAAAGGGTTACTTACATTATAATTGCATTTTCCATTGTCCAAGTGTAGTGCAGTCCCAAAATACGACTAGTGTTAGTGTTAGCAGTGCATGGTGGCGCGAGTTATAGTTGCTTATTTTACCATAACTGCCGAATTTCAGGGGTTTTTCGGTTTTACTTTGAACCATAACGTCCCTTTAACAACGTTTTTTTACTGAATTTCATAGGTTTTTCGTAGTGCAACTTAACCATAACGTCCCTTTAACAAAGTTTTTTCATTGAATATATATATATATATATATATATATATACATATATATATATATATATATATATATATATATATATATATAACAAGCGAGAGAGGGAGAGGGCCAGAGAGAGAAAGGGAGACTGGCAGACGGAGATGGAGAAATAGAGAGAGATACTGACTGAGAGAGGAAGAGAGACATAGTGAGAAATAAGCAGAGAGAGAGAGAATAAACCCAGAAAAACAGAGAGCAATAGAGAGAAAGAGATGCACCGTATGTATCCCGGTAACATAGTGTAAATTAACATAACATTATGAACATATAATGTACATTAACATGTGCATTGCCTCCTATTTGAATGGTGCTCGCAAGGTCCTCCTTCTGCAGATGGGCAACAGGGAACACTTGTGGGGCTACTGTTATGAACAAGTGTTATATATTATTGTATGCTAGAACACCAACCCATAGTAGAACACACTTGTGTAAGCTACAGAAAAAGGGAGTGATAGAGAATGAAAGAGAGGAAAATGGAGAGGGACATGATAGATTAAATTCCCAATAACATACTGTAACATACCAGAATTAATGCAACATGCACTGTATCATGCCTGGGTGGTGCCTCCTACCTGAATGAGGCTCTCAAAGTCATCCTTAAGCAGAGGTGCAATTAGTGATGTTTGAGAGGTTGCTGTTAAGAAACATTATTTAATATTATATTTTGGTCTATTAGCATGCCAACCCATAGAAGAACACATTGCAGTAAGTTACAGAAGAAAGGGAGAGGGAGATAATGAGAGAGGGAGACAGAGAGAGAGAGAGACACAGAGAGAGAGAGAGAGACGGGTGCAGTGTAGCATAACATAATGAATGCATAATATATGCAGAACATATTGGAATATGCTGAAGAGGAAAGGCTGAGGGTTTAAGGGCTGGAAAGTTCTCAATAAGCACAATGGCAATCACCTAATTATTTCATGCAAGGTTTGTGCCTGCAAGCTAGGTGGGTGGCTTTTCGGGTCACTTTGGCATCACATCCTATTTCCGTTATTTGGTATAGGAGTTACCGTCTGAGGCCTAGTTGATGAAACCTCTGTTTCCATGACAGGTCTTGTAGCAGTTTGTTACCTGCATGATCGGTGAATATCCCAATAGAAAGAGTAGGGTGGTGCAAAACAAAATATTGTCTGGGCTTTAAAGTGCAAAGACACCATTGTACTGTCCATAGATGCAAGTATGCTAATTATGGCTAATTATTGCACTGCTTGACACCCTATACTAAACAGAGAGGATGCCCTATGTGCTGAAAAATTCAATAAATGTGTTTCAGAAAGTGCATGCTGAGGACAAGAGAGTGTGTTCTTATTAAAAATATATCATTTTATTCTGTTACAATTTCATAAAATACATAATTTTTAAACAATTATAAAACAACAATTCATTTTTTAATATCAACATATATTTTTGTGAACAAAAGTTTTTTGTGCAAATAGCGCATTTTTGTGTAGACATTTCTCCTATGTGTATATCACTAACACACCATTCCACCATTCATCTTCACAATCAAATCTAGTTTGTATAGAGACATTCTAAATAACTTTTACAGTAGTAATATTCCTACTTTGACAGTCCACCATTTTGTATCGTATAGTTTCGACTTGACATCAATTGGCCGGATTTTACAGAACCATTGGTCAACGTCTTCTTCAGGATTAGTAGACTTATTCAAAGACTTTATCAGTGCTTTAAACGTCCATTTAGAAATGTTTCCTATTTGCAGCTTTGCAAAAAGTTCCGATTTCCGTGGTTTCCCACTGTGTCTTTCCACTAGCGTTCAGTAAACGAGTGAAATATGTATAGCTCCACCTCAAAGGCAAAGTATTCCGCTAAATACAATTCCTTCAATAAGTTTCTACCGAGCTAGAGCACACTTGCTTCCCTGCTACCGAATTCGCTCAACAGTAAATAACTTAAAAAAGTGTTCTAGCACACTGGGGCACACTTGCTTCCCCGCTGTCAAATTCACCCACCAGTATTAGACTTGAATGCTGGCTTCAAAAACAAGGGCCTCGCCTACTCAGGAACACACGAAAAATGGCAGAGCAACAGAACCGCGGCAGTCAGCTGTTCCGAACAACAAGTGGGCTAGACAAAGGTCAGGGGCAAGCCCTGGGCTGGGCTCAAATGAGTAATGCCTGCACTGTGATTTTATTCTGCTAATCTGTGTCCTGAATTTCATTTTCTTTGTTTTGGAGGATTACACATGTTTCTGTGCCTGGCTAGTGCAAAGAGTGGCTCCTGCTGTGTTTGTGATGGAGAGGAGGCATTACAGTGTTGTCTTCCTGACAAAGGAAGGATAGCTAGCTGTGTCTTGCATCATACTGTAGGATGGGACTAGCAGAAGAGCTTATAGAACCATGACTGCGTTGTTAAGATGGATTTCTACACTCTGACCTGGTGAGCAGACGTTCAGGATGCCACACTAGTTTCGTGCAACAGGGGTACCTTCTGGACAAGGCTCACCAATCTCGGTAGCTTGGCAGACGGTCAATACTAAGTCTCAGGAGGGGTGAGAGTGATCAGAAGCCCAAAATGAGCACACACAGTAAAACTCCACAGAATACATGTAGACAAGTCTATATAAAAAATACATATACATGTATTATAGGCCTTAATAATTAAACATGAATACACCATAGGAATATCAAACAGTTACCACACACGCGTTTCACTATTTACCATATATACAATTACCTTTTGCCTCGTGACGGTGCATAGTGATTCAGCACGTGAAGAAACAGCACGTACGCGTGTTAATGTGTGTAATTGGAAGAAAGGCCCTTAGCGCGTACACGCGTAAGTGCCGTTGCACGTGTGGGCTGGTTTAAAAGGTATGCGTAGGACGCCATTTTCTTGTATGTGCTTTTTGTGGAGAGCGAGCAGGTGATTCTTGTACTTCTTGTCGGTTCACACGCGATTACTTCACAACGGTTCCAGTTCGTACTCCTTCTATACTCGGACAGAGTTCTATTCTTCTTTTGGCAGAGTGTTGCCAATGCGCACACCCGTGTCTTTTTCACATTCTTTTTCCAGGCAGACGCTGAGTCGCGCTAGTATTGTACAACTGTGGTTGCCCCCGTGTGTCGCGTACCCATTCATGTAGTCAGCGTGAGGCACGCATACGCTCATTTTTGTGTTTCTGGGTGCCACAGCGTAGCACGTGGGCTACCAGGGGTCGCGTGCACATTAAATTTTGTTTTCAGGGTGCCTGAGCGTTGCGTGACCCTTAATCTTCCCCCAGGGGTCACAGACAGCCTTGTTAAGAGCACTAGGGTACGTATTCCATCTAGTACCCTACCCCTTTCACCCCAATTGCCCAGGACAATTGTTTACTGCACCTCCCATTCGCACAAGAACATCAGTGAAATGGTTGGGAGGCGACCAAGCGGTAAGGGAGGCAAAGGTGGCCGACCTGCAAGAGGTGGGCGCGGTAGGGGACGTGGCCAGGATGGGCAGGGTGGCCCAAGAGGCCAGTGTGTGGAGGACCAATCAGGGACACCCATGCCCCCCCAATGGGTCGGGGAGATGCAGCTGACACCATCCCAGCTCAGGCCTTGTTACCCCCCCATATTGTCAACTGAACCAGCACAGGATGACTCCCAGGCTGACTTTTGTGTCACCAAGTCAAAGCCATGTGTGGCGGTGAAAGTTGCTGTCACCAGGCCCCGTGGATGTGGGGCAGCAATGTCATCTGCTGCCCCAAGTAGCCAGGATGAGTAGGCTGCAGGGGCAGCTGCTCCTCAATCCACCCCAGCTCCGAGTAACCCAGACGGGACAGTGTTGGTCCAAGTCCATCACACCGAGGTTGGTCCTGCCAACATTACCCAGAAGCCAATGCCTTCAGGAGACCTTTGGTCATCGTGTCTTTGGCTACTTCCAGTGCCCAGTCCACCTGCGCTTCTGCCCCTACCAACCAGAGGGGCGTGAGCCACTCAGGGTCCGCACCACCTCTCAAGAGGAAGAAGGGTGCTCTTGCGGTACAGGCTGGGACCCCAGGCACGGCTACCCACTCCGACATGTCAAGGAAGCCTAGTTTCAATGATGCAGAACTAGACGCACTTGTGGGCTACGTGTCGGCCAAATGGTGGTGACTGAAGGGTGCAAGACTACGTCTGCTCAACGTAGGGCCCACTGGCAGACGATCGCGGACCACCTTAGTTCCCTTCAATTTGTGAGGTGCACAGCTGATGATTGCTCTAAGCGGTGGAATGACCTGAAATGCAGAGCAAAGAACAAGCTGGCTTCCAATCATGCCTCTACTCTGGTGACTGGCGGTGGGTCTCCACCAGAGGAGGAACAACTCACTGAACATGAGTCTGTCGCTGGAGCCTTCATCACAGAGGATCAGATCCAAGGCGTGGGAGACGTACCAGATCTTGAAGCAATGTCCAGTGAGTGCCCATGCATGCGTGTGCAATCCATGTGTATGTTGCTTGGGTGATGTGTTCTGATTGAGTGCCAGGTGAGGCTGTGTACTCATGACTGCTATCTGTCACCAATGTGGTACCTCCAAACCATCCCCCGGCCTTGGGTTTGGGTTTCACAGTATCCCTTCTGACGACAGTTGACAATTTGCACCTGATTACTGCACTTGCCCTTCAACTGTCATCTTGCCACAACATTGTTCATACTGTTTTCCTGTTCATTCTGCCTGATTGATGAAATCCTTTGCATTTTTACCACACATGTTTGTGCTGTACTGCCCCAAATGTAACATACTTCTGTCTTAGATTACACCCCAAAATGGCCCACATTTCTTACCTTATTATGGGAATGATTTCACCAATCAGGCTGATTGTGTGCAGGCCATGTGTAGGTGTGCATTACTCTATCATTTTGGGGCCCTGTTTAAATGTTGAACTTGACAATTGTCTTCTGTCATGTGGAAGTGACCAGCCATTGATGTATCCATGTGCCTGCCATCACTGCATCAGTGAACACTGGCTTTGTTGCAGCGTGTGGCACATGCGTGTTTGTCACACTATTTTGCATGTTTTATTTCATGATGTCCATCTCACATGGATGAGTGGCATTACTGATTGGCTACCATCTGGGTGTCCTTGTCAAATCTGCCATGGCTATGCTACGTGCCATCTGTGTGCTGGCATGTGTCATGAATGTGGATTGTCCATGCCACTCACAGGCTAATGTGTGATGCCAGTGCTATCCAGCATGCAGCACATGTGTTGGTTTTCCATTTTGGATTCCTCAGTGTCTGCTTTTTGCCTCCCCTTCCAACCCATTGACAGTGCATGCTGCCAGAGTTATTGTCATGTGTGACATGTGTCATTTATGTACTAGATGTCTGCCTCGTCATGCCTATGTGTGTGGGCTATGGTGCTCATGCCTGTTTTCATTACTTTTCTTTTATGTTTTTGCAGGTGATGAGGTACTTGATGCTGTTGAGGAGGAGGAGATGGCGCAGAGTCAGGAGGACTCACAGCCACAACTGGGCACCAGTGGAGGACGTGGGGTGGTGGTGGGTGAAAACCCATTTTCCTACAGACCATACTGTCCACGGGTGTCTCTGGGTACACCTCCGGAGACCTCTATGAATCAGGTGCTGAATCGGACATTGAGACATATGTGCCATCGCAGGTGAGTGTTTCTGGCAGGGGTGCTGTTTTGTCCAACCCACCTGCACCGGGGGTAGACCCCTCTATGGGGCATTCAGTGTTGGAAAGTCCACCTGTGGCAGTTACGGATGCAGGGTCACACTCCACAATATTTGCTCCTGTTCCTGGGCCAGCAGATCAAAGGAGGAAGGCAGTCCTGCAGCCTCAGGCAGTGCCAGCACAACAAGGTGCACATCACCTTGCCCCAAACAGGTGTGGTGCCCGCCAACGCAGTGGCCGTGTGCCATGAGGCAATACTGTGTGGGAGAACTCCATCTACACTACAGCAGCACAACAGGGGGCATTGTGTGAAATGATGGCTCAGGCAATGGATAGGGGTGCCACTTCCATTCTCCCCCCTGAAAGGCAGATGGAGCTCCAGCAGCAGGCAACAGAGTCCATTTGCCACTCACACAGGGAGGACATGTTGGCGTCTGACAGGGAGCGACGGGCTGGACTGGAGACTCTGCACACAGCCATATCTGTAGAGTCACAGGCCCACAGGGAAGTCCTGAGGTTAGAACACAGCTCCCTCAGAAATACTCTGGGTGAACTTGAGGTGTCCCGGAGGACAAGGTCAGAACAGCAGCTGGAGCAGCTGACACGCACACTCTCAGCTGAGCTCCAGGCAACCCGTCAGGAGATCCAGCCATCACGCGAGGCCATGCAGGCAGAAATGCGTGCTACCCGTGAGGTGCTGCATGGGGATCTCTGTACCATCATCCTGCAGAACCAAACCTTTCAGACCCGTATGCTTGCTGCCATGGAGGAGCATGCCAGGGCTTTGCGTGGTCTACCTCCCATATCACGCCCACCTTCTAATGTACCACCAGAGGGAGATGACAGCGGCAGCAGTTCTCCCACTGTAGCGTAGCCGTGCAGGCCATGAGCCCATGGAGGTTTTTTTTTTCTCAACATCCATGCTTGTGTGTGTTGGGGTGCACCCTGTACCTCATTCCTCCTGGGTGGCCTCCCCCCCTGGTCCACACATGGCCATTGTCTTTTTTTTTTCTTTTTTTTTTACAGTGTGTTGCTTTGTGTGGCTCCTGTAGGCATCCACTGTGTATTCCAGCTGGGCACATGCAGGCTTGTCCTGTCTTTGGGTTAGAAACGTGGGTTCCTGACACACACACCCCTCCTGCTTCCCCTTTCCATTGGCTTGCAAAGGGTGTGACCAAGTGACAGTAACTTACACAGTGACATTGGGCTCCCATAAATTGTGTGGACAGTCTGTAATCAAAACTGTGTATACATCCCTAGTGGGGATTGTTGTTCAGTTCTCCACTGAATGGTGGACTTAAGCCGGTAAGATAGCTCAACGGGTTGAGCGCACGCTGCTGCGATCTCAGTGTGATCTGCAGGTCTCAGGTTCAAATCCCGGCAAGGCCAACTCAGCCTTTCATCCTTCCGAGGTCAACAAATGAGTACCAATTTTGGTTGGGTGATATTGTATGTAAATATGTGCTATGTAAAACGCGTTGGATTAAGGCGCTATATAAATAACACATCATTATCATTATATATGGTTCTTCATCCATGACTTTTTCCTTATATGCATGTACCTTCTTCATGTCTTAACAATCTCGTCTACTACAGATGCAGTTCATGTTGTATGAAGTACACTGACACATTTGCCTACCAGCAACACTCTGCAGTTGGAAGGGGTCGATGTGCTCCCTTAGTCAGGTTGTGACACTTGCACTACTTTAATGTTTTACTGTCATATATTGCCACTGTTTGATCATGTACTGATGTTTTGTCTTGCTGGTAAGTATTTGTTCATATGTGTTGTTTTTTATTCATTACTGAGAGCAAATTGTCTGTGGCCTGTTTCCATTTGGGACAGTGCAGTTTGTGACACTTGTGTCATGTGTTGTGCATTCATTTCGTTGATTTCACAATGCATGCCATGCCATGGTGTGTTGCGTAGCCGAGATGGGGAGGGGTTGGGTGACATGCCACTATTTTGATGTGGTATTTTGCAAGGGGGTAGTCAATGGTTGTGACAGTTGACGTCCCTTTTGTCATCATCATTGATTGTCAGATGGTATGTGCCAGGCCTGTGTGCACTCCGCAGGGGTGTGATTTTAGGTGAAGAATTTGCCTCAAGCTGGGTACGGGCTGCCTCACCACGTGCCCTTTCACCTCCCATGCGCAGTGGGCGTGCATGTGGTTGGGGATGTGGGGGCACCACCATGTCCACCGGCACGCCCCGCCGGGTTGCAACGTTGTGCAGGACACATGCTGCCTCTATGATCCTGCACACTACTGGGGGCGCATATAGCAGTTGCCCACCAAAGCGGTCAAGGGAGCGAAAGCGTGACGTCAGCACTACGAATGTGCACTCCACTATGCCCCGGGTTGCTATATGTGCTGTGTTGTATCTTACCTCGGGTGGTGTGGCGGGGTTCCAAATTGGTGTCATCATGTAGGTGCTCAGAGGGTCGGCACTGTCCCCTGGGGTGGTGATAATGGTTGTCATTAGTGGGGTTTTGACATTTCTCAGTCTCTGACATGCATGCATGTGCAGAGGCATTTATACTCACCAATTAGCCATGTGTCGCCATGCCGCCAAGCTTCCAGGTCCCGGTTTAGGGGTGACATTCTGAATTTGAAACTATCATGGCTGGACCCTGGATAGTTGGCATTTACTGAGGTGATGATTCCCTTGGCATCACATACAACCTGCACGTTGATGGAATGCCAGTGCTTGCGGTTTCTATATATGTGCTCAGTGGCCCTGGGAGGGCGTAGAGCCACATGGTTGCAATCAATGGCACCTAGCACTTTGGGGAAGTGTGCCACCCTGTAAAAGCCCAAGACGACAGCCTGCCTTTCTGCAGGTGTTCTGGGCATGTATATGTGCCTGCGGACTGAGGGGCGTGCAGTCATGATGGCCAACAACTGGTGTAGGCAGCGTGACTGCGTGGCCTGTGAGACACCCCCCGACTATGACATTTGTCCGCTGAAATGACCCAGTAGCCAAGAGGTGCAGTACATTGAGCACCTTTTCCAAGGGGCTCAGTGCTTGGGACCACAGGGTGGGTGATGTGAGGGTATCCTCCCACTCCCTGACCAGTTCTAGGATTATTAGTGGTGGAAACCTGTACCTTCCATACACTTGGTCATCAGGCATACCAAAAAGGCTGGTACTGGGTAAAAAAGTGTGGGGCATGGCTATCCTCCTCCTCCTGTGGTGTCCCACGACACTGCTGCGAGGAACGGTATATTCATCGTAGCGTATGAGCTTGTTTGTTGTTTGCGCACACTTTTATTTTCCGCTGGGCCGCTTACGCCTGCTTACTGCTGGTGTACGTGTTTCCGGATTAGCGTGTCTTTTTTGGCACACGGCTTTCCCCTGTTCGATTCCATGAATACATGTTGTTAGCGCGTGTGTGGGCATTGCCAGCATTTACCTCCTGTACTTCCCCGTAGCGCCCACATTTTCACGCGTTGTTCCCCATTCCGCATGTTACGTCCTGTGTTATGCCCACTTTTCTTGTGTGCGCTACACGATGTGCGTTTTCCCTGTGCGCGTAGTGCATGCCGTTTAGTGACGTGTGCGCCCGCATGTGCCACCCACGGATTTGGCGTACATCCCAGGTTTCACAAGCGCAGTGCATTCCATGAATCGATGAACGGCTGCGTCCGCGGCATTAGCACGCGTGCGCTGCGATTTTCACGCTTGCGCTCCCCTTTTCGGCGCACATTTATTCCATGAATTACCCTGAGAATGTGCTGTCACGTCCCATTCCCATAATTTATTTAGAAATGCTGTGCACATAACATTGTATTTTGCAGATTTCAAATCTGGAATCCCAAAATCCCACAAAGGGATACACTGGTATTGAGACCAGGAATGCAGGCTAGAAATGTGGCTGTAGAGGCATTGCCTGCTAAGATGTCACATACTCTCTTTCTTTTCAATTGCATAGCTTTCAACCTTTCTTGCCTCTTGGGCAGGTGAAAACACCTGATTTTGCATTTGGTGGATGAAAGCCCATTGATTCCTATGGGCGTGTAGGGAGCTTGGAGGGTGAGAGAGCTGCCTAAGTGGCGGGTGACACCTGCCAAAAGCATGTGACTTGAGATGTATGCAACTGCCACCACCCTTTCAATAGGGTCTCTTTGTTCTCTCTGTGTCAATGTTATCTGTATTTCTATGTTCTTTATTCTACTCACTAGTCCTCTTTTCTCTGCTAACATGAGATTTATTATTTTTTCTCTCTGGTCTGCCCATAGAACTAGGCATTCCTGCCCTCGCCTCCACAACCTGGATAATCTTACTTTTTCTTCTCAACCTGTTTATTCCTCTACCCCAATCTCCATTGGGCTGCTCAATGCATGTTCAGTGTGCAACAAGTCTCATTCCATATTAATACCGGACGAGGGGTGTGTGGTGGCCTCTCAGCAAATGGGGAGGCTCAGAACGTGGGCCCTCCCCTTTCCTATCATTATCAACATTTCTGACATGTTTGGCAAGGGATGACACTCAATCACAACACGTTTGTTAAGCTGTCTGAGGTCCAGACACAGATGCTGTTCTCCACTCTGTTTCTTGACAACAACCAATGGTGAGACCCACTGGACACTACTTGCCCTTTCAATTTTTCCCATCCTGCACAATTTGTTCAATTCCTCCTTCACACCGTCCCTTAAAACCAACGGAATAGGTCATCACTTTGTCGCAACCATTATACTTCCTTGCTTCAGGACAAATCGATGTCTCATTCCCTTTATCCTTCCCAATCCCTGCACAAAACACTTCTATAACTCTCAACATTTCTCGTGACACAACTCTGTCCCACATGAAAAACTTGTTCATTCGTATTGGTGTCCAAGCGTATAGACAATTTCTTCTGCTCTTGCGACCCCAATAACGTTGCTCCCTTCTTAGTCACATATGCCTTTCCTACTAATTTCCTCCCAATAAACTCCAAGTCAGCCAAATAAAATACCAAAAACTCTATTTTGTCCATATTGTATCCCTGTGGCTTAATTTCAGGTGGAATAAGCTTCTCCACATGCCCATGCAGTACCTCCTCATGCCCATGCAGAACCTGGATGGCTGCCAACGGCCTCTGCCTAAACGGGGACAAAACGCAAATCCTTATAGTAGGTACTACCGAAACCCTCAACAAACTCCCCCGCAATATAAAACATTCAACATCGACAATTCCATCATCACAGTTTCTAAGACGGTCAAAACCATAGGTGTCCACCTAGACGCATAATTATCCATGTCCCGACATGTCAACGCCATAACCTTCTCCTCTGCGCTCACCACCAAGATGATCAACGCAGTCAAGCCCTTTCTCTCCACCAAAAACTGCCCATCCATAGCCAGAGCCACCATAGGTACTAAACTTGACTATTGCAATGCCCTACTCCGAGGCACATCGGTCAACAACCTAAAAAAAAAAAAATCACGCAAAACAACGCGCTCCACGCAGCTCTATCGATCCCCAAAAGGGAACACATCTCACAAGCTAGGAAAGCGGCACACTGGCTGCCGGTTAAAGAACGTATACTCTTTAAAACCATGGCCATCACACACAGATGTCTCTCATCTGATGCCCCGCCCTTCCTCTCAGAAAGAATCGCCCTCAGCTCCTCCAACCGACCCACAAGAGCTCACCGCACCAAACAGATCTATGTCCCAACATTCAAAAGAACCAAAGCCGGAGGGTCTAGCTTCCAACACCTCGCACCCAAAAATTGGAATGCCCTGCCTACGTCACTCAGAAATGAAAATTCATACACCACCTTTCGCAAAAGCCTAAAAACCTTCCTATTCCGCTAATGCTCTACTAACAGCTTACAAACTATGCTATTGCACTGTAACCACAGCAAAGCATAACATTTGACCTGCCATCTATCCTTCAGTTCTGCATTTTTAGTATGCAATCTGCCATACCGCTACAACTGTCTATTTGCATCCTACCTGTGTCAAGTGTCAAGTTTAAGTTCGCTGTAACAGCGCCACGATGCCTCAGGGCAGCTTTTTGTGCGCTTTATAAATGCAAATAAATAATAAATAAATAAATAAATAAATAAATAAATAAATAAATAAAACATCAGTGATACTTTGGAACCGAATCTGCCATCATTTTCACACTCTTGCTATTTACACAAATCTCTGCCTGTGGGCTCTCACATTCATTATCTACTGACTGCCCTCCCACCACATTCATAGTAATCATTGCAACATTTTCTTTGCCATAGTCTTCGGACGAGTTGTATCCTTCACCTGATACATAAAACACATTTTTCTTAAAAGAACCCCCTTGAATGCTTTTGCAGCAGTTAGCAAAATGTCCCCATCATTTGCATTTGGAACAGTTCACTTTCGTTGCTGGGCATATCAGAGCACCTGCCAAATTATTCTTGCTCCCACATCGATAACACAAGTGTTCTTCCCCCTTTGCACTGTTTGGGCCTGGGCATTCACCCTTTGTCTCACGAGGCCCCTTTTGGGGATTTACGCCCCTTGCATTTTTTTTCCCGTTCTCATCTGCCCCAATTGTTATTTGTTTATTCATTTATTTTTGCATTTATTTCAGCACACAAAGCCCAGAGGCATCTAGGCGCTAGTTAGAACCTCTGAACCTCAGGGGCTACCTATTTGTTTTCCGATTTCGTCAGCTTCGCTATTCATGCCTTCGAGTGTTCAACCCTTTTTGCTATTTTGATAACTTCCTCCTGGCTAAGGTCATCCTTCACCCATAACACGTCACAGATTATATTGTTATTACAATGAATCATGAACTGTTTGGAACGTGCTCATCCATCGAATTGCCAAACGTGCATAACAATGCAAAAGGCCACAGAGCAGTGATATATTCTTCCTGCTCTCACCATTCTCCTGAGAACAAATACCAAAATTATACTGCATCAAAATAGTAATGGTTTTTGGATTAAACTGCAAATCCAACTTCAACATTGCAATATCTAGTTAATTCATAGCGTTGCTATCTGGAGAGACTGATAAATCTGGCACGAAAACCTGCTGGCCCTCATACCTCAAGAAATGCATTAAAAGCAATACTTTTCTATCCATGGCAAAGTTATGGTTCCATGTGATAATAACCCCGCAAAAATGGCGCCTTTTTTTGCTGTGGTATTACCCCTTAGAACCTGCAGGGGACACCCCTGCATCCACCATATCTTTTTAAAGGGATCGGGACTCCCTCGCTCCCATTTACCCCATAAATTATCCCCATAAATAATGTCACTTATGCCGTTTCCTGGCGACTATCTGTATGGCAACATTATTTATGAGGATAATATAAACTGATACCAAAGTTACTCCCACATGCAGCTTTTTCCACTGTGCCCATTTGATTCTGCACGGACTAGGCAAAGCCATGAAGATGAGTGGCCCAGGCACACTCTACATACCCATCACTTTTCTTTGCACTTAACCACTGACAAAACGAGGATACACAATACAATGCTGACTGCTTGGCACTAGTGGTGGGAACTGAATGCATCCTGCTGCTCTGCAGCTTGTCTTGCCTTAGCTGTACTTCCCCCGTACCGCACAGTCTCCTTTTTTTTCCTTGGTTTTTTTTATTGGTTTATTACAAACCTTTAAAAACTAAGAAGGGCAAATTACACACTCATTACACACACAGCCAATATATACAAATGAATAAATTAAGACAGTGCACAGAATAAAAGTAAGGAATAGAATGCACAAAACCAAAAGAGAAACAGAAAGATTATTCTTCTCATAATAAACGCTGGACAATTGCTTCTAAATAAAATGTTAGAGCAAACGTCATTTCATTACTAGAGTCAGAAAAGCATCTCTGCCACCATTGCTTAGCACTCAGAGTTCTATGATTTCCTATGATTTTGCCCAAGTGTTTTGTCCTTTCTGTGTTCAGTGCTTCACAAAAAAGCATTAGGTGTTTTAACGTTTCATCTTGTCCATTACACAACCTGCATTTCATATCCAAAGTTTTGTCTTTGGACCAACTGTTTTGGAATTCCTTCGTCTTTAATTGGTTCAACCGATATTTCATCAAGAGCGATTGTCTATATTTATCTGTAAATCTAACTAGGTACTTTGGAATTACATTCAAGCCTCTTGCTTCAGAAGGTATAGCTTTCATAATTTTGTGGTTGCGTCTTAGGTCAGATGTTTCGATCCAATCCTGTCTCCATAGTTTTTTCTTCACCGCGTCAGGATTGAGCTCAAGACAGTTTTTATTTGTTCCAATGTTGTCTAAAATCTCCTCACATCGAGTAATCCATAACCATAAGAATGTTGTCTTTCTGTGCCAAGGGTGAATTATGCAAAATTTGAAATTGAGGTGTTCCTTCATTATCATTTTGCGATTTAACCTCAACATGTTCCAAGTGACTCGAGCATCTATAGATAACAATCCCAGTTCATAGCAAATACACACAGTTGGAGGTCCTTTTGCTAACCAAAGAACTTTGGACAAAAACATGTTTTCCAGTGTGGCCCAAACAGTGTTAGGGCAGCCCAAAGCACAGTCCGCTCCGTGAATCTATGCTGGTACTGCTTTTTGTGTGTAAAAATCTAGGATTGGTTTCAATTTTCCAAATGTTTTATTTAGAACTGCCGCTTGAGTGGCAAGCTGCTTACATTTTGCCTTGATATTTTCAACCCACGGGGCATCAGTTAAGCTGGAGCTGATCAGCATGCCTAGATATTTGACATTCATCACATGTGCTATCGGTTGTTTCTCTAAATACCACAGGAATTGACTCTGTTGCCTTGAGATGTTCTTCCTTAAGTCACAAATTACTAAGATTTCTGACTTCTTTGGGTTAATACATAGCCCATTAATCTTGATGTATTGTTCTTGTACCAGTAGTTTTCTTTGGAGACCAATCGGAGTGGTGTCCATCAGGACTGGGTTGTCCACATAGAGAAGATAATTTACCTGTGTTTCTTTGATTGTTGGTGGAAATGACACTATTCCTTCGAAAATGTCACCAATATCAGAAAGCAATAGGTTGAACAGAATGCAGGCCAAGGGGCATCCTTGTTTCACTCCCCGAAAAGTTTTAATAGGAGCAGACATTATTCCTGAGCCATCAAGTCTAATTTGGATCTCTGTGTTGGTGTGAAGATCTTTTATCGCCAACAGTAAGCCCAACTGACACTTCCACTTTAATAATTTGGTCTCCGCCCGCACAGGCACTTCTATTTCAAATCGCATGGTGTTTGTTCACTGCTCGAGCCACTTCAGTGTCTCCCAAGTGCCAGGGAACACTGCAAATGAAGTCCTAGGTCACTCTCAGTAGCAAAATCCTACGTCACTCTCACTAGCAACGTATGCGCCACAAGTGTGTGATGCACATCAGCAGTTCTGATCTCACTCTCTCAGAAACAACTGGAGCTTACGCACTCACCCCCTCAGTCCTCCAGTATCCTCTTAGGTGAATATTGCAGCCGCAACTCTCTGCTATGGCAAACAAGACACGCTACCTGGGTGGGCGTCAGGGTCACCGCACCACTGTGCTGTCCACCATCAACAGTGCTATCAATGCCAGTTCTAGTGCACTCAATGATCAGCAGTCGCCCAGGGCCAGTGGCTATCCAAAGCTCATCGCCAATATTATGATGACTCTGGGACAACCGCAGCAGCCCCTAGCATCCAGCCTCTACCATCACAGGTCTCCAACTGATTTCTCTGGAACCCAACCACTCTTACAGAAAGTGCCCAGCACTTCAAATTCCATGATCTCACCATTCCATTTTCCATCAGCTTCCTCAACACTCATGAAAACACTGTCCAGAAATAACAGTCTGCAACCTGCAATTCACCTGATGTCTTGCACCACAACTCTCATGATCCCTCACAATTTACAATGCTTGCTAGTGATTATTGTACTTGTAGTCCAAATTATTTGGAGAGACAAAGGTTGAAGATCCCTGAGTGTAACAATGTATGTGTTATTGTGTTATGCTGGTTCACACAAAAGGGACACAAATAGACCCTAGTGCTAGGCTACATTTTGATGATTTCAAGTATGATGTATAGTCTGTGAATGCTGGAGTTTGACAACACGGATCAATAGCATACTCTACTATTCAGTGGCAATATATTTGCCGGTGAGTGTGACCATAATGATCTTGTCTTTGGATGTATCAGCTGCCGTTTGCCCGAGAGCATAGTTGGCGAGTATAACCAGCTTGGCCAACACTCTGTATTTTTGTGTGTAATTGATCACATTTTAATGATCCACCGACTCTGAAAAAATAGATGTTGTCTAATCCAACAACATCCCCAGCCACATATGCCAGTGGAGGGCAGCTACCAAATGTTCAATACGTAGTTGATTGAAATCTATTGACAAACATTGGCAACTATAATGTTTTTGGGGCTGGGGGCAGAGAAACAACAGCAATGTTGAAGGGACAAGAATGTTCTGGTCTGAAAACAGCCAGTGCCGGAGGGAACAGGCAAAGATTCTGGTAAAGGGCATCTTGCTGAATAAGGTGGTAGATTGGTGGTTCATTGAGAAGTCCACTGTACAGTAGATAGTGTCTTTGTAGTGTCTTTGTATGTCGGATGTAGTGTATGCCCCTGAACTCCACGGATAACAATAAACACTCTACATTTCCCAGGCTTATTTCTGGAGCTTATTTCCTATGCCTTGGAGCAGTGGATGAATCAAACCAAATAAATTACAAAATAATATATAAAAGAAACAGGTGTAGAATTAAAGATTTGCTAAACGCATAAAAGGTAATTAAAGCCTGGAAGCAGTTGAAGAGGCACTCACCCTGTTGATCAGGCTCTCGCCAGGTTCGAACCCGGGTCCCCAATCTATGAGTGGTTCACCGTTTAGATGTTAAACCTTCTGGCCACCATTGCAACAGGGAGCATGGGGTGTCTGAATCCATGCCCTTGTGTTCTGGAAAGGACGCCTATATTACACATGTATGGCCAGGCCAGTACACAAAGCTGCAGGTACTCCCAGCCCTGTCGAATTGCATGGAGCATCCGAGTGGTGAAATGGTGAACAATGTCCTGAAGGAAGGACTGTGTACGACGAGGATCATAGATACATGGGGATCCAAATAGCTTTGAGATGTGTGGTCAATGTATAAAAGTAATGTATACAAACGTTGCTGACCGGTAATTCGTAAATATGTAACAGTGAAAATGTGTTTGCATCGTGTAAGAAAGTGATATTTTCCCAGTTGCACACTTTCAGACATTATATTTTGCATTCCACTTTCTGGATTCTATCACAAAGCTTCAGAGCACTACAGATTAAAGGCATGTGGAGCTGCTCCGCACTCTTGTTCATGTTGTTATCGTGGAAAAAGTCATAAGTATGTGTCTACATACTGCAGATTGCCCAGCTATAGCTTTACGTTGATGCATTTCAGTAACCCTATCTGAAAACCACATTGCCTACAATATCACCATTGCCCTGAAAGAACCCTACGTTTTGGCCCTTGTAGCCATAATATGTCGCTACTGGCAAAGCATACTGTGCGAAATGAATCAGATTGATGTCCTAACTCAATAGCAGAGTGAATAACAGGAACTGCTGCTTGAAATATAAAATGGGTAAGATCCTTAGACGATTGAGGAAAGTGGTCATATGACTGACCGAGAAATGAAATTATCTACAATATGAAAAAAAAGACTAATTCCAGGAAATGGATGACTTTAGTTAAACTCAGCTAACTCTGCAATCTCCTGCGGTGGGCCTTTGAGGACAGTTTCACGCGAGTCACTTTTTCTTTGGCAGTCACTGGACAGTTTGCCGGTCTGGTAAAGTTTTGATTTTCGAAAGTGATCTTACATGCAAATTGCCATGTATTTTCAATGTTGGGGTGAACCTCGTATTCGGTTTTTTAAGATCTATGAAAAATGTAACATTGGATTCCACTTTTGGGATACAACCAGAAGCAACGTCATTGCAGTCATGCAAGGCAGATCTTGTCAAGCCTTTCACTTCTGCTTTGCTGGTTAAACATGTGCCTTTGAGGAATAAATGGCAACGTCATCACCATGTGAACACTGGTTAATAGATTATATGAAAGGGCGTATTTGTCTCAAAACAATTTCCGTGTCCCCAAAAACCGCTAACCAAATGTAACCCTTCTCTCTACGAAGTCATTTTAAAACAGAGCACTTCAGGGGACATGCCACTGAAAATGAATGACTGTACTGGGTTTAAACCAGGAGGTGAGAGAAGTTCAGGAGAATGACGTAAATGGCACTGGTTCCATTTCTGTCAGTTAGCTGGAGTGCTGCTAAATTGAACAGGCCATTATTATTATCATTGTTATTATTGTATTTATTGAGCATGATATAGCTTCAGGAAGAAACATTGTGCGTTACAATCATAGGGGGAATAACACAGCGAGGGAAGCAAAGAAAAAAGAAGCGGGGAGCTAACAGGGGAGGGTGGGAATTTGGCAGCATGGGAGGAGGAAAGTGCGGAGCAGATCACCAAGTCTCAGCTAGGGTGGGGAGGGCAGGGTGTGTGGACCTAGGTGTGAAGGAGGAGCCATTCCTTTAAGAGGAAGGTCTTGAACATATTGCTAATGTTGGTGGTAAAGTGCAGGGGTGATCGAACTTCCCAAAATGTGCCCCACAGTTTATGGGTAGGCTCAAGATACCTTGTGGTATTCCCATAGAATTTCCCGAGAGGGCGAACCCTAATGCAACTGTCAAGGTGGGTTTCAAGACTGATATCCAATTGAAAGGCCCGGGAACCAAGAGAGGCGTTCGACCAGCCACTATGGGGCCCTAGGCCATTCTAAATCATGATGGAAGGCCTTGAAGAGACATAGCGTGCTTCCTACTTCCTCTGATGGTTTTGTGTGGATGTAGAGTTAGGAGTCGATAGACAAACTCAAAATTTATGGTTTTGGAGGCATTTTGTAGTGTTTAGGGCATTTACGAGAGTTTAGGAGTGTTTATAAGAAGTATGTTATCTAGTGTTTTTGTGGTCTCTGGATCTCTGTGTTATCTCTTTTTGTCTGATTGTGTGTGTTATTTAGGCTCTCTCTCTCATCTTCCCGTTTTACCCTTACACCTTTTAAAAACAATTAAAACAAAAATGTTTCCTGTGCTGCGCTCAGTCACTTTCTTGATAGTGTGTGTATTTCAAGAACTTTTCCCATCATGTGTGTCTTGCAAGAATCCTTGGACACTTGTTTTGTGCTTCGCACAGTGAGCACGTGAGGCACATTTGATTAGTGTACATTAGGTCTCTAGGCAACATTTTCTTTTTATTTGAGTGAAGTTTGAGAGGAAAAGAAATAAGGTGGACTACTGCTCAACCCATGTGTCATAGGCTTAGGTTGTCACCCAGCGTGAGGAGAGAGAGCCCAAGGGGGAGGGGCAGAGAGAAGATGCAATGAAACATTAAATGGAGAGGCAATGGATAAGGTAGGGGCGATGGTGGTTGACGAGGAGCAGACAATGTTTGAGAAAGGAGAGAATGTTGTCTAGGAAGGGAAGGTGGTGGTTGACGATGAAGAGATGAAGGAGGAGGAAACATGCCGAAAACATTTGGCCGATAGAAATCTTCAAACAATATATGGGGGGCATATAAGGCGTAGGGTGGGGTGGTGTATAGGGAATAAATAATAGGGGATGGGCAATGGGAGAGATGCCCCCCCCAAATAAAAAGAAATTGAAGATTTGTTTCAGAAAAGGATAGTCGGCAAAAAGTGCTGTGATAAAAAACGGCTGATAAATGAACATCAAACCTATTTTATGGGCTTCTTCAACACAAGCATCTGCAGGTGTAGAAAGGGAAAAATGACCATCAGATACATTCCTGCCCTGGCCCATACACCGTCTCCTACCATGTTTGGGTCCAGCAGTAATTTCAGATGTGTTCATTCAATACACACTTGAAAATGCTGTTCTTTTTTTCAGAGAGTTGTGAATATGGAAAATGTTAATTTCTGACATACAACCCCTACCAAGCATTGTTATTAAAAGAGTTTACAGGTGTACATGCTGCTCTGAGCACCTTGTTCCTGCCTGTGGGTCTGTTTTGGTGCACATTCACTTCTATTTCAAGCCCATTCTTTCACTTTCGCTGGCTGTCTGGGTCAGGGGCCCCTAATGCTGAACTTTGGGTGCACTGGTGTTCACGTTGTTGGCTTGCATCCTGAAAATACCCTGCCTGCCCCCCACTCCTGTGAAGTGGCCTTACTTTGAATAAGTGCTGTACAAGCAACAAAGCATGCCATAGACTTATCGTAACAGTCAAAGCATATTAACTTAATAATATATAAAGTAATTTAGCATAATATAAAACTACATAACATAAGCATGCCAGAATGTCAATGAGAGATATCTTCACCTTATCTGCATACATATCCTGTTTGTAAAACACCCACTTCCTTCTTTCACACAGTGAAAGGTATAAAGCCTGCATAGGAAGCTCAGCCCAACAAACCCTCAACAATAGACCTTTTACATAAAGACACAGTTTTTCCATACTAGATTGACCATGCCATTCCCTTAGCTTGTGGTAACAACACAATTCAACTCTATACGCAGACTACTTTTGGCTCTGTCACTCTTATCACAGGCTTGGCAGTCACAGAATTGACATTTTGGAGTATGATCTCAGGACAATGTACAGAGATGCCTGCCAAAAAAGCCACGACTTTCCAGGACTGCCCTTGCCTTTCATGCATCCAACATTACATTGCATACTAACTTATAATTTTCATACTCTTCTTTGGAAAGCAACCCATCTACAACACCATGGAACCATGGCCCACCAAAGACAACTGATGTGCACCATTTCTATAACAAAACATTCTTCCCCCTCTGCATCCCTCACACTCTTTGTGTCTAGTGTCTATTCCTGCTTTCCCTTCCTCTTATCTTCACCTTGCTCATGTTCTTTCCTCTTCCAGATAAAGATCTATGTACACCTGGTGGGGGCATCATACGCCACTCCAAAGATAAGCCACAGTACTTTAAGACTACTGTGGTGGTGATTTGGCACAAAAAAGACTATTGCAGCTCATTATAAGTTTGACGATAAGTGGAAAACGTGGTGGTTACGGAATTACTGCCACTTTTACCACCCCACCAAATAAAGTGTACCAGAAAATGGCTGCTAACTCCGCCAGTGGAGCTAGCGCCGGCGGGATTCTTGCCAGCAAAATACTGCTGAATTTTTGCAGAATTAGCCCTGGCAACAATTCCACCTGAGGAACTAGGTCTATGGGGTAAAATGCTAATTACTCAATATTACACGTCCAAATACTGCCGAAATACCACTGAAAATGCTGCATCACATTTCTCAGCCCACTTTTTCAGAATGCACACCTGCACATCTACCTACCCACAAGCCTGGCACAGATAAATTCCACAGCGGCAAAATTGTATTAGGCAGCACACCTGTCTAGCGATTTGGCAGCTCTGGACTGCACCCATGTGGTGTTGGTGAGCCCCCCCCCAGGCAGCAGAAGAAATATACTGCAACAGGAAGTAGGTGACCTGCGCTGCTAAGCTCACGATCACACATTGCTGTGCCGACTTTCCTGGTTCAACCAACGGCACCATGGTCCTGCGGAACAGCACACTGCCTGAAGAGCACACAGGGCAACATACGTGGATACTGGGTGAGTACAAGTGCCATCACATTGGTATATCACAATTTAAACTCTGTGCAGTGGGGCATTAAAATTACTCTCATTGCATACCCTGTCAAGAATCTGTGCCTGCATGACCTGCTCTCTTACTCCACACATTACATGTACCAACCAACAGGACTAGGTTCTACAGGACCATGCAGTAGCATGTCAGCAACAAATATTGCTCAAGCAAGTAACTGATTCAAAAAGAGAGGTCTACAGGTACCACAATGCATAGGGAACAAATACCTACCCAGCCAACAGCGCAGTTAATCTCTGCACAATGATAATGCAACACTGCCAGGCAGGGATGGCATGTAGGCTGCAAACCATGTATCTAATTCCACAACAGCAGGAACGCAGAAACATCAAGCATACACAACAACAACCAATACACCCATTAGGGCACATGCATGTCAGCACTGCACAGGGCCAGTACAGACAGCATACAACATGGACAAAGCAAATCAAATCAAATGCGATGAATGTAACAACTGGTGTTTGTGAGATGTGTGCACATGGTATCTCAAAATGACAATGCATAAGCACCCCCTATCATATGAGACATCATGAAATGTAAGGGATGTACAACCAGGTTCTACAACAATGCACCATAACCACATTAAGAGAGTGTCCATCAAATGCCGTGAAAGATACCACCCATCCACGTGTTACTGCTACTGCCACCTGTGTCCTGGATACCCCAGCTTTCACGGCTGATGACACATGTGTGCAATCCATGTACACCAAAGGCGGTGGTCTACAATGAGGCACATACCAGGACCAGGCTGTGCATCAAGCGGACATTTGGCCTACTGAAAGGATGTTTCTGGTGTCTCCACCTGACCATGGACCCCTGATGAGCAGGTTTGAGAAGGTTCAGAAAATCGTCATTGTCCGTGCCATGCTGCACAACATGTGCATTATGCGACATGTCCCCATACCATGGATGATGACTTACCTCCACCAGAGGACAACGTACGTACTCTAGATGAATTGCTGCATTTGAATTGATGAATTTATTTAGACACACTTTTGTGCGTAGCCATGTATTAAACAATTCACTCTCCCTCAAAAAGCATTGTCCTAGCATGTCTTCAAGTTTACATGTCATTAATTTAGAATTGTGCAAAACACCCATGCCGTCCTACCTCCTTGAAACCCCAACACCCATGCCCTCCCACCTCCCTTAAACCCCAAAACCCATGCCCTCCCACCTCCCCTGTGCTCTGTGAAAAAGCAGAATCACCAATATTGTCATTCCATGCCCTCTTGGGCCTGGCCGGATGTTACGGCTGTGAATGGAGCACAATCCTCAGCGAGCAGCCATATGGGCTCCCAGCCAGTGATCTCTCTGTGGGGGTGGCAGAGGTGGATGGTTTTAACTTCTGGCCCCAAATGAGTGCATGGATTTTGCAAATGTATATATGCTCTCAGTGAACTCCCTCTGACCCACAAAAGTAATGGCAGCACTTGCCACTGACAATTGCTAGCAATGCGGTCCATGGACCTGACAATCCTGCGGGATGAGCTTGGGGTAGAGTGATGTATTGTCTGTAGATGCTGTAACTGCATTTCTTAAATGTTCTCAATCCACACTTGGTGCTTTTCTATTTTGTTCAGACTCCTCCAGTTGGCATTGAGAAAATGCTGTGGAACACACTCAGGACTATGGACAGGGCTATGGCTGAAGCAGGGGGACCCAGAGCCACTTATCAGCTGCATCTAATTGTACAAAGCCATCATCATTGCTCCCTGTTTTGTGTCATGCTGCTGATGGCATTAGATCAGTGACTCTGGTGAGGATGGGGAGTCAGGGAACAGATGGGTGAGAGTGCATATCGGCACATGGGTGGCAGTGATGGTATTTGCTTACTCAACTATCTCCACAGGGGGTGGCTGTGGCATGCCCACTGCAGCTGATGGTGGTGCAGCACCAGCTGCTGTGTCGGCTGTACTGCCATCTGATGATGTGCCAGATGTGGCATGTACACCGCTGGTGGAGGGGTCAGTTGTCACACTTGTGGGAAGAATTGCGGCATGTCTGCTTGCCATAGCTTCCATGCTGCTTCTGTGTCCAGTGCTATGTGTGTTACGCCTACTCATCTTTCTGCCATGGCTGAGCAGTGCAGGTGTGGAGGTAGAGGTGTTTGCTGCAGTGGATGAGCCCTGGAAGGTGGATGCCCTGCATCTTCTCCCTGAATCGACTGTGAACCTGTTCGGTGGACAATGATATGCTGTGAATCATCATAAATACGTGTACGTGGGCTAGCACGGTGCTCATGCACTATGCACATAACAAGATTTGAGAGCTATGTCTCTATGGACATGGTGTTTTATCATGGGTGCCATGTGTCCATTGAGCAGTGGGTTGTCCAGTGTCATGGCAATGCCTAGTTGGTGTTCAATGAACAGTACTCGCGTAAGGTGGGTGCAGGGTCTGCTGAGGATGTCCACCTCATATGAATGGGCTCTTTGGCAGCTGGCTTGCAGAAATGGCTATTACATGTGTTTGTGCAGTCATTAGTGTTGGTGTTTCCCATGTTGGTTGACTGACTTTTGCGTATGTCAGTGGTGGACATCGCCACAGGGGGTTCACTTTGGCACTCGGCCATTTCCTGACACATGGGTGCATTCCATTATTGCATAGGGTCACATGCACATTTCCACAAATATGCATATCTATTCACACATAATCCCACCCCCCTTGCACATACGTGTTGTTGCAGTGCCAATGACAACATTGCCATTTGGTAGGGCATTCCCCTGTACATTGTACATATCTTTACAGGGAAAGACACACATGCTCACTGCTGTCTGCAGCTGTCCACACCTGGAAACTGCATTTTCCTACATCTGGGCAGAGTCTGTTTGTTAGCTGTTCTATTTTCGTTTGTGTTTGACTTGCTGGTCTCGCTGCTCTGTGTCTGTTTCCTGAGACTGGGAGATGCTGCTCGGCTTGTGCTGTTTTTATGCAGTGGCTGTGGGTGGAGCTGTGCCATTCCTCTCTGGCCCCTTCATTGAGTCTAGTGACCCAGAAGGATTAGGGTCTCTTATTGGGGTGATAGGCTGCACCGTTGTCTGTTATAGATGCCTGCTGATGGGCATTGCTATTTGGTGCTTTTACGTTTATGTTCCTATCATGTTGGCGTCTTTTCTTTTTTGTCTGGCCTCATGCGGCGTTCCTCTATTTTGCCGGCTTCCCTCAACACAGCACGCTGAGTTTACTCACTGACTGGTTTTCACTCATACACAATGCTAGTTCTTGTCACAATATTGCTTTTTCCATTTGTCTGCTTTTTCATAGCATCCACTTTTACTATGACTATTTCTATCCCCATCCTTTGCACCTCTCATGGTCCTGCTTCTCATTCATCATTTCGTAACTATTCTAACCTTATTTATCCTCTTCGCTCTTCTCGTTAATCCCCCATTAATGTGGCTCTTTGGAATGTTTGCTTACTTTGTAAGAAATCCCACTCAGTTTTGGATATTTTTCTTCGTTTGAATTTGCATTTCTTGTGTATAACTGAGACTCGGCTTTCATCTGGTAAAACAGCTATCCCTGCATCTCTCTCTACTTCTGTTACCTCTTTCTGCATACTCCTGGTACTTCCGCTCGAGGGGGTGGGACTGGTATTCTTTTCCGTTCATCGTTTGTCTCTACTCCTGTTACCTTGTCTCTTCTGACTTTTTCTTCTTTTCTTGTTTTGAATATTCTTTTAATACTTTTTCTAAACCTTACTCTCTGACTTTTCTACTTGTGCATCACCCTCCTAGCCCTATAGCTACATTTTGTGATGATATTGATGTTTTACATTCAGCTATTCTCCCGTTGTTTTTATTTCTCGGTGACTTTAACTTACATCTTTACTTGACTCACTTGTCTCTACTGTTCCTCTCTATTCTCTATTCTTATTATCTTAATGCTTTTTCTTCTCCTTCTTCTAATGTTTCTGGTTCTTGTCTGGATCTTATTTTCACATTGTCTCTATCCACCTCTTCCGCTTCTGCCCATCCCATTTGTTCTTCTGATCATCATGTTTTATTATTTTCTATTCTTCCTTCTCTCCCACCCCTTACTGGGTCTCCATGCCCCAAGGCCCCTATCTATTCTTGTAGTGATATCTGTGCCTTTAATTATCCATTGCTTGTTTTGTCTTGTACTTCTGGTCTTTGTTCTCATTCTACATTTGCTGCTCTAACTGCAGATGACAGAGCTTCTATTTTATTGTCTGTGCTTTCTTCTTCTCTTGAATATTTATAACCGGTTTCTTCTCTCTCTCCCTCTCGGAATCCATTTCAGCTTTGGCTTACTTTCAATCTTCGCTCTTTGTGGTGTGTTCTTCATTGCCTGGAGAGGTGCTGGCGTAAAACTTTGTCAGCCTCAGATGTTCTCTCATTTTCTTCATATCATATATTATATGATGAGGTTCTTTTGTCAACCAAACGTTCATATTTTTCGGATCTTCTGTGTGCATCATCTGCTCACCCTCACCATATGTTTCGATCACTTTCTCATCTTCTGTCCCCTCCTTTCCCGGATTATTCTCTTAATTCTTCTTTAATTGATTCAGATTTTGCAACTTACTTTTCTTCCAAACTGAGTACACTTCGATCTGCTATTGTTCCTTCAGCTCCTTCTTTATTTTAATCCTGTCCTAGATCTCCCTCTTCTGTTTCAATCATTTCTTCATTTTCACAAATCTCTAATTCTGATACTTCTTCTGTCTTAGTTCCTGGTCATCCTACCACTTCTCCATCTGATCCCATTCCTTCATCTCTTATTCTGAAAGTTTATCCATCATTGGTTTCTTATCTTACTTCTCTTTTTAATATTTCTCTCCATAACTCTACTTTTCCTGCTTCCTTTAAGCATGCCTCAATTCTTCCTAGCTTGAATAAACCATCTTTAGGTCCTTCATTCCCTTTGAATTTTCTAGCAAATTTATACCACCCATTTTCTTTCTAAATTGCTTGAACTTCTTGTTTAATCTCAGGTTTCTACTTTTGTCACTGAAAATTCCATTCTTTCATGCTTTCAATCAGGTTGTTGCCCTCTTCATTGGATCGAAACTGCTCTTCTTTCTGTTTGTGATGCTCTCCTGTCTGCTTGTTATTCTAAACATTCTTCTTTGCTTATTCTATTGGATCTGTCGGCTGCTTTCAACACTGTGGATTATACTTTACTCCTAAATTCTCTCTCTTCATTTGGTTTTTCTGGTTATGTGTTATCCTGGTTTACTTCTTATTTATCTTCTCACGCATACTCAGTCTCTTGGGCTGGGACTCCTTCTAACACTTTAACTCTTCTTCATGTTGTTCCTCAAAGTTCTGTTCTTGGACATTTCCGTTTTTCTCTTTACACTTCTCCATAGCGGCGATTATCTTGTCTTTTGGCATCTCCCATCATTTCTATGCAGATGATTCCCAACTCTTCCCGGCCTACTCCTTTTCACATCTTCTATTCACGATCATCTGGCTTCTTGTCTTACTGCCATGTAAGACTGGATGACTGATCACTTTCTTGTTTTGAATGCGTTGTAAACTGATGTTCTTTTTTTCCAGTTAATACTACTCCTCCTCCTTTTACTCCTCCTTCTATTTCTTTCCTCCTTCTCTTCTTTGGATTTCTACTTCTGTTCGTAATCTGATTTTGAATCTAGATTTTGATTTGTCTCTTTCTTCTAACATTTTGATTTCATCACTCTTGTGTCATTTTCATCGCTTAAATATTCGTAAAGCTGATCCTTTTGTTACGTCTAATGCTACAAAATGTTTGATCTATTCACTTATTTTTTCCTGTCTGTTCTTTTGCTCTGCAATGCTCTTTTGTCTTCCTGTTTCTCGTTTGGCTCCTTTAAAGTCAGTTTGTTATGCTTCTATGTATCTTTTATATTTATTGTCTCCTCGTGATTCTATTTCTCTGTCACTATCCTCTCTAGGATGGTTGCATTTCTTTTCCTGTCTCAAATTAAATGTTTTCTGTCTTGTTTTTAAATGTCTTTATGTTCGAGCACCTGTTTATCTTTCCTCTCTCATTTCCTTCTATGTTTCTTCTCGTATTTTACGTTCTCAGGGTGAATTTCTATTATCAGTTCCTCACCCCCCTTGCGCTCAATCACACTTTCGTTCATTCTCTTTGCTTGCTCATCTTCACTGAAATTCTCTCCCTCTGTCTCTTCGCTCTATTTTTACTCACTTTTTCATTCTTCTCTTAAGAATGATCTTCAATCTTAATGAGAACTATGTACATTTTATGTAGCCTGTGATTTCATATTCAATTGTACAGTCTTCTCTGTGAAAGGGACAGTGGGGTAAAGACTTGGTAGACTCTCTACCAGGGGTTATTCACCTAAGATCAGGTAATTGGGCTGTGTTTGTGCTGGTATAGAGATTCCCAGACCCCCGTTTGTTTTGCATAAATTAACTTAGGCTCTCACCCTAAGTTACCAGAGCGATCCAGACGTGGACCCCTTGCACACTGTTTTTAGAGAGGCACAGCTTCACCTCACTGATGATGCCCAACAAAGCTGAAACACGTATATGGGGTTGCTGTTGGTACTCTTGTTCAGAGGAGAATTGCCTAGCATTTCGGTGCTGGACTGCCCCTAGCAGGACAAAGACTGATATGCAGGGACATTTCTTCTTTGTGAAAGGGACAGTGAGCTAAAGACTTGGTGGAGTCTCTCCCAGGGGTTATTCACCCAAGAACAGGTCATTGGGCTGTGTTTGTGCTGGTAGAGAGTTTCCCAGACCCCCCTTTGTCAGTGTGTTTTGTTCAGCGCTTTGGTGTAAAGATCTATATAAACTACAAATAAACTACAAAATACAAATGTGGTCAGTGCATTCTCATGGGGGACTGAGCATTCATACTCACCATCCTGACTACTGTCTCCCAACTTTGGCCCCTCTAGCACCCTCAATGGCTTCCATGTATTGATGCAGCTTGTTTATTCATCCCATTGTGTGAGGGCACGGGATTCCACAGTGCCCCTTCTCTGTCAGCTGTTCCCTGCCAGTGTTTTGACAGGAGGCTGCAGACCTTTGCCTTGAGGTTAGTCCATCTCTTATGGCAGTCCTCCCTATGAGTGGGACTAAGCTCACTGCAGCCACCTAGTCCTGTATTGAGGCCAAGATGGCAGTATTCCTCTTGTAAAGTCATCCCAAGCCTTCGAGCACACAGCTCCTCTGCATGGCTGATTACCTCAACAGCGAGGACCTGCAGCTCTGCCTCTCTGGATTTCTGCTAGCACATCCTCATTTATGGAACTTTTAATTTTCCTTCGTCCTGGAACATTTTTGCCATCAGTTCTGTTTTCTGATTCCTACGGATTACATTTTTAAAGATGGTCACTGCCAGACTTCCCTTCTACCGCATGATGCTATTTCCACTCAACTTGGTCGTCGGTAAAGGTAATTCCACTAATAAATGGGTGAATTACAGTCCGCAGTTGCTTTTTGTCAACAATTCAGCTGGATGAAATTGCTGTTACTGCTGAGCTGATGGTCTGTGCATGTTTCCGTCAATTTCTAACGTGGTGTTATTGAGCCAGACAACACCGCAGTAATGGTCATCCGTCAGGCAAAATTACTGCTGTTCTTACTGTTGAACTCGTAATGAACCCCATTAACGTAACATACCACGGGGGGATATACCTCAGCAGCAACATACTAGCCTTGAAAGCAAGACAGCGGCAAGCAGCTTGGGTTCGAATTGTGGTCAGGCATGAAGCAGGATAGAAGAACCCAATTTCTTTTTTTTTATAACATAACTTCCCTTTGATTAATGCACATGGGGTTCTCAGTGCTTTGGCCTTCCCCCATGCTTACTAAATGCTTGTGGGGCCTTTGGTGCTTTGGCCTTCTCTTATGCCTAGTAAAGGCAAAAGGTGTTTGCAGTGAATGGGCCTTCTACTATGCCTACAAAATGGCAGCAGGTTACACTGCAAGGCCACCCACAATTCACAAATGTAAGTTAGTTGCACTGCCCCTCTTCCCACAATTTGCATCCCCCACCCAGCCACAAATCATGTGTCCCCAAATCCCCTTACCAAAAAATCCTATTTAACTCTAGTGCCACTACCAATCCCTTCCCCAAGAAGCCTGCACCATTCATGACTCTTCCAATACTAACCATTGACTGTCTCGAGTTTCCACTCAGCTGTGTTCACATAGCTGCACAGGTGGGCCCAGAAGAACCAGATATCTAGTACCTCCGGAAAAACCTGCATAGCTCAACCAGGGCGAAACCATTGACATTTCTACAGGTTCCAGTTTTGCATGAACCATCCTGCTCATGCTTAATCTGGGGTTAAACAAAAATAATCTAAAACAACTGTAACAAACCCTGAACAAGGTAGCAAGATGTGCGCTGTGTCGTAAGCCTCAAGATCAACCTCAATTGACTAACAATGGACAACCGCGTTCTACACAAAGTCCTCCTCCTCTTTGCTAAGTTGTTGGAATGGCTCAGAGCAAAGTATCTAAACTATTGCTTAAAATATATGCTCCTATGAGAGCACGGCTGTCTACACACAGCACTAATCTTTTATGACCCACGTTCAAGAGAATGAGACATGGGGGAGACCATTGGCAGTGTTATTTCCTAAATACTGGCACCACCTTCCCCTCAAACTAAAAACAACATTCAACAGAGTCAAAGGAAATGTGGCACTCTGGCTCACCAACCATAAACCCAAACAAAGCCCTCCTGTGTAAGATTACAGTTTCACCCTGCTAGCAATTACCTGCAGGATCCTCAGCACTTACCTCTACAATGGAAACCACTTTTACAGCCTCCAGCTGTTCTCTAACCGTTTCTTTTAACCTTGATTTATGTGTGGTCTGGACCTGTGAATGGTTATTGGTGTAGGCTTGTTAGCCGGGAAAACACAATGACCTGTGCTATTTAAGGTAAGTTTATTGGTCTGCAGGTACACATCAGGTAAGTGACATAAGTAAGTATCCAGACAGTAAGACACAAGCACATCCACACCTTCCAGCTCCAAGATGTAACTGCCACACACCGAATCCCCAGCAGTCACCCACACACAATACTGTATCATGACCTCATCACATTCCAGTGCACCTCACTACATTCCCCATGAAAACTACTTGCACCTCTAGAGCAAGAGTACTACAGTAATCATACGCGTACCCATTTTGTCATACCACATTTATTAATGACTTGTTGGCACAACTGAAACGGTATTACTTCAATGAATTTGCAAAATGCCTGCTTCTACTCAGTGTAAACCACACCTTCTCGCAATTAGTGATACAATGCAGTGTTGCTTTGTGACTGCCTGTCTATACATTTTTAGTTGTATGGAGTTTTATTAGATCCACTCCCTGTCTTGTTTTGTATGGCTGTGACCATGGATCTTTGTAGCTGTATACCTGTGATTTTGTATCTTACAAACTACACACATAACTAAAGTAAAATAGATAAGTTAGGTGATATCCCCCAGCCAACCCAGAAGCCCTAACTTAAAACCCTGACTCTGCCTCCCAGCACTTCCATCTGATGCAAAGCGAGTCGTTTGCACCATGACACCTTGTGATGAAAACTAACCTGTGCTGCCACTCTTATGAGAAGGGTGAATGCACTGCCCCCTCCTTCTTTTTGAGGATGGACGCATATGTTTACAATATATGTAGGTCCCATTTCATCGAAATGTGCACAGAAATCCTGCAAGGGCCGCACGCCGAGAAGGACACTTACTAGAATTGTTTGCGCAAATTAACCGTATTTGTAAGTCGCAGCTGGAATACCCCCGACATGCCCACATGCAAAGCATAAACAGCCAGATAAGCCACCTTTGTGCTCTCCCCCGGGCATAAGCACACACACACTTTAAACAGTTTGTGGGGTCCCGCACAAGCAGGCCTGCATCTCGGTGACCCTGCGCAGGGGCCCGCGTAGCTGTTCCTGGCACCCTGACAACCTGCATATGAAAAATCATAACTTGATTTAAACCTTGAAAATCTGCATGCCAACCCCCGTAAACCTTTCCTGCACCCAGCTACACTGCTTACGCACACCCCTAAGTTCGTTCGGACCCCCGGTTGTGTTCATGCACCCTGAAATCCGACATGCTACCGCACCTCTATGCTGCAAATCCTACACACAATTGTACTTACGCCTTCCTTCAGGTGGTGGATGATATGAAGGACTTGCGTGGCCATTTCCCAGCCAACAGGTTGCACGATCAATTGCATGAATACATCTTGTGCCATGCAATTGTGGGCATGCGAGGGACCGCCTGCAGGCCATCCCTCGGAAAGCCCATTTTTGAGCAAGTTGTTGTTCTCCATTTTTGGTGTTTCCAGCCCTCTGCGCAAGCCATGCCCACACTCTGCGTGGAGTCTCGCGCAAGGCCAGGAAAAGTACTGCACATTCGATTCCATGAATCGACAAATGGGGATTTGCGTGCAGAATGGCACGCAAGTACCCTATTTGTCATGCAATTAATTCCATGAATCGGGCCCATAGTGTTTAGACAAAACTCAAAGAAAAGCAAATGTTGATAAAAATGAAGCATTTGAAAGAGCAAGTTTACACAGATGTTTTTCTGAGGCCATGCTCATGGGCTGAAAGATAAGTGGAGGATTGAGCAGAAAAATGCAACGCCCAGAATTCATCAATAAAGTCATGTAAAAAGAAAATAGGCCTCAGACTGAAAAACAAGTGAAGACTTTGAGCAAAAAAAACCATAAGAATTAATCAATAGAATCATGTAAAAAAAAGTGAGCAATCTAGAAGAAAGGGGCACTTTTTATGTGCATGAACATTACCATTGAGCGAGTGATACATTGTAAAACCTACCACTTGCATGTGCATTCGGAAGCAAGAGAGTGGTGAACATTAGGTCAACACACTGGGACAAGCTTGTGGTAAAATGAAGAATGGACATGAAGGACAATCTCATATAGAATCGTTTTTTCGATTCTTTAAAAAAAAAACAATTTTGAGTAGGGAAAAGGCCAAATGCAGCGACTCATGTTAGATCACAGTCCTGTTTATTTGCAGTGATTTTGTGAAGAGAATTCGCTCTGGCAGCTGTAAAAGACGGTGGGTCAAAGCTGAACACGATTCCATCTGCCTCCTATAAAGCCTCGCGCGTTAAGATTGAAGTGCGTATTGATTGGCGGCGAGCGCGCGGCAACAGCGTGTCTTAACTGGAGGCAAGGTGCGCGCGAGCCAATGCAGATCAATAGCTGTTTGAAGTGAGTGGGTCAAAGGAGACACGTCGTTATCAAAAGATGGTCCTTGAAAAACAAATGCTGAAGGATGGAAGGTTTCTTTTTTTTATTGTGAACGGTCCTGGAGATTAGTTCACGAATGGTTAGAGTTAGGGTTTGGAACGAATAGGATGAAGGCGAGTTTGTGTCATAACGTAACGTGCACTTGACTTTATCTTACCACACACGCGCAGTTTAAAACAAAGCAGGTTTCCAAGTTATTGTTGGAGTTTTTACTTGCAAAGATGTAGGAATAGAGATGGGAATAGGCATACCATGAGAATGATGTGTCTAATATGCTAGAAGCCCCAAGCTTATCTAGGAACTATGAGAATCGAAAACGTATTGCTATTTGGATGTAGAGAGACCACGCAGAACATGTTTAAAACACATAATACTGTGGAACCCCATATCACGGAAGGCTGGCAGAGCTATCTAGGGCAGGGGAATGGCTGGAGTCATGGAGCTCAAGGGTAAAAGACCGAAATAAAACATAATAACGCTGCATTTCTAGAGCGTTCTTCATTCATGCGCAGTTCCCGAAGCAAACCATCCTGACACTATATAGATGTCATAGTACCGCGAAGAGCAAACAGATGTATGATACTAGATTGATGTTTAACATCCTAAATGCAATCCTGCAATTACCCACAAATAATCCTATCTTGAAATGAAAATCTGTTCTGGGTTTAAATGTTCTGTTATGTCTGAAAGGAACACTGTGGAATATAATCCATTTTGATCAACTTGTTTAAGTCATTATTTCACACGTCATCAAGAGCAAGAGGGCAGGAGGTGCCAGCTTTCCCCGCAGCTGCCCTCAAGCTCTTGAATTCACTCCCAAACCACATCAGGAACAAAACTTCACACCAGTGCTTCAAGAGGCCGATCAAGACTTGGCTATTCGATAAATACAACTAGGCCTGCAACAAGTGCTGGCAACAGATCGTTTTCGCAAGTACACTGTGCAGCTGCTCGAGCATGGTTTTTCGAATCCTGGGATTTAGAATCCAGGGAAAGATGGTTTGTGTATTCCCCCCACCCCCCAAACCGCCCCCAGAGGCAAGGCGATTGGGGGGCAGAGTCTCTGTGGGTGTTTATGTACGGGTGACGAAGGTTCGGGAACTGGCAACGTTTGGACCATACACGTTCCTTCCTCGCTTTGGTGCTCCCGGGCTGAGAGGATGCCACCTGTTGGTTGCTTTCACTGCACCATCAAAGACCAATGACCGCAAGGCTTACAGAACTGGCAGGAACTGCAAGTACAAAGCATGTGTGCGGCAGGGAGAGGTGGCACTGCTGATAAGCAGAGGGCGCAGAGAGGCTGGCGGTACCGCACGGTGTCACGCTTGATGTGGCATAGGCAGGAGCTGCAATAATTAGGTGCAGTTTAAAGTGATAGTTTGGGAACAGCCAGTGGCCATCCGGCTCCCTTCTACATTAAGAGGTGCACTCAGGTTAGTGAGGGGCGGGGGCTGTATCTTCTCGCTGTCCACCCAGAGTGAATAGTGCAGCTTGGTTGAGAATGGTGTTTTGGCGGGTAGTGCCTTGCTTGTTGGGGTGGGATTTTTGAGGTGGGAGGAATCTTTGTTTGAGCCGGGAGCTGGAGCCTTCAGGTACAGAATCTGGGTTGGGGACTGTTTTAGAAAGTAAAGGGTCCTTTAGGTGGGGGATGGCGGTTCCTGGGGGAGGTGGCTAACATCTCCTCCCCATTTCTGGATATTTCGGGGCCAGAGTGAGATTGGGTCCTGTTGTTTTTTGTTCCAGAGCATGTCATATTTTCCCTGGGTGTTGCTGTAAGGAAGGGGCCAGTAGTGATGGCGGCATGGGATCTCGACCCAGAGGAACTTTAAGAAGCACTGTGCTGGGGAAGATGTTGAGGGTGAAGAAAAGAGCTTGTGAATGGGTTACAGGTTCGGACACCCCAGCCCAAAGAAGGGCATTCTCCAAGAGTGTGGGGTCGATAGGCCTCTGACGGAAGACCGGGAGCAGCCCGGAACTTGATTGAAGGGCAATGGTACAGAGTTTGGGAAGATGATAGGTTTTTAAGGGGCAGATGGAATGGGAAGAAGGGGAAAGAAAGGAATGGTTGTGGAAAGTGGAAGGGCAGAGCATTAAGGAGAGGGGATCATGGTAGAAAGAGAAGAAGGTTTGGGGGGAGGTCAAAGGGGAGGAATAGGAGACTGTCCTTGATGGCAATAAGGAGCAGGTGTAATTGGGGGTGGCAGAGTGGTGGAAAATGTTTCCTGGCAGGTCATTCTTCCTGTAGCAGGAGGCCACAGGTGATGGTGAGGAGCGAGAGAGGCACAGCATCTGGCAGGCTAACATCAGTGGAGAGGATGGCAAGGCTGTTGAGAGGTAAGGTAGGGTTATATTGGTCCCTGGCTTGGGATGGCACGACTTGACTTGGGAGGCTTCAGCCTTGGGGTAGACTGGGAGAAGGTGTTGAGTTAGGAGTGAGAGTGCGAGGATGTGGGTAATGAGGGTAGGCATAGAGGTGCAGACCACCAATCTAGGAATGAAGGGGGTAGATTTGGTGGTGAATGCAGGGGATCGGAAACGGTTCGAGGAAAAGGCAGGTGAAATTGAAATGCAGCCCAGTGTGCTAACTGGTTCGTGTTGGGGAAAGGATAGTCATGCGGAAGAGGGGATGCAGGGAGAGAAAGATCAAGGAAAAGTGGGAGTGCATGGGGAAGGGAAAGACAGGCAATTAACCTATATTGGTGTATCAAAAAAAATGTGATACATGAAAGAAACAAATATGGAAGCTCCCTTTCTTCCTGCTTGGGTGAAAGAGGGGTCCATGGAGGAAGAAAGGAATCTGGCTAGAAGACTGAGAGTTCCAGTGACCATTGAGAACTGGACATCTGCTTTTATTATTTATGCAAGCGTTTGCTGCTAGAAGCATCCCAGTGTTTTGTGCTCTTTAAGTAGCATGTGGATGTTTTCAGTACGGCATTTGTGCATTTTTGAAAGGGGAGGATGAAAGAGTGGTGTAGGGGGAGTTAGACATGGATCTTTGGTTGCAGAGGATGGCACCAATGGCCCGACCTAGCAATGCACATGGCGAGTATTTTGCCATTTCATTACCAGACATTTCTCAGTCGCCCCACACACGAGGGGTTGGGGAAGCAGGCACAGGACAACAAACTATGGCATGTTGGGCCTTCATCAAAGAGGCGAGTTTCAGAGCTGTATGTACATTTCTGCATGAGTGCAGAAGGCGCGCAGGATGACACACGATTACTCTGTGCTTTGTTGGTACAGAATGAAGGGGCTGGCTATTAAGGATGGGGCAATAGGAGGGGATTGCAGTGAAGGGCCTATACGGCAGTTAAGATTGGCCCAATAATGGGGTGGTTGGAATTTTACCAGGATAGGGAAGGGGCGAAGGTACTAGGGTAAGGATTTCAGTTTGGTTTAAGCTTGGGCTATTGGGGCCACTGGGAGAGAAGGTTGGTGGAGAATTTGAGGTTGGCTAAGAAAATGCCAGAAATAGTTGAAGCAAAGCATGGCAAGGCATGTGTGGAAGGGAGAGTGGTGAGCCCCTTGAACAATTGGGCTGGGAAAGATGTGGTGGTCTGCTCACTTGGTTGGGTGCCAAAAAAGGTGGAAGGGGAGTTCAGACTCATACATCATCTATCACAGCTAACAATTTAACGCTGATCTAGCCTATTGAGGCGACGGTTCATAATTCACCCGTTATATAGGACCATATGAGGAAGCATATACCCGCACAATGGGCCATCTCTTATATTTGCATCACCCTGAAAAGGACCTCTCTAGGTCAAAACATGCGTAGGCTGCTTTCAGAATTTAATTGAATAAAAATACATTGCAGAACTTTGAAAGACTGTTTTGCTAATTTACAGCCATAATTGTGGATACACACAACACAGAGTCTATTGAGAACAAATCGGATTGAGCGCAGGCATAGTGGAACTTAATTTTGTTGTTAGTTACTGTTTGGGGACGTTGGGCAAAGTCACTCACAGTCTCTATCCCTGCAGCACCTATCTTTCAACATTTTTTGACAGCCTAGCTTTAACTCTGGAATGGCCCTCTTCCATGGCTGAAAGTGGTTTTCTATCAATAATTTCTTTGTAGAAGAGGATTGTGAGGTAGTTTACGTGAGTGTGAACCCCGCTGTGGCAAAATGGTGGTGTGGACAGGATGCTTACTTAGCAAAGTGTGATATCAAGTTCGAGTTCCACTTGCTGCTGGTACAGGATTTTTGACTGTTAGGGATGTGGTACTGGGATCACATCTTTGTAGAAACGGTTCTTTAGATGGGTTGTACAATATCATGTTCCTTGTTTGAGAGCCTTAGTAAATTCCTAAAGTGTTGCGTTTCATTTAAAACTGGATCTGAACAGGTGTTGCATTACTTGTATGACTTTCTGTTTATTGGAAGGGCTTTGGAGCATGGTGAGTGTGCCAGTCTGTTGTGGGAGTTCACAGCCTTGATTGGTGAGTTGGGTGCACCTCTGGCAAATGAGAAGACAGAGGAGCTGACCACACTGTTGATATTTTGGACATTGAACTAGACTCGGTAGTATGGGGTAAAATATAGCCCCTGAATGAAAGAAATAAAGAGACCCATTGAAGTCTAAAACCAGCACAGAAATGGTGATGTCAGACCTGAGGCCTATTGAACGAAAACAGGCCTAAATCTCAATTGTAGGAAAGTGTGCTTGGAAGTCCAAAAGTGTGAAGATAAGCGCAATGCATTTCAGCAAGGAAAGAGAAAGACATGTGGCTGAAAATGCTGTTTTACTAAATCCATGGAAAGCTACACTTTTTATTTAAAGAGACAGAAAGCAGCATGTGCATTATCTTCAATTTAATACCAGATTGTGACCCAGAAAATGGAAGTGAAACTAAGCGTATTGCAATTCTAAGAAATAAAAGAACTTCCTTTTTCCTCATCCCAATGACAGTATGCAAAGAGAAGTGCCCACTTGATTTCAAGGTGTACATGGTTGTCTCATATAACTGCCCTGTGTATGGACAATCCTGAAGTGATGCTCATGTCTTTGGCAACGGTGAGATTAATGAAAGACATTACACATGGATATAAGGCCCGCATGTCTTATAAAATGCTGCATGTAAAATGCATGTGTGTGAGTTAAAAGACATTTCTTGCAGATTTGTACATGCAGCTGGGTATTTCTACTGAAATGAAACTAACTTCAAAGACCTTTCCTGTGCTTGTCCTGGAGAGTGAGGTCTGGTTGTCAACAATAAATCAAGTCCATTGCGTAAAAATACAAAGAAATACACTGCTTTTGATGGAAACCACAGTGAAACTAGATACATACCTGTTTTTTTCCAGCAGAAGTGACCTTGGGGTTACAATTCTCATAAAATGGGCATTAAGCTATAGCTAGGACCATTGGGAGGCCAATGAGGGATAGGCTAAGATAAACATGAGCCAGCATCTGGTTGGTCACATATTTAAGGGTAAATGAAACTTAGAAGAAAGAAGGTGGGGCTAGAGTGAGCGAGGCCTGGGAAGCTGGGGTTTAATTAATAGAAACATAAATGTTATTGCATAAAACGGGCAGTGTACATGCCACAACATTCATTCCAGACTTTTATTAAAGGTGACAGTAATCCCCTTTGAACCATGGCAAAACTATTTTTGTGTGATAAACATAACTGAAGATATTAAGGAAAATTTGATTTGTGCCTTCCCATGATTCTGAGAGATTTGAAAGTTGGTGTGAGGGTGAAGAACAAAATTAACATGGGAACTATGAAGTGTCATATTTTTCACAGATGTGGCTCATGAGTAAAGAAAGAAAAACTCTGCATAGGAAGGGTGTGCCGACTTCAGATTAGCATCATCTAATTTGCCTTAAAATGTAGTTCTTAAAGATACATCCATACATGTTAAGATTTGAAAAATTAAGGTACTTGCCATGCTGATAGATTTTCAGATTTTAAACATGCCAAACCCACATGTCCGTTTGAGATGATAAAGCTTTCTCCTCCCCCAGCTTTCCTAACTCACACCCCTCAACTCCTTCTCCTATTAGCACACAGGTGGGAGGTGGGTGGAGAGAACCAACCCATCCATTCCGTGGGAATCGTGACAAGTTTGTGATCTCATTTGCCCTATACCACTTCAGTGGTGATAGTGCGTGGTACAAATGTCCTTTAACATTAACATTAACATATAAGTAGACCAGTCATCATCAGAACTGGGCTTTTTACTTTATTCCGGGAGGTAACCTGCTACTGAACTCTTGCGAGAAACACCCAAGCAGAGAGCCCCCACATCTTGCATTGGAGACAGGGACCAGGAAACATAGACGCTGACAAGGGACCCCTTGGAGGAGCCACAGGGGACTATCCTTGACTGACAACCTTGCTGTCCCAGAGGTGACCTGCGGATTCCTGATGCCCACTATAAGGCCTCTCCTGTAGGTAAAACTACCCCAAAGCCACAGCCTGTGTAGGCCCTGCATTTCCAAAATATTGTTCTAGTTATTTCCCCATAGCAAAATACCCTGTTTGTCTGTGTAGATCCTTAGCATATTTAATTAAAGTAAATGAATGTATTCCCATATAGAAATCACAGAATGTGTTTTGTTAGCATTCGAAACTAACAAGCTCCTCCCAGTGTGTTTCGAGCCGGTATAGACATTAAGATTTGATTTACTATTGGAAGAAAACCCCTGACTTTGGTACAGAAAGGGGGTCCTGAATTCAAAATAATTAATCCCAAAACCCTGTTTCCAAGTGAGTGTGCATGGTGCAAAACGAAATTCCCCATTGATTCCCTTTAAATTTTAAATGAGAAGTTGAAGCCTTGTACTTCATTTGCATTTGTGGTGGAAAAAACTAAATTGCCCCTTTGTTCCCATTGTGCTCTGACCCAAACCACAAAGCCCTACCTGTTCTTTTTATGTGTGGCAAAACAAAATGTCCCATTGTTTTTCTTTCCCTCATATTGCATCTGTAGTAATTTGTGCAAAACAATTTTTCCACTTGAATCCCTTTCTCCAAAGAGTGCATTTTTCTATCAGAACGCAAAACGATGTTCCCATTGTGTTCCCACTTTATGCCACTGGCCTCCAATTCAGAGGGGTCAAGTCTAATTGATGTTTGGAGGGTGGGGGTTGCTGGGAGAAAAAGCATTATAACTATATCAACAATCACGGTGTGCCTTGAATTGTTCTGTTTCTGTATTGGTGGGTGATTTGAAAAGAAAGCTGAGGGAAATTGTCATTGCATTTCTTAGTATTATCTCTGTGTTATTGCCATTACAGAAGTAATTTTTGTTCTTGTGTTGCCACAGCATTGGTGGCTGATGTTAGTCTGTTTGTCAAATTTGGTTTAAATAAATTAATAAATCTATATTCTTACTACACACCGGCCTGGTTCCTAGTCCATTGTGGCACGGGCATTTGTTGGGGTTGGGTGTGAGACGGGTCGGAGGTCTTACCAATCTGAATCCAAATAATAGTACTTTGTTGTGCTCCACCTTGAATGATGGGAAAGGAACTCCCTGAGTTCAGTGTGACTGCGTAATAAACCGCGACAGTAGCTATGACATTTAGGTTACCGGTGGATATGGTAGAGAGGTTGGTGGAGTTGCTGTTGGTGGCTTCAGCAGTACGGAAAATGGAACTGAGTGAATTACAAATGTTGCTGGGCGACCTGAAGTTTGCAAGAAAAGTGGTAGCAACGAGCTGAATGTTCTGCAGGAACATTGCACAATCAATGTTTGGGGCGAAGTTGCAACACCACAAGGAGAGGTTGAGAGAAGCAGAGAGAGAGGACTTACAACGGGGAGACCCGATGGCTCCTCGGGAATTCAGAGACCCGGAAAGTGGAAATATATTCGGATGCATCAAGGGCAGGAGGTTTGGGAGTCTATTGGAGGGAGGGCGTGCACAGAGCGGTGGCCAGAGCAGTGGAGGGGGAGAATGTGCAGAATCATGGTTTTGGGGTCTACCATTTAGTGTTAGCTTTGACACTTTGGGGGGTTGAGCTGGCAAATAGAAAGGAAAATGAACTTTCATACAGATAATAAAGTGGTGGTGAAGATGGTGAATAGACAATATGCAAATGATGAAAGGATGGCTATGGTGTGGAGGGTTTTTGTGTTGGGATGCCTGCATAAGAACATTGTGCTTAAAGTGAGCCACGCACTCAGGAAATACAATGCTAAAGTGGATGTCTTGTTTCATTCACAGAGGTTCTGTGGTTTGGATCCAGAGGAAGAGAGGGAAGGAGCACTGATCCCAAAGAGAAGTGTGGAAGCTGGGAGCCTAAGGTCTTTGGATATGGCAGATGAGTCTTTATCGGTAGGTTCACATGCTGGACATCATATAGCATGGCTGCAATTTGCAAGCGGGGACAAATAGTTGGGCTTGTTGAGAAGAGGTTGATGAGTGGAGTAGGGGTGATGTGATAAAGTCCATGCTGCAGATAATGAATGAGTATGTCAAGGGTTATGATTGTGAGTAGGTTTGTTGGAATTTCATTTTTGGTAGGTAGTTTTGGAGGTTTGAGCAGAGAGGGGACGAAAAAGCCAGGAGGATTTTAGAGGGGTGGGCTATGGAGATGGGGCAGAGGACATCAATAAGGCAAAGTCTGCAAACCTGTTGGTGCTCTTACCGGGGTGTTGGTGGAGGTGTGTTGGTCTGCTTGGGCGGTGTCACAGCTCAATGTGTGCTTCAAGGGGATTTTTTGGGGGCATGCAGGGTGTCAGAGTTGGATGGGCAAAGCGGAGAGCTGGATTGCGCTGGAAAGATTTGAGTGTGAGATATGAAGTGTTGGATATTTTAGTGAGGGAGTCTAAGGCAGATAAGAGGTTTCAAAGTGCTTGGGATTTGCTGGGAAAACAGGTAGTGCCCTTATGCCCGGTCAGAGAGCGCATGGCATTGAGAAGGGCGAGCAGAGGGGACAGGGGAGATTTTCAAGCATGAGTCGAGGGTAGGGGGGAGTTGTGTCAGGTTTTAGGGGTACTATGCAGAGCTTTGAAGGTGTTGGCACAGGGTGCATGCAGTTTGGGGATGCATTTTTCAGAATAAAGGCAGTATTAGGGTGAAGAAATTAGGGATGGGGAGAGTATGTTGAAGAATCTGGGTTGCTGACGGTCTAGCAGATACACATGGATTCACAAACACTCATTGATTAAATAGGTAGGACAACAGGCGGGAAGAAGACTGTTCAGAACGAATCTTGTTTGTAGCTATAACGATAAAGTGGTATGGTGGTCTGGTGAGCCGGGTTTCAGATGGGATAATCTGCTCCTATGCTGGTGAAGTTGAAAGAGGGGCATGTGATGTCTGCAGTGCTTCTTTTGCATGCCGGCGTGGCACTGATAATGCCCAGGGAGGATTGTCCAAATGGTCTTATATTGGACGAACTGGTGCTAAGGAGTGTCTGGAGGGGAGCCAATAGGAAGGCAGTGGTGGACAGGAAAAGGAGGAAGTTAAATTGAGAGATGAAGTGTTTACAGGGTGAGGGAGTACCCAGATATTAGGTACAAAGCAGAGAACCTATTTCGGGAAGATGGGGTGAACCTGTCCATGATGAGGAACAGGTTGTACATTTTGAATCTGAGGATGACCTATGATTAATGCAAATAGGAATAGGGGAAAGGGCAGAAATAACTCTTCTGGGTGCGGGGTGCTCTGCCATTTAAGGTACTGGTTGGGTTATGTTTCTGAGGTTATTAGATTGCTAAGGAGGGTGGTTAGTTCTGTTTGGATGGGCGGGCTAGTCTGGGGGATACAGGAGGCAGGAGGTGCCAGTGAAACGAGGGCACTTTGGTGGCACTGTGTGAAGATTGTGGAGCCTCCTGGCTCCAACGCCTTCTCCAACTGCCACTACTTGGTGTTTACGTTCTAAGTTGTGAGATAAACAAGGATTATGACATCACTTTTGTTTTAGTAACTTGAAGCAGATGTCACAAACTGACTTACAAAATGTTTCTCTTCTGAGTATTTAAAATGGCTGGATTCTGAGTATTTAAAATGGCTGGATGTGTAGTACTGGTATTTAGTGTGCTTTAGAGGGAAAGGCGCTTGATAACAAACATTCAAAGTTTTCATTAAAAGTGATGTCTATACATTTAAAAACACAGTCATGTGCTGTGTGGAATGTCCTCAACACTAGAGGCCAAATGACATCTAACAATGAGGGTGGAGAGATGTCTAAAAAGAAAGAGAAAGTAAGGGGAGGGCAGAAGGTAACAAATTAAGATACGAGGAAACAAAGCACATTGGTGAGCTCAGACTGCCCATGCTATTCTGGCTCAGGGGTGCCCTGATTGTGCAGAATCCAATAACATTTTTAAGGCGAAGAGCTAGTCATAGCAAGGACAGCATCTTTTTGCATTGGCCTGGAGAAAAGGGTGATATGGGGCAGGATACAGAACATGTGCACCAGCGCAAGTGCAATTTTGCATATCTCTGGCAACAGCCAGCTATGCAAGGCAGGGTGGAGTGACCCATCCCTGGGAAGTATCTTTGTCTTCAGAGGAGATAAAAGGAAGAAGGCTGAGGGAGAAAAGGAATGCAGGAGTGAAGCTGGGATTTGGCAGAGAACAGTTTCCCCCTAGAGTTCCTGAGGCAGATAATTTAACTGCCCATGCAAAGCTATGGTGATTATCTCCTCAATATGGAGACACATGCCCCATCTCATGTATTGCACATAGGGGACACCAGCATATGCTGACCAGAAATAGCATTGACCTGAACCCCTCATCCCCAGGGAGAGCCAGTCCCTTTTCACTGAATCCCGTTTCCCTTAGCTTGGTTTCGGTGCTGCAGGGAAACATCATGTCCTCCCTGTCCTCCCTGTGCCCCCTTCCCTCTCCTCTTCCAATGCAGGAGCCAACTATGGTTCAGAGGACACTTGTCTCCTGTGCTTAGAGACCGGTAGCAGAACCCATTAAACAGTGAACCATAGGATTGCACTATATGTTTGAGGCCCTCACAAACATTCCTGTAGTTGAACTAAGGGCTACTTTTACTGGTGATGACCGAAAGCGAAAAGTAAAGATGTGTTTGTTTGTTACTTTACTATACTTGTAAGGAACTAGTTGACACAACTTCCTAGTGAGGACCCAAGTAGGGCTCACTATGGAAGAGACACACAGGGCTGCATTGACCATGTTGGACACTAATGTGTTTTTTTGACTCTTTGCTATGTGGATCATCAGTACATATGTGTCAGCACTTAGAAAATTCTGCAGTGAAGATTTGGCGCAGTTACAAAAGCATAATAACAGAACATAACTCATATTTCACCTATAAGCATAAACCTAAAATATAGCGGCTGCATGACAACAATGTCACTAGGAGCAGTGATGAACCTTTTAAGCAGTCACCTATCTAGCACAATGTATTCATTTGTTATTTGTAAGATGGCACAAACGATTTAATAGCCACTTTAGGGGGGTGAAAACAAAAAGGTGATGAGGAAGCAAACAGGAATTACAGATCCAAAGGGAGGACAAGGGGGCTTAGCATTGATGTACTCAATTGGGATGCCTCTACAGATAAGCAAACACACTATATTCCCAAACCTAAGGTGCAGAGGCGTTGCTAGGGGGGCTGAGGGGGCTATAGCCCCGGGTGTTTTGGTTGGAGCCCTGGATAGAAGCTCAGGGGCTACAACCAAAAGGCTACCTAGCCCCGAGTCCTGACATAAACGTAGCCCCAGATCTTTTCCAGACCTTATAACACCCATGCTAAGGTGAACGGAAAGAAGGGGGGTAAGCAGAAAAACCACGGTGAGGGACAGACACAAGTGGCTGATGGTTCATTGAGATAAACACGTGTTTTCAAGTTACCAAAATGGATCCCATGTACATCCTGCCTGGAAGAGTTCTCAGTCTAAGACTTGGTCAAAGAGTTTGATGTTTACCTTTTTATACACATAGGGCCCGATTCATGGGTTTGTGTCGGCAGTGCAAAGTCACTCTTCAGCAGTGCAAAAGTCATTTTGAACCGCGCAAACAATTCCATGAATTGGACCCATAATTGTAATTAAGATTTTGAGAAACATTTTAGCTGGAACATGTTTCACATTCTCATACAGTAAGTACCAACTTGGCGATAAAGCAGCAGTAAACATGAATGCAGGGTATGCTTTTTAGTAGCATTGCTCTAGAAATGAGGAGAAAGGTTACTTGAGGAGGAGACGGAGGATCAAGATAAAGTGGAGTGCTGAACTTCAGTCCTTCCTGGAAGATGTGCATTGCATGTGAGAGCATTGCAAACACAATGAAAGGACGCACATGAATTAGATCAGTGGAAGATGAAAATACATAAGTGGGAGTGCAAGGAGATGAGGGATTGTAATATAAGGGCAGTTCTAGAAGTGTACCAAAAAGAGTAGTGGAACTGTGACACCAGCGCAGGCTAGAGTAGACAGGAAAGGAGCAAAGTTTAACACGTTTTTCAAGGGTTGCAGCCATGCTGGTTGACAGCCAATTACGTTGAGACAGATTTCAGTTTAGCTGTAACTGCTATCAGCTTGTAAAGTGGAGGCGTGTGCTTTAACTTCATAAAGAACAGTTCCGGAATGTTGGAAATGGGTGCAGAAAGTAGTGGACCTGTTAACAGTCAAAAATAAAAGTAGTGGAACGCCGCTCCCGACCGTTCCGGCTCACTTCGAGCACTGTCTAATGGGGACTGGATTAAAAACATGCACCTTTGAGGCATGGACGGCTTGTCCATAATGGGCAGCAACCTAGCATCCATCCACGAGGGGTGGACTGACCCATAGGGTACTCCGGAGATTTCCCGGTAGGACTGTACACCCTGGGCCTCTTTTGTGTGATATTTCCACATTTTCCCATAGGAAAACGTTTGGTCTTCCTGAAAATGCGTACTACGGGGCCACTTTGAACATTATTTCCAGGACCTCTTTTGCTTCCCAGTCCACCCCTGCTTCTGCCCATTATGGAGGAGCTGTCAAAAGTAGAAAGAGAGCAGCACAGAAGAGTGTTCCCTCTGCCGTGTGGAATCCCGAGAATCAACACATGCCTAATAGGCCATGCCTGACTGGGGCATATATCTCTCCCATCCAAGTATGGCCTGATTGGTTTTCTGGCTGCATAGGCGTTGCTATGGGGGGGAGGGTTAAGGGGATATACCCCCTGGTCTTTTGGCTGTAGCCCCAAATAGAATCTCGGGAACTACACCCAAAAGGCTTGCTAGCCCCCAGTCCCGACATTTCCGACATCAGCGTAGCCCCGGGTCTTTTACAGACCTAGAAACACCCCTGGTGGGCCATTGCAGGGAGAGGGGGGTGGGCTCCTGCACAGCCTCTTCACATTGCACTGAACGTAAAGCATCAGGGCGTTGAAGTTTCAGAGCCCATGACATGCGCAAACTGCATGTCTGGTGCTCTGAAACTTCATTCCGAGCTGATCCTGTTCCTAAGGGTTTGGAGGCGCTCTGAGGGATCCTGGAGGGAGAGCAGAAGAGGGACCAGCCAGGACTGCAGGTAAGATATGACAATGGTGCGTCAGTGGCTGTGTGCATGTGAGAGTAGACTGTGTGAGAGTCGAGGGGAGTGCAGGTGTCCGTCTGTGAGCATGTTTGTGTGTGTCCGATTATTTATGTGTTTTGCACGTGAGCACGTGTTTCTGTGGGCCTGATTTACAACACGTTTTACAATGGGAAAATTCCATTGAAAACGCTTTGTAAATCAGGCCATGTGCGTATATGTTCGAAGGCGTTGTGTGCCTGGGGCAAGGTCAATTTTATTGCTGCCTCATTAACTAGAAGGTGACCTGTCCACGACCCATGCACATCAAGAGTGACTAAAAAAAAAAGATTGCGCTGCATCCCTTCAATGTATGTTCTGCTGGCAATGGTAATGCCAATGCAAAACAGAACGAACCATAGGTGTCAAGTATTGGCATGCAGAGTGCAAATGCTCATTCCTTATCAATGGGGGAAGGGACCTTGCTCTGCCCCCCCCCATCCCCCAGGGATGAAGTTTTTTGTTTCAAGTTTCTGACTATGCACTATACAATAGTTTAAAGGAGATTGTGCGCTGTAACTGGATATGAAACAATTTGGGCTATCAAGTCCTGTACATGAACTGTACTGTTGGTAATGTATTGATTTGGAGATGAATTAGAGGTCCACATCTGGTATAAATTGAGGTAGGAACTCTAAAACTGAATGATGAAAAGGTAGCTCAGCAGGTTGAGTGACTGTCGCTGAGATGTTGCCTGTTCAGAGCTGCCTGTGAATCCTATTTATCTGCTCATTTCTTCTGAAGAAAGTGCTGCAATATTCCCCATTGCTGTTTGTGGAAGGGTTGGGTGTGTCTTCAGGATGCAGGTGAGGGAATTTCTCACCCCCGGGATGTGGTTGCTTGTCCATTATGGCGGAGGGGGTACAGACCTGCCAGTACACTGGTCCATTATGGAGTAGCAGAGCCGGTCCAGTGTAAACACTGCACACACACTCAGCTGCGCACTCCTATCCTGGTTTAAACTTACAACATTTCTGTTACCTAGAGCACATGTCAAATGTATGATGAAAGGACCGGGGTGTTTTTTTTCACCAGCCTTGGATGGCACTTGGGGATGCAGTCTGGCCAATTACACCTTGGAATGTGCATAGGGGGTGTCCCTGCACATTCAGACTGCATGGGCTGGTGGGTTAGCAGTACTCCTGCTCCTGTGCACATGGCACGGATGCCGAGGGCTTCCGTGGTCCCTGGGAGGCTGCTGTGTGGCTTGGAGTAGAGTTCGAACAGGGGTTAAAGATAAAAAAGAAATGATTGTGTAAGTGTGTGTGTGAGAAATGAATGAGTATATGATGCATGGGTGGCTGCACATATACATGGGCGAATGTATGGTGTATGAGTGCATAAGTGAATGCTGTGAGAATGAGCAAATTAATGTTGTGTGAATGTGTGTGGTGTGCGATTGTGTGTTTGTGCCAGGTCACTGATTTTGGGGGGGGGGGGTGGCTTGAGAAGGGGATGAGGATATGACGGCATCATGGGATTTTGTAATGATAAAAGTAAGCAGATGTGTTATTATATGGCTAGACTGGTGTTTTTGTGCAGTCATTCTAGCTATTTCCTTGCCATGGCATTTTTTTACTGGGCAATTATGATAATGCAAGCATGTTATGTTTTATGTGGCTAGACTGGCAATTTGGTGCACAGAGTCTAGCCATTTCTTTGGCATGCCAATTTTTACTGCCAATCTTAGATAAAGCAAGCATGGTTATTATTACGTGGCTAGACTGACATTTTGGTGTAGCCAGTTTGGACATGTTTTCACATTGCGGGATGGCATTTTTAATGGCAAAGCCAACAAAAGTATGTTCTGATGTAGGGATAGTGCCATATATTGGCAGAACCAACATGGAGATGTTTTCTTACAGTATCATTACTGGCATTATGCACAAAGCAAATATGAATATGTTCTTATATCAGAATTCTGGCATATATTTTGGGCAAAGGCATCATGAAAATGCATTGGGAAATCCTCCTGTTCGCTCTTGGTGACTTTCATCTTTTGGATTTTTCAAGCGTTACCCTACAGAACCAAATGCAAACTGTCTGGATGTGTACCCACTCTTCCACTTAGGTTGCTGTAAAATGCACAATTTTAATCCATTAGTCAATCATTTTCCCAGAGGGAACCTAACACTCCCACACCCGCCCCCCCAAACACCTCTTGGATGATTCTACGCGTGTTCTCTCTGGCATTTTTATGGGTAATATTTACACCCCTCCAATTAAAAAAATTCACCAGCCGTGACTGCTGTGAGGAGACACGAGAACAAGCCAAATAACAAGAATTGTGTTTATGGAGCAGAGTGTAGAGGAAGTTGTGTTTGATATAGTGAGTATACACGTGGACCCATGAAAAGGCAATTAGGTCAAGTATCTGCATTGTCTAAAGAAGTGACACTTATCTAAGCTAGCATGCGATTGGGCCCATCTGTCTGATTGTTTAAAACTTGAATTATGTGAGCTGAAAGAAATAGGTTTATATTTGCAGCACCTTCGAGTGAGCTATAAGAGAAATACAACGATTTTCAGAAAGAAAAAACAACACATTGACACTGTTTTTCCCTCAAGGGTCAAAATTACCTGAAAGCAACAGAACGCGGCAAGAGTTGTATTTTCGTGTGAAGAGAAGTTTGGTGTGCATTTTATCGAGTGTATTTATTGGGAATAAGTGTCTCTTTTTGACAGTGAGTGAACTATGACAAGTTAATTGCATGTGTGTGAGACAGATGGAACTGTGAGATGCTTCCGGGTATTTCTGTGTCCCATTTTAACGCTGCACTTAGAAGCATGTTTTTTCTGAACAGTATTGTTGCAAAATGTACAAATAGCTGCAGTAGAATTTAACCATACTTCTATTATAGAATATTGAGCAGCACACATTTGTTAATGTGGCTAACAGGAGGAGATTCCAATCTACGACTTAGCAACTTTTGGAATTATGCATCATTTAGGGCTTACAAAATCGGCAACTAAACAAGCTTTTAATTGACAGAATCACACCTGGCCAGCTACATGCAAGCTCACATTTAATATACACATTCATACAAATATCACACAACAAAAAAGCCACACTGATAAACAGACACAAACACTCTCAATCCCACAACGTCGATTCAATTCATACTTACTGAGAGTGAATGAGTAGATGAGTAAGTGACCTAGCACACATTCATACTTACTGAGAGTGAATGAGTAGATGAGTAAGTGACCTAGCACACATTCATACTTACTGAGAGTGAATGAGTAGATGAGTAAGTGACCTAGCACACATTCATACTTACTGAGAGTGAATGAGTAGATGAGTAAGTGACCTAGCACACATTCATACTTACTGAGAGTGAATGAGTAGATGAGTAAGTGACCTAGCACACATTCATACTTACTGAGAGTGAATGAGTAGATGAGTAACTGACCTAGCACACACTCATACTTACTGAGAGTGAATGAGTAGACGAGTAAGTGAGCTCTGGCACACATTCATAGTGACTCAAAGTGAGGCCAGCATTGCCTGTGAGTCCGTTTTGTGAGTGAAAATAAGCCTGGTGAGTGGGAAAGTAAATGATGTAAGTAAGGAGCACACACACACAAACACAAAGGCACACACACGCACATGCTCAACACAATTATTCCCCAGTCACACCAAATGCTCTCACTTTGGCTTAAAGATAAAAAGCATGAGTGAGTGAACTACGAAAATCGCAATGATTCAGAGTGAGTGAGAATGTGAATGTGTAGATTTGGTACGCAAATGAGTAAATGATATGTAATAAATGGTAGACGCACCCACTATTTTACTCACTCATTTACTAATGTAATGTGTAAAAACAGTCTAGCTGTATCACAGAACACAAACATGATGTGTATGTTGGCTGGCCATAATTAGGAAAAGGATATGAGAGAATTGGACCATATCCAGTGTGCCAACCCTCGGTGTTTAGTTAAAGAGAGTTATATTCTCTTTCTGATTTTTATTTTCTCTCGGAAATTAATACAATGGTGTGGCCTGGCAGCAGAACCTAGCAGTGACTGATATCCACTAGTTAGTCATTAAGTATGAACAGATAACATGGGTATGTTACGTTACTTATGCCTAGCCTTTTAGTTAAAGCAGAAAATCTACAAGTAAATCTTATGAATAAATAGTTTATTGGTTCTAAACCAAAGCAGATTTGTAATGGTTAGAATGGTGCCAGCATACTCCAGTTGGGGGCACGTGCAATTGTTTTGCCCTCACCTGGGCTTTCTCAAGTCACACTTACAGTTATGTGTGCGATACAGTATTGTGTATGTACTTCAATTAGTACAATCCTGCACATACTTTACACATAATACATAATTCAAGCAAATTAGACGTTTTTCTCATATTAATCATGCATATATATTTCATACATAAACGTGCATTTTATTCTGAGCAACTGATATTCAAACGGACATGCTTAGTAGCCCGTTTAAGATCAGATTGGAATCTACTGTACCTTCTGAGGCCAACACCTTATCATTTTCATAGTTTATGAAGCTATTCGGTAATGATTTCACAGTGATCCCGATACTTTAGTGCATTTTGGTGCAATTTCTTATGTATTCAGGGATTCTCATGGGACCATTAGTTTATCTTCTTGGTAATAATCCCAAGCATTCCTTCATATGATCTGCTTTAAATTACAGAAATGTTCTTGTTGGGGTCATCTTCTTAATACTACTTCCAAGTACTCGTCATTAGGTTTGTCTTAGGATTGTTGGATGGTTCTTGTTGGGATGGGTTCTTTCAGGATGGCGGCACTCCACTTGTTGCTTGGTGAAAAACTGCACTTATGTATTTATGAATTTAAATTACATATGTATGTATGAATGTATCCCTGATCCTATGTTTCACTTAGCCCTGCGCCGCATGCCCACGCCTGGGCCAATTTATCATATGGACTCTTGATCCAGCCTGGAATGATAGCATCAGAACATTCACTGCCAGTGGTAACTCTCCTTTTCCTGAACAAACTACTCATTACTGCAAACAGTACAAAACCTCTTTATATCTATATATTTTTTTTTTCTTTCCACACTGCAATCACTCCCACAAGCAGGCACACACCAGCAAAAAGGAAAAAAGAACAGCTTAACACAGGTCAACACTCACTGCCAAATTACTTTCGCTTGTAAGGCAACCGAAGCCTATCTACGTTCAAACAGATTCTTGAATATTTGGAACAATTCATCACAAATATCCTGTTTGTGACGCCAAAATGTATTGCTCTCCCAGAGTGCACGGACAGTCATAGGTCACCAGTGCAATTACAGAGCCAATACTTTGAACGCAGGAAGACGCAATAACTTGCAACCACACACTCTTAGAAAATAATGAACACTTATACGGCTATTTATTCAAAGCTTAGAAGCAACCAGTGATAACATAGACATAAATCACAGAAGAAACAGAGAATTCAAAAGAAAATACATCACCGTGAGCGTAACTGGATTCCTCATCTCACCAGAAGCGACTGGAAGACCCCGATAACAGCCAGGCTGAGAGCACAACAACCCACAGGTATGCCGGACGGAAGCGTCCCCCCTCCGGCTGAAGTCTCACCTGACCGCTCAGGGGTTCCGCATACATGCACACTTCAAAAAGGGGTGGCAATTTCTCGAATCTTCTGGCAACGCACTTGCGCATTGATGAGCATTGTTGGTTGCCAGCTGGGTCCACCGACAGTAACCTCAAGGAACAAAGTGCCTCCCTCCTCTAAAAACAAGCACCACGGAAAACAGTCCCATAGCTCATAATAAGACATAACAAAGTTAGCTTTCCCAGCAGAAATGTCCTTGACTGCATACCAGGTTGGGAAAGCATGTTTTCTTCAGCATCGTGAATCTAGCTCTCATCAAAATGAGTACAGCTTTTCACTGCGGCATGAAGTAAATAACCATCATGGCTCCGAGCGCTCCCAGAATGCACTGCGCATCAGCACCATGTTTTAGCTCAAGCATAACAATTTCACCCTGTAAGCGATATTCAATCAACGCTGCAGCCAAGTCAATGCCTAGTCTGGGATGCTGAGGAAAACCCTTATTAATGTATTTTCATGTCTAGTTCAGTACTCTGGATGACCACCCTTGTATAACACCCCCCTCTTAGAATCCCCCTGACCCCACTGAGCCAAGAAGTAGGTTTGTTTTGCAAATTAAAAGGTTTATTTGAGAATTTAAACAATATATATATATCACACTTTATAATAAATTAATATCTGACAGTACACTTAGACATATGATGTTGATCAACAATGGGTAATCTGGCACTAGCACACTTCTTTACAATCAATGAGGAGTTAGTAAAGGATGGATAAAGTAGCAAAAATACTTTTATAATTTCAAGGTAAAAGCAATGAGGAATAAAATGCAGTACAGAAATACTTGATATGATTTTAGCAAAAGATAAGATAATCACTTTTTCTCTGGCAATTCACCCCGCTCCCCTATGCAATGTAAGAAATGGAAGGAGATGGGAAGAGGAGCACACAGTTCTCAGGAATGCAACCAAATACAATACGAATTTCAGTTCCCCCACCAGCAAGCTTAGAGGAAACAGGTAGGAGTTTGAAACACAGGCCCAAAATGCTTTTAAATGTGATGGCAATGGATGGGAAAATGTGCCAACTGATTTTAATTCCCTCTAGAGAGAATGGAGCTGCTATTTTGACAAGTGGAGAAATTGAGCCAAAATCGCAAATCGCAGTAAATTTCCTAGCCCAAACGGTTCCAGAGATTCAGACGATTAAATAAAGGTCGTTTTTCGGATTTAAAGTAAAACTCAAAATGACAGGTGACAGCTTGCAGCTTCAGAATTGCCGGTGACAGTTGTGCAGCTTTACAAATGACAGATGATACAATTTCTAGGAGGCTGTTCTACTTAGGTTAAGATAGTTTGTATTAGATTATTTTAACTGAGATTGGTTCTGCACAGTTCTGCTAGGTACTCACAATATACATTTGAAATAGACCTCGCCACGGATCTGGTCAGGTTTTGGACTGGACTCGGTTCTGGTCTCGGCACTTCACAGTGATCTGGGTAGCTCTCTGGTTCTGCTCACAGCGGTCTGGGTCACTCTGGATCTCTGGTCTGGTCTCTGGCAATTGTTCTTGGCAAAAGAATTCAAACAGCTCACCCGGCTGTGGAATAGTTTGCAAATGATTTTAAGGTTGCTGAGGCCTGCTGAGAAGAGTTCTCAGTGTGTGGGTTTAGGCCCTTGCTTTAAGTTCTGAAGTAAAGTTCTGGTCTTTGGAGATTGATGGATTTGAAGTTTGGATCTCTGGATGTGAAGTCGTCGGTCAGCATGCTCCGCAGCAAATGGAATTGAATGTCCCTACCTGTCCCAGCAGTCTCTTTTTATGTGTTTTGAAAATGGGTGTGTGCCTGGGCCCAGCTAAGCCTGCCCCTCTCTACTTGTCATTGGCCCAATTCTCCCCTCTCCCATGAGTGGGGGAAGGAAATGGATTGTCATCATGATGAGGTCTGTTTATGGGTCAGAGGATCCTCCCCTGGTCAGTTTGCCCACAAATCTATATTTGATTCAAATACATCTTTCCCAGATTTACAATTTGTTGAAATTACATGTGCACATTATATATTCCTTATGGTCCATGCTTGTCCGCCTCTGATCTTCCTGGGGGCTTGCATTAAAAAATTACAACATTTTGCGCTTTTTAACTGGTTTTGCAATATCGGACATTTACCCAAAATTACACACATGTGCGCAAGGAGTATGGACATTAATTGATGAAGTGTCAGATTTTTAACATGCAGACATTTGGAGTGAGACCCTATTTTCCACTAGCAACCCCCCAGAATTCACCACAGGGTCCTAACGCCTCTCAAAATGTTCACAGAAAAATCACACAAATAATGATATTACTTATATAATTCTGACAAGTCCGCACTACGAGTTAGCTATCTTTTTAAAATTATGCCCTGGTCAAAAAGGGGTGTGGCTTCCCACATCACAGGGTGGAATAACTGGTTTATCCACTACCCCCAAGCCAGCTTGTTCACAGAGGCACAGCTGCCCCCCAGTTTCTCCCAAGAGGAAGCTATTTTACGACGCCCCCAATATAACATTTGCCTGAGTCAAGGAAGTTGCATTGTTCTGTTCTTTCCAGTTCCCAGGTGCTCCACCCCTAATCTAATCAGAGAGGCGACAACTCCTTTTGGCAAGGGGCAGCAGCATGCAGTAGGCCTGGGAAGAGTGGCTGAACAGGTTTCTCCTGTCGGGGGTAGTTGTCAGGTAGAATCCAGTTTCATTAAGCCAGGTTTCAGCTAAATGTCACTTTTTGTTCCCAGTTTTCTACATTCAAATCAAACTGACAATGTTTACCTATACATTAAATAATTACTCACTTCAAGTCATTTCAGAATACGGTTTTACATTCTTCCACCTCTTAGCAAGTCTTTCCTTGGTCTGGTTTTGTTTCATTTGTGCAGTTTTACACAAAAGTCTGATGGTTTTAAAACGCCGGCTTTCTGATAGTGATGAGTACTGGTAATGCAACCATTTTTGGGATTAAGAAAATGAATTCCCCACAGTTCTGAGTTGCTTTTTTTTTGGCAATCAGCATTGCCATTCCCAATGGTTTCAGGCTACTGTGTGTGTAGCCCAATGGTGGTTTTAGGCAGTGCCCTCCTGTGCTCACAACATAGGCAAAAATGGGTGGCAGCCTATTCTTCATGTTTTCCCTGTGCACTCTCTGGGGAGTTCTGGCCATCATGATGTTTTCCATGCCAGTACTGCACAGTTTTATTGTAGGGCTTGGATGCATGGGTAAAAACATACCACAACCCTTGGATATTTATCTTCCATAGCCAGTGGCAGAGGAGCCGGTCTCTGAAACCGACGAAATATTAAAACTAATTTTGGGAATACATTGAATACAACAACAAGAAGCTATTATAATAGCTAATATAAGGCAAGTACAAGCAGAAGCGTAACGTAGTGTACCCCCAACATCAGGAATCCATGAAAATAACCAATCCCACCAATTCCCAGTATGATCTTGGGACACTTGAGAAATGAGATCCCTCAAACCTCTAATATGACTTTCAATAGATCATGAATGGTCACTTAGATTGAAACAACACATACCTTCAACTGCGTTAGAACCTAAATTATGCTTTAGCAATAGATAATCAACAGCAGCTCTGTTTTGCAAAGCTGCTTTTCTAATAACTTTACTATCAAGGAGTAATTTTTCTAATGCCTGAGAAGTATGATTAAGTCCTTTGACTACTAAACATGTTAATTTGATCAAAGATTTGTAACCCCCAGCAGCTAATCCCCAAACTCTCACTAATGAAAGGGTCAATGCTAGAACCTCAGCTTCTGATAGCAAATGCACATGTGAATCACAATCGGGGGATAGACCCACAGACTCGAAAGTTGACCTTTTGCCTCAGGTTATCGCTGGGTGTAAAGGAAACATCATTAGTCCTAATCGAGTTAAGGCACATGGACCTCCGGAAATGTTAGCTGGAATATAAGTGTATGTGATGTTGCCACATGAAAAGAGCCATCCTGTTGGAAGTTTCACATGATTCAATTGACTGGCAGCTATCACTGTATGATTACAAGACATAGTGTTATTCATGCTGGTACATGTGCGTGGCACTCGCAAACATAATCGTTGCTTTCTTTTGCATTGCATGTCATAAGGTAGCACACATCACCTTGGGTTATATTATAGGTCATAACACGTGTCAAATTTCTCCATTTGTGATCTGTTTCCTGGCAAAATCTGCAGTACTCATAGACGGAAAAAGATTGCCTAATATCGGAATCTTGAACCAAAGAATCATTGTGCGTGACGCCGAAAATATGCTTTAGAACCGGAACTGGCGTCGGCACTGCTACTAAGCACACAGTCAATAAGGCTTCAGCATTGGGCACATCAATAAGGCAAAAGTGCGTAATTTTGAGCACCTGTTGTGTCAGATATATCCACATATTCTCTGTTTGGGTAATCATGGGAGAATGTTTTCGCGGTCCTGAAGATGCCTCTCGCATGACTGGCATCAAGGTTGTTTTCACTTGCGCCTGACGTGTTTGATGCATTTCACGAATCCAGGTTTTGGTCTGGCTGGCTTTTCGGCATTGGCATAAGGCTGCTTTTGGACATCATTACTCATCATTATCAGTTTCCCCTTGATCGCTGGCACAGATGTGACGTTTTTCGTTGGTAGCAGAATGCCGTTTAACTCTCCCAAATGGAGTGCATTTAGTCCCACAATTACACCAGCCAGACACAGGCTCTACAAGGCAAACCCAGAGAAGAGATATCAGTGTTGTACATCACTCTCTCAGGTAACATTTGTCTGCGGGCTCATATTGCTATTTCTTTCTACCGGGCTCCATTACTAAAACTACTTGGTCTTTTCCTGATGCAATGACATCTGCGGGCACTGGTGGGCCACTTCGCCTTTCCACCCACACCTTCGCACCCGGTACCATACTGTCTGAAGAGCCAAAACCATGATCCCCACGGGTAGTTAACACTGTAGGAGGCTAGCCCTTCTTAATCATGGACAACTTAACGGGAATGATAATCAATTGGGCCACCCGATCACCGTTGTGGATCGGTAACAATTGGTCCCCACTATTCATCAGGATGACTTTGATCTCGCCTTGGTAATCGGCATGAATTACCCTCCCAACACTTGAACTCCCTTCAATGCTAGGCCAGATGTAGGGGCAATCCATCCCATATGCTCTGGGGGAATTTGTACTCCAATCCCAGTTTCAATTACAACAATCCCTCTTGGGTCTAATCTGATTTCTTCATGGGAATGCAAGTCTACCCCTGCTTACTCTGGAGTCGCCCGATAGGGAGCTAAAGAACCAGGGGTAATTTCCCAGTACAATAGGGTTTCTCTGACTGAATCGGGTTGAATCTGTAAAGTAGGAGTCATTAGCCGCATCAAAGGAGTTTCATGCTCATTCACAGGCCTCTTGTTTAGTACTTGCACCGCATCAAACACACGATCACGCCAGCCTGCCAAATTGCCATCTCCAGATTTGCGCAGCTGTTCTTTCAACAACCCATTCATTCGTTCAATCAGCCCTGAAGCGGCAGGGTAATAAGGCACATGGTAAAGCCACTCAATGCTCTTTTCCTGACAATACTCCTGTATTAGTTTGCCTTTGAAATGTGACCCATTGTCACTTTGAATCTGCAAAGGCACTCCGTAATGTAATATGATCTAATCTAACAACCTGATGGTGTTCAGTTGTGTTGCACGCTTGCACGGCAAAACCATCATGTATCCTAAATATGTATCCACAATAGTGCATGCATACTGACAACCTTTACTGATTGGCAGGGGACCAATATAATCAATCTGCCAAATTTGACCTGGTAGTTTTCCTCTTCGCAATGTACCCCGAACAATCTGAGGGATTGGTCTATGCTGTTGGTGTTGGCACACTGGACATTGCAAAATGATCGTTTTCACTACCTCTAAAGGAATATTGATTCCTCGAGCTTGTGCCCACCTGATAGTGGCCTTTTCACCAAGCTGCCCACATTTCTGGTGAGCCCATTTGGCCAAACCCTCCAAATCGTCTTCCTGAACCTCCGCATCCACAGATGAAATCTTGGTGTGTTCATCCGCAATAGAATTAAACCAACATTCTAATGAGTCGGTGACACAATGCGCGTCCACATGATATACAGTGACTTCACTTTGTGATAACATTTCTGCAATATCTTGCCACAGTTATTTTCCCCACAACTCTTTTGAATGAATCTTCCACCCTTTCTTTTGCCAGGTTGGCAACCACCCTGCCAATCCATTTGCCACTCACCATGAATCCATGTACACATGACCTCGACCAGGGGTCTCTTGTTTCAATGCCTGGTAAACTGCGTTACTGCAAACACACTGCTCTTCCCTTTCCCTGATGTTGTCAAAATCTTTTTTGTCTTAGGATTGTACGACAATGCTTTCCAGTATCGCTCAGTTCCCACATATCGGGCTGAGCCATCCGTGAACCAGGCATGCTCTGTTTGCTCCACGGTCAAATCGCTGTAAGGTACTCCCCATTTCACGGGAGACTCGCGTTTTTCAGGCACTTCCGGTGGTATGTAATCTGAGGGCGGTATGTTGGCTACTTGCTCATGTAATTTTGCAACTCCACCCTTCCCTGATTTGGCTCTGTCTTGAATGTACCATTTCCATTTAATTATGCTGGCTTCTTGAGCATGTCCTATTCTATGTGTTTTAGGAGAGCTCAGTACCCATTGCATGATTGGTATTTCTGGCCTCATCAATACATCATGGCCCATCGCATTTGCTCGGTATCAACAAGGGCCCAATAACATGCCAGCAACTGCTTCTCAAACAGAGATTATGAGTTACCAGCATCGGGCAACTTACGACTCCAAAACCCCAATGGCACACGTTTCCTGTCCTGTTTCTGCCACACACTCCAGTTAGCATAATTGTCTTGTACAGAGGCATTCAATTCCACTTCGCCTTCCTTCAATGGCCACAAATCCAGCACCTGCTGCACGGTGTCTTTCTCCAAATCAAATGCTTTCTGCTGATCTTCCCCCCACTGAAACTTATATTTCTTGCGTGTCACTTTGTAGAGGGGGGCCAATATCTGCCCTAAATGGGGAATGTGCTGTCTCCAAAACCCAAACAGCCCTATACACTGCTGAGCTGGCTTTTTGTTCATTGGAGTGGTGAATTCAAGTATTTTCTGTCGGGCTTTTGGCACCATTTCTCGATGCCCATGAGGCCACTGAATCCCTAGGAATATCACTGTTTCAGCTGGGCCTTGAATTTTATTTGGGTTAATCTCCCACCCTTCCTTCTTCAATCCTTCCATTATGACATTTAACTGGCTTTGCACACCGTGCTCATCCTTGCCCTGAATCAAAATATCATCAATGTAGTGAGAGATTTGTATGTCAGGTTTACATGGTATCTTGTCTAAGTACTCTGCCACCAGCCGGTGACAGATAGTCGGGCTATGTATGTACCCCATAGGTAACCCCTTGTAAAGGTGTACTGATGCCCGCTCCAAGAAAATGCAAACTGCTCTTGACACTCTTCAGCAATTGGCACAGAGAAAAATGCATTGGCTAAATCTACCACTGCATACCAAGTCCCCTCAAACTTTTGGACATTCTCAATCAAGGTAATGGCATCTGGGACTGCGGGCACTAAGGGAGGAGTGTGTTCATTCAACTAACGGTAATCCACCATCATCCTCCACGACCCATCTCCCCTTTTTAATAGGCCAGAGAGGATTGTTCCATGTGGTGGTGATAGGGCGTAACACACCCGCCTCCACATACTCTTTGATGGTGTCTGAAATTTCCTTGTGCCCCCCAGGAATGCAGTATTGCTTCATTGCTACCCGCTTGGTTGCCACAGGCACTTGCACTGGGGCATCTTCAATTTGCCTATGGTAATGGGTGTGCAGTTCAATGCACTCACCCCAAACTGGTACGTTTTACCTCCAAGTCCCAAAGTCAACCCTTCCAGAATGTCAAAGCCAATTATATATTCAGTTATCGGGACAATCAACACTTGGTATTTCTGCCTATTCAAATGGCCTATTTTCATCTCCACTTTCGTTTGTACTGCGGGGGTCTCCTTTCCCCCGAGACCTGCAATAGTAAATTGTTTGCCTTTAGCCCTAGTCAAATTTCGAATGAGTGTGACTTGACTCCACCTCTAGCGTTGCACTCACCACCTTCCTCAAATCAGCGTATGCTGGCTGGTACGGGGAAGGTGTCCCCATAGACCCTTCTTCTTGTTCCTCCTCAGGAGGAGCGGAAGGTGAGGTGTCCCCCTGTGGCTTGGTTACTACCTGTTTCTTAACCTGTTTATAGCGCTCTTTAGCTGCAAGTCCTCTTTTTTTGTATAATTCATACATTACTCTGGTTTCAATGCCATCAATTTCTTCTTGTGGCACACCACTTTTAACAAAGCCAGAAACATGTGCTTTCGGGACACTCAGGAGTCTCTACTATCTTGCCTCCTGCCTTCGGTTCTTCTCTCACTGCGCCCCTCAGCCTCCCCTGGCTTGTCATCACTCTTGTCCCACTCCCCTCAATCTGCCAGTTGCCGAATGGCATCCACTACCTCATCAGTGGGTTTGCCCGTCAAACCTACAAGCAAAGTCATAATGACACTTTTGTATGCAGGTGGTGCAGTTCTAATCACCATGTTTTGAGTTGAAACTGAGAGCGGCACGGCCCCCATGTGTCCTGGCATCATCTACGTGAATTGCCTCTTTCATAGCATGCTCTCTGACTTTTTGAATTTCCTCTTTCAATGTATACCACTTTATTTCCTCACTAGGCCAATCTGTGGCAATGGGGTATTTAAGGTTACATGCTTGGGCTGCTAGGTGCAACAAAGACACCTGTGAATTGTGACCATTCTCATCAGGGGGCGGCCCTGCCCTTAAGACCTCCTGTACATTGGTGTCAGTTGACAAGGGTAGAAAACGCGGTGAGTCTATGGAATCTACCAATAACCCTGCAGCGCTCCCATCTAGCAACCTCACCATCCATGTCAATAAAGGTTCCCCTGATTTTTGCCTCAAACGGGTAATGATTTCCCCAACCTCCTGCTGGTTGTAATCCTCCAGCGTGGTTAAATCCACCACTCCGCCCGCAGGATTCTGCGGGTGGGGTCCGGCTCGCCGTCTTCTAACGGTCTTAGCCGCCACTGTTTTCTGCTTAATTTCCATTTTGGGGTCGGACTCATTTGAGGAACTACTCTCTGGACTGGTTGATTCAAAAATATCACCATCCCACTTATCCGGGTCCCAGTCCACACCGGCAGTAGCGATTACAGCTGCCACCTTTCTTTTTTTGACCCCTCCCTGTCTTTTCCTATACTTATACCGGGATACTCTGACTGCTGCCCTCTCGGCCACAGCCTATGTGTCAGCCTTATCTTAAAAAAGTTTCATTTGAATCTGCTGCATTAACGCAGTCTGTCTTTCTGCAGCCAGCTCTCTTTCTAATCGCAAAACCTCATTTTTCATTTCTAAGTTCCTTTGATGTATTTTCCTATAAGCATGCAAAAGAACCCAACCTCGCCTACCTAATGCAGCGCATTCTCTGCCACGTTCTACTGGAACTTGTTGCAAGCACACCATTACATCAGACGGATCAGCATCTCCCAATCCCTGATCCCATGTTTCACTTAGCCCTGCGCCGCATGCCCACGCCTGGGCCAATTTATCATACGGACTCTTGGTCCAGCCTGGAATGATAGCATCAGAACATTCACCGCCAGCGGTAACGCTCTTTTTCCTGAACAAACTACTCATTAATGCAAACGGTACAAAACCTCTTTATATCTATATATGTTCTTTTCTTTCCACACTGCAATCACTCCCACAAGCACGCACACACCGGCAAAAAGGAAAGAAAAAACAGCTTAACACAGTTCAACACTCACTGCCAAATTACTTTCGCTTGTAAGGCAACCGAAGCCTATCTACGTTCAAACAGATTCTTGAATATTTGGAACAATTCATCACAAATATCCTGTTTGTGACGCCAAAATGTATTGCTCTCCCAGAGTGCACGGACAGACATAAATCACCAGTGCAATTACAGAGCCAATACTTTGAACGCAGGAAGACGCAATAACTTGCAACAACACACTCTTAGAAAATAATGAGCACTTATACGGCTATTTATTCAAAGCTTAGAAGCAACCAGTGATAACATAGAAATAAATCACAGAAGAAACAGAGAATTCAAAAGAAAATACATCACCGTGAGCGTAACTGGATTCCTCATCTCGCCAGAAGCGGCTGGAAGACCCCGATAACAGCCAGGCCGAGAGCACAACAGCCCACAGGTATGCCGGACGGAAGCGTCCCCCCTCCGGCTGAAGTCTCACCTGACCGCTCAGGGTTTCCGCATATATGCACACTTCAAAAAGGGGTGGCGATTTCTCGAACCTTCTGGCAATGCACTTGCGCATTGATGAGCAGCCGTTGGTTGCCAGCTGGGTCAACCGACAGTAACCTCAAGGAGCAAAGTGCCTCCCTCCTCTAAAAACAAGCACCACGGAAAACAGTCCCATAGCTCATAACAAGACATAAAAAAGTTAGCTTTCCCAGCAGAAATGTCCTTGACTGCATACCATGTTTGGAAAGCATGTTTTCTTCAGCATCGTGAATCTAGCTCTCAGCAAAATGAGTACAGCTTTTGACTGCGGCATGAAGTAAATATCCATCATGGCTCCAAGTGCTCCCAGAATGCACTGCGCATCAGCGCCATGTTTTAGCTCAAGCATAACAGTATGTATGTATTTAAGTATATATATATATATATATATATATATATATATATATATATATATATATATATATATATATATACACATATATATATATATATTTATATGTATATATTTACTTATTTAATAGGGTTTTCTAAGACACCAAAAAAAAAGCACAGCCACTTCATAGCAGCTTCAAGGAAAAGGAGTGGGGAAAAGATACCTGAGCTTTATATGCTTTGGAACCGTTCTGATCAATAAAGTTCAAGGGATAGGAAGATAGGAACAGGGAGAAGAGCATGGTAACACTCAGAGATGGTAAGTTCTGGAGAAAGGGGGGTGGAGTGCAGTAAATAACACAGGAGGTAACTGAATACAATGGATGAGGAAGGAACCGCAAGAAACAATGAGAGTATGCGAACAGCCTAGTAGTCGACTATCTTCATCCTAGGAGTCTACAAATAAACGTTTTCCCTATGCTTTTTAGCCTTTGTCGAGATTCCAATGGTCCTCCGCTGCCCTGATGAGTCTGGAGAACCATTATTCATACATGCTAGGTTTGCGCAAACAGTGTCAGACCTTTTTAACTGAGGGTAATACATTAATCAAATGTGTGTGGCTTCACCTAGCTCAAATATTATTTAGCATCTGCCACTGCCTATCTGCTTCCTTATTTTATAATCAATCAGACACTCCTGCATTAAACACAAATGTATCATGTCATTGGGATTTTATATGTTATGCATTTATGTGAATATGTTTAGATCTGGAGAGCTGGGTTTCTATTTCATGCAGTGGTACAGTTACGCGTCATCAATTTACTGCCACTCTCACATAGAACATGGGTAAATCCCTGGCATGCTCGCACCCTTTGGAGGAGTCCTCAGAGTAGTCAGTTTATATGTGACATAAATGAGAGTGACTGGCAATGCAAGTGATAAGGGACGAGAGCAGAATGGAGGTTGGTGGTTCATTGTCAGTGAATGAGTCAAAGCTTTCCTCGGCCAACCATGTTTCTGTTCTCGAATGCTTTAGTGAATTATGTTGGGCCGTGTATTGAAACGTTTTGTTTACCTAGGTGGTTGGTCTGATTCCAACTAATTACACGTTGGCAATAGGTGGCGCCTGCCCAGATAAAAGGGAGCCTCAGTGGCACATCAGGGTTTTCAAGGAAAGCATCTCAAATTGGACTAGACACCTGAAGATGGGCAGCTGAAATAAACCATTGGCAGCATTACCTCTTTAGCATAGAACAGGGATACATCCTTGGCAGGCCATGTCCTTTGGCCGAGTCCTTATAGTGCTTACATGATATGCAATTAACATTTTGGATGACTACCAAGAGATGTGATCGGGACGCATGTGACCATGCAGTTTTATTGCCATTCGAAGAGTAACATGTCTTTGCTCGGCTCAGATCTAGACAAGGATTATGGCCTTCAATGCGTGCTTTTAACATGTTTGATAAGAGTGACATGCCCCCAGGAATTACAACAGCACAAAAACAGATCTGTAGAGGGGATGAAGGTTTCCACCCTAGGACACTTTTTCAAAAATAATGTTCAATTTGGTGAAATTTTGAATCAGAACACATACATTTCTCTGGTGTATTTGGATTGCTCACGTTTTTTGTCTTTAAGCAATATTTTTAAATGTTGGTGGTACATTTTTTTATGTTGTTATTTTATTGTATTGTGCATCATAGTTTTTAAATAAAATCGTACACAGTACACACAATACTTGTAGAACACATTAAAATTCCAAAACTTCCCAAGTTTTCCAAACTGGAGAATACCACATTCATCAATTATTCCACTTTCATTAAAACATGTTGGGCCTCATTACAAGTATGACAGTAATTCTGTTACAGCCAACGTTACCGCTACGCCAAATCACAACCAACTGAAAAATTGGCAGAATCTCCCCTGGCTGAATTACCACTGGCGGAATTAACTCTGGTGGAAATTCCTTCACAAATTGGTGTAATTAGTGCTGGGGCTAATTCCATTGGCAGAAATACAGCCAAAAAACTAAAACCCATTCCTGCCACATTATAAGACCAAAATCAGCAGAATAATTGCAGAAAATCATCAGTAACAACACCAAAAACACATCAAAGTTACCTCCACCACAATAGTAGGGGTAAATGCATACAGGTGCCAGAAACCAAGGCACAGGTGCACCAGAACCATTCAGGAGGAACATAAAAGGGCCACACCTACCCCAAACACATCCAAGTAACATGAATCTACAAACAGACGTTGATTATGAGCGCCAGAACCTCTGACTATACATCCATCTACAGCAGCATTCAAGACCTCAGCAGGGAAGGAGACAGGCACCACATAGGTGCAGGAGACATGTGCTGCAGATGGCACCCATACAATGTGCCTGCCCATCCCATGGACACTGACAAATAGCCATTTAGTAACCCGATATTGATTGGACCGTCCCACCATCACAGAATTACTCACCCTGGTTCAGGCTGAACTACAGATTGTCATTGCAATCAAAACTGCCATCTCACCCCTGCTGAAGACTGTGTCAGTCTTACACTTCTGTGGTATGAGTGGATTCCAGCACACAGTCCTCTGGACACTGCATGGGATGTCACAGCCCACTTTCTCCAAGGTGCTGGACCAAGTCCTGGGGACGTTCATGAGGCATGCCCATCTGCACATCTCCATGTCATCATCCAGGAGCAGTAAAGGCATTTTTCTACACCATTACTCATTTCCCCAATACCATAGCGATATTGGATTCCACACATGTGGCACTGGTTCCTCCCTAGGCATATGAATAGACATTCCAGCATTCCAGACACAGGAAACAGTACCATTCCATGAAAACGCTAATGACATGTGATGCAGACCTCACAATCAGCCATTGCTGTGCCCGATACCCTGGGGATATCCTGGGGCCACAAATGATTCCATGATACCGAAGAACAGCACCCTACCAGCATACATGGAGAGACACAGAAGACACCTCACCCGGATTATGGGTAAGTATTAGGCAGACCTGATTGCCAAAGTCACTGTTGTAAACCTGGGATAGAAAAAAATAGTAGCAATGTGAAACAAATAAAGGTCTCATGAAGCAATAATAGAAATGGTCAGAACAGGTCTAGAACCTTGACTGATCCACCCTAGTACACAGACTGTAACCATGTGATGACACAGGGAATCCCCCATGCAAGGCAGTACAACACAATCAGGGCCCACCTCAAACCCTTGAAAGTATTGTCATGGTCCGTACATGGCATACTGCCACACCATAAGTGACAAGTGCTTTGCTGATGACATTGCATTGACAAATGCTTGATGACTGCCAACTCCTACGATGTGAATGACTGCAAGTGTACCATGTAGGCCAAGTTCCATCAACCTCAGTGCACAAAAGCACCATGCACAGGCACTGAGTTCAGTACATAGGGGTAAACACATCAGGACTCACACACTGCCATGTCTCACACAGTCTATTCATGTCTTGCAGGTGACGCTGGGTATCTGCAGTTACCATGGCTGATGACACCTGTGAGGAACCCTGGCACACCACAGGAGATAGCCTACAATGAGGGGCAGAGGAGGACCTGGTCATGCATTGAGCACACATTTGGATTACTGAAATCAAGATTCAGGTGCCGTCACCACACAGGTGGTGCCCTCATGTTCAGCCCCGAGAAAGTAGGCAAAATAGTAGTCATATGGGCAATAATGCACAACTTTTGCATATGAAGGAACACGGAAATGCCTCAAGAAATGGACCATTGCCCCCCTAGCTCAGATGAGGAAGACGTTGAAGGTCTAAACAAGTCACCACAGGACATATGTGTGGATATGACGTAAGGATGAATGGTCCGCCAGGACCTCATGGACAATTTCTTCTGACTTGGGACACATGCTGTCCTCAAAAGCAATAACTCATGGCTACTCCATCATCAGGCAAGACTGACTCCCATCGTAGGAGGTGTCGTAGCACTCATCTAGAAAGATTACCTAAAGGCCAGACAAATCCCATCTAACCCGGGTGACAACACGGATTCCCTTGCTATAAAAATCGCCCTTTCCCCCAATTCCACCATCACCATCAACCTGGTCTACCACCCACCTGGCCCACTATTGGAGTTCCAGGAGAACCTCACACACCTCCTAGCAGAAACCCTAACAATCATCTCTAAAAGCATCCTTGTAGGTGATCTCAACCTTGTATTCAATGACAAAAAGGACAAACCAGCCAAATCTCTCTCACTAGCCCTAAAGGAACTAGGCGTTGACCAAAAAATAAACTCACCCACACATAACAAAGGGTGCATCCTTAACTGGATAGCCGACCACAATTGTGAGGTCGACATCAGCTCCATCACCCCCACCCCCTGGTCCGACCATCACCTAATTCATTTCCTCATCCCTACCGCTACCACTAAGGCCAACAAGCCAAACCCTTGAACATCTGGCAAAAGTTACCCTCCACGCTATCCTCGTACAAAAAAATTACTTCACAATACAAAAAAGCTATAATTACAGCTAAATCAGCGTCCTATAATGAAAGAATTACAAATGCTAGCTCTGAATCCAAAGAACACTGCCATTTTCAAAGAACTTACCACACCAGCTACCAAATCTCAAGATATCGTCAAAGACCAAACCTGGTGTAACACAATACAATCTGCCCTATTAAATAAAATCGAACTCTTACGAGAAAAAATCAAGGCGCATTACAAGAACTTGTCACAGCACATTAAACTAACCACTAGCACAGATCACATGACCACCTCCAGCACAGTGCCCCTGACCACCAAAGTCCCCATAACTCTGTTCAAATGCAGGGAAATAACGGAACGAGAAGTTATTGAGATAATGAACAGGAATAAACCCTTCAACTGCAAAGGAGATCCCTGCCCAGCTAAATGAATTATGGACTGCGCAGAAACACTTGCCCCATTTCTAAAGTCCTTCATTAACGCCTCCTTCAACTCCAACACAGTTCCAGACAGTCTAAAAGAAGCTTGGGTGCACCCCTTTCTAAAAAGGCTACTCTGGACCCAGAAATTGCAAATAACTATAGGCCCATCACCACCGTGCCATTCTTGCTCAAGATCCTGTACAACGGTGCCTACACAGAAATTTAGAAATATCTAAAAGCTAACCACATCTTAGGCAAAAGACAGTTAGGCTTCCGACCAGGACACAGGACTGAGTCAGCCTTACTTGATTTAAAAATACAACTCGGTGACATCATGGACAAGGCAAACCAGCACTTCTCCTCCTTCTGGATCTGTCCGCTGCCTTTCACCTTGTCAACCATGATATCCTAGGCATGCACCTAAAAATGAAGCACATTTCTCTGCAGAAGCCATCGCCTGGGTGGCCTCCTTTCTAAACAGAACACTCATGAAAGTCTTCTCAGACACATATCTGCCTCCCCCACTACTATCCATTGCGGTGTCCCTCAGGGCTCATGCACAGCCCCTGCACTCTACAATATATTCACCCTCCCTCTCTTCAATGACCTCGACTGCCGCAACATAGCATACACCAACTACGCTGACGACACTCAGGTACTACTCCCACTAACTGGGACCTATGAAGAAGATGCGGCAGCCCTAACCAAAATCTACTCAGCCATCAGACCTGGATGGCTGCCAATGGCCTCTGCCTAAATGGGTACAAAACAGAGATCCTCTTAGTAAGTACTAGCGAAACTCTCAATAAACTACCACTGCAATATAAAACCTTCAACATTCACAACTCCACCATCACAGTCTCTACGACTGTCAAAACCCTAGGTATCTACCTAGACGCCTCACTATCCATGTCCCACCAGGTCAACGCCAGAGCCTCCTCTGCCGCACTCACCACCAAGGTGATCAATGCAGTTAAGCCCTTTCTCTCCACAAAAAACTGCCTATCCATCGCCAGAGCCACAGTGGGAACTAAATTGTATTACTACAATGCCCTATTCCTAGGCACCTCTGCAATAAATCTAAAAAAACTCGAAGTCACTCAAACTAATGCACTCCGGCAGCGCTGAGCATTCCCGAAAGGGAACCTATCTCTCAAGCCAGGAAACAAGCCAATTGTCTACCGGTAAAGGAACATATACTCTTCAAATCTATGGCCATCACACACAGATGCCTCTCATACGATGCCCCACCCTACCTTTCTGAAAGAATCACCCTCAATTCCTCCAACAGACCTACCAGATCCTACCTCTCCAATCAGATCTATGTACCCACATTCAAAAGAACCAAAGCGAGAGAGTCCAGTTTCCAACACCTCGCACCTAAAAACTGGCATGCCTTGCCTACCACACTAAGGAATGAAAAATCATACATCACCTTCTGCAAAACCCTAAAAACCCTACTGTTCTGCTAAATGTACATAATTAGCCTGCATAATCATGCTATTGCACTGTAACCATAGCAACAGCAAAATACACGCTTTTTCTGTGTCATCATCTGATTTCTGTCTTTGCTACTGTGTTCAATACTGTCTCTACTATTGTATTCAACACTGTTGTACTACCTATGTAAGTTAAGCACTCTTTAACATCACCACAATGCCCCAGGACCGCTTGTGTGCTTTATAAATGTAAATAAATAAAATTAAAAAAAATACACATGTCTCAACACCATTGATCATGATTCAATTGTGTTTATTCATGTAAACAAGGAACCCCCAACACATCCCCATCACCCTTCCCAACACCATCACCCACCCCACATCTCAGACCCAACATCACTCACCCCACAACCCAGCCTCAACGCCGTGACCCACCCCACACCACAGTCTCAGCACCATAACCCACGCCACGCCACAGCCCCAACACCATCACCCACCCCACACTCCAGCCCCAACACCAACTCCCACTAGCACTTCCACTTTCCCCTTTGTCCACAGGCTTTGCAGCATGTGGTGCATGGCGCTGTGACAGCTTGGTTTGGGTGCTCATCAATGACCCCTCAGTAGGAGTAACAACTTTGCTAACTCCCCTGCATTCTTCCCCAGAAATGTTCCATGGTTAGGTGAATGGCTCTGGCCATGGCCTCATGGCAGGATGACAACTGTTTTGCCAACTCTCGCACCTTCTGGCTTGTGAGACACCGGCTGGCATTGCTGCGCACCGTGTTTCTGCACAGATGGTCTATGGACCTGGACAGCCGTCTAGAAGCCCCCAGAATGCAATCCTGTATAGCCTGTGACTGTCCCATTTGTTCTTGGTCTATGGCATGCATCTCTTCCCGCCTCTGTTCCATCCCCTCTAGATGTTCCCAGATGGCCTGCAGTGTGGTGCCCCGCACTGGCTGTGGTGTATATCCACTGCCATGGACATCATTGTGCTCATCGGGGGAGGAATCCTTTTCATAATGTAGAGCTTGGCGGAATGATCGATGGGAAGGTGGTGTGTGCAGTGCAAGGTCATCTTAAATACTTTGGGGCGTGAGGAACAGAACCCTTTGGGGCCCCCTCCACTGAAACAAAGGAATTAAGGAATCCAAATATCTGGTTGCTTGGCGGAATGATCGATGGGAAGGTGGTGTGTTCAGTGCAAGGCCATCTTAAATACTTTGGGGCGTGGGGAACAGAACCCTTTGGGGCCCCCTCCACTGAAACAAAGGAATTAAGGAATCCAAATATCTGGTTGCGCACCCCTCATCACAATCAACACCCACAGCTTGCAGCAATAAAAGAAAACATGGATACTTCCTTTCAGTCTCATTACCCTCTTTATTCTTACTGTAATAAGAATGATAAACAAACGGCATTTCAATGGCAACATTAGCAGTCCAAGTACTGGTGCTCTAGCATTGGTACAGGACACTTTCCATCAATAGCAGCCATGAACAAGGTATACCGGTCAAAGTATAAATGACGGATACATATTGTATGAAAATGTGAACATAATCCAGAATAGACAGACGACTCAGATTAGCTGCCTCACAGAATACAAAAGTGCTCAAGCATTGATACAGAAGAGCATTTGGGCAAAGGAGAAAGCTACACATACCATAGCATACGTAGCGGATGAAGATTAGGAGTTACCACGAAGGTGACAGACTGACATTAGAAGAGGGTTATGGTTTTCAAGTAGTGTTGTCATTACAGAGAAAATAAACAAGTGGCTGTGGTGTGCAATATATTGATGGTCACTATTATTATAGAGGAATCAACACTGTAGTTGGTGAAACCATGAGTGAGGCTTTTTTGAAGATCATACCCTGAGAGCGAAAACACTTTGAAGGGTGACAATTTTGAAAGGTTCAGGGACTGGTAATTTTGACAGGTTAGGCAATACAAGATTAAATGAGATGAGGATCACACATTGGTTAAGAGGTGATGCTGGGATTTGCTCCCACTCTGCAATTTCTGGAATTTACCACTTTATTTTCCAGTTCAAACAATGAACTAATGTAATCCGATGTTATAGAACTGTCTTGGAAAGTACACTGATCACATAAATCAACATGATCATTTTTATTAACAAAATGTTATAGAAGCATATTATGCAAAATGACAAAATGTCTCCATCATCAAGGGAAGCACCAGCATTCTACCCAATGTGATCTTAAAGGACTTTAATCTTGGTTTCTCTTTTGTGTTTTAAAGCTTTACATATGCTCAAACACAGGATTGTTATTTATAATCATGCAGATAAACATTTGAATTGTACGAAAAAGCAAATTGTTTTCTGTGTCAAATGAGCAGTCTGAAAACATGCCTGCCAGAGGTCTGGAATATCCGGTCCGCTGTCTTCTGTCTAGGACCCCCCATTCCACTCAAATGGCCAATATAAAAAGAAAAATTAGGTAATGGGTTGAACCAGGCTGTCACCATATGAGAAGGCAAACCGTTTTACACAAGACAGCACAGTACTGTTGTCCAGGATCATTCAGGATATTAATGCTTTGGTTCTGCAGTCTTGAATTAGGTTACCTTATCACCTCTGAAGACTAACACTTTATGCTCATCATTATGGGTGGCTGACTAGGTTTTACAAGCCCCTGTCTACAGAAACCGATTTCTAGACCTTCCCCATACCTATGCTGTGTTTGTTTTTAGAGCAATCACTACCTGGTGCAGGTACATTGCTGATAATAACATCTGATGTGTTACAAAACAAAGTACATACTTGCAGGTTTATTAACTTCAGACATAGGAAAGGCTGGGTAGGCCGTAGTGGAATTTGGTTTTGTAATCGTGCATATGAACACAGATCTGTGCAGAACTCTCAAGACACTGAGCTACCTGCTGAACAATCGCATAACTCAAATGCATCAATATGCATTTCAACTTTGGCTATTGCAGAAGATAAATATGAGCCGCGCAGGAAAGTGAGAATGCTACATGAGTTATGGTGTAGTGAATGCACAAACTATGCATACCACTGTGAGCACAGAATGCTTACAGGATGAATTAATCATAGCAGAATGTACTTGTTAACAACAGACAGGCAATAGGTTTAATCCTCAGCAGCAGGCCATAAACTATCCTAAAGTGTGTGATTTATGTTTGGTGAACAATGGAAACTAACTTCTTTAGGTAAGCCAGCCTTGTGCCCCCCCTCCATGGTGGGGGACCGGGGCAAGTGCCCCTTTTGCCCTCCATAAAGATGTCTCTGGTGCAGTAGGTAGAGGCTGTGCATGGGGGAGGATTCTGGGGAGAATTGATGGACGAGGGAATGTGGCTTGTTAGATGCAGGGGATGAAAACTCAAACTGCATGTCTGAGGCGCCTGCAGTGGCCTGCTGTGATTGCAGGCTGTCGTCCCCACTCTGGCTCACGTGTGAGTACACAGTTGCCACAGGTGTGGTGGTGTTTGACCCAGTTGCTGGTGGCACTGCGTCCATGATTGGGTCCTCTGGAGGCCCAGTGGCCATGTCATTCTCAATGGTCGGTGTGCTGTAGATGGCACGCTTACATGGTGCCTTTTCTTCGGTGGCACACTCCCACTCCACAAACTGCCTTGGCCTGGCTGCTTGCTGACACTGGTTGGTGCAAGTGTCGTGGAGGTCCATCCACCTCAGTTGTTTGTTGGGTGTCTTGAGTGCCTGTTGGGGAAAATTGAAATGTGCATTATCACTTTGGTGCTGAGGTGCATGGCAATTGAACATTCACTGCCCACGCCCTTGAACCCGACCATGTGCAGAATGCCACTGACCATTTACTCACAGGGTGTAAGATGCAGCGGTTCTACTGTGCCACCTCCAGTGGCAGCTGTCTCCCGATGGTGGAGGGATATTAGGCTCCTGACCATGACCTTACAGTCTTTGCATAGCTCCTTCATGCCGACGGAATTACTGTTACTGCTGTTGTTCTGTGTGCGCGCCTGCTAGTTTGAAATACAGAAGTAATTTCACTGCTCCATACAGCGGTAATGCTAATTCCGCTACTGCAGAGTTACCGCTGTATTTGTCCCAGACTTGTAACGAAGCCTATAGTTTAAGACATGCTCAATTTAATTTTTCAATTTTAGCATCCTAAAATAATTGACTAAATATCAAACAAACCAATGTCCTTGACAAAGTGCAGCAGTGCTTTTATCAAAGCTAATGAAGATGTATTAGAAAAACCTTCTCCAGAGCTCATCGCTCAGTATAAAATCTGTTGAGTGTACAAATCGCCCAAAATACTGAATTCTCTTATCATTTAAATATGAACATTTTTAAAATTAAATGTTTTAAAGACTCACTTTTCATGCCCACAATCTACAGTAACACATATTCACAGTTTCCTTATTTCACCAACAAAGATTCTCTTTTTTTTTTTTTTAAAGATTAAAACGGAATCACATATAAACAGATCAGGCGAAAGGTGAGGGGAATCGCTTCAGATAAAATGGAACTGAACCCAACTGCTTCTGATCAGAAGATAGATCATACAAGCTTTTGCATTTAAGAAGAATATTATGGGTATCACATCAATCTTTCAAAAACTCTTTTTTTAACAACAGCAAATCATCCAGACCTTCTACAAGATTGATTCCCCAAAGGGACAGCTTACAAGAACACACTTCAACAGAAGAATTTTACAGACCCCACACCTCACTACTAAGAACAGAAAATATACAATTTGGAGGTGGGGCCATGAACTTATCGCAAAGGTGTAATCTCTTCCATAGAAGTCTACCATTCAGAGAAACAAGGCCTACATCAAATCTGAGTACCACCACCGGAAGACCTTTGGTAAAGAAAATGCATGCTTCCACATCATTCCCGCTATCGGAATAAGGTCCGATTGATGCAGAGTCTGATATTTTTTCTAAAACATAAAGTAGGGCACGTACAGAATTTCCTTCATAGAATTTATGGGAAGATAGAAATGTAAATTTCCTGTATTTCCTGATGAAATGCCTCACCTGAAAGCCTAAAGTACAGGCTTTATTTTTAATCATAGCAACAATTGTCTGTTTATTTGGATGTGACAATAACCTAAACCTTAGACAGCCTAGTTCTTCTTCTCTTTAAAACTTACTTTCCATAAGACTCCAACTCATAATTTTCTTTTTCTTAGAACCCCTAAGTGATAACATTTGGGTTTTTTGTTCATTTATAAGTATAGTTTTCAATTTTTGCCACTCTACTTTGGTACAATCAAGCAAGATACTGTCATCTGCATGAAGTACGCAACAGATTTTAAGATTAAATATTTGAGAAGCAACAAAGGGAGCCTTTTGTTGAACTTCTCCCAAATCCGCCATATATAAATTAAACAACAACAGAGCTAGTAAACACCCCTGCCTCAGCCCTTTTTCTGTTTTCATTGGCTTGGAGAGTTCCCCATGCATATTTAACCTGACCCTCATTGAGGTGTTTTGATGTAAACTAAGTAAAATACAAAAGAGAGGAAGGAATTTTCCATTGTTCCAACTTTCGATATAGGCAATCTCGATTTATATTCAAAAAGAGGTCAGGGTGCGTCTCTGCAAGAAGGAACACAACATGATATCCTGTTCTGTAGAAATGTACCCATTCAGAGTCCGCAGCCACATGTTTTAGCTTACTGTGCCTTTCACAAAGGAGGAATATCCATTTGCATATCAGTGTTTGTCCCGCCCACTTGAGCAGTCCAGCACCAAACTGAAAAGCATGTAGCCCCTACTAGCCGGGCCGCTTTGTGGATAGGGCAACATTATGCCTTTGTATTGGCCCAGTATCAGGTATCTTAACCAGTCTAAATTAGGAGTGGACCAAGGAGTGTAAGATGTGGTTAGGGTCAGGTGAATGGAGGACACAGAACATATTGCACCACCAGGCCAAGACCACGTATTAGAGTTAGGAATTCAGTCCGCGGTAATTAAGGGCATGTAATTCAAGTAGGTTGCAAGGAGTGCATGTCAGAATGAATCCAGAAAGCTCTGTTCCCAAAATATAAGATTGGGTAGCAATGAGGCTTTGGGAGTCAGATCCCTGGCATCTGTTGAATCACAGGACTGAAAGACCTCTGTGTGTGGGCTGATCTCTATTGTGGGTTAGGCACACGGTGTATGCTTTCCTAACTGGGGAATCAATGAAAAGCTGCTAAGGCAAATTCAATGTGATTATGGCATCTCATTATAAGGTATACACCAAGTTTTAGAGACAGTGGGCCTCATTACACGGTAGGTGGTAAGATACTGCCTTTACCGGCATGGCGCTAACAACGTGTCCACGTAGGCGAGAGGCCGCTAATTGCATGCCATTACGAGTACACGGGCACGAGCTTAGCGCCATGCCAGTATTGACCCTATCCCCATGCCAGTAAAGACCCCGTAAAAACCCTTAGCGGCACCTATTAAAGCACTGATAGCACTTCCGACCTCCTGCAATACGGCATTAGTGGTGACCGCTATTAGCGGTTACCGTAAATAAGCGGAACCAGAAGTAGCGTCAACGCACAGGAACGGGAAAGAGCATGGCGGCCATCTTTAAAAACACAATCCATTGCCATCCTCTGCCCCCAGGACCTGCATCCACACCAGTTCCATACAAAATCAACCAAGACCCCTGACAATGCCCAAAGCAATCAAAAAAGGAGTGGAGCGGCTGCGGAAGGAGTGATTCACCAATGAGGAGCTCATCATGCTCACTGAGATGCTTGCCGCCAACACGGAGGTGGTGTTCGCAAATGACATGCGGCGTGTCACCCTAATAAAGAAAAATGCATTCTGGGCAGAGGTGGCCCACAAAGTTAGTGCGGTGGGCACCACCACCCGCACTGTGAAAGATTGCAGGAAGCAGTGGGACGATCTCTGCCTCCGTGTACGCAGAATCCTTCCTGTCAATCGGAACCTGGCCATGGCCACAGGAGGCGGTGGGGGATCCCCTATCAAACTGATGGAGTGGGAGGAGACCTGTGCGAGCACCATAGGTGTGGAAACTAAAGAGGGAGTCGGTGAAATGGAGCCTGGTGCGCCCACATTGTCAGATGGAGGTGAGTGTCCACATAAAACACTGCACTGTGAAAGTAGAGGTATCCCCCCAAATCTGAGCCCTAAATCAGCGCATGAATGTGGCCACAAACATACATGCACACAACCCTGCCCATGTGAGGGTCACCTCCCAACACACACACATGCACTCATCACCACAGACACGTGCCACCCAGACCCATGCATGAATGACCCACCCAACAGTCCTATGACCGGTATGCCCACAAATGACGTCCAAATGCATAGAACAGCATGATGAACAACATCTGCATGAAGCACATTGACGTATCACCAATGCCATCCCGCTCTTTGACCCCCACAGGCTCACAGACTAACAGAGATGAGCAGGACACTGTGACACAGGCTCCCCCAGCCAAGAAACAACCCAGGAGAAAGGAGGCAGGCAACATCGCGAGCACATCGAGGGGCACAGGGAGAAGTGCACTCCTGCAGAGGGCCAAACACAACAAACCACCCACGTCACCAAGCCGTGAACCCATGCCAGAAACAATTGCAGCACCCACTCCAGTGATCCCCCAACGCACGAACCAACCACGGAAGGAAGGGCTGCTGTCTGCTGCCAACAGTTCCATTGGCGAAGCAGTAGCCACAGCACCACTGTCCGATCTGGAGGACACTTGTGACTTGGCCATTCAGGAGCACACCCCTAGCAATCAAAAGAACCAAGCCCATGCCCCACATCACAATCCAGCAGCCATGCCCAGTCTGGCGAGGAAATGGTGGCAGGGTGCTGGAGTCCACCGATGTCCTCACCTGATGCTGGACCCATAGAACAAGGTGTGGCACCCACCCCATGAGCAAACACAGTGGCCATAACATGGCAATCATCAGACAGCGGCAGGAGGAGATAACAGTGCTGGTTGGCCAGCATGTTGATGAGGCAGCACGTTTGAGGGAGGAGTGCAGGGAGAATGCAAGGGAGATCAGACAGGGCATGGAAGCCTGCACCAACAGGCTCTGCGAGGAAATGGCAATAGTGAGGCAGGTCCTCACACGCATAGCTGACGCTATGGACAGACAGAACTCCCCACAGCCACAAGAACAACCATGCACCTCCTCCTCTGCCAGCTCAAGGCAGACGAGCCCGTGGCACCGGTCCTTGCGATCGATGCGGCGCACACCCTTCCAACCCCCTAATGGTGAGAGTGGGGATGGGAAATAGGGCCAGCCCGATGTAGCTGTCACATGTACAGCAAGACAGCAACGTTGCCCCAGCCATACATGGGAGTGTTGTGGGGGGAGGGGGGAAAGGGTGTTTTGGGAGTGTTGTGGGGGGAGGGGGGAAAGGGTGTTTTGGGAGTGTTGTGGGGCGGGGGGAAAGGTTGTTTGAGTAGTTGGGTCCATGCACTTCTTTACCTCATAATATATTAAACACACTGGTGACTAGTCAAAACACATGCCTTGACCTTATCATTGTGTATGTGAGCTTTATTGGGGGACAGGGCCCAGTGTACGCTACACCACAAAACCCAGTGGACAAATGCCCACATCCATTCAACAGAGTAGGACCATGTGAATCAGAATATTTGGTTGATCAGATGCTGATGCATAGCATGTCCATCTTGGGCATCGCCTCCTGCATGACTTGCAGCCCTGTCTCCTCCCTCCTCATCCCCATCATCATCCTCATCAGGTGGTTGCATTTCAATGTCAGGGGCATTGGCACATTCCGTCTGATACACATATTGTGCAGCATGACACATGCCATGGTGATCTTGGCCACCTTCTCATGGCCATACAGGAGTGCCCCACCCGACCTGCTGAGGCACCGGAACAGTGTCTTCAAAAGGCCAAATGTCTTCTCAATTACGACGCAGGTACGGGTATGTGCACAATTGTATTCCTCTTCGTGCCTGTTCTGTGGGTTCCGTACATGGGTAAGGAGCCACCTCTTTAGGGGATAGCCAGCATCACCTGCATGGGTGCAAGAATGGGGATGTGTTACTGTTTACATCAAGTGGAACCTGTACATATCACCCAAAATAACTTTGCATTGTGATTTGCATCCACAAATTCCAGCATGCATGGAGACAATCAGTGTAACTGCAATGTGAGAGGGTGAGCTAGTCCTTGCAAGTGGACATGCACCATGCATGCCTCCAGCAGTCATTGCCATGTTCTGGGTGAGGACAGGTCATTAGTGTTTCTGGGCCCGGGCAAGGTTTGTACCACACTGCTAGTGTACTGCCATTCTGAAATCCATGTCCCCATGCTGTGAAGCGGCACTTCAGTAGTGGTGTACGGGTGTGGTTCAGTACAATGGCTACAGGTGATCCCTTAGTATGCACTCAAGGGCGCATATCTGTTGTGATGTTGTTCGCGCACATTTCCATTTTGCATATTGGCTGCATGTTGCTGCTTTGTGTCATATAGGGTATGGTCTGATGTGCAATGTGCATGTGGATAGATATGTCATGTTTGGCGTATAGGATTGATTCCTTTGTTGTGCAGCTTCCAACTTGCATGTGGTTTGTGTCTGGTCCATTGTGGGCTGCCTTGGTGGACATTGGCGTACATCTGTATGTCCATTTATTCTACAGACAACAGTCCACACTCGGTAGGAGTATGCATCCCCCCCCCCAATCACACCCAGTAGGAGTATGCATCTCTCCCCCATCACACCCAGTAGGAGTATGCATCCCCCCCCAATCAGGCCCAGTAGGAGTATGCATCTCTCCCCCCCAATCATGCCCAGTAGGAGTATGCATCTCCCCCCCCAATCACACCCAGTAGGAGTATGCATCTCCCCCCCAATCACACCCAGTAGGAGTATGCATCTCTCCCCCCCAATCACACTCAGTAGGAGTATGCATCTCTTCCCCCCAATCACTATCCACATCACACTGCCATGTGCTTGCCCAGCTACTCACCAAGTAGCCACGCACGTTATCCAGCATGTTGCTCTATGTAGCGTGGTATCGTTGAGTTCCGCAGGACCACTGAATCATGGGTTTATCCGGGATATCGGGCACAGCAATGTGTGATTATCTTGTTTGAGTCACATACCACTTGGACATTGATGGAGTGTTATTGCTTTCTGTTTCGGTACACTACCTCATTGTCATGTGGGACCACCAATTCCATATGGGTACAGTCGATGGCCCCGATGCAACAGTGGGCAGTCCGTGGCAGGGATATGTGTTCACTTGTGTGCTTCAGGAGGGCATCGAGGACCTGGTTCAGCGTGCGTGAAAATACTGGTTGTGATATGCCATGCATCTACCCTACCGTATGCTGGTAGGTGCCTGTGGCCAGGAAGTGGAGCACAGTTACCACCTTCAGTAGAGGGGGGAAGGCAGTATGGATGTCTATGAGGCTCATGATGTTGTTGTGTATCATGTCCACAATGGTGGTGATGTTATCCCGGTCCAGATAGTACAGGGTGTGTATCTGCTCAGGGGTTAGGTTGAATGGACTGGCTCTGATCCTGGGGATTGGTGGCTGCCTCTGGGGTATGACTAGGTGCACTGGTGGGGCTTGCTGGGCCTATCTCGCCCTCCTCCTCCTCCTGCGTCTCCTCTGTGCTGCCTGTTGTTGTTGGTGCTGCAATGCAATCATGTCCTCCAGCCCATATAATGCTGCTAGTATTGGAACCATCTTGGTGTGGGAAGGGGTGTGGGAATGGGTGTGGTGTGCCCCTTTTGTGCTGCCCAGTCTCCATTGCCTCCACCTGTGCTGATTGTGGCCACCTGTGGCAGGAGGGAACACTGCTCATGTCTCTTATTGGGTGGTCTGCGATGCCGGTATTTCCTCCATGCCGGTATGGCCTTTTTTGGCCTAATGCATGCCGCTATTTGCGGGTCCGCATGGCTTGTGATGGTCTGCTATTAGCGCCATACCGCTATTTGCGACATGAGTGGTCACGCGCCGGCGGACTGCCCACTATTAGAGGTACCATTCTTAGCGATGCCGCTATTAGCGGTTATCCGGGTCGTGATTAGCAAGGGAATTTAGAGATACCGGCAATCCCTTACCGGTATCGTTATTCCCTTACCGCCATCCGTGTAATGAGGCCCAGTGAAAGGGTTTTTATTGAATGGTTTCTCAGGGCCCTGGAGACATCCCTCTCTCTCTCTCTCTCTCTCTCTCTGATCTAGGAACCACCAATCCACCCCTGCCCAGATGTCTCTAATCCCCAGGATAGTATATACAGAACATGTAACACTACTTCCTAAGGTCTAGTCTAGATGTTTGGGATTGCCTAAAGGTCATAGCTTTATCGGACTATCGTCCCATAGGGACTTCCTAGACTGACCCTACACTATCACAATGGTAGTTGACTACAAGGGATAATGGGATGTGACTTTCAGACACTCTTCCATATTGAGTCTTCTTCCTATTATGTCCATGTACTGCTTTCTCTCTCATTATCTGTTGCTTCCTTCTTAGTACTCTCCTCCTTCCACCTTCACCCACTTCCACTCCTTATAATCAATGCAGTTTCATCTGCTGTCCCTCCCATGTCTCTCACTCCTTCTAAGCCTTGCCCTCACCCTTCGATGTTACTACTCCCTCCTCCACACTATTAAACCCTCTTCCACACTACTGTTCCCTGCTCCACACTACTACTACCACTCCACTCACCTTCTTCTCAGATGCCCCGTTCTCACTCACACATTCAATTCACATTCATTTCCTACCCGCTCCTAATCAAACTTGCTTGTCTTTCACTCACACATGTACTACTTGCACTGATTAACCAAAACCTCACCTGCTCTAAAAACTGCTTCTTCTCTCCTGTCCTTTCTCCTGATGATTGCTTAGTCTGCCAGCTCTTCCTCCTCTGACCTCACCCAATCAACCCAGAACTCCCTCCTTCCTGGGGGTTCTTTTATCCCTTTGCCCACTTTTGGTTGCTAATCTGCCCCAGGACAATCAGGCACTGCTTCCTCACCTGGGATCATCATTGCAAAAATTCTTTAAACAGTGATTAAGCCCTGCCACTATTCTCTCCACTGCAATAATGGCAACCCATGCTGCATAGCGTCCAAGTTTGTGCTAGAGGACAACGGATTGGTTCCCCTTGGTGTACACACCTATTGTTTATGCCCCATTGGTATAGGCCAGCTACACTGGTCTCGTTGCTGCGCATGCTGAGGCTGTTGTGCAGTGTGCAGTATCTGCAACAGCCACACAAGCGCCAGCTTCTCATTCGGTTGCTCCCTCTCTCCCGGCATTGTTTATTTGCCACTCGCATAGGGCTCATGGCAGTTGTGTATGAGCTCCAGCTCTATTTCTGCTGGCTCTCTCTCGCCGACTCAGGGTTGGAATGGGTTTGTGTGGGACACTGATGGATTGTTGTCCTGCGGATGGTCTTCTGCCATAACTGTGATTTCTTTATATATTTTTTTTAAAAGCAAGAGAAAACATAGCAAGCACTTTGGTTCAGAGGAATGGGGTGATGCAAATTGACCCTGCACAAATCCAGACTGGAAGTTGGGGATGGGACAGGAAATGGACAGGAAATTGAGCCCTCTCAAGGGCCACCAACCCCCTCTGGGGTAGAACTGACTCTGGATTCCTCTCTGATAGGCCTACCATGCCAGGCAGAGAAGGGTTCCTATCCGAACTTGACAAGGTCATGGTACTGTCCTTGTCTCACATGCAGTGAGGTTAAGGACACTTTGGAGGTCAGAGAGCTTCTTTTTCGAAGATCAGTGTTGATGGTATTGAAGTGGCCCATTCACATTTTTGACACTAGTAGCGTCATGGTGGTACTTTGAGCAACATGGTTACTTTTGGTTGGTTCCATAACATCTTCACTGATTTCTATGAAGAACGTAGTGTAGCTGACCTGCAGAAAAACAGAGTTGAAAAATGCAACTGAATCCATTAGCAGGATCCATGTATTGGGCCTCTTGAGATAGAGTCAGCTAAATTGCATTAAGTATTAAACTTCCTTTAGCCAGTTTCCAAGAGTTCCCTCGCCCAGATCTCAAATTTCTTAACAGGATGACGTAATGTTCAATCTTTCCCCTATTTGTTCAGAGTTTACAGGATGCTGTGGGATACATGACAGAGTGTAGAAGTTATATATTAGTGATTTCTCCATTATTTATTTTTTTTTTTAAACGTGGCGTAGTTCATATATTCTGGGATTTTTATACCCATTTGTGCATCCCACTAACCTTGTCGGTATCTTGTGGTTGGACTGGATGGTCATTTTGTGTAAGAGGGGATTTCATCCTTCCTATAGGGTTGCGTGAAGCAATTGCCTCTGTGTTTCTGCCTTCCACTTTTCAGGAGTTGGTGGATTTGCAAGTAGGAGGTGTCTTCCTTTTTTTTGCAGTCCGCTTAATGCTGCTGCTTCTAAAACATAAGTTGCAGTCACTTATCTTATTTATTTCAGTGTTGGGTTGATATTGCTGTTTATAATGTACTGACCTTGTTATTTAGGTATCTTTAGTTATGCTGCAACACTGTGTGTCAATTCGTTGCACAAGTTGGATTGATTCCATCTGGCTTGTAAGAGCAGTTCCGTTTTCTGCAAATTTCTTATTACATCACTGTTAAGGGGAAAGGGAGCACAGTGTAAAGCTTAATTCTTGTCAGGGGAACTGATTTCCTAACAGCATTGATTTTCTTCATTTAGTGCGTTTTGCTTGTGTACTCAGAGACTTCTAGGATTTCCTTTATAATTGTGGTACTTACAGGAAACTGCAAGTTCTTTTTCTTCTTATTTCTAGCGCGGCCCTGCTTGTGTAGGAGAATGCTTCTGCTGTTTTACTTCTTTGTGCGCGTTGAGGCTGGATCCTCGGATTCTGCAAATGTTTTCCTTGTCTGCTTCGCGGTTCCGCTGGCGTCGGTAACGGTTTTTGTTTTCTGAATTGTTTCTTTCTCCGCCCTCAGCTTCCGTTGGAATCGTACAGTTAAACACTAGACTTGTTCCTTCCAAAAATGGCTGAGTTTGTTGGTCCGCCATATTGGTGGTATAGATTTCGTATTCAGACGCGACTTCTCATGTCTTCAGTTTTGCTTTTTCAGACCATGAAAAGTCCACGCAAATGATGTAGGTATAGCACACTATTGATTTTTCATTATCTTTATGAAGACATGTGTGTAATTCCCATGTTGCACATATCACATAGGAACATGATTTTAATGTTTGGTATTTTCATATAGATTTGCGGTGGGCATTAAAGTAGTTTTGGTCCAACTGAGTGGCCAGTACTCAGACTGGACATTAGACATCAGTCTGTTGATATCCAGGTGGAATGACATTTGGGCAGTTATAACAGTTACCAGTGTTTTGGAATATCGACATGAGCCATTTGCTGGACGTTATATATGACTCTGGATTTCTATATTCAAAAGAGCGAAGCAAATTGTGTTTCTAGGTTTGCAGTGGTCTTTGACCATATTAAGAAAAAGGTACACGTTGTTAGTGATAAGAAGAGCCAATGGCATAAGTGGAATTTCTCTGGAGAGGGAATGATTTTTGAAGATGATAAGGATCTTCCTGGTGTGGTACTCCTCTATGAGGGGGCTTTCGCAGTGGAGCAGCCAACCTAGTAGTGACAGTGTTCAATGAATAACTGGTGGTGGTGCAGATAATGTAGTGTTGTTCCCTAAGGTTGTGAATTTTGCCACTGAAAACTGCATAATAGTCTCCCAAAATGTACTTGCAGAAGATGAGGTACACACTGTTTGTTTTGGTCCCACTAGTTCATTAAAAATATTGAAAACTCAATGTAAGATGTTTACTTTTTCCATGATTTGGGCATATCCAAGGGTCCTTTTACCTCTCGTGCAAGTACACTTGAAGTCTTGGAAATGTGTTTGCCATTTGATGAGCACATTGTCTGTGGGGCACTGGTCTGACATGTGAAATGGTTTCATGCTCAAAATAACAAAGCACAATATAGGATAATGATGCAAAACATTACTTGGATGCAGGATTCATTTAGATCAAGCACATTCATTCGGTACGGCGTCCTCTGATCTGCCAGAAAAAGATACCATGTAAATGGTATGGGCACACCCCACATGGTACTTGAAGCAATTTTAAAATGCATTAACAAGGCTGAGATAATGGATGACATCACAAAGTTTTGGTTTGAAGTATTTTCATGGGGCATTTACTGCAGAACAATTTCCCATTAATAGCCATTTGGGAGAATATGTATATGTTTCAATACATGTTTAATGTATTTTTTAGGTTTATTATTATTATAATAGTTTTTTTTATAACACGCTTAATACCAGAGAGGTTTCTATGCGTGGACCCAGGATTCAAACCTTTGTTGCTCTGCATCGTCTTGCTTCAAAGATGAGCGTGTTGCCACTGAGCTGTACTATCTATGCCTTTGTACCTGTGCCTTTATATCTGAAATGTTGATCAAATAAATGTTCTGTACGCACAGAGGCATAATCACTTCATCTCGTGTCAGTTAAGAATACAGGTGCAGGGTAGCAACTCTGGCACAGAAGTTGCAAATCAGAACCAAGACAAACAAAGTCTCCTAAGGTAAAGGACAATCCCGTCCCCTGCACACTTTCAAAGGTTGGAATTACCAACAGACATTCAAAGAAGTTTAAGAACTTCAATACACATTTCAATAGAAATTAAAATGAAGAATGTATTAAACAAATGTAGAAACTTCAATATTTTTCAAGAGAAAATTATTTGAATGGAAAACTGTGTAAATAAAATCTTCATAGCCAGCTCAACGCGTTTCAGGACAGGAGTACAATCAATTTGAAACTTTGGAAGATAGCTCAGAGGCAATGCGCTCGCATTGGAAGCAAGACAATGCAGAGCAACACAGGTTCAATCCCCGGGTCCACACTTAGAAACCTCTGGTTAGTAAGGGCATTATAAATAACCAATTACAATTACTTCCATGATCTAAAATTCACTCTGTAATTAAAGAATAATAAACAACAAGTTACGAAGCTCACTCTTAAGTCACCTATGGTCTTATAATAAGGTAGCTCAGAACTGAATTGCATGTACAAGTCGTGTGTGGTTATCTTAATTAGTTTACCTTCTTGTAGGGAAAAAAAAAACTATTTAATCAATAATCCATAATAGGAGCCACCAAAAATGAAAATCTAGTCAATTCACAAAACCTTATCCAAAGAACAGTTTTCAATCTAAAATGTAAAAAAAAAGTAACAAAGCAGCACTTTTGGAGCCATAACTGGTGAATGTGAAAGGACTTAAACTATATAAGGCAAAACAGTAATACACGCTTACCTCTTAAAATAGAATAATCTGAGGACCAGTATTCATGGTGAATATATACCAAAAATGGCCTAAAAAAGAATTTGAGGGAGCGTGATCAGTAAAAGTGCCAGAAAATCTACAGGGGATTTCAAAAAGGAAATGAGGTGTTCAGTATAGCAAGCTTACTGGTATGTAGTAAAGGAAAGTGTGTCCACATCAGAGAGTTCCCAATAGTCACATTTTAAGAAAGGTGGTAGAATTCTATAAAAATGAATATAGGTAAAATCTTCATTCATGCCAGATGGGTCAAGGGAATTCAGCTTATGAATCCAGAATATTGCCCACTGGGCCATTTTATAGGTAAATGTCGACATCTTGAAAGTGTGTAAAAATCTCCAACACAACAAATCTCGACTGGGCAATTGTGTGTTTATACTTATCAAAATGGTGATATACAGGTGACCTTTCATTCCTTGTACGTATATTGGATATATGTTCAGTGAGCCATTGTTTAACTTTATTTGTCATCTGACCCACATAGAATTTACCACAAGGGCAACAAGGACCATAAATAACAATGTGAGAGCCACATGTTGCTAAGTGTTGGTATGTAATTTTTCGTCCTGTGTTGGGATGTCTGATACGGTCCCCTTTCATCACATTATTGCAGCTGTCACAATTCAAAAATGGAAATGTTACATGTTTCGGTTTATGGAGTAATGTTTGCTTGCTATATGTATTTTGTTCTGCCTTAACCAGTTGATCCCTCAAGTTCTTACTGCGTTTAAATGCAAACCTGGGTGGTTTAGGAAAACATCTTGATAATTGTTGGTCAAGCTGTATCAGTTTCTAATTCTTTCTGAAGCTTTGCAATATCTGAAAGCTTTGGCTCGAACAGCTCATGAGGTTGATAGATGGAAAGTTGTCACTCTTGGGTTTACATACCAATAATTGGCTCCTTGTATATATATTGTTTTTCTCAATGGCTGTTTTGAGAACATGGTCTGGGTAACCTCTGGAGGAGAACCATTGTATTAACATAGAGGTTTCCCGCCTATAGATATTGTCACTGGATATAAGTATTTTCAGTCTTAAAAAGTCACTGAGGCACAAACTATTCTTAAGATGCTGAGGGTGAACATTCAAATAGTAGCAGATGTTGTTAACATGTGTGGACTTTCTGAAGACAGTTGATGAGCTGTTGGTCTCTCAGTACAGTTTCCACATCCAAAAAGTGGACGTTGGATGTGCCAATTTCTAGAGTAAATTTAATCCTCAGGTGAAAGGAATTCAAAAATTCCACCAATTCCAACAGTTCAGTTTGACTTGCATTCCAAATTCCAAATATATCATTGATATATCTCTACCAGTATGCCAGTTTACTGGACTAATGTTCATGTGTAAGGATATTGAAAGAATCAAAATAATACAAGAATAGATTTGCCTATGAATGGGGCCATGGTGGAACCCATGGACATCCATGAAATCTGTATCTAGTATGTTTCATTGAATCAAAAATAGTAGTTGTATAGAATTATTTTAGTTTACTCCAAAGTGAACATTTCATTCACCTGGAAAATATCCTGCTGAAGGAGTATCCACTCAAGGGCGCCCAGTCCTTCATTAAGCGTAATAGAAGTATACTGTCATGCGCCAGTACTGGAGGCTGTAGCAATGTTGGAAATACGTGTAATAGCACTGCAGATCCTCTACTCACCTTAACGGTCTAGTCTTCCACCAAGATGGCCACCTGGTTATATAGGGGGCAGGGACATCCATTCCCTGTGTTGTATCCGTCTTTCTTGGAATTCGCCAGCTTGTCCTCTGTTATGAAGCTCCAGCCCTCTCGTTGCTATTTCTGCCCTCCATAGTCTTAGTTTTTTCTGTCAGACAGTTTGGTCGTTCTTCCCTTCACGGTTCTACCACTTTGTTTTGTTCATCCTTTGCCCATTCTGGGGCTCTTTCTGCTCCCTAGTGGTCTCTTTTCCTTACAGTTTCACGTTCGCCTTCAAGCTTTCACCTTCTCTCTTCTGCCCTCTTACCTACTTTGGTTTCCTTTACTTTTCACGCGCACCGCACATGGCTTAATTTTTCCTTAGGGCTATAGGCTTCTCTCCTGTCTTCGTACCCTCCTTGCTGCACACTGTACGGCTTCACCCTTTCCTTTTGGGTCCTTTCAGCATTGCTCGCAGTCTTGAACTCGCGCACCTAACGCATTTCTACTGTTAACCTTTCCCTCCAGTTTATTCAGAACTGTTTACAATCTTGCCATCCCGCACCTTGCGCATTCCACTGTAACCCTTTCCTTTCGGGTATTCGGAACCGCTTACTGTCTTTCCCACGCACACCTTGCACACTCCTACTTTTATCCCATCTTCTGTGTGGGGTTGTTTAGGTACCTTATTTCCCAGGGTGTTTGTTAAGGTATCTGATCCAGTTTTGCCGTGGCAAGGCTCTATTCATTTCACTTCATTCCAGAGTGCTATTGGATTCAGGAGTTTCACATCGCTTCCAGAGACTACTACCTGTATGGCGCATATCTGATGAACTGTATTCTGGGATAAGGACTGCTGTTCTTCTTCCATCCTTCTATACTCGGACATCAGCACCTTTCGGTTCCTCCAGAGATCCATACCCCAAGAAAGAACAAGACCATTTACCATCCAGGGTTTTTTGTGCCTTCAATGCTTTTTCCCTGCATTAGGGGTTTGCTCCCCGGGGATCCCCTGGCTCAGAGTTTCTTCTCTGGTCATGGTGCCTCCAAGGGAGCTCACCCTTACCTTCACCAAAAGAAGGAAAATAAATCTAAGGAACCTCAAAAGCCTCACAAGAAGGAGGATTTGGAAGCCAAACACAGACCTATTGAAGAAACAGGTGAGGAGGGCAGCCGGGAGGGATTCCCACGGCTTGACATATACAAGCTCTGGACTTCTAGTGAAAAAAGGATAGACTCATCACTTACATTTTGTAGATCATTAAATGAACTTGTGAAGTGCGAGGTATCCCTTAAGTCAGTTGCTGTACCTTGCACTAGGGGCTATAACAGTTGGCCCAGATATTTTGCTAATGGGTCAAAGATGCTATCTGTACCCATCACTATAGGTCTAAATGGAGGGTTGGTTGGATTCTTATGGATCTTCGGTAATGCATAGAATACCGGCATTATAGGAAAATCCTTAGTAAGATACTCTTTTGTTTTCTTAGTGATCCAACCATTGTTAAATGTTTTTTACAATGTCAACGACTGCTCTTATGGATTATGTAGGGTTTTGATCCAATTGTGCATATGTTTTAGCATCTCCAAGAAGGTATTAACAATTCTGGACATAGAAATCAGCATCCATAATATCTATTGCTCAAACCTTGTCTGCTGGTTTAATAGTGATTGAATCATCTTTTGTCAACTCCTTTATAAGTCTTAGTTGATGTTTTCTGAGGTTGTGTTGTTTATTAGAACAGTATTTTATTGATTTTAAATAGCTGAGGTTTGGATAGAAGGATTACAAGTATTTTTTGGTTTTATTTCAAGAAAATCAAAAGTAACTGATTTCTCCTCCATATGTTGTTGTAAGACAAAGACGACGTTGAGTCTCATTTTGCCTATCAATTTGGACAACTTTATATGCTCCTGAAACAATGAAGTGTTATTTTTAGGAACAAGGGAAAGGTCCACATTTAAAATATCCAATTGTTGACCCGTCAAGTGTTTCCTGCAAATCTTTACAGCTAAATCCTACATTTTCTCTTTGGTCTGCACTTTTTTTTGTCCTTTTCTGGTCTTCTTTCGTCTAAAAAATAGATACTAGTTACCGAAGTAGTAGGAATGATTGGTTCCACTATTTTATCAGTAGTGGGTGGTTTAGTAGGTTCTGTATGCATATGTGCATTTTTAGGTTTAGGAAGTTCACCCCCATAATTGACGATTCACACGTAGGTTCAGTATCCCTTGGACTATTATTTTAAGTTTTTTTAGGGAAATTAGATCTGTTTTGTTGGTAAATGTCCTGCCAAGAAAAGACAATGGGCCTCATTACACGGTAGGAGGTAACCATGCCGCTATTAGCGCCATGGCTATTTCCTTACCGCATACCGGGTCCGGGTAGGCGGTATGGGGACTTACCGGGTCATTCCGACGCTGGAGGTCCCCGTAAGTTCCCATTCCAAATACCATTACCCATTCCCATTTGAGCCCCCATAGGGCTCAATGGGAATGGGGAAGGAGCCAATAACGGTACTGCAATTTGCAGTACCGTTATTAGCTCTGGAGTCCCTCAGCGGGTCCCGTCCTTAACGCCTGATCAGATCAGGCGTTAAGGACGGGACCCGCTGAGGGACCTCGTAGTAGGGCATTAAGGGATTACCAGCACCGGTGTCCTTACCGGGGCCGGTAATCCCTTAGCGCCTACCGTTTAATGAGGCCCAATGTCCTGTGAATAATCAAGGGTGTCCCTCCTAAATGTCCTTGTTTTATACTGCTCACTGTCTCTGTGATATGACTCAAGTTTACTAATTGTGTCTTCAAGAATTGTATGAAGTTCTTCTCCTGAAACAATGGCGGATAATTGTTGCTATAGATCTCTAATCTCAGTATCGATACATGAAAGTGATTTAGCTAGTTCTTCAATAGAAGAAGAATAAGGTCTAGGGAACATTTATTTAAAATGTGTTCCCGCCTTTTCTCAAATTTTAAATTTTACTTGCAAAACGTTGGTGGTAAATACATTCTGAGACCACGAGGGACTCTGGGATTTATAATATTGGGTTAGTGTGTATGTGTGCAACTTTTGTGAGATTTACTTTCTTATCAGTTTCTCTAAGATCAAAACGAGTCGCTCTGGGTCATCCATGAAAGTATTTGTTTTATCCATGTCTTTGATCAGTAAAATAATGCATGTAGCTTCTTCTACACTAAATGCTAGAGTTGTGGCAAGGTTGGTAGGAAGAGCATTCATTTTGGAAAATGGCATAACTGCAAAGTAACACAGTTTAATGGGTGCTGAATGGATGGGAAATGTGTCACTCCCTGCAAGGGGGTACAACTGCAACAAAAGCAAAAATACTCCAGACAGCATACCTGAATTGAAAATAATTGTCCAGCAATACATATGTGATCCTCTGTCAGAAGACTGCATGTTATTCACACATGTAGCTATTTTGCAGGGCGTCAAGGTGGTGCAGGGAGTTGGTGCAGGGAACGTGGCGTGGTTATGTCCATGTCTTCTACAAGCATCATGGTAGCAAGAGGAAAGGAGTGCTGGAACACAAGGGAGAGGCTGCTCTACAAGTTGAAGGAGTTGAAGTCATACTTAAATAGGCATGTGAAGAAAAACATATGGGAACACATGAACATAATAAACAAAACAACAACCAATAGATCATAGATAAAAAGACAAATTACAAATTTCTGATGTGCAGGCAATGACAAGACACACACACTCACATCCACGCACACCCACACACACACATATGTACACACAGTTCAACATTTTGTTTTGTATAATAAATATATTATGCAGATATATTGACACAACATAAAAGTTATCATACATAGTGATCATACATAAAGCGCTGGGTTGATGTCTCATGGTGTGCAGGTGAGAACAGGGCAAGGAGGCAACGGCAGAAGCAGTGATTTCTTCTTCCACTGATACTTACTCAACCAGCCGCTGGAGATGTGTAACGTAGCCCCAATGTTGGTTTTGGACAGTCCCAGCTCAAAGACTCACATTATTTCTTAAGAAACACATTTTCCTCTCCTAGTTTCACAGTTCATTGAAAATTGTCCTGGAGAATTGAATGCAACCCTGCAGGTTGAGGGCTATTTTGCAGGCACTGCAAATCCTCAGAACCGAGATCTTATTTTATTTTTATTTCAATTGAGCATTTGTAAGGCTCTTTATACAATAGAATTGTGTTTCAAAGTTCCCCAAGCCTAATGGGAAGGGAACAGGGGGAATAAAAACAATGGCAAACAGTAATATGCAGTTGTGGTACTAATAGGCCTTGTGGCATTCGGCCGTGCAAGTGCATTGAGGAGAAGTGCAGGGGAAGGGGATGGAACGAGGAACAGAGGAGTGGACACGTGTTGGAGCTGGGCCCAGTAGGGAAGTGCTAGGGGAGCCGAGGTGGAGAACCTCAGGCTAAGTGCTGGTACAGGTGACTCTCATGGTGGGATGTGGCATCACGAAGAGGGGCCTGCAAGGCAGTGCATTTGGGGGAGGGGTGCGGTTATTGACTGGGAAGAAATACCTGGGATCCTCTATGATTCATAAGGATCAGGCCACTAATTGCAGGGGCAGTGGGAAAAGGGAAGAGGTAGAGAACAGCAGAGTTTTGAGTGGTTTCCAGAACTTAAGGAGGTCTGTTTCAACTTTAAGAGTGGCAGGGAGGCTGTTCCAAAGGGAGGCACCAGCTGAGGAGAGAAATCGTCCTCCCACTCTCTGCTTGGAAAAGCGTTTGACAGTCAGAGAGTTGGAATTAGAGGAGTGTAGGGCTCTAGTAGGTGAGTATTTAGAAAGGGAATGTTGGAGATAGTGTGGTCCCAGGTCCCAGAGGGCCTTGTGGATGATGCGAAGGTCTTGATATTGATCCTTGCAGCCACTAGAATCTTGTGAAAGGAGGCAAGCATACCGCATATAGGACAGCAGAAATCCTATCATGCAAACTCTTAACGTGTTTCTGTTTGAAGTGCTACCATGTTATAAGTATTGCAAAGCCCCTTTGTTGGACAGCTCACATACTGTAGTGGCCAGAGCTTTGAACTCCAGTGCACACCAAATGATGTAGTAGTAAGGCTTACTAACTCAATTGAGTAGGACAATTGGCTGCAGGGGGTGTAATACCAGTCCTGACATGTAGACTGGGTGAATGGGTAGTGGAGGAGAAACTAAGGTAAGCAGCAATTCTAATGAAGCTGCAGCTGTCCACCGTCCACCCAGCAGTGGGCGAGGGGAATACAGAAAGAAGGGGTGTCTTTCAGGGTAAGGTTAGCATTCATCTTTGATCCTCAAGAACTGTGTGCCCAAAATGTAACATTGACAATGCAAACGTGAACGCTATTCAACTTGGGACTATCCAGGCATTCAGAAAAATAAATACAAAAACTGGGTCTGTGCAGACAGGCATCAGTGGAAACATAAACCGTATAGGCTTTAAACTGAACTTCATTCCACACTCTTTAGAAAAAGCTTTACAGAAACGTCCTGTGGGCCTCAGAAGGTAAACCTCAACTATGAATGCCCTGTCCGCCATCCAGCAGTTCAGTTTTTAAATAGTTTAGTACATTAGTTTAGTTTAGTTTAGTTTATTCATTTGTATTGCGCACCAGACCCGAGGGTATGAGGGCGCATGAGCAGCAAGGTGATTCAAAGCTTGGTTACAGGATGCTTATACTTTACATTACATAATTATACATTACATTACATAATTACAGTGTGACGATGAAGGAACATGTGTACAGTTTGGCAGGAGAGAATGCAGTAGATGTATTTAAAGAATTACAAATATATACAAGTTTAGTATTACAAATTTACAGATTCTCTTAAAGCATGCAACGCGGAGAGCAGCCGTGTGGTGTTAGAGGTGTTTGTGGTTCGTGTTCTTTAACCAATGGATGTAGTTGCGTCTAAAAAGTGAGTAAGGTTGGGGAGTTCTGAGCGATGGTGGTAGGGAGTTCCAGTGTTGGGGTGCTTTCACCTGGAAGCTGTTGCCACCCATTTTAGTGCGTTTAAACCTGGGGACGGTGAGCAGATTAGCATTGGAGGTTCTGGTGGGTCTGATGGGGCTGTGTTTGCATATTCTGTCTGCCAGATAGCGTGGGGCAGCATTATTCAGGCATTTGTGGGTGAGCGATGCTACTTTAAGCAGGATTTTGTCTGTTGTGCTGAGCCAGTTATGGGATTTCCTGATATTGGAAATGTGTTCCCTCCTGGGAATATTGAGTGCTGCCCTAAGGGCGTTGTTTTGTAGCGTCTGAATTTTGTTGGTGATTTGTTTGGTGGTTCCTATGTAGAGGGCGTTACAATAGTCCAGTTTGGATAATACCAATGCTTTGGCAAGTGTAGTGCAGCTGTGGGTGGAGAGGAAGGGTTTGGCTGCTCTTATGAGCTTACATGTGTAGGCCGTAGAGGATGCCATCGAGCTAACCTTTTTGTGGAAGGTTAGGGAGGAGTCGAGGTATATTCCTAGGGTTTTTACTTCTTTCGAAACCTTGATTAGGTTCCCATCTATGATGAAGTTGGCATAATTGTGGTCGAGTTTGGTTAGGTTGGACGTAGAACCAAGGATGATGAGTTCAGTTTTGTCATCATTCAGGCATAGACTGTGCGAAGCCATCCATGCCTGGATGATGAGATACACCCTGTTCACCAAGGCCAAATCCTGGTTGTAATCTCCCGTCAACGGGATGAGGATCTGTGTATCATCGGCGTAGTTAGTGTAGGTGATACCCAGGCCGTCTAGATCATCAAACAGGGGCTTTGTGAACACGTTGTACAGAGTGGGGGAGACGCACGAGCCCTGTGGGACTCCACATGTAATGGGGATGGGTTCGGCGGCGGCAGAGGAGGAGAGGATCTGTTGTTGAGGAATGACTCAATCCAACTGATGGCTTCTTGTGAAAAGTGGGCAGCTGAGTCTAAATGATTACATAGGATTTTATGATCAACTAGGTCAAACGCCGCAGAGAGGTCTAGCAGGAGTAGTAATGCAGTTTTCCCGTTATCTCTAAGGTCGTCTATTTGGGCTTTCAGATCTATCAGGGCTGTTTCAGTTCCATGTTGGGGTCTGAAGCCGGATTGTCTTATTCCTAGAAGGTGGTTTGTTTCAAGATACTTTTGAATTTGTTGGTATGCTGTCTTGTCTAGTATCTTGAGCAGGAATGGGACGGTGGTAATCGGTCTGTAGTTGGTTGGGATGGACGGGTCAAGGGAGGGTTTTTTGAGGAGAGGGAGGACCCAGGACTCTTTAAGGTTACTGGGGACTGTTCCTGAGGAAAAAGAGGCATTGATGAGTCTGGTGATGAATGGCGAGAGGTCTCGTGCCGCGTCTTTAATGATTTGTGGGGGGCAGAGGTCACCTTTGCAGTTGGAGGGTTTAAGGCCAAGAATTATTTTTTCTACTTCGAGGGAAGAGACTTTGGAAAAGCTGAAGCGAGCAGAGTTAGGTGTGTGGTGTGAGGGTGGAGGGCTCGAGTGGGCGTTGATGGGGTTGGTAAGATTGGTGAGGGAGTCTTTCTTATTTTTAATTTTTGTTTGAAGGCCAGTGACTTTGTTGTTTAGTGCATTTTGGACACTGGTGCACCATTGTTTGTTTTTAACGCAAGTATCTGGGATTGTTACCGGGGTTTCCAATTCTTTCAGGATAGTAAATAATTCTCTGGAGCTGGAGTTGGATTGGGAGATTCTCAGGTTATAGGATTCTTGTTTGGCCGCTATGATTTCTTTTTTATAGTTGGCCGTTATTTTGTTAAGCAATAGTTTGTTGTGGTCAGTCGGAGATTGTCTCCAGACTTGTTCCAGTTTACTCTTTTCCAATCTAAGGGTTTTAAGATGGCTGGAGAACCATTGGTTGAGGTGCTTTTTTGGTTTGGATTTTCTAAGTTTCAATGGTGCAATGGCGTCTAAGGCTATGCGCATGGTGTTGTTATAGCCTTCTACGAGGTCATAGGGATTAGAGTCTTGGAGTTGGCTTAGTGTAGGAAGAATGAGTGGGATCAGTTTTTCTACTGTGATATTTTTTTTGCTTCTCATGTGGATGGCTGGGGCTAGTGCCATGTTGGTTGTAGGGCTTGAGGCCTCAAGTGAGAAGGAGAGGAGGTGGTGGTCGGTCCAGGATTGGGGAGTGTTGTTAGTGATCGATACGGCACAGTTATAGTCTGCTATCCAATCAAGGGTTCTCCCTTTGTTATGGGTGGGGCTGGTTACTTTTTGTGTGAAGCCTAGTTCAGACAGGGTGTTGCTGATGAGAGTGGCTTGATTGTCTTTGGGGTCTTTGTAGCCTAAATTGAAGTCTCCTAAGAGAAGGCATTGTGAGGAGTTTTTTAGGTTGTCGGTAAGGATGGCATTGAGGTCTTCCTCGAAAGATCCCGGGGGTCCGGGCGGTCTGTATAGTAAGTGAATGGATATTGTTTGGGAGTTAGCGATGGGTAGTTTGGCTGTAAGTGATTCACATGATGGGTGGTGTGTGGCGGAGTTGAGTCTGATGTTAAGGTGGGTCTTGGCAATGATGGCCAAACCACCGCCTTTAGCTTCAGTTCTGTCCGCTCGGATGATGTAGTCAGTGGGGATGGCTAGCGAAAGGGCTGGGCCTGCGGCTGCATGAAGCCAGGACTCTGTTATGGCTAGGAAGTCTAGATCTTCAGCTAAAATGAGATCAGCGATGTCCGTGGCATGGGCAATCATGGAGTGTGCGTTGATGAGGGCACCTTTTATAGGTAGGGTTTTGGCTTTGGCAGGGGTGGGGGTGGTAGCTGTGATGAGCGCTCTATTGTTGGTTGTAGTGGAGTTGACGGGTTTAGGTTCGGGTTTTTTTAGCGTAAGGTTAGCGCAGGAGCTGATGGAGGTTCGGTGTGTGAGTATGGATTGTGTGGAGTCCCTGGCTCTAGGCTCGTGTATTTTTGGAAGTCTGGATCGTAATCTGGTCAGCCTGTCCGAAAGGCATGGGGGAGCGAGTAGGCTAAGCATGATTGTGGTGCTGGGCTCTGTGAGGGTGGGTGATGCGGTGCCTAGGCTGGTCAAGTTAAGGGGTGAGCTGGGCAGGCATGCGGAATTGGTGATGTGGAGAATGGTTCTCAGTAGTATAGAGTAAAGGCCCGGGAGGAACATTGTGTGAGGGGGGTAAGGTGCAGTGTGTGTCCTGTCTAGGGTCGAAATCTAGCAGTGGACAGTGCGGCCTGCTTGGAGTAGCCGAATACTACCTAATCCATGTAGTGCAAGGTTGCAGATTGGCATCTGACTCAGGTACAGGTAAGCAAAGTGGTCATAGTAAGCGTTTGTCGATTAGCACAGCATTAGGTTTAGAATTGCGCCAGTGTACCAATTAACATCTTGGATCAGACTAGCATGTATTCAGAATAGCGCCTGGAATGGGAATAGCACCTAGGTTCAGAGTAACACTTAGTTCAAGATAACACCTAGAATCAGAATAACCCCTAACTTCAGAATAGCACATAGAGCAGATTAAGCACAACATTGAGTTTAGTGGCTATAAAAGTATGTTGAGCGGGGACACATTGGGCTGCAGGTCAAAAGATCTAGAGGCAGTTGGTGAGCAGATCGGCAGAACAGAGCAGATGGTCACAATGCGGTTAAAAATGGCAGCTAGAATTGCATAGGGTAGCCGAGCAGCAGTGAGGCACAGTGCAGTTATATGTGACAGGGATGATTAGCGACACAGTAGTCTAAATACGATTGAGCACCTATGTACTGGAAATGGCAGCAACTTTGGGCACAGATACAGCATGCAGTAAGGCCTGAGTGCACGAGAGTGGCAATAAGTAGCTTGTGGTAACAAAGCCTTTTCCAGAGTCTAGGCAGTTCAATTTAAAAGCGAAGTGACGTTTACCATTCAGGTTGGTCTGGAATCCGGCAGGGGGTCCGGGCAAACGGCGAGGAAGGCTGAGGACAGGTGAAGACAGGTATTGGCCTTATTATCCTGGGCCTTGCTGGGAGTGGGCCGGCTTCGCCTACCGGCTGGCGATAGGCTGCTTAAGGTGGCTCAATGGCCAATCGGATGCGAGGACAGTCGGATGTGCTCAGTTACATTAAAAAAAGGTTTGCCGTAACTTTATTTGAGGCCCTTGGAAAGCAGATATTGGTGTCTCCAGTGGCAGGGGGAATCAAACTAACATTGCCTGGACCCAGTGTATTGAGGGTTTCCCAGTTGTGTGACCTACTAATAAGCCTTCTAGCATGTGGGAATTATGGACATTTAAATGCCCCTGTCCTTCAAAAGACTGCTATGTCAGACAATATATGGAGCAGGTGGTACAGGCTGCTCTGTCATTATTCCAATCAGGTCAGTTACTATACTGTACAATGCACAAATGTATCCTAAAGGAGCCCATTGGTTACATACTGTTAGATTTCAGCAGACGAGAGTACCATAACATAACTATGAATGTGTTTTTTAGATATTAATAAGATGATGAAAGAATGGTCTGGCATGATGTTTTTGCAGGCAGAACCAGTAAATTGGCCCCACAAAAAAGTACACGAATACAAACAAAATGTATTCAGTCCTGTATAGATTGAAAAATAAAGTTGGTGGAGTGGATCGCACCCTGTTCCCCAGTTGATCGAGGGTTACCCAAAAGAGCACTAAGATCTCAAGTCCAATAATGTGTCGGAGTATGACAGTTGCCTGATCGCTTGTGTGCTTCATTGAACATTTACATCACATCCTGTTCCTCACTTTGACCCTGCGTGCATTGTGCACAGGGCATGGGGCCTAAGTGCTTCACCCTTGTTGAATGTCAAAAAGGCAGCTCATGGTAAAATAACAGACAGCACCTCAGAAGGCTGCGTTGAGTGTGCATCGCAGATACATTGGGACAAAAATATTGGTAAGATGACTTGGTGAGTTTAGGCGGATAAATCAGTGGAGTATGACCACATATTCCTCTTAAATACGTAGCTACGCATACAGAGATGCTCTGGGGGCTCTAGGGCCACTTAGTAGCCCACTCAGTGCCCTACGGTTCAGGGAACTGCAACAGACCCTATAGTCCAAGTGATGCTCATGCTATTTTCAGTTCCTGTTCTGTCTGGTCCTGTTCTTTTCTTTTTTTTGCACTGCATTCTATCCCTGTGTTTCAAGGTACTCGGAAGCAGCCAGAAGGCAGCATGAGAGTCTATTGAAAACAACATAGCCAACAATGGGAACCATGGGCCTTATTAGAGCCTGGTAGGCTTTTTCCTTGTCAGGCGTGAGTGTGTTGTCCCACCTTTTTGTGGCGATGAGCAGAAAGTGAATTTACATCTATGTTCCATATCTAAACACCCCAGTGAGTTGAGTGCATAAGTCAGAAATATTAATAAGGCAAGTTACTGCAGTGCTTACAAGTTAATGGCTTTCACTATGAAGCTCTGCATAAAAGTTTATATTATTATATATTAATATTTGTGTCCCTTCATCTAGCACCATTGACATGGTATGTGAAATGGCAGCTCACACTAGCCCTATTCTATTTATGATCTGCCCTAAATCATGCCTCTAGGCAGGGTTGCCCAACTCCAAGCCTCGAAGGTCGGATCCATGATGAGTTTTCAGGATACCCCTAATTAATATTCATGAGATAAATTCACATACAATGATTCTAAATGTATGTACATTTTTCCTCATGAATATTAATGAAGGATATCCTGAAAACCTTTCAGGATCCAGGACCTCGAGGCCTGGAATTGGACAACACTGCTCGAGGGTGTTGCTTCCTCAGCTACTGAAGCTGCCAGTGGTGTACGAGCCTAGATAGCCAGTTTAATCCATACGTTTTTATTGTACCTTTTATTTTGTTCTTCTACCAGGGCATGATATGTTGTTCAACGATTTCCCATCGTATCTCCTGCCCCAAACCACATGTATCCCACTCCTGGCAAAGGTCCTGGGTCTGGGAGTCCACTTTGTGATGTGACAGATGTTAATGCAAACCAGCCTTTTGCATTTGAATGATTGCTCAGTGTACGTCCTGCCAAGCTTGCCATCTCTCTTGCCTCTGTGTCCATCTTCGGACCACATACATTTGTGTTTCAAGCCCTGTCTCTCCATTCTGAGCCTGAAGACTGTTCTGGGACTTTGGGTCTGACGACTTTGCAGTGCTGTAGAAATATCAGGTTTGTACTATAAAGTAGGTTGTTTTCCCAAAGATACCTGGGTTTCTTTCTAATTTCGGCCGTTAAAATAACAAGGCAACAGTAGCTCGGGGAAGGGGTCAGTAATAGGTAGTTTATGAGCAGATCATTCTCAAGGTAGCTCAGCAACCACCAAAGAGGGGCCCATTCTCCATAACAACACATATATGCTCAAAGGTTTGCTTGCATAGCACACTGACTGTTAGTACAGCCGCCTCAGGAGGCATCCTTAGCAGGGATCCTAGAAGTGTATTCATGGTCCCCTACTGATACCTTCTATATATATGGCCATTTGGGAATATTTGGGTCTGTGATGCCCTTGAATACTGCTCTTTGGGGCACACTAGTGCTTACATTGTTGGCTTGCAGCCTGAAAGATTTCCCCCCAGCCCACTCCTCAGCACTGAGAGTTGTCCTTAATGTAGCATTAAGAACTGCAGAACACAAACATTGCTTACTTTCATCTAGGGCCAGACATAGCATATTTACCATAATAGATCTGCCCATACCACCCCATACCTTATGTTACAGATGGCCTTCAACTCACACACGTCCTACTCTTGGATTAGACTTCCTTCTGAGTTGCCTTGACAGCCAATTAACCCGCAGTACCATAAATAGACACAGCAGGCATTTTAAGACTACATACACACCAGGGTTGACCGAGAATGCTCTTGATCCCCTCCTCAAGCAGCACTAATTGATCTCTATCGTATAATACTCGAAAATGTCTTTGGAATCCTACTTGATATATTAGCTCAACACACTCTTTTGTGTCGCCTCTCCCTAGAATATAGTGCATATATAATGGACAAATATGCATCTGTACTGACACAAGCATTTAGCACTGCCTAAGTCCCTCCTTGTGTCTGCAAACTCCTTTCTCACTTTCCCTCTCTCTTTTACTTCAGCCTTGCTCTTGCTATTCTTCCCAGTAGAATATGATTTGGTTACCCCAAGAAGGGGCACAATACACCTCAGACAAGAAGAATTTGGTACTTTTAAACTATTATGTTGGTGATTCGGCAAAATACAAAATCATAGCCCTCATTAAGCAGAATGTTGAAAATGTAACAGATCACTTTTGATCCTGAGCGTAGTTCACTCATGTGGTCCATGGTCTTTCCCCTTTTGTAATGGCTTGGCAGGTGAAGAATGATGGTCTGGAGGGCTGCCCAGAGCAATGCCAGAGGTTAAGATTAATTCTAAACCTTCCAGCCATCACCTCTTTTGTTTTGCTATGGTCACCCCAAATGGGATAGGTATGCCTAGACCTGGGTCTCGTGCCTGCTGGGCCTAGAAACCCAAGCTACTCCTCGCTGAAGATACCCAAGGCTGAAATATTTCTGGGGGTGATTGTGATCCTCTGTAGAAGGAATGTGACCTAGCAGTTTGGGCTGGACTGCCCCTTTTGTGGTGGGACCAAGCCTGATTTGCATATGGTCTTTCACCTTTTGGAATGGCTTGGCAGACGAAAAACAATGGTCTGCGGGGGTGCCCTAGGTAATGTAAGAGGTTAAGATTAATTCTAAACCTTCCAGCCATCACATCTTTTTTCTCATAATTTGCTATGACATCTGTCTACCACATTAATTAATTTTTTACTGATGAAGTCTGGTCGGACTGCTCAAAGTATTGTTTTTTTATAATGTATAATATCACTTGTATGTTCATTGATACTTCAGCCGAATGTATTCTCTTACACACCTCATTATATGAGCATACTTTACAAGCAACTTCTTGAACAGGAACAGTAGTTTTAAGGCTATGATTCCGTGCATGGGTATATGAGAACTAAATACCATTGAGCGAAATTGATCAAAAGATACATTGGAAAATCAAGGGTAATTTGAATTAAGTGGGGTTGGGGGAGGAGAGGGGTATAATGCTTTCACACAGAAACAGTGACATATGGACCTTTTTTTCTACCCACAAATCGGGCAAGATACCAGTAGAAAGGCCATTACATGCAAATCCACAGCCCAGAAGGTATTGTGAGATGTTAACTGCGACCTTATTTAAAGTAGAACGCACGCTCTTGATGGTATGCCCGCTCTGGAGAAAACAAACTGAGAACCCCAGGCAATCAATATCTTGGCCAAAGCCCATTTATTGCATCTGCACTCACTGCAGCTGACATACTATAAGACATCAATGTTTTGCTCTTGGTCACTAAAACTCGTTTAGTCAAAGGGGCTCGGTTCACACCTCAATCCTCTGGAATTCTCCTCCTTCTCTATCAGGAAATCTTTTATTCTGAAAATATCTGAAAACGCTACTAATCCCTGTCTGAAAGATTCATGTTCTGCATGCCTGAAAAACTTTATTGCAATCAAACTATCTAGCAAAACGATGACCACGTGAGAGTAAGTTGATTTCAGAAATACCAAAACTAATTCAGTGGTTTCTAACCTCATGGGCAAGACATCCATGAGAGTAATCCCCCAGGCCTAGTACTAACCATCCATAAACCAGATTAGGTTTGGTAAGAGTAATATTACTTAAGTGGGAATATATTTATTACAAAAATATACGACCCTGGCTGTGCCATATGATATGGTAGATTATTTATAGCGCGTTTAATACCCAGAGGTTTCTAAGGGCGGACCCGGGGATCGAACTTGTGTTGTTCCAGGTCGTTTTTTTTCACAGGTAAACACGTTGCCCCTGAACTATCCTCCAGCGACCCTTGTGCCAGGAGTAACTTACTTTGAAAGTGAGTTCCAGAGCCAGAGCGATGCTGCCCGTTTGATAACCTATGATTGTGCACCTCAGTGGCCCCAAAAGAATAGTCCAGACACATTTATACTGAATATTAACCACTCAATATATGACGCATATTGGAGAATTGCCATTTCAAATGGCTTTTTATGCAAGCGCAGAAGAATTATGCAGCATTTGCTGTGGCAATATTTTAAAAAATATTTTCACATTTCAAAATGGTGTAATATTGATACTCTTGCTTTAGAAAACACGAGTGTGTAGTTCAAGAAAGAAAAATATATAAGTTAATTTGACACCATAGAAAATATTATTCATAAACATGTAAGCTCCCATCATAGGTTTCTTAGATTTTAACACTCTATTACCAAAAGCGGTAATATCAAGCTTCCGATCAAGTAAGTATTTGGCTGACAATGAAGGAGGCAGATTTCCAGTAATATAGCAGACAATATTTCTGAAGCTCTGTAAAAGTATTTAGAAATACTTGTTTGTATCCATTTCTATCCCAGTGTTCAGGACATACATACATTATGTACAGTAGCAGATCATACAGCTAATGACATATTTTTAAAACTTTTAAAAAGGTAAACCTTTGGCCCTTCTCTGGGTTGCATTAGAAAGGGGGTTCATATGCTGGTTTGAACGTTTTAAGGTGGGTTACAGTATCATAATCAGGAGATATTTATCACAGGCAGTATTCGTCAGAATATTTAATGCAATTTATATGGACTACGTCATAATCAGGAGGGTGGTACAAGCAGGTGTTCATTTAGCGGAAAGTTGGCAAAGCCAATTTAGCCAGGATATTACTACTGCCTATTGTGGGCTTTCAGGTTCATATAAGGTTACACATTATTTCAATTGGTTATTTCCTTCCTGTAGAGCATTCATCCAATCAGGTATTTACCAGTGTCAGCCAGGGCCTGATTGTATGAATACTTCTGTCCTTCCATTCATAACATTACCTCTAGTCCCTGACACCCCAATTCCCAGCCCCCACATCAAACGAAAGTAAATATTTATGCTGAGCAATCAGAATTTCCTGAATAGACTTTTTCCAGACATGTGTTCTACAGAAAACCCAGCTGTGTAGTAAGACATTGCACTTGTGCCGGATTCTCCAAGAGACAGGCTGCTTTTGGCTTGCAACTATTTGCCAAGAACATATCCCCAATTACTCTTGCTGTGGAGGTGGGGAGGGAGAATTGCAGCTAGTAGAGATGTAGGGCTGGGGGAGGTTCCCTGGAAAGGGGCGGGGTAGGAAGACTGGCAATTAAACAGAGAAAGCAGCTTCAAAGCTACCGGGAATGCTCTCCTGCTGGGTTGGGGTTCTCTTGCTAAATGAGATTATTGCTCATGACAGAAATATTTTTGCCAAAACATGGATGTTTTCTGTTTATGGGGCAGTGCTTCTGAGCAGAGAGGCATTAACAGAGATGTGTGCGAAGAAAAATATGTATTACTAAATAAACGTACTGATGAATATGGAATGTGCTCTTTTGCATCAAGTGGGTCTAAGATGCTATTATTCTTATTCTAATTAGTGTAGCTATTGAGCACGGACCTAGCTGTGGGAAGCAGCAAAGTGCTTTACAATCATAGGGGGAAGAACAAGATTAGGGTGCAGAGAAACAAGCGAGTGGTAATCTAACAACCAGGACGGGAGGGAAATTGTCAGAAATGGGTCTACAAGTAAACAGGGGAGGAAACAGTGGGGATCAGATCACCCAGTTTCAGATATAGTGAGGAGTGGGTGTTGTATGGACCTAAGTGTTAGGGAGGAGCCATTCCTTGAAGAAGAGGGTGTTCTCTTGAGATCCTTCCTGAACTGAAGAAGCAAGGGGGCGATTCTGATGTTGATTGGGAGGTCCTTCCAGGGTCATGGGGTGTAGCCAGAGATGGTTCTTTCCTTCTTGTACCAGTGGAGTTCAAGTATGCACATGTCATTACCTCTCGTGGATCCTAGACCTCCGGAAATGCAGAGTTTCTCAGTGAGGTGGTTTGGGGACTACATGGTAACAGCCTTGTAGATGATGCAGCAGGAATTGAAGATGATATGGGCTTGCTACGGGAGCCAGTGCAGTTGAATGAGGGTCGGAGTAATGTGAACAAATTTGCAGAGTCCTTTGATGAGTCATGTTGCAGTCGAGAGCCAGTCTTTGATGGAGGATATCTTGAGGTAGAGCTATGTGTCATCTGCTTATTGGTGGATGTGGATGCTGTGTGGAGTGAGGAGGGTTCCAAGCAGTTTAGGTCCATCTAAAGACTTAAGATCACAGGAGAGAGAATAGATCCTTGTGGGACACCACAGGAAATTGGTAGAGTTGGTGATCTGGAGGAATCCATTTGTACAAGCAAGGTATGATTGGAACCTGCTGATTACAATCTCACTAATCCCCATGCAGCAATGTACATTGTTGGTAAGTGTCTGGTGATCTACTCTGTCAAATGCTGCTGAGAGGTCAAGGAGAACCGGGAGGCAAGGATAGTCATCATCAAGGATTTTAAAGGCATCATCGGTCACCTTGATGGAAGTAATTTCTATGCTGCATCTGCGCCCAAAGCCAGATTGGTAGGACTGAAGGAGGTTGTTGGCTTTGATGTGTTGGACGTGTTGAGTGGCTACTGCTTTCTCACAAATGTTACTTAAGAAGGGAAGATGGGTGATGGGGCGGTGGTTTCTGAGGTCATCAGATTTCAATGTTGGTTTTTTGAGAAGCAGGAGGATTTGTCTGGTTTCAAGGGTTGTGGGGAAGGTGCCTTGAGCTAGGAAGCTGATGACTGTCAGGTAAAGGAGGAGTACTTGAGTCGGAAGTATCTTGAGTATGAAGGCAGGGAGGATGTAGTCTGCATACAATGTGGCCTTAAGGGATGCTAGCATGGCAGTGAGGTCTTCCATAGTGAGTGTCTTGAAAGTTGTCCCGGAAGTTGTGCTTTTGAGGGATGGCATGTGTAGTGTGCTGTCAGTTTTAGCATTGTTGTCTATGTGTTTTGGGGATCGTGATTTATGAAGAAAGAGTTGATAGTGGTGAATTTGTCGGTGAAGTGTATTATAGGTGGGTTGGCCAGAGATTTGATGCAGTGCTTGGCTTTAAAGAGAGCTATGCTTTCATTGTTGACCTTGGCAATTATTTTTTGGTAGCAGTTGTCCTTGGCAGTGGTGATTAGTCATCTGAGTTAAGCACATAGTTCCTTGAGCAGAGCGAGGCTGGGTGTGCAGCATGATTTTCTCCAAGTCTTCTCTTGTTTTCTTATAGTTTGTTGTTAAAGTTGAGTTCTTGGGGGTACCATGGTGTGAAAGATGTAGGCTGGAGGGTGCATTATTTCACTGGGGCATGGAGATTGATGATGATTATGAGGGTGGTGTTGAGTTCTTGGAGGAGCGAGTCACAATCCTTGTTCATCAGAGGAAAATCAGCACATGTGAAGTGAAGTGTCAAAAAGTGCAAATTGGAGCGAGGCTGTAGGACCCTCCTAAAAGGTCCTTCCCTCCTGGAATATAAACCAATAATCAGACACTTTCACAGAATAGCAGTCACATACGTACATTTATTTAGCATCAACAAAGCACTCGCACTGAGAGAGGTGACAACAGTTGTTTTGTTAAGGCTCTCTGTCTTCACAGAATCTTTTGGTCCTTATGTATTTATTTCGAATGTGTTAGCATGACATGTAAATAGCACAGGGTCCTTGAAAGGTAACTCACTGACAGGGTAAACAGAAAGGTTGGTGAGTAAAAATCATGAAATATAAATAGACATGCATGGGGGGAGGCAGAACATATAACCTAAACGCTATTTTTACCGCAGCTATTTCCTATCTTGAGAGCAGTCTCTGCAACTTAAAACACACACACACACACAGGTCATTTTAGTTGCTATTTGTTGACCACAGCAAAACTGTTGTGTGACATTATAACAGAGGACTCGACAGAGATCTGGTGTTCATTTCATATATATTTCCACAGGAATTTTGCAAGGCCTTCCGTGAGAGTCTCCACTGGGAAATTCTTGAAGTTCTTCAATGATCTTAAGATTGTGTTTGCAGGGTTTTTGATGGGTTTGCTTGACTAGTGTTGTGTGACTAATGTCAAAAGGGATTGCCAGATAATCTGACCAGTCGAATGGGATTGGAGAGCTGTGATGTAGAGTGTGCTGAGCAGTGATGATGAGGTTGAGGATATTACCTTTCGTGTGAGTTGAGTTTTCTGCATGAGGTTCAGAGTATAGAATGGGCCGTGGAGATCTTCTTTCATTGACTTGTGTTGCTGGGTTGAGAGGGATTTTGAAGTCACCAAAGAAGATGTTAGATGCATGCATGAGTGATATGGTGGGGTTACCAAGTCTGTGACGTCTTTGTTGAAGAAAGTGTTGGGCTTGGGTGGTCTGTAGATGAGGTGAAAATTAACTGTGTCCGATGGGTAGAGCGGGAAGTTGCAGGAAGGGTTTTTGAAAGAGCCAATGGTGGTTACGTCCAGTTGGGTGCATGGACACGATGCCTTGTAAATGATGACAAGGCCTCTGCAGATCTTGTTTCAGCGGTCTTGTTGTACAATTTTGTAGCTATTGGGGATGAGGACATCTAGGATGTGGGTGGAGGTGGATGTTATCCAGGTCTAAGTGTAGATGATGGCATCCAAGTCACATGTGGTGATCAGCGATGTCTGCTGCATGATTATTTGCTGAGTGGACATTGGCGTTTTTCTTGCAGGTGTGGATGATGGAGTGCTGACTGGGTCTATGGTGAAATGAATCAGATTGCTGCAATGAAGTGTCCATGATGTCGCTGGTGAGCTGTGACATTGGCAAGGAGTTGTGATGGTAGGGATGGGATTGTGGGAGAGAGGGGTAAAACATATATTCATGGTAACTTACTTGATGTTAGAGCAATAGACGTTCTGGTCCTGGCTCCTCACGGACCGAACAGGAATTGCCTTTTTTTCATTTGCCCTTCAATTTGGATGCTCGGGCAAGAGATGCCCTTGATCTAAGAGTTAAGAAAGTAAGGAAAGGGGCAGGGCAAAGTGGGTGGGTGGGGGTTAGGCCACCTTAAAGCTTTGTGCCTGGAGCTGGCATGGAGTACTTAGGTAGACAACTGGAAGGTGTGAAAACAGGTAGTGGGCGGAGCAACTGAGTGGCATGGTCTGATCACGTGACCAGCAGCCTCCTCAAAGCTATCTGCTTTGCGTTGGCCTTTGTTTCTTAAATATCTGCCCGGAAGGTGTGAAAACAGGTGGTGGGTGGAGCAACTGAGTGGCAGATTCCTGTGACGTGCCCAGCAGCCTTCTCAAAGCTCTCTGTTTGGAGCTGGCCTTGAGTCCTTACGTAGCTGTCATGTAGGCGGAAACACAGGTGGTGGGCAGAGCAACTGAGTGGCAGGGCATGGTCACATGACCAGCAGACTCCTCAACACTGTTTGTCTTTAACTGTCCTGGAGTACTTAAGTAGCTGCCTGTAAGATGTGGAAAAAGGTTGTGGGCAGAGCAACTGAGTGGCAGAGCCCAGTCATGTGAACATCAGCCTCCTCAAAGCTGTCTGGCGCTGGCCTGAATTCCTTAAGTAGCTTCCTCGAAAGTGCGAAAACAGGTGTTGGGCAGAGCGACTGAGTGACAGGGCCTGGTTAGATGACCAGCAGCCACCTCAAAGCTCTCTGCCTGGAGCTGGTCTAGATTCCTTAAGTAGCTGTCTGATAAGTGTGAAAACAGGTGTTGGATTGAATAACTGAGTGTCAGGGCATGGTGATGTGATGAACACCCTCCTCAAATCTCTCTGCATGGAGCTAACCTGTAGTCCTTAATTAGCTGCCTGGAAGGTGCGTAAAAAGGTGATGGGTGGGAGCAACTGAGTGGCAGATTCCGGTCACGTGACCGGCAGCCTGCTCAAAGCTGTATGACTGGAGCTGGCCTGCAGTTCTTAAGTAGTTGTCTAGAAAGATCAAAAAAAAAACGTTGGTGGGTGAAGCAACTGAGTGGCAGGGCCTGGTCATGTGACCAGCAGCCTCCTGAACGCTGTTCATCTCTAGCTGTGCTGGAGTACTTAAGTAGCTGCCTGGAAGATGTGGGAAAAGGTGGTGGGTGGAGCAACTGAGTGGCACGGCCTGGTCATGTGACCATCAGCCTCCTCAAAGCTGTTATAAAATACCTTTAGCCGTAATTGCTTACTTTCAGAGAGTATAATGCAAGTACAGAGGTCACAATGTTTTCCTTGTTGCATAGATTGGCTGATTCAAACCTGTTTTTTCCTTGCATTTTGGAATTTGCAATGTTTTTTGTTTGTTTTTTAATGGATGCAATTGTCTTCTAATTTACACCTATGAGATAGATGTGACTTACTTTCCTTAAAACAAAGCATGAATTCTTCATTAGCCATCTCTTTCCCCATGACTTACTTTTCCCCACTTCTAACGTGCGCAACCATGGCATCTTTTTGATAGTGACTGTACCCTTGTCCACCGTATCTGTGACCAGGAATAAGCTGTTAACATAAGGATAATCTTCACCATCTCATTTACAACACTGACTAAATCATCATACTGACCTTATTACAAAGCCACTTCGACTCCTGTGCCAGGTTTCTCCTTCGTATCCCCCTCTACTCCTTCTCTCCACTTGTGAAAGTCCTCCGCTTCCTCACCTACTCTCTCCAATCTCCCCCACTCTTCTCTTATCTCCAAACACTGCATCAATGCCTCCTAACTTTCTTTCTCAGAAATACGGGTCCCTCTTCAAACTCCTACTGCTTGTTTTCAAATCCCTGCATGAGCTTGCACTACCAGCTAGGTAATTCTACTACTTTCCTCCCCCTATTCTCTGCTCTTGTACCCTCCCTAATCTCTCTGCCCACATCCACCTCGTGCTTCAATGTCAATTTGCTCCTTCTCTCTTCTTTCCCCACACCAATTGCATGTCTCTGCATGTTGAAAATGCAACATCTATCAACTCCTTTAAATTCACTCTAAAGTTTAAACTTTACCCAGAAGGAGTTTGAACTACTGAATTTCTCCCCCTCCCTGAGTTCCCTATCCAAATCCCATTGGACACACTGTCAGCCCCCACTGACCACTGTCTATTATCTGTTTCCTCCCCTGTTGCTCAACAATGTTTTCTGGCACACCCACTATTCAGTTCTTCACTGACTTTCCTACTAATGGCACTTGATTCATGATTGTCATGTTGATTGTTGATTTATCTTGTAAGTTTGCCTGAAACACTCTGTCCCCTCAATACATATACAGGCCGATTCACGGAATTAATGTGCGCTGAAAAATCCTGCGCAAGCATTCGAAACCGTGTGAATCGCAGTGCAAGTGCGAAAATCGCAGCAAAACCCGCGCACATCGATTCACGGAAGTCCGTGCGCGAGTAAAATCTGGGATGTGCGCTGAAAATCTGCGTGGCGCACACAGGGCACACAGGTCATCAAACGGCATGCGCTACGGCCACAGCGAAAGCGCACATAGCACGGCGCACATAACAAAAGTAGGCTTAACACGGGGCGTGACACGCGGAATGGGGAACAACGCGTGAAAATGTGTGCGTCACCGGGGAAGTACAGGAGGCAAGTGCATGGAACGCCCACACGCTCGCCTACAACACGTATTCATGGAATCGAATAGGGCAAACCAGCGTATGGGCAAAGACGCGCACAGGCCTTAACACGGCCGCCACACGAAGGCAGGTGTTAGCATCCCTGCGCATGAAAAAAATGTGCGCCAAAATGTGCGCTAACAAAAAGCACCTATATACAGCTCTGATGATTGTCCCATACTGTGGCCCTCTAGGACAAATGACGTGCAAAGGGGTACGCGACAAACACGGACACCCGCTGTGTCAAAAATAGCATGTGCGTGTATTTCGGTGGTGCGCGGGAAGTTTCACATGCGATTGGTTTTGGGCGAGCGGGGTGCGTGTAAATCTGGGGTTCGTGGGAAGTTTCACACGCGATAGGCCCTGTGCAAGTGGGGTGCATGTATTCCTGGGGTTCACGTGAAGTTGCACACGCGATTGACCTGGGTATGTGTAAATCTGTGGTTCACGGGAAGTCTCACACGCGATAGGCCCTGTGCGATTGGGGTGCGTGTATTCCTGGGGTTCGCATGAAGTTTCACACGTGATTGGCCTGGGTATGTGTAAATCTGGGGTTCGCGGGAAGTTTCACACGCGATTGGCCTTGGGCGAGTGGGGTACGTGTATTTCTGGGGTGCGCGGGAAGTTTCACATGCGATTTTAGCAGGGTACGTGTATTTCTGGGGTTCGCGGAAAGTTTCACACGCGATTCCAGCAGGGTACGTGTATTTCTGGGGTTCCCGGGAATTTTCACACGCGATAGGCCCTGTGCGAGTGGGGTACGTGTATATCTGGGGTGCAGGGGAGTCCTACACGTGAATTGGCAGTGTGGGTCCTACCAGGTGTTCCCTCTACACCCTCCACGGCCCTTGCAGGCAGCCCACACCACAGGGGACTACCCTGCACCCCTGGTCATGTCCCACAGGCAGCCCATCCACCATGGGCATGCCCCCCAGGCAAGCCACATGTCAGCTTGCACTACTGATCACCAACGCAAGACCCCCTCCACCCCCACCCCCCAGCACTCAGGGGCACCTGCCAGCAGGCCCCCACTCATGTCCCCCAGCACCCCCAACCCCCAGCACTAAGGGGCACCTGCCAGCAGGCCCCCACTCATGTCCCACTCATGTCCCCTTGCACCCCCCACCCCCCAGCAGTGCAGGGCACCTGCCAGTAGGCCCCCACTCATGTCCCCTTGCACCCCCAACCCCCAGCACTGAGGGGCACCTGCCAGCAGGCCCCCACTCATGTCCCCCTGCACCCCCACCCCCCAGCAGTCAGGGGCACCTGCCAGCAGGCCCCCACTCATGTCCCACTGATGTCCCCTTGCACCCCCACCCCCCAGCAGTGCAGGGCACCTGCCAGCAGGCCCCCACTCATGTCCCACTCATGTCCCTTGCACCCCCTCTCCCCAGCAGTGCAGGGCACCTGCCAGCAGGCCCCCACTCATGTCCCCCAGCACCCCCATCCCCAGCAGTCAGGGGCACCTGCCAGCAGGCCCCCACTCATGTCCCACTCATGTACCTTTGCACCCCCACACCCCGGCAGTGTAGGGCACCTGCCAGCAGACCCCCACTCATGTCCCACTCATGTCCCCTTGCACCCCCACCACCCAGCAGTGCAGGGCACCTGCCAGCAGGCCCCCACTCATGTCCCACTCATGTCCTCTTGCACCCCCACCACCCAGCAGTGCAGGGCACCTGCCAGCCAGCCCCCACTCATGTCCCCTTGCACCCCCAGCAGTCAGGGGCACCTGCCAGCAAGTCCCCACTCATGTCCCCTTGCATCCCCACCCCCCAGCAGTGCAGGGCACCTTCCAGCAGGCCCCCACTCATGTCCCACTCATGTCCCCTTTCACCCCCACCCCCCACCAGTGCAGTGCACCTGCCAGCAGGCCCCCACTCATGTCCCACTCATGTCCCCTTGCACCCCTAGCCCCCAGCAGTGAAATGGCGATCTCATGACACAAACCAAAAGTCAACTATGTACATCAACACATGTCCGTCACACGAAGGCAGGCGGTAGCGTCCCTGCGCATTAAAAAAATGTGCGATAACAAAAAACACGTATATACAGCTCTGATGAATGTCCCATACTGTGGCCCTCTAGGACAAATGACATGCAAAGGGGTACGCGACAAACACGGACACCCGCTCTGTCAAAAATAGTGTGTGCCTTGGCGAGCGGGGTAGTGTACTTCAGGGGTTCGGGGAAGTTTTACAGGCGATTGGGCCTGGGCGAGTGGGGTACGTGTATTACTGGGGTGGGCGGGGAAGTACAGGAGGCAAATGCGCGGAACCCCCACACGCACGCGCCAAAAAAGACGTGCTAATCCGGAAACACGTACACCAGCAGGAAGCAGGCGTACGTGGACCCACGCAGCATAAAAGTGCGCGCAAACAACAAGCAAGCTCAGACGCCAGGATGAACATACCGTTCCTAGCAGCAGTGGTCGTGGGATACCGCAGGAGGAGGAGGAGGATAGTCAGGCCCAGAATTTTCACACCCAGAACTAGCCTTTTTGGCATGCCTGATGACCAGGTGTATGGGAGGTACAGGTTTCCACCTCACATAAAACTCGACCTGGTCAGTGAGTGGGAGGATGACCTCACATCACCCACCCTCTGCTCCCAAGCACTCAGCCCCCTGGAGAAGGTCCTCAATGTACTGCACTTTTTGGCCACCGGATCATTTCAGCAGACAAGTGCCATAGTGGGGGGGGGGTGTCACAGGCCACGCAGTCACGCTGCCTACACCAGGTCTTGGCCATCATGACTACACGCCCATCAGTCTGCAGGCACATATACCTGCCCAGAACACCTGCAGAAAGGCAGGCTGCCGTCCAGGATTTCTACTGGGTGGCACAATTCCCCAAAGTCCTAGGTGCCATTGATTGCACCCATGTGGCTCTACGTCCCCCCATGGCATCAGAGCACATCTATAGAAACCGCAAGCACTGGCATTCCATCAACGTGCAGGTAGTATGTGATGCCAAGGGAATCATCATCTCAGTATATGCCATCTATCCAGGGTCCACCCACGACAGTTTCATTTACAGAATGTCAACCCTAAACCGGGACCTAGAAGCTGGGCGGCATGGCGATACATGGCTGCTTGGTGAGTATAAATGCCACAGCACATGCACCCGAGGTAAGATACAACACAGCCCATATTGCAACCCGGGGCATAGTGGAGCGCACATTCGGACTGCTCAAGTCACGCTTTCGCTCCCTTGACCGTTCTGGCGGGCAGCTGTTATACGCTCCCCCAGTAGTGTGCAGGATCATAGTGGCAGCATGTGTCCTGCACAATGTTGCAACACGCCGGGGCCTGCCGGTGGACATGGTGGTGCCCCCACATCCCCAACCACATGCTCGCCTGCTGCGCATGGGAGGGGAAAGGGCACGGGGTGAGGCAGCCCGAACACAGCTGGTGGCTAATTACTTCACTTAGAATCACACCCCTGTGGAGTGCAAACAGCCCTGCCACATACCAGCTGACAATCAATGATGATGACATAAGGGACAGTCAACTGTCACAACCATACCAGCCTGAGATTGGTCAGAAGTGTCACAATGTGTGCATCCCTACCTACAGAAACACCACCAATGGTGTGTCATCAAAAGACACATATGCTGCTAAATGCATTACCTCCTTGCAAAATACAACATGAGAACAGTGCCATGTCACCCAACCGCCACCCAACACACCATGGCATGTCATGCTATGTGAGAGCAAACAAAACAATCCCGAAAACCTGACATAAGTGTCACAAAGTACAGTGTCCCTAATGGAAACTGGCCACACACAATATGCTCCTAGTAATGTTGAACTAACAACACACATGACCAAATACTTACCAACAATACAATGCAGCTACACAAGCACAAACACAACTAAAACATGACAGTACTAAGTTAAAGTAGTCGTAGTCTTACAACCTGAATATGCCACCACATTGCCCCCTTCCAACTGTAGTCTTGCAGGCTTCAAAACTTGTCTGTGTACTGCATACAACATGAACTCCATCTCCAAACTAGACGGGCTTGGGAAGACATGAGGAATGAACCTGCAAATTTAGAGGGAGACATGGAAGCAGAAGCATACATAATTAAAACATGCAGTGTACAATACAACAACAATATACACAAGGAATGTCTACACAGTATTGACTACAGACTGCCCACACAGCTCATGGGAGCCCAACATCACTGTGTACATCACTGTCACTTGGTCACACCCTTTGCAAGCCCATGGAAACTGGAAGCAGGAGGGGGGTGTGTCTCACGAACCCAAGCATCGAACGCAAACTCAGGACAAGTCTGCATGTGCCCAGCCGGAATAGGGTGGATGCCCACGGGAGCCACACAAGGCGAAACACTGTAAAAAAATAATACAAAATCAAAAATCTAAAATCTAAAATCTAAAATCAAAAATGGCCATGTGGAGAGGGAGGCCACCCAGGAGGTCCAAGGACAGGGTGCGCACCAACAGCCACCTGTGTGGATGTTGGGAAAAAAAAAACCTCCATGGGCTCATGGCCTGCACAGCTATGCCAATGTGGGAGAACTGCTGCCGTCGATCTCATGACCCTCTGCTGCTGCATCAGGAGGTGGTGGTGCTATGGGAGGCAGCCCAAGCAAAGCCCTGGTATGGTCCTCCATGGCAGCAAGCATGCGGGTGTTGAAGGTCTGGTTCTGGAGGATTATAGTGCGGATATCCCCATGCAACACCTGACATGATGCCCGGATCTCCTACCGAGTTGCCCGCATCTCAGCTGAGAGCGTACTTGTGAGCTGCTCCAGCTGCTGTTCTGCCCTAAAATTAGTGGAAGCCTCAAGGTCAAGAAGAGTCTGCCTGAGGTTATGGAGTTCTTCCCTCAGGGCTTCCCTGTGGGCCTGGGACTCTATTGAGATGGATTGGCGCAGAGTCTCCAGTGCCGCCCGTCGGTCCCTGTTGGACGCCAACATGTCTTCCCTGTGTGATTGGCAAATGGAGTCTGTTGCCTGCTGTAGTTGCTCCATCTGCCTTTCAGGGGGGATAATGGAAGTGGCCACCCTCTCCATTGCCTGAGCCATCATTTCAACTGATCCTGCCTGTTGGGTTGCCATAGCGTACATGGAGTTCTCCCATACGGTATTGCCTGGTGGCATACGGCCACCGCGTCGACGGGCACCACACCTGTTTGGGGCAAGGCGATGTGCACTTTGCTGTGTTGGCACCGCCTGAGGCTGCAGGACTGCATTCCCCCCTCTGATCTGCTGGCCCAGGAACAGGATCAGATGCTGTGGAGTGTGACCCTGCATCCGTAACCGCCAAAGGCACCTCTACCAACACTGACATCCCCATAGAGGGTTCTACCCCTGGTGCAGGTGGGTTAGACAGAACAGAATCCCTGCCAGAAACACTTACCTGCGACGGCACATAGGTCTCATCATCCAAATCAGCACCTGAATAGAGGTCTGGGGAGGTGCACCCAGAGACACCCCTGGAAAGTATGGTCTGCAGGAGGATTGGGTTCTCACCCACCACCACACCACGTCCCCCGCTGGTGCCCGGTCGTGCCTGGGATTCCTCCTGGGTCTGCACAATCTCCTCAACCTCAACAGCATCAAGTGCGTCATCCCCTGCAAAAACATGAAAAAGAAAAAATGTAAACAGGCATTAGCACCATAGCACACAAATAGGCCTGTCAAGCTACAGAACCAGTACATGATTCACACATGTCCCACATGAATATAACCCTCCCATGCCTGCACTGTCACTGAGTAGTAAGAGGAGGCAAAAGGCAGACACTGATGATACCAATATGGGAGAGCAACACATTTGCTACATGCTGGGTAGCACTGCCATCACACTTTGGCCTGTGAGTGGCATGTCCAATACACATACAAGACACATGGCAGCACACAGATGTCATTTAGCATAGCCATGGTACATTTGACAAGTACAGCCATATGTCAGTGATTGAGTACTGTCACCCATCCATGTGAGATGGACATGATGACATGAAAAATGCTGCATACTGTGACTAAATGCACATGTGCTACTCACATCAACACATACAGTGTACAAGAATACAGTAATTGTTGTCTGATCTATTTTTCATCACATTGACATCACAGGAAACATCTGTAATTTTCCACATGCAAACAGGCATTCATCTAAACATTTGTGCAGGCCAATACTCCATCAGCCTGAATGGTCTCATTGTGTACATAACCAGGTAAAGCATTGCTCCAGTGTGGCCAGTAAACAATGACCAAAGCATATCACATATGTCACAATAGGGTTGATAAATGTCTAGCAAAAAAGGGGAGAGTGGAAAATATCATCCTTAAGGCACACTTACAAATTCTGACCAATGAAGTTGCAAGATTGCAGTACAAGGTCAACTGCACTATTGTGGACCTAATAGGCTACTGTGGGCAGAAGGGATGCAGTCATAGCCAAATACAAGGCACATGATCCCATGTGAGGAAGGAAATGGGTGACCCATAACACTCTTGAGTACACACCCTCACCTGGCACTCAATCAGAACCAGTCACCCAAACTACATACACATGCATTACACACACACGCATGGGCACTCACCGGACAATGCTTCGTAATCAGGTAATTCTCCCACACCTTGGATCTGTTCCTCTGTGACGAAGGTCCCAGTAACAGACTCATGTTCAGTGAGTTTGCTGTCCTCTTGTGGAGACCCACCGCCAGTCACCAGAGTAGCGGCATGATTTGAGGCCAGCTTGTTCTTTGCTGTGCGTTTCAGGTCATTCCAGCGCTTGTAGCAATCATCAGCTGTGCGCCTCACAAATCCAAGGGCACTTATGCCATCTGCGATGATCTGCCAGTGTGCCCTACGTTGAGCAGTTGTGGTCTTGCACCCTGCAGTCAACAGCATGTCATGGCTATGTTCTGACACATAGGTCACAAGTGCATTAAGCTCTGCGTCGTTAAAGCTTGGCTTCCTTGACATGCCGGAGTGTGTGGCCGTGTCTGGGGTCTCAGCCTGTTGTGCCAGAGCACCCTTCTTCCTCTTTTTAGAAGGTGGAGCGGAGCCAGAGTGGCTAACGCTGCTCTGGTCAGTAGGGGCAGAAGCACCTGGATTTGTTTTGTTGGACTGTGACTTTGGACACCTTTCCTTTGGATTATGATTTCTTGTTTTTCATTATTTTACGGACATGCAGCTTTTCTTTTTTTATTCCCATTGTTGTTTGTTTGATTTTAATTCCATTCATGTTGCGTTTAATACATTTTTTTCTTCATACTTCAATGTGTGGTATTATATCATTCGTTTCATGCATGTCATGATATGGGTTTTCACATTCACTTGCAACCATTGTGTGTGTGTGACGGACATGTGTTCATTTACATACTTGCCATTGGGGTTGTATCATGTAATTGCCTTTTCTATGTGGGTGGATGCAATACTTGGTTGGGTCTTTGGGCTGGGGAGGCTGGCGATAAGGGCCATGATTGAGGATCGTCATGACCTGGGGGCAGGGGGACATAAGTGGGACATGAGTGGGGGCTTGTTGGCAGGTGCCCTGCACTGCTGGGGGTGGGGGTGCAAGGGGACATGAGTGGGACATGAGTGGGGGCCTGTTGGCAGGTGCCCTGCACTGCTGGGGGTGGGGGTGCAAGGGGACATGAGTGGGACATGAGTGGGGGCCTGCTGGCAGATGCCCTGCACTGCTGGGGTGTGGGGGTGCAAGGGGACATGAGTGGGACATGAGTGGGGACCTGCTGGCAGGTGCCCCTCAGTGCTGGGGGGTGGGGGTGCTGGGGGACATGAGTGGGGCCTGCTGGCAGGTGCCCCTCAGTGCTGGGGGGTGGGGGAGCAAGGGGACATGAGTGGGGGCCTGCTGGCAGGTGCCCTGCACTGCTGGGGGGTGGGGGTGCAAGGGGACATGAGTGGGGCATGAGTGGGGGCCTGCTGGCAGGTGCCCTGCACTGCTGGGGGTGGGGGTGCAAGTGGACATGAGTGGGACATGAGTGGGGGCCTGCTGGCAGGTGCCATGCACTGTTGGGGGGTGGGGTGCAAGGGGACATGAGTGGGACATGAGTGGGGGCCTGCTGGCAGGTGCCCCTCAGTGCTGGGGGTGCTGGGGGTCAGGAGGGGTGCCTGCTGGCAGGTGCCCCTCAGTGCTGGGGGGTGGGGGTGCTGGGGGACATGAGTGGGGGCCTGCTGGCATGTGCCCTGCACTGGTGGGGGGTGGTGGTGCAAGGGGACATGAGTGGGACATGAGTGGGGGCCTGCTGGCAGGTGCCCTGCACTGCTGGGCGGTGGGGGTGCAAGGGGACATTAGTGGGGGCCTGCTGGCAGGTGTCCCTGACTGCTGAGGGGCCGGGGGTGCAAGGGGACATGAGTGGGGGCCTGCTGGCTGGTGCCCTGCACTGCTGGGGGGTGGGGGTACAAGGGGACATGAGTGGGACATGAGTGGGGGCCTGCTGGCAGGTGCCCTGCACTGCTGGGGGGTGGGGGTGCAAGGGGGTAATGCATTGGTGATCACTAGTGCAAGGTGACATGTGGCTTGGCTGGGGGGCATGCCCATGGTGGATGGGCTGCCTGCGGGACATGACCAGGGGTGCAGGGTAGTCCCCTGTGGTGTGGGCTGCCTTCAGGGGCCGTGGAGGGTGTAGAGGGAACACCTGGGAGGACCCACATTGCCAATTCACGTGTAGGATTCCCCAGCACCCCCAAAATACACGTACCCTGCTCGCACAGGGCCTATCGCGTGTGAAACTTCCTGCGAACTCCAGAAATACACGTACCCTGCTGGAATCGCGTGTGAAACTTCCAGCGCACCCCAGAAATACACGTACCCCACTCGCACAGGGCCTACCGCGTGTGAAAGTTCCTGTGCACCCCAGAAATACATGCACCCCGCTGAAATCGCGTGTGAAACTTCCCGCGCACACCAGATATACACGTACCCCACTCGCAGAGGGCCTATCGCGTGTGAAACTTCCCGCGAACCCCAGAAATACACGTACCCTGCTGGAATCGCGTATGAAACTTCCCGCGAAGCCCAGAAATACACTTACCCTGCTGAAATCGTGTGTGTAACTTCCCGCGCATCCCAGAAATACACGTTCCCCGCTTGCCGTGTGCTGTGTGGCAGCCCTGTATACTGGTCCAGGGTTAGCGCAGCCCTTTGCACTGGATTGGGGATTTTGATGGCTTTTCCTTGTGCGAGGGCGTTCTTAGGGGCGTAACTGGCACTGCTGCAGGGTCACTGCGTCAATGTGCGCCATGGCTGGTTTTGGTAGCTAAAATCCATGAATACGCTGTGTGTGGAAATGGATTTTAGCGCACGCGGCTGGCGCAGAGATTTGCACGCGCACACTGTGCGCCAGCCGCGTGTGCCACTTTTGTGCGAAATTCTATGAATTACCCTGATAGTGTAATGCAAAAATGCAGAAGGCCCGTAGTTAAGCAGGAATTGATGGGATACCCACACCTTGAGAGCTCTGTACATGTCATTCCCATGTGACAGTTTTAGGAATACAGTGAAGATGTGTTTTTTTTTTAATAAATGTTTAACGTAAATAGGCTGCTTATTCAGTTCCCGTCCCTGAAAAGACTTCAATTATGCTAATTGCATTAGGGGCTCATTAGAGTCTGGGAGGAGGTTTGGGGTTAAATACAACAACTGATGTTGTGCTTCAAAAAATCCACTTGATTACTGAAATGCAACCAGCCAAGTGATAACAGTAGCAGTGCTATTGGAATAGTGTTGGCGGTATTTCAGAAATACCACTTGATAGACTCTTTTCAATGATTTTTCTCTATCCATTTCCACTTTGATATTGATGGTGTTGATGGATAGTCTGAAAAAGTGGTTCATATCACTAATGTAAAAAACATCTTTGTACTAAAGGGACAATGTTGATCATTTTATGCATTTATTGTGAATGGTGGTGAGAGGATTGGCATCTGGTGATGCTCATTTTCTCACCCTTTACCACAGCTCTCTGGATGACTCGTTTTGTTTTACTGCATTGAAGGAAGGATCGAGCTTACACTATGGTGCTTCCTTTTTGCATATCAAGAAAATAGTAAAACAATCTTCAGGACGAATGACTATGGCATATAGTGTGGAAGCATGATCATGAAGGTTTTACAGTGGGAATTATGGCATAAATAGGGGGTGTAACATCATGACAGTGTTTTACCGTGGGTTGTACAGTGAACATGCTGGTTACACTGTGACCACATGTATCACAAACTTGTTGTAAATTGATCCAGCGTACCTTTTGTGATCTGGTGCCTATGCGATTATTTCATATGGTAACTCAGTCCACTGATTGTAAACAGTATGGCGTTTGACCCATGTCTTATTGCACTGCAAAATGCCATAATTATGTTTAAAAAGTATTTATCTGTATCCCTCAGTCTCATCCATCAATACCTAGGGGTCCCTTGCTATCCTGAGACATTTAGTAGAGTCCCTCCAATACAGTTATTCACCAGCCATCAATGAGCTAGTTCTGGTGCCACCTCGGGAGCCACCTGCACCCCTGGCACCAAACCTGCCTCCGCCACTGTGGAGGTACCACAGGTAACTGAGTACATTCTAGGACAGGGATGCTGAGAGAATGAACAGCTGAAATTCATACTTTGGAAACAGGGGCTTACGGCTGATGTCGCAGACCTGCATTCATCCTGTCAATTTTGGTCATTCGTTAGGTGCGCGCATGTGCACGCCATGATACTCGAATACTCCAACCCTTGCAGGACGCTGCATCGAAAAGAGTGTGGTCACTTTGCACAGACTTGGTATGGACATCGTACTGCCCTTCTAAGACTCACTTATTGTATGCCAGTCCTTTCATTCTCATTGTTGTTTGCATCCTTACGCTCATTTATCCATCCTTATATGCTTATTCATGAATCCATGTTGCCATAAGACCCTTATGCATGTATCTGCCCTTACATGGTCACACTAGCATATGCCCTTAAACCTCCATTCTTCACTCATCTTGAAAATCTTCTTTTCATCCATCCAGCGCCATACCCTCACCCCATTCAACCCTTCTCATAATCATTCATTCACACATCTTTGCTCGCTGTCATCCATTCCTCAATCCTCGTCTTTCTATTCATTCATCTATCCCTTCTGCGCCCTATCTCGACTCGACTCTGACTTCTTCCCACTTGACACACCCCACCTCTAACTAGAACTCAGAAAAAAAGTGGATTTTAAGAAATGTGCAAACTGCACGTAGGGGATCACCAGCAAGTGCACGCATGTGCTGTTGGGTCCTTTGAATGCTAAAGTCTTAAAAGGAGTGTTGTAAAATTCAAGAGTTAAACCAGGTGAAATTGCTTTTACACTTCAGTTTTACTCTCCACTTGTAAATTACATTTTGCAGTCAGCATTTATTAATGGATTCCTATGGAATCTGCCTGCTCATTAGCAGGTGCTAATGCACAGGGAGTCCTAATGCAATCCATTTGTGAATCCAGGCATACAACTCACCACCCTCATTTTAAAATGGGTAGAGCATTAACTGGAAACATGAATGCAATGCATATTGCTTGCATGCCTCCTTTTACTGCTCCACCCCATTTTTAATCAGTGGCAAGGTGGAGGAGAGGCAGTACGATCTCCTGTGTGCATTCCTCCTCCATCTCATCAGTGCACTTCATTTCACACCTGCATTGTCAAACAGGTAAGAAAACATCGACTTCTGTGGAATCCGCCTTGGTTTACCACATGCTAAAGATTAGGTGGAGTCCAATGGAATCCATTAGCAAACACTGTCTGCAAAGCGTATTTTGCAGGTGGAGTTTACTTTTTCACAAGACGGATAGGGACAATGAGATATAGTAAAGGTGACTTGCTTGCTTTACTCTTTTCGTTTACCTTCAACCCTGTGGATGCTTTAAATTGCTTGCAGGTTAATCCACAGCACTAAAGTGTTAACGCTGATGGCTCCCTGCAATCAATTAACATTCGATGTAAAGTGAGGCTGCTCACGAGGGTGTAAAATGACGTGGCCATGCAAGAGTCAGGAGGAAGGCACGGCAGAGAGGGGAACTCTGCTCGGTGCCCCACTTCAGCCTCATCTGAGCACGTAAATGGGCCAGAGGAATTCATGAAGGCATACAAGCATTAACCCAGCTTTTACGCCTCCATTTATCGCACTGCTTTTTTGAAAATAAGCACCAAAATGTTGTCACTACACAACAGTGACACCTATTGGCTTTGTCAATGCTCGTTACCATTATCACCAACCGCAATAATGAGGATTGTAGTGGTTTTATCTTGCATTCAAACAGAACAAAAACATGTTTTAATAAGGACTCTCTGCCTTTCTTCCTTCTTGTACTCTGCCCATTTTTACACCTGGGCCTGGACGTTAGTCTGAGGTTTATTCGGTGTTCGGACTGTGAGCATAAGCAAAGGACCACTTTCTCAGCTCCTGATAAGAAAGAGGCCCTCGTCACTGTGCTCTCAGTTACACACGTATTACGTGAGTGGCACACTCTCAGTTACACACGTATTATGTGAGTGGTACATTTACACGTGTATTACGTGAGTGGCACACTCTTAGTTACACACGTATTATGTGAGTGGTACATTTACACATGTATTACGTGAGTGGCACACTCTCAGTTACACATGTATTACCTGAGTGGCACACTCTCAGTTACACATGTAATATGTGAGTGGTACACTTACACATGTATTACGTGAATGGCTCACTCTCAGTTACACATGTATTACGTGAATGGCTCACTCTCAGTTACACATGTATTACGTGAATGGCTCACTCTCAGTTACACATGTATTACGTGAATGGCTCACTCTCAGTTACACATGTATTACGTGAGTGGCTCACTCTCAGTTACACATGTATTACGTGAATGGCTCACTCTCAGTTACACATGTATTACGTGAATGGCTCACTCTCAGTTACACATGTATTACGTGAATGGCTCACTCTCAGTTACACATGTATTACGTGAGTGGCTCACTCTCAGTTACACATGTATTACGTGAGTGGCTCACTCTCAGTTACACATGTATTACGTGAATGGCTCACTCTCAGTTACACATGTATTACGTGAGGGGCTCACTGGGAGGGACGTTTAGATTAATAGAGAATGAGGTAGAAATCACACCTTAAAAACAGATGTAAAATATGTGCTACGCTCCGAAATTCTGCCAGTACCTGTAAGAAAGCCGCTGCTTCATCGTCACTCTTAAAAACAAATATCTAAAGATAAAGGAAAGTGCTGTGGGTGCCATTTAAAACAAACAAAAAAACAAAAAAGCTCTGTGGCCTGTGTCCAAGCTTATGTCTAGTCATGTGTGTATGATTGTGTATATACATGTCCCATGTTTAGCTTCCTGTCTCATGTGCTTTGATCTTAGCTTTGATGTCGCGCTGGAATGTTTCAATAACATCCTGCGCTCTTCAAACCAGGCATCGCTCTCATCGCCCGGTTATAAATGTATCTACGTTGTTGTTGTTTCCTGAGGCGCTTCAACTGTTCGCCAAAGAAAACTTTATGGATGCTATTTACGCCAGGAAGAGTCCCGCAGAAGATGCCACACCTGTCTGACGTGGGTGGCTCGAGAAACGGGAGAGTGATTCTCGCCCGCTACCATCGCGATGCAGCAATTCGCTGGTGGCATCTGAGCGCGGGAAATCGTTCATACTGTCTGGGGCTGCAGATGCATTTCTGCTGGATCTTCGCCGCTATTGATGCTTCTGAGCTCGGAACATGTTTTGGCAGAAATCGGCAGATGTTGGTTTATTCTAAAAAAAAAAAAAAGTCTGCAATCTGGCGTATTTGGTGTGGTCACGGACGGCACCTCATAATAGCAGTGTCACTGTACCGTAGCAGAGCTAAAACTATTCTGCTGTGACCATTATTTGTCGTACTTTTGGGGGACACTTTTTGTAGCATTTGCAATCGATTACTTTGAATTTTGTGTTAATCAGTTACTGGTGTTGGGCAAAAAAAAACATCTTTATGTGGCATTGGAGCATACCACTTACAGTGGTGCTTGTTATAGTGATGCACCAGCCTGCTGCAAAATAATCAAAACAATCCACCTGATACTTATATTTGCAGAACACCTTACTTAGAAACTGTTGGGATGGCCCCAGGTGTGGGTGGAAGACTAAGCCAAGCAGGAATATTCCATCTGTGTGATGTTGGATGGTGTGTGGGGGGATTCTACAGTGAAAGGCAGTGGAAGTGACTGACATCTAGTACCTGCTAGCTTGCCTGGGGAACTTTTGGCATATCTTGTAACTTTGCAATAAATCGACTGAACTGACCTCAGATTGTGATGTATGACCCTTACTAAACTGACAGCGATTTGTCCCCCTGCAGGAGAAACCAGAAGTCATGCTGAACCACAGCAAGAGCGACCACGATAATAGAATACAGATGTGTAAACAGCTGATGAACTCTGTGACCTGTCTGATAAGACTGCATAGGCATGTACCCACCCGTGCCACCACTTGCCTTTGCAACCCCACTTCAGTGCTGTGAATCCTACGCAAAAGTGTACTTATTCCTGCCTTCAGGTGGCAGATAGTATGAAGGACATGCGTGGCCATTTCCTGGAGAGGTTGCATGATTGAATCCATGAATATGTCTCGTGACGGGCAAACTGTGGGCATGTGAGGAACTGCCTGCAGGCCTTCCCTCGGAACACCCACTTTTTTGCAAGTTTTTCTCCATTTCTGCTGTTCCACCTCCTTCCCAACCCTCTGCGCAAGCCACGCCCACATTCTGCATGGAGTCTCGCACAAGGCTCTTGATGGCACGTAGAGACGTGCTGAGCCAGCGCAAACTCCACGCAAGTCCAGGAAAAATACTGCATATTCGATTCTATGAAAGCTCGCAAGTACCCTTTTTTCCACGCAAATAATTCCATGACTCAGGTCCTAAGAGAGTATGTTACCTTACTACACGTTCCAAGTGTGCCCTGTGATGATTACAGCACACCATCTTAGAAGAGCGCACCCACACGCTCCATACAAAAATATATTATTGCTGTTCGGTATGCCAATAAAAAAAAGAGAGAAGAAACAACTGTGCGAATATTTGTTGGCAGTAATATTATTTCTGAGTAGGCTGGCCATGGAGAACGTGCCAAGGCCAATGGTCTTCATGTTATCACCTGGCCCAGTAAGGGGCAAATGGGCCCAGTACAAGTAAGAGTTTCTGTGTTACCCAGAGGCCACTTGTTGGAATGTATTTGGGGTAGGTAGGAGGCTAACACTCTTATTACATTACCTTTGTTTATGATGGCCAAAGAATCTACGAAACATTGCTAGACTTGCAGGATAATGATTCGGCTACGGATGCACTAAACACGCTGAAAGTGTTACTTAGAACATTAGATTTGTATTTCATCCCTAAAAGCGGTGTGATTTTAGAATGGTACAATTGTGCCAGTCGTCTGTACGAACAACATGAATCTGTTGAGAACTAAGTGACCCATCTAAGACATTGAGCACTGTTGTTCAGCTTAGGAAGTTTCCTTGAACAAATAGGGGACCAATGTATGGTGCTCTTTACTGAAAACAAGATATGGGAAGGTTTGGAGACAACTCTAGCCTTGTTGAGGTGCATCACATTACTAAATGGGTAAAGCACTTGATGGCTTGTGTTGCCTGATTGAAAAAAGTGAACAGATAAGGCGGTTCAAAAGGAGATATTGAGATATTGAAAATAGAAACAACCGAAGAAGAAAGGGGAAAATGGAGCAAGGTCTAGAGGAGGACGACTGAGAATTATTTTCAAGCACCCTGGTGAGGCACAGGAAAATACACAGGTGCTGACTAGTGACAACTATCCTCAGTTCCCGAGGGTGTTAATTGGCCAGGATGAGCACCATATGGATGATAATGCCATACTGCCATACTGCATGGTTGACCCACATCTCCCTCCTGCCACCACTACCCATCCCCATACTCCATACACAGCCCACAGCACCTAACTTAGAAAAAGGAGATATATGCTGCCAAACTATCACACCGCTCAACTGCACCCCAACCAACACCCAGGACTGAGCATATGTCATCCGCTGCTACACCAGACTGGCTTGCTGTCTTTCCGGACCAACAGCAGGAGCTGCAGAGTACTCTTCACAACCAGCTTGAAGAGGCATAATGGACAAAAGGTTAACTGATAAGCTCACAGATGAATCAAAATTGTGGCATCCTTAGACTTACCTGTATCATAGAACACCTTAGGGCCTGAATTATGGAATTTACTGCACGCTGAATAGGGACTTTGTGCATCATTCAGCGTGCAAAACTCCCTTGTGGGACTTTTCAGGACATTGCAAGGACTCCGCGCTGGTCCGGCATGCCTCTGCGTGCAGTCGAGCGCCTTGAGCAAGAGTCCATGCAGAGTGTGGGCCAGGGTTGCGCATAGACTTAAATAAGGGCAAAACATGCATATTCCCCATTCTCCACACAGAATGAGGAAAAACAAGGCATTATGTGGGTGCGTCAATTGACGGCCTGTGCAAGGAAATCGCACTCCCACCACCATGCAAAACGTAGCATATTCATGGATCTGATCGCTCAACATCACGTTTTGGGAATCAGCGCGCAAAGCTCCCGATCACACCATCACGTAAATGCAGGTACAAGGCCCCAATAACATAGGAATTACAGAGAAAAGGTGAGGTCCGATCGGGAATTTAGGGGTGCGTGAATGAGATTGGGGTGCTGGTCACAGTTAGGGGTGCGTGTATGCAGAGTAGCGGGGTGCAGCCACAGTTTATCGTGGTTCACATGCAGATTTACCAGGGACTGACTACAGGTACGAAAAACGCATATTGATGGGGTGCAGTGAATAGTTACGGGGGACTCCACGCAGTGTCGCCAGGGTGCTGCCTTGTTTGGGGGGGGTTCGTACTTAGTATTGCCGGGGTGCATTATTTTGTGGACGAGGAGGGTGCATAGGTTGGTATACGTGGATGGATCTGCTTTGTGTGGGGGCGTATCATGGACGTTCTGGATGCTACTTGCGCATAGGGTTCCTCTGCGGACAAAATTCCATGAATTCGCAAAGCGTGCACAGAATCTTTTGCGCACAGTGACGCACAAAGTTGTCTTTGGCACGAGGGACGTTGCAGGATAAATGCTAATTTTCTATAAATAGGGCCCTTAGAAAACCATTTGGACTAACACAATGACATTTACAACTAGCTTCTTCAATACCTGGCATATATGTCACCTCAACCCCAGCCCAAAGTGTGACGTATGCCTCACAGTGAAGCAGCAGTGTTACCAAAGTCTGGAAGCTCCCAACATGGGACACAGGCAGAACCGAGTGACATTGAACGAAATGCACCACTGACTCAGAGGGGATTGAAACAAGGCTGTGTTTGACAAAGAATTCACCCTCTGATGATCAATCACATCCCGCACCACAAATCTCACCCACTGAGATGATTACATGCAGGCTCGGACTCGTGCCAATTCTTTGGGTCAAAGCAGAGGCGTTGCTAGTGGGTGGGGGCTAACAGGGCTACAGACCTGGGTCTTTTGGTTGTAGCCATGGATAGAAGCTCAGGTGCTACAACCAAAATGCCAGCTAGCCCCACGTCCCATCGTTCTCAACATGAGCTTAGCCCCTGATCTTTTCTGACCTAGCAACACCCCTGGGTCCAAGTAAGCCACTTTTTTGGGCAAATGTAGGCCAATTAGATGAGATACTCCTAGATGTGAGTAGTAGTTCTGACCCGTTTTGCTGAATAAAAATATTCCATTTCACAATGTGTATTTCATTTTATTCAAAAAATCCCCCTTGGGTACTATTCAAACAGTCTGTTGCAACAGCAATGAATTGACATTTGCAAATGTGGACACTTTTTAATTTTTCTCGACACACTTCTATGCCCCAGTCCGGCCCTGGTTGCATTGCCAGTCTAAGCATGCCACACACTGTGCTGCCAGCATCCATTTGGCAATGGAAAATGTGTTCCTGATAACTTCCCACCTTCAACCATATATTTTGTATGGCAAATAAAAGCCATTTGAAATGAAAAGAGAGAGGAGGGCACCACTTGTAAATTTAGTTTTAAAGTGATTGCATAAAATGATGAAAAAATACAGAAGTGTATTTTAAAATATTTTCGCCTGGAGCTGCCAGTCCATAAACGGTCCTGTAGCACTAGGACCTATTCAAACACATAATCTCCAAGAAGCAAAGTGACTCCACTTTGTTAGGAAAGGCGCTTCACAGTTACATAGCTCTCAACTCACACGCTTTTGGCGGGTGTCACCCGCCTTGTAAACAGCTGACTCACCCGCCAAGCCTCTTACACGCCCATTCATTTCAATGGGCCTCTCACCCGCCAAAAATAAAATCGGGTGTTTTCACCCGCCTTTGCGACACAAATGGTTGAGAGCTATGCAGTTAGCCCCAATTAGGTTGCTAATACTTAGTCTACTACAGAACATATCAGAATGTTAATCAAAAGAAATTCAGAAAGTCGTAAATTTCATAGCAGGAAATGTTTAATGCACATTCCTGAAGTGTCTACTAGTAAAGTTTGTCTTCGTAAATCACACAATGAGTGTTCATCTAAGATTGCCCATAATACTCTGGTGCCAATGCATTTCGGATAAAACCTTCATCAAGCCATTTGTCACCAGATGCGTGCATTGTTTCATGGTTTTCAATGGTATGTGCATGCCTCACAAATGAACTACTCCATGTACCTTTTGTGCCAGGAAGGCAAAACATACACCTGCACCCACTAGAGTAATAATCAGACATAGGGGGTCATTACGAGGTCGGTGGTAAGGGATTAACAGCACCGGTAAGGGCACCGGTGCCGGTAATCCCTTACCACCCTATTCCGAGGTCCCTTAGCGGGTCCCTTCCCTAACGCTTGGTTTTGCCAGGCGTTATGGAAGGGACCCGTTAAGGGACTTCAGAGCTAATAACGGGCCCGCTAATAGCAGGCCTGTTATTAGCTCCATCCCCATTCGCATTGAGCCCTCTGGGGGCTCAAATGGGAATGGGGAATGGTTCCCGGAATGGGGACTTACCGGGTCCTCCAAGGTCGGAATGACCCGGTAAGTCCCCATTCCAGTAACACGGACCCAGAATGCGGTATGGGGGTACCATGGCGCTGGTAGCGCCATGGCTACCTCCAACCTCGTAATGACCCCCATAGTGTGGTCTGGACTTGGATATCTTGTGACTATTCAAATGTTCAACACCATTGCACCTTGCTCCCTCAAATAACATTACATTATACGAACACACATACCCATGCCTGTAGGTCACATAGTCCTGTTACACGTGTGAGTGCTTGCTCCAGAAGACACTGTCTGAGCCTTCTCACGTAGAAGCCACAATGGGTCGTCACAGATCAGGTGCAAGTAAGGCCATCCGTGCTTTTGCACGTCATCTTCTTACACCACAAGGCCAAGTATCGCAAGGGCCTTTGCCCATGTGTGGGATCAGACTGGCCTTCCAGGAGCAGATTCAAAGAAGGCTTGCTGTTCATTCTAATCACCACAAGCCAGTCACTGAACTGGCCACCACATCAATAGATCTCTGTACAGTATGTGACAACCTTTGTGTGGATGTATCAAAAACAACAGATCATGAGCAGGTTCTATGTCACTGCAAGACCATCTATTAGATGGACATTCCTACATTGAGGCTCTGAGCCCCAAATCGATGATTCACATCATTGATCGGAGGGTGTACAGGACGGTGGACACAGACACATGATGAGCATGTATGTGATGTATATTTTTTGGGAGCATGTAAGCAACAATCATAGCTATGTATCCCGTACAGTCAAATGTATGCAGTCAGTACAACTTGGCTGGACAACAGGAGACAAGATGGCCGCCTGTGCAGTGTAAATGTCACGCCTATGAAATTCTAGTGAGATAGTAAAACAGGATGCCACATCCCATGCAGGGGGGAATGCTGCATTGGTGGCACCCTTAAACATGAGTGTGTGGCCAGAATTACACTTTTGAAATTGCTACATTGAAGTGCAGTCTAACATTTCTATAGGGTCTACTTAGTCACAAAAACGTGCTTCCCAGCCTGCATGTCCACTGGGAACAACAGAACATGCACACGACTGGCACTCTTCACTCACAGTGTGCACCCCAGGATAACTGCGCCAGGGTTCCCATTCTGAAGGGTGCAAAGCAGTGCTAGCAGATTCTAGGGGTACATAACCGAACAGAAAGCATGCACAAAACAGATGATGCAGCGGCCGCTCAGGCAAAGGGCAGTCCAGTACTCTTGTGGGAATATGACACGCCATTGAAGCCGGAGGAGAGGGAAAACCAAAGTGCACATGGCCAGCACAGTACTATCCCTGCCACGCTGGCTGCCATCATACAGAAAGCAGCACAGCTGACATCCCTTTTGAGCATGGCAATCATACATTCGAATGCCAGAATTATTATGAGCTATTGCCATGTGGAAAGCGGTGAGGTGATGATTTGGACTGCAAGAAGGGGGTGGCAAAGGAAAAGTGCAGATCACCTGGAGAGCCTGTGACTGGCTTGACATTTCCCACAGGGTCACTGTGATTGGTGCCTTAAAAAAAAAAAACACAGGATGCACTCCAGGAAGCTGTGGGATGATCGCTGTGAAACTGGCCTGAGGAAGTCAATGCACATCACCACTGCCTTTGTATCCATGCAATCCTTTGTAATCTGAAACATCTGTTTTATGTCACTTAGGAAAGATTGCATATGTTCTACGAAGGGTGACATGAATTCACAGTATAGACAGTGAACAAAATGTGGAAATGACGATGTCGCAGGAAATCATTTTTATTTTAGGCAATAAGATTGTTCTTGATAGCTTCTAATAAACTCATCTCCATGACTCCAATACTCGCGCATGTATGTGTCATTTTAGATAAGAGTGTTATAATTTGCCAGAGCTCCCTCTTTGTTCTTCAGTATTATCACCACACTTGTAGTGTAACAATGGCATTGCTGCGTACTGTTGACTGTTGAAATGTCACCTTGATTGGATTTCAAATGTTTACGGTCAGCTTTCACACTCTTAAGGAACAAGCCAATGAGGCTAAAGTTGCCATGGTCAAGAATACATCTGAATTTCTTCTTGAGCTCCATCTCCAGGGAACGATTGCCATACAAATCACTGTCTCTGTATGTCTCTGTGGATTCGATTCTTCTGTCTAATTCTGACGACAGAGTGCTCAAAGTCATGAGTGCAACTTTCTCTGATTGTCGAGTTGCTAGCATTTGGTGTTTTCAAGGGTAACAACTTGACTTTCTTAACAAAGTGTTTCCTTAATTTGAGTTTTCTTATATAATTGTAAAGGGTAATGCAAATTTGAAAATTGTTTAATACTTTTGTTATCACAAAACACAGAACCCGTTTTTAGAGCATAGTGTTTATAAGCCATAGGGTCTTTGAAAGACAGATTGAAAACCAGAGTTTGAAAACATTGAAGTGACTCTGTCGACTGTATTTCATATGACTGAAGGTTCCTTCGCCAGTCTTTTTAAAACTGATTGGGTGCTGACTGCATCAGTTAAAAATGATGTCTTGCATTGTGGACTCTATAACTTACTTTCGTATCTATAGATACTGCTGTTTATATATATATATATATTTTTAAATAAGACAAGCCTTTGACCAAATGGAGAGCAATGGTGAGGTCTACATTGAGGATGTTGGGCCTACCAGAGCGCCTCCCTCATATTGCTTAAGTCTTCTACGAGGACACATCTGGAAAATGAGGTTAGGTCTTCAAATGGTCTTTAGCTCAAGTTTTTAAATTCGAGAGGGGGCTGAGGCATGGTTACACGATCCCTAAGACTATATGATGCTATTATTGTGGCAGCCATGCTGTAAAAGGGCAGACATTTGGGTGTGGAGGGGTGAAACATATCAAGGCACTATCAATGCAGGTTTGCTTCAATCAGTGATGTGCTTCCTCATGTTTTGCCTCATGACAGCAATGTACCGGGAAGCAGCGAGACTATCGGTGTCAGAGAAAACCTCCATTGCCCCAGTGCCCAAGTGTGTCAAGGAACTCGGAGAACCTGAAGATAACATTCTTGGTGAGTTTATGATGGACGTTGTATTAATAGTGCCAGAACCAAGATCATCCTTTGCATTAGGGTTGCTAGGTAACCAAGTCTTGTCTTATCTAACTGACTCTTCCGAAAGAGCAGATTATACACATATGAACTATCTAGTGGTAGGGCATTTCCAGCAAAGACAAAAAGCTACACTTTGGAGAACCTTTTCACATTCAACTCTGGAGGGCTTTGGTGGGCCTGACGCCCATTCCTGGGCTGCCAGATTTGATAGAAATGCTTATCCGAGATTTTGGGAATCTGCTTTAAATAGACGATCAAAACAGTACAAAATGTGTGACAGGTGTTACAAATGGAAGAAGAATAACAAGATTGTGCAATTGCAGCCTACTGCAAAAGTACAAACTGGCCCATTACTTTTTGTGTGCGATTAATTTAGGAGACAGAAGGAGCAATGGCTGAACCAACTGCTAAAAACAAATGGGATTATGCGGACTCTCCAGCATGGGTCTTGTCTGCGGATGCAGAACGCTTTGGCAGTCAATTATGCAGTTGCAAATGTCTCTATGTTAAGAATATATTCCTAGTAACCTGTTCGATTGCTGTGGTGACTTCAGATTAAAAAAGGGGTTTCCATTGTCATTTTAATGAGTTTATAGTAGGATATATAATGCATTAAAACTGAATCATACAAAATAGTGAAATGTATATCTTGTTAGTGTAGGCAAAGGAGACATCCTGAATAAAGCTTGGTTTTGATTTGAAATATTCTTAGCACAATTATGCATGAATATGTGAGATACATGCAAAGAGAATAGTACTTCATGGGCCTGTTATTTGGACATAAACCAACACTTTTATTTCAAGTACTGACTGGTTGCTGTTCCATAGCATCATAGCCTCAAGGTTATAGCAGGTGCCCTGGCACCCTTTGCTGTGGGCGGGGGGCACTCGGCCATGGGTGGCCTGATACTACTGGCCTGTCGCACAGCTGTGAGTTTTGAGGTCCATACTACACCAATAACACTGTGATCCCATTGCACAGTGTTCATGTTGATTTCATGTGTTTTGAGACTATTTCTAGTGGACCTTGGACATTCTTCCATGAAAGAAGGAAGCAAGCCCAAATTCGGTTAAGAAACAACATGAAAAATATGTAAACCCACAACCATGCATACCTGAGAGAGTTACCATGAGGAAGACTCATGTGAACTTGAGTATAAGTAAACACAAGGTAAATAAAACAACTAAAGCAATTGCATGAGTGTGTGTGAGCGTGTGCTCCTACATGTGTTTCGTGGAAAGGGGGTAGCTCATATTTACAGTGACCATTTTATAATAAATGTAATTAAAGTGCTATAGGGAATTCTGTTACAGATTGTGCCCCCATAGTCAAGGATGTGATTTACAATTACCATACTTGCAAAGTGTGTGGCTTCAGCATGAAGACATTCATTTTCAGTGACGATACTGGCAAATATTATGGCCACAGCTACATGAAAGTGGTTTACAATTACCATTACTGGCATCGCTTGTGGCCACATTTTCATGAAAGTGATTAAGGGTGACCATACTGGCATATATTGTGGCTGCAGTTTCACAAACATGACTTACAATACAATGTGGGCATGTGCTGTGGACAAAGGTATTATGAATATGTTGTGATTTGCACTAGTGGTGATGTGGCCTCTACTGGATTATTTCATAAGTTACTCTAGGGAACAAACTGTATGCCTTTGTACACCATTTGGCTAAAACATTGTGCATAAAATGCATCAAATAATACTAAGCAGTGTGTCAATGTAAAGCAAAGAGTCCACCGCCCTGTGTCCAAAACCTATTTCTGACCCTTACACTATATACACAACTAAAAAAAGGGGTAGGTGTTCTTGATTCAGAAGAATGGTTTCTTTCTTCGGGATGATAGCCAGAAGTTCACTTCTGGGTGAATCAAAATTAAATGTGCTTCTTAAGGGATACAAATCAAAAGTCTCAAAAAAGGTTCCTTTAATTGAAATACCAATAATGCACATAGAACAAAGAGTCTTACATCTTCACAATGTCAAGCAGAGGACCCCTTCCTCTTCATTCCTTTTACAATGTCCACAAACACAGGGGGTATACCTCACTTCGCCAGGTCTTTTCCACAATGCTCATTGTGTTCCCAGCCTACTTAGTTCACTATCCTGCCATGCAATATGACTTTAACAAAGGTTTTGTGTGTAGTTCATTATTGGGTGTGGATCCGAATACTTTCTTGACTTTTCCTAATTCCCTAACAACTTGTACCTGGATCACTATCCTACTAAGTATTCTTGATATCGGGTCCCAGACCGCCGTGATATTGGCTTCTCTCTCTTAGGTCCCAGATCCCTTGTTTTCTTGCTTTTGAGTTCCAGACCCCTTTGGCTTTGTACCAAATTCACTATCCTGCTAGGTATTGATGTTGTTGGGTCCCAGACCCCTGTGACATTGGCTTCGCTCTCTTTGGGTCCCAAACCCCCTTGGCTTCTTGATCTCTTTATCTGGGAAAAAACAGTGGAGCACATACCTCTCTACGGTAAGTCAAAGTTAATAGATCTCTTCAGTATTCTAGGAAAGTTCACATGTGCAGAGGAGAAAATGCGTCTCTGGCACAGGAAGTCACAAATACAAACGGGAAAATAAGTGTCCTAAACTAATGGACAGTTGCGTCCCTTGCACACAATATATACTGATATTGATCAGTCAAATCTTGATGCATTTCATGAATTGTAATTCAGTTAATTGGGTCACTGTAATGTAATCCTTTCAAGTGGTTAAACACAGTTCATTCAAATTGTAATAGAATTATAACAAAATATTTTTTAATGCATGAGTTGTACATATGAGGTATTGATATTGTGTATCATAAATTGAGATATTCAAACAATGAAAAATGACTTGACGTGTTTCAGGAATTTAATCCCTTCATCAAAAGCGGCATATTCATCAATTTCATGCAGTTCATATGTTTTGTGGCTTCAATTCTAATCTGTAAAGTAAGACAAAAGGAACGTGTAAGTGTGATGCTTCTAATGTTGAATTAATACATCGATCATTAGTGATTTATACGTTTCACCTTTTAAGTGTTTTTTTCAGGGCACGTGATGAGGTTCATCTGGGTTATCTCATATTGTCTCTGTACACAGTCTTCAATTACCTCGGGGATTACTAAAGTGAGAATGAGAAATGTATCGGTCAGTAACCCGTAATGAGTCACAATGTGTTTTGTAGAGGTAATCGTGATGTAGATGAACATACCTCTCAATTATTTATTTAAAGGAATCTTGTGTCCTGTTAGTGATTTCCCAGTGGGATATGTCCTGAATCTCTGGATTGTAAGGTGTTAAAAAGTAGAAGTGGCTAGGTTCTAATAGATGCTAAAGTATTATGTCCATGAGGATAAAAGAAGAAAGGTACATACCTCTGGACTGAGTGTGCGTACCGAAAGGTTTTTGATGGTGAGTCAGTTTGAAGCAGAGTTTTAAGAGCGACATGTTACTTTTTTATTTCTCATTTATTTGATTTTATTGTATTACAATTTTTACAAAACGACTTTCACAAGACAATCCTGCTTACGTCGTTCATCTTTAATTTCCAAACTGTTACCAATTTGTCCCAAAATGAGGGGAAGAAGAGGAAGAAAAAGAAGAAGAAATAGGTTTTCCTTTAGTTCCTGTTTAGCTCAGGTCATTGTTACGCCGGTCCAAATCGATGTTTTCCATAAATGACGCAACTGTGATGACCCAATGCATCCTTTCGCCTCTTATTAGTAAGGCCCACCATGTTTCCTCATCATTAGTGGTAGAGGTCTTTAAGATTTTGTTCAAGTAGATGGATCTTGTGGCTTGTGTTCCTGTACAGGTTAAGAGGAGGTGTTGAATTGTTTCCACTTGATCTTGGTTTCTGCAGAAACGACATTCATTATTGTTAGACTGGCCTCTTAAAGCCAATATCTCGTTTGTTCTCATGAGGTTTAGGCGGATTCTCAGAAAAGTACGACCCATGTTTTTGTTTGGGAATTTGCTCAATTATCCTCTAACTTAATTTTCTTTCATCGGGTTAGTTGGGAAATTCTTGGTCACTTTATATTTAGCTGCTTCCTCTAAGGTTTTTATCCAGTCAAGTTCGATCAATTTCCTTGTGACCTTGTTTGGATTATTTATAAGGTTTTCTTCTGAGGAGTCTAGTTTGCCTAATAGTCTAGTGTTTTCCAAAGCCCATTCTGTCAGCATGTTGTTCTTTCCGCCTTCCATTTCTTTTTTTATAATTTCAAAAATGTTTGGTCTAGGCTGGAGAATGACTTTCCTGTAAAGCATCAAGATGTTTCTAGCGATAGTGGCACTCAATGATGTCAAACATAGTTCCCGGCTGATGAGGGGTAACAGAGTTGATTGCGGGAGGCCAAGTACATGCCTCCAAAAGTACCCTCTATTTTAGGCCAGATTTTTGGGGGAATTTGAGGCAGAGCTTCTGTGCCATATAGCAGACTTGGAACCACCTTGACTTTGAAGAAGGTCATTACTGGAGTAAGCGAAAAGCAACCATATTTTCTGTCTACAACCTTAGCCTGAATGGTTAAGGTTTTCATCTTACTCATTATTACTCCAAGTTATTTGAAACTAGTGACCTTTTCCAATTTTGTGTCTTTTGCATGCCATCTTCCTGATTTCTTAGATAGCTTTTCAAATGTCATGGTCTTTCTCTTTGCTTTGTTCAACTCCAAATTGTTTTCCTTTAAGTATTTTAGGAAGTTCTTCAGTTGTCCTTGAAGACCCACTACCGTTTGGTCCAATAGGATGATGTCGTCTGCATAAAGGAGTCTTGATACCTTTAATTCGCCTATTGTCAGTGGAAAAAGTCTGATTTCTTTTTCCGAGTATTCAAAGTCAGCCATGTAGGCATTATACAGGGGTGGAGCCAATTGGGGTCCCTGCTTAACGCCTCGGGCTGTTTGGATTTCTTTTGATAGGGCTCCTGCCCTGCTGAGTCTTACTCTCATTGAAGTATCTTAGTAGTGCGCTTTAATGGGACCCAAGAGCATCTCCGGGCAATTCTGTTTTGCTAGCTTCTCCCAGAGTCGGTCTCTGTTGACCTGGTCAAAAGCTTGGACCAGTTCAATGAGAGCCATATGGACCTTAGGTCCACCCTGTAGGACCTTCACTTTTAGGCTACTCAACAGAAGGATGTTCACTGTTGTGCTTGTGTTCTTGACAAACCCTGTCTGGAAATGTTCAATGAAATCTGTCTTTTTTAACCATAGATGGAAAGTGTCTAAAGCACATGACCAGAAGACTTTACCAATAATGTCACCTCTTTTAAAGATTGGTACGATATTTGCCGTCTTCCAGGTTGGTGGTAAGGACTTGCTTTGGTTACAATTTTGGAAGATTTTGCTGGTGAAGAGTGCCCATTCTTCAGGGTTATTTTTTAGATCCATGTTTGATATCTCTTCCGGGCCCGGCACTCTCGAGTTTTTCAATTTGATGATTTTTGCCAGAATTGACTCAGCGTTGCTGGGGATCTCCCAAGGTGTTGGACATAGGGATTAGGGCGCTGAAGCTGTGTTCGACTGAACTTTATATAGTTGTTGAAAGTGCTCCACACATTTTGCTTCACTTACATTATTTTGGAGTGAGTCGTTGTTATGTTTTTGGTTGCCTTAATCAATGACCAGAAATCCTTGTTTTTTTTTTACCACATATTGTGCGGACCATCAGTTCAGAATCCTGCTGTTACATTTTAAGGCGATGATGAAGAAGACAGTTTTTGTAACTTTGTTCAGCAAATTTAGTTTTGGTACTGTTTTCCAAAGAGTTTTTTTTTCACTGCCATATATTTGCTGCAAAGTTCTTCTTTGTATAGCCAACTGGCGGTTGTACGTATGGATATGAGGGTTCTGTTGCTGGACTTTCGCTTTCTTTTGTACATGATACACTGTAAGGAGCGGTACATAGTCTACTTCCGGTTTTGATCTAAGCATACCCATCTCCTGGTTGTTTTTTTGTACTCTATAGGCTGCTGCCATTTGTCTGATTGTGCTCTCCGACAGTTTTAAAAGGTGTCCTTTGGAGCACACTTTGATGTCATTGGTCATTTGGGGTCTCAAAACATGTGGCTCCTTTCCAGATGTGATCAATATGTTATGGTCACTACTCACTGTTTTTTCCACTCTGAAGGAAGTGACCAGAGTTAATAGTTCTTTCGATACATAAGTGTGGTCAATGGTGCCACTTTTGTCCGCCCACTCCCAAGTTGGAACCTGGGAGTTAGCACTTGATCTTGTCCAATGCAAATTATGTAGGTCTCTGCTCATCACCAATGACTCCCATCTTCTACCACACTCGAGCCCTGATGAATCTTTTGATAAATCCAAGGTTTGTACTCCGAGGTCCGGGCTTCTTGCGTTTAGATCTCCGTTGATTATGATATGATTGACTTGGTGAGTTCGGGTTATTTCGTCAAGCAATTTCTCCATGGCAGATGGATATGAGTCATTCATTATGGCACTTGGGTTCCAGTAAGTGTTTATTATGAGAATGGTGTCCATCGATTTCTTACTGGTCGGTGTTTTGGGGTGTTGCCAAGTGACCAATGAGGCCTGTATTAGGGGTGGAACAGAGAATTTGGGCTAAAGGTTCTAAATCACAACCTGAACGTATAGCATCAAAAGGCCAGCAGTTGGACGGCCTATGAAGTCTTTCTCTGCTAGTGTAAAGGTGGTCATATAGCCGTCCAGGTAGGGTTTTGACGTCAGCCACGATTTCTGCAGGCATAAGATATCGAACTTCCCCAAATCGACGTTGCTTATAGAGGTAAGGTAACCAAAACCTCTAGTGTTCCAGGAGCCCATTAAGATACAGTTGCTAGCAACCGAGATGGATACATGGATATTTTCCTTTTGGTGCTTTTGCACATCAGGCTTGGTTGATTGCTAGATGTGTAGGTTATTCGGCAGAACCGCTGGGATTCAAGCCCATTTGTTTTGGACTTCTTAATTTGTCCCCTTCCCAGAATTGATCATTCACCTGATTGTATTAGAGGGCCGGGGACTTTAGGCAAAAGTAATTTTCAAGTTGTCGTGTAGGAATTCTCTTCGGATCTCTTTCGTCTTCGATAAAGTCGTCCACTTCGCTGACAGATATTGATGGATTTGTACTGGACTACACAGCGTAAGGACCTTGTGATGTCTGCCATTAATGGTTTTGTTTCTTATTTCTGTTGCTTGTTCTCTGGTTGGCTTAGTGGGACCGATGTTTGGTGAAATGGTTCTGTTCTTTAACCTTCCCGTAGTCCTTATCAGGCTCACCTATTCCACCAGAGCCAAGTGGTATTGTGACGTATTTGGGAAATTTGGGGTTGTTGCTCTCCCGGGGTTCTCTCTCCTGCTTTCTTTCTATCAGGTTATGCCCCAAGATTAGTAAGCTTTCTGCTGCCTTTACCAGCAGATTTCTCACTACTGCCGAGGTGATGTGAAGGTAAGAACTGTCTAGAAGTCCGTTTTTGCATGGTTCCACAATCTTCAAATCATCCTTATGAAGTTGTCTCAGACTTGGGACATGTCTAAAGAGGTTAAGTATTGTTTTCCTGCTCAATATCAGGTTGTTGTTAGAGTCCTCTGCCCATTCCAACTTGAAGATACAGCTGCTCTGTATTTCGCGGATGATCTTTTTATAGGGTCGTCTCCTACTTCTAGACTAGCCTTCTCTAATGTCTCGCAAAGATTCCTGCAAGCGTGTTGGGCTGTATTTATCTTTAGCACTTTGAGTAATTCTAGGAGCTGTCGCCCCCGAAGGACGTTCTGATTGTGAACTGGGCCTCCTGTTGCTCTCAGCAGGCGATCTTCTATGATTCTGCATTCTCTGGTAGTTCCGTCCTGGGGACCAAGGCCTTGATGGTCAGGTCCTTGTCTTTGCTGATTCCTGGTTTTACCTAGTGGAAGAGATTTGTTTCAAGATATGCACCGCCTTTTGCCTCTTTTCATCCATGGTTAGGAATGTCGGGGAAGGCAGATCTATTATCAGTACATTCTTTGTTGGCTCTTCGGTCGGTGTATTATGCCCGCTCTTGTCAGCTTTTCTTTTTTGACCAGGATAAATAGACAGTTCTGATTCAGATTCTTCCACTGTGTAAACACTGATGTCCAGCAAATATACAGATGGATCTTTCTCTTCTACAGAGAGTGTGGCCTTTGTTGTTTGTTCTTTATCCCTTGGTATAGGTGCCGCCGAAATGTTTGTTCCCATGTCTTTTCCCTTTAAGTTCCCTAGTGCAATTGTCCTCAATTTGGGTAAGTCTTGTATTGTTTGGGTCTTTCATGATGCTTGGTGTTGGATTGGCGGGGTTTTGTCAGTAAGGTTCAAGACTACTCTTTCCGCATTCGGCTGCTTTGTCTTAGAAAATATGCCAAACCGTTTCAGTTTTTTTGCGCTTGGTCTTTGGGATTTTCCAACGATCAGTGTTGTAATTTTAGTTGTAAGATTGACTAACGGTCCTTGTAGGTCCATTACTATGCAGCCATTATGTCTTTTCTTGTTGCCCTTTTCTTGCTTGTTGGCCTCTGACATTTTGTTTACTGGTAAAGAATTGTGTGCTGCACCATGTTTTGTATTTATTGATGCTTTGTTTTGCAGGGATGTCAGTTTTGAGTCTGGTTGTAGCTCATTGTTGGCCATCTGCATGTTCTTGGTATGGGTTTTTACAGTTAGGTTGTCCGTTGTATGTGAAGACCCAATAGAATTGGCTCTGTCAGGTAGCCTTTTTTCTTGATCTCGCTCCTCCTTGAACTCTTGCTGACTCTCGGTACCTTGATCTCTGACTTTCACTGTCTTTGCTTCTCTGGCCATTATGTACCCCTCCAGGTATGTCAGGTTTGTGTACATTAAGGCAGTCATAGATCTGTGATTTTTGAGCGTCTCGTTTAGGGCTTCAAAAAGCTTACTGAATAGGGCTAAAGCAATAGACACAGTCGACATGATTGCTAGTAGATCAGGCTTTTTCTGCAGAGTTTCCTTCATCTGAATTTATGATATTTCACGTAGTCTTTTGGAGTAAATGGGCGTACAGTGGCTCATCCAAAATGTAGACAGTTTCACTGAATCTGTCTTCTTGTCCATCTGGGGAGGTGTTTCTCCATCAGAGTTGTTATCTACTTCATCTGTAATCAACACTACCTTGAGGTTCTTGTCCTTGGGCCATGTTGGTGAGGGTTAGAGCAATGGTGAATCCTCCACTTCCAGTGTAGCCAGCCACTGAGCTTTCACGGGGGTGGACATGTGAAATGTAGTTTGGCTTTTGTTACAGGAGCAAAACTCCCAATTTACCACCTTAGGGAGGTGTCCCAGAGACATGGTGTTTTCAGCATGGGGATCGTGTTTGCTTAAAAGTGTTATTTGGTTAGGCTGGTTAACGGGGGCTTTCCTGAAGTGCCATCTTTTTGGAGTTGATGTTTTTTCTAACTCTCCCCTGGGCACTTCCTTGGTTGAAGCAGGAGTCATTGAGAGCCCGGTAGGCGGAGTGTGATCTAAATCAAGTGATGCCTTCAAGAATTTCAACATCCAAAATTTCATCTGCTCTATTGCCCATCTTGATGCCTTTTTTCTAAAGAAATTAGCCAAAAGATCAGGTCCAATGGACGCTTGGGGCTGTTTCTGAGGAGCCCCTTTCTTGTGGGCACGTCGACTTGGAATTGGCTTTCGCAGGGTCTTGCCGTGGTTAGGCCTTTTCGATTTTGTCTGCGGGTGTATTTTCATCAGAGTAGTGGTTTTGGACTTGTTGTTAGTACTCATTTGGCACTTCTGCAGCTTTGCTGTGCCAGCGGCCTGTTGTTTGTCTCCAAAGCTCAGAGGTTCTTCGTTTTTTTCTTGTCATCTTGTAGTGGTGGCACAATGAGTGCCCTATCAGATGATTTATGTAGGGCCGCTATCCTTTGATCGTTGTCAGCCGTTCCAGGATTGCTGGGGTTTAAGTTTTGTTCCTGAGTGTTTGCATAAGTCGGCTTTCCCACAACCTGACTCGCACCTTCCAACTCGAGGTTCGACAAGTCCATTTGAACGTCTTGTGTCATGTCGAGTGGGCTCCTTATGTCCTCTTTTTCAATAAGCAGATGAATTTCAATAGGAATGTTTAGGACTTGTTTTAGCCCTACGTGAACTGCAGAGTGGCCGGGCTCTTCTGTTCTTCCCGTTGGTATCACAAGTGTGTGAGCTCCATGATCGCCGTACAGGTGGAGCTCTTTTATGTGAAGGGAGTTTTGGTTGGTCTCCGAGTCATCTACAGCTCCCAAGTCTGATGAAGCGAGCACTTCAGTGTTCGATGAATCGTTGTTTGGTCCGTAGACTAGGGCTTGCAATGTTGGTGAATTTTCACCTTTGATTTTGTTAGATTTATTACCTCTCCCAGTGGATCCAGGGCACTCCGTATCTAACCCATCACCCGTATCGCTTGTGTTTTGGTTAGGAGTCTCGGGTAAGGGGAGGAGTTGTTCCATTGGGATGTTCGGTGTGAGTTTTCGGTTCCCTATTTTAGAATTGGGTTTGCTGATTTTACTGGTGGCGCGATGCACAGCGTCTATTGTCAATGCTGGGCAATGATGATGGAAAAGAGAACATTGAGGTAGACGCGCAGCCTCTCTTACCTAACGCATCTGTTTTCCGGCTCTTAGACTGCTCAAGGGAGTTGAACGCCAGGGGGGATGTCAGGGTTGGAGATGCAGGGAGGATTGGCGACTCGGGTGGAGCCTCTTCTCGACGATGACACATGCTTCTCAAGCGGCAACCGTCTTCATCCACTTCCAGCGGTCTCTGCACCTCCGCTACCACTGCTGCCACCGCTGCCATGACTGTCAGACTGCAGTACTCAGCAGCACTCCACGGCCATTCCGCAGCCCGATGAAGGTTTTAAGGTGGGTCCTCCCACTAAGCAGTAGACAGATTAGGCAGACTCTAAAGCAGGAAACAAAGAAACGGGGCCAGCCATACTGCAGTACTCAGCAGCACTCCGTTATCTATGGGAAGATAGATAGACGTCAGAGCATGGGTCAAGTAAAGAAGTCTAGTAACAGAATAGAAAATTATTAAATGTGTGCAAAGTACTTACCAATAGTATAGAGTTTTCACCAGAATGTTGCAAGTTTTGCTTGTTCTGCCGTTCAAATGCAGCAGTTGTCAAAGCAAAGTCACCTTTTATGTCGTGAGTATTGAGATAACAGGGAAGTGATGTCACGGTAAGAGGGGTGTCCGTTGTGATGCCTGTCAGAAAGTGGGTGGTCCTATGTTCAATTGTAGTTTTAAAAACGTTTATGTCAATTGAATAATCTAAGGGTTGTCACAGTAGCCAAGGATGTAGTAGACCAGAATAGTGTCAGATTTAATGTGCCGTCAAGCAGCAAAATTAAGTTAACGTCCTATGTAAGCACATTGTCTGAAGGACCCCTACGTTCTCTAATCAATGCCTGATTGAGTATGTAGTTCAATACATATGTTTAAATATACTTAGATGTTTTACACAAGCATATATATTAAATAGAAGCTGTTAAATGCATAATGGTTATACATTGCATAATGGTTATACATTATTTCTATGGGATCCTAATGTTATCACATATGAAAGTCGAGTGATAACAAAAGGAAGCTAACAAGTCATATGGGGATAGTTAATGGTTAGACTTGTAAGTATCTGACAGCGTATGTAACTAAACATACAGTATTAAATGTTCAAGGTGTTAACTGCAGTAATAGATCACTTTCTTAACTGACATAATAGATATGATTACAAAGTATGAGGTTTGTCAAGTCCTCTATACTAAAATCTAATCTACGATTTTATATAGCCTGTATATAGATCTATGGCTGCTGACTTAGTTATAAAGTGGAAAGGTCCTATTTAGTTAGAGTACCCTCCATGGGATGTCTAGATTTTGATGGCTGCTGTAGATCAAGATTAAACACCTGCATTGTTGTCTATAGTTTGTAGGTTCATACAAAAGGAGTTAATGAGAATTCCTCATTCATCCCGGTCAGGTTAATTGAGTCCAATTTATGGATCCAAAACATTTCTCATCTGGATAGTAGTGTGTGGGTATTTCCCCCTCTTGGAGGGGTTGTCACAAGTTCTAATACTATTAATTTCAATTGTGCTAATGCATGTCTTTTTTCCTTAAAGTGTCTTGCTATTGTGGATTTAGCATTTTGCATTCTGATGTTGGATTTATCTTCTGTTATTCTCTCTTTGATTTTACGAGTTGTCTCTTTGTTTTACGAGTTGTCTGCCCTACATAGTAGAGTCCACACGGGCAAATGGGGCCATAGATTCAAAGTTTGTATAATGTGTTCACCAAACCATTATTTGATGACTTAGACCATCTGGGTGTCACCTACACTAATTATGCAGATGCCACTGAGCTCCTCATACCTCTGACAGGCGATTACGAGACCGACCTAGCAGTGGTGAACAAAATCTACCTCATCATTCAGGTCTGGGTGGCCACTCACGGTCTGTGCCTGAATGATGAGAAGGCTGAGCTTCTACTCCTAGCCACCCCATCCAATCAGAAGAAACTGAGTGATCAATACCTATTTTTTTACATTGATGGCAATGATATCAAGGTGGCTAAGGAGATAAAAACACTGGGCTTCTACTTAGACACCTCCTTGAACCTGCGCAAACAAGTCAGTGCTACAGCCTCGATGAAAGCATACACTTGTAAACTGATCCACGCCTGCAAACATTTTCTTTCCACAGACAATTGTTTGACTTTGGCCAGAGCTCTTATTCTGTCAAAAATCAATTACTGCTATGCATTGTACCTAGGTGCCAGTAAATACATTACCAATAAACTCCAGATTCTCCAGAACAATGCTCTCAGAACAGCACTGGGGATGTCCAGGAGACAGCACATTTCTATGACTAGACACACAAGAATTGGCTATCTATCATGATACAATTCAACTCAAAACAGCCTCCCTAACCTACAAATGCCTCAACAATGCAGCCCCACAATACCTTGTCAAAACATTCACCAAGAACATTCCCTTAAGACATACCAAATCCACTAATTCCAGATTCCTGGGAGTACCCAGATTCAAGCTGAAAAGAGCAGGGGGCAGTAGCTTCCCTGTCTTGGCAGCCCAACTGTGGAACTCTCTACCCATCACCTTAAGAGCCGACCAATCCTTCCACAAATTCAGAAAAAAATACAAAACTTTGGCTCACATCTAAAGACCTCCCACCCTGTTACATAGCCTCCCACATCCAGCCTAACGTGCACACCTATGGCTCTTTCATCGTGTCTATCTGCATCGACACGCACCCTGACATTATATTAGTAACTTTCTGTAACATGCACGTATCCTTCTCTCCATTGTAAATAAGAGATAACTATGTATTATAACTGTATTGTAATATATCTTGTTCTTTTCCTACCTGTATTGTAACTAAGAAAATACATATTCTTGCAAGGTGCCCACTTACCTTTGGGTGTGGAGCGGCCTATAAACAAACAAACAAACAAACAAACAAACAAACAAACAAACAAACAAACAAACAAACAAACTGTCACGAACCGAGGAAGCTGGCGGTTGTGGCCCCGTTGGCGTATGAGCCGCCATTGAGATTGCCGCCACGTTCCCATCCACCGTACTGTGACGGTCTAGTTTTTCGGAATACGCCGTTGCAAGCCTATTTCTTTGCGTCCAACCCGGAAGCCGACGCGTTGCAACCCTTCGCGTTTAGGCTTTCGGGTTAACACGCTGTTTTCCTCTAGCTCTCGCCTCCCTTCCCCCTTCCTGCTTTCCGCCTTGCTATTGCTGGACTAGCGCTCCTCTCTCTTCTTCTGTCTACCCCCATCTTTTCTCCGCATTTATTTACTGTATGCCTCCAACGTACCTTCCACCGCCCAGTGCACGTCCGCTGGAACGACCAAGGAAGTCCTCCACCGGAACCCTCAAATTCCTGCGGTTCTCCTCTACCATCCATCAAGACAGGGGTTTTTTATGCCGTAAGGCTTTTTCCCCGGACTGGTCTGCTGCGGAAGGAGTGCCCCTCCTGGACCTCCTAATAACGGGTTCAGGGTGGCTTCCTCTCGCGGCCGGCCTTATCTGCACAGCAAAGAAAAAACATTGTGGCGGAAGAGGTTCGGAGCAAAACCGGAATTCAAACCAGGTGAGGAGGAGGATTGGGAGCGGGAGGATCAGGAATTGGAACCATTACAGCCCGAGCCTGATAGTTTGCAACGCCAAAGTGTAGCAATGGCCACTCCCAAACAGATCCAAGAACTCATTAATGCGGTTCAGGCTATGAATGTCGAACTGCAGAATGTTAAAGCTGACAACACTGCCTTAAGACAGATGATCGCTACCCGAGAGACTCGTGAAATAGACTTATCCCCTATGATCTTGTCTTCAGGCAAATTTGACGGGAACCCCAAAAAGTTAAAAGAATTTATGGAAGCATGCTCCATTTATTTTGCATTCCGCCCCCAGACCTTTTCTTCAGATCATACCAAAGTCGGATTTATGGTATCCAACATGACCGGAAATGCCCTAGCCTGGGCAACACCGCAAGTCTTAAACAATGATCCCGTCACCCATGATTATGGGGCTTTCTTGAATCGGCTTAGACAAACCTTTGAGCAGACCGAGATCACGCATGTAGCAGCAGAAGAACTCCTAGACGTTCAACAAGGCTCTAGTGATCTACTCACGTACATTTCAACTTTCAAGAGACTTGCTACTGAAGCAGGTTGGCCAGAACGGGCTCAATATACCATATTTCGTCGTGGTCTCAAGGAGGAGATCAAGGACGAACTAGCCCGCATAGCCCGACCTACCACCCTGTCGGATCTGATGTCTCTTGTGCTCCAGATCGATTACCGGCTGAATGAACGAAGGGTAGAACGAAGAAAGCATAAGCCTCCCGTGCCCCACACTCCTGGTGCCTCCTCCCTGCCTACGTTGCCATCCCGAAGTCAAAGGGAAGAACCAATGCAGATAGGGGCGGCTCGAGCGCCCTTAACTTCAGATGAGAGAAGAAGACGAAGAGAGTCGGGCCTCTGTATGTATTGTGGTTCAAATACTCACCTGCTTCGTAGCTGTCCGGATGTACCCCCTAGGAAAACGGGAAACGACCTACCTCGGAACTAATGGGGACGAGTCTCCGAGGTCTAACCCCAAGTCCCTATGTCACGGTAACTATCTCTTCACCCCCAGACACCATGGACTCGCGTCTCATGGTAGTGGCCATCAGACTGGAAACTCCCACCTCAGTACTTCATACCATGGCCCTTTTGGATAGCGGTGCCGCAGGCATGTTTATGGACACCCAGTGGGCACACCAACAAGGACTCACCTTACAGAAACGTGAAGACATACAAAAAGTGGAAAGTGTAGACGGATCACCCTTGTCTTCAGGTCCCATAACCCACTCTACTGAACTTCTCAAGGTACTTATACTTCAACACATGGAACAATTACAGTTCGATCTCATTCGGGCCGCCCATTTCCCCATAATCCTGGGTATCCCCTGGCTTAGGAAACACAATCCAGCCATCGATTGGACCCGGAACACCATGGCCTTTGAGTCGGAATACTGTAGACAAAGTTGTTTGTCGCATATTCCAAAAGAGACGGTGCAGATTCTGACTTCCGAACGCAAGGAAGTATGTGACATTTGTAGTATACCCCCTGAGCTGGCTGATTTCCGGGAAGTCTTTAGTAACAATCCAGTTTTGGAATTACCCCCACATCGTCCGGAGGATTGTGCCATAGAGTTGGTACCAGATGCATTGGTGCCCTTCGGGCGCATGTTTTCTTTATCCATCACAGAAAAGAAGGTCCTACGCACCTACCTGGATTCTCATCTTACCAATGGGCTCATCCAGCCTTCAAAATCTCCAGCCGGAGCCCCTCTTTTTTTTATACCGAAACGTGATTCAGCAGAGCTACGGCCTTGTATAGATTATAGGGGCCTTAATAGGGTCACCGTTCGTGATCGCTATCCTATGCCCTTAATTTCCGACATTTTGGAGGCCGTTCAAGGAGCCACCATCTTTTCGAAATTAGATCTACGGAGTGCCTACCATCTTCTACGCATAAGAACAGGGGATGAATGGAAGACCGCATTCAGAACCCCCTTTGGTTTATTTGAGTACAAGGTCATGCCTTTCGGGTTGGTCAACGCCCCGGCAATTTTTCAACGGTTTATGGACCGCCTGTTTTCCGATCTGTTGTATGTGAACACTATAGTTTACCTCGATGACATCTTGGTATTTTCGCCTTCTCCCCAAAAACATGCCCAGCATTTGAAGATGGTCCTTCTACGTCTTCAATCTCAACACCTCCTGGTCAAACCCGAGAAGTGTGTATTCAAGACCTCCTCTGTCCCTTACTTAGGTTACATCCTCTCCCAAGAAGGCATATCGATGGATCCCAGGAAGGTGACGGCCATCTTGGAATGGCCCGCTCCATCCTCCCAGAAGGATGTACAAAGGTTTTTGGGTCTGGCAAATTTTTACAGGAAGTTTATCAGACAATTTTCCCAAGTTGTTCTGCCAATCACAGCTCTACTGAAGAAAGAGGCCAGAAACTTTGTCTGGACTGACCAAGCCAACCTAGCTTTCCAGAGTTTGAAGAAGATGTTCTGTACTGCTCCTGTCTTGCTTCAGCCAGACCAGACTCAACCTTTTATAGTGGAAGCTGATGGCTCTGCAAGTGCTTTGGGAGCCGTACTCTTACAATCTAAGGATGGAGAAGAACACCCTGTGGCCTATCTCTCTAAGACCCTGTCAGCAAGCCAAAGAAATTACTCAGTAATAGAAAAGGAATTGTTGGCCCTTAAGACAGCGTGTGAAGAATGGAGACATCTGTTACAAGGAAGTGCCCATCGGGTTATACTGCGCACTGACCATAAGAACTTACAGGTGCTCAGGAACATGGAATGTGTCAATTCCAGACAGGCACGCTGGGCCCATTTTTTTTAGCCAATATGACTTCTCCATCACATATATTCCTGGCACCCAAAACAGTCTAGCAGATGCCCTGTCCAGACGAGACTCACCTGCCGCTCAGTTGGTTCCACCGTTAGAGTACATGTTTCCCCGTAACCGGTTGGTGGGAATCATTACCTCCTTCCTCCAGGATGTCAAATCGGTTACCACCCCGGAGCTGGAAAATAGGGTGCCTCTCAACCTGCGGAGACTTGCTAGATGGTCTGAGGGTCTTTTATTCATTGACCGAAGGTTATGCATCCCTTCCAAGCCTTTCCAACAAAAGATCCTGAAATGGGGTCATGACCATGCTATTTCTGGGCATAGAGGCATACGAGGTACCATTGACTTGATATCCCGTTCTTTCTTTTGGCCCTCTCTCTCTCAAGATGTTAAGAAGTATTGCCGCACCTGTCAGGTTTGTGCCAAGAGTAAATATTCCACTCACAAACCTTACGGCTTGCTAGTGCAATCAGAGGCGCCTGTTCGTCCCTGGTCTCAGGTTTCAACAGACTTCATAGTAAACTTACCTTCGTCCCAGGGGTTCTCTTGTTTGATGGTTACGGTGGATTCTTTCTCGAAACTGGCTCACTTCACTCCGCTTCCAGGAGTCCCATCTGCATCGGTGATGGCAGAGGTGTTTCTCAAGGAGATATTTAGGTTACACGGGCTGCCAGACAAGATAACATCCGATCGGGGAAGCCAGTTTACTTCCCGTTTCTGGAGGGCCTTATGTCAGCGATTAGGTATTGAGCGGGCCCTCTCCTCTGGTTTCCACCCTCAAACGAATGGCCAAACCGAAAGACTCAATGCCTCTCTGGAACAATATCTTAGGTGTTATACTAATAGCTTGCAGGATAACTGGGTTGCCTTATTATCGACAGCAGAATTCGCATATAATAATGCCATACATACTGCCACGGGCCTTAGCCCTTTTTTCTGCACTTACGGAATACATCCTCGTGGCATACTTCCTGTTCATAATCCCCCTTCCACCATTCCATCTATAGAATCCATTTTGGCTGACATAGCCTTAGCCCACAAGGTGGCTCAGCAGAACTTACTTTTATCTCGAAGGAGATACAAGGGACAGGCTGATCGTTCTCGTACCCCCTGTCCCGATTGGAAGGAAGGGGATAGGGTATGGCTATCTACTAAGTTCCTACCTCGGTGGCTCCACCCATCCAAATTATCTCCTAGGTATTTGGGACCTTTCAAGATTTCTAGGAGGGTTAACCCCGTGTCATATAAATTGCTGCTTCCCAAAAGTATGCATCGCATACACCCAGTTTTTCATTCCTCCCTCCTTCGTCCGGTAGATCCGGACACCCCTTCTATTAAAAAGAAAGGGATACCAGATTTAGTGCCATCCTCCCCAGAAGAGTATGAGGTATCGGCCATAATAGATTCCAGATACAGAAAGGGCCGGCTGGAGTATCTGGTGTCCTGGAAAGGTTATCCTCGTTCTGAGGATTCCTGGGAGCCTGTCTCCCACATTCATGCTCCTATACTCACCCGACGCTTCCATAGACTCCATCCGGGTAAACCTGGTGGTATAGGTTTGGGAGGGGGGTATACTGTCACGAACCGAGGAAGCTGGCGGTTGTGGCCCCGTCGGCGTATGAGCCGCCATTGAGATTGCCGCCACGTTCCCATCCACCGTACTGTGACGGTCTAGTTTTTCGGAATACGCCGTCGCAAGCCTATTTCTTTGCGTCCAACCCGGAAGCCGACGCGTTGCAACCCTTCGCGTTTAGGCTTTCGGGTTAACACACTGTTTTCCTCTAGCTCTCGCCTCCCTTCCCCCTTCCTGCTTTCCGCCTTGCTATTGCTGGACTAGCGCTCCTCTCTCTTCTTCTGTCTACCCCCATCTTTTCTCCGCATTTATTTACTGTATGCCTCCAACGTACCTTCCACCGCCCAGTGCACGTCCGCTGGAACGACCAAGGAACTCCTCCACCGGAACCCTCAAATTCCTGCGGTTCTCCTCTACCATCCATCAAGACAGGGGTTTTTTATGCCGTAAGGCTTTTTCCCCGGACTGGTCTGCTGCGGAAGGAGTGCCCCTCCTGGACCTCCTAATAACGGGTTCAGGGTGGCTTCCTCTCGCGGCCGGCCTTATCTGCACAGCAAAGAAAAAACATTGTGGCGGAAGAGGTTCGGAGCAAAACCGGAATTCAAACCAGGTGAGGAGGAGGATTGGGAGCGGGAGGATCAGGAATTGGAACCATTACAGCCCGAGCCTGATACAAACAAACAAACAAACAAACAAACATGTGGTGAATTGACATTGTTTCACTTTGAGTTCAGAGTATGGGTATCTCACAAAATCACCCTTTTGGATGTTATTATAGTGTCCACAGTGTAGACATGGGAATGTACCAAACTTAGGTTTAGATAGAAAATCCTGTGTTGGTTGTGTGGTCCTTTCAGCCCTGACTAGGCTGTCTTTGAAGTTTCTACAATGTGTATATGCTATCATTGGTGGTTTGGGAAAACATTTTGAGAGGCGTGGATCCAGTCTCGTTAATTTCCAGTTTGGTTTGATCAGTCTATTAATCTGACTGCTCTGTTTGGAGAATTTCACAAGGTGGATTAAGGGTGGATCATTAGTATGCAATTTGAGTGTTAGCAAATCCGTTCTAGTTTTTGAGTTGGTCTTCCTTTTGGCATTCTCTAGGGCTGTTGTCAGATAGCCCCTTGACCTAAATCTCTTTGTGATACCTTCTGTGGCTTCTTGGTCGGTGGGATCATCAGATATGATACTACATATTCCCATGTATTAGCTCAAGGGCTCAAGGGTAACTTGTTATTGAGATATGTAGGATGGTAGCTAGTGTGGTGTAATGTGTTGTTTACATCAGTAGGTTTGCAGTAAATGGAGGTGTTAATTTGGTTACTGCATGGTGTCATCTAGAAAGTGGACACTGGGAGTGTCGATTTCTAGAGTGAATTTAATTCTTATGTGTCATTCATTGAGATATATCAAGAATTAGTGTAGTTCTTCTAAGGAGCCCTTCCAGATACCAAAGATATCATCAATGTATCTTATCCATTCCCCCAGTTTGTGTTTCCAGGTGGGATGTTCTAGAATATGTTGTGTTCCAAAAGCATACATGAATAAATTAGAGTATGGCGGAGCCATGGAGGAACCCATGGATGTCGCATAGATTTGAAGGTAGTGCTCTTTCTGAGATCTGAAATAGTTGTTACATAGAATGATTTTAGCCAATTTGATTGTGAAGACTTTATTAGATGGAAAACATTCCTCTCATAATAAAGCCCACTCTAGAGCATCGAGTCCTTTACTGTGAGGGATAGATGTATATACACTCTGTACATCCAAGGTAAATAGGGTCCAGTCCAGGATAAATTCAGGTAGTTGTTCTAGTGATAGTAGGACATGTGTGATGTCTCTTAGATAAGTAGTACTTTCTTGTACTATTGGTTGGAAAAGTTTGTCAACGTTTCTTGTAAGAGGATGAAAAATACTGTCAGTTGCAGCAATAATTGTTCTTAATGGAGGTGATGGAGGCATTTTATGGATTTTGGGCAAAATATAATATACTGGCATGATAGGAAATGTATTTGTCAAGTCATCTTTTTTACATTCCGTGATCAATTCTTTATTAAGAGCCTTCTTAAGTACTTCTTCGATAATAGGGATGACAGTTAATGTGGGATCTTGGTCTAGAATTAGATATGTGTGTCTGTCATTTAGTAATGTCAAACAGTTCTGATTGTAGAATTCACTGTCTATAATTACAATAGCTCCTCCTTTATCTGCAGGCTTTATTGTAATAGATTGGTCTTCTGCTAGTTGTTTGAGCAGTGTTTGTTGATGTTTTCTATGGTTGTGTTGTCTAATATGAAAGTATTTGGTGGATTGCAGATCTTTAATCATTGAGTTCTCAAATAGGTTTAGGGTGGAGTCTTTCACACTCAGGTTGAATGTGCTCTTTGATTTCATCTCTAAGTAGTGAAACGGTTTAGATCTTTCTTCCATTGGGGGTAGTGAGTCAAAAAAGACTTTCTCATCTTCCTAGTCAAATTGGCGACATTGATGTGTTCCTCAAACAATGAAGTATTGTTGGTGGGGACAAATGAAAATCCTAAATTTAACAGGTCAATTTCTTGTCTGGATAAAGACAGTTGGGAAATGTTAACTACTAAATCACTTATTTTTTCTTTGTCCTTAATTTTCTTGTCCTCTCCTTGTTTTCCTATTCCTAAAAAAGGACGTGTAACCATGGACTTTGTTAGATTACTCAATGTAGGTGAATTAGGTATGAGCTGACTTTCTGCTTGGTTATCTACCGAAGGTAGATCAGTATTTGGTTTGGGTGTGCTACATGATGTGTCACTAGATGGATCTATTTCCTCGCCAATGTTCAGAGGTTGTCTTGGTTGATTAGGTAGTTTATTTGGTTGGTACGGTTGGTTCTGGCAATAGTATTCTTGCCATCTGAATACAATATCATGGGAATAATATGAGGTAATCTAAGGTATCCATCCTGAATTTTCTTATCTTTCTCTGTTCTATTTCTTGTCTGCAGGTTTCTAATTTCCTGTTGGTGTCTTCTAGGATGTTGGTCAATTCCTCTCCTGATATTTGGATACTCAATTGATCTTTCAATTCTGTGATTCAGTTTTGGATAAGGATTTGGCCAATTATTCAATTGTCAGTAAGATTAAATCTAGGGAAAATTTATTAAGGATCTGTTCCCATCATTTTACAAATTCACTATTTTCTTTGCATAGAGTGGGGCGTAGATAGATCTTCATGCCACGGGTATTCTTGTGGTTTTCTGATATTGTGAAAGAGTTGAAGCATGCAATTCCTGAGAGATGTATCTCCTGATGAGTCTTTCTAAGTATTCATTAAATTGCTCTCTTGATCTGGGCAGCCCAGGTCTCCCACGCCGCAAAATGGCTCAGGAGGACACTCCTAACTGAATGCAGGTTTTCAACACATGTCCCACTGCAGTATCGTCTCTCATGGATCCCAGCAAGCTGTCCTGTTTCCCAACCCTTCTCTGGTTGCTCAACAGTCTATGTTGACTGCTCCTGGGTCTCTCACCACCGTTTGAAGACCTCCTCCTGCGTTTGAGCTCGGCTGTGGCTCTGCAGCGGCTTCCTGCTTTCGGGCGCATGTCCCAGGCAGACCACCCTCTCCTGCTCCCGCAATCAGCTACCACTTAGTCATCCTGCTGCCAAACACGCCTGACCACAGTGAAGTTCTCCGGAGCGGCCTTGTTGATGGGTAAGCATCCCGTCCTTGGTTGCTTTGCTCAGCTCCCACCCGCTGGCTCTGCAGATCCTGGTTCCTTAAGGGAGGATCTCTAACTGAGTTTCAACTTCCCTCTTTTATTTCACTTGTGTCTTAACCAATAGGAAATCCACAAAGCCTAGACTGCTCAGTATGATTCACAGAGGGGATCTCTATGCTTCTGCACCTGCTACTCATCTCAATTCTGATCTTCAAGACTTCTAGTGGGTCAGTTGGACTCTTCTCCATCTAATTATTGATCTTGAAGAATCCCAGTGAGTCAGTTGAACTCGTCCTCATCTCAGCACTGATCTTGAAGACTCCTAGTGAGTCAGCTGGACTCTTTCTCATCTCAGTACTGATCTTGAGGACTCCTAGAGAGTCAGTTCAATTCTTCCTCATCCCAGAACTCCCTAACCTAATGGTTTTAAGGAAACAGATAGGAACACTAGGGATGGTTTTGTAGGGGGTTAGAGAGGAAGGCTGGTTAGGGTTAGGTGGGCTATGCAGATACCATGTTCTCCCTGGATTGTCACTAATCACACAGGGGGTTTCCTCCCCATGAGATCCATCTGCTGATTTCCACCCAATGTGACCATTTGGTTGCGGCCTCACCTCCCTGGCCTAATGGAAAGGGGCTCTCTGTAGGGGAGAAGTGATGACATGTGGGGATTCATCACAATGGCCAATTCTATAAACTTTAGCCTATAACTCACGATCACACTATTGGTCGGTGCTACAATGAGCCTGATCACTCGTCCTCTGTGAACCCATTAGAAACTGGGTTACAAACCTTTAGTTGTCCCAGCCACTGACCTTAAGCCCTCAACCCTGGATAGAAAGTGCCATTCACAAAACACTGTCAGTAAAGGGATTTTAACCACTGAATACTCTGGACCAGAGTCCTTCGCCAAAACTGTGTATCACCAACTCACCTATCAACAACATTGTCTATTTCTACTGAAGTCATCTTGGAGCACTCTGTCCGCATCTAAATGCAAAGCCTCACAGACAGAGCACACCCAATAATGAGACACAGGAATTACCATGCAACACAACACACTGAAATGCAAGTCCTGCACATGGAAATAAAAGGCAGGTACACCAAACACATGAGTACTACCGACATGACACTATGGCAAATGAACACGAATTACTAGACACTTGAAATATCACCCACAAAGAAGACAAGAATGCAATCGGGACAATCTGCTGCATGTGTGGGACTTCACTTCACTAACTGCCCACAATGGCATGGTGGCGTTCCATGGAGTGATTTGAGCTGCCATGTACTAAAAACTGAAACGCCAAGTGTGCAAGTGGCCCTCGACACAGAACGTGTTCCTGTTTCACTACAAGGCAAATAATGCCTTTTGCCACGTGAATGACACTATGAATGAGTGCTGGCTATATTAGTCCACCACTAGCGTCATGCTGTGTGGGCTCAAACAGCAGGCCTGCCACCACATTGAAGGCTCTGTCATGAGTGCATATTTCAGACCACGGTCACACTTTGTGGGATGCCACATGAGGAGGTGTTTCAGAGGTATCACTTCCCTGTCTATGTCATTTTAGACATGTAGCAGGAGAAACAGGGAGAACATTATCCCAACAAAACCGTATCACATGCCATCAGGGCACCAGGGAAATTGTTAATTGCCCTCAAGTTTTCACTTGCATTTTTCACTAGCGGTTCTTTTCAGAACCGGCAGTGGAACTGCTTTCATATCAGAGACCATTTTCTTTTCAGTGCCCATTACTTCACTGAGGCAACAGTACATTGGCATAACACCAAATGTGGATTAGAGGTGACAGGTACCACCCATCACGCAAGTGACAGATGTCTTACATTGCACAATGTTAACGATTGTACTTGTAAGTGCAAGTGGATACAGGTAGTGCCTAAATGAGCAGACATTTTGCTGATTTGAAGATGATAAATTACATTAACTGTGCCTTTATTTCTTGGTTTCCCTCTTTTTGATGACTGTATACTTCATTTATTTATTTATGTATTTATGTTTATTTGTTTAGCTTTATAAAAAATCTACTTTACAAATTACATTGCATCCATTTATTGTACTTTGATAAGGATCTTAAAACTAAAAAACATATTTCCATTTCACATGATTGCACACGTTTTCTAATATCTCACATAAAATCAAAAAATCGGGGGGCGTGGCTAACCGCCATGTAGAGCGGACGTGTCTCGTGTGAGCTCCGAGTTGATGTGCCACTATAAGCTGTTTCTACTTAATTTTAACTAACTTCGGAACCCGGCAAGCGGCACCGTCTGTAGCGGAACCCTATCTACATACATCCGAACCATCTGCCAGTCGACCGAAGACTACGAACGCCGTTGTTAGGCGGACAAATTGTGCCGAGCAGAGTGAGCCAAGATGGCGGCTCCCGCGTCCTGACGTCTGGGGGACCGGAGCTCGCCTGCACTGCAGAGGACGTAGCCCGCCGAGACAAGCCGGCAAGCGGCACCGTCTGTAGCGGAACCCTATCTACATACATCCGAACCATCTGCCAGTCGACCGAAGACTACGAACGCCGTTGTTAGGCGGACAAATTGTGCCGAGCAGAGTGAGCCAAGATGGCGGCTCCCGCGTCCTGACGTCTGGGGGACCGGAGCTCGCCTGCACTGCAGAGGACGTAGCCCGCCGAGACAAGCGGCGGACCCGGAGCTGACGGCCCACGCTGGGATCGAGGGAGAGGAGCGGCGCGGAGGTGCGATCGGGCCCCTGAGCCCACCGTTGAGCTGCGACCAGCCTGGGGAGAGCAGCGGAGCCCAGCTGAGCCGGAGGAACGCCAGCGAGACCCGTGGCCGGCCGGCGCGGCGTAGGTAGGCGGAAGGGGGCTGACCCAGCCCGAACTGGGATTCCGGGAGTGGTGGGAACGCGGGGCTGGCCCCCCTAGAGCCACCGGAGCCCTTGATCCCGACCCTGCGCCCTGGATTGACTACCCGCCCGTTCCCTGCAGCGCCTCCGATAAGAGGCCCCAGCGCTCCTGAGGCCTCAGAGCTCCCCCGCTGCCCGGGTTTGCCTGCGCCCGTCGGCCGGGGGGTTCTCACCTGGTGCACAGTGTCCCCGCGGGCGTCCGGGCGCCCGGGGGCGCTCTCAGTGAACTGGCCGCCTAGCTTGGCAGAATCGAGCCGGCATCTGCGGGGCAGGAGGCGGACGTCGCCCCCGCTGCTTGGTGCGCCGCGCTCGGGTGGGGCCTCATCTCTCGCCAGGAAATCCTGCTGGAAAGCCCCCTAGTATCATAAATAAAGGGAACCCATTCGCCTCCCTCGAGGCACTGGAGCTGCAGCTCCCCACCCTACGCAACTGTATGATTTAGCAGTCTGGACTGCCCACCCGCTCCCTACAACCCTACAACAAGAGGCATCAGCGCTCCTCCACTGCCCGGATTTACCTGGCACCCTGCACCCGGCGGCCGGTGGGATCCCGCCTAGAGCGCGGTGCCCCTACAGACACCTGGATGCCCAGCGGCACCCACGACGAACTGGCCAACCTGCTCTGCCATAACATAGGCCAGCATCCACTGAACTGAGAGCTTGCATTGCGCGCCTCCCTGACCCCCGCCACAGAAGTCTCATCCTTTGCCCAATAACTCCGCTGGAAGGCCCCCTCGGATCATCTACCACTGGAGGGGGTGCCCAATCACCACAACACAGCGGAACTTCGGAGCATCACCACCTCTGGGCAACCCATATCAGTGAACTGCGAGCTGCCTCCACCTGCCCTCTGGAACGGACATTGCCTTCCCTCCCATATCGCTGGGCCGCTGCCCCCTCTGTGGCGACCCCCGAGTCCCCCCAAGACACAAAGACACCTACAGATCTTCGCCTCGATCCCGGGTGGCGCTGCCGGGTGGGCCTCGCGGTGTCAGTGAGAGGTTCCCCTCTGCAGCGGGAATCTGCGGACTGCCGCCTGTGCCCTAGGCGCCTCCGGAGCTGGACCTCTGTGCATCCCCGAGATGGCTGGTAAAAACAGCAAGCCCCGACAGCGGCAGACAACCATGGATACTTACACAGCCAGCGAGTCAACAGGCCTCGCGGACCTGAGTGGGGGGACCACAGACCCTCATTCGGGCCCCACAACTACAACACCTACAGAGCCCAGCAACACCCAGATCCTGGAAGCCATCAGGCTGCTTCAGGCGACAATGGAGCATAAGATAGATGCTGTTGCTACAGACCTGGGCCTCCTAAGACAGGACGTCCGAACCCTGGCTGGCAGGACGGAGGTGCTCGAGACACAGGTCAGGGAAAACACTGAATCTAAAACACACCTCCTCCGGGACGTAGATGAACTCCAACAAAGGGTCAAAAACTTGGAAAATAGAGCAGAGGAAGCAGAGGGGAGAGCCCGACGTAATAACATTCGCCTCCTCAGGCTGCCTGAGGGCTCTGAAGGCTCAGACCCCACGACCTATGTAGAAAACCTCCTCTTACAGGAAGTGGGCGCCGAGAAACTCTCCCAGGGATTCACGATCGAACGGGCCCATCGTTCCCTCGCTAGGAAACCACCACCTGGGGCCCCACCAAGACCTGTGATAGCTAAAGTTCTCAACTACAGAGACCGTGAAGTAATCATGGCTTTTTCCCGAACAGGCGGCCAGATAATACGTGACTCTGCCAAAATCGCTATTTACCCCGACTATACCTTCCAGGTTCAAATGGACAGAGCCCAGTTCATACACACGAAGGCCAGATTGAAAGCCGCCGGGCTGCGCTACATGCTCCTGTACCCGGCAAAACTTAAAGTACTGCACAAAAACAAAGCACACTTGTTCGACACCCCCGCACAGGCCAGGGACTGGATGGACGGTCTACAAATACCGGATATTGAAGAAAGGAAACGGAAGCCTAGATGATTGCTCCCCATTAACTTGCTGGGAACTGCGCGTTCTTCATCCACTACCGGTGGGTGCACTGAAATTCCATACAGCTGAAAGGATCCTTCGCTAGGAGTCGCACGAGTCAAGGTTCACTCCAACCCCTTGAAAGTTCTTTTGTTTTTTGGGTACATATACCCTCCCGTAGGGCACCTGGAGCCAATGTACGGTTCCGAGGAGCAGAAACGGGTTTGTCATAACGAGGGAGACCTCGCTGGGCTGGTTCTATGTTTGACTTGTTTGCAGTTATGGGGGGGGGGTGGGACACAGGGAATAAATGGGAGGGAGCAACGGGGGGTTTACACCCATGTTGGGAATTTTGTTCAACAAACACCGAGATCACTGGATAACCTCACAACAGATCCACCATTAATTGGACCTTGCTCAGGGCTGGAGAGAAGTAACAGACACCATGCCACCTATGGCTGACGGAATTAAAGTTATGACTTGGAATGTCAGAGGCATGAATAGCTTCGTGAAGCAACGCCGGATTCACACATACTTGCGACGCCAGAAGGTCGGAATCGCCATGCTGCAAGAAACACACCTAACAAAGGAAAAACTCAAGGCGCTAGCCAAAAAGTGGCAAGGAACCCTCATTGGCTCCTCCTATTCCTCATTTGCAAGAGGGGTCCTGATATGGATCGACCCGTCCGTCCCCTTCAGAGTAATGGGTTCCAAGACGGACGATGAGGGCAGGATGGCCCTTGTACAGGGCACCGTGGAGGGTAGAGACCTGTGCCTGGTTAGCACTTATGCGCCCAATCACGATGCCACGGCTTTCTTCAACTCCCTATATGCCAGACTGGGCCCTTACGCAAACAGCATTATGATTTGGGGAGGAGACCATAATTGCACCCTAGACCCCCTCTTAGATAGGTCAGACACTAAACACTCACGCCCGTCCCCCCCAGCTAAAATATTAGCTAAATTGATAAGCCACTTTTCACTCTGTGACCTGTGGAGGGAATTGGGCCCGGAGCGGCGAGAATACTCCTTCTTCTCCCCTCCACACAATGTCCACACTAGACTGGACTATGTTCTAGTCAGTCATGGGCAGCAAGCCATGTTCCATGACGCACATTATTTACCAAGGGTATTGTCTGACCACTCCCCCATGTTGGCCACCTGGGAGGTGTACCCGCCTAGACCCCCGGTCCCCACGTGGAGACTTAGAGCCGAGGCCCTGCTCGATGCGGCCTTCCGCGACCACATACAAGACAGTACGGAGGAATACTGGCAAAATAATTTAGATAGTGTAGAACATATTAGCACCGCATGGGAGGCATATAAGGTGGTTATGAGGGGGGAAATGATAGCCACGGTGGGGGGCGCCCATAGATCCATCGTAAATTCCCTGGCGGGTGCGGAAAAGAAGCTGGGAGAACTGGAGAGCGAGGCAGACTCGACTCCTGAACATTTGCAGGAAATAACCAAATTACGACAAGCCTGTCTGTCGCACTGGGAGACCCTTGGGAAATTAAGTTATGCTAAGCACACAGAAAGGACTCATGCCCTGGGAGATAAACCTGGGAAACTCTTAGCGTGGCTGTACAGGCGAGAAACCCCCAGGACCCCCATTTGCCACGTACGCAGACCTGATAGTACTACTGCGCACACCCAGGCAGAGATTAACTCTGTTTTTTCCGAGTTCTATCGTGACCTTTACTCTCCGACCCTGCCTCCACCCGACTCCGGGATCGAGGATGCCCTGGAATGCATAAGGCTACCCAAACTAGACACACAGATGGCCGAAGCCCTAGATGATCCGATCACCCCTGAGGAAGTGGTGGCAATAATTAGAACACTACCCTCTGGGAAGGCGCCGGGCACGGACGGCCTACCCGGGGAATTCTATAAGACGTACGAGGGGACCCTTGCCCCACTGCTAGCGCAGGTATATAACGAAGCCTATGAACAAGGCACGCTCCCAGACTCCATGAGAGAGGCAGTTATTATCCCCTTGCTGAAACCCGGGAGGGATGGGACGGACTGTGGGTCATATAGGCCACTTTCTATGTTAAATGTAGATAGTAAAATACTGACGGCACTCCTCGCTAACAGATTACGCAGAGTGATCCCTGTGCTGATTCACCAGGACCAGACTGGTTACGTGCCAGGGCGCTCCATTACCGAAAACCTGCGTAGATTACACCACATTATATACAGCACCGAGCGAGGGCCCCAGAAATACGCTGTAGCGTCACTGGACGCCACCAAGGCCTTCGACTCGGTGAGATGGGAATGGTTATACGCCACTATGGCTAAGATGGGGATTGGACCCGCCTTCCTTAGATGGACCCAATTGATCTATACTAACCCCACCGCCAGGGTGCGTACTAACAAGACTTACTCAGACAAATGGCCCCTCTACAGAGGCACACGGCAGGGATGCCCTCTCTCCCCCATGCTATACATTATTGCTGCAGAACCGATTGCTGCATATCTCCGCCAGGAATACGGAGACGGAGGCATTGTGTTGGACGGAGTGACACATCTTATCTCCATGTACGCAGATGACATGCTGCTGTACCTACATGACCCTGAGCACCTCCTGCCCCTCATTCTGGAGACTTTAGATTGTTTCCACAAACTCACAGGCATTCAGATTAATAAAGACAAGTCTTGTCTCTACCCCCTCGCTGCGCTATATAGTGAGGAGCACAGATCGCTGCCCCCCCTGGACCTTCAGTGGCAGGTGACATCCTTTAGATACCTGGGCGTTACCATTCACCGTAACCCAAGTACCGAACACATCCTCAACACAGTCAGGGCAAAAGATGCACTTGCTAAGTCCATGGTTTTTTGGGGTAAGCTCCCTCTCTCTGTCCCTGGGCGGGCAGGTCTCCTCAAAATGGTGGCACTCCCCCGTCTACTGCATTGCTTCACCAACATCCCCTTTAGCATCCCCCCCGCCTTTTTCAGGGAGCTGAACAAACTCTGTAGTGGGTTCCTGTGGCAGGGTGGCAGGCACAGGGTGGCTCTCGACACTCTCCAAAGGCCCTATGAAAAAGGAGGATTGAAAATCCCTAATTTCGAACTGTACTACCTGGCCAGCCAACTCAGACATGTAACGCATTGGATGGCAGACGAAGCCACTACAGACACCCGACTACTTCAACCCGCCCTGCCTCGACTGCTACTCCGAGACCTGCTGTGGGTGGAACAGGGGGCGTTAAGACAGTATCCTTACCTGATTAAGCTTGGAACTCAGCTCTGGAAGAGAGCCTGCAGAACAGTGGGACCGCCAGACCCGTACTCCCCGCAGATCCCCATTGCGGCAGTCATGGCTAAATCCTCATGGGGACACACAGAAACACGCACCCAGTGGGAACCCTATGGGGTGGCAGTACTTGGGGACCTTGTTCACGACCAGGAACTCATAACATTCACGGACCTCAGTGAATCCACAGGCCTGCCCACAGGCCAGTTCTTGCTCCACAGAGCAGTGAAACAGGCCCTGAAGATCAGATGGCCAGAGACTACCGTCCAAATCATAGAAAATGAAATCGTTGAGTCAATACTGGACACTGCTGAAGGTGGCCACGAAACCTCCAGAATATATGAGGCCCTTCTGCAGGGCTCGACCAAGAATGAACTAAAATGCAAAGGGAGGTGGGAAAGAGAAATGGGCCTGGAATTTGAAGACAAAGCATGGGAGAAAATAACCCATTACCATAGAAAGATTTCCAGGAATGCCCGTCTTCAACTCATCCAGCTGTACATCACCAATAGGGCCTACCTTACGCCCGAAGCTATATCTAAGTTCAAAGGCGCTACAACCCAGACATGCCCAAAATGCCACGAGCCAAGGGCAGGAATGACCCACATGTTTTGGGGCTGTCCGACGATCCAGAGGTTCTGGGCCCAGGTGAAGGAGAGGGTGGCAACTGCGGGGATTGAGGTAGAAATACGTGAGCCGGCAGCCTGCATATTGGGGCAATACAAGCGAAGCAGCAGGAATAAGCCCCTGAATAGACTCACTGACTTGATCTACATAACCGCGAAGAGGCGCATAGCTATGAAATGGAAGAGCACCAGAGGTCCGACCGAGGCCCTTTGGTGGGGCGACCTCAGGAGATGGATAGCTGCTGAGACTGCAGCGTGGGAAACGGCGATTCACGTGCAGCGCCTCGACTCCAGCGCTGATTTGCTCAGTTGGGTGGCGCTTACGGTGCCACTACTCCACCCAGAGGCGCAGGACTGTGCCTCGGATAAAACGGACAGTCCCGGCCCGGCAAGAGATCCTAAAGAAGACTGAGGACTTTTCGGTGGACTCGGTTGGAAGGGGGAGGGGGGAGGGAAGGGAGGTTTGGGGAAGTTACACAATGTTGTTCTTGAGTTATGCATACCACATTGTCTATCAATGAGTCAACTGTGTCAAAATCAATAAACACATTTAAAAAAAAAAAAAAAAAAAAAAAAAAAAAATCAACATAGTCAACAAGCTAATCCTTTAACGCCTCAAAATGATCTAAAACTAATTTTGATCACCGTGGCTAAAAATCAGTTTACCTCATTTTTTATTATTTTGATTTCTTTACTTAAAACCATAAATACATACTCTAGAACATACAACCTGTTAAAACCATTGACCTATCTATTATTGCCTTCATTTAGTTTTGGCCCTGACGACCGACTACGTCCGAAATGCAGTGGCGGTGTTATGGTATGATCATGTGGGTCTATTGTTCTCGTTTATTTGCACAATTTGATATGTACATCACAAAATAAAAATGGATTCACCGTATTATTTTGAGTTATGACGTGTTCTAACCTACATAAGTTGAAGAAATGAAGCAATTTGTATTGAAGGTTTTACGACTTGGTGGTGAGCACACAGCACCTATAGATCTTCATACGTTTGTCGATTGCCATATGGCTTGCATTGCACACACATAGCCTACGACAACTGCAGCATATGGAATTCGTCTACCACATCCACCACTTCTCGCAGTCCATCAATGTTCATGTGATTTGGGACACCAGGCGACTCTTCAGTAATGCATATGCCCATTTCCTGGGATGGGCACGTATGACAGCCATATATTTTAACGTTCACCGGTGTGTTCCCGTTCATGGTTCGGCATAATGCCACGAGAGTGAAGGATAGGTTGGCAAACAGCTATTTCATCAGAGCATGCTAGGGTTGTGGTTACTGCAGTGGCATCTGGCAATTGTTTATCAACGATGACAGGGTAAATAATCGGGGCACGCCAACACTCTTGTGACCCTTTCTAAGACGACATTGGTGGATGAACACGTGTCTCATGATCACATGCCAAGGAAGGCCACATTCAATGCATCCCTCATGCCCATTCAAACAGTGTCAGGCAATGTTTTGTAAATGATGTCATTCACACACAGATATGTCAGACACATGGACCACGAGAATATGGGCACAGATGCAAACAGTCACATGACATGCTACCTTATCGACAACTTATATATTATATATTGAATACATGTCAGCATGCCCTGGGACATGACATCTCCTACATTGGACCTAAATACCTGTGTGACAAAACACACAACATTATAGAAGACTAAGGCACATCATCTGCAACAATAGGTGCTAGTTTCTTTTGCCCGTTTAGGCACTTTAAGGGCCGAGGCCCAGTAATTCTGCCCAATGAACATCTCTAGCCATCTTCACATCAATGCAGAACTACCATGTGATACCCATTGCATACATGTGTGCTATCACTGCTATGAACTTTCACCAATGCACTGTGTAAATCAAACTCTTTAGTCACCTAGGATCCTATGATTTCTTGTAAATTGCACTGTGTGGTTTCCTAGGCTACCGCTGACCCTCCCCACACCCTCACTCCTTGCCTACCACGCTGTTGTCATCCTTGTACCTTCCCCTTACTGTTCTTTATCTCCCATTTACAATTCACAAACCCCCTACGCCCTCCATTCCCCCTGCCCTGTGCCCTTTGGTTCCACATCCCCATTGTTCTCTCTCCTCCCAAACATCACTCATCATGCTTCTCTTTATCACATGCCACCCATTGCAACCTCCGGTACCCTACTTGATTCCCTTAACCGATTCAAGAAGTTTCCTTGCCTACCCACTCTATCCTAATTGAGTTCAACCTGGGTCTCTCGAATGCCCATCTCTCTGACAAGAAACCCTCCTTTCTCACTAATCAATCTGATGCCCATCACCATAAACGTTTGATGATGGCTATCACTGAAAAATGGATTCCAAGTCATGTCGTTCGCACCTTAGCAGCCCTTCACACCGATGTTGCCTATTTTTTTCGCTCCCCTAATTTCTTCAAAAAAGATGTTTGTGTTGGTATCATGATCAGAAAGGACATACCATTGGCTCTCCTTTCCCTCTCTGATTTCACTCCATCCTCCCTTGAGGATATCTTGCTCCAAATCCTTTCATGACTCTGCTTACTATGCTCCTCATCTACTACCCATTGGACCCCCTCAACCTCTTCTTCTTGAACTCTTACTATAAATGCTCCCATAATGGTTGACCTGAACCTCTCCTAAATGCCTAATGCCCAACAGCTACAACTTGACCCTAATATCTATAACAACATACTAGTCAAACTACATATTCTTCCAACCCACACCCAATTCAACTCTCTTGAACTCATCTTCCTATCTCCGGCCACGGTCTCCTTACTCCCATAATTGCTCCTTTGTCCTCTGACCACCAACTCATTCTCGTTACCATGGCTATTCCTTCACTGCTTACCACTTTCATCTATCACCAAACATGCATTCAATCCTGACTGCATTGTGCCCTATATCAGCCATGTCAACACCTTGCTAAAATCTTTCACTTCTGCTCTTCCTCACTCCATTGAACTTGACTTTACTAATGTAAACTCTGTAATGTATACCCATTTCATTGATCACTACTCTACGCAACACTATCTGCTCTTTCATCTTCTCCTGCCTGCAACTTGAACCGTGCAACCCCACCCATCCATCCAGGTGCCCAAACACAGTAATGGGCCTCATTACGAGTCTGGCGGTAACCAAGGTGGTAAAACCGCCTGGTTACCGCCGGACTCGTATTACCATTCCGCCTCCGTGACTCCCGAAAACACCAGGGCATTACGACCCTGGTGTAACGGGAGTCACGGAGGCGGAATGGTGTAAATCCCCATTCCCATTGAGTCCCATAGGCCTCAATGGGAATGGGGAAGTGGAAACACCAGCAGCATCTCGTGATGCTGCTGGTGTTTCCGCGTCCGCCTGCAGGTGGGCGGTGTTAAACCCGCCAGGTCAGACCTGGCGGGAAGATCACCTCCCGCCTGCAGGAGTCGGGATGGGGCGGTCCCGGATTAACAGTGGCGGCGGGTTTACCGCCACTGTTAATTCCGGACCGCCCGACCCGTAATGAGGCCCAATGTGTTGTTGCTTATTCTGCTGCAATAAGACTGACCACCCACTATTGTCAATGCCTACAAACAATCTCTGCTTATGCTGACCCCGTCTCCTAACACATCAAAATCCTCCAATTGCCCTGGCCATGTTTCCTCTTGGTGCTCACACCCTTGCTAACTATTCAAGACCCACCAGGCCATGCTTCTCCCCAAAATAAACTGTTCTAATTGCTCCTCTGTTTCTGCCAATGACTTACACTCCTACATCACCAATACAATCACCAAAACACAGAGGTCCTTTCCACCCTTCTCCTCTGCCCACTCCTGTTTCATTCTCTCCTCCTCCCATCTTCCCTTTTTCCCTATACACTCCAGTGTGTATCAATTCCCCCAAATTTCCTTCACCTAACTTCTACCAATCCTTCGCTCTGCCTCCTCATCCTGCCCACCAATTGACCCCTTTCCACCTCAAATTGTTAAGGAACTTGTAAACGTCAGTCACCCATACTCACCTTTCTGCCTTAACAAACCTATCTCTTTCACCTGGTATCTTCCCAGCCTGTTACAAATAGTCACAGTGATGCCGTGCCTGTGGAAAGGAAGAGTGTACACCAAAAAACGCTTGTTCTACAAACCAGTCATCTCATTTTTCAGCACTCTAAAGTCCATGAGAGTGTTATTTCAACTGCATAGTCAACTATATCGAGTTACACTCACATGCAAGCACCCTATAATTAGATGTCAATCACTCCATCAAGATGTTGCTCATCCATATTGCCACTTCTTTTACCACTGCAAGCCACACTCACTTCAGCTTCATTCTGATCTTTCGCAAACAGTGATCCCTAGGAGTTGTAGTCCAAAATATCTGGAGAGCCAAGGGTTGATATGATCTTGTATTGTACAGACCCTATAACAAGTGCACATCATCTGTTGCAAGAGATTACAAATGTCCATGACAAGTACTGTATTCATTTCAAAATGGAATACTCGCCTACCCAGATAATGTGCTTGGATCTTTGCTTGAAGAAAGTGATTGATTCTATAGAAGCTTAGATACATAGACAGCTGGCATCATTCTACTGCGCATCCACGATGAACAATAAAGAGAGTTCCATATTGTTTTTAAATTGTTTACGATCTAAAAGAGAATGCCTCATTATGAGTTTGGTGATATCTGGGCGGTAAATCCACCCAGATATCACCAAACCTAATTACTTTTACCACCACTTGGTGCAGTGGAATTACCGCTGGATTACAAGTGCTGTTGGCAGTGTATATCCCCATTGTTTCGAGTCCATAGGACTCTATTGGGATTCTTTCATACAGAATAAGCACAGCGGTAATTCGGCTGCAATAATTCAGATGATTCTGCCGATTATTCAACTGAGAGTTGGAGGATTTACCTCCAGCATTTTGCTAGAGGTAAATCATCAACTCCAGGAGTATAATACCATTACCGCCAATTATTTCCTGCTCCGCTATACTTGTAATGAGGCCTCACCCGAGATGCTTTCTTTAGTGAGGCTGAAGGTATGAAGCACAATTTCAGAGAGCAGATTTATAATGTTTACCTGGCAAACTCTGTGAATGTGACAGTGCTCAAAATGAAATTCAACAATGTATTTTCAAATACGCCCTTGGTGGTGGAAGCTTTGGTAGACTCCAATATCACTCTTAGCCAATTAAATTAATAAGTCAGTATTCAACATGCCATGCAGCCTTCGCAAACGTTGTGCAGATCTTTGACAAGACCAGGATTTTAGAAGCCCTGTAAACACATTCATTAATTATAATGAATGCTTAGACGATTACCTAAATACAAGGATCATCTCTGTTTGAGTTCACATTTAAAATCAGAACAGACATCAAGATCTGTCTGTTTGTCCTCTGCTTCCAGGAAGATTTTGAGTTTAGAAAACGTAATCTTGCTCCAATGACTACAGGATACTCCAGACATACATACGTAATCTTGCTCCAATGATTACAGGATACTCCAGACATGTGACAATCAACAAAGATTATAACAACACACAAATTAAACTGTTTGGCATAGAACAAGTGGTCATCGCAGAAAAAAGCTGCAAATGTATCCTTCAGATAAGGCTTTGACTTTACGATTATACAGGGAAGCACCTTGTGGTGTGGATTTTGATGAAGAAATGCAATGGGTCTTGGTAACTTGAGGCACTCGGATGTATACCGTTTATTGCCATTGCCAGTACTCGGCTTCTTTTACCCTCTGATAAGCCACTTTTCAAACCATAAAGGATGTATCCATTTGAACAATATTCTAATCTGTGTCTGTGCATTTTACAATGAAATATAAGGAAATATGGAAATGCTGCCATAGGCTTTTAACATCAATAAGATTTTAGACAGTAGAATGCACAATTTGCATGTTTTGTGTTCACTTTTGCAACAAATGTTAGCATTTGAATGATAATAAGGATTTCGATTAACAAGTCACATTAGTACTCGGCGAGAGTCAAGCAGAATGCAACACGCATTCTGATTGGGTATCGCCAGGTCCTTACCCGGCCGAGAATCCTTCGATTCTCGGCCGGGACTCCAGCTGCCTTGTCCTCGGCGGGGGGCGTGGCAGCCCCTCAGCCAATGAAGAGGCTCGAAGTGGGGCCATCCCCGCTCCGAGCCTCCCCACGGCTGAGAGGCTGCCTCCGCCCCCTGCTGGGGACTCGGGTAAGCTTTTTTTTTTCTTTCCCTTCCCTCCCTCCTCCCTACCCCACCCCACCCCACTTACCTTCTTGCTCCTGTGTCCCTGGTGGGGGACGATGGCAGCCTCCAGCAGTGTGGAAACTCTGTGCCTCCACACAGCTGGAGGCTTCAATCGTCCCCTGGCAGGGACGAAGGTACGTATTTTTCTCCCCCCTTCCCCTCCCTCCCACCCTCCCAACCCCACTTACCTTCTGCTTCTTTTTTTTGGGGAGCGGACGCGCTGGGAACACCCGTGTTCCCAACGCGTCCGCTCCCGAAGGCCGCCATGGAAAGAGAAAACGGACTCCCGTTTTCCCTTTCCCGGCGGCCATTTTCTTGGTCGTTTTTTTTTTTTCTGTCCTGAAACGCAGCAGCTTTTCGGGACAGAAAAAAATGCTTTTAGTGCCCCGGTCACGCATATAATGCGGGCCGGGGTACTAATAGCAATATGACCCTCGCGGCGGGGGCATTACCGACTCTGGTAATGCCCCGGGGCCTTCGTTAAGGCCCTTGCTTCGCTCGGGCCTATAACTATGGGCCCCGGGGCATTACCTGAGTCGGTAATGCCCCCGCCGCTCGGGTCATATTGCTTAATTAACAACCAAAATGCTGGCCATGCATTGCACAAGGTGTACCATCGCTTGCGATTCATGGGAGCGATCAGTAAAGAAGCACGGTAACCAGGGGCATACACTTTTGGTTTTCCCGGCAGGGGCTGTGGGGCCAGGAGTGATGGCAACACCCAAAAATCCCATTGTGAGTATAGGGACTTTCACGTAATTGCCCTTTCATGAGGGGGTGCCCAGGCCCGGAGCACCCACGTACTCGTCACCCCTGGTGGTAACGGTATCTGAAAATGGAATGTTGGTGGTAGAAGTCTGTGTCTGCCGGAGATGACCCCGGTCTTGAGCAAGCAAGAGGAGCCACGTGGAATGCAAACTCCAAGCTTTGCTTTTCCACACCATGGATTAAAATGTTGTTTCTACCTGCATCTGTGGCTCCGGATTTCTCCTGCATGAGATGTTGAGCTGCACAAACGCCGATTGTGGATCTTTGTATGTTGGAATCTTTATATGTATTAATAACAGAAACATTCAATTATGTACTTACTTTCGGGAACAATCATACATTCAGTGCAACTTCTAGCTTGTCATACATCAACAGCTTATTTCCAGGAAGCAGAGCAGACGTTCCTGACAGTGGGCCTCATTACACGGTAGGCGGTAGCGGTAGACAACATCGTGTTCCCGGAATGGGGACTTACCAGGTCATTCCGACCTTGGCGGGACCGGTAAATCCCCATTCCGGGAACCATTCCCCATTCCCATTTGAGCCCCCAAAGGGCTCAATGGGAATGGGGATGGAGCTAATTACGGGCCCGCAATTTGCGGTACCGTTATTAGCTCTGAAGTCCCTTAGCGGGTCCCTTCCATAACGCCTGGCAAAACCAGGCGTTAGGGGCGGGACTCGCTAAGGGACCTCTTAGTAGGCCGGTAAGGGATTACCGGTGCCCTTACCGGTGCCGGTAATCCCTTACCACCTACCGTGTAATGAGGCCCAGTGATTAACCTTGGTCAGGCAGTTCCCCTGTGTACTAGCTTCAGCTTCATAGCTTGTAGATTATATTCACTGGCTAGTAACTACTGTCCTGAATATTACCAGAGAGCCAGAAGGCTTTGCATATTTCATCAGAATGCATGCCTTTCAAGGCAGCTTGCTTGATCATTTCATTGTTATTGAGATTTGGAGATAGTGATGCAGACCAGATCATAGAAAATGAATGCTAATGGAGCAAGTCTCACTAACCAATCCAACAATCGAAGGCTCTGTTATTTGGACATCCCAATATCTGTATGTTTGCTGTCTTTCAACATGTTCTTTTACTGAGAAAGAAGCATGCAACCTTGCCTGCATAATCATTCATTACAGACCTGCAAAATAGGGGATATATTTCTCAGAATGATGTAAACCCGTGTTTAAACATCAGGTTTGTCTGTTACACATTGGGCTGCCAGCATTAGTACAGTGCGGAAGTATATGTAAATGTGTTTAAACATACAGGGACTCATTCTGAGGTGGGCGGTAAGGGATACCATGGGCACCGGTAAGGAGACTGGTGCCGGTAATCCCTTACCGCCCAATTCCGAGGTCCCTTAGCCGGAACTGTAAAGGACGTGTGGTCTGACCACACGTCCTTTACGGGACCCGTTAAGGGACCTTGGAGCTAATAACGGGCCCGATATCAGTGGGCCCATTATTAGCGCCTTCCCCCTTCCCATTGAGCCTATGGGGGCTCAAATGGGAATGGGGAATGGCATTTGGAAAGGGGACTTACCAGGTCCACCTAGGGCGGAATGTCCCGGTAAATCCCCTCTCCACCAGACCGGACCCGGACACGATTTTGGAGGCAGGAATGGGGAATGGCATTTGGAAAGGGGACTTACCAGGTCCACCTAGGGCGGAATGTCCCGGTAAGTCCCCTCTCCACCAGACCGGACCCGGACACGATTTTGGAGGCAGCCATGGCTACCTCCAAAGTCGTTATGAGGCCCACAATTTGTCAGTTACACAGTGCTAAAGTATATTAGGGGCCAGGGCACCTAGTTCTGAGCATCGTGTTATGGGGGTGCCAATTTTGTGTGTGTAAACCCGCGCTTACTTGTGGGTTTTGCTGAGTTTCACCCATTCATTTTTTGCAGGCGGCTGTTTTCCTTTCTTTTGCGCCACCGACGTGAGCTTCGCCGGAGGGACATTTGGTATCCTCCCACAAGCAGGGGCGGGCAAGCATAGGCGTGAGATGATTCCACCTCAGAGTTGGTTAGAGATCCCCTGCCGGGAGACCCTGGTGGAAGGTCTCCAGGGAGCATAAAGCCCAGAGGGGATCCAACTAGGAGAGAGAGGACTGAGGAAGAACCGAAGGAGAGCTGAACTGAGGGAGAGCCGAGAGAGGGCCGAGGGAGAGGGAGCTCTGGAGTCTTCACAGAGGACAATCAGGCCCTCTGTCATGTCCGGGACGTCCTCTGGAGCCGTCCCTTTTCCCACCGGCAGTTTACCTCTCACCATTCAGGGTCGAGCAAGTGTGCGGGATGCGGGAGCTGAAGGAGAAAGTTGACGGTTGCTGTGTCAAGCCCCAGCACCGTGGGTGAGGGTCAGAGCAGAGCCGTTCCCGCCGTGCGGCGTGGTAGCAACCAGGTAGGATTGGGAAAGAGTGAGAAAAAGGGGCAACGTGTACCACATGTGCTTATACACGACAACCAAGTGGATTTGGCAGACATGCCTGAAGACCATTATTCACCCGACCTGTCACAGTGAACTTGGAGAAGCCGTAGCTTCACGTCATGAGGCGTTGAAGTACTGCATTGCAGTAAAAGCGGTGGGTGCCAATCAAGGGGTCCGGTATAAATTAATGTCAGGTATCCAGAGAAGGCTACTCACCCTGCTGAGGAGATGTGTTTGATTTCATTTTCCAGAGGCCCGATTTGGCCGAGTGGGTTATGTTTATAGTTAGCTACCTATGCTTATCAGCCCGGGGGAAAGTGTTCCACCCATTTCGGATCCCAGCCCATTGGCGTCTCGCTGGGAAAGTGGGGATTCCGCATATGACAATTCCGGGGATTGCTTGGTTTCAGGCAGCGGTCGAGTTAGTCCAAGGGTTTGTCAGACAGAGGGGCGAGTATATGCTCTAGGTGAATGTGATTACACCCCGTGTGACACAGTTGATGGAAGCAATTATTTATTTAGCAAAGGTGAATTGTATTTACACCCCATGTGCCACAGGTGATGCCAAGCAATTATTTATTTCCCAAAGGTGAATGTATTTATGCCCCTGTAATGCACTTATGCCAATTACTTATTTATTTAACAAAGGTGAATGTATTTACACCCCATGTGACACAGTTGATGCCAAGCAATTATTTACCAAAGGTGAATATATTTACACTCCTGTGAGGCACTTATGAAAATTACTTATTTATTTACCAAAGGTGAATGTATTTACACCCCGTGTGACACAGTTGATGCAAGCAATTATATATTTACCAAAGGTGAATGTATTTACTCCCCTGTGATGCACTTATGGCAATTACTTATTTATTTAACAAAAGTGAATGTATTTACACCACGTGTGACACAGTTGATGCCAAACAATTATTTATTTACCCAAGGGGAATGTATGTATTCCCCTGTGACACACGTATGCCAATTATTTAGTTAAGGAAAGTGAAGGTATTTAAACCCCGTGTGACACAGTTGATACCAAGCAATTATTTATTTATCAAAGGTGAATGTAATTACGCCACTGTTTCACACTTATGCCAATTACTTATTTATTTACCAAAGGCGAAGGTACTTAAACCCCTGTGATGCACCTATGCCAATTACTTATTTATTTACCAAAGGTGAATGTATTTACACCCCATGTGACACAGCTGATGCCAAGATATTGTTTATTTACCAAAGATGAATGTGATTACACCTCGTTTGACACAGTTGATGCTAAGCAATTATTTATTTACCAAAGGTGAATGTAATTACGCCACTGTTTCACACTTATGCCAATTACTTATTTATTTACCAAAGGCGAAGGTACTTACACCCCTGTGATGCACCTATGCCAATTACTTATTTATTTACCGAAGGTGAATGTATTTACACCCCATGTGACACAGCTGATGCCAAGATATTGTTTATTTACCAAAGATGAATGTGATTACACCTCGTGTGACACAGTTGATGCCAAGCAATTATTTATTTACCAAAGGTGAATGTATGTATGCCCCTTTGACACACTTATGCCAGTTACTTATTTATTTAGCAAAGGTGAATGTGATTACACCCCGCTAACACAACTATGCCAATTACTTATGTTTTTACCAAAGGTGAATTAATTTACACCCTGAGTGACATAGTTGATGCCAAGCACTTATTTACCAAAGGTTATTGTATTTACACCCTGTGTGACTCACGTAAGGCAATTGAGGATCTATTAACCAAAGGTGAATGTATTTACACCCCTGTGACACACTTAAGCCAATTACTTATTTATTTACCAAAGGTGAATGTATCTCTGCACCGTGTGACACAGTTGATGCCAGCCAATTATTTATTTATACAAGGTGAATGTAACTATGTCTGTGTGATGCAATTGATGATGTCAACCATTTTCATCCTCAAAGTGTAACCAGTTAATGCTGAAAGGATGGAGGGATGACCTCTAAATATGTATGTCTGTCATTTATTTGCAGTGGTGTAATATCCTTTGTGAATGTCAAGGATTAGTTTTAACAAATTCATTTATATATATAAAAAAGCTGCTCAAGCTTATCAAAAGATACAATGTTGTGTCTGTTTATTTAACCAGGTGCACTGGTATTCAGTCAGTTTTTAGGGCTGACCTGGAACAGCCCATTGCATGAGGGGCACTCAATCCTCCCCCTGGGATTTTCATTTGCACATGTGTGCTGCAAGGTGTCAGTATCCCAGGCTCAGGTCTCCTACAGGTTGCTGGTTATCTTTCATTTCAGAAAATACAGGGAGTAACACAGTTACAATGACATTGCCAGTTTTCAATAATATCACTGTGTAAATTTGGCACCAAATCATTAAAAAACAATTCAGTTATTTTGTAAAGTACCAACATTGTATCAATCATGTATTGTTTAATGTGTTATTGGCATTTTGCATAGAAAATCATTTTGTTTCAGGAAAAAGCCTACCCCTCCATACTTAGTGTGACCAGGTTTGTGGGCAGAAGCTCTGTCCCTTTAAGAGGAGTTCCAAGCTTGAGGAAGATTTCCAAATATCTAGTACCCGGTGATACCGACACTGCTAGGGGTTGTTACCTGTATCTGGAACGGGGCCAACATCGTCTGCGTGGCGTTACTTTGAAAGCCGGTTACCAACCATGTACGAGCACACTGTGGCTGCCAGGGAAGAGGGTTTACCAAGTCCTGCTCTCAAATATGTGACCATCTGTACTGTTTCCCTTCCATAAACAGCATGTGCAGACAAACACACACTAAGAGAACCTCGTTTTACATACACAGCTTAGAAATATTGAGCGTAGACGGGGGACATGGAGCTCCACCGTATATTGCATTTATTTAGACAGCTAGCATGTAATTTTAAACAGAAATAACTTGCAAAGGAAAAGGTATCTCATGATAGCAGCCCCAGGGTGTGTGCCTTAACAATATGCAATGGTTATTGAGTAAGTCCAGGTGTGGTAGGGTAGATCAAGCAGGAAACATAGGCCAAGGTTATTAACACGGTGAAAGATACAGATAGGATGAGCATCAAGAGCCAGTGGCATTATCTATGATTAAGCAATACACATATTAACATATTTACATTCCTAAATGAAATAATGCCAAGAGTGTGGGGGAAGCATTCATGCTAGCTTTAAGCTGGTGTTTGAGTGAGAATTTCAAGAGATTCACTATTAGATTGATTTTCATAGCTAGAGGGAGGGCATCCAGTAGAATTGGGCAGGCAGGGAGAAAGCGTTGTAGTGAGAGGAGGCACATGGAGGTGCGGGTCACAGAAAGGTTGAGGAGAGGACTTCAGAGAGTGAAAGTAGAGAGGCACATTTAGGGAGGTATTGGGGGACCAGTTTATTGGTAGATTTGAGGACAAGGAGTAAGAATTTTAAGAGGAAGCGATTGTGTAAGGAGAGCCATCCAGCATGGTGTTTCTAGGTGGAGATGCATGAGGTTGTGTGTAGATCAAAGTGGGTGCCTGCGGTGGAGATGAGGACTGTGGTCATACTTGGGAAAGAGTAGTGATTGAGGCAGAGGAGTAGACAAGACCAGTAGTATGGTTTACTGAGTACTAGAGTAGAGATCAGATTCTTGACTTTTTGATTGTTGAACTTGGGGCAAATCATGTACATATTCAGGTGGTTGGTCCAGGCCGCAGTGTCCATGGTATTTATAGATTGATGAAGTCTTGGGTCACCAGCAGTGTCCTAAATTGGTTGCACCATTGACAGCAGCCTGTCCCTCCAGATGCACACAGCCAAGAAGGTCCAAGCAGCCTGGTTCCAAATCTCCACCCTTCGCATTACTACTGGACCGTGGCCTGCACATTATGAGGGGACATGCCCTCCTTCCAGCGCTTCCAGCAGCTCACTTAGCTCCCCTAAAAGCATTTCACCACACTGCAGCAGGTATTATTACTTGCTGCACAGACATATGACTGAATCCCACCCATCCTTTGCAATCCTCCAGGCCAGTATACTGTTCAAGATTGCAGGTATCATCTTCAAAGCAGTCACGAGTAGCACACCAACATACCTGGCAGCTAAGCTCCACTTATCTGGTGATATTCGCTCCTTTTACAGCAAATCAACTGAGTCGAATCATTACTAGTCCGCAAAGAGAAGACCCACAAACTATCCTTTTCTTGTCACACACCCATTCTCTGGAACTCCATCCAGGTATCGGCTCAGGAATGCCCCCACAATTAACCAATTCTGCAAATCTTCTAAAGCATGGCTTTTTCAACAACACCTGACAATGGACTAATCCCAATGGATCCACAGATTGCAACTCACAGTACTGCACTACTATTAAAAAGATATCAGCCAATAGCTAGCTTCCCAAACCTTGTACAGTGCTCCAGTGCTCTTAATCTAGCTGTACGCTTTAAACAATAAAACTAAAATAAAAAAATATCCCTGTCGAAGAGGACCCAAGGATGCAAGCCTTGGGTGATAGAGTGAGAAGGACCGAAAAAGGAGATGTGAGATGGGAGAATGGGATTGGCATTTGCAGCCAGGAAAAGAAAACTTTCATTTTGGAGGAGTTAAACATCAAGCAATACAGAGCCATCCAGTGTCAAATAGCTATGAGACAATTAGTGATGCATTCTGAGATAGATGAGGTTAAGGAGGGAAAAGAGAACAATATTAGCGGGCCATAAGAATATAGGTGCCATTGAAAACCAAAAGATTTAATGGCTTTACCCAGCAAAGAGGTATTGAAGATAAACAGGTGTAGTCCAGCGCCAATCCCTGAGGAGTGTCCACTGGGGGGGAGGGGCATGGGGGAAGAGAAATCAGACTTCCATGAGATGGAGACAGACAGGTTAGACAAGTTGAAGGCAACCCATCCAATGTCAGCCTCCTTGAAGAATATGGAAGAGATGGTTTGAACTAGCGGGAATCAACCCTGTCGAAAGCAACAAGAAGATCAAGAAGGATGAGCATGGAGGAGGAGCGGTGAGAGCAAAGGCGTTGCTAGGGGGGTGCTGAGGGGGCTGTAGCCCTGGGTATTTTGGTTGTATCCCCTGATAGAGGCGCAGGGACTACAACCAAAAAGCAAGCTAGCCCTGCGTCTTGACAGTCCTGACATTAGCGTAGCCCCAGATCTATTGCAGACCTAGCAACACCCCTGGGTTAGAGTGGTTGTCAGAAAGCCAGAGTCATGGACGAATGCAGTTTCTATGGAGTGTTTTTGCAAAATGCTAATTGGAGTTGATTGCAGAGTGTGTGGGACAGATATAGTTAACAACCTGTCTAAGGAATACAATCTTGTGGATTTTCGATCGATGGAGTAGGAGAAATACAGGTCTATGGACTTTTCAAGGGCTTGTTATAATATAGGGTTTACGTTTGTTTTTGTTAGCAGTGCTTTTCTTCACTGTGGGAATGAAGTTACTATTTTACAGCAGGCAAGAAGAATATTTGTGTAGAGGGATATGATGAAGAGGAGGCTGTCAGAATTCTCCTTCTGTTGCCCTCGTAGTGTAGAAGAAGAATTCTCCCCACTAATGTACCCCTCTGATTGATTATCCAAACATGCAAAGGTGTCAATTAATTTAACGATTGGACCCAGCGACACACCTATGGCTGAAAAGGAATGCAAGGCATGATTTAGTAACTTGCTATGAATTGTTAAGTACGTAACTAAAATAATAACAGAAACAGACCTGTGCCGATTCAAGAGAAGAACCACTGAGTAATAATACAAGGAGGCACAGGCATAAATGGTGTTAGCTTAACAACCTGCAAAACACACAGTTTCATTAATACAGCAGAATAACAAAAGAAAGGAAAAGAAGCATGGATTGAACAGTTCTTACCAACAACTGGATCCGTGTGTGTTCCAAACGAAAAGTCTTGAAAGCAGGTCCAGAATCCTGAACCGACAGCACAAGGACGTCTAATGTTGACCAAAACACCCTAACTCGCCGGCACGTGGACGCCTACAGGCCAGACACGCATAGGCAGTCACTAGTCCGTGTGTCTGTAAGGTCCTTTTGTTCATGCTGGCGAGTGGTCCTGATATCCAAGAAGACTAGAGAGAAGTATGGGTTGGAGATAAGCGTTCAGTGTTCTGCAGGTTGAATGCAGTGGTGTTGAGTAGAGCGGTAGCAGTGAAGAGAGATTAGGTAGCATCTGTAGTGAATGGTATGCAGCGCCTGTAATGGAAAGTTCCATAAACCCTGTTACACGTTAATTGTGCAGGGGTGCGATAAGCGGCAACAGAAGTGATCCGAAAGTAAATCCGATTCGGCTGGAAGCAGGCGTAACAAGAAAAAGTGCAAAGACAGAGGCAATCCAGTTAATGGTCCGGGTCAAGGCATTGACCGGGCGACGAAGAAACCAAATCACAATAACAAGGCCAATCCAGTGAGCAGAGCAGGGTCAGATGAATCGTCACAACAGCCAAGGGAAAGACTAGGACAATGTCATAAGGCAGGCAAAATTTGGGACAGGACAAGAATCAGAATGCAAGGCTTTGAGAACAAACAAATTCAGAAGCAGAGAGCAAGAGTAAGGAGGGGCTTGATAAGGGCTAGGACACATGACATAATCACGGAAGTACCATTCTATGACGATACAGCGGATGCCACCGTTTCCATGGTAACTTCCGGTGACCAGGGGCCAGAGGCTTCAGAACGCTCCTTATCTTGCTGGAAACAAGCACTCAGGATAAGCGATGTTCATTGTGAGAGCCACCTTTAGCCCTAATTTGTATTCCAGCTCCAGAAAGCTGACGTCTGCCACTACGAATCCTGACAGAGGCAAGGAGAGAGGAGGTGATTGGGGCCAGTTCTTTAATAATGTGTAGTCAATGGGAGCCCAGGACTTGGGCTGGCTTATTGGATGATGGGTAGGAGTTCAATTGGACAGGTGGGAGAGAAGCGGGGTGGGGCTTGAAAAGAGAAGAAGGTATACAGGGATTCTTCATTTGTTTCTTAATCTCACTGGAGAAGTAAGGTGAAAGTCTTCAGGTGAGAGCGAGGAGGACAGAGAGTTTTTCTTGTAGGGGAAGCATGGCATGGAAGGACATGTATATTTAAAGAGGGTGAGAGCAGAAAAAGGATATAAGGTGAGTGGATTTGGTAGAGTTGATAGCAGTATTCAGCGTGACGAGAGATGGGGTCATTACGACCCAGGCGGTAAGTACACCAACTTTACCACCATGGTGTAAACTATGTTTACACCATGGTGGATGGCGGATTTACCGCCCCATTCCAAGGTGAGTGGGGCGGTAAATCCCCATTTCCCATTTACCCTTCCCCATTCCCATTTTTGCCCCATAGGGAATAATGGGAGTGGGGAAGGCGCTAATTACGGCACCGTAAATTACGGTGCCGTAATTAGCACCAAGGCGGTTTAGCGCCATGGATTTTAACGCCTGCTGAAAGCAGCCGTTAAAATTGGAATCAGGCGTTAAGGGTTAACGACGGCGTTAACCCTTAACGCCTGAGTTGTAATGAGGCCCAGAGACTTTGCAGGTGTTACAAAGAGCAGCATAGCAATTTGTACACCAGCAGCATGGGTGAACGTGCATGGCTGTCCTTAGCTGTGGGATGGAGGGGGAGATACATTTTGGGGGTGAAGGTGAGAGAGGTTTACAGTGCTAGCATGGTAATGGGAGCCAGGGTAGAATGTCAGAGAATTGTTAAATTCCATGAAGTAGAAATCAATAGAGTTTGAAAGGGGAGGTAACAGGGTGAGGAGGAATGCTTGACCTGGTTGAGCTAAAGGGACATGGAGCAATGTTCCCTCTAAAGTGTGCACATTTGTGCTTTTCCAGCTTCTTTCTGGGTGCCGCTCAGAAGAATTTTTGCAGTGCACACTGACAATTCCCACCAATTCAAAAATATACAATAATGTACAAGCCACAGCATGCACCTAATATTTGCTTTCTCTCAAAATAAAGCTAAATTATAGTTACTAGCTTTGATATTCTGGTGTAGCCTATTTACTTTGCCCTACTATGTAAGCTTGAACTTAAACACCAAAAAAGTAGAATAGACTCACAAGAGGTTTCAAAATAATATGAAAAAGTGGTTCCGTGAACAGAATTTATTACTAAGATATTCCTACAAACATTAACCAAATTATCTTTCCTCCACACCATTGACTCCTATACCTGACTCTACCACTTATATACCTTATGACTTGAATTTCTACCCCCGACCACATTCAGATATTACCAGACAATCTTGACTCTGTCTACCATGGCTCTGTGAAAGATTACCAGACTTTCACATATATATCACATGTTGCATGTTTGTTATAATATAAATGATGTTCACGCACATGAATTTATGCAAACATGTCACCCAGACTAGAGGCCTCATCACAAGTTGGGCGGTAGCCCTTAAATGCAGCAGTAGCGGTGTTACTGCTGCATTTACCACTCCGCCCAATCTCGTGTCTGGTGTGTTTACCCCCAGGTCAGATCTGGAGGTAAACACAGTGGGAAAATCCCCATTTCCAGCGCAATTACTGCCGGCAGTTTTACTGCATGGTAATTGTGCCGAAAATTCCCCATTGAGTCCAATGGACCCAATGCGGAATGGGGAGTAATGTTTAGCGCCCAACCCGTGTTCCGGCGGTAATACCTCCGGACGGGTGGGTGCTAGTGCAAATAAAGTTGTGCGGTATGCCATTTGGGATTCGGCCTAACTCGTGATGAGACCCTATGTAACCCAACTGCCAGCTCAAACATCCGATACTGACTGTAGCTAAGCAGGCTACTTGGATATGTAACCTCAACCCTTGCTTGCTATCCTTTGTGCACAAAAAGCACTTGCAAGTTAACACATTATAACATTCAGATATAAATTTGCCCTGTAAGGATTTTGAGTAGGCAAATGTCATGCTCCCCGTCTCCTACTTTAGCATTGCTAACATTACCCTAAATGTGGAGAGCAACATTGCAACATCATTTATTTGGCCTGCAAGTGATAATCGGTATGGACTGTGCCTGGAATTTTTTTGTATACACTTTTAGGGCAACAGATATTCAAATGGCTAGAATTCTTTTCACACAATCTGCAGCCTTTACAGGTTTTCATAGTGACATGGGGCATAGACCTTAACACATTTTATGGTAACTCGCTGCTATACAAAATGGTTTCACTGAGCACTTGTATAGTCCGACCCAACAATTTAAAGAAGGAGTATCTTGCAAATAATCGAGTATGCACTTCATAATTATTGTGCACACACAGATCTGTGGCATTATGCCTCATTTTGACTGTGCCGGTCCGGAAACAATGGTGCCGGTAAGCCTACCGCCACCGTTATTACCAGCACAGTACGACTCTGTGTTATTAACGGTGCCAGTGCTTCCGTGGTCCCCATTCCCACATTCCTATTGAGTCCTACTGGACTCAAATGGGAATGGGGATTAACAATTTACGTACTCCCCCAGTGTTTCCGGAATACCAGGCACCGGTAAATATTCCAAGTCCGGCGGCACTCCGCCGGTAGCATTGGCAGGGTTACCGCTGTATTTTTAATGAGGCCCATTGTCTTAAACTGCACATCATATCATGGTGAGGCTTTGCATATGTTTTGCTTGCAAATTATTGTGGGTCTGCAAATATCCCAGTTAGTGTTTTACTGCTACAATTCCTCACTTTTTAGAGAGCCCTGTCAACTAGTATTGGATGCAAGAGGTATGGGTAGGAGGGAAAAGGTGAACACTCCTTCGGGATGAAGAACAATTCAGTGACTTTTGATAACCAAATTTGAGGTTTTGGCAGTGAAGGAAATGTGGTGTTTGTTAGGAAACTCTAGTAACAGTCTAGCAAACTGCACCTTTTGTTTCTTTCTATGCTCAGCTGCTGAGGGTGTTTCAATACAATCCTGTGTTTGCATGCAATGCCTCTAGCAACCCTAATGCATCTTATTCAACTGATAGCCTGGAAATTCAGAATAGTGCTCCCTAGTTAAAGAAGAAGGCTCTCAATCTGTTGTACCTCTGAGCATTGCTGCTATTGATTTAAAAGGCAAATTTATTTGACTTTCTTTAGGGCTCCAGAAGAAACCTCACAAAGACTCTTGTTTAATTTTGTCTAGTCTGTGGTGAGGAATGGTGGGCAAAACTATAAGCTGTATTATGTGCCCTGTCATTTCACTTTCTATGTCAGGGTTACAAGCATGGCTCTGATACGATTGTACTCCCTATTTGGAGTCAAATAATGTTTCTGAGAGTAAGAAAGTAACTAGCTTTGCCAGTAGGGATATTTCATGCATAATAAAATATGTACTTTCCTCTTAAAATTCCTCTTGAGATTGGACAGCAATATTATTGTAGTTCATACCAATTCCAATGCTGTGCTGCTCACTCATTCAAACAAATATGGAACTGTATGGGTAGAAGCAGGGGGTAGGCTCCTGTATGTTCATGGTTTTCCATTTTTGTTCGGCAAATGTTCCTGTTGTTAGTCCAAATGAAATGTTTATATGCCTCTTAGCTTTAAAAGAGTTTTTGAGCAAATGTTGTCACAACTCACAGGACTTTGTAAAGTGATAGTAAGCAGAGGCCCAGGACTTCTGATCAACATATTCTGTCGTGCAGTTATTCTGATGCAATTTCACCAGTACATAAATTATGAGAGACATGTTCTCCTGGCCCTTGAACTACTTTATTAAAGAGGCAATTGCCTTACACAGAATACACAAAAGACCAAACTGTTGGAATTGAAAACATGTTTGTTTATTTTCTTTTAGTGATTGCAGAAGTTGGAGGAGGTGTAGGTGAACGGGGAACATTGATTGTGATGTGGAAAAATGGGAGTCGTCAGGTGAAGAGCAGAAAATAGAGAGAGCAGAGATGTTAAGTGTGGGGGGGTAGAACAAAATGATTAAGTGAGTACACTAGGCGGTGAGCAGGAAGATTATGCATGTTAATCAGGGAGTGATCAGACAGCGTGTAGTCCTTCTGCAGGTGATTTGCCTTAGTCATGTTAGAGAGATTACATTTACCATTTTTGATGATATACACATCAGTGGGAAGTGTTTCAAGTGTTGCACTAGTTTCTACCCCTTACGTTTTCATCCTCAAATGTTTCATTTTTTAATGTTCACCATTCTTCGATTCAGAGCTGCACAGCAGCAAAAAGGGGGGAGAATTCTCCTAGCGGTCCCCTAGCGGACCCTCTCCCACCACTAAAAGAACTCCCCTTTTCCCAAACATACTATCTGTAGCCATTTTCTAAATTATATATTATGGGTGAATTTCTTGGAGATTAATATTCTGGACCGGCAAACATGTGTGGTGAATATTCTCCAACAAAATCACCTAGTGCCATTTCAAGTGGTAGACTGAGATCAGAGAAAAAAACATTAAGGGTTCCAGATGGGCGGTAGAAAAGTATTCAAAAGTGGGGGAAGTAAGGTTAGACAGATGGACGGGGGAGATGGTGAACACCACCCCATGGTCTTGTGAGTCACTGGGAGTGGAAGTTGGTGGCAAAGCCAGTGCAGAGATTAGCAAGAGAGGCTGTGTTATTGGGGGTGATCCAGGTTCCATTGACACCCATCACTGAAAGGTCCAAATGGTGAGAGTCAAAGTGGTCAGTGAGGAATTATGTTTTGTTCCAGGGGAATATAGCATTCCAGAGGTTCAGTGCAATGTCAGTAGGAGGGTAAGGATGAGGAGCAGTGAAGAGGCATATGTTAGGAGGTTGTCAGGTAGGATTTATAATAAATTCGCAAGTGCATAAAGAGATCAGTTAGGGTGCACTTGGAGGGGCAGTAAAGATGGGGATGGGGTGAAAGCAGTAGTGGGAAAGGGGACAGGATGAGGGTAGACAGAGACCCCATGAGAGAGAAAAGACAATGAGGAGAAATAGGCTAGGTGGGAACATGGTGAAGCAAGGAAAGTAGGAATGGAGGAGAGGGCTTGGGTAGGACACAAAGGTGGGTTGTCAGAGGTGCAGGAAGTTGTTGCTTATATATTTTTCCACTTAGGTAGGCCACTACTGAACACACTACAGGTGGTATGCCAGCTGTTTTAGCGGGACAATGGAAATGGTGCTTGTAGGGAATGGCGGGCCTGCATGTAACTAAAATGGACAATTGTTGTTCAGAGGGCTTCAGTAATAGCAAAGTACAATGGCGTGAGTGTAAAATAGGGCCTTTTATAATCAAAATACAATGATTTAATGCAGTTTAAAGCAGGCCCTTAGACAACCAAAATGCAATGTGTTCTAATTTTTTAAAACAGGAACTTAGATGATAAAAATGCTAGGTAAAGTATATTAAAGTATACATTTGTGGTAAAGTATTATGGGGTAGTGAAGGAAGGTCCAAGCAGACAAATCATTACTCACGTTACATGAAACCTAGGCCGCAGGAGATGTGTGATACTCTGAATTGATGAGGTGAATAGAGGAAGGTGAGGGTACCACAGTCCGCTCAGTCCCAAACAGGGTCAATCAGTAGCTGTCCTTGTCTGTGCATGTTTGGTGTTTGGTGTGAATGATAGGTAGAGTAAAGTCTCTAGACAGGGATCTATTTATTGGCACGTAGAATGGAAGGATCAGTGAAGGAGCTGCCTGATTCCAGAATGGCCAGTTCTGCTGCAGTGACTCCACTCCTGGTGTACGAAGACTATGATTCTAAGATGGTGCTGGTGTTCATCAAGGCTCGATCTTCTTCCCTGCAAGAGGGGCGAGGCCACTGATGGAGCATAAAAGTTATGAACAGTTGCAAGTAAACAATCCAAGTCAAAGCCTGGGAAAGAGAGATACCTGAGTATGGTCATATATGGTAGTCCTTATAGGCAGTGCCAGCTCACTGTATAAAATGTGTACTTTCTGAAAGAAGTGTGGGTATTTGGAAGCAGAAACATAGCCTTCAATACAATTTGACTCAAAAGAAAATGAGGTGGGGCAGGAGAAAGGGGGCGAATGAGAGGTGCCCAGTACTAGGAGATGAATAGAGATATGTGAAGCATAACAACATGGTGTAGAATAAAGAGGTGGAGAAGAGAGACGAGGTGGTGAGGACAAACATTTGAAATACTATAGAGGTGGTTAGAGGAGAAATCAAGAGAAGAGAGGGGGGAGAAAAATCAAGAGAAATGTGGAGAATCAATAGAGGAGAGGATGGTATTCAGGAGGAGGTTGAATGTGACATCAAGAGAAAAGGGGCGGAGAGTATTCAGGAACAGCTTTGGGAAGAGAGCATTTAGTTGGAGGTTGAGGAGACAAAAAAGAGGTGAGTTGGAGAGCAGAACGCAGTAGGTTGAGAGAATCATCTGTTAAAAAGCCAAGAAAGACCTGCCAGGACACTGAAACCTACAAGACTCTAAGGGGGTAATTCATAGAATTCAGCGCACAAGTGGCGCACGCGGCTGGCGCACAGTTTGCGCGTGCGAATCCCTGCGCCAGCCGCGTGCGCCAAAACCCATTTCCGCGCACAGCGTATTCATGGATTCCAGCCACCAAAACCAGCCGTGGCGCACAGTGGCGCAGCGACCTTCCAGCAGCGCCAGTTACGCCCCCAAGAACGCCTTCCACGCAGGGAAAAGCCATCAAAATCCCCAATCCAGCGCAAAGGGCTGCGCTAACCCTGTACCAGCACGGCAAGCGGGCTACATGTATTTCAGGGGTTCACGTGAAGTTCCTCACGCGATCGGGCCTGGGGGAGCGTGCTACGTGTATTTCAGGGGTTCGCGTGAAGTTTTACACGCGAATAGCCTGGGCGCGTGTAAAACTTCCTGCGCACCCCTGAAATACACGTTCCCTGCTGAAATCGCGTGTAAAACTTCCCGCGCACCCTTGAAATACACGTTCCCTGCTGAAATCGCGTGTAAAACTTCCCGCGCACCCCTGAAATACACGTTCCCTGCTGAAATCGCGTGTAAAACTTCCCGCGCACCCCTGAAATACACGTAGCACGCTCCCCCAGGCCCGATCGCGTGAAGAAGTTCACGCGAACCCCCGAAATACACGTGCCCCGCTCGCTCGCACAATTGCTGTATGTTGCCACTTTTGTAATGCGCAGGGACGCTACCGCCTGCCTTCGTGTGGCGGACGTGTATCGGCTTGTGCGTGTCTTTCGCTGTGCGTGGCTTTGCCCTATTCGGTTCCATGAATACGTGTGGTTCGGGTGCGTGTGGGCGTTCCCTCTGCTTCCCTGCAGTACATCCCCAGTTACGCCCTTGTTTTCGCAAGTTGGTCCCCATTCCGCGCGTTACGCCCCGTGTTCCGCCCACTTTCTAGTGTATGCGCAGAGGTTGTGCGCTTTCACTGTGCACGTCGCACACGTTTTTCGGGATGTTGCAGTGACGTGTGCGCCATGCACGGGTTTGGCGCACATCCCGAGGAAGACACGCGCAGGGACTTCCATGTATCGCACGCGTGCGCGTGCGCCTGTTTTTTTCCGCTTGCGCCGGCTTGCGCGAAGATTTTCGGCGCACGTTTGTTCCATGAATCGGCCCCTTAGTCGTGAGGACCTATTCCAGGAAGTGATCCCCAGTTTGAGGAAGACCAAACCCTAGAGAGTTTTCTTGTTTAAACCTCAAGGTGTAGACATTTTGTTTTTGAGTTATATTTTCCTTAGATAGACTGGACAATACCTCCCGAGAATGGATTCCCAGATTGAGGGTTACGGAACTCAGGGACTTTTTTAAACCTAAGGAGCAGCCATCTTAATTCTAGATTGCAAAGTATTCTTTACCCCAGACAGATTAATCCATCGATTCTCATTTCATGTTACTAAAGGAAGATGCTAGGTGCCTGGGTTTTAGGTTTCATCACTTCCTCGATCTGTCCCTTTTGTGTCTGTGTGGTGTGGATTTTGCTCGGCTTTGGGAAACACATGCAGTGGTTGCTGCCTTATTGTTTTCTTTAATCATCCTGACAGATATGAAAGTAATACGTGTTAGTTGACATAAGTATGTTTGTAAAGTTGCTCAAGTCAGTCGAAATGTGGAATGGAATGTGGTTTGCTCTGGGAGTTGCCCACCATTCTACATACATATCCAGTTAGGAGTGCCATATGTCAAGAAAGTTTTGTTTGTTGTTTCTGATATTCCATGTTACCGTTTCCATGGTAGACGGTTTTCCCCATCTATTTCATCCTGCTCTTCATTTTAAATGTGTTAATCAATTTACAATGTTTCATTTCCCAAGTATGAAAAATGTCCTTATCCATTTTTTGCCTTTTAAGATGGACCATTATTTTTGTATGTCATTAAAGATTTCCAACTGGATCATTTTCTCAAGAAAACCAGTAAGCATCAACTTTTTTAAAGAATTCAAGAAAATAATATTCATGGACCAATGCAGTTTATTTCCATCCCACCGTGTGCGCTGTCAAGTGCTCATGATCCCGGGGAGCGATGAGCGTTTTTTTATTGTAGACCACCATTCTTAAATACATCTGCGCCGAATCTAACAATCAGATCCTACTTTCAAAATATATTTAGCAGACAATTTGCCATGCTGCGCGACCTCAGAGTTAACTGACCCACTATTGCAGAAACTGGCCTTCATGTGACATTGAATATATGATTAACAACAATGATCTCTTTAGGCATCTGGAATGTCCTTCCTTACATTAAATAATGTGTATGTCTGAATTATTAACCGCACAATATTTTCAATTAACAAACATTGGTGTGCAACATATCATCCTGCTATAAACACCCATTTACGTCTCAAACTACTTTTATTATTTATTTATTTGTCTTCATGGTTAAAACAAACCTTTATGCAATACAACATTACCATATGAGTTATAAAATAATATTAACATAAAAAGATATAGCATATAGATTATTACTCTGCGCATCATTGAGGAAAGGCAATCTAATAATCCATGAATCATGTTGAAGCATATATACATTATTCATGTAAAATCAATTATAAATGTATAATTATATAAGCATTAAGACACAGTAATAAATGATTTTTTGTTAAGGCTTTGATCCAAACAATATACCATTTGCATTAGTCAATTCAGTTATTTAAAAATCACTAAAATCATTCAATCAATTATATTTAAAAAATGACAGGACAACCATGTCATTATATTTCCAACTTCTGGGAAATTATTTTGGCAAGTGCTTTCTTCCATACATAGTAACTTGCTCCTGACATTACTACTGATTTGCCAGAAAATATTCCAGTCCGGTATTGGGTTCCTTCTATAAATAAAATAGAAGTTACAAACTTTCTGAAACCTATTTTTGTATGACAGAGGAGACACTGGGCCGCATTAGGAGTATGGCGGTAAGGCAACAACAGCGCCGGTATCGCTACCGGCACCGTTGCTACTTTACCGCCATACTAGGACTTCGGCTCGCGGGTGCCCTTGCAGCCACCTGGTCTGACCAGGTGGCCTTGCCGGTACCCATGAGTAGAACATGATGGTAGCAACGGTACCGTAATAAACAGAACTGCCACTACCATCCTCCCCATTCCCATTGAGCCCTATGTGGGCTCAAAAGGGAATGGGGACGTACCGGCTCTGGCACCCACACAAGGGGAATTACCTGGTCCGCCGAGGTTGGAATGGCCCGGTGATTCCCCTTTCGTGGGTGCCGGAGCTGGATGCAAGTTTGGGGGTAGCCTTGCCAGTAAAACCGGCAAGGCTATCTCCAACCTCGTAATGAGGCCCACTGTCTTTGCTCTCTGGGGATTTTAACCCATCGCCCCATATGCTTCAAGGTAGGGAGAATATTGAATCGAAGATACATATTGAATCTTCTGATTTGATTGGAACACATTTTATAAGAAGTGAGCAGGGGACACTGAGTTCAAAATAGTGAGTACTATATTCCTTATACATTTTGCTTTTAGCCAGATATTCAATATTCATTATAGAATCTTGTTCTTTAGCTTTTCTCTTTATAAAACTCAATTGGTTTGGATTTGCTAATATCATAGCTGCATCAATATTAAGGAGTTTCAAATATCCTTCTACGCATTCTTTCAGACTGATCAAAGAGCTATTAGTGGAATTTCTATGACATTGTTCGGATAACAACCCATTTATTGTCTTTTCATCTACATCAGTCGATATAATATTAAAATAAAGAGCACATTTTTGTATTAATCGTATGGTTTTAATCAAAGTAACACCGAGCTCCATATGTAGGGCAGTCACGGGCACAGATTTCAGAACATTTAGCCTTTAATATGGCAATACCTTCTCATTTTGATTCAGAAATTGTTGAGAGTCCATTGGTTATACTAGGAAGTATGCCACTTGTGTATACCTTACAAAGGCCCTCAATACTCTTGCCACCTTTTTAATACATCATTTTCTGTAACAGAAGCCCCCTTTTCAATACCTTGAAACGTATATTCGCACAATGAAAATCCTTAGAAGGTTTGTTCTTGAAAGAGATGCCTAAATAATTATATCTTTCAAACACCTCCAATTTGGTTCCATTGACATGCCCTGTGTTTTGGGGGATTTTCCCCCTTAGTCCAAATATTATTATTTTAGTCTTGGCACCATTAATTGGAAGTTATTATTTTTGGGCATATTCAACAATGGCATTCAGTGAACGTTGCAATCCAATTAGAGTGCGATCCATTATTATGGTGTCATCGGTGTAACTAAGCCAAGGAACAATTGCAGTTCCTATTTTAGGTGGAAAGTCATGAACTACCATTACTCATACAGTGACCTCAATTCACAATTCCTGATGGTTTCCCGATGCAGGAAGCAAATACCTGTCACATCCTTTTATGATGTAAGTTTGGTTCCCTTAACGAGATTTAAAACTATACCCCGGACCTTATTTCAAGAAAATTCAACAAACTGAACAATATTGCAGGTGCAGTGTGCAATTAGTTTTGTTTCAGCGCATAGCATGCAGCACAAGGGGTGAGCTAAATGGTAGGCTATGTAATTTACCATACCTCGTAGCATTTGTTGCTGTAACAGGTTACCTGCCACATTATAGTTTGCATTGTGGTAGTTGTAGTCTTCCAATTACGATGGGGGAGCTATCATTATATACTTGTTTTGCTTTACATCTCTATAGGGGTTTATATATTTGTTAGGTTGGTTTATTATGATGTTTGTGTTTTTCAAGTTATCAACTAATCTCTTAAAACAGAGTTTTCCTGAAATCACACATATTGAACACATTTCTACCAACTAGATGTATTGTATTGTGTTGTATTTGGTTATTTATATAGCGCTCTTTCCCCACTTGTGTGGCCTCAATGCCCTTTTTTCTTGGTTGGAACGCCCTCAGTGACCATAGTCAATGCGGTGGGAAATTCTGGGGAGTTCAGCTTAGGAGATCCATGTGTGCATGTTGCCATTCTAGGACTTGCGTGTCTGGCAAGGCTCAACTAAGCAGCCCCAAAAGAGGTCAGGTACATGGGTAGGCGCTGTTGAGGGTTTGAAATAGATTGCTATTGTTGAGAGAGTCCATGTGAGGCCAGATATACTGAGTTCCATATGGGTGGTAGTCGCTGTATGCTAGTGGCAGAGGTGTTGAGGTACGTCAGGTGTTTCAGTCTGGATGGCTATGTGTGATGCGAGACCAGATGTGCATAGCTATAGCTGCTGTCATGATGCCTACCCCCGGGGAACCAGACCAGGTCCAGCAACCCTGGAAGCAGGCATCAAGTTATTTTGAGCAAGCCCAAAAACCCCTGCTAGGGGCTGTTTGGGTGCGGTCCTGGTGCCTATGGCGCCAGGCTCATAGAGTAGAACTTACCTGATGCAGACCATGCTGCAGAGCTCCAAGCCAAATGAGGCTTGGAAGGGACTATTTTACCTAGGGACTATTTTTTACTCGGTGGGGGTGGGGAGGAATACTTACCTGGGACTACTTTGGAGGCTATTTACACCACGCCCGAAGAGCAACACACGCTTTGCGTTATTCTGCATCGAGCAGCGTAAAGCTCACCGTGTCTGCAAGCCTGCATCCAGTCTTCTGCCACGCCTGCCTCGAGAACAGAAGGAGAAGAGGTTAGAATAAGAGCAAAACCTTCAATCCTTACCTGAATTCCGGATCCACCATGCCTTCGAGCTGGAAGAAAGAAGCATTTTAAACGCGCCGCCTCGCCTGCTGCAGCGCCGCGCTCAACTCACCGGCCTTCGCAGCATCCTCACGATCCACCGCATCCTTCTGCACGTTCCCGCCGCACTCTGGCACCTAAGGGGAACACAAGAACAGCAAAGGTGAGCCAAGGGAATAAACAGAGGCAATAGTAACTACCCCCATAGACTTACCTGATTACCACCGGGGGTACTATTCCTCTTCATGGGTCGGCGCAGTCTCCATTGCATCCTCGCCGTACACCGGCCCCTAAGGGGAACAAAAGGACAACAAGGTGAAACGAAGGTACAAACAAGGGGAACTCTTCTCACCACAATAGACTTACCTAATTTTACCGCCCGAGGCATTATTCCCCAAACTTCATATTTTCTCTCCACACCTGAATAAGGGAGCAAGCCACAGGTTACATTCTGGCCTTATTTTATTGAACTGTGTAGGATAAGCCAAATCCTTACCTGAACTTCGTCAGCTACCACGAGGAACTCTTCGCTGGGGTCAAGCTGCCAACTGCAAGGAATCGGACAATAGTGAAAGTCAGACATGTGAACTCTTACGAACTATATACTTTTCGGAGTCAATATTGTTCTGGAACTCACCAATTCCTTCGAGCCAGTGAAGCAACTGGTTACCAACGGGCCCCTGCGCTCAATGCAGGATGGAGAGCTCATCTTTTCAAACCATCAGGTGAGACTATAGGAGGGGACATCAAAGGTGATCTGTGGGGAGAACAGCAGAGGTGGGGGGATTTACGCTCAACTCCACGGGTGGTTAATTCCCTTTCTCCATTTGCAGAAGAATATTCCAATGAGCCAAGCAAACGAAGCTAGGTGGGCCAGTCCAGTCTGTCATCTCGGCCCTACGTGTCACATTGGTGGAGACCGCAGCTGTCCAGTTCAGATCGAAGCCTCTGTGGGAGCCAGGTGAGCATAACAGCCGCATTCTATCGTGCATGGATGCTTGGCCGTGCCTGCGGCCTGTGTCCACATTGGTGGTGTGAGACATACGTATCGTAAGCTGCAAAATTGTTTGTCTGGGGCGATCTTTGTCCATGACTAGTTTTGAGAGTCCAATACCATTGAGGCCTAGGTTTCACAATGTAGCAAGTTTGGCCATACAATAGACAGAGATGGAGGCTACACATATATTTGGGAGTCCTGGATAATGTGAGAGAGGCCTAGGTTTGACAACGTAGCAGGCCCCATCGTACAATAAACAAAGATGGAGGCCACAACCAGACCTGAGAAGCCCGCCTGGTGAAAGAGAGGCCCAGGTTCCACAATGCAATGCAGCAGTCTTCGCAATAAAAAAAAACACAGATGGGGGCTACACCTAGAGTCGAGAGTCTTGCACAGTGGGAGAGAGGCCTAGGCTCCACAATGCAGCAGTTGCCACCCTATAATAAACAGAGATGGAGGCTAGGTTTCACAATGCAGTAGGCTTCAGTGTACGATAAACAGAGATGGAGGCCACACCTAGACTCGAGAATCTTGCACAGTGAGGGAGAGGCCCGGGTTCCACAATGCTGTAGGTTTCTGTATATGATAATCAAAGCGGGAGGCTACAACTAGATTTGACAATCCTGTATCGGTGGAGGGAGGCCTAGGTTTAACAACGCAATTTAGTAGGTTTTGCCATGGACAAAGTTCTTAAATAGTCAATGTTCAAAAGAGAAATCATAGCAACTCAAGAGGAGTCACCTTTAGAAAGCACAAGCTGGAAGGCCAATGCGGGTAAGTTGAGATCAACTTGGTGTTGGGTTAAATCACACTCCTAAAAGGTAGGAAGCACTCCAAATGGCAAAAGAATAGACTACCCCAAGCCCCACAGTACCTTGAAAATGAAGAAAGTGTTGCAGCTGGTTGCCTTCACGATGTAATGCAGTAGTTCCTTGTTCCTGGTCCTTGGTTGTGGTGATGAAAGGGAGGACTTCTGGTGGGCTCTTGCGGCAGCACTCGAGAGAGGTACTTGGCAGCAATGGATGTCCATCAATTCAGCAGCACTTGCAGTTTTGGTGCCTTTTTCTCAGCGCCAATGAAGAATGAAAAGCTCTGGTTAGGATGTCCTTGATCCCTCCTTCCTGGACTCTGGTGAGGGGACTCTGGATGTGGATTTCTTGCTTCTGTAGGGTCCTCTGGATGCCCATGAAGATCTGGCCAGATTCGGACGGCAATGCACTCATAAGTGGTCGAGGTACCCAGGGTATTAGGCTTCTGCAAACTTTGGAAAGTTGCAGCAAGTCGGGGGTTGCACCAGAATAGAGTTTGTCTCAAGGCTAGTTGGTCCCAACAGCCTAGGGGAGGCAGTCATCCTTTACGGGCGTTAAGACATTTTTCCAGAAGTTCAACTAAGGGCTTAGTGAAACCATTCAACTGAGGCAGTACAAGACTCCACTCTTAGTATTAGGCTGCACCACCTGAGTACATTGTAGCATGAACAGAACAGCCAGGCTTATCTTAGGAGGGAGAGAGCGCTGTAGAATCAGTACAAATGAGGAAATATGCGATTAGTCAGTAAGTTGCGGACTGAACTCAAACTCCAGCTTAAAAAATGTTTACATAGAGTTTTCCCAAAATTCTGATGCTAATAACTTTTGACTCGGGCTGATTTGGATTACATTTTCCAAAATGAATGATTGTCCTGGGACCTTCCAGAGAGGACATTTTGCGGAAAATGTGTTCAAAGGTGGAAACGTTATCAAGAAAACAAAAAATGCTGTTATTGGCTTAGTCCTATTCACTTTCTCATAGATGAATACGTGCTTTGATTGAACAAAACTGAAAATAACACTGGACACATTTACACCAAATAAGATACAACTTGTGCACAAAGTGTCACACGTGTCATTCGGTGGTTTCAGGGACATTGGTCCAATATTTGTTTAAACATTTGAAGGAGAAGTGGGCGCCTCCTGCTGCTGCAAAATTTAATATCTCCCATAGTGGTTTGTATCAGAGAAGCAGATACGTTTTTCAGAAATAAAAATCCCCCATTATTCTTTTACTCAATGCAAGCAATTTCGCCAGTAATACTGAGGGAAGACAAAAATGAAAAGTGCTCAAAATTATATTTGGAAAAGGAAAATGGGTGCATTCAGATCAGGCAACAGGGGACCAAATGTGTAGTGGGGAATGTTGGGCCCGGCTGGGCCCTTTTGAGGAGATCATTTTCAGTTTAGCAGGGGAATTCTTCCAGAATCTTGCGAGATTCCTGCTCTAACAACACCAGGCGCACTTGGAAAAGAAAATGCGTTGCACAAACCGATGAGTGAAAAGTGGTAATTGGAGAGGCCCCGGGAGGTAACACACAAGGGAGGGACTATGGGGAACCAGGAAAAGAGGACAGGGGCACATGACAGATGTCAGGAAGGATGGGAAATACTTTTTTTTAATTTTCAAGTGTTTTTCTGTTACTGCGGGAATGGGCATTCTCTCTATTTATTGAGAATGATGTTTTCCTTCCAAGGAGGAAAAGGGCAATAACCAGTAGGACTTGTTGATAATCTTATAAACCTGCTCCGAGGTGAGATCAGAACTGCTTGGCGGGGGATATGTTTTTTTTTTTAATATTGTTGCCACATGTACACTGGCTGAAGGCCAGTGGACCCTGAGAGTGCTGGCTCAGTCCATCTTTGTCTTTAAATATTTGGCCCAACATGAACAGTGGGCAAAAGGGCAGTGCACCCTGAGGCTGCTGCCTATGAACTTAGACTATGGCTAGTTAGATCTGTTTAGATACTAGGAAGTGGGGGAAAAGGCGTTACCTGATAGGCCGAGGCAACTGGTTGAAGCAATGGGCATTCCCTTTTTTTTTGTTTTTTAAATCATTGGTCCAACATGGATAGAGGCCACAGCCGAAGGCCATGGGTAATGGGTCAGAAGAAACTATATTAGTGGTTTCGCAGTCAGCTGGAAGCCAATCCAATAGCTTACTGCCAAAAATTGACAACATTGGTGGAATTACCGCTGGAAGAATTACTGCCAGTGGTAAATCCATCAACATCCCTATTGAGTCTTCCTTCCAAGGAGGAAAAGGGCAATAACCACTAGGACTTGGTGATAATCTTATAAACCTGCTCCGAGGTGGGATCAGAACTGCTTGGCGGGGGATATGTCCATCAAAATCCCTATGGAGTCCCATGGACTCAAATAAATGGCTACTTACACCGCCTATGAGATTTAGCTTCTGGCATCCGTGTCAGGAATTTGCCCTGTCCCAGTTATGCTCCATTCGTCTTTCCTGCCCAACTTCAACCCAAATGTGGTTCTCAGTAATGAGTTCAGTCCCATGTCTATTTAATTTCCCAGTTCTGTCCATGTGTGACTCTCAGTGACACATTATACCCCACATGACTACCAGGTCCAGTTATGCTCAAATGTGGCTCTAACTTCCCATTGTGCCACCCTCCCCCAGCTCCCCAACGTGGAGCTCTATGCCCAGCTCCCCAATATGGTTCCAATTGTCCATGTCTGCTCCATGTGAATCTCAGTGCTGAGTTATGCCCTCATTTGTCTGCCAGGGACCCTTTATGCACCCAAGTGCCTCTCTTTCCCTGGGGAAAAGGTATAAATTAATTTCCGAGTGCTCCCCAGCAGGTGTGGACTACTCAGTGTGACACTGCAGGGGTGACCCCAGGGAAACGGAGGGTATGCCACTTCCTCCATTATGGTCCGACTTGTGGAAACAGAAAAATAATATGAGGCCGGGAAGCCCAAAAAGAAACACACCAACACAGGTTACAAAGAAACACACAAGTGCTTTATTTAAAGCTACAACAGTTACCAAGTCAATTGACAAACAGATAGCTATTCGGCTCTCAGAATAACATAACAAACTTCAACGTGGGTTCGATGTGTTAGTGAGAGACCGCATATTGGAATACCCGGGCCTTTTATACAGTTTGTCCAGCCCTGGGCCAACCCTCTTGCGGGTTAACCATTCTGCGAAATAGGTCTTGGGGTTCCTTGCCAGGTCAATCCTTTAATATATGCATTTTGATTAGTTTCACTGATACAGTTGTACATTTACATATAGGTCAACGGTAGGACAAGGTCTCTGTTCGCGACCCCGACAAGTGGCCTGCAGGCATATTAATTATTCAGTTGTACGGAGGTCACAACGGCCAGAATCTTACTCAGAATGTCATTTGGCCTCCATTTTGTTGTTCAGGGTGACTTCTACATAACAAGAGAACCTAAAATGGCGGCTCAATCCAAGATGGCGACTTACATTACTTTCTCTAAGGTCAAGACCTTGCCGTGGAGTTTGCTCGCACCTGATGTTTAGACAACTTGGCGTAGGCCAATACAAATACAATTGTTACAATAGGAGGCATAATATTGTTTCTATTCCGACAAAACCCTCCTTTTGGCCTATGCCAAGTGCTAATACCATTTCTAATGTCTTCGTAAATAACTCCATGCATTGTCGTCCATACATCCTGAATCGTTATCTGTAATATCTATAGCCATTAGGTCGTTCACCAGAACCTCTTGTAACACAAACTCTTTAAATGCTGTATCTGGGGCATACATTTTGTGACCTATTGTGCTCACTGCCTGAGCGCAACATCCCCCTAGCATTGCACATATACTGGGTAGACATTGGATACAGCAACAAAGGAATAGCAGGATTCCCAAAATAACCGGTATGACAGAAAGCACCTTCCAACCCCAGGATCGTAGAGAATCCCAGAACCAAGCACTAATACTCCAATCTCCCACAGGAACATGCACTTCTGAACTAAGGACGTGCAAGTTCTGTATTGCCTTGAAGATTGTCGGTGAGGAATCTGGTACAAAAACACAACAAGCGGACCCCACTAAATTACATACTCCACCACGTTCTGCCAGGATGACATCTAATGCCATCCGGTTTTGGAGCGCTACCAATCTAATTGCTTTCTGTTCCAGTGTCATATTGTAGAGTATATCCGTGGTCCGGTTGATGGTTCTCTCCAGTACTCTTGCTAGTCCCCTAATATTTTCAGAATTTGCTATCTGTCCTCAAAATGGCACAACTGATTTTGTTATATCTCCCAATATTTGCCCAGGGGTATCTCCATTCTCGTCCCGACGTGGGCGAGCCTTAGAAACTTCCAATTTACTAGCTATGAATACCCCAGGTAACAGGATTCCTAAATAACAGGTTCCCTGCCAATCCTTGGGCAACCAGGGAAATGCTGTACTACCGCAAACAAAATAGACAGGCCCCCCTACATACAGAGGCCTGTTCTCTCCGGTCAAATTTACAATGTTCACACAACCTTCAAAATCTCCCATTGACCGAGTGCCATTTCTTTGTACACAGAAGGGGACTGAATCGGGGCTATGGTTAATGGAGTAGGAAGGAGGCACAGCGTCCTTATTGCCTATCGGAGCCATTTTAAAGGAAATTAGAGTTTGGAAAGGAAGAGACAGTTTATCAGATGGCCTAATAGAAGCAACATTAGGTTTACTTCTATTTGCGAAAAGCGAGCATCCCAGGGGAGTCAATTCACGTTTCTCAAAATTATTTAAATTAGTTCCATCAAAGTTCCCTGAGATGCTATCATTCCAACGGCCAAAGAATAGTGCTCTAAGAGAGGCATAGCAAGCAGTCGTTAAAGGTAAAGGGTGCATATACCATCCTAGCCCCTTGTTCCCATGTTGCGGTAAATGGGTGCAAATCCAGCAATTACTCTTATTAAAAATGGCATGCGTTGAATTCATTATTATCATTAAAGTGTTATTATGGTACTTTCGTCTATGCTGGGAGTCCCTAGGTGACAAAGTATGAAGGTGTACAGCGGGAGTCAAAGCAGTAGGTACAATTTCAATTGGCAGAAGAGGCTCTAGAGGATACATTTCTTCGAAGTACCAGAGTCCCACGGCAGTAACTATACAACTTCCAATTACTATTAACACAACACAGCAATACGTTTTCGGGGCCCAGGCACATTGTTCATTGTCCAAGTTGGTCACCCCCTTATTCACAAGTCCAATGCGAGCAGCAGCGGTGGAGGTGGCAGGCATCTTAGTTTCTCAATCGGCGACCCCAATGTTCGTTGCTGGCGACACTACGGTGGCACGACTTCTTAGTCCTTCCCCAACCCTAACCAGCAGAATCCCCTCTCTTTCGGAAACTTTCTTTTGCAAGAACAAAACTCTCAATGACTCTCTTCTTTTCCAGATGCACAGGCAAAACCCATGCTACAGTTCTATTTTCTTCGTCGAAGGTCGTACCTGGTGATTACCGGTACTGTTTGATCCGGAAATAAGGTAACGTCACTTCCTGAGGGAAGCAACGTATCAGAGGCGACGGAAGTCGCAGAACTTGATACAAAGTTTTCCAGAAGTGACCTTTCCAAAGAGTGTGGAGACAAAATGGACTGTTCCCCAAGCTCCACGGGCTCAGAGAGATTCTCCGACACACTCACAGTGCTATTTGCTACTCCAGGATCTGAGATTGTAGCATCAGCGAGGGGTTCTGCTTCTTCTGTAACGTGTGGCGTCGGGTGAGGAAGTTTCTTGACATGCGTCGCATGGATCCAATGCTTCTTTCCAGCCACCCGCACTGCTGTCTGGGTGACCAACAGCACCTAGTAGGGTGCCCGCCAGCGAGGCGTGAGACATGAAGACCTTTCGTTGGCCTTCACCAGGACCCAACTTCCAGGCTGAATATTGTGTCCTGGGTCCGTAAACCGTACAGGTAAAGCTGACTGAACCTGATGATAAATGAGATACAGATTTTTAGTCAACTCGTTACAGTTGTCTACAAGCAATACATTTTCAACCTCCCTCAGTGTTTTAGGCTTCGGAAGACCCCAAATATTAGCAGGTCTCCCCATCACTACCTCAAATGGAGAGAGCCCAGTCTTAGTTTGAGGTGTGGTACGCATGACTAACAATACAATAGGTAAGGCGTCCGGCCATTTCAGTTTGGTGCCGGCGCTTGTTTTAGCAAGCTTATTCTTTAGGATACCGTTATGTCTCTCTACCAACCCAGCACTTTGAGGATGTCTAGCCGAGTGAAATCGCTTTTCAATGTGTAACGCTGTGCATATCTGCAAAATTACTGCTGCAACAAAATGGGGACCGTTGTCCGACCAAATTACTCTTGGCAGCCCAAATCGTGGAAAGAATTCTTTTACCATAGTCTTCGCAGTGGTCATGGCAGTAGCATCCTTAATGGGGAAAGCCTCAGCCCATTTACTAAAAGCACAAATGATCACAAGGACATATTTTAGATTGTTACACCGTTCCATCTCAATAAAATCAAAGTGGATGACCTCGAAGGGAACAGAAGGAGGCCCAAAACTACCCCTTGGAGTTACTGTCCCCTTCCCCACATTGTGCTGTAAGCATATCATGCAATTTTGAACATGGTGCTGCGCGATCTTCAAAATTTTATCATTTACCCAGGCTTGTTCTAACATTTTCGTGATCTGCTGAGCACACACATGCGTAGGACCGTGTGCCATTGTCACCATCGCCAGCACATATGAATCAGGGAGCAACCATTTCCCTTCAGATGTATCCACCCAAGGCCCATCTTCATATAGTTTCCCCATCCCTTCGGCCCACTTTTTAGACTCTTCTATCGTGGCATCAGCTTGGATATCTCGTACAGACACAATACCCTCATCCATTACATAGGCATCTTTTGTTTCTCTTAGAGCATACATATCTGTGCTAAGGTCTGTGGCCGTTTGCCTGGCTATCTGGTCAGCGAAAGCGTTCCCTTTTCCCACATCATCTATGATTTTACGATGCTCTGCACATTTCATAATCGCTAACTGACTAGGGAGCGCGAGTGCCGAGAGCAATTGCACTATCAGGGGGCCATGCTGAATCTTGGTCCCATGTGAGGTTAGGAACCCTCTTTCCGACCAGAGCCTCCCAAAGTTGTGAGCCACCCCAAAGGCGTACTGGCTATCAGTATATATGTTTACTGTATGCCCTTCGGAGAGTTCACAAGCTTGGGTCAACGCTATAATCTCTGCGGCCTGCACAGAGTTTTGCGGAATTCTCTTAGTTTCAACAACCGTACTCAATGTAGTAACTGCATAGGCAGCTGTAGATGCACCATCGGGAGTTTGAAGCAGGAGCCATCACAAAACAGCTCCCCTTCCGCATTGCCCAAAGGAGTATCTATAAGGTCTATCCTGCCCTTCGTTTCCTGTTCAGTAGTATACAGGCAGTCATGTGATTCTTCATCACCGCAAACAGTATTTTGCGGGAAAGGTAGGAGTTCAGCCGGATTAAGAACACAACACCTCTTAATTTGAATGTGAGGGGCAAACAAGGTTAATTCATACCTTGTTAGTCGTGCAGAGGTGAGGTGCTGTGTTTGGGTTTTATTCAATAGGACATCTACAGAGTGAGGTACCATCAGGATTAAATCATGGCCTAGGACCATTCCCTCACTCTGTTTTACAGACGCGGCAGCAGCAGCGACAGCTCGCAAACATCTTGGCAAAGCGCATGCGACAGGATCAAGGGCGGAAGAGTAGTAGCCACACGGTCTATTCTTCCCTCCGTGTTCCTGTGTTAACACAGCCAAAGCACATCCATCACATTCATGCACAAACAATACAAAGGCCTTATTGTAATTTGGAGTACCCAGAACCGGTGCAGAGCATAACGCGGCTTTTTCCGAAGCTCAAATGATCGTTGATGTTCCGACTTCCATGGCAGCGGCGAAGAAATGCCCTTCTTCGTCAAGGCCAACATCGGTTTTATCACTAGTGAGAAGTTCGGGATCCACAGTCTACAGTAAGAAGCCATACCTTTTAAGGCTCTGACTTCCTTCTGTGTATTTGGAACAGACATGCCAGAAATGTGTTTTATTCTTTCAGGTGTCAATCTTCTCCCCTCCTTTGACAGGAGATAGCCTAAGTAGGCGACCTCCTGACAACAATATTGAAATTTCTTAAGCGAAGCTGTATGACCATGTTCAGCCAAATGAATGAGCAACAATACAGTGCCTTCTTTACAAGCACTTACAGAATCTGCAGATAAAAGCAAGTCATCGACATCCTTGTGTATAGGAATACTGAAGAAAAAACACTAAAGTGAGTAGCTGTAGCAGGGATCATCGTTAGAATCGTTGTCACATCAGGCACAATTGGAAATTGTGGGGCGACAAGTTTATTAATAGCGCTTAGAGCAATTATGAAATGGAATGGGATTGCATTGTCGCCTTTCTTGTATACGGGTAAAATTGGGCTGTTACATAAACTACCTGCAATCTCTTCAATCACTCCTCGATGCACAAAATCGGAGACAATGCACTTCAAAGCACGCTCGCCCTCAACTGAAATTTTATATTGCGGAATGCGTGGTAGTTTAACTCCATGTTTCAAAACTATTTTAACAGGTTCAACCTGTAGTACCCCGACATCATTGTCGTCAACCGCCCACAAACATTCCGGGACAACGCTAAGCTCAGGAGGCAATGGTCGAGTCAAAAACTGAGAACTGGGAAGTTGCTGTGGTGAAACCGTCAGTCGCACTCCGTCAGAGGAACAATGAATTACTGCATTTAGTTTCTTCAACAGATTTAACCCCAGCAAATTCTCTCCACAGTTTGAAGTCAAGAGGAATGGACCGTGGTCCGTGAAGGGACCCAAAGAAACAGGCACTGGCGAAGAAACTGGACAAGCAACTGGTATGCCAGAAAACCCTACAGAAATATTAGTTTGCCCTGACAGTGGAATGTTTGGAACCCGGGAATGATCAATGGAGCACTTCTGTGCTCCAGTGTCTATCAAGAACTGATGTTTCCTATTCCCCACTAACAATTCAACATAGGGACCTTTCTGATTAACGGGAATAGGTGAGGGTTCCAAACCCTGCTTTGGGCAATCCTAACGAAATAAAATGTCGTCGGAAGGAAGCTCTTCAGAAAGGTAGGCAGCAGAAGGGTGATCAAATATGTTTCTCGTGTCCACACTCGAAGTCTGATTTTCCCGTGAAAAAGGTTGCTGAGGATCTTGCGAGAACTGACCTCTATCAGGGCCCCCCACTCTGGGGCGACCTCTAGGTCGTCTACCCATACTCCCAAATGTGTTGTTTAACCTCTGTCGAAGGACGGGGCACTGTGCACGCCAATGACCTTCCTGGCGGCAATAGGCACATTGATTAATATTCACAGGACCCAAGGGAACGTTCCCTTTTGGAACATACTGACCTCTGGTCTGTGAATTACCTCCTCTAGGATTTCTAACAATTTGTTGTAACAATACTTTAGTCTTCAAATCTCCTTTCCTCTTCTCTATTCTCTCTTTTTCATTATTAACACGGTTCTCATAATACTGAGCCATGTGCAAAACTTCAGATTGGGATTTCGCCTGCCAAGCGCTCTCAGAGGACATAATCTGTGACTGGATGTCAGGCAGCAATCCACGTAAAAATGTGTCCACAAACAACCTTTTCCCAGACTCTGTGCCCAAGTCCTGTCCACTGAAGTCAGAGAATACCTGTTCGAATCTATTAAAGAATTCGGTGGCACCTTCAGTTTTTCCTTGAACACAGGCCGTAAGCTTGTCCCAAATAATTCTCTACTCAGGAATTATGGTTTTCAATTTTGCGACAATTCTATCAGGCAAAGTGAGTATTACCTGAGGTGGTTTCTCACCAGCTGGTCTTTCCCCATCAAGCCTAGTTATGTTAGCCCACGTATCTCCCAACCCTGGCACATCGTCTATTGTTCGAACCTGCTTCCATAAATCTACGGGCAAGAGTACAGGGAATAGCAAGTCAATATCACTTAAGGTGAACACAGAAGACTGCAAAATGGACTCTATCTCTTTGTAGAATCCTGTTGGGTTTTTCCTAATATCGGGAATTGATTGTCTAATAGTGTTCACTTCCAGTCGCGAAAACGGAACGATTGCGATACATAATGTGCAGGGATGTCCACAGCGGGTGCACCTGTCCCAACGTTAGCGGGAATCTCAACCTTTGGGACAAATGTCGGAGGAACCTCTCTCATTGGCAACTGAGATATAGGTAACTCCGACCACTTACTGAGCAACAGAGCCAGGTCGAGCGCTAAGGCAACCGAAGAAGTGTCAGGCGAAAAAGCCCTTTTACAAATACCCAACAACTCTATAGGACAACTAACCTTCTTCCTTACACATTCATCCTGCAGGTTCTGTACCATTACCTGAATCACCTTCCTCTGCATTTCTACTGTATACTGACTATACGTGTCATATACTTCATCCGGCGGTATCGATGAATCCGAGATCCATCGAATCGCATCTTTGGTACAAATTCGTACTTCCTCAGATGCCGATCTACGACACGGAAGGAACCGTTTCTGTACATACATACTGTCGTCTTCACCATCCTCATCCCGTAATCTTTCTAAGTCCCTCCTATACTCAAACAACCTCTCAACATGACCATGTACTTTCTCCTCAGTGTCCCTCGAAAGCGCTAAAGTATTTAGATCCCTCAACCCTTGTGAGAGATCCGTATTATGTAATCTACCCCAAATTACACATAAATGAGTCCCCAAACATTCAATAAAAACATTTTTCTCTGGAAAATTGCCCATATTTGATAATGTGGAGAAAATGTCAGCTTGATCACCTCTCTCCATACAATGCTTAGCCCATGCAAATAATTCCTGTTTCTTTTCTGCAGAGACAGTATTTCGAGTAACAATCTTTGGGAGAGGATCATACGGAGGTGGCGCAGAGGCACCAGGCCTGTGTTCGTTTAACAATTTATCAATAAATTCTTCGGAAACATAAAAATCTTTAGAGGGATAGATTTTCTGGATACCGAGTGAGAAAGCCCTATCCATATTTTTGACTGACTCTGAATGTTTTTCCTTATCATATAACAACGCCTTTTCGGCATTCGCTTTATGACGGCATGCATGTTTATCCCTACTTTTAAGGTGCTGCAACGTTTTTTTTTCCAATTCTGCAAAACATCAAATGCTGCAGGTCTGGCCTTCTTTTTTAGCAAGACCGATTCTAGGTATTCAATTCGGGGGATCTCAAAACTACCATTGATTGGCCACTGAAATTCGGAGGCATGTCTGGTTTTTCTGTGCCAAATATCATTAAATACTATACTTCCAATGCCATGCTTAAAGTACGTTGTACATGCCGGCGACCCTTCCTGTGGTGCCGGGTGGCTAAATTCCAAAGATTGTCGATCGCTGCAGAACAGAGCCCTAAAGCAGCTAGACAATTTCCCAGGCATTTCACAAAAAATTGGTGTTACCTGGTCAATAATTGTGTCTGCAGATACAATACGCCAAATTCAAATTTTGTGTTTGGTGGTTTTGACTAATCTGCCCGCCTCAAAAATGGACCCTCGTCAAGATGCCGTGTCAGACCACACGACTATCGTCCAAGGATCGGATCGTGCAGCGCTGCCGAGGTATCGCGTCTCGTTCGGTCGGGCCCGCAGTATCACACCGTCCGATCCCGGTTCGATAGTCTGCGTCAATCCTTCAATGATCGGGCATCAATCTTGAGGGTCCCTATTCGGGCGCCAACTGTGGAAACAGAAAAATAATATGAGCCTGGGAAGCCCAAAAAGAAACACACCAACACAGGTTACAAAGAAACATACAAGTGCTTTATTTAAAGCTACAACAGTTACCAAGTCAATTGACAAACAGATAGCTATTCAGCTCTCAGAATAACATAACGAACTTCAACGAGGGTTCGATGTGTTAGTGAGAGACCGCATATTGGAATACCCGGGTCTTTTATACAGTTTGTCCAGCCCTGGGCCAACCCTCTTGCGGGTTAACCATTCTGCGAAATAGGTCTTGGGGTTCCTTGCCAGGTCAATCCTTTAATATATGCATTTCGATTAGTTTCACTGATACAGTTGTACATTTACACATAGGTCAACGGTAGGACAAGGTCTCTGTTCGCGACCCCGACAAGTGGCCTGCAGGCATATTAATTATTTTGTTGTACGGAGGTCACAACGGCCAGAATCTTACTCAGAATGTCATTTGGCCTCCATTTTGATGTTCAGGGTAACTTCTACATAACAAGAGAACCTCAAATGGCGGCTCAATCCAAGATGGCGACTTACATTACTTTCTCTAAGGTCAAGACCTTGCCGTGGAGTTTGCTCGCACATGATGTTTAGACAACTTGGCGTAGGCCAATACACATACAATTGTTACAATAGGAGGCATAATATTGTTTCTATTCCGACAGACTGCCACCGCATACAGGCATAGGCAAAGAGACACAATTGGGAAAAAAAGGCATTGGGCCTCATTAGGACCCAGGCGGTAAGGGGTTTACGCCGGCGTAAACCATGGCGCCCCTTACCGCCTGAGTACGAGTTCCCTTAGCGCCATGGTGATTTTAACGCCTGCTTTTAGCAGGCGTTAAAATCCATGGCGCTAAGGGACCTTGTTGTTAATTACGCCACCGTAATTTACGGTGGCGTAATTAACGCCTTCCCCACTCCCATTATGCCCTATGGGGCCAGAAATGGGAATGGGGAAGGGTAAATGGGGATTGGGGACTTACCGCCCCGCCAACCTCGGAATGGGGCGGTAAGTCCGCCAACCCCCATGGCGGAGTTGGCAGCTTAGCGCCATGGACCATGGTGCTAATAGCGCCATGGTCCTCCGCCAAGGTCCTAATGAGGGCCATTGTCTATATAGAGAATCAAACTAAATCGTTTTTTTTTGTAGTTTATCTTTTCAAATGAAATAATGTATGCTGCTGTAATGGAACGTTTAATGTTGGCAGCATCAGAATAATCTGTGAATCCTTTATCTTCTATATAAAGTTTAATAGTTTTGAAGTTTTAATTTTGGGCTGGAGAGATGTCATCTTTTAAATAAAAATGGCACATTTAAGCACTGGCAGTGCCTCGATCAATTAAGTTTTGTTATGTGTGGCATTTGTTTATTTTTTTATTTTATTGAGCATTTGTTAGGCACCTACACAACAGAATTGTGTTTCAAAGTGCCACAAGGCTGAATGGGAAGGGAACAGGGGAAATAATAACAATGACAAACCAGTAAATAAACAGTTGTGGTCCTACTAGGCATTGTGGGATTTGGAAGTGTAAGTGCAGTGAGGAGAAGTGCAGGGGATAGGGATGGAAGGAGGAGGGGAATGCAAAGGAGTGGAAAAGTGCTGATGGAGGGCCTGAGAGGGAAGTGGAAAGGGGAGCCAAGGAGGAGACCTCAGACTAAGTTCTAGTGCAGGCGACTCCCAAGGTGGGATGCACAACTGCCAAGCAGGGGCAGTGCTGCGGGGAGATGCTGGTATCGACTGGAAGGAAGGGCTTGGACTATTATGAGAGTCATGTGGATCAGGTCACCGGTCTCAGTGGCAGTGGAGTGATTAACAGGGAATGGAAAGAGATAGAGAATAGCAGAATTTTGAGCAGTATCCAGAACTTAAGGAGGTTCGGCTCAAGTCTGAGAGGTGCAGGGAGGCTGTTACAGAGGGATGCCCCAGCCAAGGAGAGATACCTGCCCTCGCTCTCTGCTTAGAGAAGCATTTGACAGTCAAAAAGTTGGAGTTAGAGGAGCGTAGGGCTCTAACAGGCAGTATTTAGGGGGGGAAGGTGGAGATAGCGTGATCCCTGGCCCCAGTAGGCCTTGTGGATAACACAGAATTTGATCATTGAATTTGATCATTGCAGCCACCGGAAGCCAGTGGAGAGATTTTAGGGCTGGAGACATATAGTCCTGTGGCTTGAGGTGAAGGATAAGACTTGCAGCTCTAGTCTGGATTAGCTGGAGGGCGAGTAGGGCGGAAAGAGGGAGATTGAGAAAAAGTCTGTTGCAGTAATCCATCCTGGAGAGGACCAGAGTTCTGGAGATATTGAGCTTCTGCAAGAAGGTGAGGAAAAGGAGAATGCCTCTGAGAAGGTGGACCTGGAAGTGGGACTTCTTGGTAAGGGCCATGATGTGATGGGTGAAGGAGAGGCCGGAATCGAAGATGACCCTGAAGTTTTTGGCCTCACAGGATGGTTGGGTTAGAGGGCCCAGAGTGGGTGACCAGAGGATAGGAGGAAAAGAGGGTGCAGGTGTCCCAATGAGAAGGATCTCTGTCTTACTGACATTAAGACAGAGATTGTTAGCTGCACACCATGCCTGAATTGCAGACAGACAGTCAAGGATGAGAGAGGAGGACAAGGAGGTAGTAGTGGGAAATTGAAGGAAAGCTGCATGTCATCGGCATTACACTGGAAATGAGAAGAGAAGAAGGAGATCAGTTGAGCAAGAGGGGCGAGGTAGATATTGAAGAGCCACAGTGATAGGATAGAGTCCTGAGGGAGAACACAGGTAGAGATTGTGGTGGTGAAAGAGAAAGGGCCTAGTTGCAACTGGGAGGATGGGAGGGGCGGTTGGTGAGGAAGAGGTCAGCCAATCTAGTACCCAGTCAGTGACGCTGAAGGTATCACTGAGTCGTTTTATGAGGATAGAATGGTTGACCATGTCAAAGGCAGAGGAGAGATCAGGTAGAATGAGAACAGAGGGAGAATTGGAGTCATGATTTGTGAGCATGGATTCACAGGTGTTCAGGAGAGCAGTTTTGTGCTTCTGGATGCCCAAAATCCAGATAGATGGTCATGAAGGCAACCAACAAGATCAATGAAGAGGGTCAGTTGCGGGAGGACCAGCTTCTATAGGAGTTTACCCAGGAAGGGAGTGCGATAGTTAGCTCGGCAGGTGGGGTCAGCAGATAGCGTTTTTAAGAGGGGTGCACAAAGGAGTGCTTGGAGGATAGACGGAAAGAGCCAGTGGCAAAGGAGTGGTTACAGAATTCAGCAAAAGCCGGGAGAGAGTAGATGTTGTCCTTAATGGCTGGCTGGCTGTATAAACTGCTTATGAGCAAGACAAATCGCTGTATAACCAGATACATGAATATATATATATATATATATATATATATATATATATATATATATATATATATATATATATATATATATATATAACACTAACAACATTAATGGAGAAATCCAATTTAATAAAATACTAGTTCAGGTAATAATAAACAAAATGGTTAACCAACAACAAAAAAGTGTTAATACATGCCCATGCTTTCCAAATTGCTAGCCATGGAATTTATGGTGGCTTGCTTGGAAAGAGTTGTTTATGTTTATTGAGCCAATGGTGCCCACGTTGTGAATTGCAGCTATTTATGTGCGCTCTTGTTATTATTATTATTATTATTATTAGTATGGTATTTATTGAGCGCGGACCTCGCTTCGGGAAGCAACGGAGCGCTTTACGTGTTTCCCATAGTTCGCACTTGTGGACACTTTCAGAGTGTCGTCACTTTTCTTTTTCTTGTTCAACGATGCATGGTGTCAGCTTCCCACACATTATCGAATAACAAAAACGGAGACAAAACTCGCAATCCAGGCGACAGCAAGGTGTCAAATGTCAAAGACAGCAGACCGCCAGCACCCTGCTATTGCATCGTATTGCGCGTGCCCTGTGATCTAATTATCCATTAATTTATAGTAACCTGCTCTATGCAGCCATCGATGTCTGATCCATATTCATGACAGACGCATTGCTGTCTTATTACTGCACGTTGTGGCTGCTGATTTCATACTTTAACATTCAGCACCTGAGCAATGTCACTGTTGCCGCAGGAAAGGGCACTTCAGAATCTTCATTATCCTGAAATGCTCCCCTCGTAATTTGGGAGTCTAACAGCCTGCACATTCTCCCCCACATAACTTCGCACCGTAATTATAGCACCGCCAGCGGACAGTCTATAAGTCATCCCTGCCGCGTTAGCACGGCTAAATATGGAAACCCGCTATATGCGTCTGCAGCAGGGCACGGGCTGCCCGCAGCCACCTTCAGATCCCGGAAAGTGGTTAGAGATGTGTAGAACGCACGACAATCACAGGGCGCCCAGCTAGCCACAGACAAATGTATCTTTTCATAACCAGCGTATTCTTTAGGCATGTTGGCACTTGGCTAAATGATATAAGATCGCCACTTCGCACCGGAGAGAAAAGGAGACAGGCCCCTGTTTCATTGCAAATCCAAATACGTTATGCTACGCAAACAACATGAATGCAAATTGAAAAGAATAAACTTTAGCATATTTAGCATAGCATGGAATCATTAGTGAAAAACCTGAACCCCTGCAATGTCCAAATGTTCCAGTCTTTCACAATATTCGGTCTAGTTTGATTTTCAGGTCAAGATCAGCGAGTAGAAACCAATGTTGGCAGATACAGCCATTATGAAAAATACTGGGCAGGGCTTGCATTTCTATAATGTTGCTTATTATTGTTTGCTTGTCGCGTTTGTGTTGGGCTTGTGTAACCAACGAGTATGCTTCTTTTGAGTTTCTTTCAAAGCCCAGTTCCTAATTACAGGCAGCTGCTGTGAGTGAGTAATCACAGCTGCTTGGAAGGCCTCATACAATCAGAATGTCCACGAGGAAGGTCCTGGAAAATTCCTCTCTGAAGCAGATGCTTAGGGGAGGCCATTAGTCTGGTTTGGGCTTCTTTTGAAGGGACATTGGGCCTCATTCTAAGCGTGGCGGTCTGGAAATTAGGGTGCCGGTCGCACAGTACCGTTACCCTTTCCAGACACCACACTCCAACTATGCCTTCCGGGACCGTTGCGCCCAGCAGGTCTGACCTGCGGGGCTCAACAGCCCTGTCACGGCAGAGGATTCATCAAAGCACCAGCATCGCTAACAATGGTGCAGGTGCTTCCGTGAACTAATTCCCATGGAGTCAAATTGCAATTGCACTCCAGGGGAATGGGGACATCCCGAATCCGCCGCCTGATATCCCAGGCCCCCGGACTTGTAATGTCCTGGTGGAATCAGGATATCAAGCGCCAAATTCAGTGTTACGAGGATGGTGGCAAAATACCGGTGGCACAGGTGGGTTACCGCCATCCTCCGAATGAGGCCCATTGTACCTGTATCACATCTGACCACACTGGTAGAAACTATCTCGGTGGAAGGCAGAAGAAATACTACAGTGCTTTGGATAGCTAGAGAAGTTATGTTATGTGGTGAAGGGGTAGTTAGTATTAGTTGTAGTTTAGGTTAGAGTAGTACTAAATCAATAACAGGGTTAAGGGAGAGTTAGTGAATTAGGTCAGAATTAAGGGGGCGATTGGGATATGTGAGTAGAGGGGCAGCACAGCAAGGAGAATGATACATCAGTGAGATCCCTTGATGCATTTTATAGATACCGGAATATGCCAAAAAAGTCTTAGACATACATTAATTTAGTAGGCAATAGAGCATGCCAAAGCAGTCTTAGAAACACTTGAATTTTGTAGATAGAGGAGTGCACTAAAGTCGTTTTAACCATGACTATCAAACGCCAGGGAGTACGTCAAACGTGTATTTTGTAGTCAGTGGAGTAATCAAAAGCAATTATTGGCAAAAGTATATTTTGTAGCTGGTGGAGAACCCCAAAGAGGAAGTTGAAACACGTTAAGGTTGTATGTAATCGAATATGCCAAATCAGTGTTAGGTTCAAATGTAGGCAGAGGAGTATGCATGATAAGTCTTGGGCAAACATTAATTTTGTTGGCAGGGATGTAAACCAAATCAGTCTAAGGAACACATGAATTTTGTAGGCAAGAGGGTATATGCAAACAGCCTTCGGCACATGCACATGTTGTATGCAGGTGAATACATCAAAGCAATCTTAGGCAAATGTGAATTTTGAAGGGCGAGAAGTCTACAAAAGCACTGTTAGACACATCTACATTTTGTAGGTGCAGGAATATGCCAAAGCAGTCTCAGGTACACATGAACATTGTAGGCAGAGAAGTGTGCCAAAGAAGCCTTAGGCACAAGTTAATTTTGTAGACGGAGTACACCAAAGCAGTCCTAGGCACATGTGATCCTTGAAGGCGTGTCAGTATGTCAAAGCAGTATTAGGAAAAACAAAGTTTGCAGGAGGAGGTGTACACCAAGGCCATTTTAGCCACTTGTACATTTTGTAGTTAGGATAGTATGCCAAAACAGTCTTAAGCACACATGAATTTTGTAAGCCGAGGAATACACCATAAAGGTTTTAGGAACCCATGGATTTAATAGTCAGGGGAGTATGCAAAAGCAGTCATAGGCACATATACATTTTACTGCATGGGGAGTACCCCAAAACAGTCTCAGCACACATGAATGTTTTAGGTGGAGGAGTACATGAAAGCAGTCTTAGGCACAATTAAATCCCAAAGGCAAAGGAGTATGCTAAAACAGTCTTAGAAACACATCAATTTTGTGGGCAGGGAATATGAGAAACCGTCTTCGACACATGTATTTAGTAGGTGATGGAATATGCCAAAGGCATTATAAGAGCACGTTAATTTCGTAGGCATGGGATTCCTCTTAGGGAGTTTTTCCTTACAGCCCTTCGGCCAGGGTCGTAAGGAATATTTTCGTGACTCAGGTAATTCTAATGATTCTCACAAGCTCAGTAGGATCTCCAAGTTGTAGTGGTGGCAGCACAACCAAGGCCTAACTGAAAGGTAGTGGAATGGAGTTGTTCACAGGAACAAAACAAACTTTTTGTTGTGTACCAAGCAAGAGATCTATAATCTTTAAATTATGAAAGGGCAAAGAGAAACATGAGGTGAGTAAAACCTTGTAAAACAGAGAGGTCACAATGTAGCATGTAAGAATATATCTTTAAATAAGAGTTGTTTTTTAGAGTTGGGAGAGAGTTACTTCAGTGTGAAGATGCTCCCAAGTAGCATTTACTGGAGCTCTGTTAGAGAGAGGCCCAGAAGAGTTCATGAAGCTAAAGAAAAGGCCCAAGGCTAAAGAAAACAATTAAGAGAATTTGTGACAGCAGTGCCAGAGGGCCAGGAGAGAAATACCTAGAACAGGATAAGCAGTTCTGCATGACGAGGTTGGGAAATACAGAAGTGGTTGCTTCTCGGTTGGTCATCCATAATTCTTACCACGTGCCCAGTTGATCCATGTCCTTCAAATGTAATCAACATATGTAGCTCCCCCTTAGTATCTTTTATTACAAACTTTTTTCAATAGGTCCTATATGGAAGGTCACATCCCACAGAGCGTAACGGAATGTGGGTCACTCCTCTTTTGAAAGATCATCTTCTTAGAATTATGGATCAGGGCTGTACAGGCCAGTTCATGTTATCAGACCTCTTGGCAACTTTCAACACCCTGGAGATGGAACAAGAGCACTTTCACTTCCCAGGGGTCTTGTACAGACGATTCTCAGGTTGGTTTGGCTCAGAGAGTCTTCAGGGTCTTCAGGGCCCTGTTTGTGAAGGAGCACCTGCTTCTGGGTTCAACAATGTAGTCATGATCAGGATCTTCAGGGAGGCAATGTCTTTGAACAGGACCTCAGGGAATCAGGGAAAGCTTCAGAGGAAAGGGTTCCTTCTGCCCTTCTTTGTAGAGGGAGAGCTTTGCCATACTATTTTTCGGCATGTGCAAGGGAGCTAGTGCAGATCTTTGTGCCTTCCTCGAGCTGCTGGCTTTCTAGAGTACAGGTACAGAGATCCAACTGTAGACAAGGTTAGTGGAAAAGGTGGTCAATTTATATCCCTTTTAGGAACCAGTGAAAGACCTCTGTAGCAAATCACACACATACTAAAATTCAAAGAGAGTAGGGCACCAGAAGGATGCAACTGAGATGGCTGCTTAAGTGAAGTGATTGGTGCATTGGATCTCTGTGCATTCCGGTGCACCAGTCAATAGCTTTCAATTAATAATTTTACTGTGCCTATCAGCTTCTTGGAAAACATATGCACTGGCAAACTGGGAACCACCAGACTGCTGCAGATTATTGGTGATTGACTGGTGATGTTTGTTAGGACGATCTGGAGTCCTTTGTGGTGAGAGGCATGGGGAGGTGTTGCTGATGCTCCTTCTGGACAGCGTAGAGCCTCATGCAAGCTGCCGGCCAAGGCATATTGATGCAGTCAAACTGCTTCCCTTTGACTGGGTGCATCACCCACTCCTTTGGATTGTGGAGGTGGGATGAGTGGGTACCCTTTTAATGCAGCCTGAATTAGCCACCAGTGTGACATGTGGCCCATGCTAAGGATATCGATTTTGCCTCTCTTCTGGACTTTCTGAGGTCTTGGGAACACTCCTTTTCCACTGGATCACACAGATCAGTCTGTCCCCTTGGGCCTGGTTATTGGAATGGGGACAACCCACCAAACTCCATTACATTGGGGGTCATTTCGAGGTTGGTGCTAAGGGAACAATGATGCCGGTAAAGGAATACCGGCATCGAATACCGCTACGGGCTATTCTGACCAGCCCGACTGATATTAACGACATCGTAAAGTACGGTGCTGTTAATAGCGGTCTGGGCGCGGGCATGCGACCCACCATGCGGGCAATAGCGGCATGCCGTAAACTGGAGGAGATCTCAAGGTAAGCGGACATGCAAATAACGGCTTCATGCAGGCGTTAAAAGTGCCTATCGGCATGCTGTAAATACCGGCATCGCAGACCTACCGTAAAAGGCCATGTGCAGTGATCCCAAATGCCACAGGTGCACACAATCAGCACAGGTGGAGGCAATGGAGTCTGGCCCACTACAAAATGAGCACACCCACACACCACATACCTTACCACACCAAGATCAATACAATAGCAGCATCAACACTTCAGCTGGAGGACATGCATGCATTGCAACACCAGCAGCAACAACACCAACAACAGCAGGCACTACAGAGGAGACACAGCAGAAGAAGGAGGGTGTGGCAGGCCCTGCATGCCCCACCAGTGCAGCCATCTTAACCACGCACTCAGCCCCCAATCCCAAACATCAGAGCCAGTCCCTCCAACCCAACCCCACAGCACAACCACACCCTGTACCATCTGGACCGTGACACCATCAACACCATTGTGGATATGATACACAACTGTCAGTCTCATTGAAATATACACCGCCATCCTCCCTCTACTGAAGGTAGTGTCAGTGTTCCACCTCCTTTCCACAGCCACCTACCAGCACACCGTGTGGCACATGCATGGCATATCCCCACCCTCATTCACTTGCATCCTGAAGCAAGTGGTGGACACCCACCTCAAGCACACAACAGAATACATATCTCTACGACGGACTTCCCAGGAGATACTAGAAACAAAAGGTGGCCTCCATGCCATGGAGGTGGTTTACCGCAATCACAAACTATACCACCACAAACAGGTTGAGATGGAAGGTTACGCAAGCAAGATCTTCACACATTATGGCGGCCAATATCCCGGATCAACCACAGGAATGCTGCATGTCACCAGGAGAAAAATCAGTGCAGAATGCCAAAAATTGTAGAGCCTACTGCCAACGCTCACATCAGAAAATCCTACACAACACAACAAATCACTAAATTCACACAAACACAGCACTATGCGTACACAATGCATGAGCTACAATACGGCAGAGCACACCGTGTATCATCTTGAAGATGCAACCCCACCATTATTCCATGGCACAGGACACATTGAGGGCCTAAAAATGGCTTGCATACAACCAGGGACATGTGCATGTGACCAACGATAATCTGCCGGCATGTGTGACTAGTACAGCTGTCCATCATCATTCGCATGACATTTACCTTTAATTGCCTCTCATGCAGGTGATAGTGGCTATCCCTTGAAGCCGTGGCTCCTCACCTCTGTCCGAAAGCCACAGAACACGCACGAGGAGGACTACAATCGTTCCCATACCCATACCCGTGTGGACATCGAGCGGACCTTGGCCTGTTGAAGGCACGATTTCACTGCCTCATCTGGTCGGGGTTGGCACTCTGCTACAGACATGAGAAGGTGGCCAAGATCATCATGGCATGTGTCAAGCTGCATGATATGTTCATCCGCCGGAATGTGCCCCTGCCCCCTGACATTGAACTGCTACCACCTGGTGATGATGAAGGGGAGGAAGAAGATGTGGCTGGACATCATCGCGGTGGCGATGCACAGGAGGGCCGTACTGTGCGCAAGTCAGTGATTGCACAATATTAGTGACACACATGGCAGCAGAGGGTGACATGATGGTTGGACAGAGAGCACTGGTGTCGGGGTACATCTACACCATGCACTGTAACTGAATAAATGACACATGCGCAATGATGAATGTCCACTCAGGTCTTGTTTTTCACACAACTGGTGTATTAAATGTAACAACGTAAGCGTAAGTGAAAAAACCATCAACCACCCTCCCCCCACAACTCCCCCACACACCCTCACCCCCTCCCCCTTCCCCCACAACTCCCCCACACACCCTCACCCCCTCCCACTTCCCCCACAACTCCCCCACACAAGTCCCATAGAGTCCCCAAAGCCTACATGAGACTGCCCTGACAATTACTCGGCACTCCCTGCCCCAGGGGGCGGCATGTCTTGCCGGCGCTGTGTACGGGCTGACCTGCAGAGCGGGCTTGTTTGTGTGGAACTGGAGGACGACGGTGTGGCCGCCTGCTGTGGTTGTGTAGTGGGATGCCCTGCCTCCATGGCATCCGCGATGTGGCCTAACACCTGCTGGAGGGCCGAGACCTCCTTGCAGAGGCGGCTGGTGCTGTCCGAGAATGATCTCACCATAGAGGCAGTGTTGTCAGAGAATGATCTCACCATGGAGGCAGTGTTATCCGTGATGGACCTGCCTAGTGCGGCTAAGTCCTGACGCCACTCCTCTCTGGCAAGCCTGTTGTCCTGGACGAACTCACGCACAAGGGCAGTTAGCAGGTCAGCCTGCTCAGCCTCCCTAGCCCTGAAAACTGGACTGAAGTGTCCCTCTGTCTGCTCATGACCGGACTGCTCCGGGGTGGTTGCGTTCTCTGTATCGAACGACGATACTTGGGGGGATGCCGGTGGAGTTGGGCTATGGACCACATCCGAAAGATCGTCCTCCATGGGGACCCAAATGTCCTCCTGTGTGTCCTACACGGTCAGGGATGCCGTGGCTGCCACCTCCGCAGCCATACCTGACTCCTCTGAATGTGGTGCCTCACATGTGTCATCAGGCTGAGCAATGGGTGGAGGTGGTGGTGCTTCGCCCTCCATGGGCCTTGGTGGCACCGGTGCAATGGGTACCTGGGGTGGTTTGCATGTTGGGACACGGAGCCCCCTCGGTTGGCCCCTCAAGGTTGAAGGGCGGTTGCTTTCATCCCGGCACCTCTTGCGGGTGTGGCATGTGCAGGGGTTGCGTCCTGGCCATCGCTGTCATGGTCAGTGTCTGTGGGGGTCTAAGAGAGGGACGGCATGAGTGATATTTTGATAGGCATCATACATACATTAGGACAATTGCTCATCCACACAATTGGGGGTAATAGGCATTTGTGTTTGGATGAGTACGTTCTTTGATACATGGGTGGTTAATGCAGGCATACGTCAGCGTCACTCATGTTGCCCAGGAGCAGTGCTATCTGACATGCATAGTATTTTGGCCATGCACGCTGTGTGACTTGTGGCATTTCAGAATTTGTGTGGTATGTGTAATGTACGTTATTGCCTTGCACCAGGCATCTGCATGTGTCTGTGATGCATCAACCTACTTTGGTGGGAGTGTGTGTGTGTGTGTTTGGGCGACCATGGCTAGACTCTTGAACTGACACATTGCTTGACTTTTATCAGAATTGACATAGCAATGTTTAGTTTGGACGCTCACCTCCATCGCCCGATGTAGTGGCGCCACACTCCATCTCGCCAACACCTTCAATAGCTTCCATCCCTATCATGCTGGCGCAGATGTCCTCCAAGGGGGTGAGCTTTATCAGGGAACTGGGTCCTCCTCCTGTTCCCATGGCCTGGCTGCGGTTCACAGAGAGGATGTTGCGTACCCTTAATCACAGGTCGTCCCAGCGCTTGCGACAGTCTTTTGTTGTGCGTGGGGTATTCCCCACGGCACTGACCTTCTGGGCAACAAGTGGCCAGGTCTCTTTTTTCTTTAGCACTGCCTCTCTCTTCATGTTGCTAGAGAACACTATGGCAGCATGCTCCAGAAGTGTGTCCACCAGCATCTGCAGCTCATCCTCTTTGAACCGTTTTTTTCTGAGGCAGGCGGCTCCCTTCTTCAGGGCCTTAGGCATAGTGGTGTTGGAGTTGGATGTTTTGCAAAAATCAGCAGAGTCCCAGGGGTCCTGTGTGGTGAGGGTGACAATGGATTGTGTTTTTAAATTTTGCCGCTGTGCTCTTCCTGTTCCTGTGCGATGACGCTACTTCCGGTTTCGCTTATTAGCGGTGACCGTAAATAGCGGTGACCGCTAATAACGGTCACCGCTATTTACGGTGACCGCTAATGGCGCATTAAACAATGTTGGTAGTGTTATCTGCGCTATGCTTGATGCAGCTAAGGGCATTTTGGGTGCCTTTAACGGCATGGTGCAAAATACCTTACCGGCATGGCGTAAAGCTTGTGCCCGCGAAGTCGTAATAGTCCTCTATTAGTGGACTGGTGACAGCACGGACAAGCTATTTACGCCATGCCGGTAAGGGACGTTACTTACCTTCAAACTCGGAATGACCCCCATGGGTCCAATGGGGAATCTACATTTTGTGCAGCCCATGATCCTTACCAGTGGGTTTCCTACTAAAGTGAGTTTATGGCCCTTGGAGCGTGCATCTGTTACTGGATGGGATTACACCAGAATCACTCTAAGTCTAAATAAATGGACAGTCTCAAGTATATGGCAAGTTGATGTTTTATTAGCAATGATCTAAAACAGGGAGTTATAACGGACATCAACGGATGTACGTGCAATCTCTCATCGATTTCCACATGAAAAACAATACTCTCTTCGTGCATCATACTGACGTCATCCTACGTGGCAATGGGATGGGGTTCTCACAGTTTCCCTTGCTAGAGAAGGGGGGAGCAAGAGCGCAATATATTCCATGGTCCCAGATGGCTAAGGATAATTTAAAATTTAAGTAAACTAGTTTGACTTCGGGGGCTGGGAAATGAATCTACGAATTTGAGAAAATGACAGGGGGACATATGTTGGCCATACGAGACATAAAACACCTACTGGCAGCTATTTGTGGAGAGAGAGCTGACAACATTTGGAAACAAGCGGGGTATGCGAGTGTGACAGCACAAAACACAGCACATGATGGAGTGCCATTAAATAATTGCTGGGCAGACTTTTGGATGGCTGTCTGGGTACAATATCCCAATATGTCAGATATGGGTGCAATTATGATACATAAAATGAAAGAAAATGAAGAACCTATTGCTTATAATCAGGATGTTCAAGAGAGATGGCAGCTTGAGACGTGTGAACCAGGGAAAAAACATTGGCACTATTCTAGCATATTTTGTGCCAGGGATTGCCAGAAAAACTACAGAGACATATGGAAAAACATATAGGAATGGAAGCGAAGCCATGGGCTGGGATACAGTTGACTATCGTGCAGCATTGCTGATTGTTACAAGAGAAGAGTAGAAAGAAATATGAGAATAGAAAGATTGAGGAAGTCAATTTAGTTCAGAAGAAATTGGCAAAATTTGCTATAGAAGGGGGAGTACTGACAAGTGGAGAAGGAGCAGCAATGCAGGAAATAACAGGTGCACCACAGGAGAATAATGTACACCCAGTGGATGAAAGTAGGGATGGGTTTTGGCCACAAGGTAGAGGTGGAGGATCCCAAGGCTGATTTCAAAATGCCCAGGGTGGAATTCATTACACTGATGGAGGATATAATGGTGGGTTTGCCAGAAGGCCACCCCCAGTGTGTTGGAATTATGGGATAGCAGGTCATATTGCACGTGCAAGTAGAAGTCGAGGAAACAGTACACAAAATGGACAACTTTCAAAAGGGGAGACAGGTCATCCACCACCTAACAGCACATTTGGTTCCTGGTGGTGTGGAGTTGGCTTCTTCAAGGGTGTCTTCTATGGTGTGTAAGTATTTGTCAGCATCAGTTCTGGCCGGGTTCCAGTAAGTGTTTAGGAGAATCTTTTCAAATTTAGTTGGATATTCTTGGGGCTCTTGTCTATTCAACAAAACTAAGACTGCTTGAATTAGTTCAGTGGCTTGAAGGGTAGAATCTAGCGTTAACCCACTTCCTGCTCTTATGGCGGTTAGGAGCCTGGAAATGGTCCTACCAACCTCCCCCTTAATTGCTGGTGAGAGTTCCAAGTCATATCCATCGAGGTAAGGCTTTGTAGTTAACCATGTCTCTTGGAGACAGACAATATCAAAGTCGCCCAGGTTAACATCCAAGATCGTAGTTATAAGTGATAAGTTGAATTTAGAAGTATACCCACTCTATGAAAGTTGAACTTTGAAGTACATTTAAAAGTCTGAACTTAGAAGTGCATCCAGAAGTTGCATTAGAAGTGTGCCCAATTACCTCTCTGTAGAAAGTTGGACTTAGAAGTTCATTTAGAAAGTTGATTTTAGAATGCGTGCCCATTAGCCTCTCTGTGATTCTAAAAGTGTGCATTGAGAACTGAACTTAGAAATGAACATGATAGCCGCTTTGTGATTCTGGAAATGTGCCCAACAGCCCCGCTGAATTTAGAATTGTGCCCAGTAGCCGCTCTGCGATTTTAGAAGTCTCTGAAAGGGCATGTAACCCATCATATCTCACCAACACACTTATTCTCTCCTTACATCACCACTCAACTAGAACATAGAGATACTATGACACCATTCGGTATAACTGTTCTCATATCAACATTCGCCGCTTACTCCACATCATTCTAAGTAATCACTGCTGGTTACACACCCCCAGCAAGGCGTTCTCCTCAGGCCTAACGCAGCCACATCCGATCTGGATAAATCCAGCCAGAACGAACACATACTCCTGACCTCTCAACCACCGCACCTACCGCTAGAAAGCAGCTATTAAACTGATACCGCACGAGCTGTACACATACCCAGTGCTCACGCGCACCTTTTGACTCCCTCTACTCTCTCTACTGATATGAACTTCGGTTCCCAAGGGCGTTCAACCTACCAGCGCCTTCAGACCATACCAATGGTATGTAAGACGCTATATCAGTACAAAATAACATAACATAACACAACAAACACAAGAGAGCTACACCCAGGATTGCACATCTTATCAGACACAGGCGCCGCAAGCACAGTGGACACAGCAGCATGGGTTTGTGCAAATGCTCCAACCACAATAGCAATCAAAACAAGCACCTAGGCAGACACAAAGGAATGTGAACACATGGCAAGCACAAACACCTAGGATGGAGGGTGTCACTGTGGTAGGAGGGAACCCTTTTACGGGCACAGTGATGAATTTGTACCCTCAATAGAACAGCTCACAGGGTGATGTGATGTATTCAGTACCATCAGTAACATCAGACTCCCAAGAGGAACTAAGGGTGAATGTGATGATAGGAGGCTAATCCTTTTCTTTTCTTGTAAACACTGGAGTGACCCGCTCTTGTATAAGGGAGGGAAAATACCTAATGTCAGGGATTGCCATGAATGCTCAAGAGTTCTCTGGAGCTATGAATTTAGTTCCGTTCACTGATAAATTACCTGTTTCTATAGGGCAATTCGACATGTCTGTTCCCTTGTTATATTTGCGACACACGCCAGTTAACATTTTGGTTAGAGACTTGATGAAATTTAACATGAAGATTTCATTTACTGATCAAGGAATAGTTTGCTCCACTCCAGGAATACACTATTTAAATGTAGGAGAGTTTGTACTGGCATTTACAGAACAAAAGGCTCTACGAGGTGTCCTGGTAGATCCGCAAGTCTTCCTGTATGGAGTGAGCATTTTATTAACATGGCTACCTCGATTGGTAGGGAACATTGTGAGGATAACAGATGATTTTTTATTTAGACCTCAAGTACCGATGGTTGAGGAAGGGAAGACTATTCTTATAGAATTGGAAGCGGCTAAAATATGAGGGGAAATAGCAATGCTTGAGGGAGTAGATGATGAAGGTAGAGCATGGAGAACAGTGATAGCTTTTGAGGTGGGATATAGATTGACTGACATAACAGATGAAGATATGTTCAGAAATGAACGTATAGATGATGAGGTAGTTTTTTTCATAAGCATTACATATTGGATAAAGAGTGAGAAAAGGAAAGTCCCACAGCTAATGGCACTGATGCGGCAAATACCAGCGTTCTTTCATGAAGATATAGAGAAGGTGTTAAGTGTCCTTTGGACTGCGGGCCCATATGACATAGGCCTTTTGAAGAGAATAGTGGAGGTTAAAATAAAACTCAAGCCAGGAGCAATTTTACCCTGAACAAAATAATACCCCATGTCTCGAGAAGCTGATGAAGGCATATTTGAGATGATCTCAGTGTTGATGAAATAGGGAATGCTAGTGCCTTCAGAATTATCATGCACTACTGCTGTGTATCCGATAAAAAAATGTAAAGGGGGGTCATTGAGATTTGTCCAGGACTTGTGCCCTCTTAATCAGATTGTAGAAGCAGAGTTTCCATTAGTTCTGAATCCTGCATCAGTATTGTGTAGCATCCCAGTTGAAGCTAAGTATTTCAATGTGATCGATTTGAAAAATTTGCTTTTCTGGATCCCATTGCACAAGGACTCACAAGACCTCACTTCCTTTATGTTCAAACAAAAGGGACAAAAACATACTCAAGTGTCCCAAGGGTACTGTGAGTCCCCGTCACTTTTTAATAGGATCCTACAGATGGATTTAGGCAACATTGAACTCAAAAGTGTGGTAATGCAGTACGTAGATGACATATTAATCTGTAATAAAACAGAGGATGAATATAGGCCGGATTCTTTTCAGTTAATGACTATATTGACAGACAAGGGATACAAGGTATATAAGGAAAATTATAATATTATCAGGAAGATGTGTTGTATATAGGCCAGTTAATTACACATGAAGCAAAGAATGTAACACAAGAGAGAGCTGAGGCTATCATGAAAACAACAGAGCCAAAGACAATGAGGCAAATGTGGCAATTTCTGGGCTTATGCAATTATTGCAGGGCCTGGGTGTTCAACTACAGCACATATACAAAATCCCTTTTGCAAGCACTTAAGAAAGCACAAGTTGGTAATGAAAAGTTAGAATGGACTGAAGAAATGGAGAAAGGATTTGAGGAATTAAAAAGAGCAATCTGTACAGCTCCAGTTTTGGGACTCCCCAATTATAGTGAAGAATTCTGTTTGTTTTCACACACTAATGGATCAGTAATTACAGCAGAACTCACACATAGAACAACACTACTGTATAAACCTTTGGCGTGTTAGAGTGGGATTTTAGTTCCAGATGTGAGAAGACATTTTCTACACAAACAATTGTTGGCTGCTGCTGCATTTGCGAATGAGAAGTCCAGAAGTATTACCATGGGCTGTGCAATGACGCTATATGTGGAGCACGTTGTTTAGAAAAACTTAAAGGTACATTGATGACACACAGACCATCTGCAAACGAAGTGATGATTACTAATACAGCGTTTAAAATTGTAGGATGCCAAATAGTGAGACCAGCCATGTGTGAAGCTGAACCTATAGAAGAAGGTTATCGTTACATGATTGTACTAACTATGTAGAATTTTGTGATTATATACCCCTTGTGAAAGAACATTCTTTAGCGGGAGGGGAGATTCTCTTCATTGATGGTTCTTCAAAAATTGATCAGACTAGTGGGAAGAGGCATTCAGGATCTGCAGTTGTAAGACACCGATTAAATGGTTAATTTGAGGTAGTGGCGAGTGCAAGACTACCCACCGATTTTTCAACAGAGGCAGCAGAATTGATAGCGCTAATTGCTGCGCTCGAGAAACACGAAGGTCAGGGATTGATGGAGTACAGTGACTCTGCCTATGTGACATCAACTGTGTACGCATGGCTGCCACATTGGAAAAGAAGGGGTTATCACTGTGCAGATGGCACTCCAGCGCAACATGCATTTTTATTGGACAGGCTCATTAAGGCACTACAACTCCCAGTACCCATAGCAGTCGTAAAATGCACAGTGCATACTAAACAAACAGACTTTATCTCTCGCGGAAAGCAAGCCACAGACTTTGAAACTGAAAATGTTAAGGAAGTATTAAATAGAAGCATGTTAGTATAAGAGGGGTTTAATATGCTGTCAATTATGCAACTAATAGAGATACAGGGGACAGCCCCATGAGAAGAGCAGGAGCTATGGAGAAGTAGGGGGTGTTCTCTATCCCCCACAGAAGCACTATGGAGACAGCAAAGCACTGGAAAGCCATTGATGCCAGCGGTATTACTGAAAGTCGCACTTGAGCAGCTTCATTACCCCGCGCATATAACCTGAGAAAGTCTTGCTGCCACTATTGCAGAAGACTGGTTTCTACCCAAACTATTAGAACACAAGGCACAGTTCATTGTGAGTTGCATCGTGTGCCAGGAATTCACATCTGCGAATACACTAAGAACAATCAGAGGAGTAATACCCCATCCAAATGGCCTGTTTCATCATTTGCATATTGATTATATTGATATGCTGCAGACATGTAACGGATATAGGAATCTATTAGTGGTGGTGTGTCCCTTTTCTTGAGAGATCGAAGCTAACCCTTGTACACACCTTGAGGCCACCTGTGCTGCGAAGTTCCTAGTGCACAAAGTATTTCCAAGATGGGGTGTGTGCGAAGTATTAAGATCAGATAATGGGTCACACTTTGTCAATGAGCTGTTTGAACAAATAGGGCTTTTATTGAACATAAAGCATACATTTTTGTCTGCTTATCACCCACAAGCAAACAGGATATGTGAGAGGCTCAATGGCCTTCTTAAGGAAATAATAGAAAAGATCAGATTAACTATGAAAAGGGGTGGCTATATTGCCTACCTCTAGCCTTGTATGCCCTTCAGAATCAGCCAGTTTGGAATCATCATCTTACACCCCATGAATTAGTAACAGGGCGCTGCATGGATACGCCCCTTAGACCACCATCTAGAGTCAGAAATGATGCCCAGAGTATAGTACAGACTCTAGGTGATGAGATGCATGATTATTTGACATGTATTATGTTTCTTTCATTTCAGATCAAGTCAATCATCGGAAGGAGGGGTTGATGAACACGTAAGAGGCAGCCCAGAAATTAATCTGAGTGAATTATTGCCGGGACCAAAGTCTTATGTTGGAGATCAAGTGCTTATAAAAAATGTCTAGGTGGCACGAGCAAAGATTTAATGGATCATTTCAAGAAGAGGAAGTTTCCACTACTGCAGTTAGGGTGCCTGGAAGAAGAGATTGGTTACATTTGGGTGACATAAAGATCTACAAACGTGAGACCATCCATTTAGTACCCGCTGAATGGGAAGCAGGACAAGAAGAAGAATTGCTGTGTGTTCAGACTCGATCGATGACCAGGAAGTAGGATGATAAAACAGTGTGCGATTGAAAAACATTGCTCTTGGACTGGAATTCATTGGACACTGCTTATTTTTATTAGAAATTGGAAGAGAGCTCAATAACCAGATTCATTTTTGGGAAAATATCTATTTTAAGAATAACATATGACACCAGCCGAGAGTGACACACAAAGGCGTGTGGTTGCAGTTTTTGTGTTTATACTCAAGTCATACCCTACCCTCCTTAAGAGAGATGTCAATATTCTAATTTTTCTTCATGATCTGAAGAATGGTCCAGTTATGAGAAGGCTTTTGATAGCAATAATTGAGCAGATTGTGTATTTGCAAATGTGATCTGAGCACCTGTATTGAAAATGATTCAGGACAAAGAAAATGCAGTTGTAGGAAGACTAGCAATTCAACGAGAAATGGCATGGCACACAAATGTTTTTCTAGACTAGTATGCCTAATATAGATATGCATGTGCGTTCTCCTTTTCTTTCTGTATCAGACATTTCAAAGTATTTATTGTTCTGATGGTTCAATTGAAAACACGACACGTGATTTTTCCCAGTGCAAGTACAAATGATGATAACTTCTTTGATTTATTTGGGCATGTCAAATGACTTAAGAGGGATGCAGAAGATAACCAGGGGATAAATACCTATCTTGATAATGCAGCTCACTTGGGGAATAATATGTGCTACCAACATAGGAAAAAGGTGGGGAGGGAGAGAGCATCCGATGAGACCTCTTATGTCTGCTCTCTCATCCCCTATGACAAGAGTACAGTAAGAACATTCATTTAAAAAGAGATGCCGGCACATGATGCAAAGTCCCTCAGCCATCTAGCAGCATGTACTATCAGAGGACAGTTCCAAGGGAGCTCGGCAACCCTGCAATAGCGATCAAGACAGACATTCCCATACCAGGATGACTATATCAAGACAATTCGAATGGAAAAAGAGCCTGGATGGACAGACAAGATGCTTGTGTACCCTCCTGCGGGACAAGACAAAGTGATAATTGAAGAACTGAAGAGGATGAATTGCTCCGAAAAAAATGAAAAAAACTGGAATGCCTGGATGCTGGAAGTGTTCATAGCTGTTAATATATGGATGGGTGATTACAACCAAAGGATGGGAAGATGGAACGATGTCCTGTGCAGCTCATCTACTAAGGAAAGAACCAGTGCACGAGGTGTAGAAAGTGAATGATGAGTGCCTAAAATCATGGGACAAGAACTCTAAACTACTGACATGAGTAGATGACGAATCAACAGCAGTGGCTCTATTCCCATTGATTAATTTGACAATGTGCTTTTGAAGCAAAGGTCCTAGTTGGAGCGAATAAAGGATGCCAGAACATAATTGATGTCCCAGGAATGAAGAGAGGGACTGCAATCTTAATGGATCGATATTGGGGCTGTGGATCCAGAGCATATATGAAGTTGCCCTGGAACTGGGGAGGAGTGTGTTCCATTGTACTCATCCATGTTCCAGCCTTGGTGATTCCTCCGAGCGACCTGCAGATCGAGGGTTTTCGACAAGTGGATGAGTGTGATGCTGGAAATGGATTGGAGGGTCAGGGCCTCCATGTCCTTGTCCTGTAGTCCTTTTATCATGTGTGTTCTGTGTTATTTTCTGCACAGGAGTCCACGTGGGACTCCTGGCAGTGTAGCTCTTCCTCTTTTTGGTCATAGTGATCATACCCTTGGGATATCCCTATGACACCCATGGGTGGGGTTACAACCCTGTACCCCTAGTGTATGTTTTCGGGCACCTGTGTGTGGCCCACAGAGCAGGTTATGGGCTGGTGGAAGCTCCATGCTGAGTTTTGACATGTGCTCTGAGTATCATCCATTTTGGGATACCCAGGCCCTGCCATTGGAATCAGTTGATTCCTGATAGGAGACAAGATGGCCCCTGTGGCCTCTTGCTTTCTATTGCCTGTTACCTTGTTTTCCCAAAGTCCTGGGAATCCCTGACTCTGTTCCTTCCCCTGGCTGGCTTTTGGGGGGGGGGGGGTTACATATATGGTATTGTGGGGATGTCCAGGCCAGACTGGCTGGAGCCTTCCCAATGACTGTATGCTGTGGGTATGCCCATCGGGTGGGACATGGGTGAATGGAGTGTGTGACCAATATACATTTCATGTTATGGGTGTCTAGTTTCTAATGTTTGACACAATGAATAAGACAGCCCTGCCCGAAACTGGTATGTATGCAGTGCGGTGTCATGATCACATCCCAGAATCATAGTCCTGTGTCAAGAATCCAGTTCAGGAGAGATTCATTACAGAGTTCAGTAGGTCTGAGGTGGGTGTTAGCTTGGCACACCTAGCATGCACCCAATACACAGTATGAATTATCATTGACCCCCATAGGAATGCTGTAGTTTCCCAATACCCAAAAGATTGCTGCCCGGGTGGTCAGAGACAAAGCAGCAGCAGTAATCTAGACATTGAACATTGTGGACTACTTAAGCCCCGCCTCTGCTGTAACTCGTGCTTCACGTTTGATCCGCTGACAGTTGTATAACGCTACTGGTGCCTCAGCTCACAGAACCTGTGAAAACCAAAGAAAAGAAATATCAATAGTTTGAAGAATCTACAGAATATCTATCGACAAGAGTTATCTGACCGCAGTTTTCCTTTGTTGCAGCATTTTTAAAGATTTCCTTTCATCACAGTTCCTCTTCAGTCAGCAGCCTTAGGTCATAAGCATGTCATCTTCCGAGGGTTGTCTCTGTATTCCAAAGTCCTGCAAACAAAGGTACATAATTGAAAGCATGACCATTACCAGTTAAGAGAAAAGATAATGAATAAAGCATACGTACCTGAAGCTCCACAGACTTAATTTTCCTCACAGTTTTAACCAAGCTTTGAAGTGGAAGGTTGTAATGGTTTCCTCTGTCAAGACGAACTTACGCTAGTTAGCGCTCTCTCTTCAGGATTACATGCACAACCATTCTTCAGGTAAAATTAATTTCTATGCTACAGTAGCCTCTTCATTTACTGTGTGCTTCATTCTGGAAGTAAGCGCTCCAACTCTCATTGTTGAAAGGTGTTAACATTCTTTTCCTTATGCTACGAACTGTTCAGATGAAGTCTTCTTTCTTCAAGAATCTCCCTAAGAAAGAAGAAATATTTAGTTAGCATGAAAGATCTCTCCAACATAGAAAGAACATTAATTTTTTCACAGAAAAAGCATAATAACAACTTGCTCAAATGGTTAATTCCAAGAGACTCATTGGGCCTCATTACACAGTAGGTGGTAGCCATGGTGCTATTAGCGCCATGGCTACCCCCCTACCGCATTCCGGGTCCGTGTTCCCGGAATAGGGACTTACCGCGTCATTCCGACTTTGGAGGACCTGGTAAATCCCCATTCCGGGAACCATTCCCCATTCCCATTCGAGCCCCCATAGGGCTCAATGGGAATGGGGATGGAGCTAATAACGGTATCACAATTTGCAGTACAGTTATTAGCTCTGAAGTCCCTTCAACGGGTCCCTTCCCTAACCCCTGGTAAAACCAGGCGTTAGGGAAGGGACCCGCTAAGGGACCTCGTAGTAGGGCGGTAAGGGATTACCGGCACCGGTGCACTTACCGGTGCCGGTAATCCCTTACCGCCTACCGTGTAATGTACCGTGTAATGAGGCCCATTAACTTTTAAAGAACATTTACCTCAGAGTCTTCCTGCGTCTCTGCCATCCAGACTTCAGAGCCATTTATATCTATGCACCCCTGTATGATGGCAAGATGGAGAGCTATCAAAACATAAAACACAGGTGAGAATATTTTGGGTCTCAGTTTTAGGGAGAAGATAGACATGGGCCTCATTACAAGTTTGGAGGCAGCCATGCCCTTGGGCATGGCTGCCGCCAAACTCAGGTCCGGTTTCCCTGAATGGGGAAATACTGGTCCATTCCGACTTGGAGGGCCCGATATTTTCCCATTCAGGGAACCCGGACCATCCCCATTGCCATTTGAGCCCCCATAGGGCTCAATGGGAATGGGGAGCATGCTAACAACGGACCCATTAATGACGGGCCCGTTGTTAGCATGCTGGGCTGCTTGCGAGGCCCGTTAAGGACGCCTGGTAAAACAAGGTGTCCTTAGCGGGTCCCGTGAGCAGACCTCATAATAGGGCGGTAAGGGGTTAACGGCTCCGGCGCCTTTACAGGCACCGTTAACCCCTTACCGCCCACCTCGTAATGAGGCCCATAGAATCCTACAGTCATAATATCCACTCATTTTATAGCAGCTCCTTTCTTGTTGTATTTCTTTCCTGACAGAACAGGAATTTCCAAAGCTCCTGTTAGCAGATCAAAAGGGGGTTGGAAGTCATTACGCTTCTGTGGAGTTCAGGTAAGCGCTAAATGTGGAGTGCTGAATGGCTGGGTGCTTGTCCCCATCCACATTCCTTGTTGTAGGTGTCTGGAAAGAAAAGAATGGCCTCAATGCACTGTGAGTCTGATTGGCTGCCTGCCTGCCTGAATGCCCTTCTGAATGATTGGTTGCCTGAGTGTGACCCAGCAGAGTGAATAAGAGATCGAACAGTATATCTGGAGACCTCCAACTTTGGAAATGGTTCAGAAGCTGAAGTCGAAACTTGATGCTTACCTTGAAACCAAGCTGGAAGAGAAGGCTTTGCTGCTGCTTTCCTTCGACGCAATCTGAAAGCTGTCATGTCCCCAAGAACGGGACTCTGACGGATGCTATAACCATGCTGCCAGAATTGCACACGAAAATGGAGGAGGAGACAGAGGCTATTGGAGATGACGATTGGTTCTCATACCTGTTTGCATGGATTCCCGACTGGATGGCAAGTATACTCAAGTTCCTTTGAGCAATATTGGTGATGCTAATTTTCGGATTGTGTGTTATAAGGATGTTAATTGGACAATGCCAGAAAACAGCAAAGAAAGCAGTGGGAATGAAGATTATGATTGATGTGACGAATTAAACAGAAACCAACACGCAGACTGAAAGTACCATTAGAGACCGCATAAAAACAAGTATTGTGGCACCTGAGGGAACAAAATTCCCGTATCCAAGAGAGCCTAAGAATTACCTGGGATGTCGGGTCTTCTGTACCCCAAGTGGAGTGTCGGGGGAAATTCTGCCGGGGTCGGCCGGGCCGTCCGCAGACCTCCGGGCAGGGAGGCCCCAACTCCTCCCGTATATCCCAAAGGAGATAGAGTATGAGACACACACAAGAAGCAATGTGACTCTGCTGTTTATTAAACACAAACGGCAGGGATGGGTCAAGGATCATACGCGTCTGACCTGACACACACACAATCGTGGGGCTCGCAGGCCCTTTTTACTGTAGTATGACGCGCTACCTGCGTCACTTTAGAAAATTAACAAAAAAACCTATCGCCACTCTTAATTGGTTGCTCCAGTGGTAGGGTTAGTATAGCATACGTATAGAGAATAATATGAGTGGCCGAGGGTTAGTCAGGTGATATATCTGGGTTGTCCCTACAATTAGATACATGAGAATTGTTACATGGAGACCTCTAATGGTTGGTTGATGTTAATGGCGTCAGTGATAAGAGCCCCATGTTCTGATTGGTGCGCCCGTGAGCTTCCCAGCCTGGGACCATCGCTGTTCCAAGCTCTCGGTGTACCTGCAATTTGCAACAATGTTTCACTATTGGTACATGCAGACAATGTGGAGACTTATTCATGAGCTGGACGGCCGACTACTCCCACCGTTGCAGATGTCCATTGATCCTTTCAAGTGTATCTGCCTGTGTCTTGTAACAAGGGATCCAGACGCCTCCTTCCTCCTGGGTTTGGCATCTCGTCAGGTTCGGCTTGGTCACGTGGGATGAGACCGTGTTTGAGGCAGAATTCTGCACAATTAATATTGTTTTTCCACTGTGTGTCTGGTTTGATTGCAGGTGCGACATTGATGTTGGTGCGCGGCGTGCGAGATTGCAACATCGTGCCCTTGATGGTCTGCTTTTGGATTGTGGGTTTGCAACATTACGACCTTGGCTGTCTGCTTTCCCCAGGCTCATTCTGCAGGATCAGCAACCTGATTTTTGTTCTGTTAATCGTCCACGAGAGCTCTTGCTTGCAGCCTACTCAGGCCTAGTATATAGGTGGAACCGTCTGGTGCACAGGCGCTTTAGGTTATAGTCTCATATTGTCTTATGACCAGTATCGTGTCTTTGTTATAATTCTCATTACGGCATCTAAGTGTAGGAGAAGCGTAAGCAAGCTCTTTAGATGAGTTCATGATGCGTCTTGCGTTTCTGCATTTCTGAAAGCCTATATGGAAAATAATAAAGATGCACGTCCGTGAGTATGTCTGTCGCCTTCGTCATAGCACTGAGTATATTCTTCATGTAGATTGGTGCGGGAGTGTCCAGTGTGTATGTTGGCACAGGTGTGCTATCCGTTGGCTAGGTCGTCATGGCATCTCTAACGACGTATAGTTTTAGTCCAGTTGATCCATGCCGCAGGCATCGGCATGGGCAGGGCGGGCTGCTGGGCAGGCAGATGGACACATCCGTATGTTCCTGTACCAGGGTATCTGGTCGTCTGGTAGATGGGCAAACTCTTCTCGTGGCGGGTGCTTAGTCCGTGAACCTTTAGGCCAGGCGCGAGAGGGGAAAGAGGGGAGTCTGTTTTTCCATTTTCTCACTTCAGGAGAATGTAATTACATGACCTTCAACATATAAAAAATGCGGGCACCCTGAGGGGGTGACAAAGATATGGATACCAAAGAAACCTTTCTTCAAAAGAAGATTCAAAGAAGCAGATAAACTTGTGGAGGTGGTTGAGGACTCAAACAGAGGGGAGAATGTAGGAGCAGATGAACATATCTGCAGGAGATCCTACCCCCCCTACCTCATGAACTCATCTAAACAAAACATGATATTGGAGTGTTGTTAATACAGGAACCTACAGGAACCTAATCAGCTATACACATTGGCAATACTGCAGCATGCACAATAGAAGTACAATATGTTTATTCTGGTAATTATGGATAGTACAATAATGGATCATAAAATAATGAATGCTACCATATCAGAGTTTTGTGTAGTGGTAAACATGGAATAAATAGCTAACAATTCTAGACTTACTAAACAGTTGTCTTATTACAAACAATACATATGAAGACCCACGATGCAAACAAATCAAAGGAACAAACAGGGAAATTAATTAAGAAGAAATAAACAACATCACCAGAAAATGTTGACTACATTAAAGTTAGTTTTCATGTATACATCTGAATTTTGTGTTTGAGGCCTGCTTATTGCCCTGTGTATGTGCACCATGAGCTGAGACCAAACCCTAAGGAGAGTACTTTAACAACATGCAACAAGGTTAACATCTAGATATATAGCACCTTTACAATTTTCATATTCTGACTGTTAGTGAACAAATATAACTGCCCTGGATTTGTCAGTGAACAAAAACAACTGCGCTGTATATGTGATGTCATCAATGACATTTTGTTTATCATCTTTGATATCCTAGGTGTTAGTTTTAGCAGTACACTGTGGTGGTGCGAGTTATGGTTGCTTAGCTAACCATAACTGGCAAATTAATGTGGGTTTTCGGTTTTACTTGTAACCATAACTTCCCTTCAACAACGTTTTTTCACCGAATTTCATAGGTTCTTGTTAGTGCAACTTAACCATAATGTACCTTTAACAAAGTTTTTTTTGTAGAGGAGCAGATGTACATATCTGCAGGAGATCCTACCCCCTACCTCCTGTGGTTTGTAGCACTGAGACTGTGCCCTGTTTAACACTAGCTGTTGTACCAATACCGCAGCAGGTATATGGAAATGGTATCCATTAAGACGACCAAAATGAATGGATCCTTGAGTTGATGACAGCCTGCAGGAGGAACTCCCTGAAGGAATATGAGAAATAGTTAAGAAAATGAACCGATGACGTCATAAGAAAGTGTGCACAACGTCCTGAAATACTGAATGAAGACAATGGGCCTCATTACGAGTATGGCGGTAGGGGGTTAACGGCACCGGTAAGAATGCCGGTGCCGTTAACCCCCTACTGCTGCCTTCCGAGGTCCCTTAGCGAGCCGCTAAGGGACCAGGGAGCTAATAATGGGTCCGCTATTTGCGGGCCCGTTATTAGCTCTTTCCCCATTCCCATTGAGCCCTATGGGGGCTCGAATGGGAATTGGAAATGGTTTTCAGAATGGGGACTTAACGGATCCTCCAAGGTTGGAATGACCCGGTAAATCCCCATTCCGACTACTAGGACCCGGACAGGGGTTTGGAGGCAGCCAGGGTGCTAATTTTTTGTGGAAATCGCTGAGAGAATGACCGTACGTCTGTTGATGTTCGCTGTAAACTCCCTGTTTTAGATAGTTGCTAATAAAACAGCAACTTGCCATCTTCTTGAGTTTGTCCAGTTATTTGGACACACAATTATTCTCGTATAATCCCATCCAGTAACAGACTGATATTGATATTGATATTTTATTTCTTTCGCACTCGTATACAAGTGTTTCAGAGTGTGACAAGGCAAGGAAGGGGAACAGGGGAAAATAAAACAACGCTCTTACTAGGCCCAGTGATATTGAAAACATGCAAGTGCATGGGAGAGGGAGAGCGAAAAAATGCATGGAAGGGGGGAGAAGTGCAAAGTGCAGAGCAAAGGAGAAACAGATAATAATAATAAATAAGTAAACAAATAATAAAGACAACAAACAGTGGTAGTGCAGCTAGCAAGAGGCAAGGGCTGGGTTTAAGGCAGCAGACAGGGTAGGTCTGACAAGTGCAGAAGAAAAGGGGGGGACTGTATGGGTACAGATACAAACCCCAGTGCAAGGGGTGGCCCAAAAGCAGTGCAGGAGGGTGGCAAGGTGAGCAGGTACCTGTGCTTGAAAGACAGAAATTAGGCCAGATGCACAGTGCTGAGAGAGAACAGATCAGCAGGGAGGAAGGTGGGCAAAGGAAGAATCAAAGAGAAAGGTCTTGAGGTGCTTCCGGAACCGGAGATGGTTCTCCTCAGGTTTCAGAGTGGCAGGGACGCTGTTCCAGAGGGAAGCTTCAGCCGAAGACAGAGATCTACCCCCAGCTCGTTTCTTTGAAAAACAACTGACCCTGAGGGAGTGAGAGACAGAGGAGCTAAGAGCTCGAGGTGGGAGGTATTTGCAGAGGGATAGCTGAAGGTATATTGGACCCAGGCCCCAGAAAGCCTTGTAGACAATGCAGAGGGTTTTAAATGTAATCCTTGCATCCACTGGGAGCCAATGGAGAGATTTCAGAGCTGGAGAGATACAATGGCAGGGCTTGAGGCCAAGGACAAGTCTCGCAGTCCTGTTCTGGATTAGTTTCAAAGGGCGGAGAGTAAAAGCAGGTAGCTTTCGAAAGAGGATGTTACAATAGTCCAACCTTGAGAGAACCAGAGCTTGGGAGACAGTGAGCTTCTGGGGGAAGGAGAGGAAAGGCAGAGTACCTCTGAGGAGGTGCAGTAGGTAGTTTAACTTTTTAGAGACATCAGAGATGTGGGCAGAAAAGGAAAGTGTGGAGGCCAAGGGGACCCCGAGGTTCTTAGCCTCACAGATAGGGGTAGGAGGAAGGCCAAGGAAGGCTGGCCAGAGAGGGAGGGGAAAGGGGGGCGAAGGTGTGCCGATGAGGAGGATATCCATCTTGCTGGCATTCAAACAAAGATCATTGGCAGCAGGCCTATCTCTAACGGCGGTTAGGTGACCTGAGATGAGAGAAGGAGAGGAAGTGGCCGAGGGCAGCCTGAAAATGAGTTGAGTGTCATCAGCATAGCACTGGAAATTGAGTAGAAAATGGCAATGCAATGGGAAAGAGTTTCCAGGTATTGGTTGAAAAGCTAGTGCAAGAGGTCAGAACCCTGGGGAACACCAAAGGTAGAGAGAGAGATAGATGATAGGAAGGACCCAAGTTGGACCTGGGAGGAACGATCAGAGAGGAAAGAGGTCAGCCAGGCCAGAGCCAGGTCATTGATACCCAGGTTATCATGGAGCAGGTTGAACAGGATGGTATGGTTGACCGTGTCGAAGGCAGAAGACAGATTGAGAAGGGTGAGGAAGGAGGGAATGATAGAGTCAAGGTTGGTGAGCAGATCTTCACAGATGTTCAGGAGAGCACTTTCCGTGCTTCTGGCAGCTCTGAAGCTAGACTGGTGGTCATGGAGACAGCCAACAGAATGAAAATGAAGGTTAAGCTGAGAGATGGCCAGCTTTTCCAGGAGTCTGGCCAGAAAATGAGTAATGGAATTTGGGCGATAGTTAGCCAGACAAGAATGATCAGCTGTGAGTTTTTTGAGAAGAGGATGCACACAGGAGTGCTTCAGAGGGGAGGGGGAGGATCCAGAGGCAAAGAAATTGGCAAGGGTTGGAGCGAGGCTGTCAATGTGGTCCTTAATGGTTTTAGAGGGACAGGGATGAACCTGTTTTGACGAGGCTTTCATAGATCAGACTTGTCTAGCAATCTCCTCAGGAGAGAAAAGAGGAAAAGACGAGAAAGAGGGTGGGGGTGGCTGATGGAGAGCCAGCATGCACAGACAGAGAGCGGAGTGGAGGAGGATGGGTGGAGTGGGTAGACAGGATGTCCTTGGTTTTTTAGATAAAGTGAGAGGCAAGGCCTTTACAAAGAGCCCAGGGGCAACAGGAGGGGAAGAGATTTCAGCAGGGTTAGCCAGTTCGTTGCAGATTTTAAAGAGTTTGGCCGAGTTGTTAGATGCTGCAGAGACACAGGCTTGAATGTGGACGCTCTTCTTGGTGAGGGCAGAGATACGTTATTGTCTCTGGATTAGACGACAGGACTGTTTGTTAGAGGATGAACAAGAAGACCTCCATTTCCTCTCAGCTGCCCTACACTACGTTTAAGTGTGGCTAGGTCAGGAATTGCACTTGGCTTTGGACTTCAAACGGATCCTCATGACAGGGGCAATAGCATCAAGAGTATCAGAAATAGAAGAGTAGAGCAGAGACAGGGCTGTATCAGGATGAGAGTCAGCCAAAGGTTGAGAGGGGGAGAAGGCGACAGCAAAATCCTCAACTGACACACGCTTCATCGGCCATAAGTCAGAGAAGGTAGGTGGCAATGTAGGGGTTGGCTTAGCCTGGGGGGAAGAGAAGGAAAGATGAGAGGAGAGGAGGAAATAATCGCTGAAGTCGAGATGAGTGGTCAGAGGGATGGAGAGGTGGTGGTCAGAGGGAATGAAGACATTGAGTATGTGCCAGAGGGGAGGATGGACAGGGAGAGGGAGTCACAGAGGTCACAGAAGAGTAAAGAGGAGGAACAAGGAGAGTCTAGATGGATATTGAGGTCACTGAGGAGGAGTAGTTGAGTGGTAGCGGCCAGGAGGGAGGAAGAGAGGTTCGCCCACTCAGAGAGAAATGTGGTGATTTGACCAGGAGGTGGGCGATAATCTAATTTTCATTGAATTTCATAGGTTTTTATTAATGCAACTTAACCATAACGTCTCTTTAACATCGTTTTTTCATTGAATAACATGGCCACAGTAGTGGCCATGTAGTTATGGTTAAGTTGCTATTTCCATAGGAAGAGCACTTTTTGGGCGGCTTATAACTCCGCTCCCCCTGGACAAATCCTCACCAAACTTTGCAAAAAAAAAGTAGATGGGCCACTCTGAATTTTTTTGTAAAGTTTGGTGAGAATTCGTCCAGGGGGAGCGTAGTTATAGGGGGGGGGTCCCAAAATGTAATTTTCTCCCATAGACTGAATGGGGGAAAACTTTGCGCACGGCTACAGGTGAAACCGCTGGACGGATTTTGACGAAATCTGCGGCAGGTACAGGGGCTTAGTCCAGAAAGCGTGCTTTTGTAAATTTTGTCACCATACGTGCAGTACGTTTATTTATAATTATCAAAAAGTAGGTCTAAAATAATTAGTGATATCTATGTTCACTTCGCGGTCACACTTCCCTGTTCGGTCGACGAACAAGAAACCGATTGGCTAAGGGGCTGCCGTCATGACCGCGTACACGCGACGTCTCTGCCCATTGGCTGCTGCGAGAGGTGTTCTGCGTTAGATGGTTTGGATGCGCCCAACATCTTGGATCCGCAGAAAGCGGAGCAACAACCATCGTACACATGCTTTTTTCATTAACCTATTTTGCTGTGTCACAGAGCATTGGGAAAGGTTCAGACAGTAAGAAATGGGTGATCTATGCATTTGTTCTTCAGCCGTCATGATGTAATTTCTATGGACACCTTGTACGTACAGTAAATGTGGGGGGTATTAACGATAGCATTTGAGTCCATGTAGTGGGTAGGAAATTTGTAACACTTCAGTCCATGTAGTGGACAGGAACATTTTTAACTCGTGAAAGCACACGAGTATAGGTAGGCAACATTGAAATTGACAACATGCCGTGAACATATTATTCCTCCCAATGGCTATTTATATATTCATTAGCATGCCGCCATGGGTGGCACATGCTACGGTGGTACTGGCCAGGGTCTACAGTCTTATTATATGGGTAAATAATGCACTTGTTCTGGGGGTTGGTCATCATGATGTAATGTGTATGGACATCGTGTACGCACAGTACTCTTATACCTACTTAATGACGTATGTTGTATGGCCTCCTTGTACGAACAGAAAAGGAGGGGTCCAATAAGGGCAGTATTTGAGCCTGTGCACTGCATGGGGGAATTGGTACATTTGTAAGGGCACATGTGGTGTACATGCTGTGAATACATTACTGTTTCAAAGGCCATGCACCCAAAAACAAAGAGGTAGTTGTGGGGAGATACTGCACTCTTATTAATAATACACTTATACCTACTTTATGACATATGTTCTGTGGCCTCCTTGTACGCACAGAAAATGAGGGGTCCAATAAGACCAGTATTTCAGCCCGTGCAGTGCAGGGGGGAGCTGTTAGATTTGTAAGGACACGTACATTACTGTTTCCAATGGCTATTATTATATTCATTAGTATGTTCCCATGGTTGGCATATGCTACGGTGGTTGTGGCCAGGGCCTAGAGTATTGGATGCATGGCCGTCAACCGAAGGCCGAAGGCCTTACTTCCAAGACTCTAGGCCGTGGCCACAACCACCGCCGCATGTGGCACCCATGCATACACCCCTTGTGTTGCATTTTAATTGGCAAGTTGTGGGGAGTGCGTGCAGTGTTGTAGAGGGACGTTGCAGGGTACGTGGCCCGCCCTCCAAAAAGAAAAATGGCAACAATCGCTGAAGCCGCCCCCCTGGCTGACCTCTGCAGCCTCCACTTCGGCTGCGGTCATTGCTCAAATATGGGAGGCCAAGCATGCCGGAGCCCTTAGCCGAAACTATGGTCCACATTCCAGCCCGCTCCATTAGCTCTCTTTTCACCATCCACGCATGAGACCCTAGGGTCTCGCATCTATATGGTAGTCACGGCCCAGCCGACAGCCCCGTTGGTGGAAGGCTGGTCTGGACACCGATACCTGTTCCTTGTTTCAGGTTTTGTTCTAGTTTTTCATGTTTGTTCTCCATGGTCAGAGGGAAAGGGGAAGCGAGAACCAAGAGGCCGCCTCTAGGTGGGGGCGAATCATGGGTCAGGGCGCAAGGGGCCTGCTCCCCCTACAGGGGGTTTCTGGATTAGGCACCACTCGGCCCACCAGGAGAGGGGAGGCCTCCACTCCACACACGGACAGAAGCAGGGGCTATCCACTACCAGTCTCGCCCTCGAATGAGTCTTCCGGATAGAGAGCTATCGGTGTTAACCTGGAACGTCCAGGGTCTAAACGCCCCTCGGAAGAGGAAATCCGTGGAGCACAGGCTCTCCCAACTAACACCTGATATCATATGCCTTCAGGAGACTCACCACCTCAGGTCGGATGAGCGCCGAATAGCCTTTCAACTCTACCCTAAACGCTTCTTTGCCTCTGTGGGCCTCAAGAAAAGAGGGATAGCCATCTTGATAAGCCGAGTCATCCCATTGACAAGTATAACGATCAAAAGAGATCCAGAGGGGCGCTATATTCTCCTGAAAGGCCGGCTAGTGGAGCTGCCCATCACCACAGCAGCTATATACTGCCCAAATACAGCGCAAAGCCTATTTCTGCGGAACCTCCTGCCGATACTTTCAACCTTCACCGAAGGGCAGCTGTTCATTGGGGACGACTTCAACCTAACTCCTGACCCTAATCTGGATAAATCTCTCCCCCCAGCCAAAGAAGACTTCAGCAAAGCCCTCGCTATGGCAGAATTCCTGAGGGAAACCGACTCTATAGATGCCTGGAGATGGGCTAACATGGGGACCAGAGACTACACATTCTTCTCCCACGCCCACCTGGGTCATTCAAGGATTGATCTCCTGCTCCTTTCTAGCTCTCTCGTCCCCTGTGGTGAAACCATCCAAATAGGACACAGAGCCCTTTCGGACCACGCCCCGGTCATAATGAAACTGAGGGTACAGAGCTTCCCCGAGCCAACCCAGCGTCATTGGAAACTTCAAGACCAAGTCTTGACAGATTTAGCAATCAGAAAGGAAATAGCAGAAGCCCTCAAGAACTACTTCAAGGAAAACACCACTAAAGACACCTCAATTTCCACGATCTGGGATGCCATGAAACCGGTGATCAGGGGCACTGCTAACGACTGCACCGCCAGGCTGCGACGCCTACGCAAGCTGCAGCAGGACGAACTCGAAGTGGAGGTGTCTGATGCTGAACACATCCTGAAGCAGGGGCAGAACAGGAAGGCTTGCCACGCTCTTCAGAGAGCAAAACGTTCTCTGGAAATGCATCTAGCAGACAAGGCAGCCAGAGCACTCACATACACCAAACAATTTTATTATGTGCACAGCAACAAAGCTAATCGCCTCATTGCCCACAAATTGAAAAAGCTGCACTCTTGGAACACCATCCTATGTCTTCAGGACGCCCAGGGAACACCGCGCTACACCAACCCAGAGAAAATAGACATCACGACGGCGCACCACAGAGCAACCATGTCGGGCTCCCCCATGGCAGCAGACGCTCATGCAAAATACCTAGCTGGGATACAGCCGTGTGACCCACATCCTCACCTGGCAGCTCTAGAAGCTCCTATCTCGACTGAAGAAGTGTGCAAGGTCATAGCTAAACTGAAAAACTCGTCTCCAGGGCTGGATGGGCTCACAGCTCCATTCTACAAAAAGTTTTCATACATACTCTCCCCCCAACTGGCCGCCCTCTTCAATTCCTTCCTCTCATCGGGAACAACCACCCCCTCAATGGAAGAGTCGCTGACAGTGCTGCTTCTTAAACCAGGTAGGGACCGGAGCCTATGTGCCTCGTACAGACCCATCACGCTCCTGAACTACGATGCCAAAATCTTTGCCAAAATCTTAGCAAATAGGCTGGCTCCTTTACTACCGGATATCATACACCCAGACCAAACAGGGTTCATCCCCGGCCGTTGCGCTCACGACAATATCAGAAGAACCATACATGTTATCGAATCAGCCAGTAGGAAGGGTCGGGAGCTGATGGTTCTCTCGCTCGATGCTCACAAAGCTTTTGACAGGCTAGATTGGGGCTACATACACAATACATTAAGGCACTTTGGCTTCGGTCCCAATTTCATAAAATGGACTCTAGCTAACTATTAGTATCCATCCACCAGGCTGAGAATTAACGGAACCAGATCCGACACAATCCACATTTCAAGAGGCACAAGGCAAGGTTGTCCCCTCTCTCCATTGATCTTCGCCCTCTCTATGGAGCCGTTCGCAGGCAGAGTGCGGCAAAACACCGCAATCCAAGGCCTACCTATCAAAGCCCAAACATACAAAGTTGTCCTATACACTGATGATGTACTCTTAACATTAACTAAGCCCAGGGAATCCATAAAAGCTCTATGGTCTGAATTGAAAGAATTTGGGGAAGCTTCAGCTTCCAAATCATCGGCTCTGGGCATCAACCTACCTCTGTCGATGATCACGGACATTGCAAAGGAATATCTCATTCCCTTGTCTGAAAAGCACCTATCATACCTAGGGGTCCAACTACCAGGGGCTCCCAACAAACTATACAAAGCCAATTCCCCCCCCCCCCCTGTTCAAAGAATTTAAAAGCGATCTTGCACGCTGGCAGAAACAAGAAGTCTCCTGGTTCGGAAGAATAACCGCTCTGAAAATGAACCTCATTCCAAGACTGCTCTATCACTGCTCAGCCCTGCCAACTGCTATCCCGAAGCAAGTGATACAGAAACTTCAAAGGAGTATCATAAGATACATATGGGAGGGAAAACAGCCTCGGATCCCTAGGAATATCATGCTGCGGGGTCGAGCCGTAGGGGGACTGGGAGCCCCCGACGTGGCCAGATATATCCTAGCCGCCCAGCTCTCTCACGCATTCGCCTGCCACAAACCACCCCGAAACCCCGCTGGCTGGAGCTGGAGGAAGCCTGGAGCCCAGTCCTGATCACCTCACTTCCACATTTAAAATGCTCCAGAGATTACCCGAACAACGGGCCGCTCTCAGAAACCGTAAACACGGTGGAGAATTGGAACATGGCGGCCCGACGATGGGGAATCCGTAGCTCTACTGGCCCGCTCACCCCGGTCTGGGGGAACCCAGAGTTCTCACCGGGTGCCAACCCCAAGGACTTCCAGAAATGGAGGGAGGGAGGACTGGAGAAAGTTTGCGACTTCTTTGAGGAGGGCAATCCTCTGGACTTCGAGGCCTGCAAGGTGAAATTCAAGGTTCCTGAGAACGAGAGGTTCAGATACACCCAACTCAGACATTGGCTATCAAACAGGAGCATGAAAAACCTGGGAAACAGAGACCTAACAGCCCTAGAACAGACCCTCACATCACCTTCCCCCAAGGATAAGATATCAATCCTCTACAAGATCCTAGATAGGACCGACCCGTCCCACAAGGAAACATACATGCTCAAATGGGAGAGAGACATTGGCAGACCCATTGAGCCGGAGGAATGGGACCAGATTTGGACTAGAGCAAATAGAAGCTCGAAATGTGTTTCCAACAAGGAGGGGGCATTCAAAGTATGCTATAGGTGGTACCGGACCCCAGAATCCATCAACAAATGCAACCCGGCTATTCCACCAACGTGCTGGAGAGGGTGCCCAGACAAGGGCACACTATACCATCTGTTCTGCACGTGTCCCAAGTCATTGCAGTTTTGGAAAGCAGTGTTAGAACAAATCAACTCGATCACAGGATTGGCAATCCCCTGGGACCCCGGGATCGTACTGCTCGGATCAAGCGGCGAGGGCCAATTCCCCCGATCAGGCCACAGGGCAGAACTCTGCTCCCATCTACTGATCGCGGCCAAGATTTCAGTGGCGAGACTCTGGAAGAACCCAGAAGGCCCGTCGGTCCAAATATGGTGGACCAAGTGTTGGGACATAATAGCGGTGGAAAAAATCACTGCCCTGAGGTTTGGGAACAGAGACAAATTCTACCACACTTGGTCGCCCTTCCTGGATTACGCTCAGTCATACCCAGGCCTGGCCCGACAGCCTCCTTCCTTATGCTGGATGGGCAAATGTGACTGAAATAAACATGAAGTAATCGGGGCCATCCAGCTGGAGTGGTCTGCACATGACAGCAAAATAAAGCAAATACAGCGAAAGTCTGGATCTAATGAGCAGCCACCCGCCCCCCCCTCCCCCTGGCCCACAGCGGGATCCTGAAGTATGCTCCACCTCTGGGAGCTCTGAGTCCGATGATGGGCCTTGAGAGACTTACTCACTCCCACCGAACTTTGACCACCACATGCAGCTAAACCTTCCTCACTGACCAACTGTTTTGTTTATATTTTGTGTTTGTTTCTTAACTTGCACTCTCAAGCGAGGCTTCACAAATTGTATTACCTTAATTGCACATGACATAATGCAGTCCTTGCTTGTGTAAAACCAATAAAAATGTTTTTAAAAAAAAGAAAAAAAAGAATGTGTGCAACTCCATAACATAGTGTTGCTAATTCACTTTCATAGAGTAGGTAGAATATGTATTCCACATTTTGCCTAAATTTGGGATCTTGCGAATACATTCGTAATGAGCGGTATTCTGATGCCCCAATCTGAGTGGGTCTATCATCGTATCTACCACCTTTTCCAGTTGGAAATAGCAGTTGAAAAGCACATGCTTCTATACTTTTTCCCAAATACTCATTGGTGACCCTTTGGTTTGTCGCATTTGGTAACTTCCTAGTGCTTCATCTATGCTTTCATTGGAATGCAATGGATGAATTGTGTAATGGTCCAAAAGAGTGGATACTGTAGCTGGATCCAAAGGTTTGAATTGCCCAGTTTCTGATGGCTCTTGAATTATTTCAGTTGTTTGCCTTAAGCTTTCATCAATATGTATTAACTTGTAGTACTCATTGTTATCTTTTAGATATTGCAATGCTTGTGTTACTTTGTGTAAGTCTACTAATTGTTGCCAATTTTTTTTATCCTTTGTTGGTACTCCATTTACCAAGACTATTAAAGAATGGTCTATTGAACATTCCACTCCTAGAGTGTGCACATTTTCCGTTAGATCTAATGGCAAGTAAACTACTTTGCCACAAATTCCTTTCACCAATTCAGAGGAAGGTAAATTTGCTGTTTTTGGATGAAGGCGTATAATTGCTTGAAATGGGTGAACTGTTTGAATTATTATGCTCTCATACAAATTGAGCTGCTGCAGGATTTTTGGTAATGGAAACAATTCCAAATTATTTGTAATTGCACGTGAAGGAGTGTGGTTGTTGTGTAATTTTGCAGTACAGTAACTGCAACATATTAGGCGTTCAGTTATTTCATATTTGCTTTCAGCTAAAAGATACAAAGCTAATTCAAACCATTTAGAGTCTTCATTGTTTTCTATTTTGAATGCTATGTCCACATTTTTTGTGTTCCTTTTGTAAAACGTTCTGCAGCAACATACACACACATGGTCTGGTACTTCAGCCGATGACCTTTTACATTTTAGTATTTCTTTTCTATATGTGTGTAATAGCAGGTTGCTATGTGCAGAATTGTCACTACTGTGCTCTAAAACTGTTACATTTTCTATGTGGCTTTCACTTCCAAAATACTTTTTCTGAATACGGTCCATTTCTTCTTGTAAGTATTTGGGTGTACCATGCAGAAGAGAGGTATTTAAATTGACTAATTCTGAAGCTGGATTTTTTGCACAGTATATTTTGTACACTAAATTTCTTACTTTGGAATGATGTACTGCTATTCTTTTGATATCATGGAAGGTACTTTTGCATATAGGGCCAGAAATGCAGGCTAATGAATGTCCTTTTAGTCCTGTGACTTTCTGCACTACACAAATATCCATATTTTGCAGCACTTTCATTTTACTTTTCTCTTTACCTTTTACGTACTGATTGAGGAACTGACGTAAAGATTTGAAAGCTTTGTTTGGAATGGCACACATTGATGTGCACGGCCATTTGTATACTGGACAATGTGGTTCTGCTGAATGAAGAGGTAATTCTGAGTTTTCAGAAGACAGTTTTGTAAGCAGTGTTTCTTGTTCCATGATGGTAGTATTGATTTTCTCATACCCTCGTCCACTGCTATGGATGGCAATTGTGTTTGTTTGATTTTGTTTGTATGCTTCTTTATTAAAGTATGGCTCTGTGCTTGTTGGGTGGCTCCATTCACCACCAAAAACATGCAAAAAATTATTTTTGTTCACATTCCATTTATTGCTGAGTTTCATTTGTAGTTTGGTACTTAGTTTTGTTAATGCTTTCATCCTTTTCAACACTAATATGAACAACTTCATTTTGAGAAGGATGGCACTGTCCACGAGTGCTTGTAGAATTAAATTTCTATGGTACATTTTAAGGGACAAGGATGATTTTGGTCCTCTTCTTAGTAGATTCTGAAGTACTCTGTGATGAAACATTTTTGCTAACATACTTTTTTTACTATGGGTTATTCTTACACTATCAGGATTATTAGGAACATTGTTAGTTGTACTGGCCGCTGTTTTTTTGACAACATTTCTGTGTTTTGTGACCATTTTGATGGAGGTGGTACAGTTTCGGTAGTTGAGACTTCTTTTGTTATGTTACCCAACTGCATTAGGTGGTTTGTACCAAGATTCTCCACTAACTCTACAACAGGTGGATGCTTACATTGGGCACCTTTATTTTTATTTGCTCTAATTCTGCGTTCCTTTCTATGGAGCTTCTTTTTGGTAGGCATTCTTTGGTGTGTGTTGAGAAAAAAAAGTATACTTTGGTCTGTTCTCCAATGTATGTGTGCTGTGTGCATGTGTGCATAAGTGTGATGGGGAAGCTCTTTGGCATGGTGTGGCAACGCACAGTCGGCCTCATTACGACCCTGGCGTTGGACCATGGTGCTATTAGCACCATGGTCCATGCCGGATTCCGCCATGGTGGATGGCGTAATTACCGCCCCATTACAAGGTTGGTGGGGCGGTAATTCCCCATTCACCATGGCCCCTTCCCCATTCCCATTTTTGGCCCATTGGGCACAATGGGAATGGGGAAGGTGCTAATTATGGCACCGTAAATTACGGTGCCGTAATTAGCACCAAGGTCCCTTAGCGGGTTGGACTTTAACGCCTGCAAAAAGCAGGCGTTAAAGTGTGAATTGGGCGTTAAGGGTTTAAGGGCGCTGCAGCCTTTTACGGTGTCATTAACCCCTTAACGCCAGGGTTGTAATGAGGCCCAGTGACCTGTAACTATCATTTGGTAAAGCTACGTTACTGTTTGTATACTAGTACAATGTGCTTTAGATGAGAGTACAAAGTGCCCTACTTGTGACGAGAACCATTATTAATAACCGAAATGCCAAAAACTTGCTACCACAACTTACTTTCACAATCTAACCTTCTAAGGATTCCCTATGTTCTTTCAGTATCAAACACACAGGGATTTGTCAGCCATTCCACCTGTTATTCTTTGTTCAATAAATGGATATTTGTAGGTAGAATGGTTTACAAATGAATGCTTGCTTTGGGGCCAAAATAAAGAAATAACCCACGCAGCCTCCTTAAGGAGTAGGTACAATATGAAGGTTGTACTGTACTTACTTTTTTGTACAAGATGACCAGGTTTCTTCGGATATGTCGTCTGCAGTGTAGATGCTGTTGACTCTCAGGAAAGTAGTCTTCACTGTGAATTAATAAAACAATATCAATTACTTTGTGTGTTTGCAGCGGTCATGATACTGCAAACTTTACTTGTACTTCTTTCGACAGAGGATTAAACTTTCATATTTCAACCCAGTCGACGTTCACATTTCACTTCTCTCTATGCAGTCTTTCCATACTACTTTCAATATGGAACTTGAAAGTCCTTCAAAATAACTACATTTTTTAAGGGTTTGGAAATGCCTTGTTTTTTACACAATGTAGTATGCATAGGAGAGAGGTTTGTAAGCGATAGGGCAAAGTACTAGATGGGAAAACATTTTGTACTTGTTAATGAAAAGCACGATGTCCAAAAATCGGGAGACCCTCCGAAGGACATGTGAGCACCACAATCGAGAGCGATTACTATTATCATACGATCACATTGCAAGAAGCATTACTGTAGGCAGTGCAGAGTACAGAACTCTGACATTTTCACATACAAAATTGAGGTCTGCCCTAAATTCTACTTCTGAACTCACACACTTTTGGCGGGTGTTACCCGCCTTGTAAAGGGCAGACTCACCCGCCAAGCCTCCTGCACGGCCATTCTATCCAATGGACGTTTCACCCGCCAAAAACTAAATCGGCTGATTTCACCCGCCTTTAAGACAAAAATGGTTGAGTGCTATGCCTAAATAGGCATGTTTGCAACGTATGTACAGGTTATGCAGATGACACTAAGTGGTCATGGCATTTGTTAATGACAAATCGGCATTGTTGCACTTTAAAAGGGGGAGCATTGTTATGTTTTCCCTATGGAAATTTACTGCTATTATTTTGTCTATTTTACATCATAAGGGTTCCACATGTACTCTGATTAAAATGTACATACCTGTACTCTATACTGATGTATGTGCACATGCATGGAGCTGTACGTAGAAATTCGCAATCTTTGCACAGTCGCTTGTGAAGTAGGTGCTTTGCAATGGTATGTACTTTTCATTAAGAATCATCAACAGTAATTTTGAAGTGCGCAATGTTGATGACGGAGTTAAAATTAGCGATGTTCTATGTGATTGGTGGATGATTGTGTGCCCGCTTAGTTGTGTCCAATGAGGGACTCGCTTTGGTACCACTGTAGAAAGGGTGGAAAGACTGTGTAAGAGTTACGTGCCACACGTAAGCAACACTTGTCCGCTGCTAGGGTGTGTCACATACGGTTTCTACAGCAAATCCTGCATGGCAAGACGACTGTAGGCATCAGCCAATCAGATGTTCACATTAGTCTTTTGTGTCGAAAGACGGTGTGCACACTGAAAATGGCAGAGGAGCAGAGGGTCAGGGTTTTGCTGCTTGCAGACATTTTTGTGCAAGGCTTACAACACTATGCTGAGAGAAGGCATGTGGCACACCATTTCGATGTGCGAGGAGTGGAGGTGGTGAGGAGCGCTGACACTGATGCCAATGCTGCAGCAATTCTGCAAGTTTGCAGAAACATACGTCGAATAACCACTCCTCATGTGGTAATTTTGCACTACCGTGCTTGCCACTTGGGATACCTGACTTCACGTACTTTGTTGGCAGATTTGGCACAGTTGGTTGAAGCACTCATGACCATCTTCCCAGCATCATTTTTTTTCTGCTTTACTCCTGAGAGTGCAATGGAACAATACCTCTGTTTTCTGCCCAGATCAAAGCATCGGGAGGTGCATCATCAATCGCGGCATGCGTGCATTCATGCTACGAGTTGGTATGTTTTTTGTAGCCATAATAACATTGCTCCAAGCAATGCACATTACTTTGAAGGAGATGGTGTTGCGCTATCCTCTTTGGGAAATGCGATGTTTTTTTGGAACCTAAGACTTGCTTTAGAGAAGGTTCTGTAATGTTTGCACGAGTAAAGCAAGGACAGAAAATACAAAAAAATACATAAAATACCACATGTGTGTACGATATGTGGCCAAAAATTTAAAAACGGCTCTTTTCAGAGCCTACCTTAAAGGAGAAAAAGGGGAATAGTACTTTAATGTACCGTCGTCACGCTCTGATCCTGTACATGTCCGCGAACATGGCGGTAGTTAGCAGCCAGCACATATCGCCACTGGGGATTGAAGGGTGGAGCCGCATGTAAATGAGAATGAGCGGAACTAGGGATTGGTCCATAAAGTTCAGTAGGTGTGTTCTGACCAACGTACTTTAGTAAAACCGTCTTCTCCCTCACAGGACACCACACAGCAATGGCTTTCCATGCTCAAAAACAGATTATCTGGATTGTGGGAGAATCATGGATACATTGGTTGAAGGTGAATGCAGAAAGCTGCAGTTTATCTACAAATCTCGGATTTCCACATGCGGACGTGCACTGGCATGGCGTGCATGATATGAGATGGGTGGACTTGGTACCTATTTGTGTTACTTTACAAACAGAGCGTCCTCCAGATATACCCATCATTCATTGTGGAGGAAACAGATTAGGCCATGTATCTGGCATTTCTTTACAACTTGCCATTAAAGTAGGACTCGCGAAGCTCATGGACATGTTTCCAAATTGTCAAATACTTTTTTCCCGTATTGCCCAAAGACAAAAATGGTTGCATTCTTCAGCATTTGGTCCACAAATGGAGAAAGCGAGACGCAATGTGAATAAGGATGTGTGTGCCTTTTAAAGAGATGTTGTCATGTCCTCTTTCCACAATTAAAACATTTTGGGCCTCATTACGACCCAGGCGGTAAGTTACCGCCTGGGCCGTGACTTTACCACCATGGCGTAAACTACGTTTACGCCATGGTGGTTGGCGGACTTACCGCCCCATTCCGAGGTTGGCGGGGGCGGTAAGTCCCCAATCCCCATTTACCCTTCCCCATTCCCATTTTTGCCCCATAGGGCATAATGGGAGTGGGGAAGGCGTTAATTACGCCACCGTAAATTACGGTGGCGTAATTAACTCCATGGTCCCTTAGCGCCATGGATTTTAACACCTGCTAAAAGCAGGTGTTAAAAGCGCCATGGCGCTAAGGGACCTCGTAATTGGCGGTAAGGGGTCGGCGCAGCTAACGCTGGCGTAAACCCCTTAGCACTTTCATTTTCTGCAGAGATGGAGTCCACCTCACATATGCTGGTAATCAGCTGTTTCTTTACAATTTACAAAATGCATTGGGCCCTCTTTTGCAATCACACTAACCTATCTGACAATCGGTTTTCCCCAATCCACTGTTTTTCACCCACACAACACAACACCAAAAGGCTCTTTTCAGAGCCGCCACTTACTCCCAACGTACACTTTATTGCATTTGCACCGTTTGCACCCTCCCTTTTTCCCCTCTACGACTGTCCGCAAACTTTTGCTGAACTCCGCTGGGGTCTACAGCCTTCAATTCATAGTTCTATTGTTACACTTGAAAGGCGGCTCTGAAAAGAGCCTTTTCTGTCATTTTTGTTGTTTTTACGTTCATTAATTAACAGCGCTCGACACACTAGGCAAAGAGGCGAAAGGAGGGTAAGGAAGGGCCACCAGCCAATGGGATAAGAAAGGGCAACTCAACACACAAATATTACGGGTGATCTTTATTTAGGTAAGGAGCAAATCTTCTGGTGCTCAGTGACTGCAGCCTCAAAAGCACTTCAAAAACTCTCCCCCCTGCAGAATACTGCATCACAATACATGCACACTACTGTCACCTTTGAAAGGTAAGGGTCCACAGCATTGCAAACGGCTTGTGAAGCATCTGGAGTGAGGCGCTCCCCCACAGGAGTGTCTCTTGTGGTGGGAGGAGCAGATTCCGAGGATGCTGTGGAGGAACTCAATCGACTACGCTCTTCATGTGGCACCACCTTACGAATGTCTGCAGTGTGGAACGAAGTGAGGTGTTGCTTCATGGTTGTCGTACCAAAACTGTACGCTCCAAACCTCCCGCGACTCAACACCACATCGCACTGGTTACACTTCACCAGGTTCGCACGTGCTTTTGGTACTTTCCCATAAACAGAAAACAACCGCCACACCCAAGACCTCCGCCGAGTGCTCCTAGTGCGGAGTTCCTCCACTTCATTCTCTTCCTCCTCTTCTTCCTCAATCTCCACATCCTCACCCATATATCTCTCTTCAGGCCCTTGGTGAGGTGGTGATGGTGGTGGGTTTGGGGGTGTGCAGAAGCTAATAACCCAACAGCAGCCAAGGAAGCCATACCGATTAGTTTCCTTTTCGTCACTACAGCAGTAAAGGCAACGCACCTCTATCTACTATAGCTAGAAGGACAATGAAGATGCGCTCGGGGTGTGGCCTTTTGAAGGGGTGCAGGGGTGTGCCTCGCGCCCGTCTTCAGCCCTATAAAGCGGTACACACATTTTACACAGCAACTCATGAGGTGGCCTATTGTTTGGGATGTGTGAAATTACATTTTTACACTGCTCAATAGTTTGCCTTGTGTCTACAAGTTCATTTTTAGTGTTGCGGAAGCACACAAACTGTGGAAACTAGTCCCCACGCGCAGCGTAGTTGCGGTCACAAGATGACGTCCTCAACACATCCGCCCCCTTAATGAAAGTCCCCTGGATAGCAAATGCAAAGATGCAAACATGCGCATGCGCACAGGTGTCCTAGGGACAGTGTTCGGGTTCTCAAACTACTTCAAAGTGCGACACAAGTGAGACGGACAGTTGGTAACTGGCCCCATGTTGCCAATCCTTTTGTTTGTACTGCGCATGTGCACGCATGCAATGTTCACTGTACAGACAGTTCCAGTGTCCTTAGAACAACTCCATTTTCTTTGCCTATGAACTTGCCGGCCACCGTGCCTGTTCTACGGACGGCACCATTTTGACTGCGCCCAATATGGCCCGCTATACTGTCCTTCCCACACTCCCTTTTTACTTATTTACACCCATTCCAGACATCTTTTGTGTTCTACGACCATGTATTATCTCGTTTCCAAGCGGTATGCAGAGGTAGTATATCCTTTGGACACCCCTTTCTGTTTATGTACGCACATTTTGAAAAGATGGTGCAGTCACACATCACATCCGTCTTACTTGGCATTAGACAGCACCCACATTCCACTGCTTGCGGATAGGTCGAACAGGCGCGCTGTTCGCGAACATTTTACGTCTTTTTTTAAAAAAAAATGACACACAAACTCTTTCTCTACAACTACTGTACAAAACCATTTACTACACACATACACACACATCAATCTAAAGAAACAGCAGGGGAAGCGGACACTGAAACAAATATAGGGGAATTTGGATTTAAAACAGACTGGTTATGAGGGAAAGATTTGTGAGGGGAAGAAGGGATGGATACTTTGTCGAAAGGTCTATTTTCCTCTTGCAGGTTTGGGGATGGGTCACTAGGGAATGGAGAAGCAGGGCAGGTGCAGGTGGGGCAATGGTACCAAACCTTTCCTCTCACAACGTCCTCTACAAACTACCGTAAACTTTGAAAATTGTCGTTCAAAATGTCCACTTTCTGCTCTATCCTTTTTATCCTGTCTTCTTCTATCTCGTTTGTTTCCCTTTCCTCTTTTTTTTCCTGGTCTGTTGAAAAAAAAACCCATAAGTTAAATGCCCATAAAATACTGGTCACTATTCTCCGTATGCACACCATTGTGTACCATTGTTGTTGCTGTTTTCAGACATTTCCCCGTGCGGGAAATACTCCTCCAGCCACTCCAAAGTACTAGCCATTTCTGAGTCAAAACAACAGAAATAAATTATTATTTCTGCACCACATACCAAAAAAAACACACACACACATAAAAAAAATGGCCTGCACTCACTCTTTTGATGTAATCTCCCTTCGTCCTACTGCGTCCGTCCACTGTCGTTCCAGGCTGCCGATTTTCTGTGAAGTACTTACACTGGAGGCATCCTTTCTTTTTTTTTTGGTTCCATCCACTTCATTCTACATGGTTATTAAATGTGTCATTTTCTTTTCAAACCTTCAGGTTCCATATTTACTTATTACTACTTACAATATCTTTATGCCCTTCTTCAACGTTTCACACTTTTTGTGTAAGACAATAGTACATTTTCAGATACCCCCCGCCTCTTTGGTTAATGGTGATTCTGTCCGCCCCCGTCCGCAAAAAGGCGCTCAATCCGTCCCTTTCTAAAATCAATAGGGAGGGGGTTCTGTATGTTCTATGTTAAATGTATGTCAAGTACATATATTATAGTACATATCTCTCAAAATCACATGATTACAATGCCTATTCTGCTCAACCACTTCATTGCCACAATTTCATGCTTAGGTTCGACCTTCCAAAAACCTGTACAATTCCCTACAAAAAAGAAACTTTGTTGAGGGGACGTTATGGTGAAGTTGCCCTAACAAAAACCTGTTCACTTCACTAAAAACAACTTTCCACCTCCCCTTTATGGTTCAAATTGCAACCTAAAACCCCCTGAAATTCGCCAGTTATGGTCAACTAAGCCCCCAACCCTGCCACCAATCCTGTGCACTGCTAACACTGACACCCAGACCATGAAAGATGTCACCTGACATGTCAATGATGCCATCAATGACAACATCACTTGTTTAGCCCCTTTCTTTCCCTTCCCTGCCATACATATATATGTACATTTACTAAAAAGACTTCATTAAAGGAATGTTACACTTCAGAGTGCACCCAAACTCCACTGCACATTCCCCCTTTATAGTAAGCTAAGCAACCATAACTATCACCATATACGTGCATTGCTAAGACTAACACCCAGGACATCAAAGATGACATCACAAATAACATTGATGACATCACTGATGACATCACATGTGAAAATAATATTCCTAAAAAGTCCCTACCTACAAGGATTTCTTTCAACTATGTTGGTAGCAAGATGTGAGGGATGATTGTGTAATGTTACACATGTTATAACTAGCTCACCAATCTAGACTTAATACACAGTTGTGCTACAACAAACTATACATATGACGACCGAACGCATATAAATGAGCAGCCCATATAAGAAAACTGAAGTAAGTCAGAAAGACCTAGTAGCATCTGACTGTTTAACTTCCTGTATACAAATTAAGTGTGTGTTTGAAGCCTACTATTGCCCCATGCATGTGCATCATGATACAATATCTTTAATGCCCTTCTTCAACGTTTCACACTTTTTGTGTAAGACAATAGTACATTTTCAGATACCCCCCGCCTCTTTGGTTAATGGTGATTCTGTCCGCCCCCGTCCGCAAAAAGGCACTCAATCCGTCCCTTTCTAAAATCAATAGGGAGGGGGTTCTGTATGTTCTATGTTAAATGTATGTCAAGTACATATATTATAGTACATATCTCTCAAAATCACATGATTACAATGCATATTCTGCTCAACCACTTCATTGCCACAATTTCATGCTTAGGTTCCACCTTCCAAAAACCTGTACAATTCCCTACAAAAAAGAAACTTTGCAAAGGGGACGTTATTGTTAAGTTGCCCTCCCAAAAACCAGTGAAATTCACTACAAAAAAAACTTTATTGAGGGGACGTTATGGTGAAGTTGCCCTAACAAAAACCTGTTCACTTCACTAAAAACAACTTTCCACCTCCCCTTTATGGTTCAAATTGCAACCGAAAACCCCCTGAAATTTGCCAGTTATGGTCAACTAAGCCCCCAACCCTGCCACCACCCCTGTGCACTGCTAACACTGACACCAAGACCATGAAAGATGTCACCTCACATGTCAATGATGCCATCAATGACAACATCACTTGTTTAGCCCCTTTCTTTCCCTTCCCTGCCATACATATATATGTACATTTACTAAAAAGACTTCACTAAAGGAATGTTACACTTCAGAGTGCACCCAAACTCCACTGCACATTCCCCCTTTATAGTAAGCTAAGCAACCATAACTATCACCATATACGTGCATTGCTAAGACTAACACCCAGGACATCAAATATGACATCACAAATAACATTGATGACATCACTGATGACATCACATGTGAAAATAATATTCCTAAAAAGTCCCTACCTACAAGGATTTCTTTCAACTATGTTGGTAGCAAGATGTGAGGGGTGATTGTGTAATGTTACACATGTTATAACTAGCTCACCAATCTAGACTTAATACACAGTTGTGCTACAACAAACTATACATATGACGACCCAACGCATATAAATGAGCAGCCCATATAAGAAAACTGAAGTAAGTCAGAAAGAACTAGTAGCATCTGACTGTTTATCTTCCTGTATACAAATTAATTGTGTGTTTGAGGCCTACTATTGCCCCATGCATGTGCATCATGAGCGACACCAGACCCTAAGGAAAGTACTTTAAAAACACACGACAAGGGTATTGTTTTGCTATACAGCACCTTTTCTATTTTCATATTGTGCTGGTCAGTGATTAAAACCACCTAGCCTACATTTTTCAATGCACCACAATATGTGAGGCAAACATGTGATGTCATCAGTGATGCCATCAATGTTATTTGTGATGTCATCTTTGATGTCCTGGGTGTTAGTTTTAGCAATGCACGTAGGTGGTGTGAGTTATGGTTGCTTAGCTTACTATAAAGGGGGAATGTGCAGTGGAGTTTGGGTGCACTCTGAAGTGTAACATTCCTTTAGTGACATTTTTTTACTGAATGCACATATATATGTATGGCAGGGAAGGGAAAGAAAGGGGCTAAACAAGTGATGTTGTCATTGATGGCATCATTGACATGTCAGGTGACATCTTTCATGGTCTGGGTGTCAGTGTTAGCAGTGCACATGGGTGGTGGCAGGGTTGGGGGCTTAGTTGACCATAACTGGCGAATTTCAGGGTTTTTTCGGTTATAATTTGAACCATAATGGGGAGGTGTAAAGTTTTTTTTTAGGGAAGTGAACAGGTTTTTGTTAGGGCAACTCAATATATATATATATATATATATATATATATATATATATATATATATATATATATATATAGTGTAAAGGTTGTGCAGAAGCCCTCTTTTTCACCATTGGAGAAGCAGTGTGGTCATGGGGAATGGGTGCCACCCCGAGCCAGTGGCTGTTAGGCCCAAATAAGCTAAATGTGGGATCCCTTGACCGCTGCTGCTGTATTCCTAGGTTGAGCTAATAACCAGTCACATTAGTTTAGCTAGGGATTCCATTGATATTTATAGAGAGGTACTTCCCCCAAGAGACCTGGAAAGTAGCAGTATGCCACCTTCCTTGATTCCAGAGAGGATTTTCTTTCCATTCTCCCATGGTCTGTTACCTGCAATCACAAAGCAGGCCAGGTCTTTTATGGCATCCACATTGCAGGGCTTAGAAATGAAGAGACTTTTCAAGGATTCAAGGATAGCTTCTGCACTCATTCCAAGAAGAAGTAGGTTTCCCAAGGTTAATTCTGATACTTTGTTTTTCTTCTGGCAAAACTGCTGGAGAAATCAGAAGTCACAAAGTCTTTGGAAGTGGCAAACACAGAATTCACAACAATGCAAATAAAATCTATCCAGCCCATTTTTTGACTTTTACAATGATTGCTGTGGGTGACATAAAGTGTGATTTCTCCATGTCAAAAGGTTTCAAGAGCAGAAAGTCTTTCCAGGAAATGTATGGCGTCATCGCCTACATGCTGACACACCAGAGGTTGCTGACAAGAAACATACAGACTAATCACATTTCAACGGGTCGAGGAGGCAGCTCTCACTTAGCCACATAAACTTAGGCACAGATCCTCACATACCACCCGACGCTAAGCACATGAGCAATCTGAAACCAAGCTAACCTACACCTACAGGTGCAGCACGTTTCCCTAGACTCCAGTTTATGTAAGGGGAATCAGATTAAAAAGGCAGCCCATAGCAATCTCTACAGATGTAGTTTTTGAGTGAGACCTATAGAGGAGTGTTAGGAGAAGAGTGGCAAGCTACAGGTGTATTGAGAAGTCAGAAGATTGGATCAGGAAGCTGGAGGCTTGGAGGAGGAAGTTGCTCTAGAGGAGACAGCACACCCTTTAAAAGGAAGTTGTTGGGTGAAAGAAGAATCTGGAGAAACAAAGTACCAGAAGGAGTGTCAAATATTTACATGGACCATGATGAGAAGGTTGGAGACCAGGTGGCCCAGGCATTGTTTAGGATTTCAATCAGGTGATGCACACCTTAGTCTCGGCCCAGCATGCAACGCGCGATTGAGATGCTTGGATTAGATTCAATATTGAGATGGTACACCACTCATATCACACCCCCTTTTCAAATACCCGGGGTCACAATGGACCATGAACCAGACTGGTTGATATAATATAATATTTATTTATTTATTTTAAAATAAAAATAAATCATCCAAATTTGTATATGGGGCAGTAATCACCAATGGGTTGATAAGAACTATATGAATGTAAGCAATGCACTTAGTTTTACCTTCTATTGACACAACTACAAAACACCAGGGAATAGGAGCACTTTTAGATTTTAGGTAAAATAGCACAGGAGTTAGAATTTCCCCCTGCAATGTTCCCTCAATCCACAAATAATCACTTTTCAGTCGATAAACAGAATCAGCAGGTAATCAGGAATGACAGACAAGAAACAGAATTTAAATCCGACCTTCCCTCCCCAAACAAGAGAGAAAAACGGATTTCAAACCCTGGCAATGCTAAACTGATACTCAGAAATGGATGAATAAATTAATGAAAGGGTATAACTCTTGAAACACACCAATTCTTTACTGGAGAAACACTGGGAAGATACTAGCAATCACAAGCAATGGATCGATCAAAAGCATACAATTCGAAATTGAATGGAAGATTGAAAATAGTCTATAATCAAAATGACACGTTGTAAATGAACACACTTTTGCAAATCCCGCCTGAATTTACCAAAACGTTTTTTATTAAAAACAGGAGAATTACTGTACATTGCAATGTTTCTTGTTGGGTTGTAGCTATTGATCGTAGGTACAATATAAAAGCGAAATGAGGTCTCTAGCTGTTAAATTGAGTGAGTTATGCAAGATCTAGTGAGGTGCGTTTTTGAGAAAATGAAGGCACGAAAAAGGCAAAGAAATCACTTTTGACAAGGAACAGTTTTACTCTACACTAGGGCATTCAGGCTGGACTACCAGATTGAGACACAGTAAGTTCCAGGGTTGATCTGTGGAATCAACCCTAGTTCCCCAGTGCCCGCCCTGGCAGAACCAGTCCGATCACTCGAAATAGGATTGATAGCTTAGGATATACACAAGACAGAATTGCTCAAAAGAGCTGGCAATAGCACTATAAATCAATGACAGGGTGGCAAGAATGATTTTGACAATATTAAAAGTTATCAGGATAAGTATAGGATGACTCAGAGATGGGATAGAGACAACACAAGATATGTAGACTTGGGATTTCTATGGGGTAGGGATGATACTGAAAGTCCACTTTATTTTAGGATATTGGACCATCAAGGGTTCTGGTCACTACACAACAATGCACCTGGCAAGACAGCTGAGCAGTTTGGTCACTGGAGGGCACTGGATTGGCACTGGAATGGCACCTCTGGTCACTGGATACTAAGAATCAGCTGGATGGCAGGTTGGCAGCAGGCATGCATTTAGTGAGCAGCAAGCCAGGTCAATTCAGGATGCTTCCCAAAACACCACAGCTTTCCTTGGTTATTGGGATTTTTAGAATTCGAGGCCTAGCTGAAGCAGGATCAGCAAGGTTTTGGCATTGTGGTTGGGATCTGGAGTCTAGATGGATACATGCAAGATGAAGACAGGAACAGAACAGGACACTAGGCAGGAAATCAGGAATCGGTCAGGAATCAGTGTGTCCTGTGTGTTGTCAGGGGCTCTTATTCATAATGCCAGGTGATATCATCACAGTATATGACATGGGCAGGCTTTACTACACACGTCTCTAACAATAGGATTGGGCAAGAGTAGCAGTCTCTGCCTAGCTCTTCGCTGTTTGGATCTCAGAAAAATGATGTCATGTTTATGGGGGGATTTTTACAGTGTCCACAGACCTCCCAGAGTTACTGGGAGTAAAATCTAATTTTGCCACAAACACATATTTACATGATTGAACCTTTTAGTAAACCAGATACACAGGTTACATATTTGTTTCCTCACATTTCAATCCAAACCCCCTGTCCGTGAGGCTTGGTTTCGCTCCTCTGACAGTTTTTAACGCTTTTCAATGGGATTCATATTACTCAAAATTCAGCAACTTTATACATGGGTGGGGATTGTCATGAGGGATGTATGTACAAAAATGTAGGTCTGCAATATTGAGACCTTTCTTGTAATACAACATATATCACCATTTCTGTCCAGAGTGTGTCAATACATTCTACCAAGTTTCAAAATACAGCCCTCACTTTCACTTTCACACTGAGATATAAGTCTTTTTAAAGTTCTTTATAACATAGTCATTAGAAAAAAATGGGGTTCGCTGTCATTTTTTTCTTTCCAGCTGACAGCATCTCCTTTTAAACAGGATGGGGGGTTTCCTCAGCCTGATAGAAGTTATATGGTCTCTCACGCCTCTGGCTTCCTTCCCTGGGAACAGTATTGTCCCAGCCTGGAGCACAGACGAATGTCTGATGAGCTTGTGATTTTTCTTTGTCCTGGAAGTTTATGGTGTGCCTCCATTCCTATGGGAAGTTAAAGGGCAGAACTTGAATAACTTTTTTTTACTAGCTTGCAAACTCAGCCTATGTGTTTTAATCTTTATTTTTTCATTCTGAGTCTTGAATTAAAACCTGTGGAATAAAAATAGCCTATGTGTGTATTTACCACCAGCCACAAACCTCTTCGACATAGCTGGGTAATTGCAGGCTTTCCTTTAACAGTTTACTTTTTAATTGTGCATTTTCCTCCTTCAGTTTTGCAAAAGCCCATTTTACACGTGTTGAAAATTGCTAGCATTTCTTTCATTAAATTCGGTTTGGCAGCCCCATCTGCCTTTGCAATACTGCCTTTCAGCCAAAGTCATTTTCCTGGAAGCATGAGTTTTATCTGAACACTGATACATGAAACTGACCAAGCTCAGATAGTTGAAGTTCTTTTGAAGAGAGCTGGTGTTTGAGACATTGTGGAGAAATATGTGCGCTTTCCTGTGCGAGTAAAATAAAGATCCTTGTTGATTTCTTTCCAAGCTAAAATGACTGGGCCTGTCATTCTTGAACTAGGCCTAGTTTTGCTAATGCACAATGACTTCTCCTGGGCACGGCAGGGCCTTTTCAATTACAGCAGTTTCATAGTAAATTGTGGAAGTTAGCCTCAAAACAGCTTTTTTTAAGGGTGAAAAAAGGTTTCATTCTGAAAAAGAATTTTGGGGTTTTCAGCAAGGCAATGCTGCCTATATACTTAATTCCATGTTAATTGTTGCAGAGCACACTGGCACATTCCTGCAGTGTGTACTCTGTTCCACCCCGCTTGAAATGTGTATGGCAGGGTGATGCAGCAATTTTTTTTATGGTTGTTGTAAAAACACAATTTTGCTGTTTCTTGCACCAATGCAACAAAACTATGGGGTAAAGCACAGCTGAGTAGGTCAATATATCCCACAGTATGCCCAGGGAATAGATACATTCCAGCCGGCCAATATGGTTTAGGGCAGACATCAGTGGCAGCTGGAGAAGTGGGTTGTTGCAATATCACACAGATGCAGGGAGCCTATGTTGTACCCTCCCAGGTTAGAGCAACCCTTGGACAGTGCCCTAAGAGCAGCAGGGAAAACAGAGGCCCAACCAGCAGCCCCCTATGGTACAGTAGCATTAGGAGCTGTCTTTACTTCTAATGGGGATTTGGCAGCTGCCCAGACCAGTTAGAAGAAGCTATAGAACTGGCCAAGTGCTGGTGCAACCACTGAAGGAAGACCCCAGAACAACCTGGACCATGAAGCAGATTCAGGAACTCCTTAAAACCCATAACTTGAAGACAACAATCTAGTGTTTTTCAGTGGGTGCTGGACCATTCTCAGACAAGAGCCAAACAGAGACACATCTAAGTGACTTGTATTACATTCATTAACTAATAACTTGATCATTCCCTGGGAGAAAACTGGCAGTCTAAGAGTAAGTGAGTGCAAGAAAGCATTAATGATCTCTGAACTTGGCATTTTCCCAAGTTTCTTTAATACTATTTTCCCACTATAATTGTATCCCCAATGCAGGTGAACAAACCAACACCACATAAACTCTGCAGCTGCTGTGCAGTGCATTCTGTTACACCCAAACTTTGTGTCTTTTAAAGCCGATGAGAAGCCTTCCTTTGTCATACCCTCCCCAAACATATTTTCTCAGAAATCCCCATTGGCAAATACCTGACACTTTGTTTTGATCTTGAAAACTATGAAAGCCTTGATTCCCGAAAGCATGACACTTCTTGTCTGTGTCTACTCAGCACACTCGTGACAAGTTGTAAACTGTCATTAAGCTATATAGAAATCATTGAGAAACTGAGATGTGGATTTAAAAGGGTTTCCATCTAAATTTCAAAAGACGAGGATTTGACTCAATTGCAGGAAACACATGTCTTCTTTTTGGGTGTACAAATATACAAACAAATCTCCTTTGGTTTAAACAATTGGACAACAAGTGTGTCCCTTTAGAATTCAATAGCCTCAATGTCAAGGTCACTCAGCCTGGGAATCAAGTGTCGGTGTTTTTTCCTGGAAGAATCCAAGGTGGTTTTTGCACTCCTTCTTGGTGGACCTTTCAATAGCACATTTTCCTTTTATGCCCATGTAAGAGGCATCTGACACCTGACTTCCTTCCAGACCGTGGTGACGTCTGTCAGCAGGGCCATTGTTTCTCTGAGCAGTCTGTTTACTTCTGTTCTGATTCTGTTAGGGTAGAGGCACTGGCATAATACAAAATGTGGGGGCCCTCTTGCAAGCCCTGCTGAGTGGGCCCCCCACTTTGGGCATGGGCAGCATGGGGAAGTAAAGATGTCTGGACTAAGACTGTCCAGAGCCCTACCAGCACACTCGTCTAATGTGGCCCAAGGGACCTACTTGTATTTAGAAAGTATCACACAATAACTGTATAAGCAACACACCGTAACAGAAATTGTAATCAGAACATACTCTTTTATCCAAAAACATAAATTCATCGTTTGGCACACAATACAAAACAAAACGTTAATCAATCTGTTTCATAACTCACCAAACACATATTTAAATATCAGGAATCTCAGTGTTCCTGTTTCTAATTCACTCCCTGTCTAAGTTAACAGCCTCACAGAACAAAACCAAGAACAACCATTTATTGTTTTGAACAATGTACATTCTTGCCCCCCTCCCATAAATCACAATTGAAACATATTAGTCCACTATAATACAAAGTCCACAAAATGAGGGTTTATGTTGAAATGTATCCTATGCGTTTCGGGACTATTAGTCACATCATCAGGGAAAAACCCTCATCTATCTGAAACATTAAAGAAAAAAACATAATTACTTTTAAACAACAATATTCACATCAATATTACAATCAGATACTTCTCAACAAACACAATTATCATTAAACAACAGATCATCACAGCCCTTACATCAGCACCGCTGTTTACCTCTGCCCAATTCTGCTCAGAGGTTGATGTCAATAATAACTTAAATACAGTACTGACATGCAGGAGAGAACACCTCTGTTAAAGAAAGAAAAGAAACAAAATAGAAGAAAGAAGTAACTAATCAATCCAACTAATAGGACCCATCACAGTGCTCATATCACTCATGCAGTGTAGTCGGCCTATTTACCTCAAAATTGTTTGATATGCTACTAGTCCTACTAGTCCAGTAAGGAACACACATTCAAGTGTCCCCAGCCACCCAGGGGTGCTGATTTTAAGTGTTGCCACTGTCGTCAAAACCTCTTCAACTTGGCCGCAGATCGCCCACCTAAAATGTGATAGTATCCATTAGTGCAGGAATAAACACAGCATATTAGCCATAGTCAAGGATTGGACCGTCCCTCAAAGATAGAAAAGCATATCGAGATCAGAATTACCTTAAGTTGAAACGGTTGATTTGTGTAGACCCCTGGTAAAATCTTCTGTCACAGTCCCTTGTGAACAGAAAGTAACCGCTATTCTGTATGGGAAGGTGTTGATATAATTAGCATGCGCCAATGCAGAGGACTAGGCTTCGATTGCAGCACCTCATCTTGGATTGGGATACTTGAAGTATAGTGACTGTACGACACGCAAGCATCATAATCAAAAATGTGGCGTCCATCCACAAGTCCTCTCAACCACCAGAGATCCAGTTTACTAAATCACACCCATTCCCCACACAATGTGGCCTCATCGGGTGCTTGGAAGCCCGAGAGCCCATAGAACAGGAGCTGCCAGGCACCCTAAACACTCATGCAATGCCACTGCGTATAAGGGAGCCACTCCCAATATCAACAGTACAATGTGCTGTTCAAGCCAGTGCAATGCAGAATCTTGCTTACCATAGCTGGTTGGTAGTGTGCCCACATCATCAAAAATGCACGTCCCCTACATCTTTAATTGACCTGTATAGAATCAGGTGATAATCTTCAATCTCTTCATACTCAAGAATGTAAAATAATGTAGAACTGCTGCTAAACCAGGTCATATGCAGTAGGATCCAAATTCATGGTGTCAAAAAGGGGGACCTACCACTCAGTCTCCAACTAAAAGATATATATGAAATATGACATCTAGAAATATCCAAATTTACTATAACCTCAAAGGCAAAGGGCAATGTATTAAAAAGAGGATGGTTTGATGAGGAATGCAAAAGGGCGAAGAAATTGTTGTTGATAACTCTAAAGGACCCGACCAGCTGCAGATTGAAGATTGCCCAAGATAGGAAAACCTACCAAAAGGAGCTAAAGAGAAGGAAAGGGGAGATAGAACAGGCAGCCTGGGAAGGTTTTTTGAATGTCGCATTGAAAGGGGACCAGAAGGCTTTTTGGGCATATGTAAAAAGTGGCCCGGCGGGGCATTGGTCCAATGTGGGGAGTGGCACCCATGTGGACGAAGGGGCCTGGCTAATGCATTTTGGTAACCTGTTTGGGTCAGAACGACCAGATGTCGAGTTAGATTTTATAGGGCCTTGCCTAATGTTTGAGGTGGAGGAGACAGTAAAGGCAATCAAGGCTCAAGCGCATAATCGAGCCCCTGGCCCGGACATGATACCCTCGGACTTATTCCAGGATCCAGTAGATTTGTGGGCTCCACTTTTGACTGTGTGTTTAATGCATGATTAAAAGTGAAGAAATATCCGCCCTCGTGGAAGAGGGCGATAATTTTCCCAATCTTCAAAAAGGGGGACATATCTAGCCCTGGTGCATATAGGCCAATTTCTTTGTTGGACTCCTCGTTCAAAATATTTGGGAGAATATTGTTGACCCGAATTGAAACATGGATCGGGGAACAGTCAATTCTCTCTGACATTCAATTTGGGTTTCGGCCTGGAGTGGGCACAATAGAACAGAGCCTTAATTTATATTTGTTGGTGGACAATTCCGTGTTTTGTCGGGGAGAGGTAGTCTATCTGGCTTTTATGGACCTAAGTACTGCGTTTGATAAAGTTGATAGAGCGAAGCTCTGGGCAGTGCTTGGGTCCTTAGGGTGCCCAGGGGAAATATTGCAGGTACTGGTTGACTTCCATACGGATAATGAGGCCTGTGTACGCAGTGGCCCAGGGGGGCACTGCACGGCCTGTTTTCAGGTGGGGTGTGGTGTGAGGCAGGGTTGCGTATTGGCCCAAATTTGCTTCTGCCTCTACATTAATGGCCTCTCACAGGATCTGATTGGTGAATTGGCTGATTTTTTAGTCTTGGGGGAAAGGGGGTTCCCAGTATTGGCCTATGCCGATGATACAGTTCTTCTAGCAAGAACACCTAGGGCCTTACAGGCTTTGATTAATGCCTATTCAATGTTCATGGATAATTTGGGCCTTAAAATAAATACCAAGAAATCAGCAGTAATGGCAGAAAACGTCCTGTGCCCATGAAACCCATGCTTTGCACAGGAGAAACCATTCCCAGAGTTAAGACCTTTGATTATCTTGGAATAAGTTTTTCCGAGGCCTTAAATGGAAAGGACCATGTGGCCAAACAATCTGTCAAGATGAGCCAACAGATAGGCGGAATCTTTAGATTTTTGGCAAAGTGTAGGGGCCAGCCTTTAGATGTGATTCTTAAGATCTATGGCACTCAAACTGCGGCATCCACTTTGTATGGCGCAGCCATTTGGGGCTTCCAGAATGTGGCGGAAATGCAGTGTAAGGAGAGCAAATTTTTTAAAAACTTGCTTGGGCTCCTGACCAGTGTCTCTGGAATAGCCATCCACAGAGAGCTGGGTGTGGAGTTTTGGGAGGACCAGTGGGCGCTGGCCCCTCTTTTATTATGGGTTAGATTGTGGGCCAATGAGCATGCTTTGCTGTGTCATTTTATTATTCGCTCTGTGCTAGGTAAAGCTGGCTGGAACAAAATCCCCTGGCTTGCATATGTCTCTTCAATCTTGGGTGAAGTCAATTTAGGTGTCCTTTTTCCGCCTGACTCACTCATAACTCACTCATAACTAAGAGTGAGGGGATCGCTTACACAGTAACGTTGGGTGTAATCACAGTAAGAAAAAGAACCCTATTAGATATGGCCATAAAAATGGCCAATTTCAGTACCAGCATTAGTAGCCTAACTGGAATACAACCTGACTTGTTATGGAGCCCGTTTAAAAAGGACAGGTGGCTGATTACGAGGGCACGGTTTGATTGCCTTCGGTTGCAAGGAAACACATGTAAGTGGAAGGGTTTCCCCGATTCAGCGGGTTGCCCGGTTTGTGGCCACTCTCGAGAGGATCTCTCTCATTTGCTGTTCTTCTGTTTAGGGTATGTTGGTATACGTAAAATGACCTTGATTCCCGCCCTTAAGAAGACAGCGATTCGCTCACATAGGGCTGCACTTGTGTTCCTCTTGAGTGCTGAAACAGTTTTTACAGCTTGGGCTCTTTTGACGTTCCTGAAAAGAACGATGTACTTTAGAAATAGTTTACTGAAATTGCAAGGGGGTGAAAGTCAGTGCTATAAAGTATAATATCATCCGTAATGGGACAAATGTCTGAGTACTGTTTTTTGTATGACTCAATCATATTTTTAATGCAACGACTGCTTAGGTAAGCATTTGATAGTTAATTTTATTTGTATGTCGCCTTTAGAAATGCTTATTGATTGAATTTTCATGGAAATGTAATTTTATGAAATTGTAACTCGGATTTGTGCAATAATGTGTATTTATGTCGTTTAATGGTTGTTTTTATACATCCGAATAAACTTGTTTGACCATGACCAAATATCTAGATACCACATATGTCTCAAACTCTGTGTCTGAAAACCCCATGAAAAAACTCACACAGCAACTTGGACCACCATAATTCAGTTATCCCGATGGTAAAGGAAAAACCCACTTACATAATGAAAATAACAACATAAAGTGATGGATCAGATAGTTACCCATGAAATGTAGAGAAAGGAAAATTCCAAAAGTGACATTCACTGTTAACTATCTGATCCATCACGTTATTGTGTTATTTTTGTTATGTAGGAGGGTGTTTCCTTTACTATGGGGATAACTAAATCATGGTGATCCAAGTTGCTGCTTGAGTTGTTTCATGTTTTTTTCTTTCTTTAATGTTTCAGGTAGATGAGGGTTTTTCCCTGAGGATGGGACTAATAGTCCCGAAACGCATAGGATTCATTTCAACATAAACCCCCAATTTGTGTAATTTCTATTATTCTGGACTAATATGTTTCAGTTTTTATTTATGGGACGGGGCAAGCATGTAGATTGTTCAAAACAATCGATGGCTATTTTTGGTTTTGTTCTGTTGACGGTGTTACCTTAGACAGGGAGAGAATTAGAAACAGGAACACTGAGATTCTTGATATTTAAATATGTGTTTGGTGAGTTATGGAACTGATTGATTAACGTTTACTTATATATTGTGTGCCAACCGATGAATTTATGTTTTTGGATGAAAGGGCATGTTCTGATTAAAATGATTGTTACTGTGTGTTGCTTATACAGTTATTGTGTGATTCTTGCTAAATACAAGTAGGTCAATTGTGCCACATTAGATGAGTGTGCAGGAAGGGTTCTGGACAGTCTTGGTCCAGACATCTTTAGTGTGTCAGTGTTCAGGGACTTATGAGCCAGTCCCTTTTTTACTTTCCACACCTCTTTAATGAATAAAAAAAAGCAGAATTGAATTTATTTTGAATTGCTGAAATAGTGAGTGCAGTCCCCTCACGCTAGTATCTATGGGCAGTATGGGGCCCACGCACCGCAGGGGCTGCAAGGGCCCCCGTTACGCCCGTGGGTAGAGGGAGCTTCTTCCTCTGCTCCTGGGGTTTGCAAGTCACCCCTGAGACTTCACTCCTAGCATCCTTATTTCATTTTCACATCTGGTGGCTCCTTGATACTTTTAGGCTTACACATATTTCCACCCACACCTCTGGCCCATAAAGCATAGACTATGTTAATGAAACAGCCACTCTCTGTTAGTGCTTCACTGAGGCACATCTCTGTTTATATTTTTACATTTTTTTTAAAACTCTGTGATCTTCCCCTTCCTCCTGGTCTCCAGGGTATTGCTCGCTCCAATCCAAGGGGTGCCACCTGTCCCAAATCCTAGGGATGTCTCTCTCCCCATACCTAGTGACTTCTTGCTCCACAGTCCTAGGTGTGTCTCCTTCATCAATACTAGGTATCTCTCACTCCAGATTCTGGAGTGCAACTCTCCCCATTGTTAGGTGTATCTCTTGGTCTGAAACTGACTTTCCCTATACCTACGTGTATTTATCACTTCTAATTTCCATGGGAGTTTTCCTCTTCTGTTATTCATTCAACACTCGATCTGCTACACCTCTCTATGCCTTGTTGCCTTTATAGTAAGACCCTTCAAACGTGGCTTACCCCTCCTCTTCAGTCTCTCTAAGTATATGTATATCCAAACAAAGGGATTGGGGTGAACTGTGCCCCACCCTAATCTCCAAATTCCTGGTAACCCCTCAGTAAAGCATTCATTATCACTCCGTAATGTGGCCTTCTGGTGGGTGGCCACTCAAAAGGGTAAAGAGTAGAAGGCGGGCGTGGCTACGAGAGCCATGTAGGAGGACGCGTTCCAGCGGAGCTCCCGAGATCCTGAACAGATCCGGGCAAATTAGTGCGGTGTGATTGCTTATTGAACACCGACGATACGCATGCCAGCGTGTGAAAGTGCTACCCATGCACTGTGAACTTTTGGAGGACATAGTAGCTACGGCGGCGAAGATTGGAGAAGAAAAGTCGAGAGACGTTGAGGACAAAGGGCGACTCAAAATGGCCGACATAGGCCCGAGACGGAATAGAAAAGAGTAGCGGGAAGACCTAATGAGACCAGCATGCAGTGCGCCCACTCATCACTCGAAAGACCTGCACATCCCCAGAACCATGTCAAGTAAGGCAGTGCGACCCAAGGCGAAACAGCCCACGCTGGACGACTTCACCAAGACGTACCCGGGCCCGGACGCCACCAAGAATAAAGATGCATCGGCCGTGGGTGGCGCGACGCCTTCGAGCTCTAATCAAGAAATCCTGGCGGCGATTGCGGACCTGAGAGCAGCCTGGGAGTCAAAATTAGAACTGGCTGTCTCCGAATTAAAAACGGCATTGGACCTCAAAGTTGGGGAGGTCCAGGAGGATGTCAATCTGCTGAGACAGGACGTTAGGGTTCTGGCAGAGCGCACAGAGTCCCTGGAAAAAGAAGTTGGCCTGAATACGGCGGACTGCGCCACCCACAAGGCAAAACTGCACGCCCTAATTCAAAGGGTGGGCAACTTGGAAAGTAGAGCGGAGGAGGCGGAAGGACGAGCCCGTCGCAACAATATCCGCATTGTGGGCCTACCGGAGGGGACGGAGGGCCGTGACCCTACTGACTTTGTTGAGACCATGTTACTGCAGGAGATACCCGGAGGGGCCTTATGTCAAGGCTTCGCAGTGGAAAGAGCGCATAGAGCCTTAGCGAGGAGGCCGCCTCCCGGAAACCCGCCTAGACCCATCATTGCCAAAATTCTTAACTACCGCGATCGGGAAAGAATATTGGAACATTTTTGAAAAGGAGGCACGATCAAGAGAGGAGCAGCAAACATCACGGCGTATCCGGATTACACTCTAGCTGTGCAGCGGCGCCGCATGAACTTTGGGACTATGAAACGGAGGCTGAGGGAGGCAGGTTATAAATATATGTTGCTTTATCCTGCAAAACTGAAGGTTATACAGGCGCATAAAACTTTATTTTTCGAGACCCCAGAGGACGCCATGGAGTGGCTCGAAACACAGGGATGCCCCCAGGAATCGGCGGACCGGCCCAAGAAGGACTCGGAGGAGCTGCGGAAGGCGTAAAATGGCGTCGCAAGATGGCGCGACTCATGGACTTTGAGACTTGATTATAGTCGGTTCGGAACCTTCGGTATGGAAGGTCAGTTGGTTGTACTGTTTGTCGCAAACACTGGGATTATTACTGAACGGGAGCCCCATGGAGCGATACTCTTTCCCCACTATAGCTTAGGTTAGGTGGCCATTAGGGCGACCTCACCCTACTGGGCTCCGTGCACTGATCGGTGATTGCGGAACTAGATGTGGGGGTGCCTGAGCTCTGTTGTTGAAGCTGGGCAACAGTTGGGGTGTGTGGTGTTGGGGGGAGGGCGGGTGAGGGAGGGGAGAGGGAGTTGGGTTTGGTTGTGTGTGTAGTTAGTTGGGGAATGAGCTTATTCGCGGAGTGGCTGCAGTGGGACGCCTTCTGTGTCATGCGAACTGCTGGAGGTTCCTGCAAATGGGGTGGGAAGACACATAATTGCCATGGGAGACCTTAAGATTGCCACCTGGAACGTCCGCGGACTCAATAATTACCTGAAAAGAAATAAAGCCATGTTGTATCTCAAACGACAGAAGATCGACATTGCCCTGCTACAAGAAACGCACCTGACCCAACATAAACTAGACCTTGTAAAGAAAAAATGGGGTGGCACGGTAGTGGGCACCCCGTACTTGGCCTATGCCAGGGGTGTGCTGATCTGGGTGGCCCTGCATGTCCCACTCAGTATTGTACGAGAGGAGGTAGACACGGAGGGTAGGCTGGTAATACTAAGGGCACTGATTGAGAACAGAGGACTGAGTATTATTAATACATATGCCCCCAACCAGAACACTGATATATACTTCAGGACTTTATGTACACGCCTGGGCCCGTGCGCAGAGGAACCGATCATCTGGGGGGGGGGGACTTCAACTGTGTTCTTGACCCCAAGATAGATAGGTCCGACAGTAAAGTGGATAGACCCACCCCGGCGGCTAGGGCTTTACGGGTAATATTAGACGATTTTGGACTAGAAGATGTCTGGAGATCGAAACACCCCACTGCCTTGCAGTACTCTCATTATTCGGCCCCTCAACAGTTGCATACGAGACTAGACTATTTCTTTGCCAGGCCAGAAGTGGCGATAGCAACTACTCAGATTGAATACAGAGCGAAGGTCCTGTCGGACCATTCGCCCTTGGTGATGGCCTGGCAATGTGGCCGCCCCAGAGGGCGGATACCAACATGGCGCCTTCGGGCGGAGGCGCTTAGAGACCCGGTCTTCAGAGAGGATATTAGAGAGGCGATTATACGGTACTTTGAGGAGAACACGGGCAGTGTAGATTCAGCTAGTACACTTTGGGAGGCCTTCAAGGTGGTATTGAGGGGCGACGCTATTTCCAAATCGAAGGGCCTGCAAGGGGGGGTTCTAGCTGAGCTAGAGAAAGTGGAGAAAGAATTGGAGCGTGAATGTACCAGAGCGGGGGGGGACACAGACCTAGTACTTGAATTACAGCAACGATGTTCGGAGCTTTGGGAGCGGCTTTGTGACCTCAACTACAGGAAATACGTGGAGAGGCAGCATGCAGGCGGTGACAAAACTGGTCGCCTACTGGCATGGCTTTATAAGAGGGAAACCCCTAGGGCCCCGATCATCATGATAGAAAGGGAAAATGGGGAGGAGGCTCACACTCAGGAAGAGGTTAACGCTGCTTTCTTAGATTATTATAAAGCGCTGTATGAGGACAAAGGGGAAGACAATCTGGATAAGATCAGGGACACACTGGAAGATATGGAATTGCCTAGAATTAGTGCAGAGGAAAGGGAGGAGTTAGATGGTCCCATTACGCTAGATGAACTGGAAGAGGTGGTGAAACGGCTGCCTACTTGCAAGACCCCAGGCACTGATGGACTCCCGAGTGAGTTCTATAAAACATATAGCGCAGAGATACTCCCCCCTATGCTGGAGATGTATAACGAATCATTTGAGGAAGGCCGATTGCCGAACACGCTCAGAGAGGCGCTGATCGTGCCGCTTCCCAAGCCTAACAAGCCGAGACAACACTGTCGGTCGTACAGACCGCTGTCGATGTTGAACCAAGACAGTAAGATCCTGACAGCGGTCCTGGTGGACAGGCTACGCAAGGTCATCGGCAGACTGATACACTCGGATCAGACAGGTTATGTTCCTGGCAGGAATATAACCCATAATCATAGGCGGCTCCACCGGGTGATCGAAGAAGGGAACAGAAGGGATGAGGAAATGGCAGTGATTTCCTTAGACGCAGTCAAGGCATTTGATTCGGTGAGGTGGCCGTGGCTGTTCGCGGTCCTGGGGGAATACGGGTTCGGGCCAGGCTATATCAGAGGGGCGAGGCTGCTGTATAGCCAGCCAACGGCTAGGGTGCGCACGGGATCAGTGATATCCGATAAGTGGCGCCTTGGTAGGGGTACTAGGCAGGGATGTCCTTGGTCCCCGATGTTATACATATTGGCCCTGGAACCCTTAGCGGTATATCTCAGACAGCAATATGACCTGGTGGGCATCGAGGTGGGAGGAGAGAGCCACTTGATATCCCTATATGCTGATGACTTGCTGCTGTACCTAAAATATCCGGAGGAGAACCTATAGTATGTTTTGGAGGTCATGCAGAAGTATGCCGAATTGTCCGGCATAGCGGTTAATCCCGGCAAGTCGAGCATATTCCCCCTAGGGTATTATGCGAGGGTCCCGACGGAACGCTTACCGGTATTACCCGTGCCTTGGGCAACCGAGTCCTTCCGATACCTCGGAATAGACATATATCATACTGTGGTAAACGAACATCTGCACAATACTGCAGTTGCTGTGGATAAAATCCGTGCGTCCATGCGATTTTGGGAGAAGCTGCCGCTGGCAATGATGGGGTGCGGGGCGTTGCTTAAAATGGTCGTCCTGCCTAGACTGTTGCATTTCTTCAGCAACATACCACACTTAATACCTAGGAGGTTCTTTACCAAACTCGACAGTATGTGTAGGGACTTCCTATGGCACGGCACTCGCAACCGAGTGGCACTGTGGAAGCTGCAAAACTTTCACGATAAAGGAGGGATCAAATTACCGCATTTTGAGGCCTATTATGTAGCGAGCCAATTGCAATATATTACACAGTGGCTCTCTGATGAGGAATCTCCCGAGTCTAGGTTGGTTGGGACAGATTGCGCCCCGTTTTATTTGAAGGAGATCATCTGGGTCCCTAGACAGGACTTAAATGTTCGCCCTGGCATGCTGTTAATTGGGTGGAGAATGTGGCGCAGAGCATGTCGGCTACTGGAAAGCCTGGACCCGTGTTCGCCGCAAGTGCCACTGGTCGCCTTGACTGCGGGGGATAGCCAACTTAGGAAAATGATCAGAATATACTGGGAATTGGTTGGGTTGGCCACGTTAGGAGATATATGGCAAGATGGGGCCATCAAGGATTTTGCAGACCTAAAAGAGGAGACTGGGTTACATGGGGGCCAATACGTTACATACCTCAGGTTGGTACAGATTATCCGAAAATCTTGGCCTGAGACGGTGTTAGGGGAGGATCCGGACGCCCTGATTGACACGATATATGATATATCAGAGGGCGGACACGAGATTTCCAGATTGTATGATGTGGTGATGTCCGGGGTGGGAAAGGACCTGATGGATTTTAGACTAGAATGGGAAACGGAGGTGGGGACTCAGATGACTGATGGGATGTGGGAACGGGCTATGGGATATCATAAAAAAGTGTCCAGAAATGCTAGATTACAGCAAATCCAACTATATATCACGCACAGAGCGTACATGACCCCCAAAAGGATAGCTAAGTTTGCGAACACAGGCAGACAAGCATGTCCGAAATGTAACGAGGAGGACGCGGACATGACACATATGTTCTGGTCCTGCCCAGTAATCGAAGTCTTCTGGGGAGAAGTGTCACAGAAGTTAGCAGACAAAGGGGTCCCGATAAGCATTGACACGGCCTGGGCTTGCCTCCTAGGGGGGTTCCCCAGACCGAAGAACACCAGATATCTGGGGAAACTGAGAGACCTAGCGTATATACTCGCTAAGAGGAGGATAGCCATGAACTGGAAGCAATGCTACAAACCCAGGATAGAGATGTGGTGGAGGGATCTGCAAAAATTGGCGGAAGCTGAAACCATGGTCTGGCAAGAAGCATGCAGTAAATGCGGGGAGGAGGATGTGGGCAGCCTAGTAGCCTGGAGGTTGTTAGTTACTGGTCTGTTTGGGGTGCAGGGGGAACCTACTGCCTCGGAGGAGGATGACACCCGGCCACTCCAGGTCGATACAGAACTACCCTGTTGATAAGCTCTTGGGGGGGGGGGGAGTGCAGTGTTGTGTTTTTTTAATTGTCAATTGACCTATTGTACATAATGCCACAAGTTTGTTTTGTACTGTTTTCATTTAAAATAAAATAAAAATATATTTAAAAAAAAAAAAAAGAGTAGAAGGCAGCCAGCAACACACTGTAGTTCCTGGCAATCTGGAATCACACTGCACAGTCCATTGGAGTCAAAACACAGACTTAACGAGTCCCCTAGTGTGCAACAATAATCCATGTTTGGTCTAAGGTCTCTATTGCACTGGCAACTCTGATTTAGGACCTGTACGAGAACATCCTGAATTGAAGCAGGCACCATTTCTATAGCCGTGTTTGTAAATTATCCATAATCTATTATGGTGTCAATGTAGTCGACTAGTTACTTAACTGTGAAGAATTATAGCCACAATCACTAGATTGGTCAAGATAAAAGTGACACGAGATCTTTACCTAAGTAGAGTGACCTTGGTATTTTCTTCAGGGAGCTGTGAATAGGCTTTTGCTGAATACAACGTATTTGTTCATAGCAAATAAATATTGATCTCTGTAGGATTTGTATTATTACTAACCTATCAAACATGCCATATATCTTGTCAAATTATTCGAATTTCCTTTTTTTTCATGAGCACAGGACATTAAAGAAAGAGAATGTGATATTTTTAGCAGACAGCAGTTTGATTTACATTTGAAACAGAACCATTTCTGAACTACAGTGCAGAGTTAACACTTAAAGACCATCAAAGTTAGTTTGTGGCTTCAAATACACACATTTAAAAGTATTTAGTTGAAGCCAAATATATGAATTTTGGCAGACGTTTGGATGTCTAGCTACTTGAACTGGACACACTTATCAACAATAATTTTAACTGATAAGAACAACCCATGTTAATGTTTGTTACCAAGTTCTGGCAAGGATCAAGCAGGAGTTTTGTGTTCACTTTTTAAAATTCTGAGAAACCGTGCTTAGCACCCCTTAAACATTTGCCTATGTCAAAGTTATTTCTAGGAAAGCGCCTTTTAACACAGTTACAAACGCAATACTTGAAAACAATATTAGAGGTGGACTGAAAGGATGAAAGCCATGCAGTGTCTTTGGATAAGATTTCCAAGTAACGTCAGAAATACTTCTTAATAACTAAGAATTCGTTCTGGTGTTTTATATAGCATCACTATCACCCGGAATCCATTTTCTGAGCACCTGGTATCCAAGGTTTCCTTTTACCATCATTATGTATCAATCTGGGAGATTGAGAGCTAAAAGGCTGATTCAACCCAACCGGTGTATCGAACCAAGGATTCTCAACATTCTATTTCCAAGGCTAGCATGTTGAACTTGGGCAGTCCTCCAGGCTAATGGGTTATTTCATGAACAGAGTATCACTTAGTAACACAAACACACATTTTCTACAATCGATGCTGTCTAGCCTGAGAAGTCCTGACTTCATTGTCAAGTCCTTGTTCTTTAATTCAAATACATTCTTGGCATGCCCTATGCAGAAGGGATCATACCTTTACCAAACTGATTCCCTGGTGTACTAGGAATTGCATAAGTATGGATCTTAAGATTCCTTTGCTCCTGCTGGAAATCTTCATGAAATCAGGCATTTAGCTCAAATTGCAGAACTACATTTTAGAAACCTGAATATATCCACAGGGAAGTTCAGGAAGGCACATGGACCTCCATGGCTAAGATGATGTGATGTGGCATGATTAAGTCTTCATGCAGCCTATTTGTGAGCATGCATGGCTGAACTAAAAACTGTCTAAAACTACTTTGCAAAAGCAGCCTATTCTGAGCAGTAACTTGCTGATTGGAGAGACATTTCCTTCATCACAAATGCTAATATTCTCGGGCACATTGACCACGTTTGGCACAATGTTGGGCTTATGTTCACCAGGCCAAAGACAGCAGATGAACCTGTTATACCATGCATGGCATATTCATGCAGATTGAGGGCTGTATTCCGTGGCTCTGTTTTAATTTATTATATTTATTTGAGGTTTTGTAAAGTACCACTTTCAAAAAAGATATTTCAGAAGGGGGTGTGGGACTAAATGTAATGCAAACCTGCATGTTTGGAGAAGTCTGACACATTAAAAAATCACTAATAGAAATGGTACGCTCCCTCCTCTGAGACGTGTTTTATGTTTTTTGTATTTAGTTAACAGAAGTGTCAGCATCTTTAAGCCAGTTTCTTGTGAGAATTCTGAGAATAGAAGTCCTTCAGAAGGAAGTGTGCAATATGGGGGGGGGGCGGGCATTCTGAATTTTAAAGGTTTTTAGCACCCTCCTGAATTTCGAAGGTTTGGGTTCCAGTTTAGTTCCTGGGCAGGCCATTACAGAGCGCCAGGCCTTTTATGAACAATCTTTTAATTCTGATGCTCTCACTCAGGAATTTGATGGGATGAGTATATCAGTCGAATTTGAATGCATAGCTGTAGTATAGGATGTCTCTCTTGAAGAGGTTGGTGATGTTAGTGGACCTAAGTTCCATATGGCTTTCCTGGTGGTAACTTCTATGCAGTATCTTGGATAATGGAACTTCTGCAGGGCTTTAGTGATGTTGACATACTTTTTAGACCAATGGTCATCCATGTTCCTGTTTGGAAATACTGTGGTTTGGTGATCTCATTTGTAGGTAGGCATGACATGAATGCTGTTGTGATAACCCGGTATTGATAGTATCCGAATTTGGATTATCAAAAATGTATGATGTATGTCCGGGCCTAGAAGAGTCTGTCTCACCAAGTCAAGTTGGAAGATACATATACTTGCTTTTTTAAGGCTGCTTTACATACATACAGTAATGAAAGAGAGCTGTTGGCCAAAGACCGGGCCTATGTTCCAGACTTTAGTCCCTGGGTAGCAGAGGGGGCAAGACATGAACGAGGACCTAGGAATGATTGGGCTTTTCTATGTAGTGGGATTTCAGATGTTAGTGTGTTGAGGTAGAGGCTACTGCCCGTCATATATTGTTTAGTGGCTGATAGCCAGGATGCGATTCTCAAAAAGTAGGTGGCATTGTTTCAAAGGTGGATTCTCAACTTGGTTTAATTCACTTAGATATTGAATGGCAGATTAGCTTAGTTGATAAAAGGGCAGATGTAAACATGGAACAAACAAGGGGATAAGAGAAGTCCCATGGGTACCCCACATGCACATGTTTTTGTTTTTGAGATGAAAATATCAAAATACACTTGTGCTGTGTGTTCGGTCAGGAAGGAGATAATCCACTTCAGTACTTTGTCATAAATGTCCATTGATGAATATAGGAATGAAAGGAACTGTCTGCATTCAACACTATTGAATGCTGTGAGAAGGTCAAGGGGGAGTATTGCTGTGGGCTCTTTCCCAGACAGTATGTTCAGGATACCTTCTCTTGTGTATTGAAATTTGGATTTTGTTCTTCACCAGGATTGCTTCTAATGAAACTATTGGTTCGATTCACTAAAGGCTTGTTATTGTTTGCAGGCCAGTGTATACAATTAATTTTGCTTCAACCAGGAGGGGAGGTACTGGTCCGTATGCGACTGTCATCTTTGGATCTTTGTCTCCCCTTGGTTTCTTCAGTAGAGGTGCTATTATTACTTCTTTGAGAGAAGCCTGTGAGTATGCCAGTGGTAAGGATGAATTGTTCAGCACTGTAATCAAGGCAGATATAGAGGAGAACACGGGGCGACTTGATCTTTGGAAGTTTGCATGTAACTGATTACTTTCATACAGCCTCATCATGAGTTTGGTGGTATCTCAGCTGTAAATCCGCTAAGATATCTCCAAATGGAATTACTGTTACCGCTACTTGGTTTGGCGGAATTAACACCAGATTACACATGATGATAGGCAATGCTAGTCCCCATTATTTGGAGTCCAGAGGACTCCATGGAGATTTTGCCAGAATTACTGCTGGAGTTAATAATGCAGGTTTTGCAGGTTTCTTGGCAGAAAGGGCACGGATATAACTCCAGCTCTTAGCTGGTGGTGAATCATCCTCCTCTCTGCCAAATTCATAGTTGGTTGGTGTGGTAATGTGGTGGTAATGGAGTTACTGCTGCATTACTGCCAATTTTTACCACACTGCGCAACTTGTAAAGGAGCTATGTCTATCTAAGCAACCAGACTAAACTCAGCAAAGGAATAACCCACCATTGGCTACAAGGATAAGGTCGCATAGCCCTGGGAGATGAAAGGACAGGCGACTTGATGTCTTCCACTCTAAATGGATAGAATTCAGAAAACCTGTTTATAAGGTGTTGTGTATGTTCTTCAACAGATGATTCTTGAGAGAGTTTGGTACATTAATTATAAATTTGAACGAGTTCCCTAGTTTCCGTGGGAGTAAAGATGACACGTTGGTGGAATTAAGGGATCTTTTTCTTTTGTAAAGATTGTTTAAGTCTTATGTGTTGCAAGCAATTTCATTTTGTGTTCAGTCTCTTCTGTTTTTTTCCATGTCTGTTTAAGTCTGTGGCCTTCTCTTTTTTGGTTAGATTAGATTGATGTTAGTCAAGCCATTCGTTCTTTGTCTTGATGGTTGTTTTTTTGATACAGCAATTCAGTCCAAGGCTGTTGAAATAGCATTGTGAGGAAACGTCAGTAGTACTTCAGTTGCTTCAAGATTAGCGATGTGTTTCAGCTTCACATTAGGCCCTTTGATCATTATAGGCCATCTGCTGTGGAACACTGATGCCCAAACCATGAGGCACAAGAATGCCCACATTGCTTTCCAGAAATTGAGGCATATTTTCCCAGCAAATCGTTTTCAATATGCTTGAATTCATTTCTACTGCCTAATAATTTTCAAGACTTACTTTATTTTGTATGTCCTATTCTTTATTCTTCATGGCACTATATCTAATTGTATTTGTTGTGCCATCATGTCTCCAGTATCATATTTCAACCACTCATGTTAAGACATTGATCTGTGCTCTTTATAATATATAATTTATAATATATAATTTACCCATTGTGATATTCTACTAATTAACAATTGTTCTCATTGGAAGAACTAATCTTTCACATATAAGGCATACAAAAGTCAGAGGTCACTTACACAAACATTCATTACCTCATATGTGTAGACACACTTCTCTGCACTCTCACCAAAGAGTAAACCGTGGCCCGGGTCTCATCATTATCATATTGATAACAACAAGAACGACTCACCCCATTAATACAAGGATATATGTATTATTTGTGTAAACACGACAGAACGCAAAAGTAGCTTGTGATGTGAACTATTTGATTTATTTTCATGCACTATATCTGTTACATGCATTACGAGTCATATTCTTTATGCTCTTGATTGATCTATACTCATTTACCGTCAAACTGCTTTCAAACACTGAATTATAATTTTCGTTTTAGTTATTGTCAGTGCTTACATTCTTTAAACTAAACTACTGGAATTAGGAGCCTTTTTTGACTAAACTGTTTGTTAAACAAAGGGGACTACACTACCCACCAAGCGACTCCTCGCATGCACTTTTTGTAGCGTCATCTTTGTGAGACTCAGTGCTCAAAGCCTGTGTGAGCCTGTTAGGACATGGGCATGTTACTCTACCTCACTCTTCCCTGAAGCTCCCAGATACATTGATCTCTTTTTTGGTGCTGAGCTCTACTTTTCACCATTACCTGTTTATACATGTTTGCTTTCAATTACTCAAAAGCCTACACAATGAATCGAATATTCACTGTTAATGGTGGTGATGGTTGAGTCTCGCGCGTTACCACTTTTCAAATTGCTCAAATGGATGTGGACAATATTTTAAATAATTCTAAGTAATAAGTGGACAACCCACTTGCCAGTAAATCCGATAACAATCAGTTGAAAAATGTCCAAGCATCTAGGGCCTGTCAAACACTTTAGTACGATTACTTTGAGGGTCTCTGTACAACTAACTCTATGCCTCGCACAACTGGCTAAGTTTCTAAAATCACTTTACAACAACCCCCTTCCGAACCTAAAGGAACTTGGATCCTACATACGAATAGAAACCAACATTCATCTCATGATGAATACTCAACAAAGCTCAGTACTTTACTAGGTAATCCAGAAATAAAAACAGAACATAAACTAAAAAATCACTTTATTTCAAAGACACCTGCCCACACTATGACATCATTAAACATTGCTAATAGACCAACAAAAACAGCAATGTCAAATCTCACTACTTGGAAGAGCTAGGAATGAGATGCGGACAGAGAGGACTCATGGTTTTGGCCATAAACTATTATTGAAACAAAATGGGATTGCAATTCTAAGGGTCTGTCCAATGTCAAGATGTCCAAAGCAAAATACCCTGTGTCCAAAATACTACTCTGGCCCTCACACTGTACAAACTAACTCTAAAGTGAAAAGGGAAATGTCTTTGGCATTGAAATGTGTACAAATGTTCAAAAAGTAAAGGTGTAACTCCGACACAAAAGGTCCAAATGGATAAAGTTCACAGTTTCAGATGATGGCTCCCTTTGAGTGGATTTCTCTTCACTGCAGGTTAAACGTTTAAGGATTTGAGTTTTCCTTCGGCTTGTTTCTTTTGGTCAGCAAAATTACTGGTATCCAAAACAACTTGGCTGTTAGTCTTATTTTTGGTAGGATATCTGGTGTATGCTCCTGACAGGCTTCTTCTCCTTTTTAATATAATTTCTTCACAGTCTTTGTTGAAGATGTATCCTTATCAGGACTCCCTTGTGTGATTTACTTTACACACTGTTCAACTTGACTCTGCGTGAAATACTCTCCTTCCAGAGCTTTCTCATATACTTCATTTGATAGTCTTGCAAACTTGAGTCTGCCTGGCATACTCTCCTGCCAGGGCTTTCTCAGGTGTTTCACTTAGCACACTTGCACCTTGAATCTGTCTGCTATAATCTCCTGCCAGGGCTTTATCATGTGCTTCATGTAAGACACTTGCAACGTGAATCTGCCTGGTATACTCTGCTGCCAAGACTTTCTCATATGTTTCACTGGGCATAATTGCAAACTTAACAATATTGTGTATTCATTCTGTTATGTCTCTTTATGAAATATCGAGTCTCCCATTTTTCTCATATGCTTCATTTATTCTTATTCGTCTTCGGTACGGTGGCGGAAGTGCCCCGGTTTCCCAGCTTCTAGCCTCTATCGATCTTCATTACTCTGCTCAGCTTCCTCATCACAGTACATTTTACTTGTATTTTACATTCAGGGGAAGGGAAGTCAGTTCTTGGTGACTTAAATACAGACTCCCTGATTCATGTTTTATTTGCACAGAAAACAACAGGATTTTGTGCACCATTCGGCCCGCAAATACCCATTTCTTAAACAGGGATTTGCGGGCAGAATGGCACACAAATCCTGTTTTTTTTTGGCCCAAACAATCCATGAATTAGGGTTAGAGAGTGGGAAGGTATTATTAGTAGCTTTCATGGGTGGGTGAAGGGACAATATGCCATTAAGGCATTGGGAATGTAGGGATATCCCTAAATGAAAAAGGGCAATACCATGTCTCGTCCGATGGTGTCATGTCACTCCCTTCAGGTTTGCCTACCCCCATGTGATCCTACCCCATATAGCCACCTGAGGGTCAGGATCAGGTAGCAGCTGCCATCCCCTGGCACACATGGGAAGAGGTCACCCCTGGGAAAGGAGTGATGACAGCATCAGATTCATCACACCACATTTTAATTGCGCAATTTTAAATGTTAAATATTTCTCATGACAGGCGGTTGAGCTTTCTGATTTAATCTATGACTACCCACCTGATCTATTTGCCCTCGCCCAAAGTTCAAGCACTATCTGGGACTGTAATTCCCACAGCTATTGCTGAAAGGATTTCTCTTTTGAATACAAATAGAGATGTTGGCAGAGTTGGGGGAGTTGTCACAATATACAAATCATCTCTGAATGTCCAGATAGCATCAAGTCTGCTCAATCAAGGCTGTGAGGTCCTGAGCATCAAAGTTATTCTAACAAAATCGTTTTTTACGCTCCTGATCATCTATCATCCCGCAGCAATACATCTAGATTTTCAAAATTCCTTGACGCTTTACTTCCAATTATGTGACCCATCGGACAACATGTTTACGCTCAGGGAGATATCCCAGAGATGTGGAAACAATAAACAATTGTTCCAATTTAAAAGAAATTGAGCCTGAAAAACTTTAGGCCTATCGCATTACTGGACTCACCGAGTAAGATCTTTGGAACCTTACTGTTCATGGACCTCAAAGGAGAGATAAGTGAACTTCATCTCTTATCTGACTCTCAAATAGGTTTCTGAGCAGGAAATCCACTTAAAACATTTACTTTGGCTCATATGAGAGCAGCTGTCTATTGTCTAAAAAAAGTCTATTGGTACAGTATATATGGCCTCAATCGACATGACTAGTGCATTTGACACCGTTAGTCGTGGTCGATTGTGGGCAAAGCTACAACAAGAAGGGGTCTCAGTTACCCTGGCAAAAATGCTGGCCCTGTTACACACACATACCTTGGTGAGAGTGAAGCTTGACAGGGGGGGCCACAACGGATCTTGTTCAGGCACATGTGGGGTTGAGACAGGGATGCGTCTTGGCTCCCACCTTATATAATTTGTACATGGCAGATGTAGCAAAGATCTGGGAGGGGGAGGCAAGAATCCAGTCTGACTGGGATCGGCAACACTTGACTGGATAGCTTTTGTTGATGACGTGGTACTGTTTGATACCACCCCCTGGGATTACAATGGAAACTATCACTGTTCCATGTATATGCAGTCGAGAACAATCTTAAGGTGAATGGATCCAAATCTATAGTGTGTATATTCTCAACAAGGAGAAAAGCAAAAATAATGCAATGGCAAGTGGGAGATGAGCCACTGGAGTGAGTATCCACCCTGACCTACTTGACCTGCCTGGACATCAACCTAAATGATTTAGGAAAACAGTTAAACATAATCCAAGGTAGACTCTGGAAAGAAACCTTGAAACTGGAAAAATCTGTACCTAATGCTGTGATACAGCACGAGTTTGGGTTATTCTCACTTGCCACTAGGGTAACATGGAGGAAACTGACGAGCTACAAAAAATTGCTAAATCCTCCTCTGGATTCCCTGTTTGAAAAATGGGACGAAGTACAAACACGTAATTTGGGAACTTCAAATAGCACACTGAAGTCTGAGATGAGCAAATTATTAAATGAAATTGGCTTATCATGAGAGAAGTTGACAATTAATCAAGACAAAGTAAAGAGAAAACAGTTTCAACATGATGGGGGAAAACATCAGAAGAATTAGTAAAGTAAAGCTTGTATAGGGAATATTCAAAAGTGGTGTACAAAAGGGAACAGGTTTCGAAATATCTGCTCATCTTCCCCAAGAAAGAGACTACTATATCTCCGTATTTGATTAAACCAACTGCCAACCTTTGAGAGAGTGGGAAACTAGAAAGGGTGAACATAAAATAGAAGCTGTAGGCTATGCGGCACTGCTGAGCTCAAAGAAACCACAAAACATCTGGTCATGGGTTGTGATGCCTTAAGGGAAGAAAGGTTAAGATACCTAGATGCATCGCACGGGTTCGAGGCCCTGTGGGTTAGACTGATGGGTGGACAAGCACAGAGTCTCATATTAGCACTGTGTGATTTCCTATACAAAATCTTGGATTAGATGGGAAAGGCAGCATTGGAAAAAGAAGAAACCCCTAAATTGGCTTAGTTTGTAATGGTTTGCCTGCTCTCTTCTGGTTTTTTTTTATTTTCCTCTCTTAGAATCTATATTTTTAAGCATGCAACAAATGTAATAGAACATTTATATTTTTTAACAACCTATATCTTTTTAAGTATTTTGTCTGTTTGTTTGTTTGAACAATTGTGAAAGAATATCTTCAATGTGTATATATTTTGTTATGTGAACAGTTAGGATTCAAAACACAAATTTAAAAAATATACTACTAACTATAGGTGACTTCAATCTAGGAGTTAAAGGGGAAGTGCGCTCAAAAATGTTATTGTCCCGATCGTTCGAGCATGTATTTTTAAGCATACTGTAATCAATCTTAAATATGTTTCCTATGCATTTTACCTTAGTTTTCTTCACTTTTACACATGCAAAAATAACAGGTTGGGTGCGGCCATCTTGTGCTAATCTTATCCGTTGCGGCATCACACTAACTTTAAGGTTGCTCGAAGCAAGAATACGGATCGCCTGCCGCTGAAGCTAACATCACTATTCCAAATTATATGCTCCACCTATTTTCATAACATTAGTGCCCAGCATACCCAAATGCACCCAGTCATCACCCATGCATAATCTCAGTTAACGCAGAATCAGGGAGATAAACACACACATCCTCTCACAGCGCATCCCAAATCGGACAGGAAAACACATTTTTAAAGAAAACATCTTAGTCTGCAATTTAACAAGTGCTTTTATTTATCAAAGAACGCTCCCACAACTATATTAAGTCCATGAAAAGAACTGTATGTTTTTGCCATAGAAGTTATAGCTAGCAAACATCGCATGCTTCAAATCTTCTTCATAACTTCCTCATGATACACTGATTGTGATCAACGATCGATTAATCCCAGTCCTCCAATTGTTGTGTGTCCTTATGTTACACTAGTGAACATTTCTAATGATGCACTTGGTGTTCCTTTCGTGGTAAGATATGGATTCTATGCACTTTCAATTGCAACGCTTTCGCATCAGCATCTTGCTACATCAGAAACGATGACAGGTTGCTCCTTGTCGCTGGTACCGCCAAAGGGCAGACCGGTCTCAGTCTGTGGTCCCATATCACAGTAATGCAATAAGCTCCATTTAGGCTTATCTGCCATTGTTGATTGAAGAATCCATCAGATGGTAGCTACAAACTAAGGCATACGCAGAACGGTACAATGTATCTGTGTAGATAACAGAATAAAAATATATTTTAGCAGCCGTTCTTTAATCGAATATAACCATTTACCGTATAATTCTGCACCGGATGAAACCTAATCATAAACACAAACCACATATAATGAACACATACATGACAACATGGGGGAGTATTTGAGACCACGATGTGCATGAAAGGTTAGTGCTGTGAAGTAGGTATAGCTCCCAATTGGATGGACAACCACATGGATATAGAGAACAGACAGATAGCATTATAATGGAACTGGGAAGATTGTTGTTCGAAAAACAAACCCCGTTCCCTCAGAAAATGTTCAGCCTCTGGCACTTGCACACCTACTTTATGGTGCACAATAATGCAACATTGACAGCACACCTGGATATTCCACGGGACAAAGCGGTTTAGTTATCACTAGCCTGCATACAGGTTGTGGTTGCAGGTCATCGATGAATAATCATCACAATATGCTCCAGCTAACAACCCATTACAAGGCCAGTAAGCAATACTGCCCAAAAAAATCAAACTTCTATTCACTCCTCTTTAAACTATACACAAATGACAATTATTACTAGACTTGTTAATGCTGTGGCCTCTCAAAAGGCAACAACATTCATTTTGGAGTATAAACGTTCTCGAACAGCAGACACCTTTGCTGATATTTTTTTTATTTGATGCAATTAATCCTTGTTATCCCTGCAAGCTATCTCTTGGATTCTCTCCCTAGAGGGTTGTATTAATTCTGTTGTGAGCGTAACAGGGGACAGCCTTCAATTGCACACTGCCTACTATAATTCATGCATGTCCGTTCAGACTATCTATCGCACCTGAGGCAGCCCTCTCTACCTTCATGCGAGACAGGTGATATTGCGTGCCCATACCAAGTAAGTAGCATTCATGCTCCGACTAGGCCTTGTGCCAATCGACTGTGCGAGTGCATTGGGTAAGCAAGGAGGAGCATTAGACAATTTTTCGGAGTCATTCCCTAACTTTCTAGTGCAGCCCTGAGAAGTGGGTAGCCTTGTGCTCAACATTGCAGTAGTGCGTGAAAGCACACAATCGTGCTGGTAAATCAAAAAGCGGTTCTTCGTGGGAAGGTCATAGCAAGTCAGGAAGGGGCCTGAGGCGATGAAGAATTGGTTCCCACTATTCAAGTAGAATGTGCCCTTGGTGGTAGATCAGTTTTCAAAAGGTGAGAACTGCTGGGGAGCACAGGCTAACCCAGCCGACATCGAATACCTTTGTGGGATATCCGTGCATCAAAGCTATCGGTTGTGTCAGTCCGAAACCGTCAAGTGATGCAAGGTCTTGATCCATGTAGCCAAATGTAGCCATGGGATAGATTTTTTGTCTGAGAGGACATGTTTTTACCACTTTCAATTGCCCTTTCATCACACTTATTGTCACCGGGACACATCGCCCCTCATACATATATAGAACAGACACCTTATTGTAACAACTTATTGTGTCTGCTACAGGGAGGCTATTAGGACAGTTATTTTATCTTCCTACTCAAGCTCTTTGCTCCTCCACCCACAACTCCCTCAGGGTCAGTCACTTCTCCAAACAACAAGTTGGTGGTTGATCTTTCTTTGGTTGGGGCCTGTCTCTGGAACAGCCTCCCTGCCTGTATCATATAATTTCAGTAATACCATGGATAGTAGACTTGACCCGTTGTACTGTGATGTTCAGCAAGAAATCACATAGTGTAATGAACTTGACAATACACTTTTCTGATCTGGTGATAATCATATACAAGGCACGATATAAACCTATAACTTTTAATCTGGATAACAGTCATTCTAGGGGAGTTGAAACTTGGGGTGTAATATTCAATTACAGTTGCTTTTCAGTTTACAGACTAGGGAAGAAATTACTCAAACTTAGTATAGGATAACACAGTTACACTCAAGGTAAGTAAAACTAATACTATAAGCAACTGAAAGGAAGGTGTAAACTAAGACTCTTTTTGTGTCTGTCAAAAACAAACCATGCAATGCAAACCCCAGGTAATACTTTATGAATGACCCAAAGTTATGTCGGCAAAGCCGAAATTGAGTTGGAATTGCATTTGGAAGCAATTTACAAAGAATTCTGGGTCGACACTTTTTTGTGTACTTTGTTCGTACAATATCATCGTTAAAGTTCAGGCTGCAGAGGCAGCATTGATTGGCCCTCACATCGTCCAAGGCAGCCTGTGCTCTACTTTCAATTTTGTCCACTGGAAAACTGCAATTTATAATCCATCTTCTTATTAAATCAATATCCTTCAGTAATTTATGCAGGACTGTGCCCGGACTTTTGGCATGGCTCACAAAAGAGCAACTGTAAACGATACATGAAGGCATTCTTGAAAAGTCTGTAAGATCTGTATATATACATAATTAAAAAAAAAATACTTTATGCATGTGATTGAAGGAATTATAACACAGCTTTGTCTGCAATATTTATTTTACTTAAAGAAAGAAAACCTGTGTAACCTAGTCAAATGAACACGGTGATAACTTTCCTACAGAATTGATTGATATACGGCAAATCGTAACGTGTTACTCGTCCGGTGAATGAACTTTCAAGCATCAAAAGAAAAAATGCTTGCAAACATGGACCACAAAAGATTGCATTCTATTACAATGCACAGTGATGCAATGTGCTATTTACAGAGATCAAAATACTTGAAACATTAGACAATGGTGAAGTCTTTGAGATAAATGAACATTACAATACTGGGTACATTAGGTGGAAATAGATAGAAACTTTGAGATCAGCAATCAATGAATACAGAGAAGTAAATAGGTGACCTATCCTTACCTGGACGAACAAATGAGCTGATTCAGCAAGCAGGGGAGCAAGTAGCCGTGGTACAGGTATCTGGGGAACAGGTAGCACGATGACGAGATACCTTGTACATCTCAGAGATGTTCTCCTGTTAAATGTCCAGGTGTTTATAAAGGCTTAGAAAAGTGGGTGTGTATGTGAATGTGTGACCTGTTTGTTGACATCCACTCAGCCTCAATGGCAACGTTTCACATATTCCATACCCACCCACAATGCCCCCTTGTAAGAGCGCACAGGAATCAGCTTGCTAGTACAGCCTATAGGGCATTAGCGTCAGAGTTGAAACACTAACGCAAAATTCTTGTGTTGGTCTTTTTTTGTTAATGAAAGTGGCCTACATGTTTGGTCCATGTATGCCAGTTCGATGAGTTACTTCAATAACCGGCCAGTGGTATTGAACACTGTTGATGAATATATATTATTTTAAATGCACAATTTGCATCACCTTTTCATCAAAATACTTACCTTTTGGTTAATATTAAAATGGTGCCTGAAAAGGAATGAATAGCAAATTTTAACTGTGTGCCACATTTTCATTGGTGCCAGAAACAATCCTATGGCCCAGTACGACCCTGTTCATAGGTGCAAACTGCGATTGATACTGGAGGGGGTGGATGGGCATGAGGCAAGTGCAAAAGGGCTGGAACACTGCTGAAGGGAGACAGACCTATGTGGATTGCAGGGGTGGGGTCTATAAGAGGGGAGTAAGGAGGATCCCTTTGCATTGTACATGGTGTTTGGCACCTTGGCCATTCCCACTCACCCAGTACCGGAGTTGGGTATCATGTAGGGGTGATGGATTGTTGCCGGCGAGGTGAGCGCAAAAGGGCACCAACCATTCTTTCATGTTCCTCATAAACAAGTCAGCGTGTTCGTAATTCACTCAAAAATGGAAACAACTATTTGTATATGCTCATTTGTATTTCCTTTAGTTTGGTGATGTTGATGGCACAAACAAACTACAAATTGTATACTTCAGGTTGCAGCAGAGCGTGTGAAAATCCCCTGTACTCTCCGCTGACACAGGGGAATTTGGTGCGAATGGCTCCAACGACACAGACGGGTATTACTCGTCGAACGCGGAATCCAAGCCTCCCATAAAGTCACCATGCAAACGAATGGTAGGCGACCAGCCTATACCACCTGTGGAAGAGAAACATACATACTGTAATTGAATGAACCTGATATGTGTATCACCCTTACTTGAAAATGCATCCTAAATTCTATGGCACAGTTGCCCTTACAAAAGTTACTTCATGGAAAAATGAACTTGGGCTTTGAAGTCTTGACACAAGTGAACACCCATTCAATCCATAACGGTTTGGGCCACAGAGAAATATTGTTTCTTAGTTGAAAGTGAAAGGGATGTATGCAATGAACACTCTGATTTCCAAAAAGCGAGAGAAATATATTCAATTTGCAGACTAAAATCATTCCTCGGTGATCTATCAAAGTTACAGCAATGTAGGAGACAAACATGAAATATTAGTCGTCTCAGTGGTCAAAATGACATTACATCTAGAGTACACTTACTCGTTACTTGGATTGCGAGGGCAAACTGTTGCGCAAAGTTCTTGCATAAGCACCATCATAATCCTCAACATGGACCTTGTGAGGCAGGCAGCCCTGAAGTCATGTAGCTCAGTAATACATAGCGGTGGTGTGTCCTCTTTGGCTATGTATGCCAAGCATCCAGAGTTTTCTTGGCAGCAGCAGTTTTCCAACTCGGTTGGCATGACCTTGCAACGATTCCAGGTACACCAGTTGGAAACGTCTTCCATGTGACTAGCCTCAGGCTCATGATCCGGTGATTCATCTTCCCAAATATCTTTCGATTCCCCATCGTTTCCGCATCTTCCTCTTTCAATTACTTCCTCTTTGGAATACTCAGGCTCGTACTGGTAGGGCTGTATTGTTGCCATTATACGACAAATGTTTAAATAAAACGCAAATAACGATTTAAAACAATAGTTATGCTAGTGTAAGTATATGTTCGCAGGGGCTTTGTACTATGACGATAGCTGAACAGAGCAGAAACGAGTCACAGGCGATTCCAAACACAATACAGTGAAACGTTTGAAAAAGCAACTCCGATGCGTCTGATGAGAAGGCCTCTGTTTATTCTTGTTGAGGAAAGAGGTGTCCTGCCATTTCCATGGAGACACTTGAATAATAGCTTGTGCATAGAGAATGTTGACACAAGATGTGCATAGGCATTGTGAAAAGGTCTGTACGTATCTAATGATATCAGCTTCAGTGACGGGCTATCTGTATTCTTGCCACGAGAGCCCTTGAAGTTAGTGCGATGCCTCAATGGATAACATTAGCACAAGATAGCCACACCCAACCCGTTATTTCTTAATGTGTAGAAGTGAGGAAAACTAAGGTAAGCTGCATAGGAAAAAAATTTAAGATCGATTACAGTATGCCTAAAAATACATGCCCGAACGATCGGGACAGTAACATTTTTTGAGTGCATTTCCCCTTTAAGGACCTTTTGGACACAGCTGCATCACAGATAGGGCTCATGTTATCAGCCTGAGAGTTTGAACAAACTATTTCAAATCTGATTTACTTAAAAAAGCTGGATACTAAATTGGGTCCTCAATGTGAACATTAAAATTGCTAATGCCATATTGTGTCAAAAACAATGGTTGGATGATGTCCTTATCTGCTTTTATGTCCTTTCATCCAACCCCGCTATTAGAAAATATACTGAAGTAATCTTTTGCATCCATCCAGGCCTCCCTAACCAAGGATGATGTATTTATCCCTTTGCACCAAGATCTTGAAACAATTAACCAGACTGCATTGTTAGATGAACTAGTCAATGCTCGTTGCCCCAAAGCTAATGCAATTATAAACTATATGGCACCTCGACAAACAAATGTTATCAAATAAGGATCCAGACAGAACAGGTTGCACGATAATCACCTAAGAGAGATTAAAACCAGTATCAGGAGGATCCTGAAACAAGCGCCAAGTTCACACTCAAAAAGGTGTGCATGAAAAACAACTGCTAATGCTAAGTGGGACTTCTTTGAAAATAGAGAACAACTTAACTTTCCAAATGCATAAATAACACCTGTACCCGCCTCACATGAGTGGTCACACTTCTCTTGCGCTAGTAGATCAAGCTACAACAGAAAATGTTAGAAGTCTGATAGGATAGCAGATAAACTGGTAAATGGATCTTCAGATCTTAACGATATCACCATATCACTACAAATGAATCCATAGTAAACACTGATATCCCTCAATGGAACATAGTCAAATCTATAAATCCAACTACCTTGTCCCTCTGCTATGATTAAACAGGGTGTCACAGCACTACCTCATATCATCACTGACTTTTTCAACATATCTGAAGGATACATCCCTGTCAATTTAAAAAGGACTTGGATTACCCCCTTCTCAACAAAAGAACACTTGACCCCTACGACACAGGAAATTGACGCCCTATCTCAGAATCTATTTCTTTTAAAAACCTGGACAAGGTAGCCACTAAGGAACTCGGGAAACACCTAAGCAAAAACAATTTTTAGCTGATTACTAATTGGGTTTATGTCTTTGGAGGAGCACAGAGACAGCTCTCAATGAAGTGAAAGACTGGCTTCTTAACATTTCAGGCCATGGTGCCACAGCTCTAAGTATTGTTGGCTGCTTTTGATACCTTGGATCACAAGCTGATCAGGCTGAAACAAGTTGCCAAAAACTCTGACACCACCTTGAAAAGTCGATGTATATGAATAGGATGTACTAAATGTCAAATGTGGGGTACCACAAGGGGACCGTTTATCCCCACTGTTCCTTAATGTTGACCTAAAACCTCTTCACAAATGGCTAATTTCTCAAAATATCGTCTTCCAAAACTGTGCTCGTCACACGCAGCTGATCTTCCACCTATATACAGATACATTACAAAATAACATATTCATAGAAAACCTTTTTTTTAGCAATATTGAATACTGGTTGGAAACCAACTGGCTGAGTCTGAACACCTCAAAAACAAAGTGCCTAATCACATCATTACGTTCATTACATCTGAACCACTGGGAAGAAATCCCTCTTGATAAAGTCAACATCAAAGTGCGGACATCAGTGTGCAACCTAGGAGACGATTTTGACTTACATCTCCTTATGACTCAACATGCCAATAAAAGAATGAGCTTGTCAAATTACCATTTAATGATACGTAGACAAATCAGGCCTATCATCTCGGCAGATCAACAACTCAAGCAGTTTTTAGCTTGAGGATCAACTATGGGAATGCACGTCTGTTGGGAGCACCCCAATATGTATTAGACTATGTGCAGATAGTTCAAAACATGAATGTCAGAATTGTAACCAGTACATCATACAGAGCACATAGTTCAGCTGTCCTTAGGAAATCGCACAGCTTCCTGTTGTGGCAATAATAAAGTTCAAGGGACCCGTTCTTGTGTTCAAGGCCCTCCATGGGATGGGCGCTGAGTATTGCAACTCACATTTCATTTCTATTGGCCTGCCTAAACACTTAGACCTGACAGTTCTCCGTTCTTAAGTAGAGTGTGTCTCCATCGATCAAAGGCGATGGGACGTTCTGTCCAAGTTCAAGCAGTTAGGCTTAGGAACTCTCTTCCGCTAGACCTTCCATCCAGCCAGCAACACCTCGGTTTTAGATGCAAACGTAAAACCTATTTGTCTCATTGAAATCTTACACCAGTATTAGCACTTAGATGCCTTTCCCTGCGTAGGTGCTTTACAAATACACACGGATAGATAGATTCTGAGTGCTTGTCCACCTCCAATGTCAGGTATTATCAGTGCCATTGGATATACATGTTTTGACCATGTGCATTATGTGTGGGCATTAGAGTCAGCTGTGGGATGTTCAGATTTGTGGCATGATGTGGTGTCTGGCTTATTTCGTGCCCATCGCTGTGAGCAATAAAACCACGCTTGATATGGTGAAGCAAAATTGAAATCACAGTAGACTTGTGTACAGCACTATTAAATGTACTCTTGGGAAAAGACTAATGACCGCAAGGCTTGTAAGGAGCCTCATGGATTATTTAGAAGCAGTAAACTCCAAGGGCCTCATTACGACCTCGGCGGTAGCCATGCCGCTATTGGCGGCATTGCTGCCGCCGAAATCGTGTCCAGGTCCTCAGAATGAGGAATTACCGGGCCATTCCGAGTTCAGAAGGCCGGGTAATTCCTCCCTCCAAGGACCCGGACCCGGTCCTTCCCCATTCCCATTTCAGCCCCGATAGGGCTGAATGAGAATGGGAGAGGGAGCAAACAACAGGCCATTATGAGTTGGCCCGTTGTTTGCTCCCTCTTCTCGCGGGACCCGGTAAGCACGCCTGGTTTGACCTTTTACGGTGCCATTTACCCCGTACCGCCAGGGTCGTAATGAGGCCCCAAGTATTTTAGTCCACATACACACGTGAAATAGGGTTACATTGGGAAGGCTACACAACTCGGGAGTCAAGGCAAGCAAACAAATGAACAAAGTATGCCTGCAATTTTTTTATTTTAAAATGAATAGTGTCCCCACCATTGGCATGATGAGCAGCATAGTTCAGTGTTACATGTTTGTTAGACATCCTCTGATGAATAGTTATGTTTAAACCTTTCAAATATATTCCATTTTCTTGAGAAATGCTACCCATGAAACATCATTAACTCATAATTATGATACTTCATCTCTAGCCTCCAAAAATGTGATCCTAAATCACAGACACATGAAGCATTGAGATTTACAACACTTCATTAGTAAGGCAGTTAAAACTTTATCACAGGATGTCCATTTAAGCTGAACAACCCGAAATGAGCTGAAAGAAATCAATTCAATTAGTGGCTTCGACTCAAATGTAAATTAAAAATGTCAGCAATGTATCGCAGACATGTATTCATTTCGAATCTTATTTAATGTTTCATGAGTTGCCGTCATCTGAGGTACGGTGTCAAAGGTATACAAGTACAATATATTGTTATATGCAGTGAATTCTCACTTAATTGGTGTTCAGTTTATTTCATCATTGAGCATTGTATTTACCTTAAATGGAATATAACATCAGTTGAATACATTTAACCTTGCTTATGTTTATATAACAACAGCTGTAATAAACATATTGTGGTTACCAAAGCCGTATAAGGAGGCACGCGCTTTGGGTAACCACAGTAATCAAACATGTAGTCATTTCCTTTTAACTGCTTTTATAAACATGTTATGATCACAAGTATCGATTCAAATATGCATTTTCTGCTGCCATTCTGGTCACAAATCATAACACACCTTGTGAAATGTCCTCGGAAACATGGCATAGCTGTAAGGTTGCACAGCACTGTCTGCATATGGATCACAATCCCCTCTGTCAAGGCTATGCAATGACAGGAGGGCCTTTTCATTATGTAAATAAATACTTAGCCGAATTCTTACCTGTTGTCCTGGGAGTCCATCACTTCAATTGCTCACCTGCATATATTTCGCTGGCAGAACATTCCATTCCTAATGTCGCTCTTTGCTGCTAACACCTATCCGAGCCATTGCTGGGGGGCGAGGGAGGGGGGGGGGGCGAGGGGGCTATAGTCCCAGGTCTTTTGGTTGTAGCCTCTGATAAAAGCTCAGAGGCTAGAACCAAAAGGTTAGCTAGCCTCAAGTCCAGACAGTCCCGACAAGCGTAGCCCCGGATCTTTGCCAAACCTAGCAACACCCCTGACACCAATTATGTAACAAGTGCATGTTTTTTGTTTATTTTGTTTTAATTAAAGATTTGTGTTTAATCCATGATGCTCTGATTACTTACCGGTAATCTTCATTATTCCTAGTCCTACTCTTCCTCGTCACAGTACTTACTTCATGAGGCCCCTGCCTCTGACACAGGACCTTCTTCCATTTTTTTAAATTCCTATAACTCTTCCCCCACATCCACGTCACTCAGTTTCATATTACCAAGCCAGAGCATGGGACCTTCCCCGCAGGGAGGGTGAGGAGGATCGTCAGTACTGTGACGAGGAAGAGTAGGACTAGGAGTAATGAAGATTGCTGGTAAGTAATCAGAGCATTACCTCCACGTCCACTCTTCCTCGTCCCAGTACTTACTTCATGAGGTATACCAAAGCAGCAACGGGGAAAAGGTCCCAATGAGACACAGAGCTAAAAACAGTGCAGCAAACACACCCACAATAACTCTTAATTCACATAAAACACCAGGGGACATAACCGAAGACGGGCTCAAGGAACCGAAAAAACGCAAGACGCCACGTGCCCCGTAACTTCGGCAACAGGCGAGTTGAGACACACTACCTTCTGAGAACCCAGCCCAGACCAGCCAGCAAGCGCCCCCCCCTGCACAACATCCAGAGTACGCTCTCCCCAGACGTCCGGACAAGCAGTGCAGGGTCTTGAGACCCATAAGCAGTTGATACATCCTAGAAGGCATAGGGACCAGGAACACCCGCAAGTAGAAAACTTGACCCTGAACAGGGAGAGGAACGGGCAAGACGGTAACCCACAACAATCGTTTGGATAGAACGGATCTCATGGCCAACTACTTGGACCGTGAGCTGGGTACCAAAGTCCTAACCATGCAAACCTGGACAGGAGGAGACAGGAACTGCAACTGATACCCCCCTCCGGAAGGAGCCCATTACCCAGGAAGCCGAACCCCACTGGTCCCATACACCTCAGAGAAGATAGAGACGAGGAGCCAGGGAAAACCGCCAGACACTGCACTTGCACCAGAGGAAAATCACAGGACGTTGAAGCATGCCTGCACCACAATATAACAGCATGCTTGTCAGCCCACAAAAAGATCTGACTTATCAAAAGGAAGATACAGGACAGCCCAGAAGTCCAGCAGACCAGGGCCCCCCAGCCGCAGAGGAGCCACCAGGCTGGCGTCAAAAGGGCAGAGTACTGTCACAAAGCAGGGCACAGCAATCCATCCTGGATAGCAGATATCAAAGGCAACCCCCCACCTGGGGTATTCCTACACTGGAAAAACCCACTGAAGTGACATCCCCCTCCACCGGCACCAGGGGCTCTGAGAACCCCTCTAAGCACAGAGATGTGCCACCATGTGCCATATCACTTCCCACAAGTCTGAGAGGAGGCGTGAAAGCAACACGTCGACACCGGAGGACCTAGGCCCTAAAAGAAGAGACACTGGGAACCCTCTGAATGGCCATTACTTCCATGATGCATTTTCTATAATTCCATGCCGGACAAGGGAAAAGAAAATCATCTCCTTTGACCTTCCCTCGTGCAGTTCAGAGGAAGAGGACAGGACAAGGAGTCTGCGTCCATAGCTAGCACAGACCCAAACACACCACTAACTCGCCACATTACTGAGAGGTGGCTTGAGCCCTGTATCCAGTAGCTGGTTGCCCCAAGCTCTAAATCGTTCCAATGCGTCGGTCTAGGAAGGATGAAATGCCGAGTCAGCACCGCAGAGACTCGAACCCGAAGTATAGACTTATGCCAGGCCGGTACCCTTCAGGCTGCTTGCAGACGCGTCCAAATCTACGCCGTTTTCACAGGCTGCACGCAAAGAATGCAGCCAACATCCGGTGCATCCTGGGCTGCGTGTGTCTGAGGAGCGGGTAGTATGTGACATGCCTGTGACAGAACAGAGCCCCCGCACTTTCAAAGACTCTCTGCCACTGTCACCCCACGACAAGAAGCAGAGAGGCCTCACAACAAAAGGGAAGACTTTGCCCATACTGCCAAGTGCTTGCCATCATTTCCAACAAAGATGTGTACACAAAGCACGAGGAAACGGCATGTTGAAGTAGTCAAGATGGCCATACCAGCAGGAGAGGGGAAAAATATCAAGCACAGTACTCCCCTCTCCTTACCTTCCCCCAGAGAATGCAGCTAACATCCGGTGCATCCTGTGCTGTGTGTGTCTGAGGGGCGGGTGGCATGTGACATGCCTGCGACCAAACAGAGCCCCAGCACTTTCAAAGACTCTCTGCCACTGTCACCCCACGACAAGAAGCAGAGAGGCCACACAACAAAAGGGAAGGCTAGCCCATACTGCCAAGTGCTTGCCATCATTTCAATAAAGATGTGTACACAGAGCACGAGGAAAAGGCCTGTCGAATCAAGATGGCCAAAACAGGAGGAGAGGGGAAAAACATCAAGCCCAGTCCTCCCCTCTTCTTAGCTTCCCCCGGGCCATGCAGGACCCGGGACACAATGCTCACGCTGCGGTCCGGAGCCCAGCAAAGAACCGAGCGAGGCAATCCCGCTCAACTGTGGCCCCAAGCCCCGCAGGTGGCCCAGGAGCAGCGCCGCACCTGAGGGAGCCGAGGGCCCCGCCTTACAGCCCCCCCAGGGGGCCAGCAATCGGTGCTCCCCAGTGCCCCGCACCAGGAAGAAAAAGACCAACCTGCCGGAGGCAGGAAAAATTAAACTGAGTGACGTGGATGTGGGGGAGGAGTTATAGGAATTTAAAGAAATAGAAGAAGGTCCTGTGTCGGAGGCAGGGGCCTCATGAAGTAAGTACTGGGACGAGGAAGAGTGGACGTGGAGGTAATGGTTTGTCACATATTTTTGGAATTTTGAGTCCAGTCCAGCACCCCCGAAATCATAGCTAAACCATCATGCAAAAAGAACTTCATCCTACGGGGGCATGCCAATCAGCTCACAAACGACCACGGCTTGAGTGTCGTTTTTCTTTCATTCGCCAGTAGCATTTGTGCTAATATCAGCAACCCAAATGACTACAACAGTACTGGCAGTAAGACGGCTGATCCGAAATGGGCATGCAGTATTTTAGAAACTGCAAATGCACCATTAAAAGAAATATAGCAATCAACGTCCTCACCTAATTTTAGGATTGAATAAGCTAGTGCATGGTCGCGTACCACCCTGTAACCGTACATCGCTACGCATCGCAGAGATGTTCGTTTTTGTGATGCCCGCATCTTCAATAACTAGACGTCCCCGGGCAGATTTGCACTCCTCAATTTAAAGGGATTTGGGCCCGATTCACAACACGTTTTCCAATGGGTGTTTTCTATAATAAAACGCGTCCGTGAATTAGGCCCTTTATCTGGTATTTCACCTCACAATTGTGCAGGATTTTCTGCATGCAGTGTTGCAACACATATCATTTGCTGGCATTACTCCCTAGCACATAATCAGCACAGCAGATACGTGCATTTTGTGAATAGCACCTGTAATGGCAATCTCAAAATGCAGTCCAAAAGCGCAGTGATTAAAAAAGACAGACACCTCTTCAAACTACTCCATTACATATACACAATAACCCTCCGCACAAGGCCAGGCATGGAAAACAATGATTCATTCTAGAAGGAAAAAAAAAAAAAGAAAAAAAAACACTGTACAGGGCTACAAGCTCCAAACCTCCATTGCAAAACCGCAGCACACGCACACACGCAATCAGAAACCACATTGAATGGCAATGGCCCTCATTACAACACCGGCGGTAACCAATGGCGCTATTAGCACCATGGTTGCTGCCGGTATTGTAACGAGTCCGCCATGGTGCAATGGGGAATTACCACCCCATTCCATGGTTGGCGGGGCGGTAATTCCCCATGCACCATTGGCCCTTCCCCATTCCCATTTTTGCCCCATATGGCTCAATGGGAATGGGGAAGGCGGTAATTACGGTACCGCAAATTGCGGTACCATAATTACCTTCAAGGTCCCTTTGCGGGTTCCTACTTTAACGGCTGGTCCAGATCAGCCGTTAAGGTCGGGAGCCGCAAAGGGACCTCGTAATTAGGCACTAAGGAGTTAACGGCGCCGCCACCTTTTACGGCGCCGTTAACCCCTTAGCTCCAGGGTCGTAATGAGGCCCAATATAATGTAACGTAGTTATGGGACAGTAGCCTACCACAACAACACAACACTACAACCGCACTGTAAAATACCCTTTTGGCAGGCAGGCCACACATACTAGGGGCATTCATAGAAGCCAAAATATGGCGAGAAGTACAAAATTCTCATGATTGAAAATAGCCCTCGCCATAACTGACATGGCCACAAACCCAGAGAACGAAGAAAGAGGGAGATGATCTCTGCTGCATGGGGCACATTATTTATGAGGGGGAAAGGTTGCTTACTTAGGGCTGGAAATGATCGGACACAAACCTTTTCCCTAATTTACACACCGTTTTGTGCAGTGCAAAGTGACTTTGTACTGATCACGTGCACTTTGTGCGGAGCAAAAACTCTGAATGGTATCAGAGAATACACTTTGCGGAGGCCCCTCGGCCCTGGCGCACATTGAGCACCATGGGTTTATTGCCACATTAGCGCAAAGGCAGGTCCAACTCATGGGCGAGAAAGGGGCGGAATATCCATGAAGCCTCATTAGTTAGTGAAAAAGGTGAGTGACATGGGCGTGGGCAGGTAGGCACCGGGCAAACATCCAAACACACTCACCAAAGTTCAAAACAGACCTATTTCCAAAAGATGCAATGCTCTCGCGAAAACGCCCTGAAAATTACAGCCTATCCGAAGCAGGAGCAAAGTATTTCTGTATTTATTTATTAATATACTAATAGCCATGCAGCTTTGTATATACAAGATGACATAAAAGGCAATACATATACAAACATAAAAACATTTAACACACATCAAAGACATGTTGATTACAATACATTGGGCTGCAAGGAACCATCAAAGTTGATAAAATCTCAAGTAGAGTTAGAATAACCATAAAGAAATATGATCAATCTAAAATAAACCATTTAATAATATGTCTAACATCTCTTCACATTTACAATAAAATGTTACCATAAAATATATAAAATTAAGGTCATTACCCTCCATGAGTTTGGGCCAAATCAGGAACATATTGTTGCAGTCAACTTGGTTGTTGTAAGATTTGATAAAACTTGCCCTTGTAGGCGCAACACATTTTGCAATTATGTGTTCCAGTGATTCCAATACAATGTCACCACACAGCTTGCACATGTGTTCAGATCGTGATATCCCGACTTTACTACCTTTTATTTCTAAAACATCATAAACGTTTAATTTGAGTAAGAGATACTGGCCTCATTACGAGTGTGCTGATATGGAAACAATGATCCCAGTAAGCCTACCAGCACTGTTGTTTCCGCAGCGGCATACTACGGATATGCGGGCGGGTGGTGTCCCGCCAGCCAGGTTCAGACCTGGCAGGCAGAATGGCACCCACCCGCAGAGTTTCACGGAAGCACCAGCACCGTTATTAACGGTGCTGATGCTTCCGTGTTCCCCATTCCCATTGAGTCCTATAGGAATCAATGGGAATGGGGAATTACAACATTACCGGCTCCTGACTTCCCTGCTGCGAGACTCAGAAAAGCCTGGTGGCACGGGAAGTCATATTTTACAGTCCGACGGCAACCTGCCGGTTTTACTGGCACAGCTACCGCCGGACCCATAATGATGCCCATCTGATAATACCACTACTCGGGTGTGCAGCTATGTATTTGAGCTTGCTTATGTCATCACTTCTGTGCTGGATTAACATGCCACTGTTAGTATTAGTAGATAACTGCACAATATGATTTTCATGGCTGTAGATGGTTAAACGCTGCTTTAGCCAGCATGTTATCACTTGAATAGGGTTAGACACACAGATGTACTCACAGCCTGTGTACCACTTATTGTAGGGTGACAATATTTTATCCAGGGTCTCCATTGTATTACAATTGTCAAGACCTACAAAAAGCCTGTATGTATTTCACCATAATCCTACCATTGTTTAACACACGCTGCTGTACAAATGAAATCAGACTGTATCCCAATTAAGTCAAATTCAAGGTATAGGAATTCTGTGGACAATGCTTGTGGCATTCTGAACAATTTGCGCAAAATGTTCACCTCAAATTCGATTAGTTCATCTTTAAACGTATGGCCCCAAATTTCAATACCATAACACAAAACCGGCCTTATTCTCGAGGTATACAACAGCAAGATGGTATAAGCTGAGTAACCCCCATTCTTCCCGATAAAATCACTTATGGTATTTGCAGTTAGCATGCATTTGCGTTTCGTTTCATTCCAGTGCATTTTCTCTAGTCCATTTTCCAATTTAGAGTGTCTTCAACATGAAGACCTAAATCTTTGTAAAATTTGACACATTCAAATATGGCACCGTCCAATGACCATGCGTTTCTGGTTTTCTATTTTTGTTTACCTGAAAACGCCCTGATCGTAATTTTTCGATGTTTACTTTTAAGCCATTATTTTGTGCAAACTCGCCAAGTGCATCAATCAAAGAGTGCAAACCCTTGGGAGTGTGGTCCAGCAATAGAAGGTCATCGGCAGGCAGATGCGAGCCAACTGATTTGTTGTGCACCTACTTTACTTCACGCCTGTAAGAGTGGGTATAGATGCAGACAATTTACTGATGCCATCGAGACGGGCCCTGACACTAGTGTCCATATGCGGCAACATAAGCATTTTTAGTAGCCCTGGAGGAAAATTCCCGTCAGCCAACCTTCCCCACAGTCTGTTCCGAATCACAGTATCGCATGCAGCTCTGAAATCTAGGAGCGCACAATATACAGCAGTCTCTCTTCTCAGCCTTGCATATTCAGCAGAAGAAACCAAAATAAGCAGATTATGCAATGTTGATGTTTTAATTCTGAAACTCGTTTGCTCCAGACTCAGAATATCATTATCTTTCATCCAAGTGTTTTATTCAGCAAGTAATACTTTAGCAAACATTTTAGCTGGAATGTCCAACATTGCTAACATACGATAGTTACCAGGCACGTTCCGGGGAACTTTCTTATAGATAGGCAATATATGACTCTCATGCCAGGTCGTGGGGAGTATGCCAGATATTCCAATATCAACGAAAAGTAGATGTAGGGCATGAGCCCACATACCCGGGGACAATTTGAGCAAGCCATTACATATGCCGTCCAGGCCAGCTGCACAAGACTTATTTAAGTGCTCTATAATTATGATAATGTCAAGAATTGTTGCTTTACATGCCCATGTAGCATGTGGGATAATCATCACCTCATCTTTAGGGAAAGTGGCTCCCATGGTAGATTTAATGTGAGCAGGCCAGGCAGGCTCGGAAACGCAATTAATTAGCACATCACATTTAGTGGGCCCCCTCATGACTTTCCAAATTTCGGTGTTGTTACTAGAGGTAGCAAGAAGGGCAATGGGTTGCCATCTCTCCATTTCACATCTGGATTTGTGTTCTTTCAACCATCTTCCATAAATAATGTTATCAAGTTTAATGCATTTGTTGATCTCATCAGAACTGTAGATACCAGGTATGGAATATATAAGAACAGAAATATCGGCACGTAATTGTTTTTTGGCTGCAGTGAACCTAGAGTCATAATTCAATCACTTATTGTACACTTTTGTATACACTCATGCAGACTTTTGTTGTGTTAGTTAGATCTTTTACAATGATAATCAGTGACGAAAATGTGTCTGTTATATTAATGAAGGAAGCATAATGGGATCGGTAAATTGCTGTATAAATCGGGTAAAAGTCTGCCGGAAGCATTTTTGCCTTTGAGCAAATAGTATGGGTTCCAATGAATGCGGTTGCCACCATTATTTATAAAAATATCAGCATTTAGATCATAGAGACTAGGCCGAGGAGACACATCCAAAGGCTTAAGGAGAACACATAAAGGCAGGTGATCACTTTCATTGCGGGATAGGATCGCCATGTTCCCCACCAGTGACAAGTCCTGTCAGTTAACAACAACGTAGCCAAGGGTGGAGGCACTCTTATTGCTGACAGGCATGTCTGCCTTCTGTGCATCACCAACACAGAAGCCATTCAGGCGAGCAAAACCACAAGCTTTCAAGACAGTCACCTATGCCTTGCCTTACCTATTGGTAGCATTCAGCCTTATAGGATCAGAGTCAAATGTCAAATTAAGCTTGATATCAGAGACATCGATATCAGCATTAAAGTCGCCCATGATCCATATAAGAAGATTCTTCTTATTTACATCAAGAATGTGTTTCAATGTTAGCACATTTCTGTCTGTAGCACCAGGATTAGGGGGATCATAAACCTTAATTAAAATCATGGTTGTCAGTGTGTATGAGATTTTTAGGGCCTGGACCATAGATGAGGACCCAAAAATCTTAGATAAAGACTATGGCTGCCTGACCAAAATCGTGGCTAGTCTCTGCACGGTAGTACGGCCGTCAAGGTGAGTTCTCTCGGTTAGCCACATTTCCTGAAGAACAATGACTGATCCATATATGACCATAGGCCGTCTTCACCAAAGAGGTGAGAGAATCCATGTGTGTTTCAGGAACACACAATCTTAGTGTCATCGGGACAACGCAGAGAAATGGGATTTAAAGATGGATGGCAGCCATTGCCAATATCCATCACCAGGATCCAACTGAACACAATCAGTTGAACCAACACGAATATCACAAGTTTTAGGAGGAAACACCAACAACATGGTTAGGAGGGGTACAACTTAGTTGCTGAACACACAAGGTACCAGTTCTCGATGCCAAGGTTTCAGTGATATTTATAGGTGGAATACTCGTCTTGTTTTTATGGATAAAGGATCTAGATATACTAGGCCCAAGTTGAGTCATAGTCACAATTTTACAAATGTACCCAAGTCTATAAAGTTCAACCTCATATTTGAGAATATAGTCCAACGTTGCTTGAGACTTAAACTTTATGTTAGACATGCTTGTGGGAATATGTTCAACCTGATTTACAATTTTAATGTCATCCAACAAGATGACACTTAGCACAGTGACAGAGTGCAAAATTCTAAGCACAGCAGATATATTGAGGGGGGAGATATTCCTTGGGAGACACGAACTATAGTTGTCAGGCTTTCAAATGGACACCCGAGATGGCAGCTGAGCTACTAGATTCAGCATTAGTATGTTGAAGTGAGGCAGTTACCCAGATGTCAATTCGTTTTGCTTGTCCAAGTAGTCCAGATGGATTAGTTGAGCTTGGAGCCTGTACGGAACGTACAACCTGAGAATCCCCACTCACGCTTATTTCAGTTGAGATAATTCAGTTGAGATAAGCGGAGGGGTATTACAGATGCCAGATGGCAAGGAAACAGCTCCCAACTGTAGTTCCAGCTAAGACCCAAGCTTTTATCACTGGTAGGACGGAGATGACACTATCAGGAGGCATAATTGCATTAGGAGTCACAGGGGGTCATTCCGAGTTGGGCGGCAAGGGTTTACGGGCACCGGTAAGGATGCCGGTGCCGGTAAACTCTTACCGCCCTATTCCGAGGTCCCTTAGCGGGTCCCAACATGGACGGCTGGTCTGACCACCCGTTCTCTGCGGGTCCCGTGAAGGGACCTTGGAGCTAATAAAAGGCCCGTTATTAGCGCCTTCCCCATTCCCATTGAGGCCTATGGGGGCTCAAATGGGAATAGGGAATGGTTTACTGAATGGGGATTTAACGGGTCCGCATAGGTCGGAATGTCACGGTAAGTCCCCATTCAGTCAGACCAGACCCGGATCTGGGTTTGGAGGCAGCCATGGCGCTAATAGCACCATGGCTACCTCCAAACTCGTAATGACCCCCACAGTGTCAGAAAATTGACTGCTTTTCCAGGCACACTATTCTCAGGTGCAATACATGTATTCTTACATATTGTAGGTCTCTTGGCATACATGAAAGCCTGAAATGTGGCTTTGTTTTTCTGTTTAATAGTTCCACCTTTAGTAGGTATATCTACATTGTCAATATCAGCAGGAGGAATAGTACTAACATCGACATTCACAGTAGCGATAGATGTTAACTCATTAGATAAAGTATTTGCGCTTAAATCATGTTCAAATACGTTGGTATTTGAACCGTGATCCCTCACGTTTTTTCGGCCATGATTAATGCTCTTACGGAGAAGGAGAGACTGGATGTCAAGTTTATTCTCCAATCTCTCACATTTCTGTACCAAAATGGTCAGCAGACATTCGAAGGCCATGAGCATATTGTTCGAGGTCATACTTATATCGTTCATCTCTGGGTCAGCCAAAACAGGAGTAGGTATATATACAAATCCTTCCTTCAGGCTATCTATAGGATTCTGTGTCAGTTCCTCATAGTTTATATAGCGACCGGGTAAGTTGTCATTGGTAGATATATGGGTGGATCTGGCATAAAAAATGGTTTGGGATTGATAGTCAGGGACAGGGAGTAGATGTAGTGTCCATTAAGTCGCCCATATATTCTACCTCAGGGTCATCCGTATAAATATCTTAATCAATACTGATATAAAAGGGACTAGCAGGCCCATCATTGGTGGACCTGTAGATCATAGCAGTGATAGTTTCTTTTGCTGCTGTCACCACTTGTGGTGCGATTTCCAGGACAGTTTCCTTTACATTTAAATCAGAATTAGGGGGGCAGGTAGGGAGTAGGTGTGTTTCAGGTTCGTTGGGGAGGTTAGCTGTGTCTGGCATCAGAACAGAAGTTTTCAAGGATCGCGGCACCAACTCATCAGCAGGCAGAGACTTACCAGACACAGAAATCACACTGTTTATCAACTTAGATCCCAAACAACCCAACGATAAATTCAGATCAGCAACAATATCATGCACAGCATTTTCTTCATCAATCTTACTAAGTACATTCATTTTCGGAAAATAAGATGTCATTTATCTTGCCTTAGATACCGTGGCTGATCTGGTTATTATTTTTGGAGGGCATATCCGGTGACAGCGCTGCAGGGGTATCAAAGTTCCAAGATTGGCATCAGTAAGACCACTGTTGGCCAAGTCACACGCGTCAGTTAGACAGTCTGCTTGCTCCTCAGTCACAGACATGAATGAGGGTGGAGACTACAAGGTAGACCCACAAACATCAGGAGGCACTAAAGAAAGATACAATCACACTGCGCGGCTGACTGATTTCAAGCAAGTCTATACATGATACTGGCGAAAGCTGCACCCGCTGTAGTAATTCCTAGATCTCTACCATGAGGCGGAATAAAAGGCGAGCACACACTGTGGGATGTATTGACCCACTTTTGGCTGTGCTATGCTGCATCACTCTGTTATGGTGGTGCCAGAAACAGTAAAATGGCTGCAAAACCCTTGTGCATGCCAAAACCCCTGAAAATCACGCTTTTCAATGCACAAAAAGATGGCTGCCCTATCTGCCACACATGTTTTCACTGGTGGAACAGAGCTCTCACTACTGAAATGTGTCACTGGGCTCCACAACAATTGAAAGTGGACTGCAGAAGGAAAAAGCAGTGCTTTGCTAAATGAAACTGCAAATATTGCTTTAAATCACATTTTCTATGCTGCTGAAACTTCAGAATGCCAGTACAGAACACCTTCCAAATATTCAAAATTCTCGCTGAGTGCTACAATTCACTTAGTTTAAGGAATCACTGTGAATTTACAAGGTCCCAAAAGGCTAAGAGCATAAAGAGATCTCCACAGCAAAAGTGGCCTGCCTGTGCATTTGTAAAAACTCTCTGTGCAGCAGAGGGCGACCTGTGATGACAGCTGTCAGGGGCCTTCCTGATTAAACTTTAACATGTTATAAACTGAAAGTCAAATGTTTGCAATATAAGAGGCCTGTTACTGATAGTAACCCATATTGTAGTTGTTTTTGATCCCATAGGTTTAAAATCTTGAATGAGAATTCTATCTGTTATTTGATGCAACAAGTTTGTTTTGTGCTAAAGTAAAGCCAAAAGAATTTAACAATTAAATTAAACCTGGCTGAGCTGCAAGAATTGGAAAAGCAGGTTTCTCCCAGAAGGAGGGCCTTCCTCTCAGCTGAAACTCACGGGGAGGTGCTAATTGCTGGTTAGACCAGGGCTAACCAATGGACATCCTCCAACCCAGGATATTGAAGGTGTGAAGGGTCGTAAAACTGCTGCAGCCCAGGAAACTCCTGGCTGACAGAAGAAAATTCCAAAGGAGGGGGCGACCACATGCTTCAAGGAGTGAGAAATACTGACCATTTGGTGTTAACAGGATATGTAATGGACATTTTTAGAAAGTGTATAACTTATTATTAGAAGGGGTGCAAAATCTGAAAATGGCAGATTAATTAACCTACCCTTGAAAACTTAGTACAATCGTTTAGCTTATTCTGAACTGGAATTGCAATACATGTGGGTTTATGGGGACTGTATTTAAGCTAGAATTGTGAAACTTTATACCCACATTCCCATGGTAAACGTGCATATTTGTGGAAATTTACAGAAATATTGGAACCTGTTCTCATTACAAAATTGACAAAATTCTGCAGAAAGACAAAACAAAGTCGCAGAGCTGGGGGATTTCGAGGAGCAGATACTCCATAAAATATGCAATATGTGTATGTGATTTTTATAGAGGTTGCACATGTGTAAATATGTATTTTGCCAAAATTAGACTTTGTGTTCCAGTGGCATGGGGTGGATTCTCAGCATCATAAAATGATACCATAAAGATGACACTCTGTTTCTCTCCTCCTATCAAAGCAGAGAATAGACTCTGACCCAATCACTTTTCACAGCAGCAAGCTTAGCTAAGACATCCCATACACCCCCTTTGTGATGTCATTTTATATAATATATAGGGACAGCTGACAACACATAGGGACTTCTGCAACTTTTCTATTGCCTGACTGCTGGCAGAGTGCTCTGCTGCTGAAATCTACATCTTCCTTGTTCCAGATTCCAGAAACTTGGCAAAGCAAAGGCCTATGCATAGCTGAACCATTCTCAGCTAGGCCTCAAATTCTAGAAAAGAATCCCAAGAGCCTAGGGAAGCATCATAATACAGACGGGCATGCTGTTAATGCTTGCCTGCTGAATTGAAATATCCTAAGAACCAAGAAGGGCAGATCCCGTGCAGTCCTGTGCCGTGCTGTGACCAGAGAGCCTTGCTGACCCTGTCCAGTCCGATATGCCCAGCTGTCAGTTCCTGATAGATCCGATTCAATGGTCCAGAATCCTGACGGTCCAAATTCTTAAATCCATTTGTGTTGTGAGTATTAACAGGAAGCTGGAAACTGTTGATTACCATGCATTATCTTGTCCCCTCCTAACCTCTGACTTATCCTTACTTCCATAATCAGTAAGCTTGTATAACTCCGTAGTGAAATCTTATTCTGTCTATCTGTAACAGCATACTTTTCCAAGTCATTTTGTCAACTTTGATATATTAATTTCATTCAAGTGACCAGCCTAGCGCTCCAAGGTGGACATCGAGGAACCAGGATTGAGTCGTGAATCACTCCTGACTCTTACGTTGTGCCGTCCTGGTGGCTTAGCTTGGATGCTCTAGTCCATCGCAAAAATGACCTTTACTAAAACCTCTATAACTCCCTCAGTTTTTGTGATAGAAATGAAATTTCAACTCCTACTTGTACCTAACATCAAAACAGTGTGATTCTCCCGTTATCCCGAATATCTCACACAGAAAAGTTTGCCGCAAATTCCCATTTTGAGAAATGTTTACACGTGTGAAATAGCTTCCATTTGTTTACGACCTGGACTTTAAGATTTCAAATGTTTTCTTTGGACTAAATCATTGCTGGTGATTGTGTGCATCTGTTCAAAGCGGCTCCCGTAGGAATTTATAATAATTTAAGCATTTTTCCCCACACATTTAGAGTTCTTGCTCAGCCACTTTAAAAGTCATCTGACAGTTGAAAATCCCACTTCATTTTTTTCTTTCTGTGTAAGGGGGAAAGGTGGATGTGAGACACTGTTTGATCTGTACTATTTCTGAATACCTGCTATCGCCTCACATTTATTCAGATTTGCTTATTGGTGGGTGGAGGTGTGTTGCAGAGGGAATTTCTAAACATAGTGCTATCTGATCTGAAACAAACACAAAAGTATTATTTTCTGTGCTGCATTTGTTTTGCTCATTACTAGTGTATCAAAGATATTATTCAGTGTTCTGTCACTGCATTGGTGATTGTTGTTTACCTATTGAAATATATATATTGTGATTTTGATCTTAAATAAATAATACCTTTTACAAACCATCCTGATTCCTGGTCCAACGTGACCCAGGGTATTTTTAAGTAAAGGGTGTGATACGAGTGGTACATCTTTCAAATCATTGAATCTATATATCAAAGAAGTTTTTCCATTGTGCTGCACACTAGGCCAAGAGCACAGTGTATCACCTGATTGAAATCCTTAACAACACAGAGAGCGTACAGTAACACTCTCAGAGCAAGGTGAAACACGAAATGTCCATGAGACAACACACAAACCTCTTACTCATGCAATATTATTCAGCCGTACGGTGCAGCTCAGAGCAGTATATGTATGGATGTACCTGAAAGGGTGGGCTGCTGCTGCTAGGAGCAACCCAGCGAACAGCTAACAGCACTTGCCAGGCACTTCTCAAATGCGCACTGACCCATATGTAGGAGTTCCGGGGTCAAGGGGGTGGGGTTACACACTACCACAAGGTATTGGACGGACCTGCAATACCTAAACAAAGGGAAACCGGGTAAGTACACCTCGAGATCAGTAGCTGTTGGGCAAAACCAGAAAGTCCATGAGTCTAGAAAGTCGCCAGAAATGAACCTTGTCAGTTGTTGAATCCAAGAACTTGGTAACAGGGTCCACAGCAGACACAGTTAACAGCACTTGCCAGGCACTTACCAAATGTGCATGCGCAAATGCGCTCACTGGGACCCTATATAGGAGTTCCGAGTTCCAGCTGACGGGGTTACACACTACCACAAGGTATTGTATGGAACTATAATATCTTGTCAGTTGTTGAATCCAAGAAAGAGGTAACAGGGTCCACAGCAGACACAGCTAACAGCACTTGCCAAATGTATATCCTCATGTCGGAGTTCTGGGGTCAAGAGGGTAGGGCTATACACTACCACAAGATATTGGACAGAACGGCAATATCTATTGAATTATTGTGATTAAGGTAAGCAGGAGAGGATCAATTTCTCTATTAAATCTTCCATCTTGGAGAGAACTTTTAACTCATAAATGAGTGAGTTGTTCTTGAAATTATTCAGGCTTCATATTACTTTCATCAGCTTGAGTCTTAGATAATTATAATGCTCGACTTACCTTTCCTTTCGACCCGCAGAGGAGGAGATGGCATCCACCAAGAGAGCATGTGCTGAAGCCAGCGCAAGGATTTCAGCTACATTAGAGGAGCAACATATTAAACAAAAGAGCTGCGCAAGCATAAAGAAACCCAGAGAGAATGTTAAGCCCCCCATTGATCACATTTAAGCTTACACAAAATGCAAGGAGGAGGAGGTGGCCAAATGTCTTCAACACCTGCACCACTATTTTTGGCATGTCAGATGAGGAGATCTATGGCACATACCAATTTCCCCCACATTATTTGAAAGTCTTATCCGCCCTTCACATGTTGCCCACTGGTTCCTTCCAGTGGAACACAGCCATTGTAAGTGGCATATCACAGCTTACACAATCCTGGTGTCTGCATCAGATCTTGCAGTGTTTCAATGCCTGGACAAGCCCTGCACTATACAGGCAAGGTAAAGAGTGACCCAGGAAATGTATGCCATTTCACAGTTTTCCTAGGACTAGAAAAGAGGAAATTGACATTCCATCAATGTGCAGGTCATCTGCAATGCTAATGGCCACATAATGCACGCGAATGCCAATTTTGGCTGATGCCTTCATGGCAGCTTCATCCTACTGTATTAATCAGGTTCTGGCATCTGGAAACTTTGGCAACATGTGGATCCTTGATGAATATGTCCCACCACACACATCCAATTACACATACAAACAACCACGTGTAATAATATATCCATCTACTACAGGCAGGACCCATGCTAACCAATATGTACAATTTACCTGTTTACAGTATTGTTGATGGGTGTGAGGAGGAATAGTAAAATTGGGTATGCACGGTCCACTGCAAACCCAGATGAAATGTGCTGCATTGCAGCATACATTGCAACTAGGGGAATAGTGGAGCCCACATTTATTGTGCTCAAGTCACTGTTCTGCTCTCTTGACCACTCATGTATGGCTATGCACGCCACCAGTGGTATGTGAAATCATACTGACATGTGTCCAGCATAACATCTCAAAATGTTGTGGCATACCTGTGGGGGTGCAGGAGGGTTTGAACCCAAATCCACATACCCCAAATCCACATACCCCAGAATAAAATTTAAAAAACATACCACATTCATACCCATAGTGGGGCAAAGGGCACAGGGACAGGCCACCCACAAACATGGGGTGAACAGATTTTTGCTTACACCACCGCTTGTGTTGTGGGACCACTACAAACCTGCATCCTTGATGGGTTTCAGTAAAGAAAGAGGGTAATCCCTGTCTGCCCAAACACCATTAGAAGCCCTGTCTTTGGGTAGCAATGAGTGTGTGCACAATCACTGAAAAAAACATACTGTAACCAAATTTCCCTCTATGTGACACAAACATATGCAAACATACACAGAACTCCCATAACACATCCCTCACAACCTCACTACCCAGGAACAACGCATGGACTACATGCAGTGGCAACATCACATAACCCAAATCACCAACAATACTGCCTCCCCCACCATGCAAGAACCTCAGAAACATACATCAGTAGCTGACCCACTGCAAGCAATACATTAAGGACTCGCCCACCTAAACCAAGGACACACAATCTGTAAACAAGGAAAAGAATGCACATGACCACACATCACATTGACAGAAGGCTTTATTCATTAGTGTGAGAGCCCATGACCCACACAGATGTTGCAAAAGGACATCTACACCCATATTATGGAAAATCAGTGCACTCTCGGTGACAGGATGTCATCACCTATGCCTGTAGTTGAAAAATCACAGTCAAGATTGAGGAACTGAACATAACTTTTACTATGAGGGACATAACTGCATAACAAAATGTAATGGCCACAACAAAGGCAGACCATTGCAAATGCACCAATAAGACCTGCCCTGCCAACAAAACACATGACAGCTGCAGACATCTGATACACCAAACCCAACATCAAAGCACCAGTAAGGCAGGGCCAAACAAAAAGCATACATATCACACTTGAATTAATCCAGAAGAGACACATTGTCAGCAGTCAGAGGGACCCACCATCCGGTGGTGCATGCTGGAGTGGGAGACAAACCAAACCATGCAGTACCAAATTCTAATCCTCCATTCCCACAGCAATGTGTGACAGAGAGAAATGTAACAATCCGCTAATGGCAGTCATGTCCTGGTGCATCCTTTCTCTCAATGCCCCCATGACCTGGTACATGTTCTTCCTCAATTCTGCCATGTCCTGGTGCATGACCTCCCTCAATGCTACCTTGTCCTGGTGCATGACCTCCATAAATTCCACCATGTCCTGGTGCATGACCTCCCTCAATGTCACTGTGTCCTGGTGCATGTTTTCCTTCAATGCTACCATGTTCTAGTATGTCCTTCCTCAGTGCACTCATCTCCTGGCAAAGCATCCCAAAGACTGCTAACACTGCATTGCCCATCTCCTAATACTGCCTTGCTCATCGGGGTCATATTCTGCCCATAACTGCCACAGGATTTGTCCCTATATCGCTGCTCACATGCAGCAACTCCTCCTCCCACTCAGATTGGCTGACAGGCCAAGCAGTCCCCACAAGCACCTGGCCAAGCCAGGAGTGATGACATTGGTCTTCCCTGTCGTAATTACCTAGCAGTCGATGGTTGACGTTCTGTAGCAGATAAACTGGGTCTATCCCACACTGCAGACTCAATGATGTTGTCAATTTTGCAGTCCCATATGCAGGCCCTGCTGCTGTGGGCACAGTTGAATCTTGACTCACATGTACCTCACTGGCCCTGGCTTCACTAGCAGATGCCATCTCTTGTGCAATGATCACACCACTGGAGGCCACAGATGCCACAGATGCCTGGGTCCCTCGCTCTGACCCAGCCTATGACATGAACCAGAGGAATCCAGGAGGAATCCTCCTCATTCAGGATTTTGAGCTAGGCCTTTGCATGAGTTTATCACATATGTCATCCACATCAGTTGCCAAAACAACGGAGGTGATGGCTGGCCGGTAAGTAGTTGGGGCTGTGGATGCATGTACTGCCTATCATGTGATACACTCCAAAACATATGGAACAACTGTGCTACATCACCACACAATGAACAGTACACTGGACATCCTTGTTGACATACTCTAGGGGGGGCCTGAATTAAGGCCCATGGAGGCTGTGGCTACCACCATACCCACATACATACTTCTGCCAGTATCAGACTTCAAAGTTGTGCCTTGTGTGCATATGAGTTCTGCCAGCATACTCCCCCTCAGAGTCAGCCATCATGCCTAACTACCAAAACATGCATGATTGGAAGCATGGAACTTACTTCCACTTCACTACCTTCACCTTTAAACATAACATATGTACACTGGTGTCCTTGACAATGCTCCAATGCAGAAGCAATAAGTCTGCCATGAGTCACAAGTGGACATGATCACAATGGATAATGCTAGGCAACCTATGATTGATACTGACAGTCTTGCCATTGCATGATGACTGACCATCCATAATGTCTACCTCTAGATTGTGGCTCAGCATAGGACACCAGATGGCATGTGAACAACTAAGTGTACCCACTACTCTCCTGGTGGCTGCTGGGGGTACTCAGGACCTGGTTCCAACATGAAAATAAGTAAAGTGTAACCCAGGAGAAGGCAACTGTAGAAGGGCCACATGCCCATGCCCTGACCCGGAATTGTCTGCTGTAATATGTGTGATGCATCCAAAAGGCATATTAACAGGTACTCTTCTGCTTTTGTATGAATGACAGAGTCATGTTTAAAATGGCTGCTATATTACACTGTCCCTGGAATAATACCTTTAGCAGGATTGCAACAGCCCCATAACATGGGACAGGACATGTTTACTGACATGGGAAGTGAGGGGAGGGAGAGAAGGACCCTGAATAATGTCCATGTAAAAATGCTCACATTAAATGCACAGCCAACAACAAAGACATCATGCACACATGTCACTCACATGATGTGGCCATGTATGTATCTATGTTTCCAGTGCCCATGAGCTGGTCACTTGTTATGATGCTATTGACCACCTCTTCGATTTCCGTCAGCTCCTCCATCTGGAGACCCTCCACCAGTTACCTGGACTGAACTCACATCCTACTCAACTTCTCCTTTGTTCTCCTAGTCAGATTTCCAAAGCACTTAGACACCTCATTTTCAGTGCAATGTTCCAATCCACATGCATTTCCAGGTACAGGTGCTCGTGTTCTATTAGGGCGAGTGTACTGCCTGCCGAAGTATACACATCCCCCCTGACACCCATCCACAAAGTCTGTGAGGATAACGAGCTCATGATCTGTCGATCTTTTTTTCCTCGGTGGACTCTTCTCCTTAGTTGGCCACTTCTCTGTTGTTGACCCCTACTCTTTAATTGACCTCTTCTCTTTCTTTGGCTGTTTCTCTTTCTGTGGCTGTTCCCGCTCTCTCATGGTACTGTATTTAGTCCTAGCCCTGCATGCGATGTAGCCACGAAGACCTAATCTGCATTTTCCACCTTCCAATTGTATGAGTTCACCTCTGTGATAGAGTGACAGAAATGCAATCTGCTCCGAGTAGGTGCCCCTAGTGATTCAACCATGGAATAGCAATCTGTGCATGCACTACCTTTTCATATAGTTATGTGATTAAATTGTGTATGTTTAGCACAAATAGTGTGCCTTTCTTCAACTTGTCTCCATCTGCTCCATGGTAGTGTGTACTGATGTCATGTGCACCTTGTTTGTCTGCCTGCCCTGCCTGATCTGTTGCCTCTTCGTTCCCTATTTGTCTTCTGTGCATGACAACTCCTGCTGCCTGGTAGTCTGTCATTGATGGCTGGGTATTCAGCTGTCCTGGAGTGACTGTTTGACCACAACAGCCTGTCACCTCCTGCTGGTGCACTGTGTACCATTTCACCATGTACTCACATTGACCACCATATCTGCCTCATATAAACATCAACAACTCCACTGGGTGGAAGGATAGCTCAGGGACAATGAGTTTGTACAGGAAGCAAGACAACGCAGAGCAACACAGGTTTGAATCCCGATCCTGTGCTCAGAAACCACTTGTTGGTATTAAGCACTTTATGAATGAACAATCATAATCATAATTGTCATTTTGCAGCTCCTCTGTTCAGGTATTATCAGCATACACTGACATCCCTACCAGCATCACCTCTGCAATGGCTGCTCCATTATTTAATACCGCCAATGTGGTGAGGCTAAACACTGTCAACATTTTGGCCAACGAAGTTGTAATCCTGGGGGACCAGGTCCTAGCCTTTATGAGTTCCTATTTAGTGATGACAAGCTGCGTGGGGCCTCTACCCATCAAAGGATCTTTGACGACATCACTGTTGCCAACAACACAGAGGGTTTGGCAGTCCATACTATTGACAATGTCAAGAAGCACTGGGACGACATGAGGATCTGGAGCTAGAAGACGTTGAGGGTGGCCATTGAGACAGAAGACAGTGTGGAGGTCCTTTCTCGCGTTAACCGTTGTTTAAGAGCACTACATGTCCAGATCCTGGGGAAGATAAACTCAGTGCTTCATTCCCAGGTCGTTGACCTGCAGGCCTGGATCTAGGTTGAGGGTATGTACACAATAGGGTTGTTCTCCTGCATTATTACAATGTCAGTGATTAGCATTAAGGAAGGGAAAAAAAGGAAACAGTGATGATATAGTTCAATATTAAGCATACATAGAGGATATGGCATACTTTTGTATAATATCGTGTATTATAGTGTAGTATAATATTGTTAGGGCCCACCATAGCCATCAACACCAAAAGCTGCTCACTGCATTAGCAACTAGTTCTTGTTGGGGCCCTAGCATGCTTCCACCCTGGTCAAGCACAGGGCATAACAGGGTGAGGATCCCAATGTTAAAATACACAATTGGAATCACAAGTCCCAGCAGTGCAGCTGCCTTACTGGGGCATGCTTGGACCTCGTAAGCTCACCCATGCCCAAGCTGCACTGCTTTCTAGCCAGGCACTTGCAGCGAACAAACATCTCTGGAGCAGCTCTCCACTCTTCAAAGATGTACGCCACCTACAGCCGGGAACTTTAGTATGGGGTTAGCCTTTAGCTCCACCCCACCAACCTAAACCGACAAGCGCCCTACAGCAATTATGCGCTATCTTACCAACTGATTTGGGAGTCAACCTAATAGTGCTTACAAAATTAGCATTTAGACTTGGGGTCAGGACTCAGGCCCCTGTGCATGGATGCACACGGTTAGTGATCTGATTAAGAATGTTTGCACGTGTTTAGGTCTACATTCTGTGTTAATTTGAGTTTTGTGATTATGTGCTACCTTTTGTGGCACTTGTACTTATTCTCTGAGCAACAAAACACAGAGCAGCATATCTTGAACCTCACTACTTCACAGGCTATTCTTGTTATTTGGCATTAACCATAGACTAGAGATACAACGTGCAAGGCTACTAATGGACATAGTGCCTACTAATGTTGCTGTTTTGATGTTCACGTGTCGATGTTCTTACTTGCATGTTGTGTAGTGTTGGGGAGCATTTCAAGGGCTTGTGAAGCAATTAGACCATAAGGTAGTGCTATCGAAGCTGCTAATCAAAGACACATCAGCGTGGCAACTGGTCACAAGGTGCTAATAGGACATCACAAGGTGCTAATAGGACAACTAACAGCCCATGTACTAAGTGTATGGTGGGATAGCCAGCACCAAGGCTCATATTGGTTGACATTTTGAGGGAGTGTGAGGAGTGCATGGCTGCATGTGATCGGTTTGCAGCATCAAAGAAATCAACATGAATCCACAATAGCCTACTTGATTATTCTCCAACTAGCCAAAACCTCTCCCTAAACCTCTACCTGGTTACCTTAAACTCTGTCATTCTATCCAATTAACAGCACCCTCTTTACCCTTGGGGTCCACTGTGCTGTGTCAAGCAATGCATCTTGCTGTAAGAGTGTACCTGTGGTCCAACTAGTGAAGTGAGGGATTGTGTGACAGGCATTGTTCTCCAGGATGTTAATGGATACAGAGGGCAAACCACAGACACACCTTGGTGATAGAACACAGGGGGCGGTAATAAGCTCTATGAGCCCCCAATTCAGGAAAGCTGTGCAGCATTAATGTGAAGCAGGGACAGTTTAAACACTGTGATGACGGCTAGTTCTCTTGCTATGAATCCAGAAGAAGATGAAAGGACAAGGACCCAGAGTGGAACACAAAGGCAAGAGAAACAAGAGAGAGTGGCCCTCATTACGACCCTTGCGGAAAGCGACTGACCGGAGCGCCACAGCGTAAATAGCGTTTCCGCCATTGTACGAAGGAGCAAAGTGCGGCCCATTCCGACCCATCGGGCACGAGCACCACGCCACGGCGGAAGTGCAAAGTCCGCGATGGCGGAAATGACCCCAAAACGGCCCACACCGCCGCCGTACGGCGCCCTAGGTGCAATACCGCCACCCCTCTTAGCGGTCACCGCAGTGTGCGCCTACCGGAAAGTACGGTGCCCGGAAATATACGGAAACGGAAGTTAAAACATGGGCCCGGAACGGGAAACATCCCAGCGTACACCTATAAAAACACTAAAACCACACAACCACTAAAATCACTACCCTGAAACACACCCCAACCCGTCAACCACCCTAGCGAAACCAAGAAAAATGGGAAAAGTAGCGAAGAAAGCGTGCGACCGCAAGCGGCAGGTCCACTTCTCCCGTGAGGAACTCACCGTGCTAACAGAGACCCTCCAGGAGAATGCTGCCGTCGTCTTCTCCACGCAAATGACCAGGACGGCACTTGCAAACAAGAAGGCCATATGGGCTCTGGTGGCACAGCGGGTAAGTGCGGTGGGGACCGCACCCCGCACCCCACAGCAATGCCGCAAGCGATGGGACGACCTGCGGATACGCGTCCGCAGCATACTCTCTGCCAACCGCAACATTGCCACAGCCACCGGGGGAGGTCCTGAATCACCCATCAAGTTGACCCCCTGGGAAGAAATCTGTGCCTCCACCATCGGAATGGAGAGCATAGAGGGAGTCGGAGGGATGGAGAAAGGAGTGCAGACATCCGAAGATTCAGGTAGGTGGGCCAGATAAAACAATGCCAAATCCACACAGTCCATCCATGTGAAGTACCATGCGTCCACATAGTGCAACAGAAACACATGTCCAGGAGAACGTCCACACACATCGGCCTGAAAGCGCACGTCAAAACCCACAATAAATACATAAATAATTAAAAACCCCTAATACACGCACTACACGTGCAGCAGGCACACCCTAACTGCAGGCTGCCAAACAACTGCACCCTCACTCCACACACAAATCAAAGCACCTCCAAGACCCCGACCCAAATCACCCTCAGGTACCACCCCAATGCATGTGATACAATGCCATTCCAATTCCCACTGACCCATCAATAACCCTCGCCCTCCTTTACTCCACCACAGGGTCCGATCCAAACGACGAGCTACAGGACACCCCTACCAGCACACCTGCAAAGAGGGCCAAGACCAACGGCCAGAGACCCTCCACCTCAGCTGCACGCATCAAGACACGGCAGCAGCACAAATCAGGTGGCAGCACAGAGGAGGGAACATCAACAGGCACCCCAGCAGCCAGCATGCCCACAACACCACCACCACAGGTCCCCCCAATGGATGCCACAGAAGGCACTGCCTCTGGTGGCAGCAGCACCATAGGTGACACCCCATTGATGGCAGCATGCTCGGACACAGAAAACGGGGATGCCGAAGTCAGATCCATCCATGACCTGTCCCAATCCCCCTGTCTGTCCCATCCCGTACAACATGAGGATACCACGCAGGGGCACCCACAAGACGACGACTGGCCATCCCCCACAAGCCCTGTGGCAAGGCAACATGAGGACAACAGCCCCTCTGTGACACCCCCGCAAATGGCCATGGCCCAGCAGAGGCAACAGTCCCTCGACCAGTTGATCGAACAACAGCAGCAACTGGCCACACTCCTCAAGGACCATGCCGATGAATGTGGGGGCACTAAGGCAGACATAGAAACATCAACTGAGACACTTAGGGCAGAAATGGAGAGAGGTACAGAGACGCTAAGGGCACAAATTGAGAGAAGCACCGAGAGCCTGAGGGGGGAACTGCATGCGACGTCCAAAGACGTATGTGCCGAACTTGCCGCAGTGCGCCGTGTGCTCACTGAGCTCTCGCAAACCCTTAGGGACATGCATGGACGTGAGCAGGCAGACACATCATCCGTTGCAAGTTCCGTCCAGGGCAGCCCCCAACGTAGATCTGGAAGGAACCTGCGCTCCACAGGCAGGGGTGCCCCTGATACCCGCAGAGGGGGCATGCAATAGCGACAGCCCACTGACAATGAGCATCTTTGGACACTGGTGTTCGGGGGGGAGGTAGGAGGGTGGAGGGGGTGTGTTGGGCTCACTTGGGTGGCGGGTCGATAGGGTGTTCAACATGATATCACATATGCCATAAAAAGTGCACGATCAACCAATGAGAAGTGTGGACATTGATCTTTGTGTACTAGGCCATCATAGGCGTACAGTCCATATTGTGCATGTCCCAGACACACGCAGTGCCACGAGTCCCGTGTCCATGTATCAGCCACCAGGCGTGAGTGCTAGAAGCATACATCAATGAGATGCTGACGAATGTCACGGGCCTCCGGTGCCTCGCAGACTCCATGAGGTGCTGCCACATCCCCACCCTCATCATGACCATCATCAGGTGCTTGCAGTTCAGCGTCAGTGGGCATGGGCACATTTCTACGTACGCACATGTTGTGGAGCATGACACATGCCATCACCATCTTTGCAACCTTCTCATGGCGGTACAGGAGTGCCCCGCCAGACCTGCTGAGGCAGCGGAAACGGGTCTTCAGTAGGCCGAATGCCTGTTCAATGACTACACGGGTACGTGAGTGGGCATGGTTGTAGTCCTCCTCATGCTGGTCCCGTGGGTTCCGGACTGGTGTGAGGAGCCATCTCTTCAGTGGATATCCAGCATCACCTGTATGTGGACGAGAAACGTATGATGTGGAATGCCATTGATACGTACGCACACCCCCCCCCCCTTCCTGGCAGGTCATTGACAATTCACATACCCCACATCATCATGCATGTAATGAGACTCACCGAGTAGCCAGGATCTGTTCCCTGCGTGTCGCTCCATGTAGCGTGGTATTGTAGAGTTCCTCAAGACCATCGAATCATGGGTTGATCCAGGGAATCGGGCACAACAATGTGTAATGATCCTGTTGGAGTCACACACCATCTGTACATTCAGGGAATGAAATTGTTTTCGGTTGCGGTACTGGGCCTCCATGGCATGTGGGACGACCAATTCAACATGGGTGCAGTCGATGGCACCAATGCAACCCGGTATGCCGGCAAGTGCATGGAATCCCACTTTTGTGTTGGTTATTTCCTGCTCCGAGCGTGGTAGAGAGATGTAGTCGTCTGCGTGCTTCAGGAGGGCATCGAGCACTTGCAATAGTGTCCGTGAGAACAGTGGCTGAGAAATGCCATGCAACTGTCCGACTGTGTGCTGGTAGGTGCCTGTGGCCAGGAAGTGGAGTACAGACACCACCTTCAGTAGGGGTGGGATGGCGGTTGGGCTATCTATCATGCTGACAAGGTCAGCCTGTGTCATGTCCACAATGGCGGCTATGGTGTCCCGGTCCAGACGGTAGAGGGTGTGGATCTGCTCATCAGTGAGGTTGAACGGATGTGCTCGGAGGCGTGGAATTGCGGGCTGCCTGCGTGGTGGTAGTGGCTGTGCTGGTGGGCCTTGCTGGCCCTGCCTTAGCCTCCTCCTCCTCCTGCGTCTCCTCCGTGCGGCTGGTTGTAGTTGGTGTTCGTCTACTTCTTGGAGTCGGAGCACTTGCAGTGCTATCAGGTCCCCCAGGGCCAACATCGCGAGTCCTGCCGGTAGCATTTCGGTGTGGTTGTGGGAGGAGACTGGCTGTGCAATTTATGTGTTTTCAGGCTGTATGGCCTCCACCTGTGGTGATTGATTCCACCTGTGCAAACTGCTCTCCCCTTTGGCCGAGCACGTCCCGCGCACAACGCTGCAATTCGGGGAATTGTATCTTGCTATTGCAATCATGTATTTGTACCCGATGGCCGTGTAAGATTGGTTGATATGTTCATTCTGCTGTGGTCCCATTGTTTCACATACTATCTGTGCAGTCGCGAACAGACTTGTGAGGGGTCAGTGGGACGTAGTACTCGAGTAACGGTGGGCCCTCATGCATCACTGTACCGAGTTGCAACGACGGGCGGGGCGTCCCATTCGTGGGTGAAGGCAGTTGCCATTTTCACACACAGCCGCACTCGATGGAATAATTAGTGATTTCAAACGGCCACAGATGCCTTTTCGACGTGATGTTGCAAATGAGGAATTCGAAGGGCGGCGCTTTCGGTTTCCAGCTAGCGGCGAGGAGATGCCCACAGGTCTGACTGCAAATGTAACGTTCTATTGTTCTATGTCCTTGAGACAGGGCCCATGGCGAGGGAGCAATGATTGATATGAATAGTTTGGGATGCGCAATAGCTACGTGGGCGATGAGGCCGTCCGTTCCCAAATACATGTTACTTCACAACACTGGAATTACGGGCTGGGGCACTGTGGATTTAGCAGGCTGCATAACGCACAGACTCAATGGATGTTTCTAATGTTATGTGAGTAATTATTCAGGCATTTTGATCCCGGGATGAGGGAATAATGGATGGATGCATGGGCAGGTGATTTGATACAGAGTTTGCCATGTACAGGGCTTCTTGGGATCTATCCGCCTCCCCTACGCTATGTGATGCAGGGCTGCCATAGTGGGACCATCGTCCATCTGGCCTTGTTGAGCCCTCCCTGTCTCGAGGCGCCCTCAGACACTCGTTTGTGATGGTGTTTGCACCTCGATATAGATGGTTATGAGTCGCAAGTGGTTTTGGGGTGGTGATGTTCCTTTGGAGTGGGCTAGCATGCATATGGCTGTGGATTTCGTGTGATCATTGAAGTGAGTTGTTGGTATGTAGTTCTGATGGCCATTCTGTTCTTTTTCTTTTCTTTTGGTTGACAGGTATCTCCTCCCCTTTTGCCACTGCCATCTGTATGCCACTCCTGCAGATGGATTTTACTCCCGACACCTGCTGCTTCGTGTTGATCAGTGGAGCAGCATTACGATCTTATGGGACGATCGCCAATGGGCCACATGCCCTTACGCAGTACTGGTGGCTCGGAGCAACATTTCGGCCTTTCAGCTGGACTAGTGCCTCCCCATTGGGACGGCCCTGCGGTTCTGTGCGCTTCCATGTTGCCTTTTCGTACGTGAATGTGGCTCTGTGTACCATGGGGGAACAGGGCGACACACAGGTAGTGGCTGGTCATTTCTTGCGGAAGCAGCCCACAATGGTGATTAGTGTTTTGGAGTTCATGGCCTGATGGCTGTATGGGCTTGGTGATTTTGATGTGCATAAAATTTCTATTCTGATTTGGCCCGTGTAGCGTTTTTCTTTGCAAGTGATGTGGCATATGCCTATTTGGGGGGCGATGTATTGTGAGGAGATCTGCATTGGGTTCCAGCTTCGGGGTTTAGTTGCGTGGTACTGTGCTGTGCGCGTTTGCCTACGAAGCCCAGTGAGGTCAGGGATGGGGGCTGCCAATATGCCAGTTTGAATGTTGTCATGCTCAGGGGCGGGGGATTGGGTTTTGTGTAACAGATGCCGGTCAGCCAGGTGGACTGGTGGAATGATGTGGTTTTCGGAATATTGCTGGTCACAGGTGCCTGTGTTTGCGTGCGTTTCTTGGTGGGGGACTGTGGTCATGTCCATTGGGATGGCTTCTGTATTCGTGCCATCTGTGCCCTGCAGCTCCCATTGGCCCCTCTTGTGTTTCTTTTGTTCGTTGGCATGCATGGGTGACTTGTACATTTCAATGGTTGCATTGTGGCTTCATTGCACCTACGGGGAGTTGTACTTTGTGGGCAGGGAGCGGTGTACAGGCACTCAGTGGGGCCGTTTACGGTTGATTCGCGATGCCGTACTTCTCGCCATGGCGGAATGGTACATTACGCCGTGCCTGATGGCGTTAGGTACATGTCCGCTAGGGTCGGAATTGGCGTACCGTTGCACCATGGTGGTGTTTGCGGTTTGGCATGGCGCGCGCGCGCGTGCTTGGTGCAGTTAGCGTTGGCGTTCACTACGGTGTCGCTAATGGCTTCGTACTTTGCGGTGACGGGTCATAGTCGCACCGAGAGCTATTCGATGGCGGTATTGCATTTCCGCCATCGTTTTTCGATTTCCGCCAGGGTCGTAATGAGGGCCAGTGTCAAGAAGGTGGAGCAGGCTAAGGCAAGCAGAGAAAGTGACAAGGAACAGAGGAGGAACAAGAATAGGGCAATAAAAGCAGACCAGGAAAGAAGTGCTGAGGAAGGACTGAGCCAGGAACAGTTAAGTCACTAACTGCAAAGGATGGGTTTTAGACACAGTGGGCCTCATTACAAGTATGGCGGTAAGGCAACAACAGTGCCGGTATCGCTACTGGCACCGTTGCTACCGTACTGCCATACAAGGAGTTCTGCTCTCGGGTGCCCTTGCAACCACCAGGTCTGACCTGGTGGCCATACCGGCACCCGTGAGCAGAACATTATGGTAGCACTGGTACCATTATTAAGCGTACTGGTACTACCACCCTCCCCATTCCCATTTCAGCCCTATCGGGCTGAAATGGGAATGGGAATGTACCGGGGCTGGCACCTTTGAAAGGACAGAATAGCCCTGTAATTGCCCATTCGCAGGTGCTGGACCCGGATGTGAGTTTGGAGGTAGCCTTGCCGGTAAAACCAGCAAGGCTACCGCCAACCTCGTAATGAGGCCCAGTGTCACTCTCTTAGGAGGACTCTAAAGTAATGGCATGTCAACGAGGTGTTCTGGTGAGCTTCTGCAGTGTGTGGTAGACTGTGCGTGCTCCAAGATGGAACACAGACCATCCACGCATGCGCAGATCCCTCAGAGTCCCGCCACCCATACAGTGTCAGATTGCTGTGTGCCTGTGACTAGGAGGAGCTGCTGAGGTCCATGAATGTTTGCACCATTCAGCATGCCAGCACAGGTAGAGTCTACAGGCCCATGGTAGAGGAACCTTAGGGGCAGCTGTGACACTATGCTCCCTCCAAAGGCCCCTGGAGCTCCAGGTTTCCATGGCCAAAGATGATAAAACCATCTGACAAGGCAAGGAGCATGGAGATGGGCAGCAGGCTCCCACGTACGGTCACAGGGAGTGTAGCCTTTCGAGTCAACCAGGAAGAACAAGTTTCCTCACTGCAATCGAGTGTCCCAAATTTTGTTGACCTCATACACATCCCCATCGAAGAGCTGTAGAGGCGGTGGTCTGGGGCATTGTCTCCAGTACTGGTCAGGAAGGCACTTTTTTAGTAGTGACACATGAAACACGGGATGAACCTGCCAAGACGCTGGCAACTGCAGGTAAACTGCCACAGGCGAGATGCATTTGGTGATACAGAAAGGGCCCAGGATGTGAGGCGTGAGTTTGGTTGGGAGATTACAAACTGACTAGCTATACCCGATGTAACATATGCCGTTATAGCATATTTTACAGGATATTGATTAAATATCATTGCACTTTTATTTATTTATTCACTCATATGTTTCATTATAAAAACAACTAACAATCTCGTTATTCTCAGATACAACACTTAATAAGCCTAATGATCAAACTTTTGAGAGAGCAATGTATAGTTGCCCATGACTGAATACAGATTTTGGAAGGTATAGGCAGATTATGTCAAAAATCTGCCCATGCGAATTATTAATGCATATTGAAAAGGCTAAACCTATAGGAAAGTGTCTTCTTATAAATTTGAAAGGCATATTTGTATCAGATGGAATGAGAGGTATATGAGGTATAAGAACGGTATTTAAGTTCAATCCATTGGTTACACAGCCTCTACCATGTTTCTTCATAGACAAGTAATTGTAAACCTTGTTCCATTGCAGAGTGTCCATTGCAGAGTCCCTCTGATGGCATAAGATTGTGTAGCAGCATAATTACAGTGCATAATTATAGCACCTACTTTCAGTTTTAGTCCGTGAGGAGACATTCGTCCGACATAGTTTCACTCTTTAGAGAAATGTTGAGGTGGCAATTAACTGTTCATTGACACTGAAACCACTCTGCGAAGTGAAGTGGGGTTGGGAAGAAGTTATTTGAAATCATTCAAAATGTTTGCGATAGTTGAAGGTGAAGGTGACCACGTATAACCGTGCTCATTCTGTTTGTTAAAATGGTAGCTGTTATTGAAGTGGAATGGCACACAGAGGTGCAGTTTGCCATTGGGACAGCAGTGGGCATCCTAACACTGATAGATTGAATCAGCTGAGTACGGAAACATACCTAAGCATTTACATATATAGATAAGTTCCTAGTACAAAGCCCCACCTTGTCACCCACATGATACCCTGGGATGGGTGTGGACTGCTTGTCCGCTTGGATTTTCTGTGCCAGCTTGAATTCATCCAACGCTCTTGGTTGTACAATGAATGTTCTGTTGGTGGTTAATGAGTGCATCAGCAGATGGTACTTTGCTGTTCGTAATCACAGCTAAGGTTATCACTTTGGGGTGTAGCCGATAGGTACTGTAGAATGGGCTGTGGGTTGCATCTGAGTGTGCATAGTTGTAAGAAACTTTGGTGAGTTGCAGGTGATCATTCCAATCTAACTGTAATGTGTTGGAAAAGCAATATATTTATTGCTGTACTGTCTGATTGGCGCACTTGGTCTATTGTTTGTCTGTGGATGGTACCCCGAAATGAGGGCCCTCTGTTTACCTATGTCTTTACATAGCATAGTCCAGAAATTTGAAATAAACTGCACACCACGGTCTGTGCAACCAATATATCTCCTTGAAGAATGTGTTGGTCATCTTTTCAGTGGCCGGCAGCTTTTCCAGAGCCAGGAAGTGAGTCAATTTGGTGAAACAATCAATAGCAACCATAATACAGGGCTTGCCATTTGATGGCGGTAGTTCAACGATAATATTGGTTGCAATGGCTGCCAGGGATATGGTGGTGTTTCCAGCAGTTGTAGCTGTAGAAGTCCAACTGGTCTCATACATGAAGTCTTGGTCTGAGTGCACACCGGGTAGGCAGTGACATAATACATGACTTGAGAGCGAAGAGTGGGCCACCAAAACTGCTGCCGTAAAAGATCCAGAATTCCAAAACCGTCTCTTTGTCCAGCTATCTTAGTGTCATGAAAACAACATAACAGTGCGACTTTTATGTGAACGAAAGGGATGTACATTTTTTTCTCGTGGAATACCAGGCCGTTTTCCATCTTGGTGTCTGTGGTACACATGATGTTTGGTATGTTTGGATCAATGGTCACATCTTTACCTATTTGTTTTAACAGTAGAAGAAGAGCAGCCATGAAAGGTTTTGCAGGGGGCATGAGAGTGTTGGGAAGATCATTCCATTCCATAAACAGGGACCGAGATACAGCATCTGTCTTGTAATCCTGGGATCCAGTGATGTACATGAGGTTGAAATGGTATTGCGAGAAGAAGAATGCCCATCTTGCATGATGTGTATTCTGACAAAGTAAGACTGGCATGAAAACAAGGCTAGTATTGGTTCCACTGAGCATCTGCAGTGTGTGGTAGATTGCGCATGCTCCTAGACGGAACACTAACCAACCGCACATGCACGGATCCCTCAAGATGGCGGTGCCCAATCAGCATCAGGTGGCCATGGTCTGCGACCAAGAGTAGCCACTGACGTCCGTGAATGTTGGTGCCATGCACCACGCCAGTATGGGTCGAGCTTCCAGGCCCCAGGAAGCTTAGGGGCAGCTGTGACCTTCTGGCCTAGCAGTGCCTATGTTCTGCACAGTGTGTGTGCTTCCCTTGGGATGGCTTGCACTGGTGCATCCTGTTTCTGCGAGGAATGTGCTTGGAGGTCTGAATAAGTATAGTATAGTATAGTATAGTATAGTATAGTATAGTATAGTATATTGTGATATTGTATGGTATAGTATGTAGTATAGTTCGGCTAGTATAACATAGTTTAGAATTTGGATGTTAGAATTTATAGTTTAGAGTTTAAAGTTCAGTGCTTCTTAAACGTTTTCTAAAATACATTTTAAAAAATAAATTATTCCTCAATGTCACTATTCACTTGCTATCACCACTGCCATCTGCTGCTGTTTCAGGCCTAGGCTTCTCACCCTTCCACACTTCCACATATTCAATGTAAGCCTGTTTTGAACCTTGCATAAGCAAAGGCATACTAGTAGCTTGAACGTTTGCTATCTGCTTGCTATTGCCTCAAACACTATTGAGTGTAAAAATGTTGCAACATTGCTACTGAAAAGCTCCATTAAGGTCAAAATCTTTTTATTTGACAAAGACCCTTCTGAAGAACACAATAATGATTTAGAAATTGTGATTCATAGATTGCTCTGCTGCTTTTAAGAATAATGTGAGCAGCGTGTGTGTACTCAGCGGCTTTGTTATTGCATCTGTTATGAAAACAGAAAGTTCACAGAGTCAAACTAAACTGGGTCCTGGTTTTCACATGTGGAAATCTAGGGATGTATGCATCTTTTTAGATTGCTTTATTCATTTGTAAATGTAGTCCATTTTATTTGTTGAGTCGTACATTAGCAAATGCTGTCCTTTCAAACTACATTGTTGGACAAAGCAAATCAAATTGATTTAAATGTAACAGTAGTGTTAGTGTGAATAGGCAAGATTAATATACAGTAAAGTCAGCGTTTATTGATCCTACGGTAGACGCCCATGAACACAGAAAAAAACACACTTTGAATCTTACTTTTAACTCTCTGTTTTACAGTCTACATCTTCAGCTTGAATGTGAATTTCGGTCTCTTTGGATATTGACTGTACAGATAAAAAAATCGACGGGTTCAAAAATGAAAATCCTTAGAAGCAGGCAGCCATTAGGCCATGAATAGTATGGGAGTGCTCATTGGAGACAATCATAGATCAGATGCTGACACTATCACGATTAACATTTGCACTGTCATGTTTGCAATCATTTGGAAGTCTATGAGAAGACGACCTGGCGGCCTGTTTTCAATTTTTGATGGTGGGCACTCTGATATTTGGTGTGGGCTTCCTCTATTGCGGGAGCAGACAAGAGTGTAGTTTTGGGGAGGAGACCCAGTTTCTGCAACAGAAGTGGCATTTTCACTGTTACTTGGTGAAATTAGTGGAATGTCAATGTGAAATGGACCTGCTGGGCATTTGCAATGATCCAAACTGAAAACGAAGCTGCTGACACCCACACGAACGGATTGACTGGAAAGGAAATATGTGGGGTTTAGATAAACTTGATTCAGCATGTAGAACATGTTCCAGAGCAGAGCTGACAGAGAGTTCCTGGAATTTCCTGTTAAGATTTCCTGTGGAGAAGGCATGGCAAGAAGCAACAGCTGGACAACCGAGCATGCGACTGGCTTTGATGAGAAAAAATCAAGCATCTATTTTAAGCCAAGTAAATTGTCCTTGAGCCTAAAAATGGTGCTTTGCTATTTTTTGCCAAATGTACATTTTCTAGCCTGCTTCTATAATTTGGTGGCAGCATTAAGAGGGTAATTCATAGAATTTCGCAGAAAAGTGTCGCAAGCGGCTGGCGCAGAGTGTCCGCGTGCGATTGTCTGCGCCAGGCACGTGTGCTAAAACCGATTTCCGCGCACAGCGTATTCATGGATTTTAGGCTCCCAAACCAGCCGTGGCGCAGAGTATCGCAGCGACCCTGCAGCAGCGCCAGTAACGCCCCTAAGAACGCCCTGGCGCAAGGAAAAGCCATCAAAATCGCTAAATCATCGCAAAGGGCTGCGCTAACCCTGGACCAGTTTACAGGGCTGCCAAACAAGGAACGCAAAGCGGGTAACGTGCATATCAGGGGTACGCGTGAAGTTATACACGCGATTAGCCAGGCTGCCAGGGTACGTGTATTTCAGGGCTGCGCGGGAAGTTCAACACGCGATAGTCCAGGGAACGTGTATTACAGGGTTACGCGGGAAGTTCAACACGCGATTGTCCAGGGAACGTGTATTACAGGGGTACGCGGGAAGTTCAACACGCGATTGTCCAGGGAACGTGTATTACAGGGGTACGCGGGAAGTCATACATGCGATTAGCCAGGGCACGTGTAATACAGGGGTACGTGGGAATTATCACACGCGATTTGGCTGGGTACGTGTATTACAGGGGTACACAGGAAGTTCTACACGCGAATCGGCTGGGTACGTGTATTACAGGGGTGCGCGGGAATGATCACACGCGATTTGGCTTGGTAAGTGTATTACAGGGGTGCGTGGTAATGATCAGACGCGATTTGGCTTGGTACGTGTATTACAGGGGTGCGTGGGAAGTTCTACACGCGATTGGCCAGGGTACGTGTATTACAGGGGTACGTGGGAATTATCACACGCGATTTGGCTGGGTACGTGTATTACAGGGGTACACGGGAAGTTCTACAGGCGATTCGGCTGGGTACGTGTATTACAGGGGTGCGCGGGAATTCTCACATGCGATTTGGCCAGGTACGTGTATTACAGGGGTGTGCGGGAATTATCACACGCAATTAGGCTGGGTGGGTCCTCACAGGTGTTCCCTGTACAGCCTCCACGGCCCCAGCAGGCAGCCCACAAAACAGGGGACTACCCTGCACACCTGCTCATGTCCCCCTGCACCCCCAGCCCCCAGCAGTGCAGGGGCACCCTCCACCAGGCCCCCACTCATGTCTCCCACCACCCCCACCCCCCTGCCACCATGAGCAGCCCCCACCAGGCCCCCACTCATGTCTCCCACCACCCCCACCCCCCTGCCACCATGGGCAGCCCCCACCAGGCCCCCACTCATGTCTCCCACCACCCCCACCCCCCAGCAGTGCAGGGTCAACCTCCACCAGGCCCCCACTCATGTCCCCCTGCACCCCCACCCCCCAGCAGTGCAGGGTCACCCTCCACCAGGCCCCCACTCATGTCTCCCACCACCCCCACCCCCCAGCAGTGCAGGGGCACCCTCCACCAGGCCCCCACTCATGTCTCCCACCACCCCCACCCCCCAGCAGTGCAGGGTCACCCTCCACCAGGCCCCCACTCATGTCCCCCTGCACCCCCACCCCCCAGCAGTGCAGGGTCACCCTCCACCAGGCCCCCACTCATGTCTCCCACCACCCCCACCCCCCAGCAGTGCAGGGTCACCCTCCACCAGGCCCCCACTCATGTCCCCCTGCACCCCCACCCCCCAGCAGTGCAGGGTCACCCTCCACCAGGCCCCCACTCATGTCTCCCACCACCCCCACCCCCCAGCAGTGCAGGGTCACCCTCCACCAGGCCCCCACTCATGTCTCCCACCACCCCCACCCCCCAGCAGTGCAGGGTCACCCTCCACCAGGCCCCCACTCATGTCCCCCTGCACCCCCACCCCCCTGCCACCATGGGCAGCCCCCACCAGGCCCCCACTCATGTCTCCCACCACCCCCACCCCCCAGCAGTGCAGGGTCACCCTCCGCCAGGCCCCCACTCATGTCTCCCACCACCCCCACCCCCCAGCAGTGCAGGGGCACCCTCCACCAGGCCCCCACTCATGTCTCCCACCACCCCCACCCCCCAGCAGTGCAGGGTCAACCTCCACCAGGCCCGCACTCATGTCCCCCTGCACCCCCACCCCCCAGCAGTGCAGGGTCACCCTCCACCAGGCCCCCACTCATGTCTCCCACCACCCCCACCCCCCTGCCACCATGGGCAGCCCCCACCAGGCCCCCACTCATGTCTCCCACCACCCCCACCCCCCAGCAGTGCAGGGTCAACCTCCACCAGGCCCCCACTCATGTCCCCCTGCACCCCCACCCCCCAGCAGTGCAGGATCACCCTCCACCAGGCCCCCACTCATGTCTCCCACCACCCCCACCCCCCAGCAGTGCAGGGTCAACCTCCACCAGGCCCCCACTCATGTCCCCCTGCACTCCCACCCCCCAGCAGTGCAGGGTCACCCTCCACCAGGCCCCACTCATGTCTCCCACCACCCCCACCCCCCAGCAGTGCAGGGTCACCCTCCACCAGGCCCCCACTCATGTCTCCCACCACCCCCACCCCCCTGCCACCATGGGAAGCCCCCACCAGGCCCCCACTCATGTCTCCCACCACCCCCACCCCCCAGCAGTGCAGGGTCAACCTCCACCAGGCCCCCACTCATGTCCCCCTGCACCCCCATCCCCCAGCAGTGCAGGGTCACCCTCCACCAGGCCCCCACTCATGTCTCCCACCACCCCCACCCCCCAGCAGTGCAGGGTCACCCTCCACCAGGCCCCCACTCATGTCTCCCACCACCCCCACCCCCCAGCAGTGCAGGGTCACCCTCCACCAGGCCCCCACTCATGTCCCCCTGCACCCCCACACCCCTGCCACCATGGGCAGCCCCCACCAGGCCCCCACTCATGTCTCCCACCACCCCCACCCCCCAGCAGTGCAGGGTCAACCTCCACCAGGCCCCCACTCATGTCCCCCTGCACCCCCACCCCCCAGCAGTGCAGGGTCACCCTCCACCAGGCCCCCACTCATGTCTCCCTGCACCCCCACCCCCACCCCCCAGCAGTGCAGGGTCACCCTCCACCAGGCCCCCACTCATGTCTCCCACCACCCCCACCCCCCAGCAGTGCAGGGTCACCCTCCACCAGGCCCCCACTCATGTCTCCCACCACTCCCACCCCCCAGCAGTGCAGGGTCACCCTCCACCAGGCCCCCACTCATGTCCCCCTGCACCCCCACCCCCCAGCAGTGCAGGGTCACCCTCCACCAGGCCCCCACTCATGTCTCCCACCACCCCCACCCCCCAGCAGTGCAGGGTCACCCTCCACCAGGCCCCCACTCATGTCTCCCACCACCCCCACCCCCCAGCAGTGCAGGGTCAACCTCCACCAGGCCCCCACTCATGTCCCCCTGCACCCCCACCCCCCTGCCACCATGGGCAGCCCCCACCAGGCCCCCACTCATGTCTCCCACCACCCCCACCCCCCAGCAGTGCAGGGTCACCCTCCACCAGGCCCCCACTCATGTCTCCCACCACCCCCACCCCCCAGCAGTGCAGGGGCACCCTCCACCAGGCCCCCACTCATGTCTCCCACCACCCCCACCCCCCAGCAGTGCAGGGTCAACCTCCACCAGGCCCCCACTCATGTCCCCCTGCACCCCCACCCCCCAGCAGTGCAGGGTCACCCTCCACCAGGCCCCCACTCATGTCTCCCACCACCCCCACCCCCCTGCCACCATGGGCAGCCCCCACCAGGCCCCCACTCATGTCTCCCACCACCCCCACCCCCCAGCAGTGCAGGGTCACCCTCCACCAGGCCCCCACTCATGTCTCCCACCACCCCCACCCCCCAGCAGTGCAGGGGCACCCTCCACCAGGCCCCCACTCATGTCTCCCACCACCCCCACCCCCCAGCAGTGCAGGGTCAACCTCCACCAGGCCCCCACTCATGTCCCCCTGCACCCCCACCCCCCAGCAGTGCAGGGTCACCCTCCACCAGGCCCCCACTCATGTCTCCCACCACCCCCACCCCCCTGCCACCATGGGCAGCCCCCACCAGGCCCCCACTCATGTCTCCCACCACCCCACCCCCCAGCAGTGCAGGGTCAACCTCCACCAGGCCCCCACTCATGTCCCCCTGCACCCCCACCCCCCAGCAGTGCAGGGTCACCCTCCACCAGGCCCCCACTCATGTCTCCCACCACCCCCACCCTCCAGCAGTGCAGGGTCACCCTCCACCAGGCTCCCACTCATGTCTCCCACCACCCCCACCCCCCAGCAGTGCAGGGTCACCCTCCACCAGGCCCCCACTCATGTCCCCCTACACCCCCACCCCCCTGCCACCATGGGCAGCCCCCACCAGGCCCCCACTCATGTCTCCCACCACCCCCACCCCCCAGCAGTGCAGGGTCACCCTCCACCAGGCCCCCACTCATGTCTCCCACCACCCCCACCCCCCAGCAGTGCAGGGTCACCCTCCACCAGGCCCCCACTCATGTCTCCCACCACCCCCACCCCCCAGCAGTGCAGGGTCACCCTCCACCAGGCCCCCACTCATGTCTCCCACCACCCCCACCCCCCAGCAGTGCAGGGTCACCCTCCACCAGGCCCCCACTCATGTCCCCCTGCACCCCCACCCCCCTGCCATCATGGGCAGCCCCCACCAGGCCCCCCTCATGTCTCCCACCACCCCTACCCCCCAGCAGTGCAGGGTCACCCTCCACCAGGCCCCGACTCATGTCTCCCACCACCCCCACCCCCCAGCAGTGCAGGGTCAACCTCCACCAGGCCCCCACTCATGTCCCCCTGCACCCCCACCCCCCAGCAGTGCAGGGTCACCCTCCACCAGGCCCCCACTCATGTCTCCCACCACCCCCACCCCCCTGCCACCATGTGCAGCCCCCACCAGGTCCTCACAATCCCCAATCATGTGCGTAATGGTCAGCCTCCACAGCCAAAAAGCCCTACCAAGTAACCCATTCACCCACATGGAAATGAAAACACATGTTACACCCCCAATGTTCATGAAGCAAATGAACCCATGTCCGTCACACACAGATTTTCAAATTGAATGGGAAAACACACAACATGACATGCATGAAACCAATGAGATGAAACCACACAGTGAACAATGGAAAAAAAAATGTATTGGACAAAAACTACGAATGGTAAAGAAAGAAAAATAACTACAATGTAAATGTGAAAAAATAAGCTGCATGTCCGCATAAAAACACAAAAGTAGAAAATCAAATCCATAAAATTTTGTCCAAAGTGAAATGTAAAAACTCTCCATGCAACAAAGAACTATGTACAAAAATAACAAGGGTCCATCATCACAACTGAACTAAGGAAACCTCCTAAAAAACCTACCTAAATATCAACTATATACAAAAAGTGGAGCAGTGTCCGTCGACTCCAAATCATAAGAAAAAACAAAGGAAACCTAAAACTAAAGAACTATATACAAAGGCGGCGGGCAAGTCCAGCGGCTCACTCCGTGGTGTTCCGGGCCAGGGCATCATCGAACTCCTGTTCGATGTCCCGGAGGCGGTCCAGTTCCATGGCCCCGAGGGTCCGCAGGGACGACGCCGTGTCCTCCTCCAACCCCCTGCGGATTGCCTCGAGAACTCGGCCCGCCTCAGGGTCCTCCGCATGGAGTTCTCCGCCCTGACCATTGTGAGCCGCGCCTCTTCCGCCCGCCGCCGCTCCGCACCTATGGCGTGGCCCAACCGCTGCCACACGGAAGACACTCTCTGTCCTGGGTCCTCCTGCCCTCCGGCCGATGCCTGCCCCTCCGATGTCGAAGGCCCCGAGCCTTCATGGCTCCCACCATGTTGCTGCTGCTGCTCTGCCTCTGCCCGTGCACTGCCTCCTGCTGCCTGCACATCCTCCACCGGCTGGGGTGCAGTTGTTGATGTGGCCACCCCTGCTGGACGTCCGACTCCCGACTGTGGCAGGGATGCCTCCTCCACCAGCCTGGCCGCACTGTCAGAGGCAGCTCCACAGGGCACCCAGGTGACTGATGGGTGGGAAGATGGCACAGAGGACGACTGGCGCGTAGGGGGTCCAGTTGAGGAGGGGGTCGGAACAAGCCCCATCAGACGGAGGAATCCGGTCTGGGTGACCTGTCCCAGCAGGCTGACATGGTCAACGAGCCATTCGAGATGACGTGCAGTCTCTCCATGAAAAGACTGCAGGTCACCTCGCATGGCCCGTTGACGCAACGCCACACCAGCCAGGACAGGCTCAACCCGGACCTGGATAGCCACGTCCGCAGGCAGAGGAAGGCCAGTTGACGTCAGCTCATCCCCTGCCTGGAAACGGGTCTGGACGTAGGCATCCCTGCTGGTGCAAGATGATGCAGGGACAGGATCGGGGACAGGATTGCACACAGGCACCTCCGCGGCGGCCTGTGCTGCCTCCTGTCCCTGGTCCTGGACTGCACCACTAGCACCAGTGGGATCCCCACCTCCAGACCCCGTCTCTGGTGCTTGCACGGCCTCCTCCTCCACCAGACCCCCCCCAACCTGGATGACTCCGTGCCATCTTTCCCTGTTGGGCCCTGTGGGGTCCCAGCTGCCCCTTCTGCTGCCGAGGAGTCCAACTCCAACCTCCGCCTCTTGGACCTCCCCCCGGCAGCTGCGGCCTGGGACGCGGCACCGGACTCCTCACTCCCCGACGAGATGACAACACGGGAGGGGAGCCGGGCCTTGCGTCACTGGCTGGCGGTCGGATCCCCGCCGCTGTGCTCCACAGCACCTTCTCCGCCCTCTTCATCAGTTGACGCTGCAGACAGGGAGAAACAAAACACAGGCATCAGGGCACTGTACAATGGACACATACACACATGACAGTTGCACATGAGTGGCATTGGCAAACCTCAGACATGTCATCACAATCCCCAACACACATGTCATTGCAACTCGCACACATGAGCCATACCACAGCCATATCGCAACTGCCACCACCATCCATACACATACAACAGCATGAGCAGCCAAAGGTGACCCAGACATCACATGCAACACAGGAAGTGCACCACACATGTACACACACCACCACACTTGCATGCATGTCTACACCTCTGCCAAGTGTCGCACTGTTCAGACGGGCATCCATGTCACATCTGCCAATCAGGCTTACACATACCGCAGTCACATGCATCCATGTTGCATCACTGTTGCACCCTTGTCAAATACACACACATGCACATGTACACAGTGCTCATACATGCAGCCCAATACAACATACATGCGTGACATCACGGACATGTCTACTTACATACACATACATACAAACATGTGTGCACGCACAACTGCATTTGCCATGCAAGCCTACACACACAAGCACCATCCATGTCTCACACATTACAGCCCTCGCATGTGTCAGCCCCACGGCCATGTACACCCCCACCCATACTCGACCCCATACAAACAGATGTGCAACCTGCACAATACCGAATAATCACCACACGCACTGCTCACAATCAGGATGCATGTACACTCACCGCTCGACTCCAGACGGGTCTGCTTCTCCAGGACCTGGACATGGAGCGCTGGGGATATGCGTTCCAGGACCCCCACCTGTTCTTCTTCCGACAAGTGGCCCCGGCGCCCCTTGGCATCCGCTGCCTTCAAGAGGCGCCGGGCCTTGTTCAGGGTCCTGGACCTGAAGTCCTCCCAGCGCTTCCTGACATGTTGTAAGTCCGGGACTGCCACCCCCTCCGCGTTGATGGCAGTCACGATGTCAGTCCAGATCCGAGTCCGTCCTTCCTTGTCGGCGCGGGAACTTCCGAAGAGGGCATCATACTGCCCCAGGACTTGCTCCACCAGGACACCAACTTCGGTGGCACTGAAGCTGGTGCCCCTCTGCCTCTCTGGCCGGGGGTTGTCAGTGGTCACAGATGGTGTTTGCCCCGACATGACAACCCCAGAGGCAGGAGTGGGTGGGCAACTGGGTCCTGGGGCTGGGCTGTGGAGCGATGGAATTCCAGTCGGGAGTCTTCGGTACTAGCAGGGGTGGTCACAGCAACAGCACCCCTGGCTGATGTGCAGGCAGCAAATGGCAGTGCACGTGGGCAGCAGGCAGTCAGGCAGCAGCAGATGGTAGGTGGGAGCGTGCTCGGGGCTCTGGGGGGCAGTAGTTCGGCCTTCTGGGCAGGAGCGTGGTCTTCCGTGTGCTTACGCGTGGCCAGCTTGGTACGGAGAGATTTGGCACGTGAAAATCCTGCACGTCAGCGTGAAAATCGAGGAAAGGCCCTTAGCGCGTAAGCGCGTCAGCACGCATACGCGATTCTATTGGACCAAAGGCCCTCAGCGCGTAAGCGCGTCTGTGACGTGACCCGCACGGGTGTTTCCCACACAGCACGTGATGACAGAGCACACGTGGAAAGACTGCACGTCAGAGTCTCATCGCGTGTGATTGGTGGAAATGGCCCTACACGCAGAAGTGACAAAGCGTGTAATTGGTGGAAATGGCCCTAGCGCGTACACGCCGCGTAAGTGACGCTGGACGTGTGGGCCTGTATAAAAGGTACGCGTAGAACACCACTTCCTTGTACATGCTTTTCGTGGAGAGCGAGTGGGTGAATTCTGTACTTCTTGTCGTTTGACACGCGATTTACTTCACGGCGTTTCAAGTTTGTATTCCCTGTTACCTCTGACAGCTTTTTCTCTTCTTTCGCTTTTACTGGTTTACCTGGGCCTGATCCCTCAAACAGTGTTCCCTTCTACTGTTGTCCTGTCTCCTCAGACAGCGTACAAATCTTCTTTTGGCGGGGGTGTTGCCAACCAAACGTGCTCCTTTTACACGCTCGTTTACCAGGCAGACGGTGAGTCACGCACGTATCTAACATCTGTGCTTGCCCCGTGTGTAGTCTACCCCTTCAGAGGTCATTCTAGGCTGCGTGTGACACGCATACGTTCATTCTTGTGTTTCTGGGTGCCACAGCGTAGTGCAGGTTTTTCTTTCTGCACACGTGGTCTAGGAGGCGTTGCGTGACCCGTCATCTTTCCCCAGGGGTTACATTCAGCCTTGCTAGAGCACTAGGGTACAATTACCATCTGGTAGCCAACCCCTTTGACCCCCAATTGCCCAGGACAATAGTCTACATCCACTCCCATACGCACATTAACATCAGTGCCATGGCTGGGAGGCGAGGATTCCGTAAGGGTGGCAAAGGTGGAAGAGCCACAAGTGGTGGCCGTGGTGGATCCGGTAGGGGACGTGGTCGTAACTTGCAGGGTGAGCCTGTCCCCCCATGTGTGGAGGACCAGTCACGGGCACCCATAATCGCCCCCCCTCCCCCCCTCCCATTGAGGCTGATGTGGCTGACACCATCCATGCTCAGCCCTTGTTGGACCAGCCCATTGTGGCACCAGACCTGGCTGACTCCATGGCTGACTTCCAGGTCAGCAGGGCTACGACACGTGCGCTGGTGCACGTTGATGCCATCATGCCACGTGGATCTGGGGCAGCAAGGTCATCTGCTGCACCAAGGAGGCAGGGCGGAGAAGCTGCAGGGGCAGCTGCGGCTCCATCCACCCCAGCCCTCACACACCCAGCCAGGACAGTGTCGGTCCTAGTCCATGCTGCTGACATTCCCCCTGACACCATCACACTAGAGCCAATGCCTGCACCAACTCCCATGCTGAGTGTGCAATCCCACACTCCTGATACAGAGTCCACCAGGGCTCCTGCCCCTAGTGTCCAGAGCGGCGCAGGACACTCAGGATCACCACCACCTTCCAAGCGGAAGAGGAAGAGTGCTCGTCCGGCACAGGCTGATGCCCCAGACACGGCTACACAGTCCGGCCCGTCCAGGAAGCCCAGCTTCACGGATGACGAACTTAATGCACTTGTCGAGTATGTGTCCGGACATGACAACGAGATGGTCATTGTTGCAGGATCCAAGACCACACCTGCACAACGCCAGGCACACTGGCAGACCGTTGCGGACATCGTAAGTGCCCTTGGAATTGTGAGGCGCACAGCCAATGATTGCTATAAGCGCTGGAATGACCTAAAGCGCAGGGCAAAGAGTAAGCTGGCCTCAAGTCATGCCGCAACTCTAGTGACTGGAGGTGGGTCTCCAGTAGTAGACATGGAACTCACTCCACATGAGTCAGTCGCTGGGACCTACGTCACGGAGGAACAGATCCAAGGCGTGGGAGATCTGGCTGATTACGAGGCATTGTCCGGTGAGTGCACATGCATGTGTGTGTCATCCATGTGCATGGTGTGTGTGTGAGGGCTTCTGTTTGTGTGCCAGATGAGAGTGTGTGCGCCTGAGTCGTATGGGTCAGCCATGTGCTTCATGCAATACTTCCTGCGCAGCTGCATTTGGCCATAGCAGTATCCCTTCTGCCAACAGTAGACATCTAGCCCAACTGCACGCCAGTTGCCCTTGAAGTGTCAACTTGCCACGACATATTTGCTTATTTTTCACTGTTCATTCAGTCAGTTTGTTTGCATTCCACCACTTTCACTAGGCATGTCGCTGTCCACTAGTCACATGTCTGACATGGGTATGGTAAAGTGGAGTGACTTTGTTACCTGGATATCATTTGTACACACATGTCCCTGTGCAATTGGACCATTTCAGACTGGCAGCTCCAGGTGAAAAATCTGACCTGTTAGAATTAGAAAAGCAATTACATGCGGGAACTGGACTGAATGAATAGGTGCTGCCCTCCTCTCCATCTTCACTCAATAGCAAAGGTACATGCCATCTGTGTGATGGCATGTGTGTTTCACCTGGCAATCACATGCCAATGTGTGATGCCACTGCCAGGCAGCATGCAGAAAATGTGTTCATCTTCCATCTTGGTGTCATCAGTGTGTGCCATTTGCCTGCACTTCATACGCAGTGAGGGTGCATGCATGGGAGGGTTTTAGTCATGTGGGACATGTGTCAATCAAGTACTGTTTCTCTTGCTTCTCAGCCCTCATTGTGTGCCATGGTGCTAATGCCTGTTTCCATTTCTTTGTTTTCATGTCTTTGCAGGGGAAGACGCACCTGATACTGCTGGGGTTGTGGAGATGGTGCAGACCCAGGAGGGGTCCGAGGGCCAACCAACCACCAGTGAGGGACGTGGTGTGGTGGTGGGGGAGAACCCACAAGTGCTGCAGGTCGTGCTCTCAAGGGGTGTCTCTGGCTGCACCTCCCCCGAGCTGTACTCAGGTGTTGATTCGGATGAGACCTACGTGCCATCGCAGGTGAGTGTTCCAGGGAGGGATTCTGTTCTGTCTCACCCACCTGCACCAGGGTCAGAACCCTCCATGGGGATGTCAGTGTTGGCAGCTACGCCTTCGGTGGTTACGGATGCAGGGTCACACTCCGCGACATCTGATCCTGTTCCTGGGCCAGCAGATCAGAGGGGGAATGCAGTCCTGCAGCCTCAGGCAGTGCCGGCACAGCAAGGCGCAGTTCGCCTTGCCCCAGACAGGTATGGTGCCCGCCGACGTGGTGGCCGTACGCCACCTGGCAATACCGCATGGGAGCAATCCATTTACGGTATGGCAACCCAACAGGCTGCATCATCCGAGATGATGGCTCAGGCCATGGATAGGGTGGCCACTTCCATTGTCCCCCCAGAAAGGCTGATGGAGCGACTAGAGCAGGCAACCGACTCCATCTGCCAGTCACACAGGGAGGACATGTTGGGGTCCAACAGGGACAGGCGGGCGGCACTGGCGACTCTGCAGGAGGCCATCTCCATTGAGTCCCAGGGCCACAGGGAAGCCCTGAGGCAGGAGCTCCTTCACCTCAGGACGACTCTTGTTGAGCTTGAGGCTTCAACACACCAAAGGACAGAACAGCAGCTGGAGCGTCTCACCCGTACGCTCTCAGCTGAGATGCAGGCAACGAGGGCGGAGGACCGGGCATCCCGTGAGTTGTTGCATGGGGACCTCCGCACACTCATCCTCCAGAACCAGACCTACCACACCCGCATGCTTGCAGCCATGGAGGAGCAGACTAGGGCCTTGCGTGGGCTGCCTCCCATAGTGCAACCACCTCCGGATGCAGCTGCACAGGGTGATAATAGCGACAGCAGTGATACTCCCACAATAGGGTAGCCGTGTGGGCCATGGAGGTGTTTTATCTTCCCAGGATCCACGCAGGTGGGTTCTGGTGTGCATCCTGTCCTCGGACCTCCTGGGTGGCCTCCCCAACCCCCCGGGCCCATCAATGGCCATTTTTGATTGTTTCTTATTTTTATTTTTATTTTGATTTCTTTTATTCCCAATTTTTTTGGGACGATCTGTTGGCTTCCGTGGTTCCTGTGGGCATACGCTGCATTGTGGCTGGGCACATGCAGGCTTGTAATGTATTTGGTTCAGATGCTTGGGTTTGAGTCACACACACCCCTCCTGCTTCCCGTTTCCATGGGCTTGCAAAGGGTGTGCCCAAGTGACAGTGAATTACACAGTGACGTTGGACTCCCATGAGCTGTGTGGCCAGTCTGTAGTCAATACTGTGTATACATTCCTAGTGCATATTGCTGTTGTGTTGTACACTGCATGTTGCATTGATGTGTAACTCTTCTTCTGTGTCTACCTCCCAATTTGCAGGTCCCTTCCTCATGTCCACACAAGGACCTCTAGTCTGGAGATGGGGTCCATGTTGGCAGCAGTGCACCTACAACTCTACATGGCGACAACACTGCACAGTTGGTAGTGGTGGGAGTGCAGGCATTTCCAGGTGGTGAGACTACTAATATGTAACATTTGTGATGTCATGTTAATGGTAGTACGTGCTCAAGTATGTTGTTGGTCCGGCATTGCTGTGAGCATTTCAGGTGTTGCAGGTTTCTAATAGGGACACTGTACATAGTGAGACTGATGTCATGTTGTGGGGATTACTTTGTTTACCTGCAATTAGCATGACATGGCACGGTGTGTCGTGTGGCGGTGCTGGGGTTGGGTTGGCTGACATGGCACTGTCCTCTTGTTGCATTTTGCAAGTGGGTATTCATTTTAGCTGCTTCAATGTGTAACTTCACAAAACTGCATTGGTGGTGTCTGTGTGGGTAGGGATGCACACATTGTGACACTTCCAGGTGAACAATCCCAAGCTGACATGGTATTCCCGGTTCATTCTCCAGACATTCAGGATCAGTGTCAGGTTGAGTCATCATTGATTGTCAGATGGAATGTGCCAGGGCAGTGTGCACTCCACAGGGGTGTGATTTCTATGTGAAGTAATTAGCCACTAGCTGTGTACGGGCTGCCTCCCCCGTGCCCTTTCCCCTCCCATGCGCAGCGGCTGTGCATGTGCTTGGGGATGTGGGGCCACCACCATGTCCACAGCCAGGCCCCGGCGTGTTGCAACGTTGTGCAGGACACATGCTGCCACTATGATCCTGCACACTACTGGGGGAGCGTATAACAGCTGCCCGCCAGAACGGTCAAGGGAGCGAAAGCGTGACTTTAGCACTCCGAATGTGCGCTCCACTATGCCCCTGGTTGTAATGTGGGCTGTGTTATATCTTACCTGGGGTGGCGTGGTGGGGTTCCGAATTGGCGTCATCATGTGTGGGCTGAGAGGGTAGGCACTGTGCCCTGTGGAGGTGGTGATTGGTATCATTGGTGGGGTTGTGACCTTGCTCAGTATCCAACATGCATGCATGTGCAGTGGCATACATACTCACCAAGCAGCCATGTATCGCCATGCCGCCCAGCTTCTAGGTCCCGGCTTAGGGTGGACATTCGGTAAATGAAGCTGTCGTGGGTGGAGCCGGGATAGTTGGCATATACTGAGGTGATGATTCCCTTGGCATTACATGCTACCTGCACGTTGATGGAATGCCAGTGCTTGCGGTTCCTATAGATGTGCTCAGATGCCCTGGGGGGATGTAGAGCTACATGGGTGCAGTCGATGGCACCTAGCACTTTGGGGAATCGTGCCACAGCGTAAAAATCCAGGGCGGCAGCATGCCTTTCTGCAGGTGTTCTGGGCAGGTATATGTGCCTGCGGACTGATGGGCGTGCAGTGATGATGTTCAAGACCTGGTGTAGGCAGCGTGACTGGGTGGCCTGTGACACCCCACCCACTATGGCACTTGTCCGCTGAAATGATCCAGTGGCTAAGAAGTGCAGTACATTGAGGACCTTCTCCAGGGGGCTGAGTGCTTGGGAGCACAGGGTGGGTGATGTGAGGTCATCCTCCCACTCACTCACCAGGTCCAGTATAATGTGTGGTGGAAACCTGTACCTCCCATACACCTGGTCATCAGGCATCCCGAAAAGGCTGGTTCTGGGTGTGAATATTCTGGCCCTGACTATCCTCCTCCTCCTCCTTTGGTAGCCCACTGCCACTGCTGCTAGGAACGGTATGTTCATCCTGGCGTCTGAGCTTGTTATTGTTAAAGTCCGCAAATTTATGCTTTGCGCGTGTTCTAGGCGAGCGTGTGACCCGCGCACCCCTGGAATCCAGTTCCCAGTCCAATAGCGTGTGGAAATTCACACGCACCACGGGATACAGCGTGTGACCCGCGCACCCCTGGAATCCAGTTCCCAGTCCAATAGCGTGTGGAAATTCACACGCACCACGGGATACAGGTTCGCTGACGTACTTGCGTGTGTAAGTGCCCGCGCACCCATTAAATACACGTACATAGGCCAATCGCGTGTACGCGCACTTTTGTCCAATTACACGCGATGACACTCTGACGTGCAGTATTTCCACGTGTGCCCCGTCATCACGTGCTGAGTGGGGAACACCCGTGCGGGTCACGTCACAGACGCGCTTACGCGCTGAGGGACTCTGGTCCAATAGAATCGCGTATGCGTGCTGACGCGCTTACGCGCTAAGGGCCTTTCCTCGGATTTCACGCTGACGTGCAGGATTTTCACGTGCCAAATCACTCCGTATCAAGCTGGCCACGCGAAAACACATGGAAGACCACGCTCCTGCCCAGAAGGCCGAGTTACTGGCCCCCAGTGCCCCGAGCAGCCTCCCACGTGCCATCTGCTGCTGCCTGACTGCCTGCCTGCTGCCACCGTGCCCTGCCATTTGGTGCCTGCACATCAGCCATCTGCAGGGGTCCAGTTGCTGTGTCCACCCCTGCTGGAACTGATGACTCCCGACTGGGATTACATCGCTCCACAGCCCAGCCCCAGGACCCAGTTGCCCACCCACACCTGCCTCTGGGGTTGCCATGTCGGGCACTTCCACATCTGGCACCAGTGGCAACCCCAGGCCAGAGGGGCAGAGGGGCACCAGCTTCACTGTCACCCAAGTTGGTGTCCTGGTGGAGCATGTCCTGGGGCAGTATGATGCCCTCTTTGGATCGTCCCGCGCCAGCAAGGAAGGACGGCAGAGGATCTGGGCCGACTGTGTGGTTGCCATCAACGCGGAGGGGGTGGCAACCCGCGACGTCCTGAAGATCAAGAAGCGCTGGGAGGACTTGAGGTCCAGGACCCTTGTGAAGGCCCGGCGCCTCGTGGAGGGGGGCCGGGGCCGCATGAGTTCCATCCAGATGAGGGTCCTGGAACGTGTACGCCCAGCGCTCCACGCCCAGATCCTTGAGAGGGAGGCCCGTCTGGAGTTGAGCGGTAAGTGTCCAAGCATTACTGTGTGAGACAGGGCATGTTGCGGTGTGCTGGTTCTATGATACTTGCCTGTATGTGTGCCATAGGCCATGTATGCATGTATGTGTGCAGGGACATCATGGTAATGCATGTGCGACCAGTGATGTGTGATCCACATGGTTGTTGCATGTGTTGAAATGCCGCATGGGGAGCCCTATGCAGATTTTGAACATGAGAGCATGCCAGTCTCTGTACCTGGACATGGGTGGGGGTGAGGGATGGGTGCTGATGCCAGGTACATATATGGTAGCCATGTCTGTGTGCCTGACCTGCGTGTCTGTGACTTGTGCATGCCATGGATGCATGACACATGTGTGTGACAATGCACAGATTCAGTGAAGCAGCCAAATTACCCTTGTATCCGCTGTGTTTGGTGTGTTTGGGGCCAGATGGATGTGACTGAGGTGAAGTGTGTGCATGTGATAGGCGTGAGCCATGATGCATGTGAGTTACATATCATTGAATGTTTCAAGAGTCCATTGGACATGCATGGAAATGTCCATGGCATGCACCATGCCTGTTACTGTGTGTGTTTTGCCTGGACTGACCCATGTGTTGTGGAGGGACATGATGGAAGTGTACTTTGACAGTGGTGCTCATCTGCTATTGCTTCCTGTCTAGGGGACCATTGTACAGTGCCCTGATGCTTGTGTTCTTTGTCTCCCTCTACGCAGCGGCTAGTGAAGAAGAGGGCGGAGACGGCGCTGTGGAGCAAGGCGGCGGGGATGCCCCCACGGCTGCAGCGGAAGGGGTTGGTGAGCCCCCACAGGGGCCTGCTACGGTGGGAGACGGTGAGGAGCCATCCAGGTTGGTTGTTTGCACAGAGGAGGAGAGGCCGCCACTGGGGCACACATGGGGCCTAGTGGGGGCATCCCTGCTGGTGCAAGTGGTGCAGTCCAGGGCCAGGGGCAGGAGGCAGCACAGGTCACTGTGGAGGGGCCTGTGCATGTCGCTGTCCCTGACCCTGTGAGTGCACCACCATGCACCAGCAGGGATGCCCCGTCCCAGGCCTGTCCGCAGGTAGAGGGGATGTCCATGTCACCTGACTCCCCTCCACCTGCGGACGTGGGAACCCCTGGCCGTGCGGAGAAGGTCCTGATTGGGGTCGCGATGCGCACGGCTGTGATGCGTGATGCCGTGCGTGCTTCCCGGGAGGAGCACGCACGTCATCACGAAGTGCACCGTGCCGACGTGGCCCAATTGGGATCGGCCATGTTCGGGGGTTTCCTGCATGTGTTGGCCAATGTGGCGGCCCTCTCCTCCTCTGTGCAGGCTATCCACCAGTCGTTCCCCTTGCCTTCTTCCAGCCCAGATGCCACCAGGGCCCCCTGTGGACCTGCCCCGACCAATGCAGCCAGCTCGGTGGGGATCCCATCCCTGCCACAGTTGGGAGTCGGAGGTCCAGCAGGGGTGGACAACACAGCAACTGGACCCCAGCAGATGGAAGATGTGACAGCATCATCAGGCAGGGCACGTGCACGACGGCGTCGGTGGTTTCCATCAGCCTGGATGCCGTCGTGCTGGCAGAGGCAGTGGCGTCGGAGGCAGCAGCGGGCTCGACGTGGGAGGCATCATGGCTCGGGGCCATCAAGATCAGAGGGGCAGGCAGCGGCCGGAGGGCAGGGCAACCCTGGGATGGTGGTGTCTTCCATGTGGGAGCAGTTGGTCCAGCGGATAGGTGCGGAGCGGCAGCGGGCGGAAGAGGAGCGGCTCGCCATGGTCAGGGCGGAGTTCTCCATGCGTCGGGCGTTGAGGCGGGCTGAGTGCCTCGAGGAAGCTCGCTGGGAGTTTGAGTTGAACATGGGGTTATCCCTGCGAGACCTCGGGGCCAGGACAGAGTCCCGCCTCCAGGACATCGACATGGAGTTCGATGATGCCCTGGCCAGCAACATCAACAAGTGAGCCGCAGGACTTGCCCGCTGCCTTTGTATATAGTTATATAGTTAGTTAGTGTTAGGTTTCCTTTATTTGTTTTTATTATTTTGGACCGCTCGGACAATGGCCACTTTTTTGTATATATTTTTTTCATTAGGTAGTAGTAGGTTTCCTTTATGGTGTTGGGCTCATGGACCCTGGTACATTCCTGTATTTAGTTTGTTTTTTGAAGGAAAATTTTCTTTTTTTCATTATTGTGTTCACCATGTGGTAATGGTTTTTCATTCTTTTGCTTCTACTTGATATTGCTTTGGTCAACATTTGTTTTTTTATTCCTTTTTCGTTTTTTGATTTTTACTTTTGTTCTCCAACATGGACCATTTATTTTGTTATCCACATAGTTGTATGTTTGATTTGTTTACTTATTTTTAATCTTTAATACATTTTTTATTTTTACTTCCACTTGTCTTATTTTGTCTTTGGTTTCATACATGTCATGATATGGGTTTTGACATTCACTTGCAGCCATTGTGTATGTGTGTGTGACGGACATGTGTTCATTTACATACTTGCCATTGGGGTTGTGTCATGTAATTGCATTCACTATGTGGGTGGATGCAATCCTTGCCTGGGTGTTTGTGCTGGGTATGCTGCCCATTACTGCCATGATTGTGTATCGTCAGGACCTGGGGGCAGGGGGACATGGGTGGGGGCCTGGTGGAGGGTGACCCTGCACTGCTGGGGTGTGGGGGTGGTGGGAGACATGAGTGGGGGCCTGGTGGAGGGTGACCCTGCACTGCTGGGGGGTGGGGGTGGTGGGAGACATGAGTGGGGGCCTGGTGGAGGGTGCCCCTGGTGGCTGGGGTGTGGGGGTGGTGGGAGACATGAGTGGGGGCCTGGTGGAGGGTGCCCCTGGTGGCTGGGGGGTGGGGGTGGTGGGAGACATGAGTGGGGGCCTGGTGGAGGGTGACCCTGCACTGCTGGGGGGTGGGGGTGCAGGGGGATATGAGTGGGGGCCTGGTGGAGGGTGACCCTGCACTGCTGGGGGGTGGGGGTGGTGGGAGACATGAGTGGGGGCCTGGTGGAGGGTGCCCCTGCACTGCTGGGGGGTGGGGGTGGTGGGAGACATGAGTGGGGGCCTGGTGGAGGGTGACCCTGCACTGCTGGGGGGTGGGGGTGGTGGGAGACATGAGTGGGGGCCTGGTGGAGGGTGCCCCTGCACTGCTGGGGTGTGGGGGTGGTGGGAGACATGAGTGGGGGCCTGGTGGGGGCTGCCCATGGTGGCAGGGGGGTGGTGGTGCAGGGGGACATGAGTGGGGGCCTGGTGGAGGGTGACCCTGCACTGCTGGGGGGTGGGGGTGGTGGGAGACATGAGTGGGGGCCTGGTGGAGGGTGACCCTGCACTGCTGGGGGGTGGGGGTGGTGGGAGACATGAGTGGGGGCCTGGTGGAGGGTGCCCCTGCACTGCTGGGGTGTGGGGGTGGTGGGAGACATGAGTGGGGGCCTGGTGGAGGGTGCCCCTGGTGGCTGGGGTGTGGGGGTGGTGGGAGACATGAGTGGGGGCCTGGTGAAGGGTGCCCCTGGTGGCTGGGGGGTGGGGGTGGTGGGTGACATGAGTGGGGGCCTGGTGGAGGCTGCCCCTGCACTGCTGGGGTGTGGGGGTGGTGGGAGACATGAGTTGGACATGTGTGGGGGCCTGCTGGCAGGTGCCCCACAGTGCTGGGGGGTGGGGGTGGTGGGTGACATGAGTGGGGGCCTGGTGGAGGCTGCCCCTGCACTGCTGGGGTGTGGGGGTGGTGGGAGACATGAGTTGGACATGGGTGAGGGCCTGCTGGCAGGTGCCCCACAGTGCTGGGGGGTGGGGGTGCAAGGGGACATGAGTTGGTGTTCATTAGTTCAAGGAGACATGTGCCTTTGCTGGGGGGCATGCCCATGTTGGGTGGGCAGCCTGCGGGACATGACCAGGGATGCAGGGTAGTCCCCTGTGGTGTGGGCTGCCTGCAGGGGCCGTGGAGGGTGTACAGGGTACACCTGGGAGGACCCACACTGTCAAATCACATGTGGAACTTCCCGCGCACCCCTGAAATACACGCGCCCAGGCTATTCGCGTGTGGAACTTCCCGCGCACCCCTGAAATACACGCACCCAGGCTATTCGCGTGTGGAACTCCCCGCGCACCCCTGAAATACACGCGCCCAGGCTATTCGCGTGTGGAACTTCCCGCGCACCCCTGAAATACACGCACCCAGGCTATTCGCGTGTGGAACTCCCCGCGCACCCCTGAAATACACGCGCACCCATGCTATTCGCGTGTGGAACTTCCCGCGCACCCCTGGAATACACGTAGCCCGCTCCCCCAGGCCCGATCGCGTGAGGAACTTCACGCGAACCCCTGAAATACACGTAGCCCGCTCCCCCAGGCCCGATCGCGTGAATAACTTCACGCGAACCCCTGTGATGCACGTACCCTGCTGAAATTGTGTGTTAGACTTCCCGCGCACCCCGGTATACACGCACACGTATTTTTTGTCAGCGGGTGTCCGTGTTTGTGGGTACCCCTTTGCACGTCATTTTTCCTGGAGGGCCACAGTATGGGACATTCATCATGGCAGTATATAGGTGCTATTTGTTGGCGCACCTTTTGGCGCACATTTCTTACAGCCGCAGAGACGCTACCGCCTGCTTTCTTGTGGCGGTCGTGTTTGTGCCTGTGCGCTGGTTTGAGCGTGCGCTTTTTTGCCCTATTCTATTCCATGAATACGTGTTGTAGGCGAGCGTGTGGGCGTTCCGCGCACTTGTGCCCTGTACTTCCCCCGTGACGCCCACGTTTTGGCAAGTTGTTCCCCATTCCGAGTGTTACGCCCGTGTTCCGCCTACTTTTGTTGCGTGCGCCGCGCTATGTGCGAATTTCGCTGTGGCCTGTGCGATTTTCGCTGTGACCTGGCGCACGCTGTTAGATGGCCTGTGCGCCAACATGCGCCGCGCACTTTTTTATCGCACATGCGCTGGTTTTCTCGCGCACGGCCTTCCATGAATCGTCATGCGCTGCTTTTCGTGCGATTTTTGCAATTGCACTGCGATTTTCGCTATTCCACTGCGATTCGCACGTTTTTGCCCACTTGCGCCGCGCTAATTATTCCATGAATCGGCCTATAAGTCTTTATATACCTGTTAAAGAACACATTTTTCTCGCAGTGATCTTGGACAGTTTCTAGCAATCCTGCTTTATTTCCAGAAAGGTGGGCTTCTAACTATTCTCTTGAGCTTGTGAAAGCACTGTGTTTGGTATGTGGTAATGCTGGGCAATGTACATATCAAAGAATCTGCTTAAGGTTCCCCACTCAGGACAAGAGGACCCACATAGTCACTGGTAGAAGGAAAGGAAAAATCCAGCAGTTGGATTCATTAAACTACAATTTCTAATCCATTGCTTTAGATTGTTTTTATGTAACTACCATTTAAAACTATGGGCCTTTGATAAAGGTTTTTAGCCCTTAGCATTTAATGGATTTACAGTGGTTGGTATAACCTCACCAGTCTACTGCCTTGTCAATTGAAACAGCACTAGTGCAATGTTAGGTTTTAATGTGCCATATTGTAAATGGCTGTACACTTTGGTGATTAGTTGTAGCTTTCAGGTGTCTTGAAGTGAATAGGAGAAGAGCAGGATATTAGGACCATATTCAATTACATTATGGCATATATTGAGTATTGAGGATGCATATTGTTTGGATATACTATTTTAAATGCCATATATTAGCTTTACAGGAGAATAAATATACATAGATGGGGAACTAAAGACTGAGGGCCCGATTCATGGAATTATTTGTACGGTTCAAAATGACTTTGCACTGCCGACCCAAACTGTGATTCATGGAACTGTGCAAAGTGTATTTTTGAAGTGCAAAGTCAGTGCAAAGAAATGTTGTACTGCAAACATGACTACACTGAATACACTATGCACAGTTCCATGAATCAGTGTATGTGTTGTCAGTTTAAATTCACATTTCAGCAGTGCAAAATCACTTTCAACCATGCAAAATAATTCAATGAATCGGGCCCTCCGAGGTTTATTTGGTGCTCATTTTATAACAATGTAAACTGTATTCAGGGGACCACCAATGCTTGCGTTTATATGCTGTTGGGTACCTTGCATTGTAAGTGATTTCAATCCAGCACTCCAACTTAGTCAATGCCTACTATGGGATGCCCAATGGAAACAGTTATTTGTATATTTTTATGTCAAAGGTTCTTTTAATTCTGGATGATGTACCCTTATATAATGCCCCTCTCTTTGAATCCCCCGGTCTCACTGAACCATGAAGAAGGTTGTTTTGCAAAGTTAAAAGATTTATTTGAAGAATTGGACAATATATAGATTACACTTTTATGAATATGAATAATATCTGAATATCACACTTATGAATATGAACAATGATCAGCAATGGGTAGTATTACAATAAACAACAATCTATTTAATCAATTAGGAGTAGGAATAGGAAGAATAATGTAGCACAGAAAAACTTTGTATGGATTCAAGAAATGTAATGATAGGAAAGAATGCAACACAGAAATAAAACTTGATATGAACTCAATCAGAGACAATGTGATCAATCTTTCCCCCTGATATTACTCAATCCCCAGTATTATGCAATATGAAGATATGGAATAAGGGCACACAGGTTTCAGGAATAACAATCAACAATGCAGTTCAATCCCAATTCCCCCAGCAAGTTTAGAGAGAACAGGTATGATTTTAAAACAGGTCAATTGCTTTTAAATGTGGTTTGAATTAAATGGGAAAAGTGCTAAAATGAATTCCAAGAAAAAGTAAGGTAAAAATACCGTACTTAAGACTGGTGCTCTCAGTTGACCTTAAATAAGGTTGCTCAATCATATATAGCTCTTGCGTAAAATAATTCAAATGTCAGACAAAATATATTTCCAAATGGTACAAAGTTTTTCCAAGAGAAATGTTTAATTCACATTTCCTGGTTTTATATCTTTCTTGATTAGTTCAGATATTGCGAGGCAACTCAAAATCGATAGGTCAATTATTAACAATAGTACATATGCCAATGCATTTCGGTCTGAGACCATCTTCAGGGCTGTACTGAAGTGAGTGTAGAATCTGCACCGTGTTAACATCAATTATTCATCAGAATACACATAAATATAATAGATAATTCAAAATAAAGCAAGGCACATACCCCAAATAGATCCAAATGGATGTTGTACATGTAAGAGAAAAATAAATATGAAAAATATGTCAACATACATTATATCGCTAACCATTCATAGTTGTTTTTCCTCTTTGTATTTTGTGTCCTGTACCTGCTAATTGTGAGTTGTCCTCTCCTATGAATGCGTTCGTAGAACGTCTCCAGTGTTCCTGTTAATTGCCAGAGGGGAATATATATTACTATTATTCTAGCTATATCCAATTGTGAAGCTATTTCAACCTGAAAAGTTAAATGGGCTCTTACCTGCACTCGTGTGATTCGCGCGCGGGACCGATCGCGCTCCCTGTGAGAGCGAAAGTGAACTGCGCGCGGCCAAAAAATGCTTTTAAGGGTAGTCATGGGAACACCAAGTTCAATCACACGTTTTCAATGTGTCCCCAAACGTTTTGGATAGACAGACTAAGCTCCCTTACACCGAAGGGAATCAATGAAGAGATCAATTATATGTGTTTTCTCTAAAAAAGCCAGATTCACGGTTGGTTCAAGAATAAGTCTTTGAATTCTTCGTGGATGAAGAAGCGCAATGGACTTAGATCCAGATACAACTGGGGACACATTGAAAACGTGTGATTGAACTTGGTGTTGTTTTCTGGTGTTTTTGCACTTACATGTATTAATTGCACATCATGCAACAGTTTAAAATATTTAGGAGTGTATGAATGGGTATGGATCGCATGATCCACTCCACACAACCAGTATCTATCCTTATTTTGACACCTACATTGGTTGACATTCATAGAACATATACACAGATATAGAACGAAGTCACGTGTATAGTTTCCACTAATTGCCTAGGCTTTATCCACACCTCTCTTTCACTCGAGTTAATTCCATCATCAGTAACACAGAGCATACACACACCTTGGGGTCATGGCAACAGTCCCGCCCCCCTGCGCTCCCGTAGGGCGGTGGGTCCCGAGGCGTACGTGCGACAGCAACTTTGCTGCTGCTCGACGCCCCGCCCAGGTTCCCATGACTACCCTTAAAAGCATTTTTTGGCCGCGCGCAGTTCACTTTCGCTCTCACAGGGAGCGCGATCGGTCCCGCGCGCGAATCACACGAGTGCAGGTAAGAGCCCATTTAACTTTTCAGGTTGAAATAGCTTCACAATTGGATATAGCTAGAATAATAGTAATATATATTCCCCTCTGGCAATTAACAGGAACACTGGAGACGTTCTACGAACGCATTCATAGGAGAGGACAACTCACAATTAGCAGGTACAGGACACAAAATACAAAGAGGAAAAACAACTATGAATGGTTAGCGATATAATGTATGTTGACATATTTTTCATATTTATTTTTCTCTTACATGTACAACATCCATTTGGATCTATTTGGGGTATGTGCCTTGCTTTATTTTGAATTATCTATTATATTTATGTGTATTCTGATGAATAATTGATGTTAACACGGTGCAGATTCTACACTCACTTCAGTACAGCCCTGAAGATGGTCTCAGACCGAAATGCATTGGCATATGTACTATTGTTAATAATTGACCTATCGATTTTGAGTTGCCTCGCAATATCTGAACTAATCAAGAAAGATATAAAACCAGGAAATGTGAATTAAACATTTCTCTTGGAAAAACTTTGTACCATTTGGAAATATATTTTGTCTGACATTTGAATTATTTTACGCAAGAGCTATATATGATTGAGCAACCTTATTTAAGGTCAACTGAGAGCACCAGTCTTAAGTACGGTATTTTTACCTTACTTTTTCTTGGAATTCGTTTAGTGTGATCCGGATGCCACAGGATCAATCATAGACTGGCAGCTCCAGGTTAAAATATTACACAATTTTCCTAAATGAACTTTATCTATATTAAAGGACCTAACTTCTGTGGTGCCCACCTTCACATTGTGTAAAAGTGCTAAAATGGACATTAATTTGCTAAATAGGATTCAGAACAAGTGAGAGTTGCTTTGGATTGGTTCAGGTCAACACTAGCAATGATTGTAGAATGATTAGCAGATGGAAAACGAAATTCAGAAGTTGAAAGCAAGAAAAAGCTATTTTTACATGGAGTGAAACTGAGCCATATGCAAATTCGCAGCAACTTTTCCGAGTGTGAGAAACGCGATTACGGAAGAACAATAAGGACGTACCGTTCAAAAGGTACAGATGTTTTTGTGAAGGTAGATTTTTCTTAAAAGAGTCAACATTTCAAAATGAAAGATGCACTTTAACGATTAGGAACCAAGATGGACTTATACTAAGGGGCTATGAAAGTACAAGACACCCAACGGAACAGCCACCAGAACAGGGCGACTTCCGCTCTGACTTCTGTCCGCCAGGACGCTTGACTTTCTTCAGAAAAATATCCGCGCACAGATGATTATCACTACAATTATCACAGACTATATAATGAGAAGGATTCAGGGTGGACACAGGATTCTCTCAATGCAGTTCGGGATAGGTTGAAATGGATTAAATAGGATTACTTTAAACTAAGAGATGACTATGGACAGTTCTATACTAAATACTCACTACTATGGCTTTGGAATGGAATGGGCCCGTCAAAGATCTGGTCAAGGGTTTGGCTGGGATTCGCTTGCCACCGGACAGGTCTCAGGCGCTTGGTTCTGCTCTCAGCAAGGCACTCTGGTCTGCACGGCCTCTTGGACAATATCTGACGGGTTCTGGGTAACAGCTCTGCTGGACTGATCTGGATCTTGGGTTCTAGCAAGGGTTCTTAGCCAGAGCAGCAAAACAGCTCAGCCAGGCTGTTGAATAGTTTAGGCCCTGTGGAGGTTTAGGGGTTAAATCAGGTTGCTAGATTTTAAAGGCCTGCTGAAAAGGGTTCAGCTTTTTGGGTTAGGCCTCTGCTTCAGGGTTCTGGAGTCTGGTTCTGGAGTCTGGTTCTGGATCTTCCTTCAGAGTGCTTCGCCAGTGGATCAGTTGATGAGTGAATGTGTGTTTTTGTGGGTTCTCAACAGTCCCTATTTATCCATTTCCCAAAGTGGGTGGGGAGGCTGATTGTCTATGCCCAACCCTCTTAGGATCTGATAGGTCAAAGAATCCCCCCTCTCCTGATTTGAGAAAGGAACAGTGTGTCATGATGTGTCATGATGTGTCATGTTTATGGCTTAGGGAGAAAAGCTCCCCTTTTTCTCTGTACAGTATATCTTATTTTTCATAAAAAACACATTTACAATATGCACAACTTGTTCATAATACATATTTACATGATAGATTGACTAAGGTACGTTTCTGTCAAAGTTTCATGTTCCTACGAGTTTTGGTTCATAAATGACAGTTTGTCACACTTTTGGTTGATTACACATTTTCCGATCTGTACAATTTATGTACACATACATGCACATACCCTCTGGGCATATTCCTGTAATTTCTCATGTTCCTAGCATAATCACAATAGCCACAATATTAAAAATGTCATGATCAGACTCAGAACATCACACAGATTCCAGATTAGTTTTAAACTGTGAGCACATTTTTTCATTTTAAAACCCTATAAATCCCATATTTTGATCTGTTCCGTACAATTTGCTATAAGTCTTTTTCTAAAACATACAGTTACTTTAGTTTCAAATCCACATTTTCAGTCTGGCCCGCCTCCAAGGCTCGGCTGAGTCAGAGAGTCACATGGTCTTCTTCCTGCCAGGGAAGTTGATGTCAGTCACACCCGAATTAGCATTTTCATTCAACTCAAGGGTGTCCTTTGTCTACACTCAGAGCAACAAGCCAGAGTGCCCCTCCCAGTTCCTTTCACACCAGCCTGCCAGTTTCTTAGCAGAGAGCAGGGGGAAGATGTCTTTGTTTGGGAGAAGGTGTGGAATGTGTTTGAAGCTCAGTGTGGCTAACTTTAACTTTTAAACAAAATGGGCCTCATTACGACCCAGGTGTCAAGGGTTAACGCCGTCGTTAACCCTTAACGTCTATTCTGATTTTAACGGCTGCTTTTAAATTATTGGTGATACTTTATGTAAATCATTTATATGGTAATACACATTGGGCCTCATTACAACCCTGGTGGAATGGGTTAACGGGTGCCGCTAATGGTGGCGGACCCGTTAAACCCATTCCACCTCATTACGAGGTTCCCTCGCAGGACCCGATGTGGACGTCTGGTTTTACCACGAGGGGAACAGGGAGCTAACAACAGGCCGGTCGTAATCGGCCTGTTTTTAGCTCCCTGCACCCATTCCCATTGAGACCACCGAGGGGTCAAATGGGAATGGGGAAGGTCCGGGCCCGAGTTCCCTGTAGGGGGAATTACCCGGCCCTCCAAATTCGGAATGGCTCGGTAATTCCCCATTCAGGGAACCCGGTCTCGGAACCAGTTTTGGTGGCAGCCATACCCTTATTAAGGGCAAAATAAGCCTGTCATGATTCGTGCCTCCTCCTGCACCTGTTTCAAAAGGCAGAGGGGGGCAACCATGATTTCTTGTTTTGTTTTTTTAAAGCAGTTGCCTTTTATGAGTTAGGGATGCTCTTTAAAAAATGCACAGAAACGCACCCTTATTTGCACAAAGGGGGGAAAAGGGCATCCTAATGATCACATCTATGATGTGCTTATTCAGTTGCCCTTTGTGAATTGTGCTGCTACTTTGTTTGGCACAAGTGAGGAGATGTGCTGCACCCAAAAAAGGCTTTGAGAATCTGGCCTAAAATGTTCAGAATGCAGTGAGTACCAGTAGTTATTGACTGTTCTCTGAACATTCTGATTTGCTAAGAGATCAATGTAAAGACCGGAGGGGGGGTCTGCACTTCCGCTCTCTATATGGTAGAGGGGAGGCACAGAGACCCCTGCAAGATTCTCTATTATGGTAACGTAGTCAAGCAATCAAGGGCTAGCTTCTCAGGAGGTGATGCGAGCTGGTTCTTAAGTACGGTGTAGTCCCCGAGCACCCACAAAGGAATGTCCACACACTGTATCGGTTAAAACACAGTCTTTATATAATTAATATTTAAGGTCATATACACGATCACAATAACTCACTTTGTACTCCGAAAATCAACAATGGTAAATATGTACAATTCTAAAGTGGTACCACTAACGTTATTAGATCTTATTCAAGTGCATACGGTCAGAATGACACACAGATCCAAATAAAGAGGAAACCAGCAGTAGAGAGAGGAAGGAAAGCAAGATGGTTGAACTTCTTGCCTAATACTGGCCCCTAGCACTAGACACAGTTCTGTGTGGAGATCCCCCCACCTGGGCAACCTGTAGAAGAAAGATACAAGCACAGTCCATATATTGTTCACCCTTAGACTTCCCAATAGTTCTGCAACCCACCCCAAAGTACCTTGGTTTTGTAGCATTCTGCGTCGGGGAAATCGACAACCCTTCTTGAGTGTCCTCCCTTTCAGGTAGGAGTCACGGGTTGTCGAACATCTGACGGAGAACAGGTCGAGCTATGACGGTGAAGTGGCCGTGTCGTTCCTAATGGTGCTCGATGACGGGGAAGCGTAAATGTCCTGCAAGGAAGAGGCGTGCGGGGCACCTCGGTGTCGATAATTCTGGACCGCAAAGAGTTGAAGAACTGTGGCCCAGCAAGGGCGTCGAGTCGTCGGTGTCTCTGTGGTCTTTGGGTGGCGGGAAACCCACCGGTGGATGCTCCTTGGCACGTCGACAGTCAGTCCTTCTCCAGCAGGATACAGCGGCGACGATGCGGACGAGAGCGTCCTTGGATCAATGAAGTTTCTTAGGCAACGGGAGCACGGCAGCTCCAGTCGGCGATGGCGGTTGACGACAGTGACGGACAACAGTCTGGGTGCTTCTCCTTGGAGTTCCACAGCTGTCCCCGTATCGGGTCGGCAGCCTGTCGAAGGTCTGTCTACCAGGGAGCTTAGGCAAAGATCAGCTGTGCACGATGGTCCCTCGTAGCTCGGGAAAAGGGCGCCTTACCAGGTCCTCTCTGGGTCAGTTCTTGAAGCACAGCAGCTTTCAGATTGCGAAGGAGAGCAACAGCAATTCTTCTTGTCCAGCAGGTCTCAAGGTTAAGCTTCACTCCAGTTACTCGTCGTAGTGGACTTCAGCTTCTGAACATGATTCCTAGCAGAGGTCCCCAGATATACTGTTGATCTCCCATTTATTCCGCTGGGTCATACTCAAGCATCCAATCACGACTACAGGCATTCATGCAGGCAGGCAGCCAATCAGGCACACGAGGTATGCAGTCCATTCACTTCTCTCCAAACACTCACAACAAGTTATGTGTATTGGGACAAGTACCGAGCCATTCAACATTCCAAGCTGCATTCATACCGGTTTCGGGCAGGGCTGTCTGAACCATTGTGTCAAACACCAGATACTAGACAGTCACAACATAGAATGTATATTCGTCACACACTCCATTCACCCCGGTCCCACCTACAGGCGTACCCACAACATACGGTTGTTGAGAAGGCTCCAGCCAGTCTGGTCGGCACTTCCCCACACTACCATATACAGAACTTCCACCCAACAGCCAGTCAGGGTGAAGGGACAGAGGCAGGGCTTCCCGGGACTTCGGGAAGATCAGGGTAACAGGTGATGGAGGCAAGAGGCCAGGGGGGCCATTTTGCCTCCATCAGGAATCTACCGATTCCAATGACAGGGCCTGGGCATCCCAAAATGGAGGACGCTCAGGGCACCAGTCATTTCAGCACAGAGCTGCCACCAGCCCGTACCCTGCTCTGTGGGTCACACACAGGTGCCCAAAAACATACACTAGGGGCACAGGGTTGTACCACTACCCATGGGTGCCATAAGGGTATCCCATGGGTCTGTTCACCAAACCAAAAGAGAGAGAGCTGCACTGCCAGGAGTCCCACATGAACTCCTGCACGGAAAACACGACAGAACACACAATAAAAATCAGTAAAGGCCCTGTCCCTCTTATGCATTTCCAGCATCACAATCAATAACGATGTCCATGTGCTAATACTTATTTAGAACACTTTAACCACTGCCCAAAGGAATACCGTATTGATATGAACTAGACATTCTAATTCACAATAATTAGACTGATTGAAAATTCAGTGAAATCCTTTTAACATATTTTCTGAAAAAAATAACAAAGTTAAAGGATAACTTCTCTGAAGTAAAAAATGCCATTATAAGTAAAAATGGAAAATCCATCATGATTTGCTTAACCGCATTAGCGCAGGTTTTACACAATATTTGTAAACACTACAAAACAAATTGCATTTTTTGTTGAGGCTAGCTGCCTTTTTTACAACATAATCTGAAATCTTCTTTGTGAAAAATCGAAGGACCTTGAGTTCATTGGCATAGTTTTTAATATTATTACACCCGGTCATGATGATATCTGGAGTAAGGCTTTAATGCAACTCTGCTGCGAAGATTAACATAATTCGAAGAAGAGGCAAAACAGCTGGCCCACTGTAGCCCGGCACTTAAAATCGTCCATCAACACAATCGCATGTGCTGCTGATAGACGAGTCGCCACGTGCCTCATTACTTCACATCCACATAGTTCTCTGTTTAAGGAAATAACCAGTGCAGACTCCAAGCAGCAAAAAGGGAAAACGGAGCTTGATTTTCCCGAGATGAATGACTGATAGACACAAGGCTAGAAGTCATGTGCTCAAGGAAGTGGCAGCAACTGTTTTGATCCGACGGGGAACTCGACCTCACTTGAGAAAGTTAGCCCTGTCTAATGCAAAGTATTCCAAAACATGTCAACCCGCAACACTGCAGCTGAGAAGGATCGACGTCCATCACTCACCGGAGACATATTTTGACAATTGTCATGCTCACTTGAAATCGTATTATTCACGGAAAAGTCATTTTGGCCACCTGCTACTTGGAGATAGATGAAAGGCTGTTGCATTGGTTAAATGGGGATTCTAAAAGTAATATTTAGCACGATTAATACCATCTCTCTTATGACTGGCAACACATCAACACATTTTAGGAAAAGGAATGAGTGACAAAAAACCCCTAACATCATTCTGTTGCCAGCATCAAACATAAATAACTTTCATGCGGCTACTTCCCTCTGTTGTGCCTTCATATTTGTCAATCTGGTCACTGCCCATTGAACCATAGGTGCACACATATCTCTGAATGTATCTTAGTTTGCATGGCATGACAATGGGCCTCATTATAAGTATGGTGGTAAGGCAGCAACGGTGCCAGTAGCGCTACCGGCACCGTTGCTACCATACCAACATACTACAAGTTCTGCTCGCAGGTGCCCTTGCCGCCACCAGGTCTGACCTTATTATTATTAACGGTACCGGTGCTACCACTCTCCCCAATCCCATTGAGCCCTATGGGGCTCAAATGCGGAATAATTTTTAACGGTGCCCAGAAAAGGGCAATTACTTGGTCCGGCAAGATCGTAATGACCCAGCAATTACCTTTTATGGACGCCGGAAAAAAATGATTCCCGATTGCAGCCATGCCTGTACTACAGGCACGCTACCGCCACCCTCGCAATGCGGCCCAACATCTTTGCCTACGGGTTCATAGCAAGTGTGTCCATGTGTATTGCGTGTGTGCTTTGCCTACGCTTAAAATCAGGAGTCACAGGACTGATTCTTCTATGTCTACCAGTCAATCATTTACAAATCACAACATTTTAAATAAATGTATGTAAATATATAAAGTTAGTGGAGCACGACAACTACTACACAATGGGCCTCATTACGACCCTGGCGGAAATCGTGGCGCCAAATGCACCATGGAGCACGGCGGAAAGCTGCCGATAGCGCCATGGGGGGTTGGCGGATTTACCGCCCCATTCCGACCTTGGCGGGGCGGTAAATCCCCATTCCCCATTTTACCCTTCCCCATTCCCATTTTTGCCCCATAGGGTATAATGGGAGTGGGGAAGGCGTTAATTACGCCACCGTTAAATACGGTGGCGTAATTAACAACAAGGTCCCGTAGCGCCATGGATTTCTCCGCCCGGAAAAACCAGGCGGAAAACGCTCCATGGCGCTACGGGAACTCGTAGTAGGGCGGACGGGTCCGCCGCGAATAACGCTGGCGTAAACCCCCTCCGCCAGGGTCGTAATGAGGCCCAATACATAAGAACCCGGCAAGTGAAGTAGAAGAGGCTCCCTGCAAATCAGGCATCCCTAAATGCGAGCCTTATTTCATGGTAGCTGACCATATTATGAGCCCTGTGAGCAGTTGGAAGCCACCATCTTGCCACCCATGATGCAGGCACTGGTTCTGCTGCCTCCACCACTTTTCCCCTCACTGAATTCCCCACCATACTTCCCTCAACCACGTAATGCCTTCTGCTTTGATTTGATTTTAAAAACATTTTGTACGCGTACCAGATGGATTGAACCATATTCGGGCGCAGATGACAACAAAAAATGAGCTGAACATGAAAAAGACAGAGATTTGACCCTAAATGCATTTGGATTTATCTCAATAAGGAGGCTTTCAGCCTCTTCCTAAATGTGTCCGTCCAAGGTCTTGCTTGTTCTAATCTCCAGTGGAAGTTGCTTCCAGATTTTAGGTCCAAATAGCTCAAATCTTCTATCTCCTCTGGAGACGCAATTACACCGTGGGACACAGATTAGATGTTTATCGCTAGAGCTGAGTTTTCTGGTTGGGCAGTAATGCTTGATTTTATCTGCGAGATAATCCCGGGAAGCCCCTTGAGACATTTATAGACCAAGCATGCTACCTTGAACTTGATTCTATCCTCCACTATGAGCCAGTGGAGGGATCTCCGCATTGTGGAGACATGGTCCCATTTCTTGAGATGACCGACCACACCCTGCCTTTCACACCCGCTCTGCAACACTAACTTCTCTCACTGGCCGCCGCTTACCTCCTCCATCAATGTTGCATTTGCCCCTTTTCAACTGTCTCCATTTTATTGTAGTTTGTAATCTTAACTTGTGAAACAGCTGCTGGCTCCCTGCACATGATACCGGGTTAATACCTGCTATAGCCCCCTAGTTGCGTGGCATTACCACTATGGTGATGACTACAGGGCCTTATTAAGTATTTTGCATTGATGGAGCCTGTAACGTGTGCTTTGGGCAATTATTAAGTAGTAAGACGCATCCCTGTGGGGTTATTGTTTAAGTAAAATCATTCCATAATTTTTCAGGTCCTACTCATAAATGGCTGGTATTTTAAAATTCAGAAGTATTTAAATTACCACACGTTTTTCCCATTACCACTATACTCATAATGAGTACTTGAGCAAGTAAGCAATTTTAATAAGGGTCATCAAAATGTATGACATATATCCCATACTTTCTCAGGGCAGATATGCTCACATTCTATGAATGTGTACGTTTAAAGTTGCATTGTCCGAAATGATCTTCCTTCCGGTCACATTGTTAACAAGTATGGTATTGGGTTCTGTACAGGAGCTGTGATCCTGGTGCTGCTGCATCACCTTAACGCATGTCCATGAAAACAAATGAAATCGTTTTCATCCTTAAACAAATTGAATCAGTCAGTGTTCTGTGTTGATGGTCTCGGTGCTAAAACAAAAACATCTTTGGAGAATACCTCTACAATCCCAGTGCCTTTCCAGTTATGCTACCCTCCTTTCATCTTTATGCATTGTGATGGCAGCTCTTGGGGTTTATTTATATTATGAGTCTGGGGACTATGCCTGTTTTACTTCTAAATAAAGATTCTATTGCTCCTCCCTCCCTTCTATCTCATTGGGATTGCCCTGATCCCTGGGTTTGTAAGGGTATGCCTATTTGTGGGTGTGGAGACCTTGCAGGCCATGTCAAATCCTTCTGGCCCCTACTTTTGAACTGGAAACTGAGGGCGGCGGCTCCTGCTTAATGTTAGTGTTATGATGAGGAGCACTCTGCGTGGGGAGTGTTCCCATTATAGGAACCACGTCAATTAGTTCATAAATAGAACCCACCATTAGGGGCAGGGTTTACTTTTCAAACCTACGACAGAGTGAACATATTGTTTATTGTAAAGTCCCTGCCCTCCCAGTGGAGCCACAATGACTGGCAACAAAGCAGCAAGTTGGTGGCATGCCATTCGGTGCCCACTTGCACCCACTGGATTGATTTCTACTGCGTGGGCGTTCAGTGTTGCATCTCAGTGCCTGTAAATGCCCTGGTGTGCATCTGAGACCTGAGGCCTGCATCGGGTACACCTGCAGTTGGCCCCGTGATGCTCCTTTCCCACGGCACCTCCTACTGATGGTGGATCACTTCCCAATATATGATAGTATCTTGTGAAAAGAATGGGAGGATATCATGTGGGGTGAAAATATAGCCCCAGAGCGACAGAGACAGAGAGGCCATGCAAGGCTCCATTATAAGAATGAAGCCCGGTGGTGTTCTTACCCATTAAAATATGCAGGCCAGTCTAAAACACTTATTTTCCAACATGAGGCCTAGAAAGGGAACGGAAATTGGCCTCCCTCAACTTTGTCAAAATGGAAAGGCACTCAGCTGAAGGAGAGAACTGTAATATTGCTAACTTTGTCCAATGGATTCCAAAAAGACATCTGGTGCTGCAGATGCTGACTTCATGTAAACAGGGAAAAGGCACATTTTGACAGATTAACCACTGCAGCAGCACAAAGGGGAAAAGATACTTTGAAATGCTGTGCATTTGAAAAATAAAAAGGAGGAATTGTGCCTTACATTTAAAAAGTGACATATTTCATTTGTCACAGAGAAATACACTTACTTTCCACAAATAAACTGACATTTAAATAGAAAGGCCTACTTGTTGTAAAAGTGAATAATAGTATCCTATGTTAACTTTGGCCTATGGGTGAATAACACCAAAAGTGTACTTATATCTGTTTAAATATTGTATTGTAGTTATAAACAACATGACCAGATGTTAGAATTGTGTATGTAGCTTGTTTTCCCCACTGAACTTAAAGGTCTGTGCCTCTGAAACTTTTATCTCAAGACCAGGAAAAGCAGGCCTGGTTTTCAATTTAAAATACAAAAAAATATAAAGAATTAAATCAGAATTGTGGAGGTTACAGATAAGACGGCTGGCAGAAATGATCTTTAAGGTCAGGCCTCCACATTAACTCTGCATTAGCTCCAAACAGAGACCTTTGAAGACACTAAGGCCCTGATTCATGGAATTTTTTGCATGTAAAACAGGGATTTGTGTGTAATTCTGCCCGCAAATCCCGATTCATCCAACAGGGATCTGCCGGCAGAATTGCATGCAAATTCCCATTTTACATGGAATAAATTCCATGAATCGGAGCCTTAATGGCAGGGTGGAATAACATGAGCCAGGCAGATGTCCGTATCATGTGACCGGGGAGAAAAGAAAGTCATGAGGGGCTCTGTTAGGAATATGAAACTTCGACCTTCATATGTATGTATTGCTATTGATTAACATTGGGCCCTCTTTTCTTGAATAACAGGAGAACTGTGCGTCACAGCGAGCTCATCCAGGACTCATATTAAAGATTGCATAACGCCCATCAGCTGTGTGCATCTCTTAATATTCTATGATGTATATAATTTGAGTTAGGAAGAAAACCATGATCCCGACCTTCTCATAATTCAGAGGAATTCGAAAGATTGTAAACTGATAGAATGCAAAATTAATATTTGAATAGTCGAGTTGCATTTCTTTTCACTATTTTGGCTTAGGAGCAAATCGTGAAAAACAATAGCTCCTCCGAGGATGGTGGTGCCAAACTAAAATTTGTATTCGCCGATTTGCCATAAAATTTAGAATTAAAAAATATATATGTTCATGCAGTTATCTGAAAAAAGAAGGTAATTGCCATGTAGTGCGATTTTGTGCAAAAAACAAAATGCAAAAACATGTCATTTCGAAATGATGCATCTTCCTCCTCCCCCATTATCCATAACATAGACCTGTAAGCTCCTTGCCCTGTCAGCTGGGCAGATTAGTGGGAGGGGGAGAAAGAGAGATGTCCAATCCCTAGTGTGGGAATATTCATAACATGTAAGTGTCATCAGCACTGTTATAATATCAGTTTCAATCTAAAGAGGGACAGAGAGAGACAGAAGGGAAAACAAGAGGATAGCAGACTGACAACAACAGAGAGCTGATAGAAGGAAGGCTGATACATAGGAGAGTAGATAGACAGGGGACCCTGGGACACTTGCTGGGGACTTTTGCCTGGAAGCTGGGAGCTCTACCTGAGAGAGGGTCTTAAAATATGGCTGGAGGGACCTTGCTGTGAATAGAGACCAGAGGTGTGAGATGCCTACCTATTCCTGAAAGACAGTCTGATGTTTGGCAGGACTCTTGAGCTAAGAACAAAGATCTCCCATCTAAGTAAATATATCCCACACCTATTAATTTTCTGGGGAACTACCTGCCTTAATCCCTTTGCATTAGTGGGTGGGTGGGGGTCAAAACTGGGTATACCCTGACCGCATATGACTAAAAATATAACTCAATGAATTCCTCATAGAAAAAACCCTATCCATTTAAATTGAATTGTGTTGGGAACTATCTGCCTTCATCTTGTCCATTTAATTGCAGTGGGTGAGGGGGGAAAACTGTGTAGACCCTTAGCATGTTTAAATAAAGTAAATTCAATTAATTCCCATATAAAAAGGTAACGGGATGAGTTTTATTACAATTCGAAACCAGTGTTCTTTTTCATGCCCGGGGAACAACCTTTTTCATATTAAGCTCTTGCCACAGCATTTCACAGGCCCTCAAAACATTTCTTTGGGACCATGACAGTCTATTGCCAGCCTGTTAGACATTCACATTAGCAGGCCACCCCGTTTTGGGGCCTTGAAACTCAAATGACCACACCACTTTCAAGGCTGCATGATCACTTACTTTTTGATTTAAATAAAATGCCCAACACCGCAATTCTGTCAATCAGAACATTGTTACAGCACATTATAGTCCAGAGTTGCTGTTCTTCCACCACCCCACCAGGATGGTTTGTGTGGTCTATTCCTTTTTGCTCTTCCATTCAATATTACCCGTTCCCACCCTGATTGAAACTTTAGCCAGTTTTCCCCCTTCCCATTCAAAGCCTTCAACTCAATTTTACTTTCTAAACAAACAGTACTGAAATTCCCCACCTTTCTATACTCCCTGCAACTCACATTCAAGTCAAAATAGACAAAGATGTCGTGGTTCGAGCCACCCCCCGGTAGGTCATAGATATTAATTACCAGCACTTGTTTAACTGGGATGGACCCTTTCAAGATAACTTCCACTGCCAGAACATTTCCCTCTGGATCAGAGGGGTGAATTGCCCTGCACTCATGCTCATGTGTTACACCTATCAACAGCCCTCCAAAAGGGCACCCACGCAGGCCCTTTTGGGCCAGGGCTTGATGTACTTGGTACCCGTCAATCAAATACAGGTCCATTAACCAAGTTTCTTACAGCATATGTTTCTAATTTTGTAAAAGGAAGTCCAGGGAGGGGCCCTTTTGGAGGAAGGGGGCATGGCCTCTGGTGTTCCAAGAGGCCAAGGAGAATGTTCATGTCATTGGCCCCTACACACTCTCAAACATTTATTTCAACCAGGTCCAGCCCTGAGTATTGTTAATTGACTCAATTGACGGTGCAATCCGAGGCTTAGGCAATTCCTCTAGTGAGCTCTTGTTTTTAGTACGTGGACAAAGAGGGGCTGTCCAGGATTGGGGAGGACTGAAAGGGCTATGATAACACTGTAAAAGGTGGGTGGTCCTACCCTATAAAGTTTAAATATTTGCAAAATAATTTTCATGCAAGCATTGTTTGAACCCTTGTGCAAACACATCTAGATGGGACATTTAGCATTTAATCCCTCTGGCTGGCTGTTTGTGAAAAAACACATAGATATTCAAATTGTAAATATTCAGCTTTTTGTTATTTAGCTGAAATCCTGAATGTGTGACTTTTTTATAGAGATAATCAATGCAATACGAAGTTGTGCAGTGAAGCATCAAAATGTTCATTTCAGGGCATAATAAATGCACTTTAACATATGAAAACCAAGTGTTAAGGTGATCAAAGCACCATGAGAACAAATTAAATGGACACACATGCGAACAGAACATTCATGAGGTAATCAGAATGTTATGGGAACAAATTAAATGAACAGAGAGTAGTCACTGATTTAGTGAATTGGAGACTTGGATTAAGGGTCTCCTAAGCCTGGCTAGAATATGACCTTGTGTTTGGTCTTTGTTTTTAGTACAGCAGTTGCAGCAGTTTGAGTCAACCAGTGTATCTGGTATACAATCCAATTCAAACCCCAAGAATGCCATAACAGGGAGACTGCAGTGTACCCTAGATCCACCTGAATGCCCAGTTTTCATAGGTTCCATGTACTGAACACATGAGGAATTTAGGAGACGCAGCACAGGAATCTTACTGCAGGTTCTTAGTAATTTCTTCTGGTGATATGGGGATGCTTGGATTTCCCTCTGATTTTTCTAATGATACATTTTCTAGTGTCTATAACCATAGTGGGTGCCTGGATACTTGGAACCAAGATCAGCAACCCTGTTGGTTGGGCAGGAGAAGCACTAGCTGTGGAGCCTTGCCCAACTCTGCTTTGGAGCGAATTGCAGCTGGCTGCATTTGTCTCGTCAGCATTGGCAATCCTCCCATCTGAGCCACTCAGAAGAGAATCCTGGATGGAGATAGTTTGGACCTTGCTGTCTTAGAGGAGCCAACTGGTCAAAATGCCCATGCTCGTTTGCCATCGCATTTTTTGATGGGACATTATTTTATTCCTACGTTTTGTCGGCTTATTCTGAATTGGCTCCGAAACGATGGTTGAATTCAGGAGAAGAAAATGTTCTTTAGCAGAATTTGTGCCGTACATCTCTTTATTAGCCACGGTTTCCCTTTGCTTCTTTTTCTGCAGGTGTTGCTGTTTAATGGTAGGATAGCTTACAAGCGATTGAGAATGAGGCTCCAGCATACTGTTGTTCGGGCCGGGCTTTGCGGTAGAATAATAATCGGCCTGTCGTCCTCAGCCTGAACCGTGGGCCTGGGCAGTGGCTTGGGTTGCCATCTCCTTGCAGACTATTTCGAGACATGTTGCCACACCTTCCTCTAGGGACACCAGCTGGTCATTTTGCTTTGATACATCCTCATTGATCCTGCCACACAATTTAAGAAGCAAAGTTGAGCACATCCCATGAAGTGCCCACCTCCAGTTGTACTGAATGGTCTCCCACAATAGAGGAGCTCTTCCCTAAATGGATGGTCGATTCCCTGGGCACTGGGGGCAGGCAACCCTCCCCAACTCCTCTGCTGTCCAGGGGGTGATGGGTAGGAGAATGGAACATGTTCAGTGTGGTGGAGAGCCGTTCGGAAGAAAGATGTGGTCCAAGGGGCAGAATGGTCAAAGGTGGTAAGGGTGAAGGGAGGGGAAGTAATGGCTGAGAAGAAGAGGCAATAATAATAGGCAGAGAAAACTCCGGGACCACTGAATGGGCAGTTGAGGGGCCCAATTCTGTAGAGTTTAAATTTGGTTCAGCCAAATTCTCTCTCCCAGTCAGCAAACAGCCTCCAGAACACATCTGGTAGCATTGTCTTAGAAATGAGTTGTTGTCTATATCCCCAAATGTGGAGTTAGAGTCTATCTCTAATGGGAACATTCCCATTGATTTATTAATTCTTTCATCAATGTTGGCTGATACAGCTGGACTCCTAAGTGGTATTGCACTTTTGGCCTGAAAGTACTTTGTAATTTGGCCAGGAGCTGGGGTCGAGGTTGGATAGCCACAGGGAGTGGACAAGGTTGTACATTCGCCACTCCCTCTTCATGCAGTCCCCGGCCTTTCTTCGCTGACTCCAAGGATGATGCCCTCTTGTAGCCACCAGATTTGCCTGATGGCTTATTTTTCATTTTCCACAGGTTGTAAACACTTTATTTATAGGGCCCCTTTCCCTGTATTTTATTTAATTTTTTCTTTGCAACCCACACACTCTCCCCCTAGCAGCGGTGCAGAGGTCTACAGGTTCCAGGCGCCACTTGATGCGAATTGTGTCTCCACTCCAGAAGTGGCCACACTCCATCAAATGACACAAACACTCTAGCTATACTCCCGCAATGCTGGCAGGTCCGGGAGAGTGTTTTCTGGATGAAGAAGATGAGATCCATTCTGAGAACTTTTTCTCCTCTTCTCTTGAGAGAACCAGACATGAATATCAGACAGAGTTTTAAAATTGGCAGATCTCATGATCTTAGTCCTGTAAAAGCATTACATGTGGAAATAGCCATAAAGGCTGTAATACTAGGGGAAACACATGCTATACAAACCTTTCCAGATGCACGATCAAGAGAGAGAGAAGGTGGTCACTCTTGTGGACAGATGTCTAGACTGTCAGACTCAAAAAACATCCTGTGCAATGCCTGCAGGGGATCACTCCATTCTAAGAAAAGCTTTCCTGCTGCTGGTAAACCCATCAGGAGAAACGTCAAACTAAAACATTTGGACTATGTGGCCAGCCTCTAACCTGACCAACATGATGCAGGGGAACCGGCCACAGCCATCAGAAGTGGCCACAGTTATCTGTGAAAACCAAACTTCAATTAAGAATGTGTACAGTGAGGAAGATATTGAAGATGTATTTGTTGTCTCACTGATTTGTATGGGAAGGTCAGGAAAGCGTAAACAAACAAGATTCCCTGGTGGCCGTACAGTTACAGAATATACCAATGTTGGAGGACAATGGTGTGTCGGTAAATGTTATGCTGACCACCCAATGAATACTCCTGAGGCCACTAGTGAAGCTCGCAACCCCCAAAGTGCACATATTCACATATGTGGGAACATGCCCTCTGTTTCTAGATGAGGTGTTTCACACGAGGGTGGCACACAACGGGCTGTAAGTATATACAACATTTTATGTAACACCAGAGGCCAAGGAAACCCTACTGAGCTGCAACACGGCAGAAGAACTCGGACTGGTGCACGTGGCCCTTAGCATATTGTGAGTAATTGCTATTTGGCAGGGGTTTAGAAGACCTTGATTTCTTTATGTGTATTAAATAATATAACAATGAGGTAATTCCCTCTCAGAAAGGGGGATTTCCTATCCTGACCCCCTTTCATTAACCTCTATACAAAAAACATGGTGATAAATGTGCCCTGCTGCATCAGTCTCATGGTATTCAGTCCCTGCACTCCAGTGGTACAGAGGAAGTTCATAGGTCAGAGGTGCCATTTTTGACAGCTGCTGTGACAACCAAATGGCTGCAGCATAGAGTTTGTATTTGAATCCTAACCTATATTCCAACATGACATAATTGTGATTAACGATCATCCTGGTGCCAGTTTAATCTTTAAGCATAAGCCATATCTGAGTTTGGGGTATGTCAGTTGATAATTCCCATGATTATTAAAGCCACATCTGATCAGTATCATACACATGTCAACACTCTAAGCGCAGGTCGGCCATGGACAGGATGTGTGTGTTCTCTCTAGACTGGCTACCTCTGCTGCAATCCCTTGTCAGGTGGGGTTACAGCTCTCTCCAGAAGGGCACTCCCCAGCAAGAGCTGTCTGGTTAAACAGGGATCAAAGGACACCCTAAACCAAAAGACTAGCATATTACCATGGTGGTGTATACCAAAGGGATTCTGATGATATTGGCCTGCTAAGGAGTTGGGGTTAGTGTAGCAAGAGGGAGCTTAGCATAGTTTGGGAAGGATTGCAACATCTTGATTATTTTGTGTGCTGTTTACTTCCTTGCTCCATGTCTCCTACACTTCTTTAGCTAAAGCAATTTGGGATGATGCAACAAGGCACAGACCAATTGTCCCAAGGACAGGGATAAGATATCTTAAAGCAGGCTTGCATTACTCCAATCATGTGGGGTCTTTTACCTTTAAAGGAGGGGCCTCCCACCCTTTCTTTCTTGGCCATTGCACCATCCAGGGCTTGAGAAAGAATACATTTGGACCTATTTTGAGAGTGATGGCCTTTCCAAAGCTCTTAGCCAGTGCAGTGAAGTAGGAGTGCTGCAATGGAGTGGCAATCTCTTCTACCTACCCACTCGCTGGGCACATTGGTGATGCCACCTGCTGAAGGCCAAGGTCAACCATCTCTGCTTAAAAACCTTCCGAGGTTGAGAAGGAAGTAACTGAGTGAACTCACATTGTCTTAGAGTCACTGCAGTGTGTCTCACAGCATCCCGAGGGTCATAACAGCTAGGATCCCTGTTTTCACCACATTGAACTGATCAAAATGCATTTGAGTGCTGTTGAATGCGTTTGAACCAGAAGGATCTGACGGTGCGGCTTTTGGCACTCACTGGAGCTCAAAGCAACTGCACCTTCAAACTGGCCCACCCCATCATCATGCCAGGTAGAACACAACACATATTTGGCTTGAAATACCAGCTTGCTACTGTGGGAAAACTTGACCATCACCTTGACTCAAACCGCTGGAGCATCGCCTTGCATATGAACCCGAACAAGTGGTTAACGATGTCTCAAACTAACACAACCTTCAAACCAATCCAGGTGAGGTGAGCGGTCCGAACTGCAACTCTCAACTGACGCCTTCAAATCTCACAGAGCACCCACTTTGAAACAGCTCAGCTTCAACTTTCCGCTTGGACCAATAAGACTCGCCATTCCCAGACCTGGTTTGACTGGCAACTGCAACACCTATGAGCCTGGTTCAACTGTCTGAACTTGGAATCAGATATTTTGAAGTGACCCTGTCCACGTGGTCCACCTTCTGAAACCTTCGAGACTGGTCAATATCCTGCAATGTTCCTGTGTGACAAGGCCTGTAACTTGGCCTTCTCAAACGAAGGAGACATTTTTCTTCAGTAGGTTTTTGTGGAGGTGAGAGGAATCCAGAGCCAGCCCTATTTCAGATGGTCTGTTCAGCAGAGAGGACCCCAATTCCTGTCAACCCGTTTGTGCCAAAATGTCTGTATGCCGGTTACAGTTAACTCAAACCATAACTCTTGTACACAATACCTACCAGTCTTTCACCTTTTCTTTCAGAGAAAAATAGCTGACATGTCTACAGCACACAAACACACACCCAGAGAGCTTGTGTCTCGTGACACACAAGAGAAATACAGCTAAAACACTGGGAGAGCAGTGGCAGCTCATATTAGTGCTGCTGATACCGATAAGCAGCAGGCAGAGAGTGAGCCACTGAGAGGAAGTAACGTCTCACACAGCAGACCACAGAGCTATGCAACACCACCAGGAAGCAATGGTGAGTCCTCGCTGGAACAGATGGACCACCTGGACCACCGGGGAAAGAGGAAAGATGCAGACCCTTTGCCCCCTAAGAAACTAACCGGGACCCAAACCACCAGAGTCCGATAGCATGAACATGAACACTCAGCGTCCTGGGCTGCCATTTCTGGGACATGACAAGCCCTTGTGGTGAAAGTTGGTCAGCCTTATCCCCATTTTCAATTTCTTTCCCTTTCACATACATTACCCGACTGGGAAAGAAAAGGCCTGAATGGTCAGGGAAAGGTGACTAATCCTCACGGGGGGAGGGGATTTTTGACTCAGCAGGGGGAAGGAAGCAGTGACGGCTTGTGGAGATGATTTGTGGAGCAGGTGATGTCTTGGTTCAGGAGTGAATGTAGTTCTGAAGTTTGAGAGTGTCTGTTTGTCTAGTGAGTGTGTAGATAAAGAGAACAATGTTAGGAGGCTGTAGTAGTAGTGTAGAGGAGGGAGGTGTAGAATGACAGAGGGAGGGGTGTCAGCGCAAGAGGATTAGCATCAAAGGGTCAAGGCAGTATCTAGGAGGAGTGAGAACATCGTAGGGAGATTAGAGTGGTGGGAGGAGTGAAATGAAGTAGGGCTGAAGAAAGAGTAGTAAAAGGAGAGATGAGGATGAGCATGTTAGACAAAGCCTAAATGTATCCAAGTAATTGTAAGGTACTATCCCAAAACTCAATCAATTCACTAACAACTGGGTAGGGAAGTACAGCTAGGAAGTCCCAGAGAGAGATACGCAGCTCTCTTTAAGGCTATCACCACTAGTATAAGTAAGCTTCAGACAGTAGGGTTCAATTGTGTGGACACCTGGTTTAGTTCAGAGGTTCAGCAGTAGACGAGATAGCGAGGGACAGCCATAGGGCCCACAAACATTAAAATACAAACACTTGAAACATCATTGAGACTAAGAGTGATTCTTGTGCCATCTGTGACACCTGCAAGACATATACTTGTTCTACCATGTTTTATATTTCTTGCCTGTTTTATTCCTGCCTGCTAAGTATGCAGAGTGTGGCATCATTACATTCTGCATTTCTCTGTATTCCTTTAATCGGGGTGGGTTTTCATGGGGTTTTTGATAGACAAGTACACAATTGATTTGTGTAATGAAAGTATATAGTTTATAGAACCTTGAGTGGAGATTATTTTATTTTGGAACTGTGCACTATTGCTGTTTGGGTTGCTACTGGATCACATTCACACCAGTTCTGAGAGTTTAGCCTTCCTCAAACCATATTACCACAAAAAGCAAAGGAGGTCTATCTCTTAGATTCACCTGTTTTATCTTTATGCTTGAGATCACTGTTGGGTTGCAGAAGCATGGGGGCTGAGTCAGCTGTTTAGCCACTACTCATTCTTATACTCATGGAGAGCATACGTTATTTTGTAACACAGAAGACGGAGGAGGAGCTCAGACAGCTTGAGGAGGTGGGCATACAATAAAGTTAGTGGCTCCGCACTGTGCATGTCCCTGATTGTGGTGTACCAAAAACAAAAGCAAATCAGTATAGGGAGGATGTGTGTTGATATGAGGCTGTTGAACAGGGCCATACGGCAGCAACAGCATTCCACCCCAACATTAGATGACATTCTAGCAGATCTACAGAACAGTTTTTCTTCACAATTGGCCTGAAATCAGTATATAACCAGATACCTCTCCACAAAAACTCACAACTAATGACATCTTCATCTCACATGGTCCTCTTTAGATAAATGTTGCTAAGCTTCACAGTCTTGTTAGCAGCAAATGTGGTTGAATACACCATCTGGAGTGAGCTTGAGGACCACACAGGAATGAAAAAGCTCTCCTACCGTGTCCTGTTTTACTCTTCATTAGAGCAGAACCATGTGTTATGGTTATCTGCAGTTTTCCAATGGCTTAAGCAACATGAGGAGGATGCTGAACAAAAAGAAATGCAGCTTCCATCAGAGCAACATCGATTTTGTTGGATTTTATCTTTAGGATCAGGGAATTCCAGTCGACCCCCAGAAATGTAGAGACACAAAGGCCACTGAATTGCTGTAAACACCGTCTGAGGTCTGGAGCTTCTGGGCATGATGAATTTTTGTAGACACTTCATCCCTAACTTTGCAACTTTTTCAAAGACACTTCTTGCACTAACCAGGAATGACGGTGCATGGTCCAGTGGCACCATCGAACAACTGAAGTTTGACCACATTAAAGCAGCTCTCATGGTCAAAAGTACAATAGGTTTTGTTGATCCCAACAGGCGGTGCATTGTCAATGCCAGCCATGTGGGCCTCTGACAGTGCTTGTACAACTTCAACTTGATCAGCAGGGGGTAAGGTGGCCCATAGATTGTGCGAGCAATGTGCTCACCCCCACCAAGTAATGATACTCACAGAGAGAGAAGCACTGGCAGTCCTGTGGGATTGTCACTACTTTCATCTACAAATTCTTTTTTCACCCACTAACAGATGTAACTGGCTGCAAGCCTCTCCTGCCTATCATGCTTTGTGTGCCATCATGCCATCAGCTGGAGAGGCGGTTACCTCAGCTTCAGGATAACAGAGTGACTCACAAGTTTAGAGTGAGTGCAGAAAACCCAGTAGCCTAATTGTCCTGCCATTTGCCCACATATCAGTAGGCAATCCTGGCCACAGATGAGAGGGGAAAGAAGCATTCCTGTGTGATGATAAGGGCATCAATCCACAAGCCTATGTCACTACAGGAAACTGCTCTGTCTGCACGATGTCACAAAGTCATGCAGATGGTGGCTGCCCAGTTACAGTCTGGGGTATGGAACATCTTCTTGGGAGAACGCAATTATCACATGGCTAAGGCTCAGTCTTTCATATAAGGCTTCTGGGGGGTGAGAGACCCCCAGACCTCATCCAGCAGGTGGTTCAATTCACATACAGTTAATTGGTCACCTGGGGCAAGCAAGATGAGGGTGAGGATGAGAGAAAGGTATGGTTCCCAAATCTCGAGAAGGTGGTGGACTTATTTCTTACCAGTTTCATGTGTGCAGGCTTCCACAACAGCACTTCATCTTCCTTGGATCCACTCGCCACAGAGGAGCACGGCACTATGGAAGACCCTAAACATTGAATGTGCAACACTTTCTCTTGGTGTTGGACAAGTTCTCCCTGTACCTGGAAGTGACATTCTTAACATCCCTGGCAGCAGATGTTGTTATCCCACTGCTGGAGAATATATTTGCAACACTTGATCAGCACAAGGTCATACTAGTATCCTTCATTGCAGAGCAAGGACTTTGACAGAACACAAGCTATTTATGGGATAGCTCATCACTGAATAACTCCCTGCTGTCCCGGGCCAATAGATACATTGGGCCTCATTACGGTTCTGGCGGTAACCGTGCTGGTGCTACCGACGGGTTGCCGCCAGACCCCTAAATATTTACTGGCGCCTGACTTCCCTGTGCCACTGGGAGATTACAACCCTGGCAGCCCAGAAAGTTAGGCACCGGTAAAATGTAAGTTCCCATTCCCATAGAGTCTGATATGGGAATGGGGACACAGAAGCACCAGCACCATTTCTAACGGTGCTGGTGCTTACGTGACCTGTCTGCCTACTGTGGCCGCTGTGCCCTGCAGGGTCAGACCTGTTAGGCATGGAAGTTCCGGCAGACAGACCTGTAATATGCTGGACCAGAAACAATAAACTGGCACCCTTGTTTCCGGACCGGCAGGGTCATACTGAGGCCCATTGAGTGCTTTGAGTGCTTCATGAGAAGAACAATCGAAAACGAATTTTTCATATCTCATGGAGCAGGGGATCCACTATAATCTGCACTCACAATAGTTCTCATGGCTTACTAGATGACACCCATCAGAGTGACGAGAGGACCTCTGGAACAGAAAGGTGAAGTCAGTAATTCCAGATCATGAATCAAGGCAGAGGACCAACAATGATGGAGTAGGCATTCGTCAAAAACACGGGAAGAACAATAGGAAAGATAATACAAGGGGGAGAATGCAGGAACAAGTCCTTGAAATAGGAGATAAGGCGCTCATCAGGAATTGGTACCTGAAACACAAGCTGAGTCTTCCATGATGGAAACAAAGGGATCCCTGATTACAATTGAAAGGGCTGATGCATGCCTCACCAGAAACTGCAGTTTGTTTCAAAAGCTAGGAGTATCTAATGCCTCAGCATTGGAGTCAGATAGGAGAGGAGTAAATGATGAAAGTGAGACGAGTACTGATAAACCGATAACACAGGGGACTACCAGGACACAGCAAGTAACTTCATCAGAGATGATGACCGGCCCAGATGGAGAACCTGAGGAAGAAAGAGACGATGGCAGCCTTATCCTCTGATATCCCAAGAGAGACCAGAGGGTGGCACCCAGCAGGTTCAAAGACTATGTACTGGATTAGTTTAGCTGTTTGTTGGTTGAATTCTGTTACATGTTAAAAGAGATGTTATAATAAGGTGCACCCCGTGGATGGAAAATCCCCCATCCAAGGAATGTCTGTGAGTAAATAAATAGAACCTGCCCTTCTAGGCCAGGTTTACTTTTCAAATCTATCATGGACTGAGCATCTGATTTGTTGCAGGGTCCCCGGCCTGCCATCTAAATGTGTAGGTTTCTTCCCAGGGGGGCCTACTACAGGTTGCTTACACCTATTTAATTATGGATGTGTTTTGCTAATCCTGCTTCCATCTAGATGCTCTTGACTTGGGATGTTACTGGAGACATGCTGTTCACTCTCTGACCCCTTTGTTTGAGAGAGGTAGGTAGTATTTATCAGCTCAGGCTGTGAAATGCCTATTTGAGACTGGATAGACTACTGGGCTGGACTTCTTATTGTGGAAACACAAGGTTATGCTCAGTTGGTGGAACTGTGTTTTTCTGATGAAGGTTCCTTTTGAGTGTGGCTTCCTTAGACTATCACTGTCACTTCTATTCTATGAATTTCGAAAAGGTTGTATTACGTTCCGATACATGTACAGTTTAAAGTTTTCTAGAGAAGCTGTGTGTAATGTATTGATGTGCAAAATATTCCCTGGTGGTGGGTTGCCAAGGCTGCCTTTTCCCTGCTTGTTTTGGCATTCTGCTCCGCATTGTGACCAGCTGGCCTATGCAATCTTCTGAAAGTGTTGTAGATAGAGCTAATTCAGGTCTAATCTGGAGTTTGTTGTTATAAAGGCACATATACAGTATTCATCTTATTTGGGGTGAAATAATTGTCTGTGAGTTAACCGTAGATTCAAACCAGTCGCAGTGACTTTTAAATCAGACATTTATTTTAGACCTGGCTTCATTTTGTTTTATTTGATTTTTTATCATGTATATCACAAACCTAGCTCGGGTGCAGTTGAGTGCTTTAGCAATGTATGGAAGCCAGCATTGAGCGGGGCATTTTAAACAGTAGCACAGCCACGTTGCTTGAAAGGTAGAAAACGTAGATTGAGTCATACAGGAGGTATTGATGGAAGAGCCACATTTTTTGTATTTTGCAGAACTGCTAGTTGGCAGGGATGTTCTAAACCTGCAGCAGGATAGAATAACAGAGGTTTGGGCATAGCAGGGAACCTGCAGTGGGATAGAATACCAGGGGTTCTGGAATGGCAGGGAAAGCACTGTTTATGCGTCTTCTTTTTGAGGACTAGCTTTCATGCCAACCTTTTGATGGATTTGCTACGGGAGGCATGAGAGCATCCAGAGGTGATGAGTTTAGCAACCAGATATGTTGGTGTGCCATTCAACAATACTTAATAGATTACAGAAGTGGTTTTGATTAGAATCCTGGTAGGGAGAAGGAGCCAATGAAGCTTGCAGAGGGAGGAAGAGATGTGGTTACATTTGTGGGCAGCTTTAAAGAGGCAGGCTGCAGCATGGTGGAAAGCCTTGAGGGGGGCCAGATGTACGACTGAGAGCCCAGCTAAGAAGTTGTTTCCCCTGTCAATGTGGGAGATTACAAAAGCATGAACCATATTGCAGCGTCATATGGAGGAGGAAGGGTTTGAATTTGCAGATTGTGGTGATCTGTAGCCAGACTGTTTGGGTCTTCTTGACCATGTGCTTTTGGAAGGAGAGGCTGTTGTCGACAATGAAGCCTCAGGATTCAGCCGAGTCTGACAGCTGTGGGGTGAATGCTTCCAGTTGCATATTATTAAGTCACTCTTGGACTTCGGGTTGTTAGTGGGATAGATGAGGATGAATTCAGTCTTTGTGGGTTTAAGCTTAAAATAGACATACATTATCCAGGTTTCAATGGTGGCCAGGCACTCATGGAGGTGGGTGATGTCCTGGGGGACTTTGGGCATGATGTACACATAGGTGTCATTGACCTGTTCATGAATGGCATAGGTACCATATGGAAGTAAAAGATAATTGGGGTGAGGGTGGTACATTGGGGAGCTCCACATGTGATTGGGATTATTTGGATCTGAATGGACCGAAGTATATGGCTTGGTGTTTGCTGAGTAGGTAAGAAGAGAACCTTTTAGGATGGTACAAGAGAAGCCCATCCTGTCAGCGAGGAAGGCAGGGAATATCTGATGGTCTATGGTGACAAATGCACCCCTTGTCGATGAATTGCAATGCATCGTCCACCACTTTGATGGTAATGGTCTTGGCACTATATTCAGAATGGAAACTGGACTGGTATTCATCAAGGGGGATGAGTTGTATGATTGTAGACAGTAGCATGGACGCAGCAACCTTTTCTATGTGTTTCCCAGTAAATTATAGGCTTGTAATGGGTCTGACATAAGCCAGGTCCTTTGGTTCTAGTGCGGGCTCCTTTAAGAGAAGTTGTATGAGACCTGTGTGTCTGGAAAGGATCCCTCATTAAGGGTCATGTTCACAACAGCAAGAAGAACATTTAACACTGGTTGGGTAAACTGATGAGGGAGGCTTGGATGACATTGTCTGTGTTAGGGTTTGGTTTGAGGGAGAATTTGAGAGATCTATGGGTGGAAGGGTGTAAAGTTGGTCCAACGGGGTGTGTGGGGTAGGGGATGGAAAGTGGAAATTGGAGGCATTGATGAAAGGTCTGATTTTGTTTATGTTGTTTATGGAGAAGGTATAGATTTTGTGACATTTTTACCTGTGAATCTGGCACCTCTCAGTCAGGTATGGACTTGGCATATTGCTTGACTACTTTTAAAAAGGCTTTGCTCCTGTTAGCAACTGCTTTGAGGGTGGAGCAATCTTAGACTTGAGATCATGTGTCTGTTTTGGGCATGCAGGATTTGAAGGATTTGACATCTGTGGGATATTTGTACCCATGCTGATGCGCCCCACTGCACCCCTGTCCAAAATGGTGAACGAAACAGCCAAAAATTGATGCGCTAACCCCTGTGCGTGCAAAAATCTGCAAAACTGCACATGGGTCACACTCGTCAGAGGCTGCACACCCCTGCCACACAGTCAAAGTGGGGGTGACAACAGAATTCTCACTGCAGGAGAATGCCAGTGGGTGCTGTTACATTTCACATGAAGCAAGGCCACAGAATTGGGCTAAAAATCGGAAATGCCTTTTTAAAGATCCAGCTTTGCAACCTTCAAAGTGCTGTTTTGTCGCTAGATCCATTCATTTTTCAGTGAATCATTGAGAGCAAAAGAATTAGAGATCATCAAGTGTGACCAGAGAAGACGGGCCTCATTGACTGACAACAGCTAAGAAATGTATCTCATGAAAAAGGCAACCAACAACATTTCTTTCAGTTCCACAGGAAAAATGCAGCTAAAAATGGCAGAATATGTAACAATTTCAGCTGTGCAGCGGAAACTCTGATGTAAAGGATTCAGTTTACATTTGCTTTTTCCATGAAGAAGGGCAAACTCGCCTATTTAAAAGCATGTTTTTGTGAAAGCCCCAATTCTTTAAATGTCCAAATCCCTTATAACCTGTGTTCATTTTTATGTTTTAAATGAAAGATCTTAAAGTGAATCTTAAAGTCAAAACCCAGTTTTGAGTTAACTATTTAATTCTGACTTGATAGTCCCCAGCCTGGCAAAGATGACACTTCAGGTTGACACTCCCCAGCTAACAGGAAGGCTTAATGGCTGCAGGAGGTTCTTGCATATTGACAACAATGAACTCATCAGACTTTCGTCTCTGGCCCAGCCAAGGACAATGGCAGGCTTAGCACTGGTCCCTTTAGGGGAGGGGTAGGAAACTTCCCTCTGGACCCCCACCCTGATCAAAGGAATGTGACAGCTGCTGCCTGTTGAAAGGAGAGAAAACAACTGCTAAAAGATATGTGTTGTGTAAAAAGCCTATTTGTGATTACGTTTTGAAAACCTTTGACTTTGCAACATGAAGGAGGACAAATGTACACATTGGTAGTTGTAAATCTGATTTTTTGCTCTTTCTGTAAAGACGTGAGTGAACCCTATACTACATAAGAAACCAAAGTTACACAAAAAGAATAATTGTGGCAAAACTATTGATGCTGCAAATATAATATTGTATACCTTTGTCTAGGGGTAATTGCCCAGATATGTACTGAATTAGGAATTGTTAGGCCAAACCGTTTTGATTCAAATTGACAAAATTCCACAGAACGACAAAGACAGCTGTTACTGAGATGGAAGTTAGATGTCAGGATAACCCATACAATATGTAATGTATGTGTCCGATTTTATTGGAGGGCATAAATATAGAAATGTGTATTTGTGCAAAAGTTAAATTGTGGCCCAAATCAATGTGAAAGTTCCCAAATCACATCATAAAAAAATGACAGCTCTTTCTGACTTCCAACCAGAAAAAGGAGGCAAGTGCCTTTGACCTATCACAGCCGTGGGGGTGTGGTTTGAAATTCTGCCCCTACCATAAACTTTGTGATGTCACTTGGCATGATAAATATAGGTACTTCATCACACACAGACAGACACTGATTCCTGACTCCATCCTGATTGCCGTGTGACGCCCTGTTCCAGAATTCTTCATCTTGCAGCTGATTCCAGACTACTTTGCAAACCCAGGCACAGCATTTTGCTGAACTCTTCTTCAGCTAGGCCCAAATTTTGAACCATCCCAAACTTCAATGAAATTAATTCTGATTCAGTCTGGCCTGCTACCATTAAGGCTTGCCCACTGAAAGTCACCATCCCGTTAACCTACATTGTCCATTGACCAGAAGGGCCAATCTATTTCCATCCAATCTGAGGTGCAGTACAATTGACCAGAACCGCCCGCTGATCCAATTCCGCCAGAGGTGCCCTGCTGCCTGTATACTGATCCGGAGACCAGAACCCAAAGGTCCAATCTGAAATTACAGTGGACTGTAAGTATCAACAGGAATCCTTGTGACCCATAGTATATTTGCATTGTCCAAACCCATCTCTCAACCTATCCCATCTTTAACATAAGAACCTTTAACCTTGTCAGAACCATTCTTGCAACCCTGTTTGTAATGCATAGTGTAGCGCCGATTTTCTCCTTTGTTTCATTAGACCATAAGCCATTCAATGATTTGGATTAAATAAAGTAATTCCCATACAGAAAACGTAGTATACGCCACGTGAAGAGTTACAAGCGGCCATGCGTAACTGTGGAGATTCCCGGGTGGCATTCTTTTTTTTCTTAGTCATTAATATAATTTAAATGAAACCAACCTGTCATTTTAAAACAACATTTCTACTTTTCTCTGTTCTATTTTTTTCAAAAACGCCCCTCATTAAAACCTACATAACTTCTTCAGTTTTATAGCTGGAGACTTTATTTCAACTCTCAGTTAAACCTAAGACCGGTAGCTACATCCACAACCAAAAACCGCATTGTGAAACAGTATATTTGACCCGTTTTTATTAAAAATCGCATAGCGGAAATTAGGCGCAAATTCGCATTTTGTAAAAGTTTTACACGTGCCTTTTCCCATTCAAAGTGTTTATTAACTTCCATTCTGATTTAAAGTGTGTACTGTTGATCATATTGTATCTTATGTTGGTTAGAACCTGTTCAGTGTTGCCCCCATAGGAATTTCTATCAATTTAAGGATTTTTGCACACTTAGCCATTTTCAACTGTCAGTTTAAAAAGTGTAAATTTCCCAAAAACGGTTTTCTCTCTTGTTTGGGGAGGGAAGATTGCATTCAAACTCTAGACACTGTTCCTTCATTCCTGAATACCTGCTGCTCTCTTACTTCTTTGTAGAATTGCTCAATTGTGAATTGAGAATTTTGCAGGGGGAAATTTTAACCTAAGCACTATCTTTTCACAAGCCAAAACTGTTCTTTTTCCTGTGTATTACTGTAACTGAATTCAATTGCTTTACTAACTTTCTGAATTGTTTTGTCACCACAGTTGCCATATATATATATATATATATATATATATATATATATATATATATATATATATATATATATATATATAATTTGTGTTGATTTGAATTTTAAATAAATAAATATTTGCCTTTACCAACCAGCCTGATTCCTGGTCCATTGTGACCTGGGGGGTATTTTGAGACGGGTGTGATATGAGGTGTATATCACTCAGAATATTGAACCTATAGACATAATAAATACATATTTCATCTGTGCTTTACATGCTAGGTGAGAACCGGTTGTATTGCCTGACTGAAATCCTTAACACATCCTCTGAGGTGTGTTATGTGCGCAACTGCTTTTCCAAGGGTATGATCAAGCTTGGGTGTGTACCACAGCATGGATGGTTTGGCTCTGGTGCAGCTACTCCTTAGGGCCACATGGGCGTTAACTACCTCCTTGGCGGAGTGAGTGAATCATTCCAAAATGGCTCAGCATTCCCTGAGATGGGGAATGTTGCAAAGGTTGCCTCTAGGGTATCCAGTGAGCCAACCTTGACAGAGCAGTATGCAGTCACTAGGCAATTAGCATGACTTTTATGTGGCAGTGAGAACCAGCATTAGAGGAATTTGAAAAAGCTGGTTGTGGGTGTCTGGGTTATCATACAGAGCCAGTCACTCCTATGAGTGTCGACCAGCCCACATCTGGATATCCCCATGCGGACAGTGTGTTGGATACAGTAACCATGAGGTAGGAGGATGTCGAAGATGAGGGAGAATGTAGGTGTGAACCAGGTTTCTGTGATAAAAAGGGCATAAAGATTATTGTAAGTTAGCAGGTTGGTGATGTCGGTGGCGTGAGCAACAGAGCAGGTGCTAATCAGCATAAGCAAATCAGTGTGGGTGGTTGGAGCGTGCTGTAGGAATGCACAGAGGATGTTGACAAGGTTCATCAACGTAGCTGTATGAGGCTGCCTTGGATGCTTGGCTGTGTAAAACACTAGTGTTTACATTTTGCTTACACTTATCATTTTATTGATTGGCCATTGATGATGTTTTCGATTTAATCTCTTAATCTTGTGAATGAAAAGAGATCCATGATCATATGTCATTTGAGCCACCATAAGGCATAATTGTGGTTGACCATTTAATTATGTTCTTTAAAATTGTACTGCTTTCATTGTTCTGCTTGATTCTTTCATTAGCAGATCTCTGTGGGGGGCGGGTGGGCGGTGCATTGTATCAAACCTCATAAACGCAGGTGCATCTTAGTTCACCCAACATACACACTTTCTTTTTTGTGACAGTGCTCATGACTGCAATTTAGTAACACAATTCCTTTACTGTGGATTTAAGAAGTGTAGGTAAGCACATGTGTACACGAAGCAAGTGTCAAAGACATTAGGAATGTCTTTTTTTGCTTTGATCAATTGAATTGTTAATGTTCACATTCTGTGTGTAAGAAGTGTGGTACTTTTTCATGATTTTAAAGCTGCGACTTTTATTCATGGGAAAACATTATAGGAGTTCTTCCTCCTTCACAAAGAAAAACACTGTGCAGAATATTTGAAGCACGCCCATAATTCTATTCTTCTTTTATATGTTTACTATAGGAATTCCAAGTTCAGTCCACTGTTGCATTTTGAGCCATAGGGATCCTATAGAGGTGGGTATGGCTCTCTGAAGTCTGCCTATGCATGAAAGACTCAGTCCCACCGACGGCAGTGACTTGTTCATAAATGCCTTGCTATGGGTGGTTGTTTTTCTGTCTGGGCTTAATCCACCTGAGGGGATTCCTTTGGGATATCCCAAGGGTCAAACCCTGCAGCTCGTCTCATAACAGGGGTTGAGCCCCGCCACCCAATTGCGAGGCTGGATACTCAAGAGGAGTGTTCCAACAGTCCATCAGTCAATGGGGCACATTTTCAAAATGAAATGTCTGTGTACTAATGCACCAGTGACAGATAAAATTAACATGTTTCCAAACAAATGTGCAATCCAACAAGGGGTATATGCATTCTTTGGGGATCATTTTGTAAAATGTACAAAGTGCATGCAAGGGACCACCAGTGTTAGCATGCTCTTGGATACACAGCATGCAATATTCAACTGTTAAAAATTGAGTATAAAACAAAAGAGAAAAAACTGGTAAAATGGCCTTTACTCTTTCTTTTAGCGCTCAATAAAAATGCTAATGATGTCTGCCAATTATGCTTTGCTGACGGCATTTAACAAGGATTCTACTGGAATCTGCTTGTATTTACCCTGCGGATTCGCTAGAAATCCTTTTGTTTTACGCCTAAATGAGAATCTGATGCATAAAACCATATGGCAAATGAAGGATTTTGGAGGAAGCATGCATGGCAGAATTGCTAAATCTATTTTGGGGAACTTCTCCGCCTTCAAAAGTAGGACCTTACTAGCTTACTCCCTGATTTTACAACTTACTTTTGTACTACTGCACTTATAAAATGACCCACTAAGCGTGAAAAAACAGATCCAATTTAGTAGTGTGATTCTGTAAATATTCTGATTTGATAACAAATATGCATATGCAAGGTTGTACTTTCCTTTGTTCTGGTGTTCAGGTGGCAGGTATCCAGCTCTGTCTAGAATCCCCTTCTGTTTATGTCTAGCACCCAACTATCCATGATGCATTAAGACGATTGATGGATAGACTGAAGGAGTCTTCCATCTGGGAATTTAGTGGGGCACTCGCCCAGCCACGAATCAGAAGATTTTAGAAGTGTTATTGCCCTTGCCTTCTGGTCATGAACCCTCTGCTTTCCTGGCACAAGCTCCTGAATTCTGCATCCTGGTGAAATTGGGTTAGGAGAATCTGGTCTTGGTTGAGTTGGACTTCTGTTTTAGTGTAAAGTTCCAGAGTGTTTATCCCCGACATGTACTGTGCAGTCCTATGTGTACCACTGCCAATGCCCACACAGCCTCAAACATGCAGCATTGCACATGCGAGGCGGAGACGGGAAGGATGTTCAAACACCTCTTTCTTTCACAACTCCCAACTTCTAACTAACTTCCCCTTCCCACTTCCCGCCCTTCCCTTTCCCATGTCTTCCTGTCCCCCGTCACGTGATGTGGGTCCTTGATGAGGATGACGACATCACCCCCCAGATACTAAACATGAGGTCCACTCTAGTTAATTTCCTCAATTAGTCTGTGAGGCTTTTTCCGTGTTCTGAGGCTTTGGGCTGAATATTCATCACTGGCCATGGGGTGACATGGGACTGCCTCTTCGCTGGAGTCTTCTCCATCCCCACCATAGGTCGAATTCCATGTAGGGCTTGGGATGGCTGAGGAGTGATCATTTACTGGGAAAATACATGGCATTCTCCAAAAATGTAATGAGTTTCTGGTGATTGTTTTCTGGGCACCTTTGGCTGTGATGAGAGATCCTTTTACTCTAACCACCGTCAAAGGCTCTTCCACAAATGCGGCCATGCTTTTCCGGCTTTGAACTTGCCAGGCGATGACCAGGTCTCCTGGTTCTAAGTAATTGTCGCTGGCTCTTTGACTTTTGTCTGTACGTCTCTTCATCTCTTCTTTACTTCTCTCTTGTCTTGCTATCTCAGCTAACAGTCTCCGCCGTACCTTTCCTCCTCTCTGTTTATGTGGGGTATCTTTGTTCTTATGCTTCTACCAAACATGACTTAGGAAGGTGTTTTGCCCGTGGTGCTATGCAGGGTATTCCTATAGTCTCTCAACAATTGGCTTAGCATTTTCTCCACAGTCTCCCCAGATAGTCAAGCAATTTGTATGCTTCTCTTTATGTTGCTCATGAAGCGTTCTACAGTGCTGTTGGCTTGGGAACAGCAGTGTTATTTTCCTGTGGTGTAACCCATGTATTCAGAGAATGTTTTGAAGTCCTGACCTGTGAATAGAGGCCCGTTGTCCGGCTTCAGAACTTTAGGGATATCATAGGTGGCGAATATTCTGTCAAGCACCGGAATAGTGTGGAATGCTGAGGTGGAATGTACTAGCTGGACATCTGGAAAGCAAGAATTTTAGTCTACTGCTACTAGTATGTGGTCACCTCCATCTAAGGGTGCAAAAAGGTCTACTGCAATTTCATCCCGGGCTCCTTTTGGAAAGGCCGTCATGCACACAGGTTCAGGCCTCGTGTGTGGGTTGATAACCGCACAGGTAGGACAGTGTTTCAGCGGATCTTCTACCTGCGCGTCAAGGTGAGGAAACCAGAGTTTTTGTCTGAGCATCATTTTAGTAGATACTATGCCTTGGTGACCCTCGTGGGAAAGCCCCATGACTTTCCAGTGCAACGTCCTGGGAATTATCAGTTTTGTGCCATTGAGCAGTAACGCCTCCTCTGTTTTTGCTAATTTGTCCTTTTGACAATTGATGTCCTGCTTTGTTTCTTCACTTGTGTTGTCGCTCAGTTGACAGGCTTGTTTCCAGTGTCCAGTCTCCAGGCACCTCAGTATGATTTGCAACCCTTGGTCGTTGTCTGTTTCTTGGGCAATTTGTGGGGATCAAGCCCTTTCGGGGTGCTTCCCTGTATCACGTAGCGAATGTGCTGGTCTGCAATGGATTGGGGCAGCTGGGATTCCTTACAAGGGTATCTCGAGAGGAAATTGGGCCGGTTAGGATCCTGGCCAGGCCTGTGGGTTATGTTAAAACTGTAGTCTTGCAGTATTACAGCCCACCTCGCTATGCGCGGTGGCATCTTGGATTGTGAATTTCCATAGATGAACAACAGTGCATGGTGGTCTGTGACAACTGTGAACGGTTTTCCATATAAGAACAGGCAAAAGTGTTCACATGCCCATACTACAGCTAATCCTTCCTTTTTGGCTGTGAGTATGCTTGTTCGGTCTTTGATAGGCTTCTGCTGGCATAGGATACGATGTGTCTTGATTGGTTGTCCTCATCAATTGCGCCAGGATGGCCCCTAGGCCAACCAGCTGGCATCCACGATCAGCTCTGTTTCTAGTTTTGAACATGCACTGTTTTATCAGCTGGAATGCTTGTTGACATTTTTCTGTCCATATAAACGCTGTGTTCTGTTTTGTTAGTTCTCTGAGGGGTTCGTTGACAGACACAAAGTCTTGTATGTAACGGGTAAAATCGCTTGCTAGGCCGAGGAATTATCTTAACTCTGACATGGAATTGTTTGGCTCGGCGTACATAAGTGTGATTACTTTTTTGGGATCTGGAGTCATCCCTTTGGAGGAAAATATGTGACCAAAGAAATGGAGTGTTTTATTTCTAAATTCGCCACTTGTCCTTGTTCAGGGTGAGTTGGGCCTCTTCAAGGGTCATGCATACTCTCATGAGCGTGTTATCATGTTGCTCCTGGTTGTGTCCGAACACTAGTATGTCGTCACTATAGTTCAGACAATTGGATATATGCTTAATGATATCATGGATTTCTGCTTGAAATATTTCTGCCGCAGATGAGACCCCAAAACTGAGGCGCTTATATCTATATAATCCCAGATGGGTGGCGCTTTATGTAGTTCCAATTGATGATACCCATTGTTGAGCTCCAGCTTTGAGAATATTGTTGCTCCATTGAGGAGATGTACCATATCTGTTATGGTGGCGTTCCCGGAGTATAGCTTAATTGGGTCGCCTTATGTCTACACATATGCGGATGTCCGCAGAGTCCTTCTTGGGTATGGGGACTATTGGGAATACCCCCGGGGTGGGTCCTTCAGCTGGTTCAATGATGCCCACTTCGAGCAGCTTCACCAGCTCTTCCTCCACTTGCTTTTGTATATTTATGGGGATCCCCCATTCATATTGTGCAACTGGAGGAACCTTAGTGTCGATGTGCAATTCAATCTGGTGTTCCTTTAATTTCCCCGAGCCTTGGAACAATGCAGGGAACACCTGCTCGATATTTCCAGGGGGGGGTCTAAGTATTTGTGTAGCATAAGTTGGTACAAGAAGTGGCTGGATCTTTTCTCTGGCTTATCTTCCTTGTGTCTGCAGTGAGGACATTCATTCACCTGACTGGGTGCTCTAGGCGGACTCAGTGGCAATTTTTTTGTCTGTCTTGCAATGATTTTCCACTCATTCCTTCTCCTCGCATTTGACTGTGGTATATGCGGCACACCTCTTTGAAATGGTTATCGCCTCCAAAGGCTGAGCACTGCTGGCCTATGGCCGGGCATTGTCCTTCATGTGGGAATTTGTAGCCGCAACAATAACAGAATGGCTCTCCATTCTCCTTGGATGCACCCTCCAGCTTGTTGATGCCCTCACTTTTGCCATGAGTGATTTTTATCTTGCCTAATCCTTCAATTTGAGATGCCAATGCTGCATCTGAGCGAGCTAGGTGCAGGATTTCCTCTAAATTCCTTGGTTTTTGCAGCAGTCTTTTCCTAAAGTCTGCGCATTCACATCCTTCTATGGTCTGAGAGCATAGAGTCTCCTCATTTGACTAGTTGTTGAAATCACAGTGCTTCGTCTTGAGTCGCAAACGCATTACAAATGCGTCCATGGTCTCACCCTTTGTCTGCTTGGTTGTATGAAATATGTGTCTCTCGTAATCCACATTTGTGTGTGGAGTGAAATAATCTGTGAGAGTCGACTTCAGGCTTGTATATGTGTCGGTGGCGCTTGAGGGAATTTCATCTACGATGTCCCTGACATTTGAGCCAATTGAGAGAGTTAACAGGCTGTGCTTCTTCTCTTCGTCTAAAGGGCCTATTGCTTTTATGCACACCTCAAAGTCTATTATCCACCTCTTCCAGCGTGGACCTAATGTGCTGAACTCAGTGAGGTCAAAGTTTGTGGGTAGTTGTGTTATGAGGCTATCCTGCATCCTGGTGGGTAGCGCTTGAGCTGGTGTCAGTGGGATGATTAATGTGTCATCTTCTGACAAGATTGCAGCTTGTTTCTACAGGATGTGCTCTGTGTAGCGCAATGTGCTGATTTGCGTGGTCCTCTTTTATGGACTGACCTTATTCCGTTGTTGGTTGGCAGTAAGATGGACTGTGTGGACTCTCTTCATCCCTCGCCTATACAGCGTGTTGACTGCAGAGAGGCAGGTCTCTTCGCCTTGAAAAAAACACTTTCTTGCTGTGCTTCGTACCCCTGGTGCCCTGTGGTACCACGAGCGTTCGTGCGCAGCTGTTCCTTGTTTCTGGACCAGCTGTTGCTGCTCACATGCCTGTCGTATGATACGCAGAGGATTTTTTGCACTACGTGCACTTTGATATCTCTATTCCGGAACGTGCTGCGGTTGCGGTCCACGTGGTTGCTTCACTTTCCCAAGACACACAGAGTTCATGCACCACATGTGCTTCGATATAGCTATACCAGAACGTGCCCTGGTTGCGGTCCACGTGTTCATTTCACTTTTCCCCCACGAAGAGCCCTTGTGCGTTCAAACCTGCTTCATTGTTTCACCGTTGGTGGAGGAAAAGCACCAGCCCACCCGGACACTTGATTAAAGACTGCTCGTACCTTGTAAGCGAGTCCGACTGAATTACAGAATCACTGGGCCCCACATGCGCTGTCTTGCAGCCTTCCTTGTTCGCAGCTCGAGTGGCGGCTCACTACCTTACACCATGAGCACAGAGGAAATGATCATCATGATGTTTGAATTACCTTGTCGCTAGTGTGTAGTCCTAGATGAACTAATGCCAATGCCCACATGGCCTCAAACATGCAGCGTCACTAGATGGAGACGGGAGGGATGTTCAAACACATCTTCCCACTTCCTGCCCCTCCTTTTCCCGTGTCTCCCTGTCCCCCGTCACGTGATGTGGGTCCTTGATGAGGATGACCACATTACATGTACCCCGTTTAGCTTTTCATTCTGGTCTACAAAGGGTTTCACCACTCCATGAATGGAAGGTGCAGAGCCACAGCCCTCTGGGATGCATCCGTTTCCCATTCATGGACATGGAAGTGTCTGCTGGCTGAGAACACTGTGCCCACCGTGAGTGTTCCTGCCCACACTCCATCGAATGCCAGGCCAAAAAAGAATTAAGTCTGCTGAAGCATGGTATCCAAGAGAACAGCACTGCCTGAACTTCCCTCTATCTAAGAGTAAAGCTCCTTGAAGTACTCAAGAAAAGCTTTGATATGAAGGAGGAACAAAAGTAAAGGAGAATGTAGAGATTGGCCCAGTGTATTTCTTCCTTAAGGACCTATCCCATCAAATTTCTCATCAGCTGGGTCATGGCCCGAAGCCTCCTCAGGAGACATGGAACGGCATCCGTTTAAGCTGGATAGAGTAAAGTCTACTTCAAGGGTAAATGCAAGGGACTGCTGCTCCCCTTGAAGGTGGTAGAGTTTGTTCATGAATGTAAGCATGGAAATTAGGTCTGGCTGCCCCCACTTCCCAAAAATCCTTTCTCTCATGTCTGGGATGAAAGGCTGTCCCCTTTTAGTGGCCTTCTTGAATTGTCTTATAAGACAATATGCTTATCATTAGGGCCGTAATGTCAGTCCACAGAATTCCATGTGTGAGATATGTGTCTAAAGATCTTCCCAATAGCATGTTTATGTAGTTACATACCCCTCGAGTCCTGCTTGCAATTGATGGGAAGGAGAGAGGGTCTTCTCACCCTCCTAGGCAGAACCAAATGAAAATAAACACTAAGTGAGCACATCCAGTAGCAGGGGGAGGGGGTTTATATAGTGGATGGTGCGAGATCTGCTTAGTGCATGCATTGCAAGCTATATGGTAGATACTTGTGTGAACGCCATCCTGGCAATCGACAGCCATCTTAGAATATAGGCCCAAGTGCAGCGAACAGCATTTTGTGTGTTAATATTAGACCCCTGGCCAGGTTTCAGAGATCGACAATATCCTGCATTGTTCAGAAAAGTTACAGGCCCTCGCGCCCTGGGAAGAATGCACCCAGCAAGGTCATGAGAAGGGAGCAGAGCACCTCCTGGCAATACCAACCCACGAAACAGATAGCAAGGCCATCCTGCCCCCATCGATCGCCACATGAAAAATATAGCTTTGCCATGCTTTCATCCCATGACCCCTGCATGCCAAAGCACCGTCCAAACCCAGAACACCGACCATAACACTTTTTACACTTCTCGATTGATCACTAAGATCAGAAGACAAGGCAATCGCGCCTTCAGAAAAGGGTCACATTATTTGTGTAGCGAGGTGCAAGGAAGCATCAGAATTATAGCCTAAAACTAAGGTGGTGGACCTTGGGAGTTGCTGATCTGTCTGGAAGAGAGTGAAGCATGTGAGTTAGTGTGACATTGGCTCTCCCCCCAAGCCCATCCCTGCATCTGCCAGGTGCATTGTTACAACAAGAAAAAAAACATTGTTTGTGCAAGTAGCTAATTAATTGTTAGGCCAGCTTCATTGTGGATGACAAGCCCAGTGATGTCCATGTGGACGAAGATGGGCAGATGAATACAGACTAATGGCCTGGCATCCCATATGGAGCAGGCCCTACATGTAAAGGCTCCTCTAATCCGTACTGTAGAATTGTACTATTAATTATTAGGTCATTAGTGACATTGTTTATGCTTATAATGTACAGAACAATCAGTGGCAGCAGACTTCTTCACTGATGCACTTCTATCTTGTAGAAATAAATACTTGTTATGCTTGCAAGCGTGTTGTGGGCCTTTTTCCCTAGCGGGCTGTATTTTTTCTGTTGGAGTATGCAGGGGCGTGCCTTCATTTGATGATCCCGATGTGATCCTTGCGATCCCCGCACTGTCGGAGGCTTCCAGGCTGCTTCTCCGAAGGATCTCTGCCCACCTGCAGTGACAAGTTCCCAGATGCATCAATCCCAGAGGTGTGCAGGAGCTGTTTGAATTCATGTCTGCTCTTTGAAGCAGGGCACGGCTCAGAGGAGAGTGCAGGCTGTTGTTGGAACCCAGTGATGGAGGAGCTTGGGTGAACACGCATATGTGAGTATTCCCTTGTAAGTGATAACAAGTAAGGGAGGGGTGTCGGTAAGTTCAGAACAAGGTTGTTTATATAGTGTGGTTGTGATTTTTTGCTTTTATTATTATTGACTTTCTAAGGAGCATATCACGGAAAGAAAAAAAGGAGAGTAGGGAGCCTCTCTGAGTGAGGGGAGAGCGTGGTACCACTTATATTGTGTAATGGAGGAAAAATAAAATACATAGGAGCCCCACATAATTAGTGGGCCCGGGTACAGTAGTGGTTGTTATTTTAGCTCATTGTTTTTGTTGTGTAGGCTTGAGGCCCGAGGAGGGGCGTTGTGTAAATAGTGGCTTGTTTGGAGTGCGCGAAATGCAAGAGTGAGTGCTTGTGAAGGTGAAGGACAGGAAAGTAACATGGTCTGACGGGGAGGAGGGAACAACAGATTTATTTTTTCACTGTGACATTTGCAGCGTGCACAGCGCACGATTAGAAGCGCAGGAACACATTAGATCACATATATCGCTGCAATGGGAGGGGAGAAACTTTTAGAGTACATGTACAAGGCATTAACCTTGTACCGGGAGAAGATTGAGAAGAACCATAAGTAGTGGGTGACAGAAAAACACAGGGGATGCCCCGCTCATAGCCAGAGCAGGGCACCCATAATAAGTGAATTCTGCAGCATATCACTACATTTCTGGCAGCTAAGTACAAGGGTAAACAGTTACAGGAACAGAAAGGAAATGTTAGAGTTATGGAAGAGGATTGAGGATGTGGGAGACTCCAATGAGGGAGGGCCATTGAACACACATGAAGGGTACAAACAAGCAGAAGCAGGTGGGACCCAAAAAGAAAACAGGGGGATATATCCATTAGCTGCGCTCCCAGTGATGGGGCACAATAACCCCACCTATGTCTCCACCCGGGCATTCCTGCCTCCACCATATATATCCACTCCAGCAAACACTCTGCCTCAGAAGTGCATATGACAGAAAATTAGAAAGGACATAAGAATCTGCATGAACAGAGATGGTTTGACTGTGAACAGAACACAACGAGGCAAAGAGGAGCAGACTAGATGAGTGGATGATGGGGAACAATTTATTCAGATTCGACAGTATGGTAATAAAGAATGTGCATGTCCAGATGAAAGAGGATGGGTGAGTAGCCAGCACAGGGTTTGGAACTGTTAGGTATGACACAGGTTTAGGTGGAGATCCGGGAGAGGATGGGTGGTGTACAGTGGATGAGTTTGAGGACGACAGTGAGGAGGAAGTGCAACAAGCCCTGGAAATAACGCCTTGAGTGGAAAGTTTGTGGAATGAAAGGGTACAAAGGTTTGGCCGGATGGCAGTAGTGAGGAAAAAGGGAAGTGCAAGAAGAAAGGAAGGGAAAAGAGTAGGCTTACAGATGCATTGATACATAAGGGCGTGGCTAGGGTACAGTATGTGCCTTGGACACATATGGACAAGAAACATTGATAAAAGCAATCCCGCCATTAACAGCACAGGTGGGGAAATGGATATGCACATTTGAGAAACAGACCGCAGGTGTACTCCTTGCCATGGGTGATATGAAAAGTTATTAATGGCGATAGTGGGAGATCAGGCTGTGGAAGTGTGGATCAACGCAGGATACCCTGGAGTAAGATTGGATGACTGTTAAGATGGATTTCTAAACTTTAATCTGGTGGTCAAAGGTTTAGGAGGCCACCCTAGTTTAGTGGAGCAGGGGAACCTTCTGGACAAACCAGACCAATCTATGGTAGCTAGGCAGGCAGTCAAGACTAAGTCTCAGGAAGGGTGAGAGTGATCAGAAGCCCACAATGAGCACACACAGTAAAACTACACAAAATACATCTATAATAGGATTTATAACAAATAAAAAAACACAGTAATAATAAATAGTTACCACACACGCCTAACACTATGTACCATATATACAAATGTGTTTGCTTAATGCGGATAAGGGGGAAAACACAACCACAACCTGTAACAGAAGAGGTAAGTAAACACAATTATCATGTTAGGCAGTTCTTCAGAGTCGATTCCTAACTTATGCAGTCCAGCCCTATGAAGTGGGGAGCCATGTGCTCAAAAGTACAACAGTGCATTAACAACACGTGGTCGTGCATAAGTGCAAAAGCGGGTCCTCTTCAGGGAGCTGTAGCAGATCAGGAAGGGGGCTTTAGGCGATGAAGAATAATGCCCTATTATTCGAATAGGGTCTACCCTTGCAGGTAGAGTGACTTTCGGATTTCAGGAACAGCTATCGAGCACAGGCTAGTCCAGCTAAGGTGAGTGTCTTTTCAGGGATTTTCGTGCATAAAAACAATTGCCTGTGCCAGGGGAACACCAGTAAGTGATGCAAGTACTCACCGATTCTCGGCACAGTCCGGGCCAAACTTTGCCAGTCTAGTCCAGGTCGCTTGTCAGCTTAATCCCTGCAGTTACACAAGCTCCAACTCTCAGCGGCTGTGGCACAGGATGATCATCTGTGGCGGGACAGTAGCCTTTTCTCTGCTCTCGAAGATGAAAGGAAGACATTTCCAGTGCAGCACATCTCAGGGCACAGGGGGCAGGCATGCAAGGCTCATGCAGCGACTGTCACCACAGTGGGGCAACACAGTGACCACAAATGCTCATGGTGTGGCACACTCTCATAAATCGTGACATAGAGGAGTAAGGATAACGTGTTTTGGGAGGCGATGGCCCAGGAACACATGTTAGCAACTCCCAAAGTCTTGAGTGTCAATTCAGGAGAGCAGCACTCCTATGCGATAACCCGGTTTTGAGCTGGTCAGTTCACAGAATGGCCTAGGAACCCTTCTGAAGAGGCTCTTTGCACCCTTGCAATCCCTCTGTGATCTATGCAAAAGCAGGGGTCCAACGGGACAACAGGGGAGTCAGGGTGCCAAACCTTCCAGCACATCTCCGGGGGTTCCATGGGTATGCTCTTTCATTTCAGGATACTTGGCTCCTTATGTAGTTTGGTGTGAACTTCAGTTGAACAACCTGGTATGGATGCAGAGCCCCTTCTCTTATCCAAGATTTGTTTCATACTCAAATCTGGGATAGCCAATGGAAGATCTGCTCTCTCGCATGCACGCCAGGAGTGGGCCAATTATGGCCCATGGTGGATCCAGTCATTCAGGCCTACCAGACATTCTGACACCAGTAGTGAGGATTGGGACCAGACAGTCCCAACCCTCTTCCTTGGCATTAGCACATGTAACATGCAGGAGCCACGAAAGATGTGTTTTACGCGGGAGGGTGCATGCCCAAATAAGGAATACCCAGGTATCGAAAACCAGGGGGAAGGAAAAGGAACAAAATGGCCAAAGAACAGAACAACAGACTTTGTGGGACGGCCATTTTTGGCACTGGCCACAGTCTTGGGCCAAATGCGGTAAACACAATACGGTCCATCAAACAGAAGTAAAAATAAGTTAAAAGTAAACTTTTGCCAGCCACCAGTTCATCATAGGCACAGGTGTACAATCACCAAAAAATCCTTAGAAGGTGGCTAGGGCCATAAAAAACAAAAGGACTCCTATGTATGGTACTGTAAGGTATTTGAAAATAGATAAAAAGTTACCAAGAAATGGCAACATAGTCAAAGACTGAGGGAAACATAGTTTCCCAGTGCTGACAGCCTGAAGGACATGCCAGTTTCCCAATACCAAATGAGCAAAAGCCCAGAGGAGTGCAGCTGAAGGCTGTGCTCCACTGGAAAAAGTCAGGTTAAACAAGCCAAACAAAAGCATCAAGTATGGGGGGTTAATACATGGAGGGAAAAATGCACCTAAGGGAAATCTTTCCTAACAACAACGATGTGTATGACATCGCACCATTCAAAACCATCAGAGCACAGGAGTGGGGCACGCTTCGGTCGCACATGCCCCGACACCCCAGACTTACAGTCAATCATGCAATATACTATGGGCGATGACGAAGACCCTTTGCAGTACATTATTAAGGCAAAGGAGATGTGGAGGACGGAGACAGGGGACCAGTGGGACTGATCGGTTCCTCTTTTCTATTTCGTCATCAAAAGGGGATTGCCAAAAGAAGTTCAGAAGGCCGTAGACAAAATTGTAGGCATTAAAGCAAAAGGGTGGGCAAAAATTCTGACTATAATGGTACACCACTGCAAGCAAATAAGGGAACGAGAAAAGGAAACGGCACAGCAGTTGCAGGCAAATGAGGCAAAACTGATAAAAAGAAAGCTGGCTAAAATAGCTGTAGAGGGGACAGTGCCTACACGTGCACAGCAGAGGTGGCAAGAAGCACACAGGGGTCCACTGATGTTGGAATAGCAGCGTTTTGGTCAGAAGGAGGACAAGGGCAGTGCAGAGATAGACAGCAATACCCAACCCAGAGTGGCAGCAAGAAATTCAGCAGTGCAGGAGCTGTGGATTTAGACGGGGGAGAGAGGGCTTTGAAGGCATGTGCCAAGATGGGCGGGTATGGGTTCCTCACAGGGCTGGAACTGCGGGAAACAGGGACATCTTTTGAGAGAGTGTGTAGATCAGGGCAGAGCTTGGGAAGGAAAGAAGGGAGGAGATCCAGGATGTGGATGTAAAAGGGGAAAAGGTGGAATACCTCGATCTGTGTATTTTGCATCTGCCACTTGCAGCCTTTCTTTCTTCCTGTTAGATTCTCTCTGTATGGAACTTGATCTGTGACTCCTTTTGCCTGTCTGCTTTCTGTGGGTGGATTCAAAGTCTGTGCTAAGCTTTATGTGCTTATGCTTGCCAGACAGCATGTGAGACCCCATATGTCAGAAACAAGCATTTTGTGACATGGCAACAGTGTAACTGGTCTTATGAGTTATGTGCCTTATGAGGAGTGGAATTCTGGGAAACTTAGAGCAAGCATATGCAGAACATCAGTGCTACATGGTGACTGTAAGACATGGCAGCAGCACAAATAATGAACCCCGCAGGGCCCGCTCAGCACTGCATCAGCACTTCCCAGCATCAGCCTCCTGCAGGCATTATTGAAACCAATTGAGCAGAAATACAAAGCTCCTATCTTATGCTTGCTGAGTAGGATGCTGATACGGTGGTGAAAGTGCTCTTAGTCAGAGCACTTTCCGATTACTTTCCTTGATTTCTGCATGGCATCACAGCTTTGCAGGCCAATGCTTAAAGAGTGCCATACAACCCGCATGGATCCCCGGATTTCAACTGAGCTAAAGATCATGGAGACCAGCCTACTCACCAGAGGACTGTGCCCCCTTCCTTACTTTACCGCAATCTAAGCATACAGGGTGATACAGACTAAGAATATAAGTACAGCAAGCCTGTCAAAAGGGAACAGGTGGATTGGAAGAACACCAACCCAAATATACCCTGCATGGGGGCAGAGGGACTAATAAAAAAAGAGGATATTTATGGATGTAAGACTGGAGGGGGGCCGACTATCTTCATGAAAGTAAGGAATGCAATGAGAAACAATAACTGTAAGTGGAGTCGGTGGTTAAATTGCTGAGCATTATCATTCAACTATTTACAGAAACAGAGGCTTTTCCAACTTGCGGAAACTCTGGTGGGTATTCTGATCCCTTTACTATAGCAAAGGGGGTAAAACAAGACCGCCTTGTAGGACCTCTTCTATTTATCCTCGATGTAAATGCCTTGGGGAATCACCTATTTAGATATACCATTGACATCCCTGTCTTGTGAATGCTGATGGAATTGTTCTAATGGGGTGAACCCCAAATGCACTATAAAAAATGTTCCAGTGGTTTGAATATTTTATGACTTTATGGATAATGGATAATGATTATCAACTCACAGGGAGACACAGATGTCCAAAACAACAGGGTGATAAAAAAGCCCCACTAACCCAGCATCTACACCTCAACTCTCTGAATAAACCTCTCACACGCTGAACAAACACAACCTCATCCTTGTACACCAATCCGCATGCACTTCACTACACTGCAACAACAGAACAAACCACACATACTCCTGCACCACAGCACATGGGAGTCTACCCATCTGTAAATCACACCCATGCTCAGCAACTTTGTTAACTGAACTGAAGCTGTCAACAGGATATCACAATTCTCGCTCTACCTTTGTCGCACTATGCCACTATGCCCGACTAACCAAATCGACCCTCTTACCTTTCAGATCCACGAGAGCAACAGGGGACCACTACGGTGGTGATAGTGCACGGTATAAATGTCATTCAACATTAACATTAACTCGAAGAAATCTTACACATAGGCCCTCATTACAACCTTGGCGGAGGACCATGGTGCTTTTACCACCATGGTCCATGCCGCTAAGGTTGCAATTCCGCCATGGTGGATGGCGGAATTACCGCCCCATTCCAAGGTGAGTGGGGCGGTAATTCCCCATTCACCAATGGCCCCTTCCCCATTCCCATTTTTGCCCCATAGGGCATAATGGGGATGGGGAAAGGCGATAATTACGGCACCGTAAATTACGGTGCCGTAATTATCGCCAAGGTCCCTTTGCGGCATGGCTTTTAACGCCTGCAAAAAGCAGGCGTTAACAGCCATCCCGCAAAGGGAACCTTGTAATCAGGCGTTAAGGGTCGGAGCCGTTTACGGCGCCGTAAACCCCTTACCGCCTGAGTTGTAATGAGGCCCATAGTGCTATGAAAGTGGTGCAAAGAAAATACCTAAGCTTTATATTAAGGAAATTGCTATATGTGATTTTAAAGATTTCAATTAGCTATTTCAAATAGGAATAACTGCAATAACACAAAGTTGACAACGTAGCAATTAGTTAAAGCCTGTCCAAGGGAGGAATTTTTGCATTTTTCACTCAATTTGGCGGCCGTGCAATTCAACCTCCTAATAATATGCATGAGGTCACATAATGTGAGTTAGCACGATATGCAGCAGGTGTTAGAGCTATTACCTCTTTCCAAGCATAGTCAAGATGGAACAGAACGTTCTTATACCTATACTAGGCTTGAGAACCCCAACATTGCAGGAAGTGCACTACCTTACTTTAGCCATTAGATTTTAAGCTGCAACTAGCACCAGCAGTTTTATGGGTATCAATCTCATCAATCTGGTTGAATGGTCACACAATTCTGAACCAACCAATAATACGAGATCTGTTGACTAAAGAGCAGGTTCTTCAAAAAGGCCTAGGTTTTTTAAAGATACTTTTGACACCTTGGGGTTATCTGATTTTATTCCAACAGGGCATCTTTGAACAAGAATCCAAAGTCATCCAAGCTGCAACTTGCAGGGATGATTTACGATTGTATAGGTCTTCGAAAGCCAAGCACTCAGTCCACATCTGTACACCATTTATGGTCTATAAGGAAGGTTCTGTTAACTATCATTGTTATTGTTTGGGACACTCTTTGCTGGCGTTCTGGACCTTTTTCTTTATATCCTGAATCAGTGGAGCCATTTTCCACTCATTTATTCTTATAGGCTCTGTCTTTTGGAACTCTGTTCTCTGTGTTTTACCTTTACTATGAAGTCCACTTTCCTCCATATCTTTTTAAGGCATCTGTGTTTTACTTTTGAAGCACACAGCTCCTTATGGGCAGTGTTGCTGGGAACCCTTTGGGTTCTCCTTTGAGATTCTTTCTGTATCCTCTCTTACTGCTGTTCTTAAGGATAGAGGGATACTTTGTATCACTCCTAAAGCTGTATACTCTGAGAGATTAGCATACCACACTTGTGCGGAGTGCCAAGGTGATACTTAGTATACCCCTTCTCTCTGCTCCAGTGACTTTTTAGTCACATAGACAACCCTCTAGTTATGTATGTGGTAGTGGACGTGTTCTATCAACTATTGTGCTATTTTTTACCACAGACTGTATTCACAGTCTCGGTTGTTCACAGTGTGGTCACCTATGTACTAACATGGTGCCTCCTTTCTTATTTCACCATTTCAAGTGTGGTTCTTCTTTGTTAGCCCTTCTTCGACCATTCTGGGAGGGTGAGGGCTCTGTGTGTGTTGGGTGTCCCCACCTAGGCTCCAGTGTGCCCGAGCAGGCAGGATGTGGGGGAGGAGTTTTCTGCTCCCCTGCTCTTTGGCTGCCTGAGTGCCTGAATGGAAGCATCTCCCACTGAGGGTGTGGCTGTCCTGATTGGACAGCCACCTGCCCCTTACTGTAAACTGCGGAGACAGATTGCAGTGGAGGGAGTGCTGAATAAAAGGTGATATTGCTGAGGTGAAAGGCAAGTTGACCACAGGAAGTTGAAGTAACCAAAGAGGAAGATGACCAGATATGCCTGCAGACCCTTTGCAACACTGAAGTGACCACTGCTGTCTTGGCCCCGTTTTCTATGCGACTGAGGTGCTTCAAAGAGGACAGCTCCTTCCCTTTGTCTGGTGGGACCAACCAGCCCTGAGACGATCTATAAACTGAGCCATCTCCTGAGGTGCTATGAATTTCTAGAGCTGTAGACCACGAATACAAGGAGACCCAATCATAGTGCATCATGTTGCAAAGGCTGAATCCCTCCAAATCTTTGCTGAGCTCCAGGTGAACCTCTAGAGACACAATCCAACTCATACATGTCTCCTCACCAGAGTGCAGGACTCCAGTAATTGAAGGAGATTGACCGGGTGAATCATGCCCTTTGTTGGTGCTGTATAAAAGGCACCAAAACCGCAGACTGACCAGAGAAGCTAAAGAAGTCCATGCCTCACGAGACGACTGCTGAGAACTCCCGCTCATTGTCCTGCCTTTCATCACCAGACCAAGGAATCCAGAGACCCGATCCGTTGCTGCTGCACAGAGCAGGATCCAGCTACAAACATGTCTTCTAACCTAAGGTCCTGTGTGGTGAAAAGGCATTGCTGACCTTTAACCAAGAAGTCACTCCAGATTGTTGAAGTGCAAGTAGAGGTGTCCAGGGTGTCCACTCTTACATCTCACCAAAGCTGTTGGCTTGTATCCCTTTATCGAGTCCTTTAACAATATATCCAATGTTGTATTCATTCTTCAAGCATCCTTAGCTAGAGACTGAACGTATCCACTGGAGCATGTGCTGTTCTGCTGCTTCATAAGACTGTGAGCCCTCTCCCAGCTGACTTTTGCATAGCGTTAGGGATAAGACTTTTAAAGCTGTAGTTTTCCAAGAAAACACATCTAGAACCTTAAGCTCTGCTACTGTTTGACTAACCATCCTTTTTTCTTCCTAAAAGACTTTATATTATGTGATTTTGCTAACTCAAATCAATTGATGTATATCTTTGCCTGTGCGCGAGTGTTCGGTTGTAGAACTGTCATTAGTGTCAAACTCTGTAACAATTGTACCGCAAGCAACTACCTACTAAGCAGTAGCCTTTGAAAAGTATCTACAAGTAATCATATGTGTGCTGGTTAAGTGATATGAGTATTTTATGACAATCCTTGAGTAAATAATAAATATATATTTAATGTACATGTATAAGTGTGTTTCTTTGGACTACTGCACTAACTGGGTTCAGTGTACTTACCTACAGCTCACATCTTTCTCTTATCATAAGCCTGACTGTTCTGCCAATCTACCAAGGTTCCATGAGTAGTACAGACTGATCATGTATGCCATTGGGATAGTTTTATCAAGTCTTACTTCAAGTGGACTTTAGGAAAACTCTCCTAACAGTTATATTCACAATCAATAACTATGCAAGGAGTTTGATAAACAAGTCGCATTTATTTGAGGTTCCATTAGCTGTGATCTCTGCAGCATGGTTAACAGACACCAACCTCACTTGCAACTATGATAAAACCTCCTGGAAATTAATATCCATTTTCTATTTTCCTTGGAAAGAGAGGACGTAAGGTTAATGGATGTTTTATGTGTTGATCATTCATGACTCCCAAGCTGGATCCTCTTCTCGTGGTGCCTTCCTCTATGTTTCCTTTGTGCCTCCAAGGACACACCCTCACCCTCCCTTAGATATGCCTGTCAGACCTTAGGCTTCACTCCACATACACTGGCCAACCAAGCAAGGCTGTCAGATACACTTAAGTGAGGATGTATTCCGGATTAGAAGCAAGGCTTACTTTAACACTAATTTGCTTGTTTTTCACACATAAAAAAGCTGTTCTCCATATTGATAGAATCAAAAATAAAACTGCAGACATTTTGGTGACCAGATAGCCAGGGAGGATGCAATGGAGGCATTGCCCCAATTTTGAGCTTTAACAAATGTTTTGAACTTTGAATGTATGTCTAAGTAGATTTTTGGTTTTGCAGATCTAGGACAACGCATAACTAATGATTTGGGATACACTACACTGATCTACACATTGAAATGGCACAGTAACAGTTGTTAAACACATGGGGCCTCATTACGAGAATGGAGGTAGCCATGGAGCTCTTAGCTCCATGGCTACCTCCATTCCGGACTCCATTACCGGGTTCCTGCAATGGGGACTTAACGGGTTACTCCAACATAGGAGGACCCGGTAATTCCTCCTTGCAGGAACCCATTCCCATTTGAGCCCTCATAGGGCTCAATGGGAATGGGGAGGGAGGTAATAATGGGCAGATTACTTTTGGCCCGTTATTGCCTCCCTCTTCCCCTCGCGGGACCCAGAAAACACGCCTGGTTTTACCAGGCATGCGATCCTGGTCCCACGATGGGAAGCTCGTAATCGGTGCTCCCGGAATGAAGGGGACCGGTCCCGTACCGGCCCCATTCATTACAGGAGCACCAGCCTTATAATGAGGCCCATGCTTTCGTTTATGATGACAGTTAACGATGTATATATATAGACTGCTTACTCACATTTATTTATTTTATGTATTGGTCATTTGTAATGCGCCTATACACATGTGTTTCGAGGTGCAGCAAAGCAGGAGTGGCGGAACAGGTGGGAGAATGTAGTGATCCTAGTAGGATTTGTGACATTCAGATCATGCAAGTGCGGTAACAAAATGTGCATGGGGTAGGGGAGGTGGGGAAGTGCAGGAACTGGGTGGATGTGTCCATGAGAAAGAGAGTGCCAAGGGAGGCCAGGTGGACAGGGTCAGGGGGAGCACAGAGAGAAGGGGGATCCACAACTTTGTGCAAGTTAAGGGGCTGGAATGGCTCCAAATGGTGCAAGCCAGCCAGACAAGTGTAGGTGGGGGCCCATGAAGGCAATTGCAGGTTTAGTCTTGAGAAGAGGAGTCAGGGGCAGACAAGTGCAGAGGTTGACTGGGTAGGGGTGGTATGGTGCCCTGTAGGGCTCCGAAGGAACCAGACCTACAGTCTCATGCAGAAGTGGAATTTAGCATGGAAGGGGGTGGGGGTGAAGAGAAAAGGAAGGTCTTGAGGAGATTCCGGAATATAGGCAGGTCCTGCTCAAGTCTGAGAGGGAAAGGGGGGGCCAATCCAGAGGGAGGCACCTGCAGAAGAGAGAGATCTCCCCCTCACTCTCTGCTTGGAAAAGTGTCTGATTTGCAGAGTTTGAACTAGATGAGTGAAGGGCTCTAGTAGGGAGGTATTTATGGAGTGAGAGTTGGATGTAGTGGGGTCCCAGGCCCCAGAAAGCCTGTGGATGATGCAGAGGGTCTTGAACTTGATCCTCGCAGCAAACAGCAGCCAATAAAGAGATGTAGGGGCTTGAGAGTTGCGGTCCCTGGGCTTGAGGTCAATAATAAGTCTTGCAGTCCTATTCTGTTTAGATTGAGGATGCGGCTGTTGCAATAGTTCAGTCTGGAGAGAACAGAGCTCTGGAGACATTGAGTTTCTGGGGGAAGCTGAGAAAGGGGAGAATGTATCTTAGAAGGTGCAGCTGAAAGTGGGCCTTTTTGGCAAGGTACGTGATGTGAGGAGAAAAGAAGAGAGAGGAGTCGAAGATGATGCCAAGGTTTTTAGCTTCATAGGAGAGTAATGGGAGGGGCCTAAGGAGGGTGGCCAAGGGGTGGGAGGAAAAGAGGGAGCAGGGGTCCCGATTAGAAGAATCTCTGTCTTACTGGCATTAAGGCAGAGATCATTAGTAGGACACCATACCTGAATAGCAGATATTCATTTGGGAATGAGAGAGGAAGAAGAGGAAGAAGGGGTAGCATAGGGTAGCTTCAAAGAGAGCTGTGTGTCATCCGCATAAGACTGAAAATTAGAAGAGAAAGTGGGACATAAATGAGAAGCAACAAATGCAATCAATTAGTGAGCATGAACTGGACTTTATTCTCGGAATCTCACTTTAGATTACAAAGTAAAAACATAACTGAAGAAGTTATGTACAGCTGCCATGAGTTTCTTGAACTGCACTGTAAGCTGCTATGTGCGCTGCGTGTCTGCGACCTATCCGTTCACTCTCTCCCTAGAATGCTTAAAATGAGGGGTAGATTAGGTGAAAGTGGAGGCAACATCGCAACAACATTATTTCACCCTTCTTTGTTTACAAGGCTGCAGAGAGATCTTGTTGTGCAGCCACTTCAATGGAATTATACTTCTACCATTCCTTCAATAGAGACAACATTTTCAATGACTGTGGGTGAGTGACACTGCAAATAAGCCGTTCTGCAGCAAGCTTAAGCAGGTTGCGGGCACTCTTACTGGATACAAGAATTCAGTTCTAGAATGCAAATAGCAAGACACAATAGAATGAAAATGGAGAAGGTCTGATACAGACAAAGGAGCAACTTTTTCTCCAAATTGTAATTTTTCAGCAGGGAGCCATTACGTGTAGATGTATAATTAGGCAGCTCCCCACCGCCAAATGTCAGTCATTTGCATGGCCAAGTGCAAATATGCAGGGAAAAAGAAGACAACTCCGCCTTTTGCCCTGCACATTTGCACTCCACCGGGCAAATGATTATATGCTGCCTACCATACGAGCATGGCAGGCACTGTATACAATGCACCCCTATGGAGTTCACCTGTTATGCTGGTGCACAAAGCTGACACGCTCCAAAGGGATCCGAAGCATTTGGGCCAGTATGAAAATGCATGCTGGTGCAAACGCTGGGGCATTTGTATGACGGAGAGGAAGGAAGTTGATGGAAATGCTATTTGCGTCACGCCCCTCCTCTCCGCCATGCAAATGGACAAAAATGAACCGTAACGGCTCATTCGAAAATTAACTCTTACGGGTCTGAAGCATTTTATATAAAGTTGTGTTTATGCAATTAAGTCACATGCCGAATATTTCACAAATCTAGTGCCAATTGCTGGCATGACAACATTTGTCAAACATGAACAGCACTGACAATGTGCCAAACACAAACACGTTGTGGCAGATGTCACTGATGTAATGAGCCAAACACACCTTTGCGGAATTAAGGGCCTTATTCATAGAATGTTTTTTTTTCACTGACAAGTGACTTTGCACACTTTTCAGCAAGCAAAACTCCTATTTCCGATTCATGGATCGGACTTTGCGTGACTTTCCATGACTTTACGTGGATCGTCACGCGTTTGCGTGCAGTCAAGCGCTTAGCGCAACATACCATGGGCCTCATTCCGAGGTTGGAGGTAGCCATGGTGCTATTAGAACCATGGCTACCCCCTTACCGCATACCGGGTCCAGGTTCCCTGAATGGGGAATTACTGGGCCATTCCAACCTTGGAGGACCCGGTATTTCCCCATTCAGGGAACCCAACCACATTCCCATTCGAGCCCCCATAGGGCTCAATGGCAATGGGGATCATGCTAACAAGCGGACCATTAATAACGGGCCCGTTGTTAGCATGCTGGTCCTTTAGCGGCTCCCACTAAGGGCGCCTGGTAAAACCAGCCGCCCTCAGTGGGACCCGCTAAAGGACCTCGTAATGTGGCGGTAAGGGATTAACGGCACCGGCACCCTTACCGGCGCCTTTAACCCCTTACCGCCAGGGTCGTAATGAGGCCCCATGAAAGTCTGGGATGGGCCTGTGCAAAGAAACAAATAGGAGGTGGGACATGCATATTCCTCATTTTTCACACAAAAATGAGGAAGAACAAGGAATAAGGCGGGAGTGTTGCAGGATATGCCATGCAAAGAATTCACATGCCCAGTCAAGCATAAACCTAACCAAATTCATGGATTCCCAACGCAATAGGGCAAAGGCACAAGCAAACATTGTGATCTTACTGCCACATCATAGGAGACGCAACGTACTATGTGCAAAGAAACCAACACACAAAGAAAATGTATTTAAAGCACGAAAAGCACGCCATTGAAATGTCGCTCTACCAGGATGAATCCATCTATAGTGTGAGCAATCGTATATGTCCATAGGAGGAGGGTGGTGAGGCACAGGATTTTCCACCCACATACTATGCTCTTTGGGATACCAGATGACCAGGCGCATGCAAGGTACAGATTCTTTCCGCATGTGATCCTAGACCTGGTTAGGGAATGTGAGGGAGACCTTGCATCACCTACCATCTGCTCCATGCCCTCACAACCTTGGAGAAGGCACTGAGAGCCCTACATTTCCTAGCCACAGGCTCCTTCCCGCGCACGACTGCCTTTACTGGGGCATATCACAGTCCACACAATCCCGGTGTCTATACCAGGCAATGGACTAGCTGTTACTAGTGGAAAACAAAACTCAACTTAACAATCTCTCACGAGACTATAAATCTTTCAACATCGATGGTAACACCATCATGGTTGCTAACAAAATATAAACTATTGGGGTCTACATTGACTCCTCCCTCAGTTTAAATAGACATGTCAACGCTATAGTCTCGTATGCTGCCTATACAGCTGAACTAATTAGAGCTAGCAGACCATTCCTCTCCATGCACAACTCCATCACCCTGGCCAGAGCCTTGATACTCTCCAGTATCGACTACTGCAAGTCACTCTTTGCAGGCACTAGCAACAGAAACATATACAAATTACAAATAGTACAAAATAACACCATCATAGCAGCTCTGAATATCCCCTTCAATGATCACATCTCAGCAACCAGGAGGAATATCCATTGACTCCCAGTTTCCGACAGAATCAAATTAAAAATTCTCATGCTTTCACATAAAAGCATCTCTAACAAAGCACCCCCTTAACTAAATGATATGATATGATATGGTATTTGTAACGCGCCTATACACAGGTGTTTCAAGGCGCGATCTGAAATAACTTGATCTGTAAAGCTCATTCACACAGACTCATCCGATCTTTCTATTCTAACCCGCTTTCCATACCCAAATACAGAAAACAGAAAGTAGGAGGCACAAGCTTCCCAGTGATTGCTCCTAAAACGTGGAATGCACTCCAACCACAACTTAGAAATGACACCTCCTATTGGTCCTTCAGAAAAAACCTAAAAACCCTACTAATTAGGTCACACCTCCCTGTGCAGTTTCCCCGCCATGTAGCTTTCAGTGCCAACACTAGATCTTCCTTCTACCTTGACACACATGAAGCATACTCAACCCAGACCTCAATAATTTGGTCTTCAATGTATGCCTTGTATGAGCGGTGTTACCACCACCATGTAAATGTAATGCTCTTTTTTGTAACCAACTTTTTAAGTGCCAGTGACTAGCTGTTTTGTGATGTAATCTTGTCAAGTGGAAATGTAATCAAGTGTAACCAAGTGTAACCAACTTCTTCAGCGCCTAGTTGCCTCTGGGCTTTGTGCACTTTACAAATGTACAAATAAATAAATAAATCAATAAATAAATCACTGTGTGTAGGCATATATACATGCCACGCAAAATGCAGGCAAGGCAGAGAGTCTGCCAGGAGATATATGCCATAGCACACTTTCCGCATATACTTGGAGCCATTAATTGCATGCATGTTGCGCTACAGCTCCCCTGATTGATGGAGAACATATACAGCAACCAGAAGCATTGGCATTCTATTAATGTGCAGGCCATCTCTGATGCAAACAGAGTCATGATGCATATCAATGTCAATTTCCCTGGAAGCACACATGACAGCTCAATTTACCACCAGTCATCACTATACCAGGCCCTTGCATCGGGAAACATTGGCAACGCCTGGCTCATCTGTGAGTATCAACTGTCACACATATGCATACAGTCATGTGACACACTGAATAACAGAGTATGACAATCAATGCTAACAACAATGATTTAGACATTTGCTGGGGACAGTGCCTACCCATTCACAACATTCCTGCTCATGCAATTCAGGAATCCTGCCACACCAGCCGAAGTAAGGTACAATGCATCACACATTGCCACTAGGGGCATAGTGGAGCGCACATTAATGATGCTCAAGTCACTTTTCCGCTTCCTTGACCACTCTGGTGGCATATTGCTATATTCCCCACCAGAAGTATGCAAAATGATTGTCACAGCTTGTGTCCTGCACAATGTTGTCACACGGCATGGCATACCAGTAGAGATGCATCAGGAACATCACCCTCAGCCACAGCCACCACCCACACCCTTGGCTAGCCAAAGGGCACAGGGAGAGGCTTCACACAATCAGCTGATGCAAACCTATTTAACATGAATACAATCCCCTGTGGAGCACGCACAGTGAAGCCACCTTACTGGTGTCCTTCAATGATGAATCAGGGCCAATCCATCTTGGCCATAACAACACCCTGAGAATGTGTGTCTGGGTGAGGCAAACTGTGTGTGTCCACAGCCGTAAAATCAACCTCACCACACATTGACACAGTTATAGCAAGTGGAAACAACAGGATACATGCCGCTCTCACAATAGCACACAACACAATCACTGAAATCCCCTACCACATTCAAATGTCCACCACCAACTATTGTGCACACAGACCCCAAACAACACATGAAAGAACACAAGTAGGAAGGAACAGCATATGATGGAATCATTAAGTAATAGCTGTGAGGACTTCCATAGCCACCCTAGGTGTGTCTCATAACAATCTACAGGTGTAGTGGCTAACCCATTCCATTACAAAAATGTAGCTCACATTATACCTCTACATTTAAATAGTCATACAGACTGAGGAAAATGCAAGAACAGTTCAAGAAAGATGCCCATTTCACCTCACGTCTTTCCCCTTGTGAGCCTGCTCCAGCTGTACCCAGTCCTGTATCTATGCTCTCCTCCATAGGCCTCAAAACCAGCCTACGCTGCTGATGTGTCATGTGCAGGCAACCCACAGCCCTGTGTCCTTGCATAGCAGCAACCATCTCCGCTAGCAGAATGCCTGAGTAGAGAAAAATAACAGAAGGCCAGAGGAGGTAACACATTAATGCACCCAATCACACTGCACCCTGTGCCCCCTGAGTGCCATGCAACAACTGAAAGCAATGACTCATCAACCTTCCATCGCCATATCTCCCCTGCACCCATACAGCTGGAAATGCTCACCTCAACCAAACACAATGGAAAACACCCCACACAGTGACAGCATCCCCACTCGAGACACCTCCACTGCCTGCCCCCCTGAGTGATGTGCTGTGAAGGACCAGGTCTTACTCCTTGTTCCGGTGAGCGGTCTTTGTGATCCTTCAGATCTGGCTGTAGTCAGAATGCCAGTAAGAGAACTCCTGAATAGAGATCACTGAGAGGTTGTAAACCCAGAATCTTCTTGGAAGTCCTCCCAATGCCACAATTTGTCTTCTCCTGACTAACAAGGCATCAGGACAGTGTAGGAAACACTGGCAGAGGAGCCGATGATGGAATGTCCAAGATGACGGAAGGCGAACCTCTTGGCAACTGCAGTGAAGACAGGATCTGGCAGAAGGCAGCTGGGCAAACAGGCAGCAGCCATAGAGGAAGGCAGGGCACAGAGGCAACAAGCAGAAAAGAGACAAGCAGACAAGAAAAAGTAAGGAGAAACGCAGGTCAAGGAGACTGGCAAACAAAAGGGAGCAGAGAACAGGCAAGTGGAAGGGGAGGCAGAGCTTAGAGGGACTAGAATAAACAGGAACCAATAAGCTGGGAACTGAAGGGAGAATTGAGATGCACTGAACAGCTGTCAAAAGGCATCTAAATAGCTGCAGGGTACCGTGCACAGTACATGTCACCATGGCAAACAACAACACCAGGCCTATGGCGTGTGCCTGGTGTCCCGGAGTGGGACCTTCACCCAGTTGCGGTCAGAAGGACATGGCAGCACACACATGGCCTGCAAGTCTGTGCTTGGTGTGGGGTTGTCTAGAGAGTGCGCCCCCAGACAGAGCAGAAGTGCCAGGAGTGGACTGCCAGCATGGGTAGACAAGCCATGAAAAGGGGATTAAATGGGCTGACATGCGCCAGGCATTACACATGCAAAAATTGCAAGCAATGACTTGACTTCCTCCCATCACCATGTCTCCTCACACCCATGCAGCCGGACCTGCTCACCTCAGACCAAAGCAATGAAAAACACCCCACACAGTAACTGCCTCCCTGCCACAAATGACACTGCAAGCTGTGCCCCCCTGAGTGCCATGGACCTACCTGCACAAGGTACACACCTGTCTCACATCTGCAGTATTTCACCAAAAATAACATTCTCAGCTTTCAAAGACATGCCGTGCATGAAAGTAAACAAACAGGACAGCCTAGAGGTGTCCCGTATGGAACAGAGTAACCTGACAGCCATAGTTCACTCAGTGTCGACAACCCGAAGGCCACATCAAAGAGCGTGAGCAACAATGGATCCAGCACAATCTCAATTCATTGACAGAGAAAACACTGCCAGTGAAGCAAACTAATTTCAACCACAGTACGTTATTCTCCCTGGACATAGGGGCTAGTCTGTCCTGGGATGCAGGCACAAGCTGGTCCATTGATTGCAGTCATACAAGTTGTGCACACCCATTGTCAGGTGTCATGTATGCCTCTGGGTCACCCTTGAATGCAGGGGAGGGAAAGGGACACCAAGTGAGAAGTTAAAGGTCTGAGGAGAATAAGTACAAGTGTGGGATCTGATGTGAAGGATGAAAGAGGGCAAGATAGAGAGAGGAGACAGAGTGATGAATGTGCAGCTGCAGCGCAGAGAGAGAGAGAGAGAGAGAGAGAGGGAGAGAGAGAGACAGATAATGAAGAGACAGGGGGGGTGTTGGAGAGCAAGGAGGAGTTTGGCTGGTGTGCAGATGAGGAGAGCGGTGAGGGCCATTAGAGTGGATGAGATGGCAGATACGATGGGTTGAAGAGAGGAGGACAGAAACAGAAAGACAGGAAAATAAGGCACTGGGGCAGATATCCAGGAAGGCACATCGATGGAAGGATAGCACAGGTTGGGGGTGAAGAAAGATAGTAGGGGTGAGGGGAAAGGGCAGATTGTGAAATAAAAGTCACAATAGCAACATGGTGACGACACCATGGTATGTAAACCAGAAAGAGACCCACTATGTTCAGAATATCCACACAAATAAGGCTCTGCCACCCACACTTCAGGCAGTGTACCACCAAACCCTGCTGTTGGGCACCACAGTTCATAGACAGGCCATGACCCCCCAGCTGTTGCTTCCCCCTTCTAACAGATCACATTCCTTGGATGAGCTGTTCCCTGGAAGTAGGCAGGGATCATAGGGTGTATTGCAAACACTTTAAGGGATGACAGAAGAACAGAAGCTCTGGGTATGGGATGATGTTCTGCATGCATGGGCTCACACTGTACATACACATGGAGTGCAGTAACTCACAGTGCTAAATTTGAACAGCAAGTAACAAAAACAAAAGTCAAGCAATACATTCAAGTGGAGACAGCATTCAGGAAAATAACAACAGATCACAAGTGACTTGTGTGGGGAACACAGGAAACGTCTGTCAGGGGTCCACATGTGCAAACCAGTACAAGCCTGGATGGTTCAAGTTTGCTAAACTTGTGCTGTTGAGTGCAGCGAGACAAATGGCTAGATTTGCATTTCTTGAGGCAACATCAAGATGAGGAGCAGTCAAGATCTTGGTGATCTGTGAATGGATGTGTGTGTGAGTCATGTAGTTGTATCAGGACAAGTCATGTGAGCGGATAAGGGTGTGGAGTGGGCTCTGGCACAGGTTGAAGGGTAGGGTGGACATTGAGTACACATGCAGTTCCCTGTAGGAGACATAGTGGGGGAGGGAGAAGGGTGGTAGGAATAAGAATTGAGAACAGTCAGCGAGGCAGGTGAACAATCAGAATGCAGAGTCCATGCATACTTGCCAACCCTACCGATTTAGGCGGTAGGATACCGCTTTTTAAGTAGTCCTACCGCCTACCGATTTTTTGACACCAAACACTGATTTTTTTTACATTTTTTTTTTTTGCCCACGCCAGCTCGGGGGAGTCTTTCAAGGGCTCCCCCGAGCTGGCGTACCGGGAGAATGCCCGGCATGCAGGGTTTTAATGTCAAAGGCACCCACGGCGGTGGGCTAAAGCGCCCCTCCGCCGCGGGTTTCTTTGGCAAAAGGCGCCATTAGTCCCCCACCACGCCAGCTTGGGGGAGTCTTTCAAGGACTTCCCCGAGCTGGCGTAGCGGGAGAAGGCGTGGCATGCAGGCTGTTAATGTCAAAGGCACCCACGGCGGTGGGCTAAAAGCGCCCCTCCGCCGCAGGTGCCTTTGTCAAAAGGCGCCATTAGCCCCCCACCACGCCAACTCGGGGGAGTCTTTCAAGGACTTCCCCGAGCTGGCGTAGCGGGAGAAGGCGCTGCATGCAGGCTGTTAATGTCAAAGGCACCCACGGCGGTGGGCTAAAAGCGCCCCTCCGCCGCAGGTGCCTTTGGCAAAAGGCGCCATTAGCCCCCCACCACGCCAACTCGGGGGAGTCTTTCAAGGACTTCCCCGAGCTGGCGTAGCGGGAGAAGGCGCGGCATGCAGGCTGTTAATGTCAAAGGCACCCACGGCGGTAGGCTAAAAGCGCCCCTCCGCCGCGGGTGCCTTTGGCAAAAGATGCCATTAGCCCCCCACCACGCCAACTCGGGGGAGTCTTTCAAGGACTTCCCCGAGCTGGCGTAGCGGGAGAAGGCGCATCATGCAGGCCTTTGATGTAAAAGGCGCCCACGGCGGTGGGCTAAGGGCACCCCTCCGCCGCGAGTGCCTTTCACAAAAGGCGCCATTAGCCCCCCACCACGTCAACTCCGGTGAGTCTTTCAAGGGCTCCCCCGAGCTGGCGTGATGGCAGAAGGCGTGGCAGGCGCCTCATTGTCATTGAATGCACCCGTGGCGGCAGGCTTATTCAATGACAATGGGCTGCTGACGCGCCCTATTCCTATCATTACCTCCTCGCCTGACTATTTTTGAAACTTTAAGATTCCTACAGATTTTTGGTCACAGAATGTTGGCATGTATGTCCATGATGTCAAGAGATTGGACTCTGAGGATGAGGATGCTGTTGTAGAATGTGTCAAAGACTGCCAATGGCTCAAGGGGGATGCATGCCAGACAGTCTGCTGAGTCTGCTGTCCTTTTCAGAAGTGCAACCTGAAACCCAATGTAAATACATGGATGATCAAAGGGACATACACACACAGATATGTAGACAAACTCACATCTTCACTGACAGTCACCATCCCAAAATCACATGACCCATGAAATTCCTACGTGTGCCACTGCATAGCAGTATTGTGGTGCACACTTCAATAGACATTGACATGATTGAAAGTGCACACACAACCTTACCTGCCGGCAGAGCTGCACTGATGTGATTCCCTCATCACCTCCACCAAACATTGTTCCTCCACATGTGTGAAGGGAGGGCCAATACCCAGCAGAGGACATGGGGACTAGGGAAGTGAAAGAGTACTTTGTGGACCTCACAAGGAGTGCAGTCACTAGATGAGTCAGGATCCCTGCAACAACATGCAACATTGTATTTTCCAGCTATAGGAGTAAATCAGGCAGACTGCACACATGATCATTATTGTTTAGTGTGATGTGCACTTGGAGATGTGATCCTGTTGCCGTCAATTGAACCTTGGCAGTTGGCACCACTGTGCATGGCTACATGTCCTGTCTGTCACTCAAAAAGACTTGGAGAGGTCTCAAGATTCAAATGAAAAAAAGCAAAATCTCTGCATCCCGCTAGGGGTGACAAAAATAAAGATGAGTCCTTCCCGGACAGAGGTGCAAAAATAAGTTAAATCTGTCCATCCCAAAAAGGGTTAAAAAAAGTAAAAATGTGTGTCCATCCCAGAAAGACTGAAAAAGAAACGTCCATTTTAGGGGTGGGGGGGGGTGAAAAATGGCCACTCTGGAAAGGGGCAGGGGGGGCATGTCCATGTTAACATGAGGGCATAGGCAAATGTCAACACCAAAATAAAAAACATTCCTACATGGCCTCATGGACATCAGGGCACAGGTAGTTGAGGTGACATGGGTGGACTGGGAGTGTCATCCTGCGGTGTATCCTCAGGTGGTGCTTGGGGTGGTGGGGCATCCTGTTCACGCAGTGTCAAAGCCTGGTCTTCATTGGCTAGGGCCACCCATGAAACAGATGCATGCACCAGCATCCCAATGGCAGAGAAGTAACAAGGAACTTCCTCCCGAGTGGCCGCAGAGTCTGCATGTGTGCTCACTCATAACACATCAATTGGCTGGGATAGCATCTGCCTCAAGGCATCCATCTCTTCTTGGAGCTGGGACCATGGAGCTGAATCATTATGCAGTGAAGCCTCTCAAGCTCTCCATCTCATGGTGATTGGAGTTTCTAGATGCCAACATCTCCTGCTTTAGGGCTTCTCTATGTGCCGCTAAATCTACATGCAGGGAGTTCTGCAGAGACTTCACATCAGCCGTCGGCCCCTGATGTTGGCCTCCATGCCCAGTTTGTGGGAGAGCCTTGAGGACTGCATCTCAGCATGCAGTTTCTTCTCTAGGCTGGCCGACAGTTGCTGCTGATATCCCTGAGAGGCCAGATGATGTTCATCCCGGGCAGTTAGTGTGGAGATACTAACCACCTGAAAATTCCAGCACACATATTGTCTCATTTGAAGAAAGCAGCCTTCTTTGCATCAGCCCCCGTGGTATGGAATACTATTCCACTAGACATGAGGGAGGAAAAATCTACAGCTGTTCTTAGAAACAGACTTACGCTTACCTTTTCAGATAAGGAGGTTGGAATTACCCTCCTTAGTCTTTGATCTCTGGTATGTGCCTGCCCCTTTGTGTTGTCTATATAATGCACCCTTAAGCCTCTGGGTCAGTGGTGCACAATATAAATGATAAATTAAATTAAATGGGATGTTCTCATCCAGGCAATGCCTCTCTCTGGAAATCTCATGCAACATATCGCCATGCCGGATGGCTGCACGAAGCATCAGCTGCTCCCACTTCTCTGTCTTGCTGTCTCTCCAGCAAACACACATCCACCACATGTGAGGGGCTGATGGCAGTGGGATGACAGGGTCAAGGTCCATTGCAGTGAGACCCCTGTCCTTGGCTGCAAGTCTACAACCCTCTGTTGCACATCAGTCCTTGAATCTAAACACAACTCACTTGAGGGTGATCTTGCAGCCGTAACCAATGCGCATTTGCGGCTCAACTCCTCGGACTCAACTTCACCTTCAAGACCGCCCATTGGGGCACGCTCAATGTCCCTCAAAATGTCCTCCACACCTGGTTCAACATAGTCACTTGCATAGGCAGATGAGGCAGACACATGACTGAGGACTGTCTGTATCACCTGTGGATTCACATGGCATACAACGCCCCAACCTCCACTGGTGGTCTGTCGTGCAACCACCTCCTCTTCATCCTCCTCCTGTGCGTCTGCTGCATCATCACATTCACATAGACAGACAACATTTCGAGGCATAAGGACCTTGACAAACATTCATATGTGCATTACAATGCAAACTGACACAAAAAGGCTGGGTACACATACATCACACTTTGTGAGTTGGCACACTGTGAACTGTATGTCACAGATGAATGGCATTCATCGAGAAGCACAGTCATGGCCGGACATATCAGGCAGTGCAACATGGCATAGTCTGCGGGTGCGAGGGTGCATACATACACCTGGACATGAGTGGCAGTGATACACATCAGTGGAAGGCTGGAGTCCTGTGCCTCATCAGTGATCAGATACCCAACGCAGACATTATTTGTGGCAAAATGTGAAAGTGTGACCTGCACATCTGATGCCCATATTTCATGCAGGCATATGTGTTGCCATGATATCACTAACCACCATTACAACATTGGCTCCCCGCAAGCTACGTGTATGGTCACAGTCACGTGCCTTTCAAACATGTGTGAGGAGACTGCGATAAGGAACCGAGAAAGGCACACTTGCACTGCCACTGCTCCGTTGACACTCCATATGTGGAATGTACTACACAGAGATAACTATGGACCATCCACATGTCCCATCAGGAAGACACCCTCATGCGTCTATGCACAGACATGCTCCTTCGTCACGTCCACAGGCCGCCAGGGCAAAGTAATAGTTGACTGTGGAAACATGCACACAATTTGTTGACTCTCTGTGAGTCATGATTGTCACACCCACTGATGGTCACACATGCAAGACATTGTGAATGTCTACAGTCCCATGTGAGTTGCATGCCATTTCCACACGAGATACACCATTTTATGGTCCATGCAGAGGTTACGACTTCACGGGGAGCAGAGTTAAAGCTGCAAAGGGGTGGACACAGGAAGGTTTGGACCCAAACATCTGACTCTGAGTACAAAGCCTGTCAATAAATATGCATACCCATGTATCCAACAAAGGAGTGCATATTGAGAACAAAGTCATTGAGATGTACTTAAAACACACACCATCTGGCCTGCTCCACCCTCCCAGCCCCCAAGTGTCCAGCTTATGCCCTTAGTGCAGACAGAGTTTTTTTTAATTGTGGACAATTCATGACTGATGGCTCATGTAACAAGGGGGAGGACAAGTGGTCCTTTGTGGTCCTTGCAGAGCTTGCAGTATTTTCTCAGTGACTACAACCAGGAGGAGGGGCAGAAACGCCGGACCTAGCAGCAGAAACTAATTGAACCCATTTACAGCACGGAGCGCGTGCAGAGAAGTGGGAGGACAAGTGGTCCTTTGTGGTCCTTGCAGAGCTTGCAGTATTTTTTCAGTGACTACTACCAGGAGGCAGAGCAGAAACGTCGGACCTAGCAGCAGAAACTACTTGAACCCATTTACAGCGAGGAGCGCGCAGAGAAGTGGGAGGACAAGTGGTCCTTTGTGGTCACTTTTGGGCAGTTCGGGCTGGAGCCCGTGAAACTGATGGCTGCCGTGGATCGTAACACCCACAGACTGAGGAATATTCTGCTCGCAAGTTCTTTTCACGGTACAGTAAGCAGACTGAGATAATTATTTGACAGGAGACTGCGGAAGGATTTGTTCCTTATTTGATTCCGTGTGTGTGATTGACTATATTCTCTCCCGTACGAGACACATATTGTGCAGACCCCTTAACTACCATCCCCCCTACTTTCCTCCTTTTACTTTCAAGCTACCATCCTCTCCCCCCACTTTTCCGCACCTGACTTGCCAAACTAACTGGAACCTCAGAACCTTCTATACCGTGAAATATAACGGCAAGTGGGATTGAAAATAATGACTAAACCGAAGGCCGTTAAATCAGGTTATAATCTACGTAGAGGGAACACTGATAAAGCGGCAAAACAGAAACTCAAAAAGAATTCTACTGTGGTAGTGGGGGGCGAATCCGATAAGGTGGGATGATGAGCCCCAAACAAACTGGAAACTCCACTTCAAATATGTCTGGAAATCATTCTATCCACCCAACCCCTATTTCACCCGTAGTCCCGACCATGGAACACCTATCAACCTCCCCCAATCTCTATATTGACACTGAAGATCTTGTCATGCCGAGGGCGCGGGGGCTGGGGATGCCGAGAGCCTCAACAATACAGCCATTATTTAACAACAGGCTTCAATGGCATCAATGCAATTTGCACTCAAAATGTTGCTAAAGCTTTGTGGGAGGATTCATACAAACACAATTATATAACTGGGACTGCCAGATTCAAAGGTCGGGCTGGAGCATGTGGCAATTGAACCTGTGCACTCGGTTGAGGATCTGGATTCCCCGGCCCCCCCAAATAACGAAAACCCAACAATACCACCTGAAGCCAGCCCGAACATCCCAGTGACTAAAAAGCAGTGACGCATGGCCAAACGGGCGGCCTTAAAAAAGGCTGTGGTGGAACTTGCCTCCCCGCTTCCGGCCACCAATGCCCCACCGCTTAAATCAAAGAAAGCGAAGAAAAGAGGATGCAAACCAGGAAACATTTGGCCAAAGCTCCGGGGACATTGACCAGTTGGATTCTCCCAAATAAAACTACTGAGTCCGTAAGCAAAAGTGGAAATGACTCAGATCCGGACCTCTCGGTATGTACTATCGACGATACAACTAAATACTTAACGCCCCGCAGGAAAACTAAGCCAAGGGCTGAGGATTACCGTGAACAGATTGAAACTGTAGACGTGGAAGATCCTAAAGCCAGTAAAATGTGTATAATCAAGAACTTATACCAGAAGAAAAGGGACAAATGGCTGACGAGATTGGAGGCTATAACCACACTTCACCTTATACCCTAACTGCGTGTCATACGTTCAGAGGATTTCTCTTTTGTTGAACCCCTGAGGGTATTCAACCCTAATGTTTTGGTGCTGCATTGTAGGGTTTTGGCTTCCACACAATTGATCTGTGCACACAAGAAAAGCCTTATGCAGGTTGGGTTAGAGGTAGACGCAGACAAGGAGAAGGAATATCCCTCCTTACCCAGTGAGAATAACCCCACACCCAAAAGTAAATGTGGTAAGCCTGCCCAGCCAGCTGGAAAGAAGGTGCAGATGAGTGACATTCAGAATACTCTGAAATAACTGGCAGATTCACTCCCCATGGTACTAAAGCAGCCAGATATTATTTTACTCCTATTCTAATTTCTTTTTTCTAAAAGCTGTTGAAAACCGGATTAATTTCCATGGATTCCTTAAACATGCAAATATCCTTTTTCAGCTGGAACACGCGTGGCCACCAGCATTTTCTAACGACCAAGGGCTCCTTACCCCTCATTGACGATCAAACATTTTTCTTCCTTCAGAAGACGTGGCTACTTCTACCTATCACTATGGATGGCTGCACCCTGTACCATGCACCAGCTTCAAAAAGGGTGCGCAGGCGTCCATATGGGGGCCTTATCATTGGGATTACCAACATGATCACTAGTAGAAAGATCACAACTGAATATGATAATTATATCTGTGCTGCTGAGTGACTATTATGATAAAATCAATTTGGGAAAAACTGTTATTAATTAATATTTACAATCAACCTGGGGCCAAGCACAGAGAATTGATCCAGGAGGCATTACACGAGCTGCTGGGCAGTTGGAGACTGAATACTAAGAACTATTTTGTTATTCTGGCTGGGGACTTGAACTGCCACATTAAAGGTGGGATAGGTGCGGGCAATAACCCCTCCCTATTTACCATTAGCCTTCTGGATCACAAAACTCCAGTTGCTGAAGGTGATTGCTGGTCTAGATTCTTTAAGTGTTGGGATCTCGAGATCATTAATGGCTGCACTAAGAGTGACAGACGGGGCAAGGTTACTTGGAGAAATGGGCAGGGGGGGAGTACCCTCGACTATATATTTACCAGTGCTGAGGTCGCCTCTATTGTAGAAGATATGGGGGTCATGGAGACTGAGTGTAGCCACCATGAACCCCTTGTTATGAAGGTTGGGACCATCTCTACTTCAGTGGGGAGCATTAAATTAGGGGACCCCTCCGTCTGTCACACTCTAAATTGCATAAAATGGTCAGAGAAAAATATTCTGAAAGCAGTCAACTCTGTAGGTGAAGTGGGATTCGGATTATGCAGATAGATTCAATCATATGTCACCTGAAGAAATTGACAGATGGATATGTACGTTCTCGGGGACACATGCTTCCTGCCGATCCCCGATGATGATGGGGATATCATCAAAAGACACCTCTTTTGACAGAGTGATTACAGATAAAAAAAAGAGACTTAGAAAAGACATACGCAATCTTAAATCTATGGTCTATCCTTCTGTGGCAATCTCCAACAGTATCAGCAGATTAAAAAACAGATACCGTTCCTGGTTAAAAATTTATAACAGACGCAGGAAACTGGATCGATGGCAACATACTGTTAAAGCATTATGCAGCAGAAATACATGTAATATATGGTCACTCCTGGGGGAAGCAAAAGGGAGTAAAACCTCCCATATGATCAATCCAATAGGTATTGAGGAATGGACTACCTTCCTGGGAGACCGTAATGGTACAGAGTGTAGTAAGGTTACTGTGCAAAACAGCATTAAGTTTATCACCCCTCCCTTTGCTGTCTCCACAGAGGATCTCCTCCACAGAATTGGAGAGTTCAACTCTTCACAGGCACCTGGCCCTAATGGTCTATCTAATGTGGTTATGTGGAAGAATCCCCAATTCTGGGCAGGTCTGTTGAAAATCCTGTATGAGACAATTCTGGCGGAGGGACGTATTCCTGCTTCTTGGCAAGCTGTCATTCTTAGTCCAGTGTTTAAAAAAGGGAACAAAACTGAGCCCGGGAACTATCGGCTATTGTCCATGCTGGACTGTACGGGTAAAATGTTTACTTCCCTTCTCCTGAAAGAATTACAGAAATGGGCTGATGGTGTGGAATCCTAGATCGCTTCCAGAGCGATTTTAGGGCTAGCTACTCTACATCCCATAATTTTCTTATTATGGATTCTCTGAGGAATAAGGCCCTCTTACATTCTAGCCCCCCGTTATACTCCCTGTATGTTGATTTCAGGGCGGCTTTCGACTAGAATAGAGCCATACTGTGGAGAAAACTGGGAAGCCTTGCCTGTCCGGAGTCTCTTCTATACTATCTTGAGCTCCTACACACCAACACCACGGTGCAGCTCAGGTTAGATAATCGTGGGTCTAGCACCAACTTTATTCTTCAGCTGAGAGGCGTAAAACAGGAGTGTGTTACTGCCCCCACATTGTACAATTTATTCGTCTCTGACGCCCCTGAGTATCTCCGGGGGATTAAGAACTGCCTGCGAAAAATTGGCTCGAGACATTGTACCATAATGGCGTATGCGTACGATCTTGTGATTCTAGATCACACTTTTAGTGGGATTCTCAGATCAGCGGAGCAACTTTGGCGCTATGCTGAGGCCAATGAATTAGTTATTAATCACAGCAAAACGGAGTTGATATTGTATACAGCGGGCAAGATTGCAAGGCCACATATGCTTGTGGGATTCATTGAAATAAACTACACGCACTCCTACAAATATCTTGGTGTGGATTTTGACAGTAAGGGAAATTACACCACCTTTATACAGGTCCGCAAAACTAAGGCAGCTCAATTTACTGCGTTAATCTATAAATTCACACGAGACCAGAATGGGTTTTCTATCTGGGCTGCACGTCAATTGTATGTACAATGTCTGGTACCAATGGTAACGTACGTCCTCGACTTACTGATTAATATGAATTTGAACTGATTTCAGTTAGTTGAAGGCAAGTTTTGGAGAAGAGTGCTCGGCCTCCTTCAGTGTATCCCTATGGCTGTCATCAGGCTGGAGCTTGGCATAGTCTCCCTTAAAGCTATTGTGTTACGGAAGAGAGCTGAACTGTATATCAGAATTAAAAACAACCCTACCAACCCGCTCCTAACAGCTGTTAAGGAAGATGTGCGAGCCGGTAGACTGCATGGCTTAGTAATGCAAATGAATGCCTTGTTTGAGGAAATAAACTGGTCCCCAGAGTGGAGACAGGATAGTGAATACCTGTTTAAACATCTATATAAACGCTTAAATCTTTGGGATTGGCAGAACAATTTTGTACACCTAGAAAAGTTGAAAAGCTATAAATGTAGTTCTCATGTTCTGTTTACCTACAAAAAGGCTCAGCTATACTTAAATCTCTGCCCCTCTGAATATCTACAGCGTTTTGTTTTATTGCTACGTATTAATCATTAGCCTACTTTGGAGGTCAGAGGTCCAGAAATGGTCCTGTCGAAAAGACAAAGGTACTGCAGAATATGTGAATCACGTACAGAGTTAGAAACTGCCCGACATGTTCTCACTCAATGCCCACTGATGAGCAAAAGCTGTGTAAAAAAACCCTGGGAAGTTTGTGAATAGATTTGAATATGTAGGGCAGGTGGAATCCTGGTATCAATGTATAAATACACTGAATCCTAAACTGCACTTAGCCTTATTCCAGGTCTGGCACGAAGCATTCGTATGCATCAATTGTTGTAGATGGGTGGGCCCTGTGACCGTGTAGTTTCTCTTGGAATGTAGTTAGAAAGTCAGCACTGAATGTTTAAAATTAAAGGAGGTGACGAATTTGTATATATATTTATTTAGTAGTGTGCCTGTTTGGTTTTCTTTCTCTACTTAATTTTATCTATTTTTATTTTCTACTTTGTATGTTTTTATTGGTTTTTTATTCTTTTGCTGTATATTTTTACTTCTTCGTTTCTGCGGAAATCGTTCTGTAAATTGTAGAGAGTTGAAAAGAAAAGAATAGAAGTGTTTGGCCTTTGTAACATTTACCTAAATGTATCAGGGAATTCCCGTCTTTTCTGCTTTCTTTAAGTTTTTATAGTGATTTGTTTGATTGTTTTATGTGTAAAGCTATTACTTATGCATAAAGCTGTATCACATTAATAATAAATAAAGTAACAAGCTTATTATGCTTTGACTGCTTTAGGCCAGCACAAAGCATCATTTAGCTGACCAAATCTACACATTCCTTCAATACAAATAAAATTACACACAGAAAAAGGTAGTAAAAATGTACTTAATTTCAATGTCTTGTCATTTCACGTATGAAAACTGTTCATGAATATCACTTCATAGCTACATATGGTGCATGGCTGAGATAGTTAACTGTGCAATCCTTGCCAAAGTGCTCTAGTGGCTGCATTGGGAATCCATGCACCCCCTCACCATCAATATACTCGACATCCTCTCATCATGCCAACCACTGCCAGATGGCTCCTCAATGTGACTTTGCACCCTGTTTATGACAGCAGGGTCCATTGTGCCACTGTGCAGACTGTAGTCCATGTATAATCAATGCCATGATATGTGAGCAGGAATGATTAGTGCGCTAGCCAAATCACCACCCTGTTTGTCAATGCCTCCATGTTCCGGCCCAATATGTAACAGCACATGTGAATGTTTCTGTCTGATGTGTCACATCAGTGCTGACCCCAGGTCTACCAGAACCTTGTTTGAGATTTCTCGTGGGTGTGAGACCCCTGCTGTTTGTTCGGCCCAATTCATGAATAGACGGTGTCACTTTCCATTGTGTGAGCTAGCAGCGCTCGTCACATGACAGAGTCATGTAAATTGTTAGTCAATGACTGCTGATAAGTGACTGAGTGACAGTCATTAACCGATGCGTCACATAACATTGTCATGTGAAGGGCATTGCCGGCTCACACAATGGAACATGACACTTACATTGTGTGTGCTGGCTATGCCATATATTTGCAGAGTCCCTGTGTGACGGCACAGCTTGATAGTCCCTTTAGCCAGCTCTGTGCCACTAGTCCATACAATGGTGCACTAGAAATGTCGACATATCCCTCAAATTGAACCTCCACTGGGCTGAACACACTTACTATACCGCCACACAATGATATTCACTGGCAGCAGGCCAGCACTAAAAGAGATAGGAATGCCAACACTCTCAGACAAAGCATGGTCCTGCTCTTTTGTGCAGGAAATACCCCTGAGGCATGTGCAATGGTGAGGAGGCAGTGGCTGGGGAAATGTGGATACCATATGGCATATCAGAAGCCGGTTTTGTTATAAATGATTCATCAGCTGATTAATGGTCAGTATAATGCCGTAAGTGGAACAATCATTCCCTACATTTGTACCTCCTGTCTGGGTGTTACCCTTGTAGCATCTGTCCCTGTCTATGATCATTATTCAATAAAGATGTTTCTGTATTAGTGACTGGGCATGCTCAGACTGAGACCCAGACCATCATCATCTGCAATTCTCCTGAAACAAGGAGCAACTGAGCCATCATACCCCATCTGAGAATGTGATGTTGCAGCCATTTCATTCCATTACCCAATTCATTTACATGTCAGTACAATCACATCTGTTTCATGGTTTCAGACATTGCAATGTTAGGGTGAGTGTTGTGAACAGTGATGTGAGCACCAAGCCATGTGTATGTCATGTATTCACTGATTCACACATGCAACCTTTTCATCACGGACTGGCGAATGGAATCTAGAGGTTGCTGATCATTCAAATCCAAAATGCACATTTATTACATGCAAGGCAGACAGGAACACTCATTGGTGCAATTCATCCCATTACCCTTTCTCATAGGGTTATCTTCAGACAGTACAAGAGATGAGAACCAGACTGTCAACCTTGGAATGATGACCCTCTATCAATAAGTTGTTTCTATGGTTGGTCTAGTGTCGCCCCATGCACTTTACAACTGAGGTTATTTAAACATAATGGCTGAAACACAGGGCAGTGGTCCATGGGCACTCAGACCCCGGCAGGGTGGTTACACCACAGAGTTACAGTACAGGCAAATTGGAATTTCATTCTGGCAAGGCGTTCCCTAAGAGCAGGTGACAGAATGAACATGCACTTCAGCAGCAACTGCTGTCTTTCAACATCAGATATCGTTTGTAAAGTACTTGATGTACAATGCAAAGAGACTGGCTCCATTAGTTTAGCAATGATTCGTTGATTTTGGGGATGTTTTCTTGCATAACACAGAGGTATGACTTGGGGGTGATGTGTGCCAGTCAGGAGGGCACTTCATAGGTTTTACACTAGGCATCAAGTTTGCTAGAAACAGCCCTGCATACAAGTACAGGCACAGCTGTGAAGGGCAGCAGACAGCGATGTGTACTGTGACACCAACATGTGCCACACATGGAAAACCACACTGCCACCTCCCAGAATGCAGGCCGTTTGACAGAACTGTACATGGTAGCCAACATGCTTTGGCCATGGATGGCTGCCAACTGAAGCCAACTGTACTCCAACGCATATATGGGCATGTCAACCATTACACACAAATACACACAAATGCCACTCACCAGATGTGTCCACACTAGCCTCTATGTCTCCCACGCCTTGCGCCTGCTCACTGCTTATGATTTAACATGCAGCCTCTTCGTATGGAGTGAGCTGTTCCTCCACTGGTTTCCCCCGCGCCCCCCAAGTTTCCCGAGCAGATGTCAGGGTGTCACTCAGCTTTTGCTTAGTCATTCGAACAAGGTAATTCATCCACTTCTGGAGCTCTTTATCAGTGTGCCTCTCCACACCAGAGGCGTTAATGCGGTCCATAACCTGCTGCCACTTCTTCATTAGCTGGGCGGTTTATGGGTGCTGCCTGCCGAGGGGTAGAGCTCTCAACACAATGTTCTGTCATATACGTGAGGATCTCAAGCTCCTCATCTGTGAAGTGCTTCTTCCTTGGTGTGCCCTTATCCTTTGCCTGATCTTTTGGTGGAGTCTCTTCTGCCTCTTTAGGGCATCCACTCTTGGCCCTAGTGGCCTTTGGTGGTGCTGGGCCACCTGTAGGCTTCCCACCATGTCCACATCCTGGTGCCAGATCACCTGTGGGCTGAGGATGACCGCGTCCTCCTGGGACCTGGGAACATGTGGGCTCAGCACATCCCATTCTTCTCCCTTTCCCTTTTGGGGCATTCCCACTCATGGTGCAGGCAAAATTAAAAGCATCCACAAAAATATTAAAAAACTAAAATATGAAACAATCTACATGAGTGACCACATAGATTAGTGGTGCTGCAAGGCTGCAAGGCACCCCAAAACCAAAGAAATGCATATGCGATACACAGAAAGCTTCTGAAAATAGACAAAAAGCGTTATGCGATGCGCAGTGGCACGCCATAATCAAACAATGCGTATGCAATACACAGAAAGCTTCACAATGAAATAAAATACATGCGCTTATGCACAGAGGCAACCTCCCAAAAGAAACATGTGGTATGCGCTACTTGAAGGAAACGGCTTGCGTAGCACCACCTAATGAATGCCACAGTCACTCAATCCTCCGTCTTCATAGTTTTTTGTGCACAACCAGTGATGCACGCTGCACCTCCAAATATCTGCATCATTGCTGTGTACCACGTAAGCCACTTAGGCATGCTGCATGCAGCGCGCTGCACATAACTTTTGCACTAAATGTCTTTATCCTGTTATCTGCTGCCTCAGATGCGAAGCACGCACCAAAGTTCCTCTTGCCTCTCTGCCATTGAATGTACCTCATCCTGCCCTGCATTGCCTTCAATACTCCACATCTGCTTATGCCTGATAGAGTGTAAGTGCCTGCTGCCAACCAACACTGCCTTGTAGTGCCGGTTGTTCAGCCATTGCCTGTTCTCCTGTATTGGCCCTGTGACAACCTCATCTGGCATCTTGTGAATTACAACCAACTAAGAGAGGCCGAAGGGAAGCATACCAACAAGCAGGCCCTTCAATAAGGTATGAAACCTTAACTTTGAAAACAAAATGCTTGTGGTATAAACAATTTTGTTACAGCAGTGGAGAGATATACCTTGATGGCCTGTACCTCAACATTACAAATACAGACAATTGGAATATCTTAAACAATACATATTTCAATAATTAAATTACACATTAAAAAAACACAACTAGTCAATAATAACCCTGTCCTCCAACATAAAAACATACACTGGGTTGAGTAATCCAAAGAGTGAAACTAGACATAAGAACACAACATAGAAAAAAGGGAATTTGATTTTACCAAAAACAGATGTCTAGTGCTGTGTGGTCTCCTACTAAGCATACCTCATTCATAAGCACTGTTGACCTTGTATACCATTCATACTGTTACACCCATGCCAAGATACATCCTCAGCTTCATAAAACACATATCCATTCAAGACATACACGTGTTCATTGGGGCCAATTTCCCTTGTGTTAAATATTGGAAATTCATCAGGGGCGTGTGTTATTATGTCAAATCACACTCTTCCTATCTAAAAAAGACAATAAAACAGCCTGAACTATTAATGTAAAGTTTTGCTTGACAACGCTGGTCCTTAATCCCAGGGCGACAATGTTTCCATCAGTTCTGGATAGCTTCCCCTATAACAAAAAGATAGCACACATTGGATATCAAAGATCCATATGATGGGGAGCATAAATCTCGCAGTAGCTCCCAGATTCTGTATATAAATCTGGGCTACCCGCAGTAAACACTTACCTCATCAGTAACATCTCTGCGGTGCTCTACATTCCCTTCTCGCAAACATCGCTCTACCAGACTTCATTTAGCTTCTTAGTCTGAATTGCTCATTTTTATAGGGAACTCATTTGGGGTAACCCATTTGTTTAGATAATCACACGGATTGCGGTTTTCCAGCCCCACATCTAGCATCAATGTGGGATCTAGTCATGGTCAGAGGATAGTTCAGATTCTTACCGGTTAATAGTTTCTACAATCACCGACTTTGTCACTGAAATTATTTTAGTAATACACAGGCTGCTGCTATTCGCGGTCGTATTGATGACTTGCTGGAATCAAAAATAGGAGTGTCCCAATTGAGGGAGTCAGACAGGTAGGACAAAAACGCACCACGTATTTCCATTGTGGTTTATTGCGGCGCATATGGTATCTGTTAGAATAGTAACCATATGTGCATCAGTCCACCCTCAATACTGTTATTTTCGTCCCCGTGATCTATATTTACTGAAATGCTGGTAAGTCCAGCCCACCATATGTGGGAATCTTACCTCGAGGATCAGTCAACTACGGGAGTCCAAAGTACAGGGACAGCATCCAAGCGTCTCGGGAAGCTTCAATGTTGGTCAAAAAAGTGAGGCTTTAGTCATCCGTGGGTGATGTGTGCTGTGGGCCAAAGGTGTGAATTCCACCTCTCCCTACCCCCTCCAACATAGCTCCATAGCACATACCCAGGACCCAGATAAGGCACACCTGTTTCAGGGGTTGCCATGTCTACACCATCTTCCTCGTGTACCGACAGGGGCACCCCCATTTCAGTGAGGCAGAAGGCTGCCAACCACACCACCATCGAAGTTGGCATCCTGGTGTATCGAGTCCTGGCTAATTATGACAACCTCTTCCAACCATCAACGCAGCTGGGACAAGATGGACAACAACAGATCTGGGAGATGATCACGGCTGCCATCATCACACAGGGGATGGCAGTCCATTCACTGAAGACCGCCAAGAAGCGCTGGGAGGACTTGAAGACCCAGAGCCATTCCAAGGTGGTGGGAGCCCTCGCGATAGCCCAACATGGTGCAGGCTACGTGCCACGTGCAGGCTGCAACAAGATGTCCCTGAACAATCTGCATGTCCTCCAGTGGTCCTACCCAGAGATTCACTCCCAGGCCTGTAAGTGGAAACGATGCCTAGAAGCTGCTGGTTAGTAACCTTGTGGTGCACTGCTCTGCAATCTATGTGTGTCAATCATGGGCATGCATGATTGCAGGTGCCCCCTTCTCTATACAGCATTTGTATTGCAGTGATCCACAGTCACATGCAGCCTCCTGCCAATGCTGGTTGTATGTCGTGGCAGACATATTTTGATAGGACAAGTGTTGGTATACAAACTGTTTGTCCTTGGTGTACTCATGCACATGCAATGTGAGTTCATATAAACAAGTGCTGAGGCAGTACCAATGCCGGGATACAATGTTGTGGCCATGTGAGGAACATGCATGAAGGGCACCTCTTTGTGTTGCATATCTGCAAGTGAGGCCATCCACACACATCTGCTGAGAGTGACAAGTGTGCATGGTTGTCTTTCAGTGTGATGTTGGTTCATTCACCTCTCAGGGATGGGGATGTGTTGTGTCATCCAACTGCCTGTGGAGCCAGAGTTGACGTGTGATCATGCCATATGTTTGTGCTGGGGCATAGAGCAATAAGCACTTGTTCCTCTGAAATGTGTGCTGGTACATGTTACATACTTACAGGTCAAGCTGTCAGGGATGTATATTGCTAACTGTAATTGGGTGGACAACTGACCAAGTGATCTTCCCATTTCGTCCCTGCTACATGTCAAACTTGTGTCACTTTGGCATTGGCATTGTGCCTTTGCATGTTTGTTTTTTAAATGTGTTTGTGGCCACACAACAATGTACATGTGTCATCACTGTGAGTCATCACTATCCCTACACTCATGTTTCAGTAGTCATGCTGATTGAATGGGCATGTGTGTGTGTGTGTGTGTGTGTGTGTGTGTGTGTGTGTGTGTGTGTGTGTGTGTGTGTGTGTGTGTGTGTGTGTGTGTGTGTGTGTGTGTGTGTGTGTGTGTGTGTGTGTGTGTGTGTGTGTGTGTGTGTGTGTGTGTGTGTGTGTGTGTGTGTGTGTGTGTGTGTGTGTGTGTGTGTGTGTGTGTGTGTGTGTGTGTGTGTGTGTGTGTGTGTGTGTGTGTGTGTGTGTGTGTGTGTGTGTGTGTGTGTGTGTGTGTGTGTGTGTGTGTGTGTGTGTGTGTGTGTGTGTGTGTGTGTGTGTGTGTGTGTGTGTGTGTGTGTGTGTGTGTGTAGTTCTTTAGTATTAGGTTTCATTTTGAACTTTTATTTTGTTTTCATCCCTGGACATTTTACCCTTCCCCATATTTCATCATTGAGGTGTAAGCATTTTGAACAGTTTATAAATCTTAATGCCACGCTTCTTGCAGTCTATTTGTCCATGTGCAAAATCACTTTTTTCATGTTGTCCAAATGCATTTCTTCTGTGACTGTTATGTGGGTTGGGGCATCACTGTGGATGTGCGGGCTATGCTCATCACTTCTGCACTCGATATTTGGTAGCTGAAACCCTCTCACAGCATAGCCACGCACCAACATACATCTGCAATCACCCACTACCTGCTCTCATATCATGCTGGACATCTGCCACTCACATGGTGCATATTCACATGATAGATTAATCTGTCTGACTGCACACATTATCCGTCTCCTTGAATTGAACACTCTCTGACAACCTTCACATCACCCAACCACAAGCCTGTTCTACTTGTGTCACTTGCAGGGACTCTGCCCTACCTTCATTCCTTGCTTTGTACAAGTTACAACGCACATCCACATTACTAATGACTCAGACCAATCTCTGTTGTCTCAGACTTGCATCTTCCAAGGGCATTCACCTACAGGGCTTTGAGGCCATTGTAATGGCATATGGGCACAATCATATGTGACATTGCATTCCATTGCATTACTATGTCAGAGGTACATGGTGTGGTCAAAGTGTAGCTGGTGCTGCATTATGCCATCATGTTGATATGCAACTGAGTGTGATCCACCAGGGAGTCCTGTAATGAGCTACAGACATGGAATCTACAGCAGTGCTCCCAGTTGTTCAGGGTGGAGGAGGATATGGGGCTGGTGTACTTCAGGTTGGAGGCAGGCTAGAGGAGTTGAGGTAAGTTGTTGTTCAACATTGGACTGGTAGCGGTGTAATCTAGCAGGGCCTTTCTGGGGTAGTGGGCAGAGGTGAGTGGGGTGGTGGGAGGAGGGTAAACTTGCAGGACCTGCCTGAGGCTTGTGGTGGAGGTCAGGGGAAGCAGAGGGGGTTGTACTGGCATAGAAGTACAGAGAACTAACTGGGGGTAGTGGCAGAGGTCAGAGGGATGAGAGAAGGGGGGTGCACTGGTAGGGGCCTGCCTAGGGAATGTGTCAGAGGTCAGGGGGAGAGAGGAAGGGGGTTTACTGGGTTGTAGAAGAGGTCAGGGGGTGAGGGGAGGGGTGTGTGCTGGCGGAGACTGCCTGGGGATTGTGGCAAAGGTCAGGGCGAGGAGGGAGGTGCACTGGCAGGGGACTCTCTGGTGGTGTGTGGCGGAGGTCAGGGAGGTGTACTGCAGGGGAACTGCTTGGGGGTTGTGGTGGAGGTCAGGGGCAGGGGTGGTGGGCATGCTGGCAGGGGGCTGCCTGGGGGGTTTGGCAGAGGTCAGGGGGTGAGGGGAGGGGGATGTACTGGCATGGGACTGCCTGGGTAGTGGGAGGAGGTGAGTCGAGGTGGCAGGTGTTGTGATCACTTGAGGGGCCTGCCTCAGGGTGTGGTAGAGGTCAGGTTGGTGAGGGGAGGGGGTGTACTGGCAGGGGACTGCTTGGGGTAGTGGGCTGAGTTGAGTGTGGGTGGTGGGTAGTGTGAGCACTTGAGGGGGCTGCCTAGGGATTATGGCAGTGGTCAGGGGGCTGGGGGGAGTGGGGTGCAATGGCAGGGGCTGCCTGAGCATTGTGGCGGAGGTCAGGGGAGTGAGGGACAGGGGGTGTTCTGGCAGGGGACTGCCTGGAGTAGTGGTCTGAGGTGAGTGGGTTGGCGGGTGGTGTGAGCTCTTGAGGGGCCTGCCTGGGGTTTGTGGGGGAGGTCAGGTGGGTCAGGAGAGGGGCTGTACTGGCAGGGGACAGCGTGGGGTAGTGGGCGGAGGTGATTGGGAGTGGTGGGTGGTGTGAGCACTTTAGGGGCTGCCTGGGCGTTGTGGCAGGGGTCAGAAGGTTGAGGGGAGGAGGTGTACTGACAGGGGCCTGCCTGGGGGTTGTGGCAGTGATCAGGGGCATGGGGGTGCTGTCAGGACTTCAGGGGGCTGCTGTGACTTAGGGGTGTGGGCCAGCAGTTTTCGGTGCCTTGAGGTGACAGTCTGCAGTTTTGCTGGGGTACTGCCTTGAGTTGCATGGGAACTGCACACAGTTTTGCTGGGATGCAGATTTCAATTGTGAGGGACGGCACACAGTTTCGCCGGGGTACTGCCTTGAGTTGTTTGGGGACTGCGCACAGTTTTGTCAGAGTGCTGCTTTGAGTTGCGTGGGGACTGCATGCAGTTTTGTTGGGATGCTGGTTTCAAGTGCGGGAGGACAGCAGTCAGTTTTGCAGGGGTGCTGAATTGAGTTGCTTGGGGACTGTGCACAGTTTCACCGGGGTGCTGCTTTGAGTTGCGAGGACAGCACGCAGTTTCGCTGGGGTGCTGCCTTGAGTTACGGGTTGACGTTCTACAGTTTCTCCAGAGTTCTACCTTGAGTTCCGTGGGGACTGCACACAGTATTTTCAGGGTTACTGGTTGCTGTGGCAAAGGTAGGTGCAAAGGTTATTTGGCAATCGTTTTTGTTCGCGTTGGGGCGTGTTGTGGGCATTCCATGCACAACTCCATTTTCTATGCGCCTGGGGTTACTTTGCACTTTGGATTCCATGAATATGTGGCACATGCCAGAACAATTCTTAGGATTTGCGCAAGTAGGAGCAAAGTTGTTGGCGGCGATAAGTTCTTTGCTGGGGCTATGCACTTTTTCTATGAATCAGACCCAAAATGTTTTAACTATCAGCTGTGATAATGAGGCAAAAGAGTGAGTGTGAGATACCACAGAGATACATGGGTAGTGCTGATTTGACACTGAAAACAAAATGATATAACCTCATTACTTTACTTGAAAATATGTACTTTAAAGGATGGCTGATCCATACTTAGGGTAGGTAGTGAAGTTGCGTACCTCTGAGATGGTGGCATAACGGTTATGACATTACCGGGCTCGGGTTGACTTCTTTTTTACCAAACTTGAACTTGAAGATAGAGCAAATTAGAAGATACTTGAATTGTTGGACTCTCCTGCTTGGTAACAGCCCACCAGCACCGGTTAACAAGCCGAAGCCACACAGGTGTATTCACCGCCTGTGGCACCATTAATAGCCAGAACAACCTATCACTGCTGGCACCATCGCCACTAACACCCAGCAACACTGGCATTTTTATTTTGGCAAACAAGTTCCTTTTACACGGAATGGAAATCAGTTTACTAAAAAGAAGGAAAACCACTGAAAAAAAAGTTGTCTGCCATAGAAAGAGCAAAGGAAGCGCTTTCAAAAAATAACAAATACAATTTCTATTTCAATGGCACCTGAGATGCTGTACAAGAGGCACGTTGCGGGAGAAACTGACACTTTTTTGTACATATATGAAACAGGTGGGGATCAAGAGGTGAGGGAGCAGGCATGAGACTCTGTATACAATGGGATTATAAAGTCACATACATCTTATTTCCTGAGATTTCTGATTGCAACTGCCAAACGGGATGCTAAGGTGTATTATTTACCTCCAGGTTTAAGGTTCAGATGGGGGCTATTCTGAGAGAGTTGCAATCACTCAGATAAGTAACTAGTGGAAAATATGAGAACATTGTAAGTGACATGCTATATGCATCTTTCTAAAACACAATGCAATTTAACAATTACAATTTTGTATTAATTGTGCATGGGGAGAGCATAGATCAGGACACTTACAGATAAAGTAACTGAAAGTAAATAGTTGCTCCACATAATATTGCTTGAACAATCCATAAACTGGAAATGTGTCGCCACTTCCAGCAGATTACAAAAGATTTACACAATTACATACAACCTATTTTTATTCGAATGGGTGCCATCTTACATACGATGTAGAAAAGAAACTCGCGATAAAGGTAACAATGGTACATTAGTTTACACAAAAAAAAATCCATCCCAAAGGGATGATGATTGTGATGTCATGCAAACAATTATTCTGTCAGTAGCTTTGACATTTGCCGCATGTATGGTGGCTATGGTGAAACCAGAATGCCAATTAGCATCTGCCTTAAAGAAAAGTCCAGTGCAATGCCGGTCTGTGCCAAGCCAATGGCCCTTAACACTTCCCCCAAACTTCAGCGTTCTATTCTTTCAGGATTGCGAGAAAAGCACCTTTATTCTCCTAAAAGGGGGACAGGCTGATCAGCGGGCATTCCCTCACCATGCGGCATCTTTCACTCAGCCAAAACATAGCCTTACATTGTGTATATTAGAGAAGATTTGAAAAATGTTCTCTGATAATCCAACACTATGCAGCTTGCTTATCATCTCAGTTTTCAAAGGAAAACCCCATTCAGTGACCTTGATCTTTCCAGAATCTGCATATGAGGCACAAATTGGCAGAATTTTCATGCAGATTGGACAATCCTTATGCAAGAAAAGAAAATGTGGTTCCCAAGATTCCATCTGACATTATTCTGGAATTTCTCACATTAAATTAGAGGCCAAATCGGCAACATCATGGTCCATCTTGGTGACAAGTGAATGCTTACGATTGCCTGTAATTGCTGGCAAAGTGGCATTATAGAATGAAATGTCACTCTACATGCAAAGGTCTACAAGACAATTTATTTCCCCATTGTATTGCCTGCATGCCATTCCCACCGTGGATTCCACCGTGCAGAGAGGTCTCTGCCGGTCGGAGAGGGGCAAAAGGGTTACCCTGACAAGGGACCCTGTGGTCACAATATGTAGTACGGGGTCCTATTGATTCCTTCAAAGGCTGTGGTCTCAGCCACACGGTTTCCCCACAAGAGTAACACAACCCAAGCACAATCAACAACCGACTAGCCTCACACTGGGTGGATCCTGTCCAGACTTCAAATTGCAAGGGTTCTTTAACACTGATGTGTTAGCTGCAAGTGGGGTTGCTAGGGGAGGGTATGATGTTGCCTCTGGCAATCTCATGCAAGTCTAACCCCACCTGCCACCCATTTATCAGCAGCTACATGTAGTGGCTTATGCCATTGGGGCTGTGACTCCAGCAGACCTCACAACTGATCAACGCCAGTGGTTCTTTAATGAGTTCTAGATGCTGCCTTGTGTTACATCTACCACCAAGTGTTAGGTACCACCCATTTGCTTAATTATGGCTGTATGTTTTACTTAACAAGATTATAAAATATTGTGGAAATGCAATACAAATTTAAGGGGGTGGGGCCCCTAATCATGATATATGCAGATGCTTTTGATTGTATATAGTGATCTCTGAAGAAATCACACAACATTCAAGATGTAACTATTAGAGGGCCCTTAAATTATAAAGCCTCTTTCCTGATTGTCTGCTTTTATAATCTTGCTAAAAGTTTTGCTACCATTCCCTCATGATATAACTCAGTAGTCTCTGAAACAGCAAATGTGTTCTGAGTAAAGTCTCCTTACGAAAGAATATTAAAAGTGGACCATGGATGCCAGTGATCAGCCTGCCCTGTGTTACAGTTATTTAAGTGCAAGGCACATAATGCAAGGTCCTTTGGTTAATGAGAGCAACAATGAGATAACTCAACCTACCACCTCCTGCAATTCCAAGGAGGTGATGGATATTAGCATTATTTTTAAAAACGTGTAACCAATGTTTCCAAGACAGTGCATTGCGCAAAAGTAAGGAAGGGAAGAGTGTATCTTTCAGCTGCTGGATTCAAGGGCACAGGTGACCCAAATTAATGCTCTAGTGGCAAGATGGAGAAGAGTGGACTCCAGAGCTACCGTAGCTCTTATTACTTTGAAGCCTTGGGGGCCATGCAGCATTTTAAAGTTTAAATTGCAATGATACATGTTGAAGCTTTGATAGAGCTCTAGGTATTTCATACTTTAATGAAGTTGTACTTCATTGAAACTTTTGTCTTTTTCATAAATGAATGGTGTTGGCTTTAAGCACATTACAGGCGTGTCTCCTCCTAAAAGTGTAAGGAGTTTAATGCATTCCCTACAACAATATACATCAGTTAATGTTATTTTACTTAAATGATAATACAGGAAGCAGACCACTTTAGCTAAGCATAGCATTAGTAATTGATTGTCACTTCAATACAACCATTCAAACAGCATACTGCAAAATGACCGCCAACAAATAGTTGCATTTCTAACGTAACTGTACTATCTCCATAACACAGAAACACGTAAGTAGAATAAATAAAGACATGCACACCACAAATAGTGAGGGCATTACAGATATAGACAAGAAGACCAACCAAAGCCCTCAACACAGAGATCAAGCTGCAAGAGGACTGAAGTGTTAAGTGGTCAATTGCTAAGCTTCACACAGGCTTTCTGACATGATCATTGTGTAGCAAATGAGGGGACAGGTGTGTTATTCTTGTGCTTTTTTTGTAGATCTCACAGGAGATCTACTTCCTAGTGCTCTCACATCTCTCTCCCCAAATTCTCTCAGGGTCAGTGAACAACTAATGAACCTACAACTTTGTTATAGGGCATCTAGCCGGTGCGAGATTGGGCTATATATGGATAATCTTCTAAGTAGGGCGGAGACCTAACTTGTCTCTTGAGAAAAGGTAAAGAACTCAGGGAGTTATGTGGAATGAGCTGAGGTGGCATGGCAACATTTCCTGTGAGATCACTCTGCCTTTTCTTGTCCCTAGTGCCAGCTCTGCCCCGTAGATTCTGCGTGTTGTGATTCCATTCCCCCCTCCCTTCCTTTCCTAACTATTTTGATGGACAGGGACATCTTTTTCATACATCTTGAACTTTGATTCTCACACTATCCTCGCCATTTTGACGGGATCTGCGGCTGGCAAATCTTCTCTTTGATTTCACTGAGATCATGACTAGCCTCACACCTCCTTTCCCAGATATAATGGACTCAGGCTGGTGTTGGGTTTGCAACCCCAGAGCAGCCGAAAAGAAAAGGCACCTGTAGCAGAGTGCGGTGTGATTGTCGAATGCTCCTAGTATATGACAGAGATTCAGGATTCTATTAGTGGCACAGAGGCCAGTATTTTGTATTATTTTGTGCCACAGCAGTAAGAAAACCAGAAGCTAAAATACCCAGATATCGCTTGGCATACCATAGTTCAGTCCCTATAAAACGCTTCCCTTATGGTAGCCTTACCACTTTTCGAACATTCAACCCTCATCTGTCCATCAGTGTACCTTGCGGGAAACACAGGACTGGCGACATCATGGACCACAGCTATTGCGATCAACGCGAGAAAGCAGGTTCCAGATCAATAGAAGGACTGGCCTGAGAAGTATCTATATGTCAGGAAGAGAGAAAAATAGTTAGTGGGGGGACAGGGTGGGATAATACTCACTTTGTGCCATTTATAGAAACTTGACACTCCATTATATACTGGGAGCTATCAACATTCTGTGGCATGGTAGGAGGCGGCTTCCTATTATGGACATTCAAACCCCTTTAAGACAGCTCACACACTGTTCACAATATGTTTGCAGTTTAAACAATAGAATGGCCATCGCATTGGACCAATGAGCAGGCGCAAGATATCTTCAAGCCGAGTATCTGCCCAAAATGCTTTAAAAGCCAAAGCCTCCAAGGGAGAGTGTACGCTAAAGAAAAAAACATCCCCCCCTTCAAGGTCCATGAAACATCAAACCCATCTGGCTAGCATGGGTGAAGAGACAGGAGATTGTGCAGTGGTTCTGTACTCCTCACGAATTTACCGAACCAGACAGTTATTTATTGTTCGCTTGTTAGGCACCTATACAATAAGAATATGCTGTTTCAAAGCACCCACAGGGCAGGGAGGGAGCAAGCGTGGGAAATACATTACAACAAAATATTTAAGAGCAGTGGTGGAAGGTCGAGAGGGACAAACCTACTATGGCTTGTGAGTATTCAGAATGTGCAAGTTCAGAAAGGAAGAGGGAAGGGGGGTAAGTGCTGGGGAGTCCAAGCTTGTGGGTGAGTCCGAGTCTCCAGAGCGGAGGGTGTGCAGATGCAAAGTGCTGTGGATACACAGGAGCTGGGAAGAAGGGGTGTGGAAGTTCAAGGCCCCAAAGATGCATGAGGGTGATGGATAATAATTCAGCAACTGTGGTATTAGCAGAGGAGAGAAGGAGGGAAGGAGGCAGAAAAGAGTAAAGTCTTATGGAGCTTCTGGAATTTGAGAACATCCTGCTCAAGGCGCAGGAGGAGGGGGAGGTTATTCCAAAGGAGGGAGCCCACAGAGGAAACTGAGCGTCTCTCTGCCATCTGTTTAGCAAAATTCTTTACACACAAAGAGTTGGTGTCAGAGGAGCAAAGTTGTATAGGAGGTGAGTATTTAGTGAGATAAAGTTAAAGATAGTGTGATCCCCAGGCCCAGACAGCCTTGTGGATGATGCAGAGGGATTTGAATTTTACGCGTGCAGCAACCGGGAGCAAGTGAAGACTTATTAGTGCAGGAGAAATGCCGTCCCTGGGCTAAAGGCCAAGGATAACTTTCATAGCCCTTTTCTGGATAAGCTGAAGGGGTCACAGACTGGAAGAAGGAAGATTCAGAAGGAGGCTGTTACAGTAGTCAAGTGTAAAGAGAACCAGGGCTTGAGTCACACTGAGTATCTGAGGGAACGTGAGAAAGGTAGAATTCCTTTGAGAAGGAAGAGCTGATAGTTGGACTTCTTAGTAATGTTCTGAGAGTGAGTGAGGAAGGAGAGAGAGGAGGTGAATCATAAAAGGAAGGGAAGGAAATAATCCAAGTGCCGGATTTAGCTTGGCTGGGAATATGAAAAAGAACCCCTTTCTTGCAGAAGAATTGACCAGAAATGTCCAATGCCGGAGGTCCCCAACTCTGCGAAAGGATATCAAATACATCAACATCACCAGCTTGGCCGAGAGACCTTGACACGACAGCCCGCTATTCCGCAGCAAGTGCTTTTCAAGGTCAGTAAGTGAATCACATCCCACATACAGGCCTAAGTGGAAACAGAAGGGGACCCAGAGACCTCATACTTTTCAAGAGTCTGCAGATCAACGGGTATTCCCCAACCAAAACAAAAAAACACCCTATAAGGGCATGATAAGAAGGAATAGAGGAATGGTACATGTTAACTGATTGGTATGATACAGAGCCAGCCAATGCCACAACATAATTTGTACTAACCCGCATGAAAGGCATCCAAACCCTTTGAACAGTACCAGTGAACCCAGTCCTTCCATGCCCCCCCTCCACCCCCATGCTCTGAGTGTGCTGGGACCCCACGATTCCCTGATGTATGTACCATTTGACTGTGAAAGACCCTCAGGGACCAGCATGACCTGAGACCAACCAGACAACCAGGAGCAGAGACCCTTGAAGCACCAGAGGATGGGGGCTGAGGGTTGGACTGAGCAGGAGGTCCAGATACTGGAAGAAAAACTGAGGGTGCCATCACCATGTGAAGCAAGAACCAAAACCGCAGCAGACTCTGGCAAAGAGGTATGTTCATCACCAGAACTGTGCCCTGCATCTGCCTCTGAAGCAGTGTGCACGCTATCATGGAGAATGCGGGAAGCACGTAATGGCTCCCCAGGACCGCAACTGATTGAATGCATCTGTTACCTTGGCAAATAGATCTAGCCGCAAACTGAAGAACCCCAGAAGCTGAGCATTCAGAAGCTATGTCAAGAGGTTCAAATGAAACTTACCCCAATGCCCTGGAAGGTCTAAGGACCAAGCACGTCTGAGTCGCCAATCTCTGCTGTCTACACAGCATCGACAGAACCAGTCTGCAGCAAGATTGATGCTCACTGGGAGGTACTTGGTCTGCAACTTGATCTGGTCTCTAAGGCAGAAGTCAGAGAACGCAAGGGCCAGATCCTCCAAAAACTTGAACTGAGTGCCTCGCAATTTGTTAATGTCCTGATCTGCTGCTGTATTGTCCATCAATAGTTTTGCAGAATAGTGGGAGAATCTGCTCGCAAAGCATCTGATCGCAAATGACTCTATAAGAATCTCCAAACAAAATATGTGCTATAATGACTCCCTCAGCGACCATATCCCTCCAGCCAAGGTCTGACCACACCACACCTCCCAACCTCTTTGACTTGTGTTGGATTCTAATTGCAGATTGGACAAAAAGGAAAGATGGCCTGCCATTCCATGCATCCTGGTGTCTTGCTCACCACTGCAGCTCTTTTTGCTTTGCACCTGATAATGGGACCGAGTCGGAAAATCCTAAACTCTTTTGCAGAGGCTGCATTTTCAGTCTCTGAAGAGCCAGGTAAGATCACTTGAATGGAAGAGGAGAGAAGCCATACAAGGTGCTCTTGACGCCACAATGAAATGACCCCCTATCAGTGGAGCCCTCTTTTTCTCCCTCATGAGCAGGTGGAGCCATCGGGTGGGAAGGGCTCTGAGGAGTGAAGCAAACCAAGACAATCTGGAAAGTTTCAATTCGACATGAGTCAACCCACACAGATGTGCACCTTCTATAACAATCTGTGGTTTTGCTGGACCATGTGCTTCTTCATATCTTCCCATCCCTCCTTTGGGTTCCTTATCTGTGTCTGTATTGATTGAGAGAACTGGGCATGTCAGGGCTTGCTGTGGGCTGTCCTATTGTATATATGTATTGGATCCTGGAAGTGGGAAAGCATTGCTACTTTCAACACTGGCTCCAGTGTAGTGCGTAACTGTTCCACGTGGAAGGGCATTCTGCTCCCATGGTACTGTAATTGCCTGTAATTGCCTGTGCCGGAGCTTGTTGGTTGACAGTCTGAATAGCATTCGGTGTTGGGTAGTGCATGGCTGTGCCTGTGTTGGTGCAATCATTTGCACTGTGCCTACGTTCTGAAGCGGTGCAGAATCTGGAGCATACTTTGGTACAGGGGCTGTTGCAGAATGTAGAACATAAAATCCCTGTGTTGGCCCTTGTGCATAGTAAGGTACCGGTGGTGCTCCTGGCTGAAATTGCATGGGGGGTCTGCTTTGTCAATGCTTAGACATATGTCCTGTTTCCCACATATCCAACATGCCCCTCCAAATTGAGGTCGTAATCACTCATTTGCTCCCCCCATCCTTTTTTCTAAATTACCCTTTGCACCTTGAACCCCTACCCTATCATGTTAGTTGCTATCTGGAATGTTTGTCCAGTCGTGTGATGGTCCTGACTGTTGTTGAGAATCTGTAGGGTTTGTCAATACGGCTCCCTCCATACTAACTTTCACTAGTTTATTCTGCACTAATTTGTCTTCAGCACACTGCACCTTTTCTTCTGCTGCTCTCTCATTCTCGTGCTTGTGGTTACAAAAATGCACTATGTGCGCATGTATCTCGCCCAATTCCTTCACTTCCATGCCTACTAGTCTATCTAATTCTGCTTGCACTTCATTGGGGTCTTTTGTTGATACATGTTAGAAGAATGGTTTGTTCTGTTCCCACGTTTCCCCTGTCTCTTCTCCAGACACATTTCTTGAACCAGCTGAAGATACAGTGCAGAGTCCTAGTCGTGTTTCATTGTGTGTGACATTTTTTAATTTATTTTTTATTTGTTGGGTATTTTTAATGTGTTTTGAGGTTCAACAAGATAAGAGGGAGTGGGAAAAGGGAGGGCAAAACAAAATGATCCTACTAGGCCTTGTGACATTCAGATTGCGCAAGTGCAGTAACAAGAAGTGCAGGGGGGGGGATGCAGGTCAGGACGGAAAGGCCAATGAGAAAACGAGTGCCAGGGGAGGCCAGTTGAAAAGAGCCAGGGGTAAAAAGAGAGTGCAAGGGAAGGAAGGTCCACAAGCTAAGTGTGAGTTATGAGGCTGGAAGGGCTACAAGGATGCAGGGCCAATCATACTAGTGTGGGGGAGGGGCCTGGAAGAGAAAGTGCAGGTTGAGGGGGGGGCTGAGGGGAGACCAAGTGCAGGGGTAGACTGGACTAAGGGGGGCTAGTGCCCTGTAAGGCTCTGAGGGAACCAAGCAGCCAGTCAAGGGCAGACAGGGACATCAGCAGGGGAGGGGTAGAGGGAAGGAAGAAGAGAAAGGAAAGATCTTGAGAAGCGTTCCCAGAATTTAAGGAGATTTGTCTCAAGTCTGAGAGTGTCAGGGAGGTCATTCCAGAGAGAGGTACCTGCAAAGTCAAGAGATCAACCCCCCACTCTCTACTTGGAAAAGCGTCTGATCGGGTTGGATGTAGCGGGGTCCCCGGCCCCAGAAAGCATTTTGGATGATGCAGATGGTCATGATCTTGATCCTTGCAGCAGCTCACAGCCAATGGAGAGATTCTATGGCTGGAGAGATGTGGTTCCTGAGCTTGAGGCCAAGGATAGGTCTTGTAGTCCTGTTCTGGATTAGTTGAAGGGGGCAAAGGGAGGAGCTAGGCAGATTGAGGAAGAAGCTGTTGCCGTAGTCCAGCCTCGAGAAAACCAGCAGGGAAGGTGAAGAAAGGGAGAATGCCTCTGAGGAAGTGCAGCAGAAAGTTGGCCTTCATGGCAAGGTCCATGATTTGAGGTGAGAAGTAGAGAGAGGAGTTGAAGATGTTTTTTTGCCTCACAGAGGGTGTGGGTAGCGGCCCATGGAGGGCAAGCAGAGTGTGGGAGGGGAAGATGGAGCAGGGGTTGCAATGAGAAGGATCTCTGACCTACTGGGATCAAGGCGAGATTGTTAGCCATGCGCAATGCCTGAATTGCAGACAGGCAGTCAGGAATGAGAGAGGAAGAGGAGGAGGCAGAAGGAAGCTTGAAGGAGAGCTGCATGTCATCCGCATAACACTGGAAGTTAGGAGAGAAGGTGGAGATGAAATGGACTAAAGGGACCAGGCAGATGTTGAAAAGCCAGGGCAAGAGGATAGAGCCCTGAGGGACACTGCAGATGGAGAGTGTGATGGTGGAGAGAAAAGGGCCAAGTTGAGCCTGGGAGCGTCGGTCTGAGAGGAAGGAAGTCAACCAGTCCAGAGTCAGGTCCATGATGCCAAGGTATCAAGGAGACGATTTATCAGGGTGGCATGGTTGACCGTATCAAAGGTGGAGGAAAGGTCAAGGAGGATGAGAATGGAAAGAGAGTTGGAATCGAGATTAGAGAACAAGTGCTCACAGGTATTCAGGAGAGCAGTTTCCGTGCCTCTGGCAGCTCTAAAACCAGACTGGTGGTCTTCGAGACAACCAACAAATTCAGTGTGGTGGAAAAACTGGAGACAGTGAGAGAGCGGTAGTTTGCCATATAGGAAGGGTTGGCAGACGGCTTCATGAGAGTGTGCATGAGGGAGTGCTTGATGAGTGAGGGGAAGGATCAAGTGACAAAGGAGTGATTGGAGAAATCGGTCAAGGCTGGAGCAAGGGAGACAATTTTGTTGGCACCTAAATCAGGTCTGTCTATTTATACCCTTCTCAATGCACCCCATACACAGGCTTGACAGTTATTAAATGGAGCCCCATCAAGTGCATCACTCTCTAATCGAACCCCTGGGTACTGTTGTGCTCCCAAATTGTGTTTGTCTGATCTCTGATTATGCTGGCTGGTAGGCTTTTCATATCTCCAATTGCTAGGGTAGCCGCTGCTGTATGTTATTCTGCAGCACTGATCCATTTACCCACTCCTCCCTGTAATAGGTGGTAGCACCTTAATCAAATTATTTATGTCCACATGGGGCCATGGTACATTGCAATTTGCCCACTTCCTACTGTATCAATGGGAACTGCCTCCTTCATTTTGGGGTATGATGTTTTCAAGCCGTTTTCCTCCCTCTGGCCACTGCCATAGTTCTAGGGTGAGGTGTTAATTGCCTCTCGTCCTGATCTTCTTCAGTCTCCAAATTCTTCTCTCTTTCTTCCTGCTCATCTTAACTTTCTACTTCAGTTTCTACTTTCACATCTTTAATCACTGCCTTATGGAATTTCAATAATATTTCTCCTGCTGCCCATGTTTCAACATCTACCATAGGGAATGGCCCCTCCCTCTTTCTTGTCATCCTTTGCAGTTCTTCTTCTGCCTTCTTGTGTATTGCTGCTTCTAAGTCTTTGCATGCTTTATTTTCAAATTTTACTATTGCTGGGTCTCATCTGTCACTAGGCGCACTCGCTCCCTCTACTGGGTTCGTTTCTTAATATGCTGGGGGGTTTGTATCAGGGGTTTGTACATACTGCAGCTGGAATTAAGGGATAATGACACGCTACGTATGGGGCTGTCGGCTGCGCAGGTGCTGGAGCCTGTACTGACTGGGTACTTTTCTCTATATTAGTTTGGGCTACTGACTGTGCAAGCGTCAAAGCCTGTATCATGTTTGCACTGCCTGACAGGGGTGGAGTGGACGTGCTCTCACCATTTTCCTTCTCTTTGGTGGTACTCAATCTTCTTTCTATAACTTCCACAGTTGTAATACGTTCTGGTTCTTCTTTAATTGTTTACCTTTATATGTGGACAGTAAATGGGTATACATATGTTCTATTATGCTCTTGTCATGCGTGCCCTCAGCTGGCTAAGCTGTAAAAGGTTTTCCTTCTGTTCCTTAAAATCTTTTCCCTGTAAATTGATAACTCTTTACACATGCATTCTAATGATGTACTCATTTTTCTTCTATACAAAATAACACAACACAAATGACTAGTGTGACTTTTTGCACAACAAATGAAATAAAAACATTGCCTTCAATAGAACCTTGAAGGGCTGACCCCCGCATTTATACTCACTTCCCCCTTGTATTTCTCGGATGAGGTGCACTGGCTCGCTATGGTCATCCGAAAGTCCTCCGTGGCTACCTCTCCCCACAATGGCCTGCATTCAAGGGGCCGGGCCAGGGCCTTGAGCAGTCAGGCAGGCCTTCTGGGTAACACCAGTGCCTGCTACCTCCTCGGGGTTTGCAGAGTCTGCTGCTCCCTCCAGGTGGACCTCACTGGTCCCCAAAGTGCGGCGGAGGAATTTACTGCTTTCCAGAAAAACCTGTATCCCCAACAAAATGCAAAGCAATTCCCACTCCAAGTAAAAAGCTCAATCCAAAAGAGCCAAAAAATGAATGCACGCGATATGAGAAAAACAAACATTTATTTTGACTGCCTAAACAGGGAATCATCTAAACAGAAATTAAATTACAAATTGTAAGATGGTCAGTTGCATAGCTAATTACAGAAAAGAAAAGACAACATATGTTACAGTTTGATCGCACTTTCCACATTTTCCATTGGTCATCGTCATTTGCACTGTAGGTACTTCAATACATTTCCTAACTCAATTTCTCTATTCTAACCTTGTGACTAAATTAAATATCACAGTGTTCATTAGTTTGCATTGAAGTCATCTCCTTTCACACGTTTACTGATTGGCTGACACTCTTCAAAACTTGTTTCATTCTAATTGTACTTGCAATTAACTGTTCTAGGAGAAGTAAATGTGGAGTGATTGATGAAGCAATTGTTAACCAATCCCTATCTGAGGTTTGATAGTGTAACATTGAAATTATAACTTTCTAATTGATTCCCATTGACCTAAGCGATTGGCACCATCTTACTGTTTTCATCACTGTGGACTGTTTATCTGCAGTACGCTTTGCGACTCGTCATTGGAAACATCAACTACATGTTGTTCCTTTCTCATGCTTTCATCTGTCCTGCCTATGATCCTATGCGCTGGGGCTTAGCTGCTTGCAAATATCACTCTTTCAGAATGGCATGGATATATGTGTATATGTATATGTGTACATGTGCTTGTATAACTTGTGATTTCATAAATCATCCTTACTTCAATGATGTACATGCTGTGAATAGTTATTCAAGACTTTCCATGAGATTCACTAATGACTATTTAATCCTAAATCATGTGTACTGGTGTTTTGTATGACCACTTGCTTAGCAATTAATGCTCTGATAGTGCAATTTATCCTTTTTTACAGGTTTCTCCAACGTTCTAACTCCCCCCTTTCTACACAAACACTGGCCGAGGAAGAGGAGGATTGAGAGTAAAGCGGCTAACACTTGCATATCCCATTGGACATGTTCCATTAAAAAGGTCAGGCAAAGACAGGCACTTGACCTTAATCAAATACATCTGATACCCATTAGCTCCCCCGCATGGATAAAAGGCACCCTCTGAGCAAGGCTAGACACTAAAAGGAGCAGATCTTCTGGGGCAAAGGCGAACCCACTGGAGCAGGATGACAGATCGAGGGTTGCTGTTGGCCCTCTTGTTCGGAGGAGAATTGCCTAGACTTTCGGTGCTGGACGGCCCCAGGGCAGGACAAAGACTTATATGGTTTGGATATTTCTCCTCTGTGAAAGAGGTAAAGACTCTGGGTAATGCACTCACACCAGGACTAATGTCTGACAGAGAGACTCCCAGGACCCCCCTTGTTATTTGCATATTTTAAGTAACTTTAGGTCTCACCCTAAGTTACTAGGGGAATCCAGACGTGGACCCCTTGCTCACTATTCTTAGAGAGGCACAGCTCCACTCTACTGATGAGGTCCAACCAGACCGAAACACATGTCTGGGGTTGCTGTTGGTACTCTTGTTCAGAGGAGAATTGCCTAGCAATTTGGTGCTGGACTGCCCCAGGGCAGGACAAAGACTGATATGGTTGGGATATTTCTTCTCTGTGAAAGATAGTGAGCTAAAGACTCTGGGTAAGTCTTTCGTAACCAGGACTAATGTCTGGCAGAGGGACTCCCAGGACCCCCCTTGTTAATTTGCATATTTAAGTAACTTTGGGTCTTACCCTAAGTTACTAGGGGAATCCAGACGTGGACCCCTTGCTCACTATTCTTAGAGAGGCACAGATCCACCGTACTGATGAGGTCCAACCACACCGAAACACGTGTCTGGGGTTTCTGTTGGTACTCTTGTTCAGAGGAGTATTGCGTAGCATTTCGGTGCTGGACTGCCACAGGGCAGGACAAAGACCTATATGGTTTGAATATTTCTCCTCTGTGAAAGATAGTGAGCTAAAGACTCTGGGTAAGGCTCTCGCAACCAGGACTAATGTCTGAGAGAGAGACTCCCAGGACCCCCCTTGCTATTTGCATATTTTGAGAAACTTTAGGTCTCACCCTAAGTTACTAGGGGAATCCAGACGTGGACCCCTTGCTCAATATTCTTAGAGAGGCACAACTCCACCCTACTGATGAGGTCCAACCAGACTGAAACATGTGTCTGGGGTTGCTGTTGGTACTCTTGTTCAGAGGAGAATTGTCTAGCATTTCGGTGATGGACTGCCGCAGTGCAGGGCAAAGACCTATATGGTTTGGATATTTCTCCTCTGTGAAAGACAGTGAGCAAAAGACTCTGGGTAAGGCTCTCGCAACCAGGACTAATGTCTGACAGAGAGACTCCCAGGACCCCCCTTGTTATTGACAGATCGAGGGACCAGAACAAGGGGTACGGAAACCCTGAAGATCTCTGCAGGAGGTTGTTGCCTCCAGAAAACCGTGAAGGATACACAGAGAAAGCGAAATTGCAAACAAGAAGAAGCCTGCGTTGTGTTTCAAGGACTCCAGTGACCCTCCCATGTGAAAAACAGAGTTGGGGAGGCGAGGCCAAGCCTGTGGTATCAACTTTGACTCATGAATCAAAGATACAGAGAAAAGAAAGGAATGCAAACAACCAGTGAGTTAGCAAAAGACATGAAAGGCCGGTTCATGTCAAGGAAAGATTGAAGCAGCAACGGTGTATCTTCCAATTGAAGGTTGCGCGCATGCTGATGAGATGCGAAAGAAAGCAAACCTGTAGTGAACTTTAAAGTCATTGTTAACTGTGATGCCAGTGATAGTGTAGCGTTGTGGTCCGGCAAAAGGAAATAGCCCACTCGAAAGTCTCTGCGAAATATTTGATGTTTTGTTATAAAGCGACAAAGTGAACAAACTTTGAAATGCACAATGGTCAAGATTAACCCCGATGAAAGGGATGAAACTACCAAGACCAAGAGACACTGGAGTAAATACCATAAGGGAGATCTGAAGTGAAAGTCAAAGTGGCCTGCGGAGGTCTATGGAAAAAGCCTTGGTTGCTCTAAAGTCTTTGACATCAGTGAAAGGTCCAAGCCTGCCTGAGGGAGACCTGGAGTATGAAACAAATTTGGGGAAGGGAACCGATAAAGGTGAATACACCTTGGGGAAGGGAGCCCCTGCAATTGCTGTGATTGTGAAGTCTGCGCCCAGCTGAGGGAGATCTACTTTGAATCAGGTACTTTTTGTTGAGAGGACTGAGCCTGACTGAGGGAGATCTACGTGAATTGTTGATGCCTTGAGAGGTCTGAGCCCGACAGAGGGAGACCTACTTGAACTTTCTTTGAACTGTGAAAGAAACTTTGGTGAACTAAAAATATGTGACATTAACGTGGAAGGCCAGGCGAGCCTCGGCTGATGTTTTGTACTGCCGTTTTTATGATAACCTGAGCCAGAGTGTGTCATTCTGTCTACAGGGGCCGCCTTACTCCGTGCTGTCCAACATGTGGAGGATAGCTGACTCAGCCATCTTGATCCTTTATGTTATAACACTGACTTTCCTTTCCGTACACACTTTTTGTGTAAGAGATAGGGCAGGTATTATTTTGTTTAGTATAGGCCATTTTGATTTGACATAGACGAACTAGAACTGTGTTTTCTTTATTATTTGATGGTAGAGACAACTCCAATCATAGCTATAGGGCCAAGTAGGAGATTCTCCAAACCCCAAGAATGTAAAAAAAGGTTTTTGAAACATGTAGCTCTTGTGTCAGTGTCACTAAGCCAATATGCTTTGACCAATCAATGTGCAGGGTTCTGTCCTTTAGCTTCGGGGTCTGCTATCGCTATGTGTTGCTATTTCATGATGTCACTACCTCAAATCAGGCTTGGGAAGATGTTTGCCCCCTCATTGCCTTAACCAATTGCTCTGGAGCATTCTTTTAGTCTGAGAAATGTGTCTGGAAATGTGTGTGTCTCTTTGCAAGGGTCTGGCTAATGTTTTCTGCTGAGGGGATGGGGGATTTTCATGTTTCAGCAATGACTAACTAGATGTGGAGGCCTACACGCACTGTGCCTTCAGCTAATATAAATGACTACAGTTATTCATTATCACTATGAATACTCATTCCATGTTTCCCTAACTAATGTTAAATAATGCTGCGTCTACTTGAGGATACATGATTAGGTGTATGTCCGTTTGCAGCCCCCTCAGCGAAGGGCCCCAAGGAAAAGGGTAGCTCCTATAGAAGAAGCTCCAGATTGTGTCTGCTGGTGTTAGCAGGGAAAGAAGAAGCCAGCAGCCGTCAACCAGCAGTGACTGACAAGGTTAGTGTGGGATATACAGGGGGCACAGCAATCACTGCACTCAACAAAACTGCCCCACCTCTCTTAATACTCCTACTTCACCCTAAAACTTGCATACAGAAACAATGTGTTAGCCCACCACAACTAGGCAAACTGTGTAGCTTAGAAACCTCTCTCATCTAGGTGAACTGTGCCCTAACTATGCTCCCCTTCTTTGGGTTGTCGCACTGCTCTTGGTGGCTAGCGGCTTTAGTATATTGCACAGGGCCTACAATGCGTTGGCGATCATATCCTGCACTAAAGCCATTATGTTAACTAGCCATTCTAGATAACCCTCTAACTACCCACCTGCCAGATCACCAGTTATCCTTCTCCCCCAAGCATTCTGCATCCCTAGGTCTATCAACCATAGTCAGCATTTACCACACATGCACAAGGTAGCCATCCTGCAAGCAGCCCCATTGTGTAAGTTAAGCACACTCTAGAGGAGGAGCCAAAAGCCTCTCCCGAAAGATGATCCCCAAAATTTACTATATGTTGGGAACCAGAAATAGTGACAAGCAGGGGACCTGTAATGAAGCCAATAACCCAAGCAGCCTTTGAAGCAAAGTATCCATTGAGGTAACTTATCTTTATGTATCCACGAAGAGCTGACAGTCTCTTGAGGAAGATCCCTGAAGAGCGAGAGAAGATGGACGAAAGAGCTGACTGGTGACATCACATGATGTAAAGTGAAATACTGAGAAGAAGATAACAGAAGAGAAAGTAAAGAGAACATATAGAATTTGGTGACAAAATAAGAATCGAGTAAACATTCATATGCAAAATGAAGATTGAACGGTTGAAGAGCACGGAAGAAAATGCAAACCATTTTATAACTGTGCAGATGTTGGAAACCCAAGTAGACTAAGTAATCATAAAGGTTGGCTATACGTAGTGAATAGATTGCGGCAATACGCCAAGATATATATATATATATATATATATATATATATATATATATATATATATATATATATATAAATATATGCATGAGAAATCTGGATGTTCCACATTGTGTTTTAGCAAACTGAGAGCCCCACGAGCAGAGAAGCCGAAAGTGTGGCACAGTTAATAAAAGAAGCTTACGAGCAAGAAAGAATCCAAGAGGACTTAGTTGGCCCAGTATCAAAAGGCCAGTGCAGCCTAGAACTGGTTGTCGAGCTTTAAGAGATACAATGAATTCAAGAGACGGGCTGAGCCCTTGCCAAGGTATAGCAAAAAGACAATGGGTGCCAAGTTTCATTTGTTTTAAAACCATTAAATACAGAGAAGCTCGAAACATGGTCTCCAATCACGTGACCTAGATGGAAATAGACTAGGGCAGACGACGTTGAGGCGAGAAGACGAGAGCATGCTCACGCTCCCTTTTTATTCCCAGGAGTTGTGAGGCTTGCAAGGCCTTGTTCAAAGGCTAATTGTCACGATCCATGCCCCTGACTCCCTCATGCACAACAGCCCCCTGGCAACAGTGGGGCTAAAGCCCTTCACACTGGCCCCAAGGGCCTTAAAACTCCATAAGAAGTTTACATATGTTTACAAGGAGTCAGTCTTGGCGTCTTTGGCGACAGGCTCATTATCAGGAAGAAAGAAATACCAGTTTTGGACCTTTATCCAACATGGAGGCCTATTACACAGTATATATAATACAATAAAGAGTAAGATAACACGTCTTGTTTTACTTACATCCAACCCCCTTTACACAGGAACTCTATAAGGTTTTCCGGCATCACTAGTCCTGAAAAAATGGACCGTCTGCTATGATTGATTAAAAAATGTGTATAACAAATTTTTATTCAAATAATTCGAACTGAATTTAAACATAAAACACTACCCTCACCTAACACAGTGTACTAAACACTAAAAAACAGTTACTAAAACATGAAATACAAAGTTCACTTATTTGCATGACACAAAAGATATCACATAACATAACACAAAAAACATCTCAATGTGTCTCTAAAACAACAACCATCCCAACATGTTTCTGTTCTTCACTGCCCAGTTCGGGCGAACATTCTTCAGGGGAATTTTTTTTAAAAAAAGGCATCCACTAATCTCTTCAACACCGTGCTGAAAGGGTAGATTCAAACTTCTATACAGGCAAAGGAAGGAAAGAACCTCAGAGCCTGTAAGAGTAAAAGGAAAAACTAATGAGTTCCAAAAAGAGGGAAAGGAAGTACTACAAAATGTAGAAAAAGAAGAACATGGCATAGAAGTTATGCCACACTCACACGGGTCCCAACAGGGCACCCACAAATTTACCTTTAAATGGTGAAACTTCAAAGCGCGTCACAGGATGACAAATTCGCTGGTTTCTCGCCAAATGAGAGACCACTACTTCACAAAAGCGTCATAGTCCGCTAAAGTATCGCCACACCTAAATGAGACAGAACCAATACACAGAGACCACATGCTCTGTTATATCCAGAAAGGGGCTTCAAAATGCAATTACACATGAAAACAGGGCTCCAAATATCATAAAATAAATTACCTTCACAGATGTAGGGATCAAGACTGTAACAAGCAAAGCAGCAATCAACGTGTTTGCAAAGGAGAAATCCACACAGTCAAACCGTAAAGTATCAATCTGGAAAACAATGGATGCATGGCAATGAACACCATATGTCTGGCATCACCCTTCAACATGTACCGATGGGAGTGCTTTTATTTCACCCTCGTGATTAAGACTAAGTGCCCGTACAATATATAGAATGCAGAAAAAACTTCCATGCTGTCCATCCTACACAACGTGGGAAACCCATGGCAAAAGATAACTAAACTACCCCACGCGTACAGGAAGGGAATGTACCGGCAGTGGGAAAATTATCACACACAGAACCACAATGCTAGTGACTCACCTGTACACTCAGAGGGATTAAATCACTCTAATGGCAGCTTCCAAACGCACGCAGCCAACACTGAATTCAGTGAGACACAAAAACTGCTGCACACTAACAGTACGTCTATGGTCGTGCGGCAACACAAAGAAAGGACTACACTACTCAGTGTAGGAAGAAAAGTCCATCAAAAGGAAGGGCCATGTTGGAACGGACCCGGCAACATAGAAAAAGGACTACACTACTCAGTGTTGGAGAAAAAGTCCATCAAAGGGAAGGGCCATATTGGAACGGACCTAAAGCCTACTGGTGTAGAACAGATTAGTGGACACCACGAGCACTAAACAGGTGTTTTTTTTAAAACAATGATATGCTGGCACCAACACAATATGGTATATGCATCTCACACTGTCAAAAATCATACTTGGCTGACCAAATGCCAATCAATGCTTTCGTTGAGACCTAGCACATTACTCTGTAATTTAAAAATAATTTTTTGCTCTACATTCAATAATTTTCGATCCGTTTCAATTTTGGTATGTCCATGCACCTTTTTCAAAATCAGCCATGTGAAATCATTAAAACCATGTTTCTTTTCAATAAAGTGTTTGACAAGGGGAGCAGTAATCACCTGGTTTTTGAGACAGCTGCGATGTTCCACCATTCGAACTTTACATTGCCTATTCGTTTTTCCCACATAATGTAGGCCACACGGGCAAGTGATTAAATATACAACATTGGCTGTGTTACAATTTGTCATTTCACTGAAGACCCACTTTACATCAGGTAGAATTTGCAATACTCTAGTTTCTTTTGTTTGTCCACACATGCTGCAATTCCCACATGGAAAATGTCCTTTCACTTCAGGCATACCCCACAGTCTAGTTTGTCTAACCTGTGGAGTTCGCATTTCTGTCACATCATTTCTGATTAGAATATTCCATAGATTCTGACTTTTTCTAAACGCCACTAAAGGAGGCAACACTTCTTTACCACAATAGACTTTCTTCCAAGTTTTCATCACAATGGTTTTGATTTTATAGGACAAATTTGAAAACGTGTTAACAAAAACAGTGCCAATCTTTTTAGTAGTCTTGTTACTTTTCTCCAGCAATGCCTCGCGATTGTTATTGTAGGCTCTTTTTGAAGCATTTCTTATTACTCTAGACGGATAACCCTTGGCCAACAGTTTGTTGGTCAATACATCCGCACTTTGAGCAAAATCATCTTTTAGACTACTGTTACGCTTCAGCCTCAAAAATTGTCCGAATGGCAAATTATTCTTTAAATGTTTGGCATGATGGCTGTTGAAGTGTAATAAAGAGTTCTTATCAGTGGTCTTATTGTAGGGCTTCACTTTCAAAAAACCATTGTGATGAAAAATGGTAATGTCTAAAAAATGGGTCTCCAAATCACATATAGACCCAGTAAATTTCAAAAACCGGTTTTGTTGGTTGAGCCATGTCACAAAACTATCAGCCTCTTCTCTTGAGCCATCCCATACAATCAGTATATCATCTATATACCTCAGCCACTTCCTCAAATGATGGATAAAGGGGTTGGTGGCTGGGTATATCACTGCTTTTTCAAAATACTCAACTCTTTGTGTTGCCGCACGACCATAGACGTACTGTTAGTGTGCAGCAGTTTTTGGTCTCACTGAATTCAGTGTTGGCTGTGTGCGTTTGGAAGCTGCCATTAGAGTGATTTAATCCCTCTGAGTGTACAGGTGAGTCACTAGCATTGTGGTTCTGTGTGTGATAATTTTCCCACTGCCGGTACATTCCCTTCCTGTACGCGTGGGGTAGTTTGGTTATCTTTTGCCATGGGTTTCCCACGTTGTGTAGGATGGACAGCATGGAAGTTTTTTCTGCATTCTATATATTGTACGGGCACTTAGTCTTAATCACGAGGGTGAAATAAAAGCACTCCCATCGGTACATGTTGAAGGGTGATGCCAGACATTTGGTGTTCATTGCCATGCATCCATTGTTTTCCAGATTGATACTTTACGGTTTGACTGTGTGGATTTCTCCTTTGCAAACACGTTGATTGCTGCTTTGCTTGTTACAGTCTTGATCCCTACATCTGTGAAGGTAATTTATTTTATGATATTTGGAGCCCTGTTTTCATGTGTAATTGCATTTTGAAGCCCCTTTCTGGATATAACAGAGCATGTGGTCTCTGTGTATTGGTTCTGTCTCATTTAGGTGTGGCGATACTTTAGCGGACTATGACGCTTTTGTGAAGTAGTGGTCTCTCATTTGGCGAGAAACCAGCGAATTTGTCATCCTGTGACGCGCTTTGAAGTTTCACCATTTAAAGGTAAATTTGTGGGTGCCCTGTTGGGACCCGTGTGAGTGTGGCATAACTTCTATGCCATGTTCTTCTTTTTCTACATTTTGTAGTACTTCCTTTCCCTCTTTTTGGAACTCATTAGTTTTTCCTTTTACTCTTACAGGCTCGGAGGTTCTTTCCTTCCTTTGCCTGTATAGAAGTTTGAATCTACCCTTTCAGCACGGTGTTGAAGAGATTAGTGGATGCCTTTTTTTAAAAAAATTTCCCCTGAAGAATGTTCGCCCGAACTGGGCAGTGAAGAACAGAAACATGTTGGGATGGTTGTTGTTTTAGAGACACATTGAGATGTTTTTTTGTGTTATGTTATGTGATATCTTTTGTGTCATGCAAATAAGTGAACTTTGTATTTCATGTTTTAGTAACTGTTTTTTAGTGTTTAGTACACTGTGTTAGGTGAGGGTAGTGTTTTATGTTTAAATTCAGTTCGAATTATTTGAATAAAAATTTGTTATACACATTTTTTAATCAATCATAGCAGACGGTCCATTTTTTCAGGACTAGTGATGCCGGAAAACCTTATAGAGTTCCTGTGTAAAGGGGGTTGGATGTAAGTAAAACAAGACGTGTTATCTTACTCTTTATTGTATTATATATATTGATATCCCTGTCAGTAGAGTAGGATGTTATTATAGGGACTGTTTATACCTATTTGAACATACTACATATAGAGGCTCCTGGTGGTCTCGTAGGTTGTTAATATAAAAGTATTGTACGACACTGAGATAATTCAGTACAGTATCCAGAACCACATTATGGCGATGGCCGCAGACAAGTGTTTGGCGTACAGTGAGGATCACATTAAGAAACTGCTAGACTCACTTTCTGTTCTAGCAGGGACAGGTGAAAATGAGATTAATGTTAATAACAACGACCAATGGGACGAATCAGTCCAATTAAGGAAACGCCTTATACGTACCCAATTACATGGTGCTATTATGCTTGAGTACTTGAAGAACCAGGCCCTTCCTCAAGGCCTCATAGTAAGAAATGAGCCACGTCTATTTTTAGACAACAAGGAGTTTAAATTGAAATGGAGTTATATATCTAATAAGTGTGGGAGAGATTGGCTAGTTCTTATTATTGATACTGCGACAGAGGTTTCTAAACAAATAGAAATAGACATTACTAAACTTGAAGAAGAAATTAAAAAAGAGCTTGATTTAGACTCTTTCAAAGTAAAACTTGAACAACATTTAAAAGGACTAGTTGACTTTAAAAATGATACCACTTTAGAAAGGGTAAAAATATTGAAGAAAGATGTTACCAATTTCTCTCACGAGAAATCTTTTCCATTTGTTACAGAGGGTTACAAATTTGTTAATACATCTCAAACTCCGAGAAATAATAGACGGGTACACTTTCGAGATACTTCCTACAGTTCGAGTGAAGAAAGCATGACAGGAGATAATGATCCTGGAGCACAGGCCAGTGTGAGTAGAGGAAGAGGAAAGGGTCCCAGAGGGGGCAATAGACAAAGACAAAGGATGCCTTTTTTAGGACAAGGCCCGAATCGGGGAGACTGGGACAACCAGGTCAGGACAAGGAGTCGTACAAGGAATCAATGGTGATAAATTTGTCTTCTCATGTCCTCTCCTCGGAAGAGGAAAGTACCCTTAATAAGGGTCTGAGCTTTGTCATTACTAAATCACATGATCCTTTTGAATTTAGAACAGAGTTTTTTGCGTTTATGTGCAAAGTACGTCTGAACGAATACTTCAGTGAACATGAAGGATATGTCAGCAACAATTTCAGTGGGTTGCGTAATGCATCTACGTTCTGTGCTCCTAGTCATTCGCATACCGCCGAATCCATTGTCTTTGAAAGACAGGTTTTGGCAGAGGTTCTCAAGTTAGAATCCAGTGAAAAGTCTCGCAACTCTAACTTTAGTAGGCTACAAAAAGCATCGGCACTAAAGTTAGCAAAAGATAATAACTTGATTATCAGACAAGCGGATAAGGGAGGAGCAATTGTGTTGATGAATCGTAGTGATTATGTAAGAGAATGTGAAAGACTACTATCAGATAATGTGAGCTATTTGAGACTTGCTAATGACCCCTCTGCTAAACTTATGAATATTATCAAAGAAAAGGTGACTTCAGCGTTTGACGCTGAAATGATCAGTAAGCAGGAATGTGAATTTCTAATTAGGGATCACGGAAGGGTACCTGTTTTTTACATCTTGCCCAAAGTACATAAGAGACTTGTTGATCCCCCTGGCAGACCAATAGTATCTGGTGTTAATTCAATTTTGGAACCCTTGTCCAAATTTGCAGACTTTTATCTAAGACCATCTGTTTTGAAAATGAAAAGTTATTTGGAAAACACCACTGATGCTATTAACAAAATAGAAAACATAGAGTTTATTCCGGGCCATTCTCTACTGATAGGCTTGGATATTCAATCTTTGTACACTGTGATACCCCAAAGAGCCACACTAGAGGTGGTTGAAGAAGTGTTGATGAATAGAGAGGATGGTCATCCTGTGAGCAATGCATTTATTTTGTGGTGTACGGAGTTTGCCTTGACCAAAAACTTTTTTCAATTTCAAGGAACTTTTTTTCAACAGATTGAGGGTACTGCTATGGGTGCTGCCATGGCTCCCAATTTAGCTAATCTCTACGTCGAGTATTTTGAAAAAGCAGTGATATACCCAGCCACCAACCCCTTTATCCATCATTTGAGGAAGTGGCTGAGGTATATAGATGATATACTGATTGTATGGGATGGCTCAAGAGAAGAGGCTGATAGTTTTGTGACATGGCTCAACCAACAAAACTGGTTTTTGAAATTTACTGGGTCTATATGTGATTTGGAGACCCATTTTTTAGACATTACCATTTTTCATCACAATGGTTTTTTGAAAGTGAAGCCCTACAATAAGACCACTGATAAGAACTCTTTATTACACTTCAACAGCCATCATGCCAAACATTTAAAGAATAATTTGCCATTCGGACAATTTTTGAGGCTGAAGCGTAACAGTAGTCTAAAAGATGATTTTGCTCAAAGTGCGGATGTATTGACCAACAAACTGTTGGCCAACGGTTATCCGTCTAGAGTAATAAGAAATGCTTCAAAAAGAGCCTACAATAACAATCGCGAGGCATTGCTGGAGAAAAGTAACAAGACTACTAAAAAGATTGGCACTGTTTTTGTTAACACTTTTTCAAATTTGTCCTATAAAATCAAAACCATTGTGATGAAAACTTGGAAGAAAGTCTATTGTGGTAAAGAAGTGTTGCCTCCTTTAGTGGCGTTTAGAAAAAGTCAGAATCTACGGAATATTCTAATCAGAAATGATGTGACAGAAATGCGAACTCCACAGGTTAGACAAACTAGACTGTGGGGTATGCCTGAAGTGAAAGGACATTTTCCATGTGGGAATTGCAGCATGTGTGGACAAACAAAAGAAACTAGAGTATTGCAAATTCTACCTGATGTAAAGTGGGTCTTCAGTGAAATGACAAATTGTAACACAGCCAATGTTGTATATTTAATCACTTGCCCGTGTGGCCTACATTATGTGGGAAAAACGAATAGGCAATGTAAAGTTCGAATGGTGGAACATCGCAGCTGTCTCAAAAACCAGATGATTACTGCTCCCCTTGTCAAACACTTTATTGAAAAGAAACATGGTTTTAATGATTTCACATGGCTGATTTTGAAAAAGGTGCATGGACATACCAAAATTGAAACGGATCGAAAATTATTGAATGTAGAGCAAAAAATTATTTTTAAATTACAGAGTAATGTGCTAGGTCTCAACGAAAGCATTGATTGGCATTTGGTCAGCCAAGTATGATTTTTGACAGTGTGAGATGCATATACCATATTGTGTTGGTGCCAGCATATCATTGTTTTAAAAAAAACACCTGTTTAGTGCTCGTGGTGTCCACTAATCTGTTCTACACCAGTAGGCTTTAGGTCCGTTCCAATATGGCCCTTCCCTTTGATGGACTTTTTCTCCAACACTGAGTAGTGTAGTCCTTTTTCTATGTTGCCGGGTCCGTTCCAACATGGCCCTTCCTTTTGATGGACTTTTCTTCCTACACTGAGTAGTGTAGTCCTTTCTTTGTGTTGCCGCACGACCATAGACGTACTGTTAGTGTGCAGCAGTTTTTGGTCTCACTGAATTCAGTGTTGGCTGTGTGCGTTTGGAAGCTGCCATTAGAGTGATTTAATCCCTCTGAGTGTACTGGTGAGTCACTAGCATTGTGGTTCTGTGTGTGATAATTTTCCCACTGCCGGTACATTCCCTTCCTGTACGCGTGGGGTAGTTTGGTTATCTTTTGCCATGGGTTTCCCACGTTGTGTAGGATGGACAGCATGGAAGTTTTTTCTGCATTCTATATATTGTACGGGCACTTAGTCTTAATCACGAGGGTGAAATAAAAGCACTCCCATCGGTACATGTTGAAGGGTGATGCCAGACATATGGTGTTCATTGCCATGCATCCATTGTTTTCCAGATTGATACTTTACGGTTTGACTGTGTGGATTTCTCCTTTGCAAACACGTTGATTGCTGCTTTGCTTGTTACAGTCTTGATCCCTACATCTGTGAAGGTGATTTATTTTATGATATTTGGAGCCCTGTTTTCATGTGTAATTGCATTTTGAAGCCCCTTTCTGGATATAACAGAGCATGTGGTCTCTGTGTATTGGTTCTGTCTCATTTAGGTGTGGCGATACTTTAGCGGACTATGACGCTTTTGTGAAGTAGTGGTCTCTCATTTGGCGAGAAACCAGCGAATTTGTCATCCTGTGACGCGCTTTGAAGTTTCACCATTTAAAGGTAAATTTGTGGGTGCCCTGTTGGGACCCATGTGAGTGTGGCATAACTTCTATGCCATGTTCTTCTTTTTCTACATTTTGTAGTACTTCCTTTCCCTCTTTTTGGAACTCATTAGTTTTTCCTTTTACTCTTACAGGCTCAGAGGTTCTTTCCTTCCTTTGCCTGTATAGAAGTTTGAATCTACCCTTTCAGCACGGTGTTGAAGAGATTAGTGGATGCCTTTTTTTAAAAAAATTTCCCCTGAAGAATGTTCGCCCGAACTGGGCAGTGAAGAACAGAAACATGTTGGGATGGTTGTTGTTTTAGAGACACATTGAGATGTTTTTTGTGTTATGTTATGTGATATCTTTTGTGTCATGCAAATAAGTGAACTTTGTATTTCATGTTTTAGTGACTGTTTTTTAGTGTTTAGTACACTGTGTTAGGTGAGGGTAGTGTTTTATGTTTAAATTCAGTTCGAATTATTTGAATAAAAATTTGTTATACACATTTTTTAATCAATCATAGCAGACGGTCCATTTTTTCAGGACTAGTGATGCCGGAAAACATTATAGAGTTCCTGTGTAAAGGGGGTTGGATGTAAGTAAAACAAGACGTGTTATCTTACTCTTTATTGTATTATATATATTGATATCCCTGTCAGTAGAGTAGGATGTTATTATAGGGACTGTTTATACCTATTTGAACATACTACGGCCTATTACACAGCTCAGTTCTTTAGAACCAAACCATGCGGTCTAGTGTTTTGGGTGTGGCTGGGCCTGGAACTACCTGGCCTGGAACTACTTTACCTGGGCTATTTAAACCACACCCAAACAGCAGAACACGCTTCGAGGTATTCTGCACTCCTGCAGCGTAACGCTCACAGTGTCCAGCTCCTTCTCATCTGCTTGTCCGGTGGCCCGATCCTGAAGCCCTAGATCCAGATTCCATTAATAACCTGGAAGAACAAGAACAGCATTAGCAGGCAAGAACACTTACCTGTGAAGTAACTGGCCTTGAATCCATCCTGTGCTTCGCTTACCTCGCCCATCTCCGGTGTTTGCCACAAACTGCAAAGGTAAAGAAACAAGGACAGCATTAATACCAACTCTTACCCGGGCAAGCAGGAAATCCTGGCAGCATCCTGCACTTTTCTTACCTTGCCCATCTCTGGGTTTCACCGCAACCTGCAAGGGAGAAGGAACAAGGTCAGCATTAACGAAGCACTTACCTGGGCAAGCAGCACTTCGATCGCTCCTCACTCCGGAATATCACCGCAACCTGTACAAAGAAGAGAAGAGAACACAGGTCAGCAATTAACACCAATAAACAGCGCAGCACTCCATGCGTCAATAACTCACCGTGGACTTTGCCATCGGCGCGGCAACTCCGAGATCGCAACCATTCCTGTGAAACCAAAAAGAGACATTGCTAGGGAACAGCGTAGTGGAGCAAGTAGTGAAAGACAGCAAGCAGAGTCGGAGTCGGTCTGGACCCGACATAAGGGCACACGGACCAGTGAAGCAACTAGGTCCACGGAACGCCTGCACCAACCACGCGCCCCTGCACAGAGACGCAGGACAGAGAATTCAATGCACAAAAACCTCAGGCACTACCCAACGTCTGGCACATAACCAAGTAGAGAGGGGTCGGGATAGCGCTTAGACCACCATCCAGTATCGTGTGGCACCCGCATGGATACCAGGTGAGCGTAACAGAACTCAAAGCCTTAATTAAAACATCCACCTGGGCATCATGGAAACATCAGAGACTGACCAACTAGCCCAGTTACTGGGAGAATTACGGGCCGAGGTGCCCGGCAAGAAACCAGATCACTTAGGAGGGTGTTGATTGTCACAAGGACCGCACAGATAAATTAGCCAGACAATTGCTCCAAACACAGGCAGGGCAGGCTCCGTTGCCAGGAAGTATTCTGTTGGTTCCAGCCACTTCCATCAATCCAGTGCAGGTGGTCCTCCCTGGGGCAGTTCCTTTGGCCCCACTGGAATGTTTTACGGGGTAGCCAAGAAAATATGCAGTATTCATGAACCAGTGCCGCCTCCGTTTTCTTTGTAGACCCAGAGCCTTTCCTAATGATCAGTCGTGGGTTGCCTTCATTCTGTCTTATCTGAGTGGCAGTGCAGCGGATTGGTCCATACTGTCGGTAAGCCAGGATGACCCACTCCTGCGTGATTTCAGGGGGTTTTAACAGGAGATGGAGAAGCTGTTCGCCCGACATACCCAGGGCCAAGCTCTGGATAACGAAATTCTGTCCCTCCGCCAAAGCATCCAAGATTTGTTATCATATATTGCCACTTTTAACAGACTTCTCGTTGAAACTAGGTGGCCTGATGAGAAACAAACAACGTTATTCCATCGAGGATTATGGGGGGAATTGAAAGACGTCCTAGCTCAGGTGGTAAACCCGCCAAAAGTCTGTGCAGAGTTCATCAACCTAGTGGTGCAGCTAGACCACAGGCTGCAAGATCGAAGGGCAGATCGAGCCAGAACGGAGAATCGGACTGTGTATGTACGCTCAAAGGAGAACAGTCCACATTCATCAGAAAACAATTCAGAACCCATGCAAATTGGGGGGGGGGTACGGAGCCCATTAACTAAGGCCGAAAGAGACAAAAGGAGACAACACCAATTATGCCTGTACTGCGGGAAATTAGGTCACTTCCTCAGAGAGTGTCCTGTAAAACCCCCTAGGAGAACAGGAGGAGCTAGAGAGAAAGAAGGAGGAGAACAAGAGTTGGAAAACGTCTAGGCCCGGCAAGCGTAGGGGTCTGTTTGTTGAGCGAAGGAAAAGAGCCACAAACCTCACACCTTGCCCTGCCTGTGATTTTGATCAGTCACCAACAACCGTCGTGGATGTATGCTGTGGAGGCATACATAGACAGAAGAGCCGTTGGTAACTACATAGACCAAGGCCTGGCAACAAGGATGGGGCTTCCCCTCTGTCAGAAAACAACAACTGAGAAGGTCACCACTGTTGACGGCACAGAGATAGCTTCTGGTCCTGTAACTCAACACACAGCAGAATTGACCCTTCTGTGCCAAGACGGACATCGGGAAGCCATTGCCTTCGACCTTATCAAGGCCCCTCAGTTCTGGGTGATTCTAGGGATGCCGTCGTTGGTGGCTCACAATCCTAACATCGACTGGCGAGCCAAGAAATGAGCCTTCTCCAATGAGTGTACTCATCCGTGCTACCAAGCGGAAATGCCATTGTCTGACCCAGAGACACCTGTCCAAGATAAAGAGGCGTTGGTACTAGGTGTAACAAGTACACTACCAAGCGAATACCATGATTTCCAAGACATTTTCCAAAAAGAATTCCCTACCCCCCCACAGGCCATATGACTGTGAGATCGACCTCGTACCTGGTGCACAAATCCTGTGTAGTCGAATTTATGCACTCACCGAACCTGTAAATCTCCACTTGAAATCCTATCTGGACCGACACCTGGCAAACGGTTTAATCCGCACATACAAATCCCTTACAGCCTCGCCCATATTCTTCGTACCCGAGTAGGAGGGGGACTTGAGATTGTGCATCGACTACCACGCACTAAACCAGGTAACAGTTAAAAACCGTTATCCCTTACCCCTTATCCCAGAACTGCTGGACCAAATCAAGGATGTCCAAATGTACACTAAATTGGACCTAAGGTGGGCATACCATCGTGTGTGTGTAAAGAAAGGAGACAAATGGAAGACCGCCTTTGGTACTAAGTATGGGATGTACGAATATCAGGTGATGCCGCATTCCAGTACTTCATGAACAATGTACTACGGGAATTGATCGACGTATGTGCCCTTGTTTACATCGACGACATCTTGGTGTACTCCTCTTCTAAACAGGAACATGCCAGGCATGTCCGTTCCGTCCTTGCAAAACTCTCACAGCACCAGCTATACGCCAAACTTGAAAAATGCTCCTTCCATGTAACCGAAGTCGAGTTCCTTGGTTTTATCCTCACTCCCAGAGGCGTCCAGATGGATATGCACAAAGTAGACGCCATCCTTAGCTGGCCATCAGTCAAAGGTCGCCAAAGTATGCTCGGCTTTGCAAACTTTTATCACCGATTCATCCCGGGTTTCTCCCAGATTGTGCACCCAATCACTTCTTTACTACAAAAAAACAACAAACTGTTCCAATGGACAGAAGAGGCGGAGAAGACCTTCCAGGAACTCAAGAAAAGATTTACCTCAGCCCCGGTGCTACGACGCCCCCGCCCAGATCTCCCATTTGTAGTAGAAACAGATGCCTCCAGCATGGCAATGGGGGCTGTTCTTTCCCAAAGGGATCCCGAAACAGGCCAGTTACATCCCGTGGCCTTTTGGTCGCAAAAATGTACTACACCTGAACTTAGCTATGCAATAACAGAAAAGGAACTCCTAGCGATCAAGGCAGCCTTCAAGGCTTGGCGGCATTACCTACTACGCGCCAGACATACCATCACAGTAATCACCGACCATCGCAACCTACAATACCTCAAGACGGCAAAGCTCAATCATCCCGTCAGCTCCGATGGTCTTTATTCTTCACAGAATATGATTACATAATCACGTACCGACCTGTAGTCCAGAACGGAAAAGCTGACGCCCTATCCCACATTGGTATTGATGAGAACGCATATTCAACACCAGACCCAGTGGCCATTATTCCAGGTGCCAAACTACTAGGACTTACAACAACGTTATCTCTGGACGAACTCCAAAAGGAAATTTGGCTCCTAATTAACACAGAGGCTCTACAAGACTGGACCACTCAAGGTGAACATTACACAACAAAGAACCAACTCCCCTATTTCAGAGGGTGTTTATATCTATCGAATAAGGCACAAAAAGAACAAGTCATTTCTGGTTATCACGACCCCATGATAGAAGGACATCCAGGAATTGCCAAGAACCTAGCCAAGGTGAAAAGAAATTATTGGTGGCCGACATGGCGAAAGGACATTACGCAGTTTATTCTGTCATGTGGCATTTGTGCACAGAATAAATCCCAGAAACAAAGACCTGTGGGCCTTCTTCAACCCATGGAAGTTCCACCTGCACCTTGGCACACACTCTCCCTCGATTCATTCACAGATCTGCCTCCCTGTCAAGGGTTCAACACTATCCTAGTGGTTGTTGACCTATTCTCTAAAATGGCCCATTTCATTCTGCTTAAGGGTCTTCCAAACGCATCCAGTCTGGCAAAGGTGTTTTTAGAGCAAATCATACGATTACATGGTTTCCCCTCCGTCCTGATATCTGACAGAGGGAGTCAGTTCATTTCTAGAGGAAGAGTTGTGCGGACAGAGCGGACGAATCAGACACTAGAGCAATACCTATGTTGCATGTTACATCAAGTGGAAGAAAGCTGGAAGGATGTGCTGTGGATAGCCGAATATGCCTACAACAATTTGCTACACACCAGTACTGGACAGAGTCCATTCTATACCATATATGAAAGGCACCCACATACTTCCAAATTAGATACCCCCATGGCCTTGGAAATGCCTGCGGTGAAGACTTTACATACGACCATCACTCAAGCCTTCAAAAATGCAGCAGAACACTTGATACAAGCCAAAGAAAGACAGAAAAGATTCTCTGATCAACACCGAAGAAAAGCCCCAGACTACCAAGTCGGAGATGAAGTCTGGTTGGCATCTCGGCACGTGCCCATGAGAGGAACATTTCGTCCCATATATCTACGGCCCTATACCATCAAGGCTATTATAAATCCTGTGGCAGTAAAACTAGTTTTACCACCAAATACGCAGATCCATCCCGTATTCCACGTGTCACTCTTAAAACCTGTTCAGCCTGGAACTCGGGTCAAAACACCACCAAATCTGGTACTGGTTAACGGAGAACCCGAATTTGAAGTCAAGGACATCCTAGATTCTAAACTCACCAGGTCCAAGCTATATTACTTTGTAGACTGAAAGCACCGGTCGCCACATCTCTGCACCTAGGGGAGAGAAGAAGAGACAAAAGGTGAGCAAGGGAACACAAGAGGAAAGCCGAATTTTCAGCCATATTACTTACCGGCTTTTTTTGGTGAACCATTCCACATCTCGGGTCTGCGCCGCATCTTTGGCAGGTACCGCACCCCGGCCCCTATGGGGAAAGGACAAAAGACATTACTGGGGAATCATAAAGACATTTAGAGGGGTCGCCCCCATCACTAACTCACCTGATTTACCACCGGCAATTTAACCCCTCAACGCATCGCCTTTGTTCTGCACCTGAAATAAAGGACAGAAAAAACAACATAAAAGGAGGCTCACACTTGAACTTTTGCATCTTCATACTTACGGCGTATCGCTCAGAAAAGTCAAGTGGATGTGCCAGCGCCATTCTGAAAACCAGTGAAGTAACTGGACGAACGCGCGCCCCTGCACCAGAAGCATGATGGAGAGTTCATCCTTCCAAACCATAAGGTGAGCTTAAACCGGGGGTTTTGGAGGAAGTCAGAGAAGAACGAAGGGGGAAAGGGGGGAGCAAGCACACTATTCAGCAGACAGTTAATCCCCTTTCTCATCTGCAGAAGGATATTCCTACGGGCCAGACAAGCGAGATTTGGGGGTCCTGTTCAATCGTTGGTCCGAATTCTGCGCATCACGCTTGAAGAGGCCACAGCAACCCAGACCAGCGCCTCCGTGGGAGCCAGGTGAGCGTTACAGAACGCGAAGCCTTCCTTCAAATTCATACCCAGGCGCTATGGAAACTTCTGAGACTGACCAGTTGGCCCAACTACTCGTCAAGAGACTAAAGCTCTCAGGAGGGAAGTGATTGTAACAAAGGAAAGAGCTGATGACCTGGCTAGACAGCTTTTGCAAGGTCAAGCTGGACAAACTCCTTTACCCGGTTCCGGAGGGAACCCCGCTCCTGTGTTTTCCAGTAACCCGGTGCAGATTAATCTACCTGGAAACATGCCGCTGGCCCCACCCGAACGCTTTTCTGGGGACCCCAAACGATTTGCCGTATTCATGAATCAGTGTCGTTTGCATTCCTGTGCAGACATGGGCCTTCCCCAATGACCAGACCAAGGTAGCCTTTGTATTGTCATATCACAGCGGCAGTGCTGCTGATTGGTCAGTTCCACTGGTAACTCAAGATGACCCGATTCTTTGTGATTTTCAAGGATTTCAAGCATGGAAAGGTTATTTGCTCGTCACTGCCGGGGGCAGGCTCTAGATGACGAACTTCTATCTCTGCGACAGGGCAATCAAGACCTCCTTTCCTACATTGCAACCTTTAATAGACTACTTGTGGAAACTGGGTTGCCAGAGGATAAAAGAATCACCTTATTTTATTGAGGTCTACGCGGAGAACTTAAAGATGTCCTGGCCCAAGTTGTAAATCCGCCCCAAGAATGCTCAGAATATATAGACTTAGTGGTCCAATTGGATCACAGACTGCAAAAGAGAAAAGCAGATCGGTCCAAGTTTGAGACACGGGTGTTAGTCAAGACCCACACTAACCTCAAGGGGGCTGAAGCCTCTGAGCCAATGCAAATCGGAGGAGTTAAAGGACCTTTAACGCAAAAGGAACGTGAAAGAAGACGGCAGATGCACTTATGTCTTTATTGGTGATCCTCTGGACACTTTCTACGAGATTGCCTGGCAAGGCCGCCCAGGAAGGTGGTAGGAGCCGCTGATAAAATCCATGAAACCTCTGTATCGGGAAACGACCCCGCTCGACAAGCGTAGGGGTCCGCTTGCCGAGCTTGAAAACGAACTCTCAGACCTCACATTTCACTGTGCCAATGGTCCTCATAGATCCGGAACAGCCTAAGCGGTTGCATGCAATAAAGACATACATCGATAGTGGGGCTATAGGAAACTACGTGGATCGTGAATTGGTCTCCAGGATTAACCTTCCCCTGCGTCCTAAAACCAGCAAAGATGTCATCACCACAGTTGATGGAACCGAAATTGCCTCGGGACCGGTAACACATTCCACAGCTGAGGTGACACTTGTAGGTCCGGACGGCTATCGGGAGGCAGTTGTGTTTGATGTAATCAAGGCTCCACAGTTTCAGGTTATTCTCGGAATCCCTTGGTTAGAGACACATAATCCTCGAATCGATTGGCGAGCGAAGAGAATAACCTTTCCGGAGTGTGCACGAACCTGCTACCCAGAAAATCTGAAGATCAGTCTAGCATCAGTAACCTCTGTCTCCATGCAACTAGCTCCGGAATACCAAGACTTTCAGGACGTCTTCCAAAAGGAACAGGCCAACACGTTACTTCCTCACAGATCGTACGATTGCCAAATCGATCTGGTGCCCGGTGCACAACCCCCTTGTAGCAGGATTTATGCCCTTACTGAGCTGGAGAATCTGCATTTGAGACAATATTTAGATCAATACCTAGCCAATGGTTTCATTCGCCCGTCAAAGTCTCCGGCATCCTCGGCTTTGTTCTTCGTGCCAAAAAAAGAAGGCGACCTTAGAACTTGTATCGATTACCGCGCATTGAACCAGATAACTGTTACAAATCGTTACCCTCTGCCTTTGATCCCTGAACTCCTTGACCAGGTGAAGGATGCTTGCATATACACCAAGTTAGATCTCCGGGGGGCTTATCATCTGGTACGAGTAAAAGAAGGCGACGAATGGAAAACGGCCTTCCGTACAAAATATGGACTATTCGAATACCAGGTGATGCCTTTCGGGTTGTGCAACACGCCTGCTGCCTTCCAATTCTTCATGAACGATGTCCTTCGGGAACTCATCGATGTCTGTGTTGTCGTGTATATCGATGACATTCTGGTGTACTCCTCTTCGGAATCTGTTCACAGAAAACATGTCAGGGCCGTCATTGAGAAATTGCGCCAGCAAAAACTGTTTGCAAAGCTGGAAAAATGCGTTTTCCATTCCACCGAGGTTGAGTTTCTTGGATTCATCCTGACACCTAAAGGGGTCCGAATGGACTCACGGAAAGTGGATGCCATCCTCAAATGGCCATCACCTAGTTCGGTGAAAGGTGTCCAAAGCATGCTTGGTTTTGCCAATTTTTATCGCAGGTTTATCCTGGAATTTTCACGGGTGGTGCAACCCATCACTGCACTCTTGCGGATGAATAAACGTTTTGAATGGACCGAGGAAGCTGAACAGGCCTTTCAGGAATTAAAAGCTAAATTTACATCCGCACCTATTTTGAAACACCCGCGTCCTGATCTCCCATATATAGTCGAAACCGACGCATCCATCTTAGACATGGGAGCTGTCCTGTCTCAGAGAGACCCCAAAACCAACCAACTGCACCCCGTAGCATTTTGGGCCAGAAAGTTCTCGCCGCCAGAGATAAATTATGCAATCACTGATAAGGAATTATTAGCCATTAAGTCCGCCTTTAAGGCTTGGCGGCATTATCTTCTTGGCGCCAGGCATACCATCACCGTGATCACTGATCACCGAAATTTACAATATTTAAAAACTGCCAAGGCTCAGTCTTCACGACAGCTCCGATGGGCTTTATTCTTTGCTGAGTTCGATTTTGTAATCACCTTCCGTCCCGGCTGTAAGAATGGCAAAGCGGACGCGCTATCTCGAATTGGAATGGGAAAAATGGACACAAACTCAGAACCTGTGCCGATAATTCCCGAACAAAGAATCTTGGGGATAACCACTTTACAAACCCTTGAAGACATTCAAGCACGGGTAAAACTATTCCTGGACTCTTCAGCCTTGCAGGATTGGATCAAAAGGGGATCTGCCTTTTCAATCAACGATGGCTTACCTTACTTCCAAGGATGTTTATTTTTGCCAGAAAAGGAATTGCAAGAACTGGTTATTTCCCGTCATCACGATACTCTGATGGAAGGACATCCTGGCATTGCCAAATCAGAGGAAAAAATTAAACGACAATTCTGGTGGCCGTCCTGGCGAAAGGATATTAAATCTTTCGTGATGTCCTGTGGAGTTTGCGCCCAAAACAAAGGTCAAAAAACAAAACCCGCCGGTCTTCTTCAACCCTTAGACATTCCACCAGCACCTTGGCACACCTTGTCACTAGATTTTATCACGGACCTGCCCTCTTGTAATGGATACAATACTATTCTGTTTGTGGTGGATTTATTTTCCAAGATGGCCCATTTTATTCCGTTGAAAGGATTACCTTCAGCTTTTGTTCTTGCCAAGGAATTCCTCGAAAATATCATCCGTCTGCATGGATTCCCGTCCATACTAATCTCCGATCGGGGAAGCCAGTTTATTTCTCATTTTTGGAAAAAGTGTTGTCAACTGGCACAAATCGACGTAAGACTCTCAACCAGCCACCACCCACAGACCGATGGTCAAACGGAGAGAACGAACCAGACCCTTGAACAATATCTATGATGTATGTTGCACCAATCGGATGGTAATTGGAAGGATATTTTATGGGTGGCTGAATATGCATACAATAACTCGATAAACTCTGGAACTGGTCAGAGCCCCTTTTATACCCTATATGGACATCACCCTCGTACTTCAGACTTGGACTCACCTTCGAGCCTCGAAATGCCCACAGTGGACCATTTGCATTCTACGATTACTCAAGCCTTCAAGGATGCTACTGCACACTTACAACATGCGAAAGGGAAATACAAAAAGAATGCGGATCTGCATCGAAAGTAGGCGCCTCCATACCAAATAGGGGATCAAGTATGGTTGGCTACCAAACACTTATCGCTCAAGGGACCTCAGACTTTTAATCCAAGGTATTTAGGCCCTTACTCGATCAAAGCTATAATTAACCCAGTGGCAGTCAAGATAGATCTACCAGCTAACATGCGGATTCACCCCGTTTTTCATGTGTCGCTTTTGAAACCAGTGCAACCAGGAACCCGATTAATAAAGCCACCAGAACCAATCCAGATAGATGGGGAGCCTGAATTCGAGGTGAAGAACATTTTGGACTCTAAGATCTCAAAATCAAAACTTTTCTATCTAATTGATTGGAAGGGGTACGGGCCTCAGGAAAGATCTTGGGAACCCAGCGACCACATACATGCACCTCGGCTAGTAAAAAGGTTCCATCGGAATTTCCCGAACAAACCGAAACCTCCTGGGGGAAAAGACCTTGGGAGGGGCCTTGGGGGGGAGTGCTGTCATGATGCCTACCCCCGGAGCACCAGGCCAGGCCCAGCACCCCCGGGAGCAGCTATCACGCCCCCGGGTAAAAGCCCAGCGGCCCTTTATAGGGGCTCTTTGGACTCTGTCCTGGCACCGTTGGCGCCAGGCTCATGTTGGACATCAGTCCTGGCGCCGTAGGCGCCAGGCTCATAAGGGGAAGTGTTTGTTGCACTTACCTGAAGCAGACCATGCTGCTCACTCACCTGATGCAGACCATGCTGCATGAAGAACCAAGCCAAATGAGGCTTAGGAGGGACTATTTTTCTGAAGGAACTATTTTTTACTTGGGTGATGTGGAAGAATACTCACCTGGAACTTCTTCCAAAGCTATTCAAGCCACGCCCGGACAGCCACACGTGCTTCGCGTTGTTCTGCATCCCAGCAGCTGAACGCTCACCGTGTCTGCTCCTGCACCTGGACTCCAGCCACGCCCGCCTCGAACCTGGAACACCTGTAAGGGAATAAGAGAAGAGAAAGGTGAAAACCAAGAACTTATTCAACCTTCTTACCTGCATCCGGAATCTTCACGCCAGCATTCCTGAAGGAAGACTTCCATTCAAAAGCACTGCGTTGCTCGCTGCAGTGCCGCGCTTCACTCACCTGTTCCCGAGACGCCGCCCGGCTCCATCGCGGCTCTCAGCACCGGTCGCCACATCTTTGCACCTAGGGGAGAGAAGAAGAGACAAAAGGTGAGCAAGGGAACACAAGAGGAAAGCCGAATTTTCAGCCATATTACTTACCGGCTTTTCTTGGTGAACCATTCCACATCTCGGGTCGGCACCGCATCTTTGGCAGGTACCGCACCCCGGCCCCTATGGGGAAAGGACAAAAGACATTACTAGGGAATCATAAAGACATTTAAAGGGGTCGCCCCCATCACTAACTCACCTGATTTACCACCTGCAATTTAACCCCTCAATGCATCGCCTTTGTTCTGCACCTGAAATAAAGGACAGAAAAAACAACATAAAAGGAGGCTCACACTTGAACTTTTGCATCTTCATACTTACGGCGTATCGCTCAGAAAAGTCAAGTGGATATGCCAGCGCCATTCTGAAAACCAGTGAAGTAACTGGATGAACGCATGCCCCTGCAGCAGAAGCAGGATGGAGAGTTCATCCTTCCAAACCATAAGGTGAGCTTAAACCGGGGGTTTTGGAGGAAGTCAGAGAAGAACGAAGGGGGAAAGGGGGGAGCAAGCACACTATTCAGCAGACAGTTAATCCCCTTTCTCATCTGCAGAAGGATATTCCTACGGGCCAGACAAGCAAGATTTGGGGGTCCTGTTCAATCGGTGGTCCAAATTCTGCGCATCACGCTTCAAGAGGCCACAGCAACCCAGACCAGACCAGTGCCTCCGTGGGAGCCAGGTGAGCGTTACACTCATCTGCTTCTCCGGCGGCTTGATCCTGAAGCCCTAGATCTGGATTCCATTAATAACCTGGAAAAATAAGAACAGCATTAGCAAGCAAGAACACTTACCTGTGAAGTAACTGGCCTTGAATCCATCCTGCGCTTCGCTTACCTCGCCCATCTCTGGAGTTTGCCGCAACCTGCAAAGGTAAAGAAACAAGGACAGCATAAATAACAACTCTTACCTGGGCAAGCAGCGAGTCCTGGCAGCACCCTGTGCTTCTCTTACCTCACCCATTTCCGGGTTTCACCGCAACCTGCAAGGGAGAAGGAACAAGGTCAGCATTAACAAAGCACTTACCTAGGCAAGCAGCACTTCGATCGCTCATCACTTCGGAACATCACTGCAACCTGTACAAAGAAGAGAAGAGAACACAACACAGGTTAGCAATTAATACCAATAAACAGCGCGGCGCTCTCTGCATCAATAACTCACCGTGGTCTTTGCCATCAGCGCGGCAACTCGGAGAATGCAACCATCCCTGTGAAACCAAAAAGAGACATTGTTAGGGAACAGCATAGTGGAGCAAGACACTGAGAAACAGAGAAAATGGAGGGAAAGAATGAGACAAAATAAAGACGGAAAAGACATTATAACTCACATGGAAGACAGCAAGCAGAGTCGGAGTCACAGCCTGTCTGGACCCGACATAAGGGCACATGGACCAGTGAAGCAACTAGGTCCACGGAACCCCCGCACCAACCACGCCCCCCTGCACAGAGACGCAGGACAAAGAGTTCAACGCACAAAATCCTAAGGCGCTACCCAATGTCTGGCACATAACCAAGCAGAGAGGAGTCCGGGATAGTGCTTTGATCCCCATCCAGTATAGTTTGGCACCCCTGTGGATACCAGGTGATAGCAACACTAATTGAATGACATAAAGTAAGAGTGATGATAGATGTTAGTCTACTTGGGTGGGGAGGCACGGCCAAGCCCAACCCACCAATACCTGGGGTACTAGCTTGCATGCTGCTAGCAATACGAATATTCCAGAAGGGTTCAAGTGTGCCAACCAATTATAGTGGGCCACGTATCAAAGACCCTTATAGTTTGTGAATCAATAAATCATTGTGTAGTTTATGACAATGAAGATGACTTGCACTAGAGGAGGGCTTAGTTGCCCACCTGACAATAGAGACCCAATCACAACCACACACCCCATAGAAAGTGTATGTAGATGTTTCACATAGACCAACCACAATCCAATTTAGGTTTTACAGTTTGCCACATAGTGTAACATCAGTGATGACAAAGTTTTACTATAAAAGTGTGGGTTTTTTTGTAAATCCTTGCTAAGAGACATCTGTTGATGTTCGTTGTACTCCCTGTTTTATATAATTGTTAATAAAACAGCGTACCTTTTGCCAACTTACTGAGTCAATCTTTTTATAGATGTTTGAGTAAATTCTGCATCCCCATCCATCCCATAAGAGCGCCACCTTGTCTTAGAGGGCCCATACGGGTTCAACACTTTGCAACGTGCCAATGGCGTTGGCCACCCAGAGTTTCCATTTGAGCATCTAGGGATGGGATAGTATTGTGAGTTGATTAACATGCGCCACATCCACACAGAATTGTGGAGATAATCTTGCCTCACATTTAGATAGTGTTGTGAAGGTTAACATGTGTCACATCTGGATAGAATTGTGGAGATAATTGTGTGTCACCTCTAGATAGAATTGTGAAGATTAGCATGTGTCACATCTACATAGAATTGTGAAGATTAGCATGCATCACATCTAGATAGAATTGTGGAGATTAGCATGCATCACATCTAGATAGAATTGTGGCAATTAGCAGCCACATCTAGATAGAATTGTGGAGATTAGCATCTGTCACATCTAGATAGAATTGTGGAGATTAGCATGAGTCACATCTAAATAGAATTGTGAAGACAATATTGCGTCACTTCTAGATAGAATTTTGAAGATTAGCATGCGTCACATCTAGATAGAATTGTGAAGATAATCTTGTGTCACTTCTAGATAGATTTGTAAAGATTAGCATTTGTTACATCTAAATAGAATTGTGGAGATTAGCATGCACCACATCTAGATTGTGATGCCATTAACCAGCCTTACTAAAAATCTCATCCCTCTGCATACACCTCTCATACTCAAACCAAACACAACCATACCTCTATGCACAACAAACCGCACACACTTCACTGCACCGCAAAAACAAAACAAACCACACATAGTCTTGCACAACAGCACATGATGGCAACCAACCGAAAAGCACCCTTAAGCTCACAGAATGGTGTTAAATGAACTGATGCTGCCAGTAGCACATCACAGCTCTCATGCTCTTCTCCCGCTCAGTCCTACTAACCTATCCCACTCTCTTTCCCTTTCAGATCGGCCAGTGCACCATGGGACCACTCCGGTGGTGATAGTCTGCGATATAAATATCCTTTAACATTAACGTTAACATATAAGATGTATGCATTAAGGTTTACTAAAGAATGGCTGTTAGTTCCTTGTTGGGCCTGTGCAGGAAAGCCTTCTTTGTGTGGGGCTGCTTACTCAAATGCTGTACTTTTTCATGGTGACTTTCGAGGCTTGCATTTTCACGCACGTTTAGGGCGTTGGATGTATCTCCAACATTGCTGCAATACCTAACATGTTCAAACTCCCCAAAATTTCCTTTACCCATTCTGCTTGCAGGCACACATTATCAAAATGTTTATCAGCAGTGCTATGCTTAATATTAATATATTCTTTTTTTAATGTTTATCGGTTAAACTTATTCAAAGCGATATGACAAGCATAGTATAAACAAGGTTCTTTTTGCTAACCATTTACATTCATTCATTCAATTCAATTTTGTTCTGTTGGTGACAGAATGTAAAATCAAGTTAAAACTTGAATAACCTTCATAAACTTTTGCCCCTTATTGTGGGTCCATGGATGCGTTAACTTCTCGTATCATCATGAGAACGAGATGGAACTGTTAGTTGAGTTTCATTTCTTTCGACTTAAGTAGACTAGCTTCAATAAATCTAAGAGCTTTCAGACAGAGGCTAGTGCTCTCCCCCCGTCAGCATCCAGTCCCACCAATTCTGGTCCAGGTCGATGTTACAATTCATTTGATGTTTCTTGAGATATTTTGTTCGGAGATTGGACAGGGTTTGGCATGAGGTTACCCAGTGATTAAGGGTTTCTGTTGGTCCGGATGGCCTGCAATATCTACAGTGTGCTTTTTCAGGGGATATTAACATCCTGTGTAGTTCTATCTCTCTTGTGTCAAGAATATTTAGTCTCACTCTCAACAACAGATCCCTGTATAATGGAGAGGGGAACTTCTGTAGATCATACATGCCAACATTCATGCGCACCTCAGAGGGAGTTTTGGGAGAGAAAATCGAGAGGCGTAGTTTTTCTCATAGAAATGTATTGGTGCTGGAATTATCTCAGGCAGGAGAACGTGAGAAAAGGCAATATTTCTCACTGAAAAGTCGGGAGTTTCCCACCTAAATCGGGAGGGTTGGCATGTATGGTAGATATAACAGGAGTTGGTTTGGCCCTTTTCTTTCATTCTCGCGACATGGTCTTATTCTCCCAAACTTTTTCCACCATTTACTTTACATTGGAAGATTGCAAAAAGGTGATCCATCTTCAGCTAATCTGGTTTTCCAATACAAAGTTATCGACTTCCACAAAGCTAAACTCTCCAGAGACAAAAGTCTGAGTTCATGGCATATCACCACAATTGGGAGGACATTAGGTAGCCGTAAACATTTACGCCAAAATAGACCTTTGAGGGCCCAGATTTTCCAGGGCATGGCCAAGATTCCTTCCCAGCCATAAAACAAAATAGGGACCACCTTCTGGCGATAGAATGACATAAGCGGTATCATGGAAAATGTGCCATATTTTTGTAGAATTCTCGTGCCCTGAGCAGCAAGGTGCTTCGTCTTTAATATGAGGGCACGATAATGCGCAGAGTCATCACAGTTCTTGTATATTACAACCCCTAGATATATCATCGTCTCCACAACTTCAATCTTCACGTCGCCTATCTGCCAGACTTGATCTAATCGCTGGGATCTACACGCAGGTGTCATGTTTCAGATTTTGGATTTATGAACATTAATTTTCATATCATTAGTCTCCAGAAAGTGAATAAAGCAAATAATTCTCCTCTGTATCCCGACTGGGGTTAAGTCCATAAAAACAATATCATCTGCGTATAAGATTCATGGCGTACATTTTCAGTTTATTTTAGGCGGGAAGGCCATTATCTCTTTCTGCGTTTCTCCCAGATCAGCTATACATAAGCTGAACAGGAAAGCAGCAAGGGCAAAGCCCTGCTTCAAGCCTCTGTGCATCTGAATTTTCCTTGAGAGCACTCCTGTGCCTGCCAGTCTCACTTGTATCGAGGTATTGGTGTAGAGCACACCGATTGCCGAAACAAGTCCACTGGGCAGTGCCACTTTTTTCAGTTTTGCCCATAACTTCATTCTGTTCTCACAGTCAAATGCTTGTTTTAGGTCTAAGAAGGCCATATGTTTACAGGCATTTAGCTCCAGTGCTGTAGTTTTGAGAAACCTAATTAGAAAAACATTTATAGATGTTCACTGATGAACATCTATAAATGTCCACTGGGCAGTGCCACTTTTTTCAGTTTTGCCCATAACTTCATTCTGTTCTCACAGTAAAATGCTTGTTTTAGGTCTAAGAAGGCCATATGTTTACAGGCATTTAGCTCCAGTGCTGTAGTTTTGAGAAACCTAATTAGAAAAACATTTATAGATGTTCCCACACCTTTTACGAACCTGTTCTGATGGCGATCTAGTCCTCCAGACTTGGTGGCCCAGTTTGTCAGATCTCTCAATATTACAGAGGCAAACCGCTTTCCCACCCATTGATTCCAACAGGGCGATAGGGCGATATTTATGTGGATCTGCTCTATCAACCTTTTTAAAAATGGGATCAACTATTGTCTCACACCAGGTCGTTGGTACTTGTTTTGTGCACAGGACCTGGTCAAATATCTGCATCGGGAGTCTGCTCCATTCTTCAGGATTCTCTTTTAAGAGGTCATTCGAGATCCTATCAGGTCTGGCTGCTCTCGATGTACAGAGCTCTTAATCCTTACCAACATGTCTTCTCTTTCTATGTCAAGAGCCCATTTTACTTGAGGATTGGGTGGTTCTGTTACTGTAACCTCTCCAGGGTTAGAGATGAGATTTGAATAATGAGCCAACCAGTTAGCTTCAGTGACTTGGCTTACCATGTTTCCTGCTCTGAAGGAACCTCCACTGTTTAAAAGTTCCCAGAGGTCTCTGGTGTTTTTCTGGCATATAATCTTTAGCACTTGTTCTGCTTCCGTTTGCAATCTCTGTGACTTGGTGGAAATGAGCCAGTTTGCGTACCTCTGTTTTCTTGGTCACGTTAATTCAACCCAGTCGAGTCATTTTTCAGTTTTGATTGTTCTCAAGTCTGCTCGGAGGTCTTTTGTTGCTCTGCAGACTAGAGGGTCGAAGATTTAAAATCACATTTCTTATCAACATTCTTTGAGCAGACATTTGCACATTTGCATTTTCCCATGACAACCGTTACACCCAAACGTGTCATAAGGCCCTTACTGATAATAGCAATAGGTTTTGGAGTTGTAGTGGTGAAATAGAAAATGCTACTTTAATAGTGTGTAAAGGAAATGGGCAAACATTGTTAGTAAATTAAATGTGTTAAATTATTGCAATATTCAAATAACAAGGTTGTCTTTATTTGACATTTTAATTGTAATGTTGGTGGAACTGGGGTTGTTTTAATGTGAGCATGCATTTGGTGTAATGTAAAAGTCAACCATTTTTTCATGTTTTTAGCTTTCAATTTGTATCAATAGGAATATTGCCTGGCGTTTTAAAGTCTTGAAATGGTCACGCTGGAAGATGAAGATTATATGCGCAAACCTGGTGATTATACATCATTTTGCGAGGTTGCTTGAAGTCCGTGGCTCTGCGTTTTGCCCGTCAGTAAGAGACCGTAATTCCTGTGATTAGGTGGCGTTTGCTTTAGAAGATTTGCTTTCCTGGCCACCTGATTATAAAATGAATAGAGGTTGATTGCCATCAATCGCTTATTTGAACAAGGTGAATAGTTCACACTTTAAGCACTTACCTCTGACATGGCACAGCCTGAATGGTGCAAGTTGAAATCCCTGCAAGGCTGACTCAGCCATTCCTGATGCTAGGGGCAAACCTCCACTTTGTAAACATGTTCATAATGATTTACCAGCTCAGGCAAAACATCCTGTGATTTAGTGGCTAGGTTATGTTTTGCAATGGCACTTCTACTATCCTTTGCCTCTCATAATCTGATGAAATCGCCAGTATTTTCACCATTTAATTGCCCTCCTCTCCATAGACCATTTGCATTACACTTATTAGATCAATATGAGCAGACTCAATAATGTACATTGCTTTTTTAAGACGCATGTTCACTGCATTATCCAATGCAAACATATCTGGGCCTTCTTTTGTCAAAATGTACTTTGAACACTTTCATCTCTTTGAGCAGATTAACACACGTTATGTGCTTTGGTTTCTTCTAGCATTGCTGTCAATAAGCTCACCTCACAAGGATGCCTTAAATCATAGAAAACAGTGGACACTGTTGACTCATCTCGCATGCCATAAAAGTAAGAATTCCTCTATCGAATCTCTAATCAACTCATTGAACTCAGGGTCTTAAATCAAATGGGATTTGAACTGTCAGTGTCATCAGGGACATCTGAACAATCAGCTGTAGTGAAATGCCATTACGAACCACAACCAGCCAGTGAAAAGAGCTGGCATCCTCCCTGTCTTTGCCCATGTGGTATGTCCCATGACACCAAAAGCTGGAGAAAAGGTGGACAGAGTCGAGAGAAAACATGGTTTGCATTTAGAGCTACGCCTTCAAGGAGAGGTAGGTGTACATGGAGAGAGGCAAGAGCTGTGAAGAATCCCAGAAGACTGATTGATAGTTAACAGGTCGTTGTATGTTGGATATGGAAGTACTGTTTGGCAGCCAAGAATGACTCGAGGAGGTGTTCAAGCAATGGCAAGACAAACAGCAGCCCAGGAGAAGATTGAGAACAACGGGTGGCGAATTTGCTTTGGATGCACAGCCAGGGTCGAGTCTCTAACGGATATCATTGCCAGGAAAGTGATGGAGGAGTGGAGGAGAGAGGCACAAGGAAACCCAGGCTGCAGGGAGATTGGTGGGTGCCCACAGGTACCAAGAAGAAGGTAGGGTGGCAGAATGGCTGCAGGGTGGAGGATAAGTCTTCTGGGCAATCACCATTAATGGTCGTGAGAAGATGGGGGACACACTCCAGTGGTTGCAATTAAAAAGATAGGTTCCCAGAGCACAGTAGGTAGTTGAAGCAGTGCATGCTGGAGCTGGAAGAGGAGTTCCTAAAACCAGTGAGAAGGTAAACAAGAGTACAACTCTGACAGCTGGAAGCAAGAGAGAACCTTCTAGAGGAGCTGCAATTTGTATCTAAGAAGGATTGATGCATGCTTGAACTTGGAAGGGACATTCTGGAAAACTGGGGAATGAGTGGATGAGAGAATGCCATTGAACTGTTGAAAGAAACCTTTGAGACCAAGGAAAAATACTGTTCCTAGAGTGCAAAAAGAGACTTTATAATATTAACGGTCCCAGTGATTCAGTAATTCAGGCCTGTCGGTAGTTCACTGCCCCTACCGGCAGATTCAGATTGAGCAGGTCTGAAATAAATGCCGGAGCTGGTAGTATCAGCATGTTTCCTGGCATTTTTACCAGACCGGCTCACCCGTAATGACGCCCATAGTCTACAATGTTTGGAGAGATGAAAGTTGAAGACCTGTGCCAAATCCTCATTGTCTCCAGTTTAAAGTGCTACAGATAAAAAATTAATCAGATTAAGAATACAAATAAGAAAGATTAACAATGCTAAAGGTTTTCCCTGCCTCATTTTTCAATTCAAAGTTACACAGGCTACAAATACCAACACATATTTTGGTGAGGGCATTCTGTTTTGGACTTATTGCAAATTACTCGTTTGTCCTCATAACTGACTCGCTGCAAGGTTTTGGGTGAAGAAGATCATGCCCCATTTCACATGAGTTGTGGTGCTGTTTTTGATCCTCAGGGCTCTTCCTGATCTATATGTATTTTTCAAAAGTCCCAATCTGATCAATCTAGCTCTAGCACATCTTTCCAGCTAAATGTGGCAGCACCTGAGAAATGTATAGCTATAGGGGTATGAGCCTGTAACAGGGCCAGTAATCTGACCTTGCTAAGAGGGGATAGAGTCCACTCTCAGCATGGGATGGGAGACCTACAAGGGTGGAAGCCAGAGCCAGTCCTACCCCGGAGGGGACGTTGGGAGAGCCCTCTTTCCTATTCCCTCTCCCTGTGTCTGCATGTTTAAGAACAGTACCTGTGTTGATCACTCCATACCAGAGAGCTATTGTTCCACTGAAAAATGTGAACAACAACCGGCAAATCACCCACACTACATGACTCAACGCAGCATTTCCACCCATTCAGTGCTCACAGCCCTAAAAAAACAGACAATTTTTACTTATGAAGGGGACATTGAGTAGGACTTATATAATTCCAACATAAAAACTGTTCTGACAGACCCTCACATGAACTGAAACATTGATTGTGGTGAACCAGTTGACCCATATATAAGAAAGGGGAGGGGTTTATGATCCCTTTTATGCATTTAACCACTTGTAACACCTCCCGGGAAGTAGGATTTTGGAGAGAGGAGTGGTAGTAGTGATGAGAGGTGAGAGACTGAGAAGTAGAGGAAATGGGGTGATAGAGAGTAGCAAGGAGTAAGAGAAGAGGGTGGAGTTAGACAGTAGAGAGAGGAACATTGGAGGTAGAGAAGAGGAAGGATCAGGGAGAGAGAGAAACAATGGTGGGTGGAGTAGAAGGGCGGAGAGTATCAGGAGACTAGTGAGAGCAATAGGTGGCTCATCCATCATGGGCGATGGGGCATCAACCCACAATCACCCATTATGGACGAGCTGCTGCAGCCCAAGAGCCACCCTCAGCTGTTTACTGTATCTTAAGAGAGGCTCCTGGGCTGGCTTGAACAGTCAAGGGGAAACTGGCAGTTTGTGCCCCAGCCATGCATGTTTAGCTTGAGACATCTTTTAGGAGGCTGCTGGTCACGTGACCAGGCTCAGTTGCTCCACCCACCACCTGTTTTCGTGTCTTCCAGGCAGCTACTTAAGGACTCCAGGCCATCTCCATGCAAACAGCTTTGAGGAGGCTACTGGTCAGGCCTTGCCACTCAGTTGCTCCACCCACCACCTGTTTTTGCACTTTCCAGGCAGCTAGTTAAAGACTCCAGTGAAGCTCCAGGCATACAGCTTTGTGGCGGCTGCTGGACCCATAGCCTACAACCCACCCACCTGCTTTACCCTGCCCCTTCCTTCTTAACTCTTCGATTGAGGGTGTCTCTCACCCAGATGGCCAAAGTGAAGGGAAGACAAAGAAAATGGCAATTCCTGATTGGACCGGGAGGATGCCGAACCAGAAACAATGTTCCTCTAACATCAGGTAAGCTCCCTCAAATATGTGTTAGAACCCTATCTCCCAACAGCCTATCCCTACCATCACCACTCATCGACAACCACGCTCACCAGCAACATCATGAACACCACTTTGCAGCAATCTCAGTTACGTCCCCATAGACCCCATCAGCACTCCATCATCCACAACTACACAAAAACTGATGTTCGCCAATGTGAACTCAGAAACCAACCATGCAGCAGACATCACCAACCTCATTACAAGACATGACGTGGACGACATCTTCATTGCTGAGACTTGGATGACATCCAGCTCCACCTACATCCTAGATGTCCTCTTCCCTAACGACTCCAGAATTCTACAATGAGACCGTCCTAACAAGAACGGTGGAGGCCTAGCCATCAGTCACAAGGCATAATGGCCATTCACCTAACTGGGTGTCTCCACCATAGGCTCTTTTCTAAAACCTTTCCTGACACTTTCCGCTTTCACCAATGAACAGTCACTTTTCTCCTCATCTACAGACCACCCATGCCCAACATCTCCTTGTTTATTTATTTATTTATTGGGTATTTATTAAGCACCTATTCACGTGTTTTGAGGCACAACAAGACAAGAGGGTGGGGAAGCCTGGAGGACAAAACAAGAAAATGGTCCTACTAGGCCTTGTTATGAAAAGAATGGCCTAGTGCACACCAATATTTGTTCCCTAATTTGTGGATTTTAGGGATCATTGGTGGGGTGCCGGGGAGAAAAACAATCTTGGCAATAGGTTGTACTTAACTAATGTAACAACAGCAGTCGTCCACAAATCAGTGGAACTCTCGCGTCCCCTGCGCACCCAAATGTTGTTGTATATATAACAACCAACATTTTTTGAAGTTTGTAATACTTTTCAGAGTATATTTTTTTGACTCACTTTTTGTAAAAAAGTGTAAGAATATTCTAGTTCTTATTTTCTTCCAATCATATATTATTTAGTCATACATGACTTAATTGAATAAACAGTAATTCCAAACAATGTTAAACATTCACATGTTAGTACACAACAGTTTCTTAGTTCAGCACTTTTTTCATATTCAACACTTAATATGCTGTTAAGGTGAACAATTAAACACACAAATTCCTCTCCACTTATGTGTCTAAACACTACATGCGTTTCGGGAATAAAATCCCCTTCTTCAGGAGTTGTTCACCCTTGTTTTTAGTATTTGTTCTTTCAACCTAAGGAATATAATTGATAATACAAAGTTTTAATGCAATGCCTATTATGCATATTTATTACATTTAATAGAACTGTCATGCTTTTAATTAGCCATAATCACCTGGACGTTCAATATAGATTGTTCTGTTTGGGTTTGTAGTTCAATCAAATACAATGGCCTTCTGTTGGTATGAACACCTATTGGATATGATGCGGTCACCTAAAATCAAGGATATTACTTAAAATTAAACTAGTGTTTCAGAGAAACCTGTTTCTAGATTAGATACCAATCAAAATAAAAGTTCACATTAAAGTACTAGCCCATAGAGTAGATAATAGTGAACATAAATGCAGCAAGTTGAATAAAGTGCTGCATTGAGTAATAATTCATTTGAGTCTGACTCTTGGGTAGAGATCTGTGATTGTGACTTAAATCTTAATGTACCGAATTATGCTACCCCATAGTTGGTAATGGAACTCCATAAAAAGGTTTCTTACCCCTCAATTATGGCTCCCATCTATGAATGTGGACAATATGAAATGGCAGTCAATGAGAACTTCCATAGCATTGAATACAACTGGATGCTAAAAGCCTTTGTTCATCCAGTGAAGTGTGGAAAAAAAGGAGGACAACTCAGCAACCATGTGTATGACCCTATGGTCAGTAAGGCAAGAAAAGAACTGCATGCCGATCTGTGGAAAATCAAGGCCAGCAAAGCTCTACAGTCCATCGATCTGATCCGCCTGTGCAAGCAAAAGATCAGGAACTGGCTCAGAGCAACCAAAAGTCAACGTCTCCAACAGACGCAGAGCAGAGGTTAAAAGTAGTCTGCAAAAAGAACACAAAGGACCTTTGGGAACTTTTGAACAACGGAGGGACCTTCAGAGCTGACCTGATGCTTAGCCAAGTGGGACGCCAACTATTCAAGGCAATTTTAATCCTGAAGGGATAGTGAGAGGGCGGGAGAAGGTGAGAGTCCATAAGTGGGAGATTGAGATCGACCAAGCAGACCTGGAAGCGAGAATAAAGGGACTTGGCTCATCACGAGCCCCAGGTCCTGACGGCATATCCAACCAACTCTTCAAAGAAAATCCCAAGGAGTGGAGCAGAATGTCAATGTTGGACTATGACCAAATCCTTCTTACCAATCAAGTTCCATCCACTTGGCGAGAGGCGATAATTGGCCCCATTCATAAAAGGGGCTATTGTGCAGATCCTCAGAATTACCAGCTGTTTGTGCTCTGTTACTCTATGGGGAAACTTCTTGCCTCAATTTTGCTGCAAGACTTGTCGAAGTGGGCTATGCTGGTAGGAAAACCAGACCCTCGCCAGATGGGCTTTGTGCGGGGTGTGGGCACCTATCTGAACCTTTTTACAATGGGAATTTTGAAACGAGCATTGATGTCGGGGACCTGTATCCACATGGCCTTCATGGACCTGGAACAGCCCTTCAACTGTGTCAATAGAGCAAAGCTGTGGGCGAAACTAAGAAATTGGAATTGCCCCGCAGACCTCTTGGAGGCAATTTGAGGCCTTTATTCAGATACATCAGTGCACGTAAGACTTGACTTCATCGGCATCCTCTCTGATAAGATCTCGCCCCACCGAGGTTTAAAGCAGGGATGTGCCTTGGCTGCACTGCTATTTAATTTGTATATCTCTGACCTGTGTGAATGGCAGAAAACAGTGAGAGCTTTCCTGCCTAACATCAATGGAACTGCCATTCCCTGGGTCTTATATGCGAATGACTTAGTGTTCATTGACCACACTCAAGTTGGCTTGCAGAGTAGAATAAAGAGCTTTACTGACTTCTTAGAAAATAACATTCTGAAAGTCAACATAAAAAAATCTAAAATTGTGAACATGTCATCCGCAAACAGGAGACCGAGGAAAGATCTGTCATGGTCAGTGAAGAACGAGAGGATTGAAGTGGTATCAACCATGGTGTATTTGGGGGTGGTCATCAACCTAAATGTAGATGACAGAGCCCATTACCTATCACTCCACACCAAAACCAAACTAATAACGGCCCAAGCAATGGGAATTGTTGGCAAATATTGCAAATTCTCCCTTTCCGCGCTATTGTGATTCTATCGACACAAGGTCATACCCATCCTCACATATGGTTCAGAGGGAATGTTAAGCATGTCGTGGAAAGTACGGGCCTTATTAGAGGGGCTATTTCGGAGTAAAATCTTGATGCTACCTACTTCATTAGCAATTGCAACTATCAGACATGAATTAAGACTGCAGTCACTCGAATCAATCGCCCTTTGGAAGTCGATGGCGCTCTACAGGAAATGTAGGATGGCAGAAAGAAGGACACCTTTCGAAATGTTCAACTCAATCGACACTTCATCAGACCAAATTCTAAAAAGTTGGTTGGTGAAGATTTAAGGAATTCTTGCCGACAGTGACCCGGATAAAGAAGAGCTGGTCCAAAATCCAATGAAGATCCAAAAAAACTTCAAGACCAAGATAGGGTCGAGACTGTTTTTCTTTTTTATTATTTATAGTGTTATAGCCATATATACAAAAAAGAAGGGTTGAGACTGTGCGGCAAAGAAATATGAACATCCTGAGACCTTGTCTAGAAAGGGAAAGAAAAGGCTTCCACAATATCTGCTAAAATTCCCTTTGCACTACTATAGGAACCTACTCCTTAGAGTGTGATTAACTATCTTACCGACTAGAGAGGTTGAGCTAAGTATGAATTTAATATCTAAGGATTCATCTCATTGTAGATTTTGTGAATACCCAGGGGTGGTTGAAACTCGTTTAAACTTAGTCACTTCATGTCCATTCCTCTCCAGCCTGCGGGAAATCGTCCTACAAGGTCATTAGAATTATTCTGCTATGACATTAGATCTCCAGTGGTGGGAATGGAAGCTTATGGGACAGAGAGTCAATCTATGTCTGGTAATGTTGCAATTCATTGAAGCCGTATTGAAATTTTCAAAGGAAGTTCTCTGACGGAAAGGTCGTGCGGAACCAAACATGGTGTAGTCAAACACGAGAATAGTTTTAAGGTCTTGTCTTGTTAAATGACAGTGTAGTAGTCCTGGAGTGTTGCCTGAACCTTGTTTTAACTTGATGTATGCCTTATATATGTGTTGTGAAGATAAAGGATGTATTTTAATGTAAATGGTAAATGCTTTATCATATAAGTCTAACCAACAAACATTTAATATAAAAAAAAACAACACCAACTACAACCATAAAGCAATGCAACAATCTAGAGTCAAGAGTCCAGGAAGGGAAAATGCATAGTTTACATCCTTCATCAAAGACTTCACAGATGTGGTCACCATTATGTCTCTTACGTGTTAAGGCGGTCCCAACATTCCCAAACAGACCTAGAGGAACTGGAGTCAATACAAATCAGACTCAACGATGGAGTAGAGAAAGTGCAAGGCAAAATCCAGCTTTACTATCATCAAAACTAAGCCAGGACAGCATAAAAGCATTCAAATTGTGTTACTCTCAACATGTTACTAAGAAACAATTGTTTAAATACTAAAAGCAACACATCATGATGTTATAACATAATCTCAGTTTACAAAACCTAAGGGAATCATGGATTGGTTAGTTGTTTTGGCTGCATATAGATTATATAGGGGTAAAACATGTCATTGGGTTACGAATATCACCTGGCACCACCCCTATATAGATACATCCTCTCAACAACAAATAATTGGTTGGCATATTACTTGATGGGTTGCATGACACATTGGCTTTTGATAGGTTGGCTCCTTGCTAACCAAACTTGGACACTTGAAAGGTCGTCAAGATATGAGTCAGACAGAGAGCAGGGGGAGAGAGGCCCACAGACTCTCCTTTGTTCAATTAAAGATGTTGCCATCCCTCATTCTCATGAAATGAAACCGGGCAATCCATTTATACTTGGCTTGTGTTGGTGTGTGCTTTCAGAAAGTACTGCAGGTGTCCTATCTAAAATGGCCTCAAATGAATAATGTTCTGCAATTATATGCCACGTTTTGGAAAACTGTGTATGAAAGTGAATTACTTTCTATTTATTGAGATTTTAACTAATATTAACATGTGTGCTGTGTTTCCTGTTGCCAACAGGGACATTCTTGAGTTAAAATTGATAGAGTCTTTTGGCTTACAGTGTTCCTGCACCTGACTAAAAAAGACTGGTATTATTTTTAAAAACTTGAATTAATCTGGGAGTATCCTGCTTGCATCTTGGGAACTGATATGTGGTTCCTTTGTTCTGCCATTCTCATCTTCCCTCATTTCACTGTAACCTTGGCTCGGGTGATTAGCTACCATCTGAACTGTGCACAAATCTGTATTTCAGCATTTTGAGTTTGCCTGAGGTCCTGAGCCCTTTGCTCATTTAAAAGCCTGCTGCAGATTCCATTTTCAAGAAAATGGCTGCCAATTACTCTCTGGTTTCTATGTTAGTGAGCTATATATTTGCATGTTGTTCATGTCAAATTCACTTTATGCATTGATCATGTTAGTTTTCTTCATGTCTGTGCATGCTATGTTAGTATTCTTCAAGTATACATTCATATATTACCTAAAGTATGTGGTCTGCATGTGGATTGCATGTTTTCGTCATGTCTAATGTGTGTGCGGGTTACTTTTAAAATGGTAGTTTGAATGTTTTTTGCCATCTTCAGCTTAAATTATCTCCATGTCCTTCTTTACCCCTCAAGCTACCTCAAAATATCACATGTTCATCTGGACTCCAGGTCATTTAATAACACTCCCCATTTAAATCACAATGCACCCAGTGCTCGGACTAATTGCAAGGGTCCTGAAGACATATACATTTTGACCATGGATGTGTGATGAGGCTTTCCATTCTTTGAGTAGAGGGGAAGTCATCTGTTTGTGTTGCCTCATGCACGTGAGTATCCAGGTTTATCACTATTTTGATTCCTACTGCCCTTTTGGCAGTCTGTTTGCATTGACATATTGCTATTCTTAGAACACAGAAAGCTAGTAGTACTAGTATGGCCATTAACATTTTGAATGTGTTAGCGAACAGATGGGTATCCATGAGAACAGGTAGGTAAACCAGTCATCGTCCGCAATATCCTCCACCTTTTCCATCCTTTTTGTGCGCAGTTCTGTCAGGGTGGCTTTGGCCTCTGTTAGGGTCCCATTTTCCCTTTTATGTGCAGGTAGGTATGTGCAGCAAGAAGGCCCAATGTATGCACACATGCCCCCCCCCATGGATGTTATCAGATCAAGGACATATCTGTTTTGGACAGTCATGGGCCTTATTGCTTTCAGCTCTTCTCTTATGTCATTAAAGTATTTAACAGTTGTATTTATGGTTTGCATCAGTTCCTATCTGTTTATTTGCAAACATTTGGTATGTGTATGAGCCTGCAACCCGGGAGTAAAGAGGGATGTGAAGAACATTTCTGTTATGCAGAACGATATATGCCAATCTGATATGTCGTCATATACCTTTGCCATCTTTGCTGAATTACAGTTTTCCATTTTTGGGTGTTTAAGGGATAGAGACCTTTTATTTCTTAGGTGTGCGCTCATTCTGGGAAACTCACCAATCTGAACTTCACTGTGTGGTACTTCTAAGGCTGGTGCACGTATTACCAACAGGGAGCACAGGCCTCCCCAATTTGGGGGAAGCCGAATGTAGGTCTTTGAACCACAAGCCCAATATGATGTGGTATTTATAACGCCTGTACACAAGTGTTTCTAGGCACGACAAGACAAGGAGGGGGAAACAAGGGAGGACAAAATAACGATCTTACTAGGCCTTGTGTCATTCAGATGGTGCAAGTGCAGGGAAGAGGGAAGGGGAGAAGTTCGAGGGGCAGAGGAAGGGGGAAGTGCAGTTAAATCACAAGAGTAGCCAGTGGGTGACTCATAAGTGCAGAGAGAAGGTACTGTAGGGTTGCAGATACAGACCCTTAAGTGGTGGGGAGCCCGGAGGCAGTGCAAGGGCAACTGGTCATTCAGGAGCCTTGGCTCGAGTTCAGAGGGTGACCAGGTGGCCATTGTGCAGAGCAGTCAGGTGCATCAGCAGGGGAGAGGAAGAGAGAAAGCTGAAGCGAAAAGAAAGGTCTTGAGTTGCTTCCGGAACCATAGGTGGTTCTGCTCAAATTTGTGAGAGGCAGAGAGGCTGTTCCAGAGAGAGGCCCCAGCCAAGGAGATGGAGCTGTCCCCAATTCTCTGCTTGGAGAAGCGGCTGACCCTCAGGGATTTGGAAGTGGATGAGCGGAGAACTCGAGATGGAAGATGTTTTGGAAGTGAAAGTTGGAGGTAGAGCGGTCTCAGGCCCCAGAAAGCCTTTTGGACAATGCAGAGGGTCTTGAACTTCATCCTTGTAGCCACAGGGAGCCAGTGAAGAGATGTCAGAACTTGAGGCCAAGTCTCTCAGTCCTGTTCTGGATAAGTTGTAAAGGTCGAAGAGTAGAGGCAGGAAGATTTAAAAAGAGGCTGTTACAATAGTCCAGCCGCGAGAGTACCAGAGCTCTGGAGACAGTGAGCTTCTGGGGAAAAATGATAAAGGGAGGTGCAGCTGATAGTTTGAGTTCTTAGAGACATGTAATGCTCACCTTGCATCCACAGGGGCGCCTATCGACTAGTCTGGAACGCTTATGGGTACACTGCTCCTTCCCCGGGGTTTGTTCTGCCGGAATCAGTTCTAGGAGACAGGAGGTGGATTTTAGTGGCTTCTCCTTCCCTCTAGAGACCCACCTCCCCGTGTTCCCCTTGAGTTCTCTCCTTGAGACTTCTCTCACCTTGATTTTCGGAATGTTGCGCTCTCTGTCCTGCCGTACTGGGCAGGGGTGCGTTGTTGTTGGCTTGGTCGCCAAGTTACTTCAATGGCAATTGCCCGGAGTCCAGACCGGCTGCGACTCCACTCTTCAGGTAAGTCTTTTAGAGCTTTTAGAATAATGTCTGTATGGGTAAATGCTCCAATAACCTTCTTCTATTGTTTTGCAGGGGCTGATGGAGTTAGCCGAGGCTGATGGTTGAGTTGGAAAAGGTAATGATGCGCTAGATGCAGCGCAGAAAGCGTCCTTGCAAGTGGTCTGACCTGTGCTGTTGCTCTTTACAGGTCGGGGAGGATTCCTGGAAGCGGCAATAAATGGGGACCAAACGCTGAGGATGATATTCGGAATAGCGTAGGCCTTCCTGGAGAGCTGAGTAAGTAGCTTCTAATTCTTCTCTCTATTTTCCTAGGAGGGTAACAGGAGGTCGATGGAGAGACCCCGAAGGCTCCGATTGTATGGAAGAGCTGAAGCTGAACAGGTAAGGATGGCGGTGTTCTTGAAGTCTCTCGCCCGTGTAGGCCAGGATCCAGAGCAGGACCCGGTGAACGTCACGCTGCAAGTTCAGAATAACACGAAGCATGTGCCTCGGGTCGGGTGTGGTTTAAATACCCGGCAGGTATCCCAGATGCCTTTGGGGTGGCCCCACCCTGATGCTAGACCACGTGTTGCAGTTCCCCGATGATCCTTGTGGGGGCAGCGATGTTCACCCATTGTCCATTGGAATTCATGCTTGCCAAGTGAGCCTGGTGCCAACGGCGCCAGGTTTGCATCCAAGGCACCTGCAACGGCCGAAGTGGGCCTTTCTGGCCATGTTTAAGTACTGTGGCAGGGGCCATGGTGCCCAGTTCCCATGTTTTGAGGTTAAGGTCGTGACAGCACTCCCCCCCCAAAGCCCCTCTCATGGTGGACCTCCTATCTGGTCCTGGCTTGACAGGGTGTTCCCGATGAAAGTGTTGAAGCAGGCTTGGAGCATGGATGTACTCACTGGGCTCCCATGTTCTGTCCTGTGGACCGTACCCATTCCAGTCCACCAAATAGGAAAGTTTCGCCCTCACATATTTAGAGTCCAAGATGTCATTTACTTCGTACTCGGGTTCTCCATGAATAATTACGGGCCCTGGTGGAGTAGTCAACCGAGTTCCCGGCTTCCCCGGCTTTAGAAGATATACGTGAAACACCGGGTGTATCCTCATGTGGGCTGGTAATGTCAACCTTACTGCAGCTGGGTTAATGATGGATTCCACAGGGTACGGTCCCAGAAACCAAGGGCGGAATGTCCGTTTACCTTTTATAGGTATGTGTTTCGAGGCTAGCCACACCAGATCCCCTACTTGGTAGTCCAGGGCTTTGGTGCGATGCTGATCCATGTATTTTTTCTGCCGCGCCTTGGCTAGTTGCAGATGTTCTTGAGCTCTTGTGAAAGCCTGTGCGATGGTCGTGTGGAGGGTTGTGATGGCTGCCATTTCTAGAGTCGTAGGAATGTCCAGCTCGGACGTGCGTGGATAACTTCCATAAACCGTAAAGAACAGTGTTTGTCCAGTGCTACTGTGCAATGAGTTATTGTAGGCGTACTCGGCGATCCATCAGAGATCCTTCCAATGCCCTTCCGCCTGGTGGAGCATGCAGCGTAAGCACTGCTCGAGTGTCTGATTCCTTCTCTCTGTTTGACCGTCAGTTTGGGGAAGGTGGCTAGTGGACAGTCGGATGTCTATCTGGGCTAGAGAGCAGCACCTTCTCCAGAAGTTGGACACAAACTGAGTCCCTCGATCTGATATTAGCGCTAAAGGGACTCCATGCAGGCGCACTATGTGCTCGAGGAAGATCCGAGCGAGGCCGGAGGCGTTAGGCAGACCCTTAAATGGGAAGAAGTGAGCCATTTTGGAGAATAAGTCCATGACTTCTAGGATGGTGTCGTATCCTTGACGAGAAGGAAGATCCGTAATAAAGTCTAGGGATAGCGCGTGCCATGGGGCTGGCGGAATGTCTAAAGGTTGAAGGAGCCCCGCGGGACTTTGTTTGTAGGACTTGTTCTGGGCACAGATGGCGCAAGAAGCGATGAATTCTATTACATCTTTGCGCCACGTTGGCCACTAGTAACTCCTCTTCACTTTCGCCAAGGTCTTTGCGATTCCCGGGTGTCCTTCTATGAGAGAGTTGTGATACTCTGAAATGACTTGTTCTTGCAGTTCCTTCACTGGCACGAATAGCCGATTCCTGTAGTAAGGCAACTGGTTGCTAACACAATAGTGTTCACCTTTGGAACCCCATTCTTGTAATTGCTCTTGAGTTAGTACTTGCAGGACTTCGTATAGAAGCTCGTCCTGGGTCATGGTGGTTGTTAAGATGGATTTCTGAACTCTGTCCTGGAGGGCAGAGGTTCAGAAGGCCAGCCTAGTTTCTTGGAACAGGGTAACCTCTGGACAAGCCAGACCAATCAAGGTAGCGATTGCGGCGGTCAAGACTAGGTCTCAAGAGGGGTGAGGGTGACTGAAAGCCCGCAATGAGCACACAAAGCAAGGACACTTACAAATTACTCCGAGCAGGTGTTATATTAAAAATATAGACACATTTATTACAAGGCCTTTGTAACATTGACCGTAGCGAGAAATCACAATAAAACTCAAGTAAACCAACACATCACAAACAAATACAATATATATACAATTACCAACGAATCTAACGAGTTAGACGTACGAAATGTGCAGACCACCTAGATGGGGAGGAAAACAGGCAGTGCGAATAATAGTTAGACCCAGTTCGCCTTCAGAGGCACCTAACTAGAAGGAAGTCCGAGCCCTACGAAAGAGTGGAGCCTTGTGCTCAAAAGTACCTGCACACGTGGGTGCCAACAGGCCAAGGGGAGTCTCCTCGAGGGAATCAGGCAGTTCAGTTCGGTGAACAAACGAAGATGAACAGAGCTCCGCGACTCAAGTGCAGACTCCACTGTGGGCAAAAGCCGAGCGCGAGTATGGAAAGGCGTGCTGTTTGACACAGCGGGGAAAAGCTATGGGCTACTGCAGGAGGGCGACCAGTTCCTAGCGATGCTACTCACCGGTCCCCGATGCAGGCAGACCCAGGCTTCTCCGTGTCAGTTTCAGTGCTGGCAGGTTCAGATACGAGCAGGGGACGTCTCGGTGTCGTGTAGATTCCGCGGCAGCAGAAGTTAGAGTTTAGGATGTCCCAAACGCAGTGAACCCACACAGTTTGTTACCACAGCAGGGCAACGGAGCGGCCGTGTGTATTTCAGCCCAATGTACACTGCTCACTTCAGACCTGGGAATGCCAAGTGTACGAATCATGTGAGAGTGGCAGGGACTCGTAATACAACACAACCTGACGGCGGTTACAGAGCAAGACTCCTGGGAGGCTGGTCAGTCCACTGGATGGCCCAGAGACACTTCCGAAGGCTTACGTGCAGGAAATGGTGAAGATGCCGAGAATAGTTGTTCCCACTATTCCAAAGGGTCGAAGTACCAGTACAGGCCTTCTCGTTCGATCAGAGGTAGAAAGGGTTTCACAAAGCGGCAGCGGTGCAGAGGAGCAGTCCTTCAGCAGGTCACCAGCGATTCCTCGGTTCAGCCTCGTAGTTGCAGGATACTTGGCTCCTGTATTCCTTCGTTTGTGAGAACTCAGGAGATCGACATGGTAGTGGTGTTTCCAGCCTCCTCTTATCCACGGTTCCCTTCGCGCCAAAACAGAGGGGACCCAATGGGAGATCTGCTCACAAAACACTCACACCATAGGTGGACCTATCACGGACCACGGTGGTCCCAGGCATTCATGACACACTAGACTCTCTGGCACCCAGGATGTGTATTGGGACCAGACATCCCAGCCCACATCCTGGAGGCACACACAAGGCCTGTAGAAGACTAGAGACCCAAGAGAGCAGTAACTTAGCTTACAGTGCCCTCTTGTGCCATGTTGCGCGAAAGCTGCAACATGATAAAAGAACTACGGAAAACAACGTTTCCTGGTAATGACTGTCTTAAGGGCATGTCAGTTTCCCCGTAAGAATGGAGCGAAAGTCCAGAGGAGTGCGGCAGAAGGCTGCACTTCTCTGGCAAAGTTAGATCATGGTGAAAACAACAGCAAAAAGTTTAGGGTTTGCCACATGGAAGGAAAATGACCCACAATTAAGAAATCTTTCCTAACAGTGGTGGTGATACCTAGGATTCTGTCCCCTGGGATAATGGCCACGGGATATGGAGGTACATGTTCCATTTCTTCGGTGCCCATGCGAGAGAGGACATCCGCTTTGCCATTTTTAGCTCTGGGTCGATACGTGATTACATAATCGTACTCTGCAGATAAAGGGCCCAAAGTAGCTGCCGAGACGATTGACCTTTCACATCCTTCAAATATTGGAGATTTTGGTGATCCGTTATCACGGTGATGGTATGTTTGGCTCCCAATAGGTAGCGTTGCCAAGCCTTGAATGCGGCCTTAATGGCCAGCAGCTCCTTATCTGTGATGGCATAGTTGAGCTCTGGCGGCGAGAACTTCCGTCACCAAAAGGCCACTGGATGTAGTTGACCTGTGTGCGGGTCCTTCTGTGATAAGACTGTGCCCATTGCCATACTAGACGCATCTGTTTCCACAATATAGGGAAGGTCTGGACGTGGGTGCCGCATGTTCGGGCAGTGGTAAACTTCACCTTTAGTTCCTGGAAGGCCTTCTCCACCTCTTCTGTTCAGTGGAAGGTCTTGTTGCACTTCCATAATAATGAAGTAATTGGATGTACAATTTGAGAGAACCCTGGAATAAAGCGGCTGTAAAAGTTTGCAAAACCCAGCATACTCTGAACACCCTTGATTGAACTTGCCGCTGGCCAGTTGAGGACAGCGTCGACCTTGTGAGCATCCATACGTATCCCTTTCGGTGAAAGAACGAAACCCAGAAACTCCACTTCTGTAACGTGGAACAAGAATTTCTCCAGCTTGCCGTAGAGGTGGTGCTGGCAAAGCTTGGTCAGGACTGCCCATACATGCCCTATGTGTTCTTGCTCAGATGTTGAATACACTAGGATATCATCAATGTACACTAGGGCGCAGACAAATTGAGTTCTCTAAGCACATCGTTCATGAAGTTTTGGAACACGGCTGGGGCATTACACACTTGTCCCCTTTTTTAATGCCCACTAGATGAAAGGCCCCTCTAAGATCCAATTTGGTGTAAATCTGGGCTTCTTTAACCTGGTCTAGTCATTCCGGGATCAGCGGCAAACGATAACGGTTTTTAATAGTGATTTGGTTCAGAGCACGGTAGTCGATGCACATTCTTAAATCTCCTTCTTTTTTCGGTACGAAGAATAACGGAGTTGCGGCCGACGACATGGATGGGCGAATGAAACCGTTAGCTAGGTATTGCTTCAGATATGTCTTCAGGTGTTGGTTTTCTGGTTCTGTGAGCACATGGATACGCCCAGACGGAATCCGGGCTCCAGGCAGCAGATCAATCTGGCAATCGTAGGGTCTGTGGGGTGGCAAGGTATTTGCTTGCTCTTTTTGAAAAACATCTTGAAAGTCTTGATAGTGCACTGGCAGCGTACTGACCCCTCCCAGGAGGCTCACTATGCCTTCACACTCAGGAGAACTGGCGTGCTTCCCTTTCCGGCCTTTTGGGTATCAAGTGTGCATGTAGCCATGAGCGAAAACCAATTCAGAAGTACACCAGTTGATTCGTGGGTTATGTGCGACTAACCATGGCATGCCCAGGATTAGCCGAAACTGTGGTGCCTTGATCAGGTCGAAGGTGATGATCTTGCGATGTCCATCCTCACACAAGAGGGTGAGTTCTGTGGTGCATTTGGACACAGGACCCGAGGCGATCTCGGTGCCGTCAACAGTAGTGACCGTCTCGGTGGTTGGCTTAGAGCAGAGAGGTAGCCCCATCTTTGCTGCGACGTCCTGATCTATATAGTGCCCCACTGCTCCACTATCGATGTAAGCTTCCATTGAATGCAGACTGATGGCTGCTGGTGGGTGATTAAGATCACAAGTAGAGCAAAATGAGAGGTCTGTAGTTGAATCTCCTCCAGTTTTCCGACTCCTCACCGGGGTTGTCTTTGTCTGTAGCCCCAACGCTACTTCTGGGTGGCTTAACGGGACACTCTTTGAAGAAGTGGCCAGCCTTTCCACAATACAAGCACAACTGCAGCTCTCTCCATTTCTCCCGTTTGGCTTTGGTTAGAGGAGATCTGACTCCTCCTATTTGCATGGGTTCAATGGCACCTTCGATCCTTCGAGGAGCTTGGTCTTTGGGTCGCACAAATACAGGGCGGGCATCCAGCTTACCACGATCGCTTTTTCGATCTTGCAGTCGCTGATCAAGTTGTACCACTAGGCTAATGAACTAGGCACAATTCTGAGGTGGGTCCACCACTTGAGCCAAAACGTCCTTCATCTCCCCTCGCAGACCCCGGTAGAACAGGGTGGTCCATTTGTCCTCTGGCCAATCCGCCTCTACCACCAACCTATTGAAAGTGGCGATATACATCAGTAAGTCTTGGTCCCCTTGACGAAGGGACACAAGTTCATTATCTAGAGCCTATCCATGGTGGTGTTGGGTGAAGAGCTTTTCCAGCTCCTGAAGAAACCCTCCAAAGTCCTGTAACAGGGGGTCATCCCAACTGATTAGTGGCACCGACCAATCTGCTGCACTCCCACTCAGGTAGGATAGGACGAAGGCCACACACGCCTGGTTGGTGGGAAATGCCCCAGGTCTACACAGAAAATGGAGGCGACACTGGTTCATGAAAGTCGCATATCGTCTGGGATCTCCCGAGAATCGCTCCGGGGGGGGCAATGGTACTGTTCCAGGTAGGTTGATCTGGACTGGACTGGATTGCTCACTGGAGTTGGCACTGAAGGAGCGATCCCTGGCAACGGGGCTTGTCCGGCTTGTGATTGAAGAAGTTGCCTGCTAAGGTCATCTGTTCATTCCTTGGTCACAATTAGTTCTCTCCACAAGGCGTTAGTTTCCTGCTGCGATGAGTGAACCTCTGCGCACAACTGCCCCAACAATTGGGCCAACTGATCAGTTTCTGAGGTTTCCATATCGGGCATCCGGGTGGATTATTAAGTACAGCTTTGCGGTCTGTAATACTCACCTTGCATCCACAGGGGTGCCTCTCGACTAGTCTGGAACGCTTCTGGGTACACTGCACCTTCCCCGGGGTTTGTTCTGCAAGAAATCAGTTCTAGGAAACAGGAGGTGGATTTTAGCAGATTCTCCTTCCCTCAAGAGACCCACCTCCCCGTGTTCCCCTTACATTCTCCCCTTGGGACTTCTCTCACCTTGATTTTCGGAATGTTGCGCTCTCAGTCATGCCGTATTGGGCAGGGGTGCGTCGTTGTTGGCTTGGTCGCCAAGTTACTTCACTGGCGATTGCCCAGAGTCCAGACCGGCTGCGACTCCATTCTTCAGGTAAGTCTTTTAGAGGTTTTAGAATAATGTCTGTATGGGTAAATGCTCCAATAACCTTCTTCTCTTGTCTTGCAGGGGCTGATGGAGCGAGCCGAGGCTGACGGCTGAGTTAAAAAAAGGTAAGGATGCACTACATGCGGCACAGAAAGCGTCCTTGTAAGTGGTCTGACCTGTGCTGTTGCTCTTTACAGGTCGGGGAGGATTCCTGGAAGCGGCAATAAATGGGGAGCAAATGCTGAGGATGATGTTCGGAATGGTGGAGGCCTTCCAGGAGAGCTGAGTAAGTAGCTTCTAATTCTTCTCTCTATTTTCCTAGGAGGGTAGCAGGAGGATGATGGAGAGCCCCCGAAGGCTCCGACTGGATGGAAGAGCTGGAGCTGAACAGGTAAGGATGGCGGTGTTCTTGAAGTCTCTCGCCCGTGTAGGCCAGGATGCAGAGCAGGACCCAGTGAACGTCACGCTGCAAGAGCAGAATAACGTGAAGCATGTGCCTTAGGTCGGGTGTGGTTTAAATACCTGGCAGGTATCCCAGTTGCCAGACCCCGTGTTGCAGTTCCCCGATGATCCTTGTGGGGGCAGCCATGTTCACCCATTGTCCATTAGAATTCATGCTTGCCAAGTGAGCCTGGTGCCAACGGCACCAGGATTACATCCAAGGCACCTGCAATGGGCCGAAGTGGGCCTTTCTGGCCCTGTTTAACACTGTGGCGGAGGCCATGGTGCCATGTTCTGGGGTTAAGGTCGTGACAGCACATCAGAGATGTGAGGAGAGAAGGAGAGGATGGAGTCGAAGATCACACCAAGGTTCTTAGTGTAGAGGTGCAGCCGAATGCCTCTACAGGAAGCCCAGCCCCTATTCTGCCTATATGTTGGAAATTGGAAAATGCAACATATGCTACGCCAGTAATGATACCTATGCCGCGAAGACTCTTTGAGACAAGGTATCTATTAAGAAGACCCTATGAGAAGTACCCCCGAAAGGCTGATGATCTCCTGAGAAAACTTCCTGAAGAAGTGTGAAGATGTGAAAACGAGAAGCTGGTGACGTCATGAAGAATGAGAATGACGTGCTGAGAAGGATGACTAGAGAAGAAAATGCATAGGTGATATAGAATCTGATGCTGAAGTAAAGAATCAAGAAGACTTTCATGTGCAGAATGAAGATTGCACGAGTGTGAAGAACACTGAAGAAAATGCAAGCCGTTCAATAACTGTACAGACACTGTAACGCAAGTAGTCCAAGTATTCATAGGGCTGGCTATGCATAGTATATAGACTGCAGGCGGTGCCGCCAACATATATGTATATAGACATTCAATTATATATTTTGGTAAGCAAGTCTCCATGAAGCAAAATCAGAAAGGCTGTCTGGCTTGATGTCAAAGACTGGAAGCAGCCAAGAATTAGTTATCAGCATGCGAAGAACAATAGACGTGAGAAGGCAAGGCTTCCTTTATTAAAGTTGCATTGAAGGAACACCATGGATGCCAAGTTTCTTCATTAGATATGAATAAATTCTATAATACAAGCAAATTCATGGTCTCTGATCACGTGAGTTGAGGATGAAAATAGATGAAGAGCATGGTGCACCGGACTGGAGATAGCAAGTGCTCACACACCCATATATTCCCAGAGAAGAGAAACTACTGCAAGGGCAAGTTCAAAGACAATGTGAATGGCAGATGGCATGAGTGATGAGAGATGGCAGGCTAATTGGGTTGGAAGATAAGGTTGAGTCCTCCCACCAGCACCTGAGGCACCAGCGTCTGTGCTGCTAGAGTCTTGAATATTCCAGAAGGGTACAAGTGTGTCAACCAATTATAAAGGGCCATATAACAAATAGCCCTATAGTTAAAGAGCCAATGAGGTGTTGTGTTTCTAAATATTGTTGAAGATGACTTGCACAAAGGGAGGGAATGAGTAGCCCACCTGACTATAGAGACCCCATCACAGTCCCAGCCCCTATAGAAGTATACATTGATGTTCCCCTTGAGCCAACCACAATCCCATGTAGGTTTTCTTAATTTGCCACATAGTATGACGTAATGAATGACTTGTTTTTGCTATAAAGAAGTGATTTTTTGTAAATGTTGTTGAGATCATGCTTTGCGACGTCCGTTGATGTCCGTTGTACTCCCTGTTTTAGATAATTGTTAAAAACAGTGTTATTTGCCAACTTCCTGAGTCAGTCTTTTAGCGTAGTTTGAAAAGTTATTCTCGGTCCCATCCATAGAATGACATGTTACTTTGAGTAAAAGGGCCTAAGGTTTCATTAGCCTCACAGAAGGAGCAGGAAGAGGGCCCAGAGTGGGCAGCCAAGAAAGTGAAGGGAGAGGCGGGAGCAGGTATCCCAATGACTAGTATCTCAGTCTTACTGGCATTAAGGCAGAGATCATTGGCGGCACACCATTCCTGAATTTCCGCCAGACAGTCTGGTATGAGAGAAGAAGCAGAGGCGGCTGAGGGGAGCCTGAAAGAGAGCTGAGTGTCATTCTCGTAACATTGAATATTGGAGCAGAAAGTAGCGATGCAGTGGGCAAGAGGTGCCAGGTAGCTGTTGAAGAGCTGGAGAAAGAGGTTAGACCCCTGGGGAACACCACAAGTACAGAGATAGACAGAAGAAAGGAAAGAGCCCAGTTGGACCTGAGATGGGCGGTCAGTGAAAAAGGAGGTCAACCAGGCCAGGGCCTGATCAGTAATATCAAGGTTGTCTCAGAGATGATTGAGCAGGATGGCATGGTTGACCGTGTCAAAAGCAAAAGATAGATCAGGGAGAATGAGGACAGGAGATTAGAGTCAAGATTGGAGAGAAAGTTTTCACAGGTTTTCAGGAGAGCAGTTTTCATGCTTCTGGCAGCTCTGAAGCCAGACTGGTGGTCATGTAGGCAACCACCAGATTCAGTATGTAGATTAAGCTGGGAGATGGCCGGTTTTTCCAAGAGTTTGCCCAGGAAAGGAGTGATGGAGATCGGGCAATAGTTACTCGGAGAGGAAGGATCGGCCGAGGGCTTCTTTAGAAGAGGGTCCACAAGATAGTGCTTAAGTAGGAGGGGAAAGTTCCAGTGGCAAAGGAGTGATTGCAGAAATCAGCCAATGCTAGAGCAAGGGTGTCAATGTGGTCCTTGATTGTTCTGGATGAGCAGGGGAGAACCTGCTTTGATGAAACTTTCATAGATCGGACTTGTCTAGAAACATCATCAGGGGTGAACAGGGCAAAGGAGGAGAAAGTAGGTGGAGAGATGGTCTCCAACGGGCCAGGAGTGGTAGAGGAAGAGAAAGAAGAGGTAGAGGAAGAGAGTTTGAACAGGATGTCCTGAGTTTTAGTGGTGAAAAGAGAGGCCAAGACTGTACAGAGGGCATGGGAGGGAAAAGGAAAGGTGGAGACTGCAGCAAGATTGGCCAGTTTCTTGCAGAATTTGAATGGTTTGGCCGAGTTGTTAGATGCCACAGAGCTGCAGGCTTCGGTGTAGGCTCTCCTCTTCGGGAGGACAGAGAGTCTGTGCTGCCTTTGGAGCTGGTTGCAGGCCAGTTTGCCAGGTGGTGCACCAGAGCCCTCACTTCCTCTGCGCCAGCCTACACTTGCGTTTAAGGGCGGCAAGGTCGGAATCATACCAAGAGTTTCACTTGGATTGGGGCTTCAAGCAGATCCTTATGACAGGGGCAAGGACATACAGAGTGTTAGAGATAGAGAGATGAAGGTTAGGGAGGGCTGTGTCAGGGTGCGAGTCAGCCAAAGGTGCAGGAGGAGAGAAAGTAGCGGCAAAAGCCTCAACTGACACAGTCTTCAGAAGTTGGATGACTGAGAAGGTAGGTGGCAGTGCTGGGGTCGGCTTGACCTGCAGGGAAGAGAGAGAAAGGTGGGAAGAAAGGAGAAAGTGATCACTCCAAGAGAGAGGAGTGGTGATAGGGTTAGAGAAGGGGAGGTCGGAACATCCAGGGTTTGCCCTGCAGAGTGAGTCAGGCCGGAGGGAAGAATAGAGAGAGAGAGAATCGCAGAGGTTGCGAAAGAGTCCTGAAGAAGGGCTGGCAGCATCCAGATGGGGTCCATTATCACTGCTGTACGTACTTTCATGCCTGGTAGTTGAAAAATTTGCCCACACACCATATTCATTCCCACCTTCACTGTGCCCTCATTTCAGAAGCATAAGGTTGCATATTTCAGGGGTCTTATTTACACTGGTCCCCCCTCATCTTCTATCCAGGTGAGCCATTTCGTATATTCAAGCCATTCCTTAAGACACTGGTTGCTTGCATGCTGTACCACCTCTTTAGGTTATGCTTGGAGTGCTAATGCTTTGCACCCTATCCATCCTTCAATCCAACCAACAGCAGTAAGGACTCTTGTTGTTTGTAACTGGCTCCTATTCCAACGCCCAGGTATTTATTTTCCTTGCACAACGTTACACTGCAGCATATTACAGTCATCTATTCTAATCCCTCCCCCACTCATGTCTACTAGTATGTATTACATCACATTGTTGTGTTTTAACATAATAATAATAATTATAATAATTATAATAATAATAAAATGATCATCATGTCCTTTTGCTTTATAAATGTATCGTCCCGTGGAGAATCTGCTTTTGTTACCGACTCTATGGAAGATTTATGACCCTGTAATTGTCATCGGGTCATACATAGTGCAAGGTGTGTTAGGCAATGTGCTGTGCTCACAGGTACCTCTGTTGTTATGAACATTCTGGAGGCATTCATGGCATACAGGATGAGTAAACACACAAAACAACTCCCATCAGACAACTCTCTCCCCACCTTACTCATGTATTTGTACCAGAGGTTGTTGGTGACATGGACAGAATCATCAATATGCTTGCTCATTTGTCTTGAGTCATCATGCATTCTTCTTTTCAATAGTTTAATTCATGTGCTTCTAGTGTCATTTTGATTATCTTTGTCAAAGTAGTTATGCTCACGTTTCATGGTCTAGATATATTAATGACCAGTTTTCCTACTGAAATAAAAATAATAAAACAAAGACTACAAAATGTAAAGAATGTAGCTATTATCATAACAGCTAAAGTGTCTACCTGTTGCAGATACTAGAGGCATAATTCCTGCTACGTGCTAAGAGAGAATATCTGATTTAATTCAGTAAATGCATTGTTCTGCCAAAAGGAGATTTCTCTTCTTTCTCTTTAAAACAATAAGGGTTCCTAAGAAAAAAAACCTTTCTTAAGCGTGCAAGGAAATTATTTTCTAAACCAATATGTGCTTTCAGTTTTTAAACAATAGAACTGTTGACTCAATGTTCCAAACTCCTAGAAAAGGAATATGTTTCCAAGAGAAATTAAAGTATCAGAAAAATGAAAGTGCACGAGCGTCTTTTGACAAATGTTAGATGAGAAATGTTTTCATGCTGGAAATTTAGCGTGCCTCGTATTCTTGCTGTTGCTCTGGCTGCTATTTAGTTCTGGCCATTGCTCGCATCTGGAGTTTCCAAACTTAGTCCTCACCTTTGGGTAAAATATTTGTACACAGGGGAGTCGCACCTCTATACAGTTTGACGTCGATGAGATGAATCCACCTCTCCTTTCTTCAACCTTGACCGTGATGGAATGACAGCTTCTACAATATTAGGTCCTATCACCTAGATATGACAGAATAGGCTTCAACAAATTGTCACAGTTTGTTCATCGTTTTCAACTGTGTGTTTCAAACCCCTGACGTGTCTGGACCTGTTGAGACATACTTTTAAGAGATTCCATCATAGCTGTCAAATAATTGTGCATTTCCTTTCCTAACACAGTAGCAGCATTTTCAGCATTAGTGTGGGTGATAGGCAGATGAGAATTTGTGTCTTATCCCCAAGAATATAGTGACATGCTCAAACACCTAATTTACAAGGTGCGGTCCAATGTCGGAACATAACAGAATACACACCCCCCATCTTGGAAATCCCTCACGTACGAGGAACTTTGCTGCACATGTGGCATTTGGATATGTGCATGAACCTGCTTCGATGCACATGGGTAAAGGGGCATACAACTACTATCACAAACCTGTAGTCACTACAAATTTGGAACATATCCAGACAGTAGATATGTAAATGCTTAAATGGTCCTATAGGATGGGATACTGCTCCTCTCACCATTCTCAGTGTATGGCCAGCCATGAATTTCTGACACATTAAACAATTAATAACAAAATTAGCAACATGCTTATTCAAATTTGGAATGAACCACTCCTCCGAGATTCCCTTGTTATGTGGGCTGGGTAGTGCAGCTGTTGTAGTGCTATCATAAGCAGCCCTAGTGGCATGACATTTATTTCTGTTGCTGTCCTGCTCCCACATTGCATCTGTGCGTGACAATGAGCACCCTCTTCTTTGCCATATTTCTTGCTCCTCTGGTGATGTCCTCTTCTGTTACTCAGCAATTTGCGCTAAGGGTAGTGTATTAAAGTCCTCCTTTAGCAATATGTTGCATGCACGCGTATATTTGTTGGATATAGTTGCAATGTCAGATACTTATAGGAATGATGTTGCCCTTTTTGTTTCTAGCTCAGCGGCCTTGTTGTCCTGATAAATCAAATCTGCACATCTGGGGCATGCTGCGCACTTCACCAAAGCAATATCTGATGGGAGTTCAAGTGCGTCTTAGACCATGTCTAATAATTGTGCATGCTGTACTGGTGTGCCATCTGCCCCTCCTTTCCAACGTGGCAGTCCTGCATATACTGTTGACATCACATAGGTTTAGTTAAAATATACTGTTGCACTTTAAGCACTAAGATCAAGGCTACCAACTCTGCCGATTGTGCTGCAAAATGTGCTGGCAATCTCACGCTTGTCACTATCTCAAAGCTGTCATTCTCTCTTGCCTTCACCATTGATGTTCCACTATGCCTCTCGCCCATACTCTGATTTTTCAACCATGACCTGTCAGTGAAGAGAATTATCCCCACTACTAGTGCATTTTCCTTGACATGGGGTACTCCATCATGATATTCAGTATAATTGGTGCAATCATGCACATACTCACCCTCTTTCACTCGATCTGGTATGAATCTAGCTGGATTTACCACTCAGACCTGACAACTTATATTGATGTATTTGATATAATCACCTCATACCCTGATGTTCTCTGTGTAGTAGTAGCAAATAGAGCATGCTCAACATATGACGTAACTGAACGGCCCCTTGTTATGCTGGCAGGCTTGTCAGTTACAAAGGCTGCTGCAGCCAATTCTTGCTCATATGGGTAAAGGTCATTACTAGATCTAAGAGCCCACTGTAAAATGCTAATGGTTTGTATCCCATTGCAGTTTTTTGTGCGAGGACAGCCGTCACCACTACTCCATTTGAATGGAAAAACACTGAACATTCTTCATTATAATCAGAATTCCCCAACACTGTGAACTGGGTGATCACCAGCCCTTTAAGATGAGTAGAAATACCCTGGAAATGGATGGGGATGAAGACCTTACTTATACATCAATAATCAAAACAACTCAGGTAGTTGGCAATAAGGATAGCTGTTTTAATAATTATCTAAAACAGGGAGTACAATGGACATCAATGGACGTCTCAGCGCAAAATCTCTCAATGAATCTAAAAAAAAGCACTCTTATAAAGCAAAGAATCATCCTTGATGACATTAACCTACGTATTACTAACATCATCCTACATGGCAAACTACAAAAACCTACTGAAGAAAGTGATTCGGTCTACGGGATCATCTAAGTATATAATGCATACTAGTATGGGACAGTGAAAGAAAGTGATTTGTTTCTTAACATCAGGTGGGGCAACTAAGCCCTCCCTTCAAAATGGCCACTATGAACGTCACTAAATACACAACGTCGCATTGGCTACACAAACAATAGGACCCTTAATTATGTGGTCCCCTACAATTGGTTGGCACTCTAACCTCCGTCAGTACTTTTCCACCTACATCTAGCAGCTTGCAGATTGGACCTCCAGGTGCTAGTGAGCTTGTCTAAAACAGAGTTTCCCACCAATTAGCATATCAATCTATCATCACCTCAGTGGTCTACTGGCAATTAAGACTTTGAACTTGTCCTTGGGAGTGTTATTAGCTTTGGAGAATTCAGGGGAGTGAAGGCACGCTCTGCCCTCATGCATCGGTGTGATAGTCTTGTTTGTCCAACTTCATCTGTCCACATGACTGTAGACCATGATTTCAAGCCTCTAGTGTATTTAAAAATACTATTTTCCAATAGACCTCTGACATCATCCTTGTTTGGTTCAAGCCTTCTGGACAGGAGCTGTTCTTTCACTCAATTTTGTATCCAATGTCAGCTCACTCCAGCCAAATAAGATCTTGGCTTTTTGGCTTGGCTTCATGGCTCATCCAGCCTTGCCTTTCTGAGATTCACTTGGTAATTAATTTGTTTTCTTACTGCGACACACTGAAAATGAGGCCTTCCTTTTTTAGTCCAGCTCTGCAATAACACCTAGTGGAAACATCAATCTTTTGTTCTTTATACATATATATTGACGCATGCTGCAATCTATTCACTATAAAGCTAGCCTCAAGAACACTTTGTCTGCTTACATTTCTCTGCATTTGTACTTGTGTAAAACAGCTTGATATCTTCATCATTTCTGTGGCATAAGCATCTTCACCCTGGTCCCAAGATGTCACTTTTCTTTGATACATTCTTGATGCCTTATAGAATATCTGCATTTTCTTGTCTCTGCATCTCTTCTATGACTGTCAGCTCAACTCTCCATGACATCACCATTCATCTTGATCATTCATTTGCTCTGCTTCTTCTGGGATATCATTCAAATGGCCATCATATCTTCTTGTATGCAGGTATGGTTTTCTCAATGGGAAGCTTGCTTCCAGAATTCTCTTTGGTGTCAGTATTCTTAGTGGTACCGCAGATGTCTCACACTCTGGCTCCCAACATATAGGCAATATGGGCGATGTGGTTGAGGTGGGGGTACTTGGTGTCTTCTATACAACTGTAACTGTGGTAATTGCTAGCTTCAATTCATCAAAGACATCTATCATCTCACCTCTCCAGGCCATGTCACCTTTGTCTTTCTGAACTTCTTTTAGTGCTTTTAAAAGTGTCCTGATATATGGCCGTAGTCAAAGACCCATGCCCTACAGTAATTGCAAAGGCCTACAAATTGCTGTAATTGTTTCACTGCCTCTGGCCTGCAAGTTTTCATAATTTCTTCTGCTCTTTCAGGTGTCATCTTCCTCCGTTCACTTGATATCAGCTGGCCAAGCTATAGGACCTCTTCCTGCCAATATTGCAATTTTTCATTGTCTACTTTGTACACGTTCTCTGCCAATACTGTCATTAGCTTCATTGAGTCTCTCTTGCACTCTTCCCCTATGGTGCTACACACCAATATGACATCTGCATATTGAATGGCCGCACTGTCAAGTTGTACATTTCCTAAATCCATTTGCAACACTCGGTTGATGACCGAGGGTGATTCACAGTACCCAGGATAAACTGGTATATTGCAGTAAGATCCCGTGGTAAGTGAACGCAGTCAGGTTTTGAGAATCTGTATGCAAGGAAATTGAAGAGAAGGTATTCTTCAAATCAGTCACTGTAAAATATTTAGATTTAGACCGGTTGCAGAATATTGTGGCTAAATTTGGCCCTAAGGAAAGTTCAGACTCAACAATATTGTTCAGGGGGCGTAGCTCCTTTATACATCTCCAGAACTCTCTTGTTTCCTTTTTAATTGGGTAAACAGCTGTGTTGCATGTCGATTCTGAAGGCACTATTATCCCCTGTCGAACTAAGGGGTTCATAGTTACATAGCTTGTCAGCTTCCTTTGACATGGGATACTGTTTTACTCGTGAAAAAATAGCCCCCTTCTTTAGTTTAATTTTGACTGCCCCTACTCCTTTTACTACTCCTTTTAATAGTCCCACATAACATGTACTGCTGGTCCATGGTTAGCTTGGTACATGCGCAAAATCTTCTTGAAGATAAGATGGTACTTTCCTCACTAATGTTATTCTCTGGGGAATCTCCATGTGCTAAATTTGTAACTGATGTGTGAGACTGATGCTAAACAACACTTCATTGTCTGAGTCCTCACGTGTAAACAATTCTTCATCTGTTAAATCAGTCAGTCTATGTACCTCAATTGTAATTATCTGCCCTTCAACCGTGTCGGTGGGTACTTCTGGGTGAAACAAAAACTCTGCAGGTAGTGTCAATATTTTGTCCTGTATTCTTGGAAGCTATGCTAGCAATATGTGTACTCCATAAAATAACACTACATAATGGAACACCTCTCGTGCTTTCTGACTATAGAATACTGTTATGAATTCTTGTGCATTCAAATAGTTAATCCCTGGGGTGGAACATATTATCCACTCGTCATTAAGTGATATTGTCATGTTTAGTTTACTCATCACGGCTCTCCCTAATATGTTAAACTGTGTCTTGTCGAACTATAACAATGGCATAGCCATGTTGTGTTCTTCAAAGGTTATGAGTAAGTTGTCAGTAAAAGGAACTTTTGTCATCGACCCAGAAAATCTTTGTGCGTCCATGGGTACATATGACATTTGGAATTTTCCCTCGCTAACACAGAATTGGGTAGCTTCTGTGTCCACTGAAAAGGAAAATGTTTTGCCGCCCGTGGTCACCCTGACCCTTGGTTCTTCTTGTGCATCTGGTGTATTCTATAGGACGGGACACATCAATTCTGTCTATGGGCTGTCCTATTTTGTGTACATATTCAGTCCCGTACCTGGAAAAGGATTCCCTCCCAGTACTGCCACACCCCGTATTTTAAGTCTAGGTGCCTGTGGCAATATGTTTTCTTTCCATGGTAGCACTGCATTATGTTGTGCTGGTGCCTGGGCCTGCAACAATGTCTGCTGTGTTTGCATTGGTGCTTGCTGTGTTTGCATTGGTGCTTGCAGTGTTTGGGTTGGAATCTCCGGTTGCGTCTGCTGTATTTGTGGTGCTTGTGCCTGATACTGAGTTTGATCTTGGACAAATAAAATGCTGTAGCTTCATCACTATATGCTGGGGGTATTCTCGCCCACCACTTGTGTCTACTGGTTGCTAATTCTGTTGTATTCCTCCCCTACTTCTACATACACGTGAAATGTGCCCCATCTTCCCACATGTCCAACACTATTGTGGCAGCCCTCCAAATCTTTCTTTCTTTCTTTCTCTCTTTCTTTCTTTCTTTCTTTCTTTCTTTCTTTCTTTCTTTCTTTCTTTCTTTCTTTCTTTCTTTCTTTCTTTCTTTCTCGCTTTCTCGCTTTCTTACTTTCTCTTGTTTCAATCTACAATGATGAACCATATTCAATTGTATCTCGGGCCATGGTTTTGCCTCGATTGACACAATCTTCTTTAAGTGCCGCTGCACCTCTTCGCGGAGTCCCTGACTCAAAATATGACAAGGTATGGTGATGTTTTTGTCCCATGATTCCCTAGTCTTCATTTATCTTGAATATCCTGTATATATACAGCAGGGTCTTCATCTGGCCCCATTTTCCTTGTCATGACTGCACCCATATCCAATGTGTCTGCGTATTGTATTGTAAGTGCCATCCAAAGTTTTACTCTACAATTATTAAACAGTGTCCCGTCATGTCTTGTGTTTTGGGCTGTCACCGCCGGATACCCTGCCCATTTCCAAATGTCCTCTGATTGTTGGCCTAATATGGCAACGAACAAGCTTTATATGTCCCTCACAGCTAATGTCATACCCGCTGTCATTCATTCCAACTCATGAAACCACTTCCCTGCCCATGCTGTAAGCAATGGTAGTTTACTAATAAAGTTATTTGTTATCTGTCTGTGGACATTGTATATTTTGTGCTTGTCATCCCCCTTTCTCGAATAAGGGGAATTGTGCTATCTCAGTGCCCCATCCAACCGCAACTTCACCTTTTGTCTTTGTTACTGCGTCTGTCATGCTCAGTGTCTTCTGCCCTTTTACATTTCTCAGAATATTCACATATGATGTCCTCCCTTTAAAGCTGTTTACACGTACCTTTGGGCGTCTTGGGTATTCAGCGGGTTATTGCCTCACTGATGATTCCTGTAAATCCGACCAAGCTATCTCTCTCCCTACATAAATCCCTGTAGACACTGCTTGTGTAGCTTCCTCTTCCCCACTATCTTCATCATCTTCCCCTTCTGTCAACATGTTGTCATCTTCCTCATCCTCTCTGTCCTCAAAATCTAGTCTCCTAATAGGATCTGTTCTGTATGTCCCACTCATCACTACTTCCATTATGTCCCTGCCGTCCTCATGCTGGTCGGTTCTCCAACATCCTATTGCACCAATGCCATCTGTTCTGTTCCTGTCTAGACTGTAATGTATGCTTTGCAAAACCACTTTGTCCCCTTTGTCAGATACTGCATTTCTGCTCATAATGTTATCATTTCTTTGCGGTGCCACTCTAAGCTCCTCTCTTTCTCTTTCTTTACTTTGCTCGTTCTCTCTCTCTCTCCCCCTCTTTCTCTCTCTCTCTTCCCCTTTTTTGCTTGCCCTTTCTTTCTCTTCCCGTTTCTTTTGTCTTTCTCTGTCTTCCACCCTTTCCTTTCCTTCATTCCCATTTCCTTTGTTTTTCTCTGCTTTCCAGTCATTTGTCATCTCGTGCCTTCTCGTCCCTTTGTCTCTCCCTTTCTCTCTGTCCCCGTCTTTGCTCTCTTTCTCCCCCTTCCTCCACTCTTTTCTCTTTTTTCCTCCTGTCTTTCTGTAACTTCCCTTGTCCTCTCTTTAGAATCATTGATACCCTTTCCATCCAGTTTGAGCATTATCTGCCCTCCTATGCATTTGTTTGCTACAATTGCTGTCTCACCCTTGTCATCTTGCCTGTCCCTCTCTCCCAGAACCTCTTCCTTGACATCCATTAACCTCACTTGCAAGTCGGAGCACTTGTCATACTCTACTTTTATGGACACTGGTCTCTATTTACTTATTTTCTCTCCACTGGTAATGTCTTCACTGCTATATTCGGGAGGTGCATATATGAGGTTAGCATTTCCTACTGCTACTTTTAATACATGTAATGCGTATAATCCCTGTGCTGTCAAGGAAGGATCAATGCTCTGGTGAGGGGGAGGAGCCGTGGGCGTCATACACCCTTTGTCATGCTGGTTAAGAATCCATTCCTGGCTCCACTATGTCTTCTCAGAACATGTTCCATAGTTGGAGTATCCCTAATCTATTCTATTCTGTAACTGATTTCCCTTATACAAGGCATGTAAATATGTGCACACGTGCTGCAGTCGTACATCTGAATTAGTTCCTTCTTGTGGCCAGGGCATAAACATTGTGCCTGGCATGTCTTTAACCCATTCCTTGTTATATATGTGAATATTGTCCCTATATCGGGAAATTACTTACATACATGAATAATTAGAGTGCCACCTTTTATAATAGTTCACAATGCAATTTACCAATACTTACCAAACTCAATTTCAATTTTCATTCACCCTTTATCCTCCTTCGCACTCCCCTCCCCAACAATACTTCTCCACAAAATTAACACTTCTGCATCTCTCTCTCTGAGACCACACCTCCTGTGTCACCCAGATCCCTCTGAGCGGCACCACACAATTCCATTCACGCACTGAGCAGCCCCAATTTGCAGCTCCCACACCGGACCACACTCCTTGGTCTACACCACAAATTTACGTCCTTCACAAATTCACAATAATCCACTTTTACAAGGCCTAAATTATCTCACAACATGATGCTGGTGTCAGCAATCCCAACACACATAAAATACACTGCAGCTTCCATCTCACTCAATGTGAGGTATCTGTCACTTTTATTACTTCCCCGTAACAAGGCGTGATCTTTTCCAATACTTGATGTAAGATATCTCTTTTTCCACTCAATTATTTCGTCATAAACTCGCAATATACAGAAAATCCCCTCCCCTGTTTTACCATGTCTATGTCTTACTTACATCCAAGGATCTGCTGAAGGTCTTCAGCATCAAGTCTCGCCAATCAGCCTGCGACCATCCATGCCCTATGGGGCGGTGTGCAGGGACCGGACAGGACTTTTCTCCAAAGGGGACCCTGTCATCCCTTCTCTGTTGTGCATTATCCTGCTCAACACAGGTCGCCTGCACAGTCCCCAGGGACACAGAGGGGACCCCTCGACCATCCAACAATGCTTAGCTGACCTTCCTCTCCTACCATATGTTAAGGCGGTCCCAAAAGTCCAAAACAGGCCCAGATGAAATGGTGGAGTCAATACAAACCAGCCTCAAAGATGTAGTAGACAAAGTGCATCACAAAATCCAGCTTTGTTCTCATACACACAAAGCAGGACATCATAGAAGCATTCAAATATTGTTACTCTCAACATGTCATCGATGATATTGTAGCATAATCTCAGTTTACTAAACCTAAGGTGGTCGGAATTGGTTAGTGGGTTTGGCTACATATAGAGTACATAGGGGTTATACATTTTATTGGGTTACAAATATCTGATGGCCCCACCTGGGGCCTACTACTTGATGGGTGACATGACACTAAGGGTTTTTATAGGTTGACTCCTTGCTTACAAGTCCTGGAAACTTGACAGGTCATCAAGATATGAGCCAGACAGCGAGTAGGGGGAGAGAGGCCCATGGACTATCTTTTTTTCTATTAAAGAGGTTATCATCCCTCATTCATAGGCCATGAGACCGGGCAATCCCTTTGTACTTGGCCTTCCATCTGTGTGTGCTTTTATGGATTACTGCAGGTGTCCTATCTATGCTGGCTTCTTATGAATAGTCAGTGTTCACCAACTATAGGTCACGTGTTAAAAGACCATGTATGAAATTGAAAAACCTTCTATTTATTGAGATTTTAGCTAATATTAATGTGGGTGTAGTGATTTTTGTTGGCACCAGGGACACTCTTGAGTTACTCTTCATCCTGTCTTTTGGCTTACTGTGCTACTGCACCTGGGTAACAAAGGCTGGTTGTATTCTTAAGAAACTTTAATTAATCTAGGTATATCCTGCTTGCATCTTGGGAACTGATATCTCATGCCTTTCTTTCATCGCCGTTCCCATCCTCCCTTATTTCACTTTAACCTTGTCACTAATTGTCAACTACTGTCTGAGCTCTGCACAGATCTGTATTTCTGTGGATTCAGCCTTTTGAGTTCTCCTCAGGTCCCGAGGCCCATGCTCATTTAAAAGCATTTTCAAGAAGATGACTGCCCAATTACTCTATTTGTTCTATGTAAGTGAGCGATATTCGCATGTCGTTCATGTTGCATTCACCTTATACATCGATCATGTTAGTGTTCTTCATATCTGTGAATGCTGTTAATATTGTCCATGTACCAATGCATATATTACCTAGTGTACATGGTTTTTCATGTGGAGTGCACGTTTCATTTGTGTCTAATGTATTTGTGTGTTACTGTTACAATGGTTTTGAGTGCTTTTACTATCTTCAACTTACATTGTCTCCACATCCTGCTGTACCTGCCTGGGATAAGGGCAGCACAGTTGTATCAGTGAGTAATGTTTCTCACCTGTGCGGTTTTAGGCTGGGCGAGAGGCAGAAGCTATGGATGAGGTATTGATCTTCCTCCCAACACATGCATGTCAACAACATCTTCCTCTGTAATTTCAACATACCCAGCAACTAAGTCAATGTAAGTAGACCTCCACTGTCTACTCAACATTATGAACCTCAAGCAGCACACAAAAGACCCAAATAACAGGAAAGATAATATCCTCGACCTCATCATCACCATCCTACCCACCCTCCATCAGAGCTCCCTAATCTTGCTTGACTGTCAGACCATCTGGCAATCCCCTTATACATTCATTACACCACACCAGTCAATCAAACCCATCGCAAACCCTGCAAACATGCCTTCAGATCATTCACTAACTTCCCTGTGAAGTCTCTCACAGAAAACCTCCCCAATCTCCACATCACATGGGCTGATATACCTCTGATGAGCCAGAACTGAAACTCGCTCCTCCAAGAACTCAACACCACCCTAACAACCAACATGAACAACCATGTCACAGAAACAACGCACCATCAAGCTAATACCTTCCACATCATGGTACACTCATGAACTCAACTTCAACAAACCATCAGAAAACAATGCAAGACTTGGCAAAAATCCTGCACAACATCCAAACTCTCCTTGCTCAAGTTGCTCCGTGCTACATGTAGACATCTGATTACCACCTCCAAGGAAAATTACTAACAAAACACCACATTCAAGGACAACAATGAAAGCAGAGGCCTCTTCAAAGCCATCAAGCACTACATCAACCCTGTGCCCGACCCACCTGCAGCTCACTTCACTGAGAAATCCACTGACATCAACTCTTTCCTCATCAATAAGACCAGAATGATCTGCCAACACATAGACACCAACACTACATCTGACAAAACACTACACATCCCATCTTGCAAAATTACAACTACCTGGATAACTTTCAAGACACTGACTACATACTCAAGACACTTCAGACTAAAGCACTCCTCCCTTACCTGACAATAATCACCAACTCCCAAACTCAAGGCACTTTCCCCTCACTCTCAAGATTGGACAAATCCTCCCACTTCTCAAGAAATCTAAACTGAACCCTCAGTAACTACCACCCATTACCCTTCCTAAGTAAAGTCCTTGAGAAAGAAGTAGCTATGCAACTTCTCCAAAACATCAAAGCCAACAACCACCTTCAGTCCTACCAATCTGTCTTCAGATCGAGATGGAGCACAAAAATGGCTACCATCTAGGTGATCAACTCTGCCCTTAAAATCCTTGATTATAGCCATCCTTGCCTCCTGATTCTCCTTGGCCTCTCAGCAGTATTTGACGCAATATACCACCATACACTCACCAACAATTTACATCACTGCATGGGGATCAGTGAGATCATTCTCAGATGCTTCAAATCATACCTTGCTTATTACCAGTGTGTACTAATACATTCCCCCAGAATACTCATCCCACCAGGAGCCATCTTCTACCCGATGATCATCAATCTTTACATGGAACCTCTTTAAACCTTCCTCGCTCCACATTACATCCACATCCAACAATACACAGATGATGTTACACTCCACCACTTACCTTGCCGTCGACTCTGCCTTCCACCTCATGCCTCTCAGTTCTCCCGATCTCGTGGAGACAATAGAGATCCCCTAAATACTCCAATCAGGAAAAACAAGAGAGTTATAACTCTCCACAATGGTGTGCTGTGCTTTACTGCACCGTTTTACTCACAGTGGCAGCTTCTGTGGAAACTAGCTGCACTACGAACTACATTACCCAGAAAACCTGACTAGTGTTGTAGTTCAGAGGCGTTAGCTTGAAGCCTCATTTTGCCACGGATCCGCCTTCTTGTGTGATTTATCTTGAGGTGGTCTGAGGAACATTGCTTCTGTTTACAGTTACGCCCGGCTAGTTTTGGAAGTTTCAACTTCTGTGCCACTTGTTTAAATTACTCTTTTCCTGTGTTTCGACGTTGCATGCCACCTGGATTACTTGCTTCGCTCCTTATTGCCTGTTTGCCTGTTTGCCTTCATGTGCTACGAACATACCTTGGACTCGGATTGCCTTTGCTAACAGTTTTTGACTTGCATGCTGCCCTCCCGTGTACCAGACCTTCTGTTTATGCTCACGGACTTCTTGGATACTGATTTTGTAATAGTTTACTGCCCGCCCATGTACCAGACCTTGTGTTTATGATCACAGACTTCTTGGATACTGATTTTATTATAGTTTACTGCTCACCTGTTTACCAGTTTCTTTTGCCTGCACGGACTGCCTCAATCATCCTCTCCTTCACCCACTGTGTGCTTCCCTTTCCTGGGATTGCGACTGCAGCTGCATCTCATCCTGCAACGTGGTAAGAACTATCCAGATTCCTGCTGACATCTTTCCAAGGATTGTTGTTTCTGTCTCCTTTATTCTTATGTGCACACTGGGATGCTTTGCAGCTTGTGCACCATCCCGGACCCAATGCGACCCTCATGCCGCTCGGGTGTAGTTACCTTACTAACTTCCCTTTTTTTTATTTTATACTTTCGTTGTGTCCGAGACTTATTCAATCGGGTACTACCCTATCCAGTGGTAAGATCCTGTTCCTACATTTCTTTTTGTTTATTCCTCCTAAATTAGAATAGTGCCTACTTCCTCTTCTGCTCTGTAGGTTGCTCCCGACTCTCTCAGTTGGTTAAAGGGGAAAAAAACACAGGTATTACTTTAGAAGTTAGGAACTCAGGGAAGGGAAGGGAATTGTTCTATCTAATACTTACCTCTTGTCCTTTCTTTACAGCTACGTCCGTGGCGGTGTGTTCTCCCCGCTCTTTTGAATGATCAGTCCCCTTGTCTGGTACCTTATTCAGCAAGGGTTCATATCATTTTAAAGAACATTTACCCTCACAGGGAGGAGGCTCACGTGGAGGCTCCAACCCGAGTTCTTCAAGCAAGTACCCAGTGTTCAGTCCTGGTCTCCTGTCACGTACTCCCCTCACCGGTGAGTAACAGATGACACACAGTTATACTTCAAGATATCCTCCATCAGAGACATCCACAGACTCAAAGCCTGCCTCTCATTGATCCAGTTGTGGCTGTCCAGTGCTTACCTGAAGCTCAACCCCTCCAAAACTGAATTCATGCTGCTGACCAACAACACTAAACACCCGGACTTCCAGAACTGGCTTCACCCCCCAGTTGCCACCTGCACCAAGTCTCCTGGGTTTGACATCGACTGAATCCTCTTCTTTAAACAGCACATAGCAAGGTAGACACAAACGGCATGGTTCCAACTTTATCTCCTGCAGAGATTCAAGTCCTTCTTCCGAGAAAGCAGCTTCAGATCTTCTGTCAAAACCTTGGTCCTCTCCCACCTGTATGGTGGCAATGCCCTCTTGGATTCCAGTGACTATCCTGGCTCCCCTGAGCTGCAGCATGACTAATCAAATGACTTTGCAAATAACTGTATCATCTTCATATCCTGGTGCATCATCTATAAGGCTCTGACTCTGAAGTCGCCAAGCTACCTCACTAAGAAACTCAGCATGTCCAGAGGCCTATGATACACCAGAACTAAGGACATGTGCAGACTTGAACTCTGCTGGTGCAGGAAGGAAAGAAAAAGAAGACAGGCCTTCTCTATCTATGCCCCAAGACTCTGGAACCTCCGCCGACCAACATCTGACATGCCCCTCACTTCTACAGTTCAGGAACGAGTTCAAGACCTTCCTCTCAAGGAATGACTCCTCCCGAACACCTAGGTCCATACACCATCCACTCCCCACCATACCTCAGACTGGGTGATCTGATATCCACTGTTTCCTCTCCTGGTTACTTCTAGACACATTTCTGACAATTGACCTCCCTCCCCTGTTAGATCCCCACTACCTTGGCTCTCTGCTCCCTAACCATGTTCTTAACCTTATGATTGTAAAGCACTCTGTGGCTTCCTGAAGCTACATCAACGCTCAATAACTACCTTAATAATAATAATGTGTTATTTGGCTAGATTTGCATTTTATGGCAGCCATTCTAGTCATTTCTCACTGTGGCATGAATTATTTTTCTGGGCATATTTGATAAAGCAAGCATGCTATGAGTTATTACTTGGCTAGACGGGCATTTTGGAGTCAGCCAGTATAGGCCTTTCCAACCGTGGCATACAGTTGTTTACTGTACATCAATGATAGGCCAAGCATGATATGTGTTATTACCTGACTAACTGTCATTTTGGATCAGTCAGTCTAGCCCTTTCTAACTGTGGCCTAACATTTTATTCTGGACATCAAGGACAAAGCAAACATGATGTGTGTTGTTATGTGTCTAGACTGGACTACATTGTGCAGTCAGTTTAGACATGTCTTCATATTGTGGCATCACATTTTTAAAAATAACGCCAACAGCAGTATGTCCTTATGTGGGGATACTGCCCTATATTGTCAGTGTCATTGTGGACATGTGTCCTTATGTTATGATTACTGCCATGTACAAAGCACACATGAATATGTTCTTATATGGGAATTCTGGCATATATTGGTGAAGCCTTCATGGAACTGTATGGGCACTGCCAGTGCGAACATGTGTTTATACTGCTGTATATTGTTGGCAAAAGCATTATGAAAATGTGTTGGCAAAAGCACCCATGCATAGATCCCAGATAGCTGTCACCTCGATTGTCCCTAGAGGCTGACTAGATAGATATGGTATTGGGCTTTAGGCCATCACCAGTAGACTGAAAGCTTTTAGGTCATAGGGGTAACCAATCACTACTACCAGGCCAAGGTTGCTAGACATCAGGGATAGAGTGTGACAGTCCATTCCTAGGTTAATGAGGGAGGGAGGGACGGCCATTATGGCCGTTGCTGAGTTGAAAATAAAAACCCTTGAACCTCATCTGGGAGTTGGGGTGTTATTGAGGCCATCTGTGAACCCCTTAAACATCGTTCTCAGGCTTTGCTAAAACACCCCCCCCAAGTATTTTAAGAATGTTATGTTTGTCATCAACACAATAAAGTTTTGTCCTTCAGAATAGTTGGAAAGACCGAATGGTCATAGAAAAAAGATAGAGACTAATACATAGTGCCAGAATGAGTTCGTAATAACTTGTAAACTGAGGTTACCAATACAAATTTTAAATGGAAAATTGAGTTAAATAGCATTATCAAATTACTGAAGAAGATAAGATAAAGCAAAATACCAAAGAAATAATAGAAATGCAATATGAAATGTACAGATTCAGTCAGACAATATTCCACAATGAGCTTGCTTTGCCCACAAAGACATGAAGTATAATGAATGCTATTGAGGATAAAACGGCAATAAAAAAGATTCAGTGCATTCACACCGTTCAGACTGGTGATATGATATGAGAGGCACAGCTCCACCTCACTGATGATGCCCAACAAGGCTGAAACACGTGTATGGGGTTGCTGTTGGTACTCTTGTTCAGAAGGGAATTGCCTAGCATTTTGGTGCTGGACTGTCCATGTAGGCGGGACACAGACTGATATGCAAATGGGTATTTCCCATCTACGAAAGGTACAGTGAGCTCAAATGTGGCTGCAGACTCTGGAGTGGGTACCATCCCATAGAGCAGGCCATTTTTGCTCTGTTCGTTCTTATAGAAGGGCGCCCATGACCATTTTTTTGACAGAATATATTCAGTCTCGTATATAAAACTTAGCCTTTGCTCAGACAATGCTATGGACAAACATTATGGCGTCTTCCTCTCCCCCCACACAATGTCAGAGGACGTTGTGGTGGGTTGGCATATCACCATTTAGACAAATGTGGGTTCAACAATTTATAGCTCAATTTGTTTTGTGTTGAAACAAGTTTATTCAGCATTATTAAGCATAAAATCAGTTGACAAAATTGATTAAAAAGGGTTTTAAAATTCATATAAAGGCATACAAAACATAACATTTTCTGCAATTTAAAATCATTCAGAGTTGACAATATTTTGGAAAGAAAACAAGTTCCTTATTACAAATATAGTTTAAAATCTACAGCACCAATTTTTCTCTTCTTAACCATGCTCTGTGTGTAAACATTGCAATAAAGTGACTATCGTTCATGTCGTTTTTGCTTTTTCAGAATGTGAAAGCGGTTTCGGTATGTTTTACCCCCTTTAGCATGAAAAGATGCACAAGGTAACATTTCTTGAGATCCAGGTACCCAGGGCACAGAAGTAGAAAGTGCTTTATTGTTTCCTCAGGACAACCACAGGTTTTACAATGGGTGTCTGATGAGCAGCTCCACCTGGCTTTATAAAGGGCAACTTTTATTAGCCCTTTTAGCCGGTCAGATAGCACAGCGAGTAGAGCGCTCACTTTGACATCCGTGCAGAGCCTACCGAAGCAGGTTTAAATCCCAGCAGGGCCAAACTCAGAGTTTCATCCTTTCGAGGTCGATATTGAGCACCACACACAGTGGGTAATATAAGCAGCGCTCAGATGCCTGAGGGTTCATAGTGCTTTATAAATGTAAATTATTATTATTATTATTATTATTAGTGTATCGATAAATAATTGGAAGTGCAGGGCTCGGGCAAACCCAGGCGTTGCCCATTCTAAATAGGGCTTAAAGCCCACATTTCCTTTCACCAATAGGAATGGTGGCCCAGTTTTTAGTGTGGTACATGCCCTGTATATTTTCCTGTTCACATCATTGTTACACTTAATTTTGACAACCTTCTTCGAGCTTGTTGTTAGTTCAGCATCCTCAGTCCAAAAAGTTGGTAAATTGAGGGCTTCAAAACCTTTACAAATACTCCTCAACCACAGGAGCGAACCTGACCCAGGAATATTTAGCACGCTCACAATTACTTCGCTATATTTAACAAGCTCCGGGGTGCTCCACAGTCTGACCCAGTACTTTAATGGTCTACTTGTTGAAATGTCACACAAGGGCTTAATGTCACCTTCCAATCTGAAACTAGGCATTGGGGCACCCTTCAGTTGCATGACTAGTGACCTTAAAAAGTGATTGTCCACCGAACTAATTTGAGCACTAACACAGTGGCCCCATAATTCTGCCCCATAAAGGGTTGCCGCCCAATCCTGAGCTCTATATAGATTAAGAGCAGGGGATATTGCACCCTTACCATGTGAGTTCTCTAGGGAGGTCACTGCCTTGGCACATTGAGCTTTCCATGTACCATCTTCCGTGAACCTAAACCCCAGAAAATCATAATAACACATCTGATCCAGGATACATTCTTCTATTGCGATCTACAAAGATTGATTTTCTTACTGTTTTTACGGCCTAACGCCATCACCTTAGTCTTTTCTGTATTAAATTCCATTGAGAGATCTTCACACATTTCGATGAAAACTTTCAGATTAAGTCTTAAACCAATGGGGGCAGTGGCTAACAGTACTGCGCCATCTTCATAGAAGAGTGCTGGGAATATTCATGTATCAAGTTACAGGAAATCTAGGCCACAAGCTAACAATTCTTCAATTATTATGTTTATGTACAGGCTGAATAAGAGGGAGGCTAGCACACATCCCTGCCTCACTCCCCCTCCAAAAAGGTGTCCGTTGATTCCCCTCCCAATCCCCACCTCACAGAGGCACCATTATTTGAATAAAGGCATATGATACAGGACAGTAATGGATCTGGTACTCCCTTAATTCGCAAAACAGACCACAATTTATATCTTTAAACACTGTCAAAAGCGGTCCGTAAATCTACAAAAACAGAATCGATTCTATGAGGTTGAAAGGACACATACTTTGCCAGGACTGCATACAACAGAAAGCAGTAATTTATTATTCCAATGCCATGCTGAATACCAGCCTTTAGATGGTAGATGTGGTTGCATTTGCTGGTCCAGGATGGTAAATGAGTCAACAGTGCCTGTGCATATACCTTCCTGACATCATCTAAAGGGAGATTGGTCTATAATTCCCAGGCTTCTTGTTATCTCCCTTCTAATATAATGGTATTATAATTGCCTCCCACCATGATTGGGGCACATCACCCATACTTGGAATGTAATTAAATACTCGAGTTAACCAATGGGCCCGGATCAAGGGTTCATCCTTTAGCAATTCAATTGGGATTCCATCAGGCCCCGGGGCTTTCCCACTCCCTAGTCCCAAGATGGCTTCCTCAACCTCAACCAATGTGAATGTCAATGGGTCCTCAACATGGTTGCTGCCACTCTGCTGCCACAGTGAGACGCACAGCTTGCCCCCTCCTTTCTCGTACAGGTTTGCAAAATGTTTAAACCATTCGGTTGGAGCAATCTGGCTGCAGACCGGTCCAACCGAGGTCACTTCACGAGCGCCAACCAGCCTCCAAAAATGTACCTGGTCACCATTCCTGCTACAGGACAATAATTCATCCCATTTGGTATTAAAATATGGTGCCTTTTTTGCAGCCACTATGGCTTTATTCTTTATCCTCAGGTTTTTGTTCCATTTATCAACCACTCCTGATTTTTTAAGACAATTTAACAAATTATGTTTTTCTAACATGCAGTCTCCATCAAACCTGCCCTTGTTGTCCGATTTGTATTTCCTCACACTGCTACCAGGTTTGGGGAAATATGCAATAGACCTTTCACCATGTCACAGTATTGTTGTCTAGGGTTTGGAGTATTGAGGTCACCCTGGCAGATCTCCACTATATGTTGGGTGATACTTGCATACATTTGTAGTTTAACCACACTATGGTCCAGTGAGGACCATTTAACCACCTGCCTGGAGTTGCCTATAACACTGACTTCACTCCTTCCCCTCTTATCTCGCTTAAGTACATCCTGCCTCAATCTAACCTGAAACAACAGCTAAGAGGGTGGTGGTCACTATCTGATCGTCTTATGACTTCCATACTGGTATCACATTGAGTCGAATATAGTCAATTTGTGAACTACCCTGAAAACCTTCATAAGTCACTGATGCAGGCTTGTTTGCATGGGGGAATCCTCCCATTGCATGAATGCAAGCCCATCTCATATATTAATCTAGCAGCTTCATTAGCACCCGGGAGCAGCCTAACAGGTTTAACAGACTCCAATTTTAGTAGCCCAAGCGCAGCATCCTTGTCATCCCAGAGACCATATAACATATCTATTTGCTCAAACTGCAAGTTGAGGTCCCCCATTGAAATAATTAAAGGGGGGGGTTTGGAGGTTTGAATATCCCTGATCATGTAACACATGATCTTGAGCCTATCCATGGGTACTGTGAGGAAGGCATGGTATGAAAGTAAGACAGACAAAAGTGATCACAGTTCAAGTGTGTTTATTAAACTGTCAAATGGGTGAGGTGAGCGTCTAATCTAAACCTAAATATAAGATGGCAGCAAGCAACGACCATCAATTAATAATAATACAGTCCTAGTGGAGTCTAGTCAGATAAAAAAGGGCCTATACTAAGAAAACCTATTTCCAATCCTTACTGCTATGCTACAAAAGAGTGTGGGATAATGTTCACAAGAAAAGAAAGAAGTGTTCACAAAATGATAGTCAGGATGTTATGGCTGGGGTCTCATTTCCCCACGTTTTTAGCACGGGACAAGGCGGGACTCTTAAGCATAGTACACTCCTGGGTTTCTCCAGCACAAGTTTACAGTTCCTTTTCTCTATATGAGGGCTTTCTGTGTTCAAGTCTCTTCTCATGCAAGGTCTCTTGCGTTAGAGGGCCTGATATAACAAAACAACAAAACAAACAGTTTCTGCTTATACCCTTCACAACAGGTGATTATACTTCACCCTAGGATACCCCTCATCCGTGCTCCAATACTTCTATCAGTGCTAGTCTTTAGCCTCTTGGTACTTGTAGTTTCACTTTCAGTTCAATACTCTCCTTGTTCAAGAGAGGGGTATGATATGATATGATATGATATGGCATTTGTAACGCGCCTATACACAAGTGTTTCAAGGCGCGACGAGGCAGGGAGGGGGGAACAAGGGGAAGACAGACAACGATCCTACTAGGCCAGGTGTCATTCAGACCGCGCAAGTGCAGGGGGAAGGGGAAGGGAAAAGTGCAAGGGGAAGGGGAGGGGGGAAGTGCAGTACAAGTAAGTAGAGGGTAGCAGCCAGAGACCTTAGAATGAGCACCCATGAGGTGCCGGACCACTCAATCTCTGGTACCAAATTTGTTGACACAAAAGACCAGTTTCTCTTAATATTCTTAATGTTGCCACTGCAACCTTGAGTCTAACACAGTCCGGCCTGCTATCAGGTTCTTCCGGCACACTGGCTGTGAAGAATTTGTTTCTGTTTCTCTTGCCGCTGGAGTCAAGGACGGTACCACGGTAGCAACCGCGTCTCCCCACACTGGCTATCAGTGCGGGAGGGTTCCAATTGCTGCTGACATCGGTCTTATGTTTCTTTTGTCTGAGGCGTCGCATGTCTTGGTTGAAAAGGGCATGGGCAACTCCACCTTGACGTCCTTTCAGCTCTCACTGCCTTTCTCTTCCGTTTGAATTGCCATCCTGCAATATCTGCTTCTTCCTGCATTTGGGCTTGCCGAGAGTGTGCTCTTGTGCTCCACCTTTTATCCCAGTGGGGAAGGGAAAGGGCAATCAGGTGTGTGTAGTTGTCGGCAATTGCCTGATTCTGCCTGGCCCTTGTGTTGGGGCATGTCAGGTAAACAGCTCTGGTATTAGTCTGTTGTCGCTCACGGAGTGAGAAAGTGTTTGTGTTGGAAATGAGGGGTGGAGTTTCTAAGTATCCTACTGGGCAGGATGGGGAAAAGGTGTCAAAAGGAAGGGGGTACCGCGTCTCACCCTTCGGTGTTCCACTTCCACTCCCCAAAGACCCCCTTCCACGTGATACTCCCATACTGGTCCACCCCAAGGAACTGGATCCAATAGCAATGTCCATGTTCTGGCCACCTGGATGACAGATCCCCGGGGACTAGTGGGTGAGACATTCTCTTCCTCCATGTGATGTAGCTGCATCTGTTTCACTGGGGAACCGGGAAAGGAACACTACATTCCCCTGGTGCTTACCTTTTCAGTGTTCTATAGTGAAACAGTAGGGCTGCAGGTCTAGAAATCATTGCATGACATGAGGTTTGGAGTCTTTGCGTTGGCTAATCCAAACTAGTGGAGAATGGTCTGTGAACTTCCTCCCTAAGAGGTGGATAATGGCCCACTTGATAGCCAAGGACTCTAGTTCTAGCATAGAGTCATTATTTTCACGTGGGAAAAGCTTGTGACTTGTAAACAAGATGGGATGTTCTAATCTGTCTTGGGATAGGACTGCTCCTAACCATGTATGGGAGGCATCTTTCAGTAGTATGAACTCTTTAGAAATAGCTACTACCTTTAGGATCAGGTTCTGGCACAGGGTTTGTTTTAAGGTGTTATAACATATATCCTACTCGTCCGTCGAATGAAGTTACTGGGGTTCGGCATTCTTGAGTTTATCAGTTAGCCTAGCTGTTTTGTCCGATAAATTAGGGATAAACCTACAGTAATATCCTATTAGACCTAGAAAGTCTTTAAGATCTCTCTTAGTTTTGGGTGTTGGTGTATCTAGGACAGCTTTCACTTTCTCATGTTGAGGTTGTACAATCCCATTCCCTACAAAGAAGCCAAGGTATTTCACGGCTGATTGGGCCAGTCTGCATTTGGATGGATTAGCAGCTAGGCAGGTCTCTGTGAGGACTTTCATAATGGTATAAAGATGGAAAGAGATGGTCCTCTAAGATTTTACAATAAATGACGAGATTGTCAATATAAGCTCCACAGAAATCGGAACAGGGTCGTAAGATTCAATCCATTAGGCATTGGAAAGTGGTTGGTGCACTGTGTAAGCCTAAAGGGAGGACTTTGAATTGAAACATTCCTAGGGGCATTGAAAAAGCTGTTTTCTCTTTATCTGGCCCATACACTGGAACTTGCCAATATCCTTTCTTTAAGTTTAAGGTGGATAGAAAGGTGGCTGCTCCGAGTTCATCAATTAGGCCATCAATGTGTGGCATGGGATAGGCATTGAAGTCAGAAATTGAATTAATTTGACAGAGGTCTATACAAAACCTCTAGGAATTGTCAGGTTTAGTGACCAACACGATAGGGGAGGACCATGGGCTCGAAGAAGGCTTGATAATATTGGCCTTCAACATTTTATTTACCTCCTCAATCACTATCTGTTTACGGGCTTCCGTTAGTCTATACGGTTTTAAATGAATCACTTTTCCCTTAGGTGTTCTAATATAGTGGTAGATGCCTTTTAGTACTTTGGAATGGGTGGCTGACAGGTTCTCTTTGCACTCCTTTAAGAGATTTACGCGATATAAATGGACCTTTTGTTTCTTGTCCGGTTGGGCTACTTTATAAGTACAGGCTCCCGTTTCTTCAAATATTTGTAGGGCCCGTGTTATTTAGAGACACGCTTGTTTTCTGAGGTGGGTGCGAGGACCAGTACATTCTGTCCTATGAAAAACAAACTTAAGCTCACCTTCCCACCTGTCATATGTCCTTGTCCTGTCATAAATCCTTGTCCTGGCAAGACAGACACACAGCCAAAGGTGGGGGTGTAGCCCTCATAGTCAAAGACTGCCTAGCAGTCAGACACACCTCCTCACACCTCGGAGAGAACATCGATTCCCTTGGAGTCAAGATCAACATCTCCCCAAACACCACCTTGACCATCCACCTAGCCTACCACCCACCTGGTCCAATAACACACTTCCACGACAACCTCATCCATCTCCTAGGTGATAACCTTAAAACTTCTACAGAACAGTTCTCTTAGGTGACTTCAGTCTAGGTCGTAATGACCAGAAAGATAGACCTTCCAAGGCCCTGGCACAAGCTCTACAAGAGCTCGGCTTCAACCAGAAAGTCACCACACCCACCCACTGCAAGGGTGCACCCTTGACTGGGTAGCAGACGACAGCTGTGATATAGACATCAGCTCCAACACCCCCACCCCTTGGTCTGACATCAACTTATACATTTCCTCATTCCAATCAGCACCACCACACCCACAAATCCCAACCCCATCCCACCTGCGTTAGCTAGGAGTGCTCGGAACCTAACCAAAGAAAGGATCCTCCCCCACCTAGAAACTCTAACGCTGAACCACCAAACCTCCTCAGACCCATCAGTGCTAGCAGATGTATACAACACTGCGCTGAAAACAGCCATTGACACCATTGCACCACTACAGAACAAAAAAGCTAAAGAAATTAAACACTCCAACACTTGGTTCTCAGCAGAACTGAAAGAATTACGTGCCCTAAAATGCAAAGCCTGGAGCAAATGGCTAGGATCCCCACAGGAATCCAAATTATCCACATACAAATACCTGCCCACTCAATAAAAGAAAGCCATTATCACAGCCAAATAGTCCTCCTACGATACAATCACCAATGCAACCTCTGAACCAAAAGAGCTCTTCACATTCTTCAAAGGACTATCCACCCCAGCCACCATCTCTCAAGAGATTGTTAAAGATAAAGCATGGTGTACCAGTGTACATACTGCCTTGAAAAAAAAAACTGAGCTCCTGCAGAAAAATATCCATGAAACCACAACAACCTCTCTAAACACATCATGTTAGCTTCACACCCTGGCAGTATGGTCACCAAAGACAAAATCAATCAAGACAAAATCAAACCCTTCTCCTTCAGGGAAGTTACTGAGTCTGAAGTAGTAGACATAGGGCCTCATTACGACCCAGGCGATAAAGGGTTAACGGCACCGTAAAAGGTGGCGGGGCCGTTAACTCCTTACCACCTAATTACGAGGTCCCTTTGCGGGTCCCAACCTTAATTAAGGAAGGAACCCGCAAAGGGACTTTCGAGGTAATTACGGTCCCGCAATTTGTGGTACCATAATTACCGCCTTCCCCATTGAGCCCTATAGGGACAAAAATGGGAATGGGGAAGGGCCAATGGTGAATGGGGAATTACCGCCCCGCCAACCTTGGAATGGGGCAGTAATTTCGCCATCCACCATGGCGCAATCAGTGAAATATCAGCGTCAATCATGGCGCTAATAGCGCCATGCTTAATGCCTGGGTCGTAATGACCCCCATAGTCAATAAAATCAGGCCATCTGACTGCAAAGGAGATGCCTGCCCAGCCAAACTAGTCAAGGACTGTCCAAAAACCATAGCCCTTTTTCTAAACACCTTCATCAACGCCTCCTTCAACTCCAATACTGTTCCCGACAGCCTTGAAGAAGCCTGGGTTTGCCCACTTCTGAAAAAAAATGCCTCTAGACCCTGAAATAGCTAACAATTACAGGCTTATCACCACCATCCCATTCTTGCTCAAAATCTTGGATAAGGTGGCCTATACGCAAATCAAGCAATTTCTGGAAGAAAATAAGATCTTAGGCAAAAGGCAATCAGTTTTCTGTCCAGGCCATGGGACAGAATCTGCCTTACTCGATCTCAAAATACAACTTGGCGACATTATGGATGAAGGCAAACCAGCACTTCTCCTCCTGCTAGACCTGTCGGCTGCCTTTGATCTCGCCAACTACAATATTCTTGTTAAGCAACTAAAAAATGCAGCCTACTTCTCCCCACAAGCCATAACATGGATTGCATCCTTCCTCAATGGCAGACACATGAGAGTCTTCTCAGACTCTGCTTGTGCTTCTCCCACCACCATACACTGTGGAGTCCCACAAGGATCATGTACTGCACTCACTCTCTACAACATCTTCACCCTCCCTCTCTTCAATGACCTGGATAGTCGTGACATAGCCTACACCAACTATGCCGATGACACGCAGGTCAAACTCCCAATAACCGACCTCCACGAACTAGACACTGCAGCCTTAACCAATACTTACACAGCCATATGAACATGGATGGCAGCCAACGCCCTTTGTCCCAATGGAGATAAAACAGAGATCCTCCTGGTAGGCACTAAAGAAATGCTCAATAAACTCTCACCCTATACAGCACCTTAAACATTGACAATGCCATCATCACTATTTCTTCAACAGTAAAAACATTAGGAGTGTACCTTCATTCTTCCCTGTCCAGGACACGCCAGATCAGTGCCATAGCCTCCTCTGCTGCACTCACCACTAAAATTATCAACGCGGTCAAGCCCTTCCTTTCAACCAAAAACTGCTTATCAATTGCCAGAGCCACAGTCAGCACAGCTGTACTATTTTAATGCCCTCTTCCTGGGCACCTCTGCCAAAAACCTCCACAAGCTACAAGTAACACAAAACAATGCCCTCAGAGCAGCATTGAGTATCCCTAATAGGGAACACATCTCCCAGGCAAAGAAAGACTCACATCGGCTGCCGGTTGAAGAACATATTATTTTTAAATCCATGGCCATTACACACAAATGCCTTTCACATAACGCACCCACTATCTATCTGAAAGGATCACCCTCAGCTCATCATCCAGACCCACGAGATTCCATCTCACTAACAAAATCTATTTCCCTTCCTTCAATAGAGCCAAAGCAGGAGGCACCAGTTTTGAACACCTAGCACCCAAAAACTGCAACGCCCTCCCCACTGCACTCAGAGATGAAAAGTCCTACACGGTATTCCACAAAATGCTGAAAACTAAACTGTTCAATTATATCTGTCAATGATATGTAACCGGGAATATTTTTTCCGTTTGTTATGTTGTTACACTGTAACCATGGAACATATACTCTCTCACATTTGTCACTATTGTCTGTTGATGATCTGATTCAAGCCTGTACCAAGCAAGTATTCTGTAACAGTGCCACAATGCCCCAGGGCCACTGTGCGCTATATAAATTCAAATTCAAATAAATAAATAAGCAGATTTTTGCTGACTCTGGCCTTTTTCCATATGAGTGCAGACCAGATCTCGAACAAGTCTCCTATGTCCTCGCATTCTGGTAGCAGTTTACGAGATGGGAATGGTTGCCTCTTCTCGTTCTTCCCAGGTTTCCCAGAGAATGTCTAGGATGTCTCTAGGCTCTCTACCATAAAGTAGTTTGAAAGGAGAAAATCTTTAGAGACCTGAGGGGTTTTCCTTACTGCAAATAGTGCCCAAGGGATCATTCGGTCCCAGTCTTTCCCATCCTTATCTACCAATTTCCATAGGATTACTTTTCAGGGATTTATTAAATCTTTCCACCAAGCCATTGGTTTGGGAATGGTACACAGAAGTTTTTTGTAAGGTGGTAAGATGGAGCAGCTCTTTGACTTCTGCCATAAGCTTGTTCATAAAATTTGAACCTTGATCGGTTAGTATTTCTTTGGGAAAGCCGACCCTGTAAAAATACGGTAAGAGGTGTTTAAGGATTTGTTGTGTCATAGTTTTCCGCATTGGGAATGCTTTGGGTTATCTGGTTGCATAGTCCACAATTACAAGGACATATTTGTTGCCTAATCTGGATGTTTCTAAAGGTCCAATGATGTCCATCCCGATTCTTGAAAAAGGGACTTCTATGATTGGTAAGGGATTCAGAGTGGCAGGTAATGGGATATGCAGGCTGTTTTATTTTGACAAATGTCACACGTCTTAACAAAGGTTTTAATATCAGGGTGGATGCCTGGCCAATAAAACTTCCCACTGATATGTGCCTGGGTTTTGGATTGTCCTAAGTGCCCCCCGGGAAGACTAAGGCCTCTGTGGATGTTTCTCTTCTATATAGCAATCCCTGCTTTAAGAAGAAAAAGGGGCTTCCGTTCTCTGTACATTCTCCCTCCGGAATAATTTGTCAGAAAGCTTCAGCAAGAGCTGGATCATTTTGCTAGGCGAAGGCTAGTTCGGGATAGATGGTAGATTCTTCTCCCTTTCTTTCTTCAATGATAACCGGTTTATCAGCTTCCCCAATGTCCAATGTACCTGTTTCTGTTTTGTCTGGTTCACTTTCTTTAAACTGAGGAAACAGAGCCCATTCCAAAATTCCTTGAGCAATTTGACCCTCACGATGTACTTCAAATGGGATTTTACCATGATCCTGTAAGAGAACCTTTAGATCCCCCCGGAAGCCGGGATCGATGACCCCTGCTAAAACGTTTATACTGAACTTCCTTGCTAGGCCATCAAAACCAAATCGGTAGGAATCATTCCTCTCTTCCCAGGGGGGATGACAGCCTCCCTACTGCTACAGATATCAAAACCTATTGCTTCTTTTGTGGCAATAGGGGGGCTAGAAGCTCTATAACTATGTTTTTGAAATTGTAGGGTTCCCCAATTAGTTTCAATTGATTCACATCCCACTTCTAACACCATTTATAACGGAGGTATGTTATCAAAGTAAGACAGACACAAGTGATCACAGTTCAAAGGTGTGTATTAAACTGTACAATGGTTGAGATAAATGCCTAATCTAAACCTAAATCTAAGATGGGAGCACGCTACGACCATCAAATAATAAAAATACTGTCCTAGTGGAGTTTAGTCAAATAAAAGTTGCCTATCCTAAGAAAACCTATTGCCAATCCTTACCGCTATGCTACAAAAGAGTGTGGAATAATGTTCATAAGAAAAGAAAGAAGTGTTCACAAAATGATAGTCAGGATTTTATGGCTGGGGTCTCCCTTCCCCATGATTTTAGCATGGGACAATGTGGGGCTCATGAGCACAGCACACTCCTGGGTTTCTCCGGCACAAGCTTACAGTTCCTTTTCTCTATATCAGGGCCTTCTGCGTTCAAGTCTCTTCTCATGTAAAGTCTTTTGCTTTAGAGTGCCTGATATGCCAAAACAACAAAACAAATAGTTTCTTCTTATACCCTTCATATCAGGTGATTATTCTTCACCCTAGGATCCCCCTCACCCGGGCTCCGATCCTTCTTATCAGCGTTAGCCTTTCAAGGTACTTGCCAATATAAACAGAGGCTTCCGAATGGTGATAACATCTTGCTGTGCCACTCTATAATTCTATGGCAAGTGCGTGCTTCGCAATATCACAGTGTGTACGGCGTTCCCCTCAGCCAGGTGTAAATGCCAGTTTCACAATTCCCTCTACAACGTGTCAAGGACTTTTGATTGTGCAATGGGTTTGGCCTGACCCTTGTATGACCACCTTGACACCTCATGCCGGCCTTCTCTATGGCCTCTTGGTACATGTAGTTTCCCTTTCAGTTCAATACTTTCCTTGTTCAGGAGAGGGGTACCATCCAGAGACCTTAGAATGAGTGCTCATGTGGCGCTCGACCACTCTATCTCTGGTACCAAGTTTGTTCAGAGAAGACCTCTGTCTGGAAATCTTCTTAATGTTGCCAGTGTAACCTTGACTCTAACACAGTCCGGCCCGCTATCAGGTTCTTCCGACTTACCGGCTGTGCTGACCTCTTTGGCGTTTTTCTTGCTGCTGGAGTCAAGGAGGTTCCACGGTAACGCGCAGGCAACCGCATCTCTCCGCCCTGGCTATCAGTGTGGGAGGGTTCCAAGTATCGCTGCCATCTGTAACACCATTCGCCAGCTGCGATTCCTTCTCTTATGTTAATTTTGTCTGAGGCTTCACAGGTTTGGGTTGAAAAGGGCAAGGGCAACTGCCTCCTTGACTTCCTTTTAGGTCTTGCTGCCTTTCTCCTCCATTTGAACTGCCATCCTGGAATAGCTGCTTCCTCGTGTGTTCGACCATGCTCAGAGTGTGCTGTTGTGCTCTGCCGTTTATCCCAGTGGGGAAGGGAAAGGGGAGTCAGGTGTGTAGGCTTGTCGACAATTGCCTGACTCTGCATAAGCATTGTGTTGGAACATGTCAGGTAAACGGCTCTGGGATTAGTCCATTGCCGCTCATGGTGTGAGAAAGTGTTTGTGTTGGAAAAGGGGGCGAAGGTAGAGTTTATAAGTATCCTACTAGGAAGAACGGGGAAAAGGTGTCATAAGGAAGGGATACTGTGTCACACCCTTGGGTGTCCCACTTCCACTCCCCCAAGACCCCCATCCAGGTGATCCTCCCACACTGGTCCACCTCCAGGTACTGGATCCAATAGCGATGGCTGTGTCCTGGCCACCTGGATGACAGATCTCCGTGGACTAGCGGGTGAGACACCTTCAGGTTTCTCACAGTACTCTCCCTGCTGGACTATTATAAATGTTAAAAAAAAAAAAATCAGTAAAACAATCCCCTTTGGGTTAGTTGCTTCCAAACACTGGAGGTCATTTGAGCCTTTTGGCAACACGTTAAGTGACAGATCCAATATCGGACTAACTGAAATCGCCAGTCCTCCCTTGGGTCTGCCTTTAGGACCTTTTGTTGCACATGATCCGTATGAGCCAAACCCTGTAGCTCAATGTTCACTGTTGCCCGAGTTTCCTGGAGTCATACCAGATCGAATTCATAAATAAAACAGACCAACTCTGTGTCCGTCAAAAGTTTATGCACCCTTGCAACATTCCAAGAGAGAAACTTTATCCCTTTGGTCATGCTTATTTCTACCTGCACTTGTAGTTGTTGTGCATCAGATACCAAACTGTGGGGGGAGGAAGGGGGGTGTTAGCATTATTGACCTCAGTCAGTCAGACTACTTCATCCAAGACCTTGCCAGGTTCCATTGCAACTCCCACCGACCACCAGGAGAGAGAAAAGGAGTGGGATCATTTCCATCACTCTCACTCGGACATCCTCCAAACTGCCACTTTTACCCAGATTGACCCTCAGGTGAGCATCCTGCACTTCAGTTTGCAATAATAGGGGACAGGGTGCAGGGTGTGGGTGGCATTCAATAGGTCCCCTTCCTGGACAATTCTCCGTACCTGTAATTGCGATAACATAGTTCTTCCCTTCACTCTGGTCTGGGTGGTTTGCTACCTTGAAGGACTCCCACGGGTCTACTACCTTTATCTCTCCGACTATTTTAGTTGAGGTCTGGATCCTTTGTACATCCAGCTTTGTTTTGTGCATTTTGCCCATGTCAACTTCTGAGTTACCTGGCTTCCACGCCCTATGCTGCATGGCATCGAGCACAATGCGAGACTCCATGCAGCGATTGCAGGAAGCATTCATACATCAGTAAAGATGGACAGGGTGGGAGAGAGGGGAGGGGGAAGGAAAGAAAACAGTGGAGTGCATTTAGGTGAAACTTTGGGGGCAGATATAAGGCCAGATGTATGTAAACTTTGTATTTTTTTTTATTTGTTATTTGAGTATAGAAAATGCAGTCCCTCTGTCACACTAAACATGTCCTAAAATATATTATCTAGAAACATATGAAGATATCATCCACCATTATTCTTATACATTCACAAACAATTCCAACAATAAAATGAAAGCATTAGAATAACAACGAACAAAAGTCTTTTGAGTGCTCTGAAAAGTATTATCTGGTAATATATAATCTGAGCACTGAGACCTACATAGAGTTTTCCCAATGCTCATCTGTCCTGACATTTAATGTGAAAAATTATCTCTGTAATAAACCATTGATTTTAATTGCTCAATTAATTTTATCGGGGAGTTTAATAACACTCCTTCTGGCACGATAGTTCAGCCGGTGAATGCACATGCTGACAAAGATCTTCCTGCTTCCATGTTGCAATACTGAATTGGCTTTTAACCCTCGATCATACGTACACCTTTTACGCATGTTCGTGTCATGCTAGTAAACGCTATCAACTGCCTCATGATAATTCTATTCAATTGTTCCTTTAAGGCAAGTACTGTATAGAAGAGGAGAAAAACGAGTGGCCCCCAGCCCTAGACAAACATGGGCAGATCCAAGTGTTGTATGAAAATTGCCTTCAATATGTTGGACAAATAGCAAAGTGAGTTCAGCAGATTTTGCACAGATAGGTGTCGTCTGAAGGTTACATTTCTAACAGCATGGGTGGGTTTAGGCAACCTACACGAGAGACTGGTGTGTATCCTGTATGTTTCCAGGTATGTCAGTGAGATAGTTCATGGGGTATATGCACCTGTCTCCATAAATGTTTTTGAAACCTGCAGGTTCCAATAAAAGTAAGACATAGGGCCTCATTACACGGATGGCGGTAAGGATTTACCGGTACCGGTAAAATACCGGTACCGGTAAATCCTTACCGCCTTACTACGGGGTCCCTTTGCGGGTTGGGGGATTTAACGCCTGCTTTTTGCAGGCGTTAAAATCCAACCCGCTAAGGGACCTCAGAGCTAATAACGGCACCGCACAATTGCGGTGCCTTATTTAGCGCCTTCCCCATTCCCATAGAGCCCAATGGGGCAGAAATGGGAATGGGGAAGGGCAATGGCGGAAAGGGGATTTACCGCCCCTCCAACCTTGGAATGGGGCGGTAAATCCCCTTTCCGCCAAGGCGGTGCCGGTATTTTACCGGCATGAGCCATGGCGCTAATAGCGCCATGGCTCACCGCCTACCGTGTAATGAGGCCCATAGTTATCTTGCCTGCTGTGCAAGCATTTGCCACCTGTAGGTCCCACGTTCCAATCTCAGCACGGGAACTGGGGGGAAGGGAGGGTGCTTGCTCAATGCACCTTGGAGAGACTCAGCTTCACCTCACTGAGGAGATCCATCAAGGCCTAACCATGTGTCTGGGGTAGATGATGGTACTATTGTTCATTGGAGAATTGCCTAGCATTTCAGTGCTGGACTGGCCTTGTGGGTGGGACAAAGCTTGATATGCAAATTGATATGGTTCCTCTTTGGAAGGTGCAATGAGCTAAAATGTGGTTGTAGGCTGTCCCGAGGGGAAGAAATTCCTTAGAACGGGCTTAACAATTAGAATGCCCTATGACAATGAGATATTGTTGTATGCAGTGATGGTGGTACTTCTTACTAAAGCATGTGGACACACGAGTGTTCTGCACTTTGTAAAGTGGTAACATGAAAAATACATGGTATGATTATGTTGCTTTCCCTGGTCAGCAGCTTTCCCCCACTCGAACCCTGCTCCCCCAAACGTAACTAAATGATGTATGCCCCAACCAGGGAGGTCATTCAGGTGTTGCCAGAGGTCGCAACTGCGACCTCTGAGTTCTCCCTTGTGACCTCTAAAAATAAACAAAAAAACAAAAAAAGCATTCTTTTTTTTTTGTAATGTAAGCTCCAGGGCTGTGGCCAGCATCATGTGGCTCTTTACTTCTGGAGTGGCTGGCTTTCTTGTTCAGGCCCCTTTAAAAAAAGAAGAAAAAAAAGAACAAGAGTGCAACAAGTCTAAGGGCCTCATTACACGGTAGGCGGTGAGCCATGGCGCTATTAGCGCCATGGCTCATGCCGGTAAAATACCGGCACCGCCTTGGCGGAAAGGGGATTTACCGCCCCATCCCAAGGTTGGAGGGGCGGTAAATCCCCCTTCCACTATTGTTCTTCCCCATTCCCATTTCTGCCCCATAGGGCTCTATGGGAATGGGGAAGGCGCTAATTACGGCACCGCAATTTTGCGGTGCCGTAATTAGCTCCGAGGTCCCTTACCGGGTTGGTATTTAACGCCTGCAAAAAGCAGGCGTTAAAACTCCAACCCGCTAAGGGACCTCGTAGTAAGGCGGCAGGGATTTACCGGTGCCGGTAAATCCCTACCGCCTACCGTGTAATGAGGCCCTAACACTTTCAGCACTGACCTTAAATAAGAAAGAATAGGCATACCATATAATGTGTCTTTCTGGAATTCTGTACAATAATTGCTAGACTCATTAAAGCTTTATTTCAGGCACACTTCAGGGGGTGAGTCACTGATTTAGTCTGTTCTTAAACGCCTCAACTCAGCCTTTCATCCTTCTGAGGTCGATAAATGAGTACCTACACAGGTTGGGTGATATTGGGTGTATAATTTTCCTATATAAAGCGCTTAATCATAAGTGCTATATAATAACACATCATTATCATTTGGTCATGGACGTCTGCTTGCATTCACAGTAATTTGTTAATATGGGCCTATACACACTGATCTTAATGATACATATGGCGGATCGTAACCATATTTTTCGTAGTGTACAATGCTATGTGATGCTATTTCCTGTTTTGTCAACGGGTGAAAGATCGTGTTCCATCCCTTCCCACGATATCACTTCGGGGTGGGGTCAAATTACATCACTTCCTGTGATGTCATCAGGGGGTCAAGGGTCGTGTGATGTCACTTCCGCCACCCCAGGCATTTTGGTGAAATGACGTCCCTGGCCCCAACCAGCACTTACTTTACATGCAGAATAGTGTCGTGTAGCAGAAGAGAAACATTTCCATCAGCCAATGAAGTGGGCTCCTACCATGGCGACCTGTACACATATGTGGACTTTCCAGAGGTCTGTGTGCCACCTGAATGAATGTGTTTGAGCTCTGGCAGGCTCTCCGTCCGCCATCTTTACGCGGTCGATCAAATGAGTGCCATTTAGTTGTGCAGTAGTAACAGTTGCCATTTGCAGAGCTAAGGAAGGTCAGACCTGTGGTAGTTATGTGCCATATAAAATAACACTGCTCTTGTTGTGAAGATGGCTGAGGGTGGGGCTCCCAGAAAGAGGAAATGGAGAAGACGTTTCAGGCAAGAATGGGGGAGTGGATAAAAAGCCGCTAACAGAGGGAAGAGAGAATTAATACAGCACACTTAATGTCTTTACAAAGGCTGGCATCATAAAACAATGCATTTGTTAAACTATGGGGGCGTGCGCAGTTCTAATGTCAGATGGTAACAATTGTTCTCTAACATTAGTGCGATAATGATGACTCTCAGAGTGAAGAACACGCGTCTTCGTGGAGATTGAAATGCTAATTCTTCTCTGCCTTCTTATCCCCCCCACGCCCCCGCCCCCATTATCCCTTCCATCAGGAACAGATCATTGTTCTTAGGAAATGCTGGAGCCATCCGATTTTATCCTCGCTCACTCCACTTAGCTGAAGGGTGGGAGGGTTTCCATGCTACTGCTTACATGTTGTGCACCGCGGACCACCTTACCTGTGTAATAAATACATGGCAATGTAATACATCTTAATTGGAGAAAAAGAAAAGGCACGGACGTGTCTTTTTTTATTGGCATGTGTTTTCGAAGTTCTCGTGTGCCTTTATTTGAAAGGCTTATTTCGAAATTTGTGATTAGGTGGCTTATGCGACAGGTGGTCAATAAGAGATGCCATTCATATATGTGCTGCTGTATGTTTTGAAGTTCATGTAGGTGTACGGAGCATGTAGACCCCAGCCGGTATTACATGTATTCTTGAATTAAGTTCTATACCATTAAATATATGGAACACGCACTTCATGACACGTTAATTGGTTGATTGCGCAGTCGTTTAAGGCGTGTTCTTGAGAGTACGACCAATCATTAGTTGATTTGGCACCTACAGTCCGCCTCACAGGCCTGATGGCTTCATATATAAGATCACATACATTTGCATATGGTTTCTGCTGGAAAGTTATTGCCACTCAGAATTTTTCCTGACAGAGATTGGACCGGCTCTTTTCTATCTCAGCAATAGCCATGTTAAGATCAAAGGTCGACTCTTGGGGGATGTGTGTCTTGTCACGCTTGGTGGGCTGCGTCTGTCATTGGTAGGCCTAATTACTCCTGACACAGGTGACCCTCTTCTTTAACATGCTGCAGGTGGAAATGGCAGCTTGGCCATCTCTTTTTTTGTTGTGTGGTGACTTGAACTATGTCCTCGGATCCCTTGCAGACACAACAACTGCTTGTCACACTGAAAGGAAGCCCAGGAGAAAGGAGGCAATCAGCAGCTTCTGACATATTGAAAGGATGGTGAGAGCATGGAGGTCACAGCATATGACGTGGTCCTGTATTGCACTCTTCTGCCATTTTGTTGTGGCCTTGCTGCACAGGCTCCTACAAGAAAAGAAGGAGGGGGATGTTAAAGTGATAGAGGGAGTGGCAGATGCAAAAGCTCTTATTTTGATTGGGGTAGGTCGGAAGTAATGGAGTCATAAGGCTGTCTCCGGTGCTATAAGGGTTTGTCGAAGATGCCTTGGAATATCTTTATCTGGAAGGGAGAGCCGAAGATTTGATAGATGACAGATATCTGGCTCCGAGTTAGCCGCTGATTTGTGTGAGGGTGGTAGAGCAAAAGAGGTGAGCTTCATCATCGCTCGATTAATATTGCTTTGCTAAATAGTAGGCATGAGGTAACAATGTAGGGTGACCATTTGCGTGTGTGTGTGTGTGTAAAGTGGAAGGATATTTTAGAGGGAAGTTGGTTGGGGAGAAAAAAGGATCAGACAGAAGAGGAGTAGTACATGTAGTGGGGGAAAGTGTTGGCCATCATCCAGGGTCGAGCTATTTGGCACTATGTGGGGAAATTATTCATGTGGTCGGTCAGATGTTTGTGGTAGTAATTGAATGATTTCATTTCAGTTGTTTGGGGTCCGGCACAAATAGGCGGATTCTCCACTTGTCTATTTCCAGTGAGTTGCCTGTGGGCTCCTTACATGTTCCTACTATTGTGTGAAATTGCAGTGACTAGGTGTATCATTGGATGAGTTTTTGCCGCAGGTCACAATCAGGTTTTAAGTGAATAGATTTCAATGCTGGATTCGTGCTACTGTTGGATGAAAGACAGCTTTTTAGCTGTTTTCTGAAGGTCAGGTGGTCTTCTAAGCAAGGTTTTGGGCAGAGTGCGCCAGAGTTTGGATGAGAGGAAGAAGAAAGAAGATCCTCTTTGCCATTTTCGATTGCAACTTGGCACCATTACATGGTGCTGGGCGCAGGTGCTCTGGATGAATGGTTGCAGTTGAATCTCATTGTGATAGATTCAGGGTTTCTACGATAATAGGTGCAGTGGGCGATGCAGAGAGTTTTGAAGTGAATCTTTTAATTTGTCAGGAGTCAGAGATGGGTGTGAAGGGCTGGGTTGATGCATTTGTCTCTTTTTAGTCTCAGTAGCTATGTGGCTGCCACGTTTTGAACCCTTTGTAGTTTCTTGAGTAGGCATTTTGGTTGTCCTAGGTGGATGTTATTACCATTGTCTAGTATTGGGAGTAGAAGTTTGATAACAACCAAAGTCCTGTGCATTATTATCAGGTAAGGCATTGAAAGCGGCCTTGATGGCGAGCAACTCCTTATCAGTTATTGCGTAGTTCAGCTTGGCTGGGGAGAATCTTTTGGACCAGAATGCCACCGGATGCAATTGGTTGGTTACAGGATCTCGTTGGGACAGCACGGCCCCCATTGCCACACTTGATCCGTCAGTTTCAACCAGGAATGGGAGCTTGGAATCCGGGGGCTTTAGTATTGGTGCAGAGGTAAACTGCATTTTTCAGTTGGCTGAAAGCCGGTTCAGCTTCTGCCGTCCACACACAGGTTTTGTTTTTCCTGAGCAATGAGGTGATTGGATGTGAAATATTCGAAAAGTTGGGTATGAATCGTCTGTAAAATTAGCAAACCCCAGGAAGCTCTCTACTGCTTTGACGGATATGGGTGAGGGCCATTGAAGGATCGCTTCCACTTTTTGGTTGTCCATTTGGGTACCTTGCGGGGTCAGGATAAAGCCCAAGAATTTGACTTTGGTCACATGAAAGTAACATTTCTCCAGTTTTGCATACAACCGGTGTTGTCATAACTTGTCCAAGACTGCCCTTATGTGGCATACATGTTCTACAAGGGTGGATTAGTAGATCAAGATGTCATCAATGTAGACCATAGGGCAGATGTCCAAGAGTTCTCGCAGGACGTCATTCATAACAAACTGGAAGGCCGCTGGGGGAATTACACAGACCAAAGTGCATAACGGTATGCTTGAATAACCTGAACTTGGTGCAGAAGGCTGTCTTCCACTCATTGCCTTCCTTTGCGCGTACTAAATGGTATACCCGGCAGAGATCTAATTTGGTGTATATTTTCACATTCGTCACTTGGTCCCAAAGCACCGGAATCAATGGTAGGGAGTACCTGTTCTTTATGGTGATTTTGTTGAGCCCTCTATAATCAATGCAGGTCCTGAGGTCCCCTTCCTTCTTGGTTACGAAAAAGAGAGCTGAGGAGGCTGGGAATTTTGAAGGTCAGATGAACCCATTCACTAAGTATTGGTCCAGGTATTCACGCAAGTGTTGATTTTCTTTCTCGGTGAGAACGTAAATGTGGCTGCATGGAAGCTGTGATCCTGGTATTAAGTCTATTTGGCAGGTGTCTGGTCTATGATGGGGTAGGGTATTGTCCTGCTCCTTTTGGACACATCTTAATAGTCTTCGTACATGGCGGGCAATTGTCCAGTCAGGCCAAGCAGCACTGCTTCCCCCTAATTTGGAGTATTAGATCTGGTAACTGCGGCATGGTAGGTGACAACGGGTAACAGGTATGAAGACACTTTGAAAGGAAGACCATTGCGTGTGTTCGCTAGTTGATGACCGGATTGTGGCACTCCAACCACGGCATGCAAAGTATGAGCTGGAACTGGGGTGCATTAATCAGGTCAGATACAATGCGCTCCTGGTGGCCGTCCTGTCACAACAGTTCAACCTCTTCAGTACACTGAGTTACGGGTCCAGATGATAGCTGTGTACCATCCACCAATACTATATTGTCTACTTTCTCCTTCCGTTGTCCAGGTACACCAATCCGTTTGGCCATCTTTAGGTCCAACGTACTTTCCGATTGCTCCACCATCGATATAGGCTTCCTTAGCGTACATCCTCCAAGGTTGCCCTGGATTCATGAGGATTACTGGTATTGTAAGTTGTGAGACCATTGGTGTTTTTTCTTGCCTCGACAAGCCGATCCCTACACTTGTCCAGTCATTCCGACGTCTGCTTGAAATCCTTTGAGTTCACTGACTTAACATGGACTGCTCCTAACGGCCTTCTAGGGGACTTAGTGGGACAGTCCTTTAGGTAATGCCCAGCCTTGCCACAATGGCTGTTGTTGACAGTGCCTCTCCCTCTCCTCCTTGGTCAACGGCCCTCTCACACTACCCAGCTGCATGGGTTCTGGCGGAGTCTCTAGGGAGCGTGATGGTACCTCTCGTGGACGTACGTACAAGGGCAGCCCTTCGGAACAGGATTGATCCGTCTTTCTTTCCTGTAATCGATGGTCTAGTTGCACCACCAGATCTATATATTCTGAGCAGCTCTCAGACGGGTTGACCACTTAGGCTAGGATATCCTTGAGTTTGCTGCGAAGACCTTGGTAAAATCGGGTAGTCCTCTTCTTCTCTGGCCAATTTGTCTCAGCAACGGGTCGATTAAAGGCATTGATGTACACCAGCTAGTCTTGTGACCACTACCTGAGGGCCAATAACTCCCCATCCAAACCCTGCCCCTTGCCCAGCATGCGAAGAGCTTATCTAGTTCATGTTGAAAACTAGCAAACCTATACAGGATGGGGTCATCCCGGTTGACTAACAGTACTGACTAACCGGCTGCATGACCCCCCAAGTATGATAGCACAAAGGCAACCTTTGTCTGATCAGTAGGGAAGGCCCCAGGCCGGCACAAGAAGTGTAACCTGCACTGGTTCATGAAGATGGCATACCTCCATGGATCCCCTAAAAACTGCTCAGGAGGAGCCAGGGAAACTGTGGCAGTGGTTGTTACCTGGATATGTGGTGGCCCTGCTACAGCCCCATCTGGTGGCCCAGGTAATGGAACCTGACCTGCTTGTGTTATGGTTAGGCATTTTGCAAGGTCCTCTGTCCTTTCTCGATTCACCACTACTCCTTGTCTCATGGCATTAGTCTCTGAACAGGCTCCGTGCACCTCTGCTCACAAATCCCCCAAAAGGGCTGCCAACTGATCTACCTCTGACTCCATATCACTCGGGCAGGGTTTGAAACGTGGGCTTAGCGTTCTGTAATGCTTATCTCTGGTGCCCTGCAGGAGTGCTTGCTCAAGACTGTTCCGAAGTGTTGCCCGCACTGGATAACCTGGTTATGGTGAATACCCAAGCCACTCCTTCCCCCTCTGGTCCACTGAAGAGCTAAAGCCCCAGTGAACAGTGAGGTTGGGAGGGACCCGGTAGAACTCTGAGCCTCTGGTACGAAGTGTGAGGGGATCTGGATGAAGACCTAGGGGCAAGTAAGTGCAGGTATTCAGTATGTGTCTCCCAGCTTCCACCCACCTCCACCTTATATCTCCCTTAGGTATGCTGGCTGGTGTGCAGGCGGTTGTGCTCACCGTGTTTAAATGAAGAAGGTGGGCAGAAAGTGCCAGGTAAGAATCTGACTCCAGTTGCTTCACAGTGAATAGTGGTCTAGGTCAGCTGTGACGCACTGGATGCTGAAGGTGTAGAGGTAAATCTTTGTACAGTGCTGCTTGGAGTTTTAGCAGCTTGTGGGGCGGAGCGCGGCTTGTTTCATATTGTTCATTCTTGTCTGGTGGCGTGGTGCGCTTTAACAAGTCTCTTTCTTTTCACAGCTGTCGGTCGCGCAAAATGCTGTTCCGGATTGGCCACAGTGCAAAGTATGTTTAAAGCGGCTGATCGCTTGTTCAGGTAAGTTCGTTCTTAATGGGAAACTCGGATGGGCATTGTTAGTAAACTTCAGACTCTTACCGTAGTTTTCTCTGTTTCAGGAGCTACGATTGCTGCAGACCTCAATCAGCAACGATTCCAAGTGAGTATCAAGACGGAGGCTGTTGCAGAGCTCGAACAATTAAGCCTTTGGGCAAGTATGGCTGCAGATGAGTTTGGGAATGCACCGGTAAGCTACAGTCTCTGTCTCTGTGCATGTGAATACAGGAGCGGAAAGCATTACACTGCTCTTTCAGGTAGCAGAAGAAATGCTAAGCACATGGTGTAATCCGGGCGTGGTTTTATAGCCTCGGGCTGCACCCTGTAACACTAGACCACCAGGGATGTCAGGTCTTCGGTCTGCCGGGGCCCATTTTGAGTTCCATAGCAGGTTCTATCTTGGCGGCCATGTTGGTGTGTGTTAAAGCAGCTCCTAATAAACGCCTGCGCCAGCCAGCCACCCTGCATGTCCAGTCTCTTCCTACACTAAAATAGGAGGGTGTGCCTTGTGTCCTTAGGCATATGCCTTGTGTTCTAACTGGGATAGTTACACACCACTTCATTATTGCTTCGATCTTCCCTGAACATATCATCATCAGTTATGTCAATCAGTCTGTATGCCTCCCCAAGAGCTATCACTGTTCTCCATGGTCTACCCTCATTGTCTATCCCTTCGAGCATTGCCACCTCTCTTTGTACTATAGCTGCTTCCAACTCTATAGGAATAGTCTGTCCACCTTCCTCATCCATAGGTATTTTTGGTCTAAACAAAATCTTACCACATATCCTCACAATCTTCCCTACCAGGCCAGGTAGCATTGTCAACAAAATGCTTACTCCATATAGAAAAATCTCCGGATCTACTGGAACACCTCGCAAAGCGACTTGCCCTGTGAATGCAAGTATGAACTTGCCCATGTTTAAATAGTGTATTGCTGGAGTGGAACACGCTACTTGATCAGTGAATTAAATCGTCATGTTAAGTGTTAAGTTTCGTCATTAAATCTCTTCCTAAAATGTTAACTGGTGCCTGTCATGAATATAACAAAGCAAGAGACATGTCACATTCTCCTACGGAGACCAGTAATTTATCAGTAAAAGGAACTCAGCTCGTAGCTCCAGTTAACCCTTGAGCATTCATGTCAATACCTGACATTGGATATTTTCCTTCTTGTATACACAAAAAAGTTGCTCCAGTGCCTATAAGAAAAGAAAATGATTTGCCTCCTATCATTACATCAACCTTTGGTTCCTTTTGGGGGTCTGGTGTCACAGATAGTACTGAACACATCAACTCACCCTGTCAGCTGTTCTATTCTGGGTACACGCCCATCCCTGTCCCTGTGAAAAGATTTCCTCCTACCACAGTGACACCTCCTGTTTTAGGCATCAATACTTTCCTGTATTTGCATACTGCTATGTCTGCATAAGGGCTTGTTGCGACTGTCCTTGAGGCGGATTAATTTGCACTTGTCCCTGCTGTGTCACCTGCTGTACTTGGGGGGCTTGTGCCTGATAAGATGTGTGATCTTGGGAAAACTGCCCATTTTGTACATTCTGTCTGCTCTCGCATATGTGTGCAATATGTCCTGTCATTCCACAATTCCAACATTCTGGGGGAACCCTTCTGACAATCCCTCCTTGGTTATATACTCCCTGAGCACTCTAGTTCTCGTTCTGTTTGTTTTGAAACCCACTTTGGTTATTCTGAAATCCACCTCCTCTTCCTCTATAACCGATACCTCTGCCTCGTGGTGTAAACCTGTACCCACCTTGGTCCATAGGGTGCAGATTATTTGCCTGTAATATACCCATTGCTTTCTGCATTACCATTCCTTCTCAGATTGTCAATACCGTCCCTTCTATGGCACATTTTGACAACTTTTTCTGAACTAATGTTACGCTCACCTGGTTCCCACAGGGGCGTTGATCGGACGCGGACAGCTGCGGTCTCCACCAACGTGATGCGTAGTGAAGAGATGACAGTCTGGACTGGCCCACCTAATCTTGTCTGCTGGACTCGTAGAAGTATTCTCCTGCAAGTGGAGAAAGGGATTTAGCCACCCGTGGACTTTAGTGATGGCCCCCCAAAAGTTCTCGTTCTCCCCACTAATCACCTCCGATATTCCCTTTTGGTAACCTCACCTTATGTTTTTAAATTATGAGATCTCCATCCTGCATGGCATGCAGGGGCGCGTAGATACCAGTTACTTCACTGGGTTGAAGGTACTGGAGGAGTTCCGAAGGAATATTGACTCCAGTGTCTATAAAGTTCAAAGAGTTCAATATGTCTGATGTTCACTCTTGTTCCATTCCCTTGTTAGGTTGCAGCTGGGTCCAAAAGAATATTGCCGGAGGCAGCTGATGGCGATCAGGTAAGAGTCTGTATTACCAAACACTGTCCGGTAAAAGTTGCATGAGTTTAACTTGCTGTTTTCTCTCCCTTTATAGGTGCGGCATAGGAAGATGCAGCGAATTAAAGAATAATACCCCCGGTGGTAAAGCAGGTAAGCCTAAGGTGGCAAAGAGATTGTCCTTGTTGGTTTTCTCGGCTCACCTTGTTATTCCTTTTATTTTCCCCCCAGGTGCTGGGTTTCGACGAAGAAAATGATGGAGGCAGCGCCGAGTCGAAAGATGCGGTGGACTGGTGAGCATAACGCGGCACTGCTGCTGGCGAAGCGACGCGTGCTGAAATAATGTCCTTTCCAGGCACGGAGATGTGCTGGGTCCGGAATCAGGTAAGGAATCAAATAATGTCTGTGATCTAACCTCTTCTCCTTTTTTGCCTTTTGTCTAGGAGCTCCGGATTCGAGGCGGGCGTGGCAGAAGACTGGATGCTAACATGCAGACACGGTGAGCATCACGCTGCTGGATGCAGAATAATGCAAAGCATGGGCTGCTGTTCGGGCGTGGTTTAAATAGCCTGCAAAGTAGTCCCAGGTAAGAAGTTGCCCAGAAACACACCCGAGTGAAAAATAGTCCCTGTAATAAAATAGTCCCATCCAGGCCTCAAGTTGGCTTGGACTCATTTGCAGCACGGTCTGCATAAGGTAAGTAAAGTCTATTAGCCCGGCGCCTATGGTGCCAGGACTGATTTCTATGATGAGCCAGGCACCTAAGGCACCGGGAATGAATCCAAACAGCCCCCAGCCGGGGCTGTTGGGGTTTTAATGAGTATCTGGATGCCTGCTCCCGGGGCCGATGGACTCGATCCGGATGCCCGGGGGTAGGCATCATGACAGCACCCCACCCAAGGCCCCTCCTAAAGTTGTTCTTCCCCTTGGCCCTGGCTTGTCTGGGAAGTCCCGATGGAATGTTTTCACCAATCGAGGAGCATGAACGTGGTCACTAGGTTCCCATGACCTTTCTTGTGGTCCGTAACCCTTCCAGTCGATTAAATAAAAAAGTCTTGATTTAACCATTTTAGAGTCCAGGATGTTTTTTACCTCAAATTCAGGTTCTCCATCTATTAGGATGGGGTCAGGTGGTTTGGTTAATCTTGTCCACATATTAGAGGGTAATTCTAATTTGACGGCCACCGGGTTGATAATGGCCTTAATGGTTTAAGGTCCCAAATATCTAGGATTAAAAGTCGGAGTTCCGTTCAGAGGAATATGTCTTGTAGCCAGCCAAACCTGGTCTCCGATTCGATATGGTGGGGTCTCACTTCTATGTTGATCAGCATTTTTCTTGTATTTCTCTTTTGCCTGTTTCAAATGTTTTGTTGCCTCTTTAAAGGCTTGTGTAATAGTAGAATGCAGATGAGTTACTGCCGGCATTTTTAAATGCTGGGGCGAATCGAGTTCTGAGGTTCGAGGATGATGTCCATATATGGTATGAAAGGGGCTTCATCCGGTTCCTGAATGTACAGAGTTATTGTATGCGTATTCAGAAATCCATAAAATGTCCTTCCAATTACCTTCGGTTTGGTGGAGCATACAACGTAGGTATTGTTCAAGAGTCTGATTGGTTTTCTCCGTCTGACCATCGGTTTGGGGATGGTGACTGGTTGATAACCTTACGTCGATTTGTGCCAATTGACAACACTTTTGCCAAAATTGTGAAATGAACTGACTACCTCGGTCAGAGATCAATACGGAAGGAAATCCATGTATTCAAACAATTTTTTTGAGAAATTCCTTGGCCAAGATTGAAGCAGAAGGTAATCCTTTTAAAGGAATAAAGTGGGCCATCTTGGAAAAAAGATCCACAATAACTAGAATGGTGTTGAATCCATTACATGGCGGTAGATCTGTAATAAAGTCTAAAGACAAAGTGTGCCATGGTGTGGGTGGAATATCTAAAGGTTGTAAAAGACCAGCTGGTTTCTTCTTTTGGCTTTTGTTCTGGGCGCAGATGCCACAAGACAGTACAAATGACTTTACATCTTTTCGCCAGGTGGGCCACCAGAATTGTCTTTTAATTTTAGCTTCAGTTTTTGTAATACCTGGGTGCCCTTCCATCAGAGCTTCATGGTAATTGGAGATGACTTGTTCTTGTAGTTTCTTGTGTGGTAGAAATAGACGCCCTTGATAGTAAGGTAGGTCATTGACAACTGAATAATCTTGGCCCTTTTTAAGCCAGTCCTGCAGGGCTGCTGAATCGAAAAGTTGTTGGATCTTTAAATGAATATCTTCTAAAGTTGTAGAGCAGTTATCCCAAGAATTCTTTGTTCAGGAATTATAGGCACCGGTTGCGGGTTCGAATATGCTTCTCCCATCCCGATTCAGGATAAAGCGTCTGCCTTACCATTGTTACAACCTGGTCGGTAAGTGATCACGAAATTGAATTCAGCAAGCAATAAGGCCCATCGAAGTTGACGCGATGATTGGGCCTTGGCTGTTTTTAAATACTGCAAGTTCCTGTGATCGGTGATTATAGTAATGGTATGCCTGGCACCGAGAAGATAGTGCCGCCAAGCCTTGAAGGCGGATTTGATGGCTAACAACTCTTTATCGGTAAGCGCATAGTTTAATTCGGGGGCTGAGAATTTTCTGGTCCACAATGCTACTGGATGAAGTTGAACGGTTTCTGGATCCTTCTGGGACAGGACAGCCCCCATGGCTAAACTGGATGCATCGGTTTCAACTATGTATGGGAGCTTGGGGCGTGGATGCTTTAAGACAGGTGCCAACGTGAATTTCAATTTCAGTGCTTGGAAGGCTTTTTCATCCTCTTCGGTCCACAAGAAGCGTTTGTTTTCTTCGCAAAAGTGCTGTGATGGGGTGTACAACATATTAGAAGTCAGGAATAAATCTGCGGTAGAAATTAGCAAATCCAAGCATGCTTTGCACCCCTTTAACTGAACTGGGTGATGGCCACTTGAGAATTGCGTCCACCTTTCGAGAGTCCATTCGGACTCCTTTTGGAGTCAGGATAAATCCAAGGAATTCAACTTCTGTAGCATGAAAACACATTTTTCCAATTTTGCATATAACTTGTACTGGCGTAGTTTCTCAAGGACTGCACAAACGTGCTTAACATGGTCTGATTCTGAGGAGGACTACACTAGAATATCGTCTATGTATGCGACAACACAGACGTCAATGAGTTCACAAAGGCCATCGTTCATAAAATACTGGAAGGCTGCTGGTGCATTGCACAACCCGAAGGGCATCACCTGATATTCGAATAATCCGTACTTGGTGCGAAAAGCAGTCTTCCATTCGTCACCCTTCTTTACACGTACCAGATGATATGCCCCTCGGAGAGCTAATTTAGTGTAGATGCAAGCATCCTTTACTTGGTCTAGTAGTTCGGGGATCAGAGGCAATGGATATCGGTTCTTCACCGTGATCTGGTTTAATGCGCGGTAGTCTATGCACGTTCTGAGGTCACCTTCCTTTTTGGGCACAAAGAATAAAGCTGAAGATGCAGGGGACTTAGATGGCCGAATGAAGCCATTAGCAAGGAATTGGTCCAAGTATTGTCGTAGGTGACAGTTTTCGGGTTCCGTAAGGGCGTAGATCCTACTGCATGGAGGTTGTGCACCGGGTATGAGGTCGATTTGACAATCATATGATCTATGAGGTGGTAAGGTGTTTGCCTGTTCTTTTTGGAAAACATCCCGGAATTCTTGATATTCCTGAGGTAACTGCATGACTGGATTAGCGACTGTGGCCAGGCTTTTGTTCAAGGTTTTTTCCGGGTAACAGGTGTGTGCACACTCCGGGAAGGTTACTCTCTTCTCTCGCCAAATCAAATCAAGGATTATGTGTTTCCAACCAAGGTATTCCCAGTATTATTTGGAACTGCGGGGCTTTGATTAAGTCAAACACAATAGTCTCTCAATGCCCATCTTGACCCAACAGTGTCATCTCTGTGGTGGAATGAGTTACAGGCCCAGAGGCAATTTCAGTTCCATCGACTGTGGTGATAACATCCGAATTGGTCTTTTTGCAGAGAGGTAGATACATCCTAGAAGCCAATTCGTGGTCCACATAGTTTCCTACGGCCCCGCTATCAATGTATGCCCTAACTGCGTGCATACGTGATGGCTGCCTTGGATCAATAAGGACCATTGGTATGATTAGGTGCGAGGTCTGAGTGTCCTTCTTTAAGCTCGGCAAGCGGACCTCTACGCTTGTCGGGGGCGTGGTCGTTTCCTGAATCAGGCTCTGTTTGATTTCTATCAGCAACTCTGACTTCTTTCTTGGATGTTTTCATAGGGCAATCCCGTAGAAAATGTCCTGAGGCCTCACAGTACAGACACAACTGCATCTGTCGTCTCCTTTCTCTTTCTTTTTGAGTTAAGGGTCCCTTAACACCCCGATCTGCATTGGTTCTGATGCATCTGTTCCTTTGGGAGTAACATTGGGTTTAACCAATACCCGATTTTCAAACTTAGCTCGATCAGCTTTTCTATTCTGAAGTCGGTGGTCTAGCTGGACCACTAAGTCTATATATTCTGCGAAATCCTGAGGTGGGTTCACAATTTGGGCCAAAACATCTTTGAGTTCACCCCAAAGTCCACGATGAAATAATGTAATTCGCTTTACCTCTGGCCATCCGGTTTCCACCACCAACCTATTGAAGGTTGCGATTTAAGTTAGCAGGTCCTGGTTTCCTTGTCGTAGGGATAGAAGTTCGTTATCCAGGGCCTGCCCCTGTGAATGTCTGGCGAATAATCTTTCCATGCTCAATTGAAAACCCTGAAAATCCTGAAGAAGAGGGTCATCCAGGTTGACTAATGGAATTGACCAATCCGCTGCGCTGCCACTAAGGTATGACAGTACAAAGGCTACTTTGGCTTGGTCGTTTGGAAAAGCTCCTGGTCTGCATAAAAAGTGCAAGCGGCATTGGTTCATGAACACGGCGAACCTTTTCGGGTCCTCAGCAAAGCGTTTGGGTGGAGCTAAAGGAATGCTCCCTGGTAGAACCACTTGCACAGGGCTCCTCGGTGAAACGGGGGTTGAATTCCCCCCAAGTCCAGGTAGTGGTGTTTGCCCGGCTTGGTTTTGCAGCAGTTGTCTGGCAAGATCATCAGTGCGCTCCTTTGACACAATCAGTTCTCTCCTGAGGGCATTAGTTTCTTGGCGTGCAGAGTGCACTTCTGCCCTAAGTTCTCCTGACAATTGGGCTAGTTGGTCGATTTCTGAGGTCTCCATTACGCCCGGGTGGGGATTTGTAGATAGTCTTTGCGTTCTGTTACGCTCACCTGGTTCCCACAGTGGCGTCGATCGGATCCGGACAGCTGCGGTCTCCATCAACGTGATGCGTAATGAAGAGATGACAGTCTGGACTGGCCCGCCTAATCTTGTCTGCTGGACTCGTAGAAGTATTCTCCTGCAAGTGTAGAAAGGGATTTAGCCACCCGTGGACTTTAGTGATGGCCCCCCAAAAGTTCTCGTTCTCCCCACTAATCACCTCTGATATTCCCTTTTGATAACCTCATCTTATGTTTTTAAATGATGAGCTCTCCATCCTTCATGGCATGCAGGGGCACATAGATACCAGTTACTTCACTGGGTTGAATGTACTGGAGGAGTTCCAGAGGAATATTGACTTCAGTGTCTATAAAGCTCAAAGAGTTCAATATGTCCGATGTTCACTCTTGTTCCATTCCCTCGTTAGGTTGCAGCTGGGTCCAAAAGAATATTGCTTGGAGGCAGCTGATGGCGTTCAGGTAAGAGTCTGTATTACAAAACACTGTCCTGTAAAAGTTGCATGAGTTTAACTTGCTGTTTTCTCTCCCTTTATAGGTGCGGCATAGGAAGATGCGGCGAATTAAAGAATAATACCTCCGGTGGTAAAGCAGGTAAGCCTATGGTGGCAAAGAGATTGTCCTTGTTGGTTTACTCGGCTCACCTTGTTATTCCTTTTGTTTTCCCCCCAGGTGCTGGGTTTCGACGAAGAAAATGATGGAGGCAGCGCCGAATCGAAAGATGCGGTGGACTGGTGAGTATAATGCGGCGCTGCTGCTGGTGAATCGACGCATGCTGAAATAATGTCCTTTCTAGGCTCGGAGATGCGCTGGGTCCGGAATCAGGTAAGGAATCAAATAATTTCTGTGATCTAACCTCTTCTCCTTTCTTTGCTTTTTGTCTAGGAGCTCCGGATTCGAGGCGGGCGTGGCAAAAGACTGGATGCTGACTTGCAGAAACGGTGAGCGTCACGCTGCTGGATGCAGAATAACGCAAAGCATGGGCTGCTGTTCGGGCGTGGTTTAAATAGCCTCCAAAGTAGTCCCAGGTAAGAAGTTCCCCAGAACCACACCCGAGTGAAAAATAGTCTGTGTAATAAAATAGTCCCATCCAGGCCTCACGTTGGCTTGGACTCAGTTGCAGCATGGTCTGCATAAGGTAAGTAAAGTCTATGAGCCTGGCGCCTATGGCGCCAGGACTGAATCCAAACAACCCCCAGCCGGGGCTGTTGGGGTTTTAATGAGTATCTGGATGCCTGCTCCCGGGGCTGATGGACTCGATCCGGATGCCTGGGGGTAGGCATCATGACAACTAACTTGGCTTCCTCAATCTTTCTATTCTCATCTTTCTTTGTGTTCTTCTCTTGGAATAACCGGCAATGGTGTACTATTGTCAACTGTATCTCAGCCCATAGCTTCACTTCCAGCCCCACCTTTTCATCTGTCTCTATACTGGCTCAGGCAACTCCTGACATAAAATATGAACAATGCCACTGTGTTTTCTCACAGCTCGTGAGTTTCAAGCTGCCATTTCTGCTGAATTTCTTGAATATAATATAAGCAATAGGGTCTTCATCTTCTTTCATTTTGTGTGTCATAATTGCACCAATATCTGATGTGTCAGTATACTGTACCCTGAGAGCCCTCCAAACATCTGCCTGCCCCACAATTATTGAATGGTGCTCCATCATGTGCTGTGTTTTGTGCAGTTACACTTGAATATCCCACTCTCCTCCATATGTCATCAGCCCTCTCTCCAAGAATGGCTGCCAGGAGACCCTTTATGTCTCTTATGGCCAGTGGATTTCCTCCTGTCTTTTTCTCTAATTCGTATATCCAATTCCCAACCCCCAAAGTCAAACTAGGGAGCTTACATTTTGAGTTATCCATGTCCATCTGTGGCCATGGAATATATTGCTGTCTTGCTCCACCTTCTCTAACAAGGGAGCAGCGTAAACCCCATCCCATAGTTGGATCCCACTCTTAGTCTATCCATGGCCGGGATAATTTTACCTGTCTGTCTTCTTGTTGGTAATGACTTTGACCTGCTTACATATGGTGGAGACTCTCCCTTCTCACTACACAATTGTCCTCAGGGACGCTCAGGATATGCTATGGGATCTGGCGTTCTATCTTTAGGCTGTTCCAGATCTGACCATCTTACTTCCTTATCCATTTGCTGGATTCCTACAGGGGCACACACACTGCCTCCTTCTGGCCTAAAACCAAATTCTCTTTCCTCGTCGGACAAATCTAAGCCCCAACTAGTATGACTAACATCCTCCTCACCTTGGTCTATTTTCAATCTACTCAAATACAGTGCTTGACGTTCATCACTAAACACGATTTTCTTCCTCAAATCATGATAGAGGAGCTGGAGATCGATCATTGTTCCCTCGAGTTCCATACTCACTATCTCATCTTAATTGCTGATTGACCTTTTCGATCCCTTCTCCAATGGTTCCCGCATCATCTCTATCTTCGTCTAGCTAGATGCTGCTGTCATTACTTCCTTTATCGGAAGAATCTCTTCTACTCTATCCCATCGTATTTCTGGGCTTGGCCTCATTTGTTCTTTACAAACAAGAGTGGTATCCGAACCTCACTGTCTCCTTTTTTGCTCTATTTCTTCATCTACTTCCCTTCGCTTTCTAACAGTCAGTATACTGTAGCGTGAGAGCCCTCCAAACATCTGCCTGCCCTACAATTATTGAATGGTGCTCCATCATGCGCTGTGTTTTTTGCAGTTACACTTGAATATCCCGCTCTCCTCCATATGTCATCAGCCCTCTCTCCAAGAATGGCTGTCAGGAGACCTTTATGTCTCTTATGGCCAGCGGATTTCCTCCTGTCTTTTTCTCTAATTCGTATACCCATTTCCCAACCCCCGAAGTCAAACTAGTGAGCTTACATTTTAAATTATCCTTGTCCATCGGGGGCCATGCAATATATTGCTGTCTTGCTCCACCTTCTCTAACAAGGGGAGCTGCGTAAACCCCATCCCATAGTTGGATCCTTCTCTTAGTCTATCCATGGCAGGGATAATTGTACCTATCTGTCTTCTTGTTGGTAATGATCTTGACCTGCTTACATATGGTGGAGACTCGCCGTTCTCACTACACAATCGTCCTCAGGGACGCTCAGGATATGCTATGGGATCTGGCGTTCTGTCTTTAGGCTGTTCCAGATCTGACCATCTTACTTCCTTATCCATTTGCTGAATTCCTACAGGGGCATACACACTGCCTCCTTCTGGCCTAAAACCAAACCCTCTTTCCTCATCAGACATATCTAGGCCCCAACTAGTATGACTAACATCCTCCTCACCTTGGTCTATTTTCAATCTACTCAAATACAGTGTTTGACGTTCATCACTTAGCATAGTTTTCTTCCTAAAATCATGATAGAGGAGCTGAAGATCGATCATCATTCCCTCGAGTTCCATACTCGCTATCTCATCTTAATTGCTGTTTGACCTTTTTGATCCCTTCTCCAGTGCTTCCAGCATTATCTCTGTCTTCGTCTAGTACTTCTCTAGATGCTGCTGGCATTACTTCCTTTATCGGAAGAATCTCTTCTACTCTATCCCATCGTATTTCTGGGCTTGGCCTCATTTATTCTTTACAAACAAGATTGGTAACCGAACCTCACTGTCTCCTTCTTTACTCTATTTCTTCATCTACTTCCATTTGCTTTCTCACATCTTTTCTAACTCTTTCTTCCTCTTGCCTTCATTCTTTACTCCTTCTCTTCATTCCTCTTCTTCTCTTTTTCTCTATAACCTTTTGTCCCTTAATCTTTGTGCTTCTTCCTCCTCTCTCTTTCTTTCCTTCCTGTCCCTCTCTTCTATTGCTCTTTGTCTATTGTCGTACTTTCTTTGTTCCTCTGCCATTTATTTACATCTATCTCCTGTTCCTCCTGATATATTTGTTCTCGCTGCTCCCTGCTTTTCCTTCTTTACTCATCCTCCTTTAATATCTTCTTTTGTTCCTTATCCTTCCTTTTTTTCGTCCTTATCTTCTCTTTGCCTAACTTCATCTATACTTTTCCCATCTATCTTGAGTAATATCTGTCCTTCCATCAATTTGTTTTGTATGAGCGCTACCTCGTCAGCCTTATCTTTTTCACCTTTCAATCTCTTCATTTCTCTGTCTATATCTGTCGACAAATTCGACCGTTCACTTCTCTCTTCCTTGTCTTGTATGAATTCATAAATATCTTCATTTCTTTTATTCTCTTCCGGACTATCGTAACTACTGTAAGCCGGGGGTTCATATATCAGTTTACTAAACCCTGTCCGCTCTTTCAATTACTTTAAAGGATATACTCCTATCTTTTCCATAGCAACACTTTTTTCATCAGGCATGGTAAGGGGAGCTGAGGGCTCAACACCTTCCCCCTTCTGCTGATTAAGCATCCACTCCTCAGGTGGCAGGTCTTCTGTTTCCCTTTGGTACATCTTCCAAAGTTCTAAAATTGCTAATCTTTTCTCAGATTTCTTCCCTGTGTACGCAGTGTGCAAGTATGTGGTCATGTCTTGCAATGCTGCTCTTGACAATGATCCCCCTTGGCATGAACATTTTATCTGCTGTACCCTTTACCCATTCTGCACTGTACTGTTTGAGCTTGGATGAGTGTTTTGGCAGTGTCTTGCATAGCTGCATGAGAGGAGTGTCTACTATAATGACAAGTCTCAAAGATTTGAAAATGTTAATTTTCAAACCTTTTATCTTGACTTACATCACCACCTTTACTGTTTTTAAACAACAAATACGAGCAAGCACCATCAATTGCTGCTCAATCGCTGCTCAATCCTCTATCTATTCTTCTGATTGGCACCAATCATTTCACTACACTTTATCTTTAATCACTGTTACTTCTTCACAATTCTATTGTACCTCGATACTTTATTCAAAAACAACATTTAGACTAGTCTGACATTTACACATTTATAAAACATTGTGATCACCTTCCCTCTTATCAATGTCTCAATCATAAATATGGGGTTCTTCTCTCGTCTTTACTTTACCCTGTACAGGGTTTGAGACATCACCTTAGACAGCACCTGATGTGCTTTTTTCTCTAGTTTCAACTCCCATTGGAGTTTGAAATATCTCCTTCTAATTCCCATGAATTAGGACTCCTAGGCGGTCTCTCTAACTTTGACACTATTTCCTGTTGCTCCAAATGATCACAATCCCACTCCCTTATATGCCATTCCCCTTAGTTTATTAACCATTCATTAATTGACTCAAGGCATTCTGTATCGACTCCTCCTCCAATCCGACCACTTTGCTTCATGTCCGCAGATCACCCGTGGAAACAGGGCAAGGATTTCTTCAAAGGGGGACCTGTTCACTGTGTCGGTTCTTCTTGAAAGTTTATTTCTATTCAGCCGCTCTGCACAGGAAGCTCTGCGATCTTCCAGCTAATGGCGGAGGATGCCCGATAGTCCAAATCGCTGGAGCTGAACTAGTTTGGATCTTTAAATCATCTGCACCGCTTCCACGTGAGCTTAGGTCCCTTTAGGAATGTACATATTTAATGGATGGGATCACACAGATTAATTCTAAGTCCAAATAACCGAACCAACTCATGAAGATGGTAAAGTACTGTTTTATTAACAATGATCTAAAACATGGAGTTTACAACGAACATCAACAGAGGTACGTTTAGTTTCTCTCAGCAATCTTTTCATGAACCATAGACTTTATACTACAAATATATCAGAGATGACGTCATACTATGTGGCAATAATGAAAAACCTATCAATGGTCGGGATTGGCTAAGGTGAACATATAAGTATATTTGTCTATAAGGACTTGGATTGTGATTGGCTGCCCACTATCAGGTAGACAACATATGCCTACCTCTGAAACATGTAATCTTCTGAAACATTAGATACACAGTTGGTCTTCAAATTATAAGGTCCTTTGTTACATGGACTACTACAATTGGTTGGCGTGCTTGTGCCAGATCTGGAACATTCGGTTCACTTAGGAGCACTTAAGCCCAGACCCAGGTTCACGGAGATGGGACATGATGCTATCCTACCTCCCAATTAGCTCAGCATCTCTCATCACCCATGCCTTCTGCCATGAAGATTGTCTTTGAACTTGGCTTTGCCAAGTATCCTTGTCTCTTAGAATACATGGGAGTGAGAGCACTCACTATTTTGTTCTGGGATGCCAAGTTCGAACTCTATTTTCATCCTTGGCTCACGAGACAGGAGACCACGATTTGGTCAATTTTTTAGCTTTTAAATGCTTAAAAGGAATTAAACTTGGCACTCTTGGTGTTCTTTCTTTGCACCTTAACAAGGGATGATTCATCCTTCACACATTAGCTAATTTCAAGAATGGATAATTGACATTGGCTGCTTCAGTCTTGACTAAAGGCCAGACAGCCTCATCTTGCAGCTCCATGATTCTGCTTATTCTTGCTGCAACACAGTGTTCTCTTCCTGCTTCAAGGGTCTTGCCTTACTAAATTCATGATACCGATGTCCAGCTGCCATACGATGGCAGTTTCCCCTTCTATTAACTACGTATAGAGAGCTTCTATGTTGACTTAGTCTACCTTGCGTTTCAGGGTCTGTACATTTATTGAATGGTTGAATTTCTGCGGCACTCCGTGCACGTGTAATCTTCTTTGTATTTAAAAGCTCACTTGATTCTTTACTTCGTCATTAGTTTCTTTAAGGTCTATACATTCTCTTCAGTCAGTATCTCTGGACGCCGTGCATACTTTGTATGATGTCACCGGCTTCTTTTCTCTGTTGTTCTCATATTTCTCCAGGGATTTCCTCCCTTAGGTTGTCATTAGGGATACAGTCAATAGGGTTGTCTCAATGGGTATCTTCTATCAAACACACGCTGCAGTATTGGCACAACTGCTGGTGTCAAACACGGCACGATCTCAGGTCTCCAACATAGGTAGGGGGCGGGGTTTCCTGCAGAAGCATGCAGCTGCTCCTCTACAATTTTGTTTTACTCTTTTCGGAAGACAACTTCCTCAATCTTTTACTTCTTCGCAAGCCCACAATATACAAAAGGCCTTTCTTCATTTTGCCATGCCTATGTCATACATGTATGGATCTGCTGAATGTCTTCGGTGTCGTATCTCCCCTATAAGCTTGCTGCCCTCTGCCCTATGGCATGCCCTGCAGGGAACAGCCAGGACGTTTCTCCAAAATGGGCTCCTGTCGACCTCTCTCTGTTGCGCGTAATCCCTCTCTCCACAGGTTGCCTCGGTATTCTTCGGGGACAGGGCGCGGACCCCAAAACAATCCAACATCTTCCTCCCAACAAGCACTAGACTTTTCTCTGAGTTCAGCTCAGGTCAAAGGTCAGAGCTATTACTAACCCGGGTGAAAATACCTGCTTCAAATTGCAGCTTTCCTGCTCATTTTGAATAAACCCACTACTCACCTAAACCTATTGGTAAACTACCCGCCGGTTTCTCTCGTTCCCTACTATATAAAGGTCTTAAAGTGGGTGGTCTTAATGGGAATCACTAAGTGACATGAGGATAATGGGCTTGTGGATCCACTTCAATTGGGCTTCCGTAGAAAACACTCCGCCAAGACTGCACTCATTCATGTTTACTCTGATGAACACCCTCTAAACGATTTTCTATACTCATCCTTTGGGGCATCTCTTCTACATGTTGACCACTGATCTCTTCTCCTTACTCTCTAAGATCTTGTGTTTATGCTCTCATCTGGATTGCCTCCTACCTGGAAAGCCATTCCTTTAAAATTGCATTGGAATCCTAAACTCTGACCCCATGCCTCTCCTTGTCTACAGCCTCATAAATAAGTCCTTAGACTTCCGCTCCCCACCCACTATACCTTTGCCCTAGGAAGACCTATATCATCCTTTGGCTTTCATAATCACCTATTTTCTGATGACATTCACATCTTTTTTCCCTCCCTCGCCCCAGCCATCTCAGAACAGACTGCTAATTGTCTTACCGCTGATGTTATGTGGTGGATGATATATTGTGGCCATATAACCTCCCTAAGAATTGCAAATATTTCCTTTTTAAATGAGATAAACTGGGAAATATGCCTTATGATCTGATGTAACACTGAATACAATGTCTGCTATGGTAATGAGATAACCCCATAGAGACTAGAGATGTAACAGTTGTTTATTGTAGACAAGTCTACAGCAGAGGAAACCTTAATGTCACATTGTGTGTTTTAATATGACTAAGTTGATAGTCTTTTATTTGTTCCTATACTGAAGATTGTAATTATGACAAAAGGTGATGTACAAATAATGATTTTATGAATTGACTGTACAGATGATGACAGTTCACATGATGACAATGAATCCAGAGCAAGTGTACTGTTGAAAGGCTTTTTCTTTTACTTTTAGAAATAAGTGTGTTCTTTTAGAAGGTGTTAAAATTGGGTTTCTTTTGTTTTATGGAAGAATATTGTAAAACTGATAAAGTTTGGTTATATCAATAAAAAATAAAAAAAGACTGCTAATTGTCTAATTGAAATATGTCAGTGGATGGCTCTCTGCTGCCTCATGCTGAACTCTTTAAAAATGGAAGTCATCTTTCACCCGACTTCCAAAGTAATCCCTACGATACCCTCTCGTGTCTACTTCACATCTGACCTTCTTCTTCCCTCACCAAAGGCTTGAAAACTTAGAGTCCTCATTTATATTGACTTCTGAGTGCAACAATGTATCACTAACACCACATATGCTGCTTACATTAACCTTCTAAATATTAAGAAAATGCATCCATTTCCTGCTCATCACTCTATGAAAACTGTTATCTCCACCCTTATGCTCAGCAAACACAATTAATGGTCATGGCTACTGATTGGCCATGCTCTCCGTTTCATACTCCCTCTAGACATAATCATCAACTTTGCTACTCACAAATACTCTCTGCAACCTTATTCAAATCCTCAACCAGTTCTACCTACTGACACCATGCTGATTGGCTCTTAATTCATAGCCGTTTCCTTTTCATGTTACTTCTCCAAACCTACAAGACTATCAATGGTCTTGCTCCTCAGTACCTGTCTAATGTATCTCTGTCTTTTCTATGTCTAATTCGCTCTGCTGTCTACCACAATCAAAGTCAAAGCAACTATACATCTCTTCAAAGCTTGGCTCAAACATCACTTACTTTCGAAGAGGGAGCTCTGCCTGCCCTCTTCCTCCTTTCTCTCACCTAACCCCGTCACTCTATCCAGTTCCGTGTAGTAACATCATCACGTCATTTTGGACAGATGAACAGAGTTCCTCTTTAGTTAGGAGCACTCCCATCCCCAGGCCACCCCCGCTGGTTAATATTAACTATGTAAGTCACCTTTTTCTCATTCGTTTCTTTGTTTTGTTTTGGCTCTAGTCTTTGTCCCACTTTGCTCACCCCCCCATAAACTGGTTGACCACTTGTTCTTAACTTTTTGCCATTGTTTAGACAGCCTTCTAGGAAATGCTTCTGGCACCTGTAGATGTGTTTGTGTAAGTAATTTCTGATAGTAATTGACATCCCTGTTGTTCAAGTAAATAAAACAAAAACGAATACAAATATCTCTACTGATGATCATGGTTAGATTCTTTACAAATAATGTGGGTAATACATTTTGCTTTTTCTGTTTGAGAATGTGTCTATCTAGGTCTCTTGTGCACAATCAGCAAAGGAAACCTGATAGCTTCTCCATACTTACCTAGTCTCTCATTTAGCATGTATGAACACAGTGGGCCTCATTACGACCCTGGCGGTCCCATAATGAACGGTGCCGGTACGGGACGGCAAAGTTCATTACGGGATGCCTGATTACGAGGTCCCTTAGTGGGACCCGGAACAGACGTCTGGTAAGACCAGACGTCCTTTCCGGGTCCTGCGAGGGGAGCATTAATGAGCTAATAACGGGCCTGTTATTAACGGGCCCGTTATTAGATTCATCCCCATTCTCATTGAGCCCTAATGGGGAATGGTTCTCTGCATGAGGAATTATTGGGTCCTCCAAGGTCGGAATGACCCGGTAATTCCTCAGTTACAGACCCCGGTATTGGAGCCCGGTATGGAGGCAGCCATGGCGCTAATTGCACCATGGCTACCTCCATACTCATAATGAGGCCCAGTATCTCCAAATTCCCCACTCTGCAATACCACGTGACACAGTTGCAATGATTCTTCCTCATTCCTCTTTACATGTATATGTTTTGTCATATCTCAGCATTTGACTGTGCTGTTGTCATGGGGTAACAAACGTTATTCAACATATGGTACCACAATGTCTGTTGATTCTTAACATCCTATTGTCTGAAAATCAAAATGTTAAGGGGATTCTATTATATTTCTCAGTTTGAACATAACATTATTGGGCTGGCTGAATGCCTAACTTCACAACATTGGCAGGAGCCTCATCCTGCTTGTCATAGTCTCTGGCTGAAGGAGATGAATGAACAATACACTCTTGAGAAGTTATTTTTGTTAAAACTTCTCTCATTATTTTAAGATTCAGTTATTTATATTAGAATTTTAATAAACATATAGATAAAACATTATTAGTTTGATATCAGGAATGACATCTCTTTTGGCTAATATTTTACACTTTCCTCTTTTATATGATATATGGCTGTATAGTCTACTATGTCTTTTTTGTACATGTAAACCTTTTCTAATAAACACACATACAAAGTAAACAAAAGGCTACAAAAGTTCTCATTTCAAACCATCAACGAAAACTCTCAAACAACTTGAAAACACCTAAAAACAACTTGAAAACACAACAAAATCTCTCCTTTGCCTTCCGGGTGCGAGCATGCATAGTTCACCCACACACCACCACCGTAGCAGGCACCAAGAAGCAACAGAAAGTGAACATATTGTTGTCTAGGTCCTCACATTTAATTTAGTTATTGAAGGCTACTGATTATCTGTTCAAACTCCTTCTATGATGTTCAAGTTGGAGCCCTGAACAATTGAAAAGCAGAACTTCATTTGGAGATTATAGCACTATTTAGCCCTCTGGCAATTCAACTTTGAATCATTGAGAGACTTGAACTCTGTTTTGAGATCTGAGGAAGGGTTACAGCCATAGAAACACCCACAAGATTCTCAGGTACATTCTTAAACTTCCCTTCAAAGTGACCAATCAATCTCTTATTGCAAAGCGTAGGCATGGTTACTCTCTGACCTGACCACATGCATTTAAGTAGAGCATCAGGACTTCCTGACTGGCTCCAGGCATAGAGATTGTAGACTTTCATATATGCTCTTACTTCCAATACTTTTTCTCTTTAATGATCCTCACACCCGTAACATTGAGATATTATTCAGGTAGAATGGGCACTATGTAGAAAGATTCCAGATATATTTGGAGGCACTAACAAGGAGAAGCAGAAATAAAAGGGAGGGGAGAGTTAACAAAAGGGGAATACGTGAAAGGTATTCAGCAGAAAAGAACTACAAGCAACCAGACGAGGAAACGGGGGAGATCATTCAGTCTCAGGTTAAGTGGAGAGTGGAGGGTGAGTGGACCTAGGTGTTATTCGAGGAGACATTCCTTGAAGAGGATGATCGAGAGCTCCTTCCTGAAATGTGACGGTCCATGTTATTTTACCAAGACACTTACCATCTCCAGAGGCCTACACATTACCAGATATAAGTTAATGGGCAGTCTTGAACACCACCAGTGCAGGAAGGAAATAACCAAATGAAAGGCCTTCTCTGTCTACGCTCCAAGACTCTGAAACCAGTCTTGAAGCTTCTGGTGTTAATGTGGTTTGGGATCTGAGATTTTGGGAGCATAGATAGAGATGTCCTGTCTTCTAGTCCTTTCCTTCCTGCACTGATGGATTACTGTCCTCCAGAGATGCTGCGTTTCCCAGTCAAGCAGCTTGGGGTCTTCAGAATGATAGCCTTGTGGATGATGAGGCAGGACTTGAAGTTGATGCATGGTTTCAGAAATAGCCAGTAGAGTTCCAGGAGGGCCAGAGTGAAGTTGTTGAATTGTTGGAGTCTTTTGATGAGTTGTGCTGCCGCATGTAACACACATCTCAGGGATGCCATACTAGTCAACAGGAAGCCTTCCAGAAGAGCAATATCACCATTGAGGTGGGGTAGGATCGAAGGATTGTACAGCAGATCTGACGTTTCTTTCTGGGATGAATTGCTTGATTTTTCGCAGGAGAGAAAGATGGTACCAAGCCGTTTGTGACTTCCTTGCTATGTGCTGCTTGAAGAAAAGGAGTGTTGATGTTGGTAGCCCTGGGGCAGTGAGATCCATGATGTGGTTGAACACAGATGACATCACATGAGATAATCTGCTCTGATCTTTGGGTAAATGAAGATGTTGTGGGGAGAAGTGATATCTGTTATGATTTGATTCCCTGGGCATTTGATACTTGTATTGTATTTGGTATCATATGAGCCTGATTGTTTATTGTTTATCTTTAAATCACAGTAGACGTTTGTTAGGGTATTCACCATCTATTGACCATAGGCAATGCTTGCACTCGAGGGTCCTCAGGTAGGACATATGCAGTATAATTTGCTGAGGCAATGCTTTGAGGTGCACTAGGGTGCACTGGGTGAAGGCCATGCAGCCGCCAATTTTGAATTCGGCCAGTTTATTCCAGTTGCCACAATGGGACAGTATTTCCCAACGGAAACATGTCAGGATGCGGTGGACCGACACCCCACACTTGAGAAGGTGGAAACCGGAAGCTGTAAGGTAGAGACCCCTGACACGGAAGGAGAACAGCACATGGCCACTCATGAGAATTTGGAAACAGAAAACAAACTTGGACTGAGTACACATGTACCCATTGTTCTGAAAGGGGCAAGAAACGTTAACTGGATGTGTTGTATTAAGTATGGGGTTGGTCCATTGGGATGGTAGAAGGCAGGTGAGTTGGAGGGCAGATCGAATTGGCTCAAGTGGTTGGGCATAGCGGGATACCATTTGTTGGTTTACAAGTCTACTGAATGGGACCCGACTTGTCCATTCTTTTTCAAGCTTCTTAGTCATCTAGTTTTCTTTATTTTGAAAGATGGTGAATAGAACTCAGACTGTCGCGCAACACGACGCTGAATGCTAATGGACCCTGATAGCCTCTACATGGACGTCCCCACAAGCACTCAAGACAAAAGGTAGGAGATCTTCTTTGAAAAATCTCAAAGTGGGCTTCCAGAAGAGGATACTGTGGCTGTTGAACATGCACGTGGGGCATCACAGATAACTGAGTGTCCCCTTTGGGACAGCAGGATGGAAAACTGGAAGTGGGATGTCTTTTGGGGGCATGTCGAAATAGGATGGAGGTTCTAGATTGGGTATATGATATTGGTTGTGGGATGTTCCTGTTTTATATCAGTGGTTCTCTTAATTGTGCCTTTTACCCTGAAATAAATCTGAGAAAATATTGACATTGGAATGAGATAAGCTGGATGTACTGAGTCCGGTGGGAGGATATAGAGATAGAGAAAGAATCTCTGCAGTGCCCTGATACTGGTTACCATAAGGGAAAGAAGAGATAAATACTTATCAAGCTATAGGGGGAGACAAGAAATAAAGCATAAACCCAATATAATAGGGAAAGATAGGCAAGTGCATGGTGAGAGCCCTTATCCCTGTCAGCACCAAGCTGTGGTGTTGCTGCTTATTGAAAGTAAGACCCTCCCTTCTCAAGACAGCAAAGGAGTGTAGTCAGAGAACGAATGCAACAAGGGAGTTTGGGTAACGAGCCAAGTGTTTAGCATGACCATTGAATAAAGTAGGAGCAGGAAAATGGGAAAGCAACAATTGAAGCAGGCAGAGGAACCCCCAAAGCGGTCACACACCCACTATATTTTCACCCAATCCAGTAGTACTTCGTGCGACCTTTTGGACTCTTGGCATTTTTTGACACTACACAATGAACATACCCAATTCCCTATTGAAGGGACATTTAACTTACATAAACTGGGAGCCCTTAGGAGGGCGTTAGAGGCAAAGTGAACAAAGATAGCACCAGTACAGTGGGGGACATTTATAACATGGTTAGAAGAGGGGATAGCTAGGAAAAATGACAGTAAGAGTATAAGACTGAGAGAGTTAAATGACTGTTCGAGAGGAGAAATGAAGTTTCTAATAAACCAAAGGGGAGCTGAAAAAGTACAGCTGAGTTGGCCAGATGGGTCAACACACACAACAGAACCAGCAATACGTTGGACAGCCACACCAGCAGCGATCCTGGGGACAGGTTGATCAACACCGGACATGGGGAGCACAGAATCAACAGGGACAGGGAGAGTGGCAGAAGCACCCAGCCTGAGGGCTGCATTGCCAAACTCCATAACAAGCAACTATTGTAGATTGGAAGAATGTGTGCCCATTTAGATCACAGAGGCTATAACAACAATGGAACACAGGATCTCTGAATGCTCAGATGCCACAGCAGAACACACAGTTCCAGATGCTGGCAATACCACAGGGGGCTTTGCCCCAATTCTGGAATGTTAATGCTAATCCTTTTGATCCTAGATATCACAATGAGCTGAGGGCAGACCAGAATGGTTTTTGTCAACCAGAGAGGGAAGGGGGATGCTCCCATGATTGCAGTAGACCAAGAAGGTCAGCATGTCCAGTGTCAAGTGCAAGGGAAACCGTAAGATTACTTAGTAGATATAGGAGCAAATAGGTCAGCACTGTGAATTAAGGTTTTCCTTCATATTCCCATATCCATGAACATGGTCAAGGTGGTGAACATTTCAAACACCACAATCATCCACCCACTCACTGAGCCTCTCACAGTTACATTAGGGCCCGTCACAGACAAACACACATTCCTCTTAAGGCCATTGTCACCAGTAAACTAAATGGGGGAGATTGTCTATGTAAGGTGAGGTGCACCATGTACGGCAGCCCCAATGGAGTGCCCTTTGACAACACTGAAGCAGTCATGGCAACTCTCAGAGAAGAGCAAGAGCAAAAGCAGGGGGAAGAGGATAAACAGTGGTCTAGCAATTTGCAGGCTTTGATTGAATCCGTACCTGGCTCCTTGTGGGCCATGAATCACTCCCTACTAGTAGCCGATGCAGTACTTCAATTTTTTAAGTAAAAAATACAGATCAGGAGGTGTACATTTGGGTGCAGGTCATAAGGGCCTGTAACGCTATAGTAATGCCATCATTTCAGTGGTGCAAAACCCAGCAACCCTACTGTCTAGATCTTGATGATATTAAGTTGCCCAGGAAATCAATTATCATGCAATATGTTGATGATTTACTGATTTCCTCACCATCATATCAGGCCTCCAAGGAAGACACTAGGTGCTATTGATGGTATTGGCAGTGAAGGGGTAAAAGTATTCTAAAAAACACCAGCTAGGCACACAGTCCATTACTTAGGTCATGACATCATGTAGGGATATCAGTTGATATCCCCCTCCAGAAAGGAGGGTTTACAAAATCCCTAAGCCTCAGACAAACAAATGATATCATCTTTGGGGTTCATTGGTTACTGCTTGCAGTGGATTTTGGGATATGCAGAGACAATTAAACTACTTCAAGTATATAGCCACCTCAAAACTGTAGAGCCTTTGCAGTGGACACCAGCGGCAGAGGAAGCGGTTACTAAAATATAATCACAACTTGCTGCCACGCAAGCCCTAGGCTTGCCGGACTATAAATAGGAAATCACTTTGTATTGCCATGAAAGGAACGGCATTGCACTAGCCATGTTCACTCAAAAACATGAGATCCATCACAGAATGGTTGCTTATTATAGCAAGGCATTATATTCAGTCGCAGCTGGGGCACCACCCTGTTTATGGTCAGTGGCTACTGCTGCGCTACCGTAGAACAGAGCTATAGCATTGTGTTGGGATCACCCCTGGAAGGGGCCATAACACATTCAGTGGTATCTCTACTTTTGAAAATGGAGACGCAACATATGTCTTTGTCTAGAGCAAGTAAATACGAGTTATTTCTACCAAATTCATTGAACATTACTTTAACCCAGGACCCAGGATGTGAGTAACATTTGCTTCATTTTTATTTTCCATTTTGGGCCTTTTGTAGCTTCAAGAGCCCTTACCGCGGGCCCCTGCCCTTTCAAGCCAGCGTCACATTCCCCATCCCACTGCCTGCCCTCTCTGCATCCTATTGGTGTTCCCCAGGTCATGATACCGAGAACATCAAATTTGAAGCTCTTTCCCAGTTCCTTCTAGTCCAGGAAGCCGGCAAAGGGCACAGAGTAGGGTGCCTTGCTTAGGGTGCCTTCCATCCCTGTTTACCTGTTCACCTGGCACCCTAGCCCTGCCAGATGCCACACGCTCCTCCTACAGCTACTTTTAGGTAAGGAACGCCTATTTTTAATCTTACCTCTGCCCAAGTTTCCCACAATTGTGTAGTGCTCCTCAGAGTGTTCCAACTGTAGGTTAGTTATGTGAAATCTAGCCACTGTTTATATTTGGCCACACATACATCTCCCTCGCAGAACACTCCAACTGTAAGTCTGCTCCTTTAATCTCACAGCTTCTTATATTTTACCACACTTGCATTTTACTGCCAGAGTGCTCCAGATGTGGGTTTAATACTTTGGATCTTGCCACTGTTGTTTTTTGCCACGCCTGCATTATTTCTTCTCAGAGTGTTCCAGGTGCTTTTAATCTCACCAGTGTGGTGTTTATGCCACACTTGCATTTTTTCTTTCCATTGTGTGGGTTTGCTGCTTTAAATCTTGCCAATGTTGTGTTTTGCCACACCTGCATTTTTTCTTCCCAGAGTGTTTCAGATGTCGGTTTGCTACTACAGATCTGGTCACTGTTTTTATTTTGCTACAATTGTATTTTTCTCCACAGAAAATTCCAAATGTAGGTGTGCTACTTCAAATCTCGCCACAGTTCATATTTTGCCACATTTGTATTTTTCTACAGCAGTGTTCTAAGTGTAGGTCTTCTACTTGGAGTCTCATCACTATTATATTCTGCCTCACATGTATGTTGCCACCCAGGTGCTCCCAATTTAACACTAATCTCGCCAATGCGTCATTCTGCCACACGTTTCATTCAGCCTCTCTGAATATCATTGACTTGAGTCTGCCTCATTTGATCTCTCCAATGTGATATATCACCACGCTTTCATACCCTCATCCTAAATAATGCCCACCCTTCAACTAACAAAACACCTCCACTCTCGTAAACGCCCACTATGGCTAACAGCTCCAATATCAGAGGTGTCAATTGGTGCACCAGAAAAGACACTATTCAACCAGTCAGACACAACCCTTACACCACCCTTAACACAGCACTCATGAGAAGCAACAACCCTATCCTTCTTTCCAGCTGAGACAACCCTCCCCTGAGACAGCCTCTCTCACTCAGGTTGTCTTCCCAGCTCTCACCCTCCCACCAGGCCTACCCTTCTTTTGACCACTCCACTTCCACCCCGACTTGCACACCAACACTGCAATCACATTATTAAGATCCACACTTTTCATCTCTAAGCACTTTACGTGCAATCCTTGCCTCCACTCCCCATAAAGCCATTGCTCCAACTATTACCCACACACCCGCACCTCCCACAAAATACCTACTACCATTTCAATTGAGCATAACTCCCCCTACCTAAGACCAGACCTAACAATTTCTCTCGTGCCCACTAGCCCCCATATCTTCAACCTGCTAAGTAGCCCTCAAGGTCCTCTCACCATACACACCTCCCCACACACATCTAGGAGAATGTCACTGGATTCGCCCTCCTGACTGAAAATCCAACTTTGAGACTGTTAGACCTATCTCACCCCCTACACTATAGAAACTGCCCCGCTAACCTGCCGCTACACATGGGACACTTATTCACCCCCCCAGATTCCACCCTCAACCCTTGTAACCACATTACCATCCGATATCCAGATCACCCCCACCACCCAACCCTCACCACACATCCTCCAATAACACAAAAGGCCTCTGTCTCCTCTGACCCAGCACCAACTTCAACCTTGCCTCTACAACACCACAAGCCATCCACCTGACCTCTTCTTCCAGCCCTCCCCACCCTTCACAGCCGCCATCACCGCATCAGCCATTATGCTCTTCTGCCTCTGCATCAACTCAACCCCACCCATAGGTGGTCATCTCTTCTCCCCCAAGCACCCACCCAGAATCTAAACCCCCAACCTCAAACAAATGACCAACCAGTCGTCTGAAGATCATTCTCATCAATGCCAGATCGTCACATAAATTGGTCAACATATATACAACCTAATCTCATCTAAATGCCCCGGCATGCTCTTCATCACCGAAACCTAGTTCTCCCAAGACTTCTGTCTGACTGCACATGAAGCCTTCCCTCTGGGCTACAAACTAATTGTGGATAGCAGGGACAGTATGGCAGGTGGCTTTGCCATCCTTCACAAATCATCTTTATCCACCTCACACTCTGATGAACTGGCTTGAAACACAGACTGTGAATCACTCCTGGTAAAACTCCTTGCATACTCACAGCCTCCTGCTTATCTATCGACGTGAGGGATACAATACATTGACTCCACTACAGCCATCATGGTGTTCCACTCCCCAACTCACAGTACTACGGGATTTGGAAATCTGGTTTGACATCCCACATAACCCTATGACCCGATCTCTACTGGGCAACCTGGAAACATTGCATCTGACACAGCTAGCCTCAGCTGGTAACACCCTAAATGCAATCTTTGTCTCACCAGACATCCTCAACACACTACCACCATGCCCACCTGCGTGGATTGACGACTTTTCCATTCTCTTTACCATCTCCTCTGTGGACCCCCCCACCCCTCCGGCAGCTTCAGAGCTACTAATCCAATCTCACATCCAGAAGAATATCAATGTAACTTCTGACCTGGAAGAAACCCTACTCGCCTCCCTGACTGCCACCCCCTTCCACTCAGCTAAGATCAACATCCCCAACTTTGACTACTGGCTTTCAGAAGCACTCAGTTTATGCCCAAGTGATCCTACATTTACAGACAGGGCCTTTCACCCGAGCCCTCAAAAAACTGTAAACCCTGAATCACATCCTGGAGCGCAGATGGCGGCCAGACCCATTGTCATCAAGCAGATTGGCCTGTTCCTCCCAGCTCAAAGTATATTGGGCAGAAATACGCAAAGCCAAAAAACCTACTACTGCAACAGAATCACCACTGCCTTGCACCCATTAAGAGAACTCATCAAGCTCATAACCGAATTTAATGCCCCTGCCTGTACCACCACCTCCCCCAACCACACCCCAACCCTCTGTGACACCCACTGAGACACCTTCCACAATATAGACCTATAGATATACATCATATACCTCTCCCTGACCTCGCCCAAGACATCAGAACCGCTGTCCATCCACCAACATTTTTCTACCTTCTCTCTACTCCCCCCTCTAGAATTCCTCGAACTAGCTTCACTCAGCCATGCCTTAGGATCCCAGAGGAACCCCTGGCCCTGCCTCTTTACTGAAAGTAATCTTGACAACCAGCTTTGCTGGTGAATTTGCAAGACCATCGTCAACGCATCGCTCACTTCCGGTACCTTCCCAGCAGTTTAGTTTAGTTTAGTTTAGTTTAGTTAGTTTATTTATAGAGCGCAGCCGAACCCAAGGGCAACTGGGCGCAAAGACATGATGAACAGAAGGGTTACATAAATGTTGCACATACGCAATAAAGTAGGGAGCAAGAGAAACGGGTTACATAGTGGTTTGTGACAAGATTACAGAATAATCATACACAATACGAAGTGCATTGAATGTGGGTGAGTTGGCTTATATTCTTACTGCGATGATAGCAATGTTTTTACTTTAGCTCTGAAGGTCCAGAATGATTCTTCAGCCCTGATTATCATGGGGAGTGCGTTCCAGCATTTTGCTGCAAACACAGAGAAGCTAGACCCCTCCTGCTGTTTTAAGGTTGAATTTGGGAATGTTCAGCTGGTGCATTTAAGGCATTCTGGTGGGTCTGGACTTACTATGTCTGGAGAATTTGTCAGATAAGTAGCGTGGTGTGGTCAGTGATAGGCATTTATGTGTAATGACAAGCAATCTTAGTTTGATTCTGTCTCGGATGGGGAGCCAGCGGATTTCCTTGCTAATGGAGGAGATATGGGCCTTGCGAGGAAGGTTGAGGGCACATCTGAGGGCATTATTCTGAAGGATCTGCAGTCTGTTCAGATTGTGATTGGTGGAACCCAGGAAGAGAGTGTTACAATAGTCAAGTCTGTACAGTATCAATGCTCTGGATAGTGTAAGGCAACTGATGGTTGAGAGAAATGGCTTACTGGCATTGATTAATTTGTTGGTGTAGGCCATGGATGAGATTGTGGTGTTTATTTGTTTTTTGAGTGATAATGACGAGTCAAGATACACACCTGGCGTTTTGACTTCCTTTGATACTTTAATGATATTGCCGTCAATAGTGAATGATTGGTTCCTGGGGCCCAATTTGTTGAGTCGAGCCTGGGAGCCTACTATAGGTAGTTCCATCTTGTCGTCATTCAAGCAGAGGCTATTGGTGGCCATCCATGCTTGAATTTCAAGGTAGATTTCGTTCAGTTTTGCAGCATCTTTCTCATACCTTCCAGTGAGTGTAATGAGGACCTTAGTATTGTCCGCAAAATTGGTATACGTGACATCCAGTTCATCAAGTTGGTCAAAGAGAAGCTTGGTGAAGCTGTTGTAAAGTGTGGGGGAAATACAGGAACCTTGGGGTACTCCACGTTGGATTGGGACCGGGTCAGCTGCAGCCATTGGTGCGAAGACCCTAGTCGACCTACCGGAAAGGAAGGACCGAATCTAATTGGTGGCATTCTGTGAGAATGCAGCAGCCAAAGAGAGGTGTCGGGTGAGAATTTGATGGTCAACTAAGTCAAAGGCTGCGGATAGATCCAACAGGAGAAAGATGGCCAGGTTGCCCTTGTCTTTGGCTTCATCCATTTGGATTTTTAGATCCAGGAGGGCTGTTTCAGTCCCGTGCCTGGGTCTAAAGCCGGATTGTCGCAGGCCTAGTAGATTATTGTCTTCCAAATGTTGTTGTATTTGGAGGTATGCTACTCTGTCTAGTATTTTAAGGAGAAAGGGACGGTAGTAATGGGCCTGAAATTAGTAGGTATGTTAGGGTCTAGGTTGGGTTTTTTGAGGAGGGGTAAGACCAACGCCTCTTTGAGGTCGTTGCGTACAGATGAGTTTTTGAATGAGGCGTTGATCAGGGTGGTGATGAAAGGGGCTAGGTCTTTAGCTCCATCCTTGATGACTGAGGCAGGACATATGTCGCCTTGGCAGTTTCAAGGTTTGAGGCTGGCAATTATGTTAATGACTGCATCCTCAGTTACTGGGGTGAAGCGAAATAGCGGGAAAACGGGACTAGTGATGCTATTATTGGTGTTTGAGTGGTCTTTGGAGTGAGGCTCCCTTTTTTAGAGTCAATCTTAGCTTGTAAGAGGGATATTTTATTTGAGAGAGCTGGTTGAATGTTGTTACACCAAGCTTTGTTTTTGATACAGTCGTCTGTAGGGGGCACAGGTGATTCAAATTCTCTCAGGATAGAGAATAATTATTTTGTGCCGGATTTGGCGTTATATATTCTCAAATTAAAGATCTCTTTTTTGGCGTTCGTGATGGCTATATGATCAAGGGCCTGTTCTAGCGTGTTGTTATAAAGTTTAACGAGGGCAACTGAGTTAGAGTTCGAGATAGGAAGGTTGGCATTGGTGTTTGGGTTTAGTAGTGGTCTTAGGTTCTCTATGGTGATATTGCGTCTATTTTTAGATGCAGTTTGGGGTGTTGTGCAAGTAGGTGTACATTTGGGTAAATGGTTGTGCATGGAAAAGTTGATAAGATGGTAGTCTGTCCAGGCGCAGGGGGTGATGTCCGTCAAGGAAAGGTTGCAGTTGGAGTCAGCAACCAATCCATGGATCTCCCTTTTGCATGTGTGGGTTTGGATATATGTTGTGTGAGGCCTAGATGAGTGATAGTATCGTTGAGTAGGGTAGCATTGGTATCATTAGGGTCATTGAGGCCTAGGTTAAAGTCACCCATAAGGATAATTTGTGAACCCGGTTTAGTGTTGGCGGTCAGTAAGTGTGTAATATCCTCTTCAAAGGAAGAGATGGCGCCAGGTGGTGTATAAATGAGATGTAGAAGTATACTACGGGTGTGAGATAATGGTATTTTGATAGAAAGGAGTTCAGCAGAAGGTAAGCCAGTGTTGATGACTTCTCTGAAGTTCAAGCTAGTTTTGGCCATAATGGCCACTCCACCCCCAATCCCAGATTTTTTTATCGGATCGTATAATATTGTAATTTTCTGGGATAGTGATTGAGAGTACCGGGCCCGCTGAAGGATGGAGCCAGGTTTCTGTGACCGCAAGGAAGTCTAAGTTATTGGCGATGATCAGGTCAGCAATGTCATGAGAATGAGCTATCGGGGAGCGAGCATTAATGAGTGCGCCTTTGATTGTGATAGTGGTAGGTGTTGTGATGTCATCTGCAGGTATGTCGGGGTTCTGGCTATTAGGAGCAGTTGCAGGTGTCAGTAGTACTGTGTTACTTCTGGTTTGTTGGGTAGGCACCCTATGATGCTTAGGTTTAAGGCTAGTATGGTTGCTTAATCTAGCCTTTCTCAGGCGGGTAGGACAAGCCAGAGCATGAATAGTGTTATTGACTAAATTAAAGCAAGATCCTAGTCAAGTATTTCTTAAGAATATAGGGCATGGGATAAGAGGTGTGGGGGTGGTGGCAAATCTAGTGATCCATTCTGTCGGTGATAGGCATGGTTCTATAAGGGAAGAGTCAATAGTATGTGAATTAGAAGGGATGTTAGGACCTGAGGAAGGTGGACAGTTCAGAGATGAAATGTTATGAAGTAGTGGAAGGATTGTGGCCATGGTCAGTGTCGCTCTTCTTAAGGTGGCCATAGTACTGCACAGGCGGATATACTGCTGGTGTGATGGGCTTAGGCAGGAAGGCTGAGAACTACGGTGTGTTGTGGTCGGCAGTGGCTGGTGTCAAGGCTCAATAGGCAGAGTGCAGCAAACAGTGGTGTGGGCACAATGGGTTGTAGCAATAGTCTAGTAATGCAATGGATAATACCAGAATACAAGTGCAGAATGCAGCAGCTAACAATGGGACACAATAGCTAGTAACTGGGCTAGTAATGCAGTGGGTAATAACAGAATGCAATTGCAGAATGCAATAGCTAGCAATGTCATACAATAGCTAGTAACTGAGCTAGTAATGTAGTGGCTAATAACAGAATGCAAGTGCAGAATGCAATAGCTAACAATGGGACACAATAGCTAGTAACTGGGCTAGTAATGTAATGGCTAATAACAGAATGCAAGTGCAGAATGCAATAGCTAGCAATGGGATATAATAGCTAGTAGCTGGGCAGTAATGCAATGGCTAATCCCAGAATGTGCATGCAAAATGCAATAGCTAACAATGGGACACAATAGCTAGTAACTGGGCTAGTAATGTAGTGACTAATAACAGAATGCCAGTGTAAAATGCAGTGGCTAGCAGTAGTTCACAATAGGAAGCGTGCCACATTCAAAAGTCTAGGCAAAAATGCATTCAACTAAATGGTTGATCAATAGTTTTAGACATCTGAAAGGCCAATAACATACAAGCAGGGATTCGTGGCTGTTTCAGTATGTAATACGCGATTAGCCGATCAATAACGAAGTTCGAGTGTCATGGCGTGGAAGGGTGCAGTGAATTTTCATCAGGCTAAAAATGTGTCTGAAAACTGCTCTCCTTATTCATATAGACACGTGTGCAGCAACAAGAGCTATGATGGACTCATGTGTATGGGTCTAGGTGGGTTAGCCAGTCCGTGGCTGGTGGCTCTCAGTGGTGAACAGGGGCTGAGCAGGGCCTTTGTATGGCCTACGTGTGGCCAGGGGCACTTCCGCCTGCCATCAGATGTGGGCTGTAGATGTTTCGGCTAGTTGCTGAGCAACGAGGTAGCAGCCTCGCTTTGGCGCCGCTCTGCACCCGGCATCATAAGGACAGGCACTGCAGGTCAGGCAATGCGAGCGTGCATTGCTTGCTGGATTATTGGCCAAGAAATGAACAATCTGCATGTTGGGCAGCGTGAGGGCCAGGTAGTAGAGCCTTACCACACGGTATTACCCAAATTGTTCGTTTACAATTGTTTGAATGAACAATTGACCGAATTTAAAGGGTCACAATTGATCTTTTCACAATTGACCGAATATATATATATATTGGTTTGGTAATATATATATATAGTGGTTTTGGGGGGTTTGGCGTTGGGTGGGGGTTGTGGGGGGTTTCCCCCCACATATATGGTACAATTGACCTTCACAATTCGGTCAATTGTGAAAAGGTCAATTGTCATTCGAACAGTTGTAAAACGAACAATTTGTATACAACCTACCACGTGGATGGCTCATCAATAAACACCAGGGCCACATGGAGGGCGATACTCGTAGCACGACTTGCTGCTGGATCGCCACGAAGTGTGGCAGAATTTAAAACCTCCTACATCAAGCCCCTTCTCAGAAAGACCTACCTTGACCCTCTTGTCCCGATCAACTACAGACTCATCTCAAACAACCACTAGATAGCTAAATTAACCAACCGAGCGATATACTCACAGCTATGCTTCTTCTCAGAATGTAACAAGATCCTCGATTCCATCCAATCTGGCAGGAATTGAAACATGCCTAATCTCCCTGTGGGACAATCTTAAAAGACGCACAGACTCATACGGGTGCGCTTCCCTAATCCTACTTGACCTTTCGGCAGCATTTGACACCATTGACCACCCCAGCCTCACATGCTCGACATCAGGGACTCAGTTCTGAATTGGATATCCTCCTTCCTCTCTAACAGATCCCAAATTGTACACATACCTCCATTCTCCTCGGCTCCCTACCCAGTCCCCCAGATAGTGCCGCAGGGTGCCTCACACTTCCCACTGCTCTTTGCCCTCTACCAAAACCCTCTTCCTGCACTCATTCGATCCCAGGGTCTATCGTGCTATAATTATGCAGACGATACCCAAATCATCTTCAGAATCCCAAATGCCCTCACATGTACCTCCCCGATCCCACAACCCTCCTCTCAGAAATCGAACGCTGGATGATGGCCATCCATCTCCTACTCAATCCTGGCAAAACCAAGATGATGCCTTGTGGAAAGACTGCCCTATTCCCTAAACCCACCCTCTGGCTGCCCTCCCTAGGTCCACCTCCCACCACCTCCAACACAGTAAAACATCTTAGATGTATTATGGATGCAGACTTGACCCTATCACATTAAAACAACTCTGTGATAAAATGCTGTCACATGCACATTTGCATCCTCTCACCTTTTTCCTTACATGACCTTCCCACACAGTCTCTGCGATTGTTGCTATCATCCTCTCACGTTTAGACTATGCCAACGCCCTATACCTAGGGGACCCCACATCACAGCTAAGAAAACTCCGAGTACAAAAAACAAGGTTTAAGCTCTCAGGGGGTGATGCAGGCTGGTTCTTAAGTAAAGTGAGTCCCCAAGCCCCCACAAAGGAATGTCCACACACTATGTTATGTGCTAACACAGTTCTTTATATAAGAATACGGTTCAGAGATATATACACAATTCAATAACACACTGATTATTCTAATATGGCACATATATATACAGTTTCTATGTGGTACTACACTTAAGCAATATGCCCCGAGCCGCGGGGCATTACTGAGTCACATAATGCCCCGGGGCTCATAGTTATACGACCGAGCGAAGCGAGAGAGAGGAACCCCCACCCGGGCAACCTGTAATAAAAGGATTAACAAGCCCAGTCCATTAATGTTTAATAAGTCTGGCTTCCTAGCCAACAAGTTCAACCACCCCAATGTACCTGAAATGGAAGAGTTTCTTTGACAGTTCATCGATGGATCCCTAAAGGGTGGACTCCCTTTAAAGCAGGAGCCACAGGGCATTGAGATCCTTGAAGAAAAGTGGAACACTGGCGCTGAGACAGCAGCTTCAACCTTTGCAGTGCTCTTCGATGATCATTTGTGGAAGTCCTGGGAAGATGAGGCATGCGGTCCACCTCGATGTAAAGTGTTTGGTGATGCAAAGAAGATTCAGTGATAGATGTAGGACCGGCAGTGGGCACCGGGTGTCGTGAGTTGCTTTGCCAGTCCTCTGACCTGTCAGTGCTGCAGCCGCAGCATGTACCTCGGGATAGCTTTGCCGATCACGACTCGACCACAGGCTGAACCTCGGATCTTCACCTACCGGCAGACTTTCCTCGGTAGCCAACTACCTCGACTTTCTCCAGCGGGACAAAGTGGTCAATGGTGATGGCAAAGGAGCCCTTGTTCAAATGTTCTTGGGCAAGGTGGAGCTTTACAGGTCCGGTCATTGGGCAGCAAAGCTTCTGGGTGACATGCTTCGACTGGATTCCAGTGGTCATGGAAATATTCTGAACCCTGGTTGTCGGCAATGGACTTTGATGGCTTTGATATCCTTGCGCTTCTCTTCAGGATTCTCGGTGGACCCCTTCTTCAGTTGACAGCCTTTCGGGACTGGCTTCCAGGGTGCCTCGATGAAGAGCAGTAGGTTTTGCACAATGGTCCCTCATAGCTTGGGGAGAGGTCTTCTATCCAGGTCCTCTCTCGGATCAGTCCTCGACAGACTCAACAGCTTTTAGATTTCATCGAAAGGAAATGCTGCAGCAATTCTTCTTCTTCCTGGGCTTCAAGGATGAGCTTCAAGTTTCAACTTCAGCTTCTGAACACATTGGTAATTAAGAGGCCCCAAATATACACATCTGTCCCAAATTCACTCTGGCTGAGCCAGGCTCAGTCAGACAATCACACAGAAGGGCATTTATGCAGGCATGCAGCCAATCAGGCTCACAGGCATCCAGACCATTCACTTCCAACCAGATACCCATAACATGGAATGTGGATTGGGGCAAGCACCAGCCTTTCAGCACACCACAATGCATTCATGTCAGTTTCAGGCAGGGCTGTCTCATTCATTGTGTCACACACACACAGAAACCAGACACCCATAACATAGAATGCATATTGGTCACACACTCTATCTACACAGGCCCCACCCCAAGGGTGTAACCACAACATACAGTCACTGGGAAGGCTCCAGCCAGTCTGGCCTGGACCTCCAGACAATACCATGTATGCTTCTCCCACCCAACAGCCAGTCAGGGGAAGGGACAGAGTCAGGGCTTCCCAGGACTTTGGGAAAACAAGGTAACAGGAAATAGAAACCAAGAGGCCCCAGGGACCATCTTGCCTTCTATCAGGAATCGACTGATTCCTATGGCAGGGCCTGGGTATCCAAAACTGGAGGATACCCAGAGTTCCTGTCATATCAGCATGAAGCTGCCGCAAGCACATAGCCTGCGCTGTGTGAAACACACAGGTGCCTAAAAACACATTAGGGTTGTACCCCCACCAATGGGTGCCATAAGGGTATCCTAAGGGTCTGTTCACCATATCAAAAGGAGGAAGAGCTGCACTGCCATGGGTCCCACTGGACTCCTGTGCAGAAAGAAACACACAACACACATGATAAGGGAGTACAGGACAAGGAATGGAGGCCCTGTCCCTCCAATGAATTTCCAGCATCATTAGTCTCCCTCCCAGACTGAGGGTAGGGTGGTCTAATCTCCCATACCTTGGGGAAAGGCCAGCTGCATTATCTTGACTCTTCACTGATCTATGCTCAAGTCTAGACCTTGCAGGCTAATGGATCACCTGAGTAGTTTAGGGGTTTCACCCTTCATCTGCATAAGACACTTTAAGGGCTTATGGTCATTTTGGAACTTGAAGGTAGACCTCATAAGGTAAGGCCTACAATGTCTAAGGTTCCAAACTGTACGGAAACATTCCTTTTCAACAGTAGTCCAAGTAAGTTCTCTACTTTTGAGTTGCCTACTGATGAAGATGATAAGATGCTCCCTCCCTTTGTCATCTAACTGGTACAAGACAGCTCCGATTCCGGTTCCACTGGCATCCATTTGTACAATATAGGGTTTGCTGTAATCAGGAGTACAAAACTGCAGGTGCCCTACACAGACTTCCCTTGAAGCCAACAAAGGCCCTCTGATAGTTTTCAGTCCAATTAACCTTCCTAGGTTGCTTGGGCAATGTCAGAGCTGTCAGAGGGGCAGATAAGGTGCCATAGTCTGCCATGAAGTTTCATTAATACCCAGTGAGGCCCAAAAAAGCTCTCACTTGGGTTTGATTAGGGGGAGTCTCCCAGTCATGTACATCCTGTACCTTACAGGGGAGAGGGTGGATTCAACCCCCTCCTACCTCAGGACCAATGTAAGTGACTTTTCCCTGAGCTATCTGGCACTTTATGGCATTTTTAAACTCAACCACATAATTACCACCCCTTCCGCACCCTCCAACCCTGAACTTCCCCTTGACAGCAGTTCCTCTTCCTGGACCATGATAGTACAGACTTTCACACCAGATCTAATATCCTCCATCTCCTCGGGCACAGCCTCCTTCTTGAGTCACTGAGGAGAAATGTTAGCAGCAAGTTCCAATCTACCCGAAATTTCTGCAGGTCTCCTTGCAGGGAATAAGTCACATGCTACAAGGCCACGAAGTGCCATTGTATTGGGGTGCGGGTCGATATTGGAACCAATTTGTAGATTTATCAATTGGTTTCTCAAACCCATCAGCATTAAAACCAAAGCATACCTACGAGACACAACTCACACTATCCAGATCTTTGAAGGCCTCCCGTTTGATCCTGCATCTCAATATCTAATGACTATGGACATCAAATCACTCTATAAATCCATTCCTCAAGAAGCAGCCATAGATTGCGTTTATGAATACCTCACATGCAGCAGTACGAAATCTCGATTCCCACCAGAATTCATCATAGAACTCATTACCCTGGTTCTATGCAAGAACTTTTTCACCTTCAATAAACAGTTTTTTTTTGCAAACTAAAGGGACGGCGATGGGCGCTACCTTCGCCACAAGCCTGGCTATCCTGTTTATGGCTATCTTCGAAGACAAACATGTGTACAACCAACTCAATACATAACTAGCACACATACAAGAATGGCGTAGGCACATCGACGACATCATTTTGCTATGGTCCGGTGATGAAACATCTCTAAAAACTTTCTTATGTTGGCTCAATGCCTGTGATGAAAACATTCAATTAACAATGGAGTAGGACTGCAAGACTATCCACTTCCTGGATTTACAGATATCCTCTACAGAAGAAAAGCTCACACATAACTTATACAGGAAGCCCACAGATTGCAATACCCTTCTGCACTTTAAAAGTGACCATCCTAAACATGTCCAACAAAATCTGCCATACGGCCAATTCCTGCATTTAGAAGGAATTGTACATCATTATCAGACTTCTACACAAACTCCGACCTTCTGGCCGACAGACTTAAGCAGAGGGGCTACCCCAAGAAACTTGTCTCTACTGCCCAAAAAAGAGCAAGATTCACCAACCGGGATACCCTCCTAGAACCCGAATCATCACAGAGAGAGGAGGAAACGAAGAGGATCACGTGCGTCACCACAACGGGCCAATCTCTCTCCAAATCAAAAGATGATTCACAAGTACTGGCCGATAGTAAAACTACAACTACCAGAGGAACAACCACAGAGATTTGCCCTAAAGAGAGCTAGGAACATCAAAGAACATTTAGTACATTCAATGTACATACGGGACACTCCCTGCACTGGACTATGGAACTTACGTAAGACAACTGGACACTACCCCTGTGGGTCATGCTAAGTATGCAAACTCACCAAGAAAATCAAGTAATTCCACATGGATGGTAGGGAATGGACCCTTAAACACCACACAAACTGCAAAAACAGTCAGGTGGTCTACTGCATCCAATGCCCATTAGGCTACCAATACATAGGCCAAACAATGCGCAAGGTGGGAACCCGGATCTCCGAACACCGATCCAGGATCCGCTGTAAACACCTGATGTCACCATTGGTAGCGCATTATACTGAGACTCGCCACACACCCGATGACCTTCTATGGTGGGTCCTGGAGAAAGTTGATTTGGGCCCTAATGTTCAGACCAAGCTCCTCAACCTAGAACGTAGATGGATTCACAGATTAGATACTTTTGAACATGGCCATAACGAACTGCTCGCAACACCCGGGCAGGAATGAGATGACAAAGTTGCTGTCAGATATGTCTGACACAACGCCCGCGCTGTCAGGAGCGCGTCACAGTGCGTGAGCCACGCGACCCGCCCCTCCGCTCGATTATGCATAATCCCATTTTGACAGCTGTATCAGGCAATATATACCTACCTCAGGCATAGGCAGGTCATGTCGCCTTCACTGGGTCCGGAGACAAGTCAGGGCTTGCTCTCCCACCCCCCCCACTTTCCCACTGCAAACTGACAAGCTCCCTCCATGCAAGCTGAATCCGGCCTCGCCCCACAACTTAGGACTAGATGCCTAGAAACCTGACCGCTCTCCCGCCATGCCCTGACTCAGCAGGGAGAGTGGGTTTGGCAGCTCTAGGTGACGCTGCACCCTGGGCGCCAACAACCAATCCGCACATGCACTGACTCAGCAGGGAGAGCGGGTTTGGCAGCTCTAGGTGACGCTGCACCCTGGACGCCAACAACCAATCCGCATACAGCGGTCGCTAAATCCCTCCTCCGAGCGAGAATAGTTTAGTTGGAAGTTGCCTCCGTCTCAAGACTGTCCCCTCTCTGCTCCACAAACAGTTAGAGGAGCGGCTCTTATACATGCGAGCAGCAGCGCCTGCATACAGGTAAGGCTACGTCCCCTCCGGGAAGTGATCCAGCCCTTGGATCCTCAAACGTAGGACCACGCTCCCTCCTCTAATGCAGGTTCTCTTTTTCTCCTCCCCCCTCCTCCCTCTCCCTCCCATCCTGCCCACTGTCCAGGATTCACTCCTGCACAAGTTACCGTCAGGCCCAATCTTCTGCTGACAAGCACCTCATTACTGGATGTCTCGCGCACACACTACAAGGGTGCCGGGGATCCACCGGAATTTAGTCTCCTGCTCAGCCACGTTCATGACAGGAAACACATGCTGTGTGGGTAAGTACCACACATGCAAGTCTCTGCCAGCATTTGTGCACGCTCTGCCACCGCTTAATGGTGTTCTCTCTTGAACATTGACACCCAGTATCTCCTTTATGTCCCGCCTGCCTGACTGTATAGCCACCCTTTTGAGCGGACATTGGACATAGCGGTACACATCCCCGCCCTCCTGACTTCCTCAAGTTCACCCACATCCCAAGGGTGAAAGCCATCCGGTCATATGTGGCCTAGGATGCATCCGACCCATCTGGTCACCAAGGTACCTAGGATCCACTATATGCAGCTTTTTCTGCACCTCCATGTTGGCAACGTGGCGCGCGGCCGGTGTGGGAATACTTGGATAGAACATTTGCACTTCTTTTCTATCCTCTTCACCGCTGACTAGGCAGCCACGGTAGAAAGCTCTGTACAAATAACACACTCACTATGTATTTTTAGTGGAGATTTTCTTCCTCTCTTCTTTTCTTAATACAAATAACATCACAACTAACCTTTGACTATCTTTTTGGACATCTACGAAATTGGCATTTACTGCCGCCCTCAACACTTTCCCAAATTTTCCCTGTTATTAGGTTTTCTCTTCTTTCTGTTTTGCAGAACTTGATTATCACTGCCCTGATGAAGGCGGAATACTTTATTCCTTTACACCTTGGTTTCTAACTGCGAAAAGCAACAAATGTGAGGGGTGTGTGGGTGTTATCATATTTACCCACACAAAGACTTCTCTTCCTTTCCCTTCTTTTGAACTCAGCTCCCCCACTGCGTTGGCAAACCCTGACCTCGGAAAACAAAGCTAAACCTGAGAAGAAATACCATCACATTCTTTGTTGGCATTTTCTATTCAGACCTCAACTGGGAGCAACAAAGTGACACTCCCGAGTTTGTTTAACTTGCACAAATTGTGTTTAGCCTAATGATTTGTTCTCAGGACTCTGTCAGGCCAGGAACGACTCTGTCCCACTTTTGCTGCTATCACCACTTTATGCTTCTTTTTTACTTTTGCTAATCATTCAACTTCCCTCTCTGCATGCTTCCCCTTCTATCCCACACCACTGCCCAGATTCAAACTTACATTTCTTCTGATCAAAGAACATGAATGTATTAGGTATGTGTGTTTTTCTCTCTTATGCTTTTAATGACAACAAACAATTCTGTGTTTTTTGTTTTGTGCTGTTTTGTTTTGACTCATACTACTGGTACTAGTTGCATATCCTATATGTCTGGGGTGGAAACCTCCAATTAACAGCCATTTTCTACCTGTATGTATGCAACTCAATACAGAATCATTTTGTACTTTTTCACATAAGCTTTGTCTGTTTTTTGTTTCTGGTGTACCATTTGATTTGTCAGTAGGACTAGATGTTATATACATCTAAGCATTTACTGCAATAATGTTGGGTTGGCAAGGGGAGGTTACGGAATAATATTAACCCATCCCTGCTTCTTAAATAAAACCCATGGCACGGCAACACTCCTTATTCTATGATTTCTTCCAAGGCCACGAAGTGACAAACCATCGTTAACCAATAATGTTCATCAGGGACTGAGTCAGACTTCCAATTCTGAGCTATCGCCAGTAGACCTGCTATGCTAAGGATCACATAAAGCTTCTTCTGCACTCTAGTTGGCAGGGACTCCAAAATGCCTCCCATCCCCAACATTGCCCCCCTTAATGTCCCTGTGAACATTTGTGCCAAACACTTCCAACATCACCTTCCTTATATAATCTCAGAATGGCACCAGTCTCCCACAGGACCACCAAATATGACCACAATTGCCCGGAGAATCACACCCTCTCCAACATCTATCTGAAATCGCTGGGTAGCACCTATGAAGCCTGGTCTGGGTAAGGTGCCACTGGACCATGATCTTAATCCACATTTTCTATGTGCACCACCCTGGTTAGTCGAGGGATATCTACCTGCCGATGTTCCCAATGCTACCGTTCAATTTCCTGCCCCATTGTGTCCTCTGAATATTTCATGTAGGGCCACTTTCCCTTATCCTCTCAGGACACAAAGATCTCATACGGGTCCACAATGATATGAGCCTTCCCAGTATTGCTTGTTATGTACTTCTCAAAACTGGTGAGGTTCCTTACTGCCACCTTTACTACCCTAGGGCTTATTTGGGAGTACCTGAACCTCTCTTATTCCCCCTGCTTGAAATCTTTTTTACATTGTTCATACGTTTTGACCTCATCCCCCTCCATCATATCCATCAACACCCTGCACCCCGCCCATTCCCACCTCCCGAATGCCCCCACCTCTCTTCCCGTGGTAAATTGTGGATTGCTAAATATCGGCGTCAATGGGGATGCATAAGTCATCAAACCCACTTTCCAAACAAGGCTGTCCCAGACGTCCCCCGCAAGGGCTGTGATCCTACTCCTATACATATTTCATGGCCTGTCTGCTTTAGGGCACCATAGCACAACGTCTAGTGGCCATCCCACAACTGCCTTGTCCATGTTCCCCCAAACCTTTTTGTGGTCTGTCCTAAACCATTCTTGTATCACTCTGACCTGCGCAACCAAATAGAGTGAGAAGTTCGGACCCCCAAGGCCTAATGACCCCAGGGTTGGTGTCATTAACAGCTCCATGGACACTCGTGGTTTCTTATTTTTCCAAATAAACTTGCTCATCCGACCCTGGAGTTCCTTAAAAAAATGAACTGGGACCTTCAAAGGAAGAGCCTGGAAGCAATAGAGGAACTTGGGAAGGATCACCATCTTCAAGACGTTAAATCTCCCCAAGAATAAAATCGACAGAGGCCCCCAGTCCCTATTTTCTCTAGAAGGGGTGGGTAATTTGCTTTGTATAACTACCCCAGCGACCCATAAATTGGATTGCCAAGTAGTGGAAACCTCCGGGAGCCTAAGCATAGGGGCACTTCTTTTTTAGTCGTGCTGCCCTCTCTCTAGACATAGGGCCTCATTATGAGTTGGGCGGTATCCCAACCGGGATACCGCCCAACTTTATTTCTGTTACCACCCACCCCTACAGCAGTATTACCGCAGGATCACGAGTTGGGTAGTAAACCTTATTCCCCATTCCCCATTGCGTCCATTGGACCCAATGTGGAATTTTCAGCACAATTACCACTGGCAGTATTACTGCACAGTAATTGTACCACAATTCAACATTTTTCCTGCATGATTATCCCCAGCTCTGAGCTGGGGTAAACACACCATACTCATTATTGGGAAGACGCTTAATTACAGCGGTAGCCGCTTTACCAATGCATTTAAGGGCTACCGCCCAACTCGTGATGAGGCCCATAGTCAGGTTGAGCATCTCAAATTCTCCATCATCAGCAGTGTGTACTCTGAATTTCTGATTGCTAACAGCATATCGTCCGCAAAGGCAACAACTTTACTTGACACCCGCCAAACGTAATCCTTGTGATCTCTGGGGTATCTAAATGGATGGCATACAAGAAAGGGAAAGTGGACATCCTAGTTTCATTCCCCGGGATACCCTTATCGTCTCTGAGAGCTGACCATTTATCACCAAACGAAGGGTAGGGTCCCTATAGTTAGAGTTCACCATGCTTATGAACCAGTCCCCTAACCCCATAGCCTCCATTGTTTGGAAGTGAAACACCCACTCAACATGGTCAAAGGCTTTCTCCGCTTCTAAAGCCAGGACCGCTGCAGGAGTGCCAGTCAGGGAGGCTTTCTATAAAATGTGACACCCGTGTGTTGTCCGAGGTCTGCCTATTTTAAATGAACTCCAATTGATCCACCCCAATCAACTGCACAGTAGCCTCTTGGTGTAAAGTTTCGTATTCAGGTTGATCTGGGATATGTGGCGATATGATCCACACAATTCCAGGTCTTTATGTGGCTTTGGGAGTGGGACCTCTTTGGCCTCTTCCATAGATCGCTCAATTCTCCCCTTCTTCCCAAAGGAATTGAATAAAGGTACCAGAGTTAGTATCAGGACCTCCTGGAATGTGTTATAGAAACCGGCCACATGACCGTCCGGCCTTGGGGCCTTCCCATTCGGCAACAACCGGATTGCGGTCCTCTGGGGTAATTGCTCCCGCAACTCCTCCCTTTCGTCCCAGATCTTATACAAAGAGGACCTTGCCAGATAGTCCCTTTGGGCCCCCTCCTCTGGTAAATCTGATGTATACAGGCTCACATAAAAATCCCTTAAAGCTTCTATGATGTCCTCATTAGATGTGCACTCAACTGTACGTCCTTGCCCTGATCGTTAACATAGTCCTGGACCCCTCCTTTTTCCTTAACTGTCTCGCCAGCAACCTATCCGCCTTGTTATCCTTAATATAATATTTCTTTTGAAGGCATAGGAGTGAGCGATAAGCCCTCTTAGTTTTGAGGCCATCCTGCTGTTATTTTATGTTATTGAACTTATATAGCGCCAAAGCCTTAAGGCATCCAGGCGCTAACTTACAGGAACAAGAGAACATAGACTTGCAATCAGATACTTTACATGTACAGTATGGTTTTTAGTGATTTTCTTAAAGCCAGGTGATTTTTTTCCTCTCTAAGAACATGTGGCAACTTGATGCATGCATGTGCCACCAGTACTGGAAAAGAGCCCCCATTTCCACGCGCTCTCTTGGCACGATCCACTCTCAAGAGATGGGCAGTATTGGATCGAAGGTCTCTAGATGGCTTGTATATAAAGACCTTTTCCTTAAGGTAGCTAGGGACAAAACCATGAAAGCACTTGTGGCAAAGAGTCAACAGTTTGAATGAAATCCTGGCTGATATGGTCAGCCAGTGCAGTTCATCCTGGCAATGGTGGTGGGTTCTTTTCGCATCTTACCGTAGACAATACAAACAGTTGCATTCTGGATTTTTTGCAACTTAAAGATATCTTCCTTACTGGTGCCACCCAAAAGGGCATTGGAATAGTGCACGCGGAGAAGAATGACAGCTCTAACCAACTTGGATCAGTTGTTTTTATTAATCATGGGAGCCACCTGTTTTAGCACTCTCAGGTAATAATTTTCACTTTGATAGCTACTGCTATCCGGCTTCCCTCAACCAGGAATCTGGAAAAGGCCGGATCTAGATTCTCCCTTGACTTTTTTGACCCATATATCATTAGTTCGGTCTTCCTGGCATTAAGACACAACTAATTCGTGGTCATGAAATTTTGTATGGTCTGATAGACCTGGCTAAGCTTGTCCTGATCCTCCTGATAGTTTCCAGACATCTCCAGTGACAGCTGGAAGTCATCCACAGAGTTCGTAAAGAATAATCCCAATCTTTCCAGCTCTCTACAGAGGGGGACTAATTAGATATAAAATAATGGAGGGGATAAACACTCCCCCTGGGGGACACCGCAAAAGGTGGTCTCCACTTCGGTGGAGAAGTCTCCCCAGTACACCCTCGATCTTCTGTCTTCCTGGAATTACTTCACCCAAGTTATCACCTCATCAGCGAGACCTCCCGTATCTACCAGCCGTTTCAATAAGATCTTGTGGTCTAGCAGATCGAAGGCTGCTGACAAATATAGTAATACCAGCAGCCCATATCTCCTTTTCTCTATTATGGTCAGCATGTGAGTCTGGAGATCGATCAGGTCAGGCTCCTTGCCGCGAAAGCAATGGAAACCTGATTGCTTTCCAAGCAGCCGGCAAGAGTTTTCCATATAAAGTTGTAATTGGATCGGGGCCACCTTGTCAATCAGTTTCAAGAAGAGCAAGGTGTTCATGATGGGTCGAAAGCTTGCTGTATCTTTTGGGTCTAAGCTTGCTTTCTTCAATAGGGGAGTCACTGCCACAGCTTTGATTGCTTGCGGTATTATGCAGTGGCTGAAAGACGCATTAATAAATCTACACAAGTAAGGTGCAAAAATATCTTGGTGACTCAAAATGATCTTGGAGGGAATAAAGTCCCCTGGACAACTAGTAGGGTTCATCACTTTCATAATATTTATGGTTTCTGTGACTGACATCTTGGAAACGTGGAAGCCGGTGGAAGGTTTCTCCTGGTTAGGGTCTTCTCCATTAAGGGACAAGCAGTCTGTCGCATTACTAGCTCTTGCATTCCCTAAAGTGGTGGTATCTGTGTCAGATTTCCGACTCTCCAACTCATTTCTGATTTATTTTTGGGCACACTGCAATTTGTCCGAGAAGACCTTCTGAATTCTCGTGCAATCATCCTGTGTGGGGTTTATATTCTGATCTAGCACTCTGGGTTTTTCCCTGGATCTAAAGAGATGAAAAAGTTCCTTAGTTTTATCCCCAGCCATTTCTATCTGGTCGTTGTAATAACTCAATTTAGTTTCTGTAATTTTATTTTTGTAGATTTTTTGTAGGCACTTCCAATCCACTTTATTTTCTATGTTTTTATCTTTGAGCCAAATGCGCTCTGTGGGCCTCATTACAACCATGGCGGTCCAGGAACTACGGTACCGGTAAACATGCCGGTACCATAGTTCCCGGACCACCATACTACGTGCACTGCTCGCAGGTGCTGTTTCACCCGCCAGGTTTTTCCTGGCGGGTGTAACGGCACCCGCGAGCAGAGCATGTTGGATGCACCGGCACTACTCTGAATATGCCGGTACATCCGACGTCCCCATTTCCATTCAGCCCTATGGGGCAGAATGAGGATCGGGACGCCCTTGATTCCGGCACCCACAAATGGGCAATTACCGGGTCCACTGAGCTCAGCATGACCCAGTTCTTGCCCATTCATGGGTGCTGCAAAAAATGCAAATCTGGCAGCAGCCGTGCCGTTTTTAATGGCACGCCTACCGCCAGCGTTGTAATGAGGTCCAGTGTGTCTCTTACTGGTTTTTAAATTGGCCAGTTTCGGCATGAACCATTTTTGATGATAGGAGGTTTTCTTAGTGGTTCTGGATTTCATGGGGGTGATTCTGTCTAACAGTGTTGTCATATCCCTATGGTAATGCTCTATATGTATATCAGGGTGGTCCGAAACCTTGGTTTTAATCAAAAGGGCATCCCTACACTCTGACAGTTCATCTGCTATGATGGCCCGGTAGTTCCTATTAGTGGCTTTGCGCAATGGTTCATGTTGTGGTCTTAGCGGGTGGGAAAGCTGTATTTAACTGGCCCCTAATCCCCCTATATTCCCTCCTGATTGCAGTACCTGCATCGTTCTCAATCTTGGCCAATACCCATCCTTGAGTTGTTCCTCACAATCCTTCTGCAACAAATTCCTCTGTCTGTCTCTCTGCACTATTCTACCTATCAGCTCCCCCCTCATAGTGGATTTAAATGCATTACAAATGGTGTGTGCTTCCACCTCCTGCGTACTATTTGTCTTAAAGAAGTCTTTACTCCATCCCTGCAACTCGTCACAGTCCTTCAGGTCCTCGTAGTCTTCAGGGCCTGCAGCCCACTGCTCCCGCGGCATGCTGCGCAATGCTTTCCTCCTCCTCCCAGGGCCTGCCTCTTTCCTGTGTGGCCTCACCTCACAGCTCCATCTACGCGGGTAGGGAGTGGGGACGATTGAACTCCAGGCCATCTCTTCTGGCTTCTCGCCAGATCACCGGCAGGCCGACTGCCTCTGATGATGTTGGTTACAGGAGATCCCTGTTCCGACCTATGCTGGGATTCCAGGCAGCTCTGCCCGCCTCATTCACCCCAAGGTCAAACAGCTCTCACTCCCCCAGCTACGGGATGCGGCGTGCGCTCCACAGTACATCCCGATCCTGACTGCGGCAGAAGTCACCCGCTGCACCTTCTTCAGTGTCCCTGCACGGTTTCCCCTTCCAGGGAATGCACATTCGCCAATTCTTCACTATCGCAGGCTGTGGATGAGAGCACACTCAACACATTGCTCTCGCCTCAGCCGCCATCTTGGTTCCCCCGAGAACTACTTTTTAAAACTATTTTAGGCAAGCATTAGCCAGGAGGGCATCTGTGTTATCTCTTACTTCTATTTGATGGGTGTCCCATAATTGTATAGCTCATAATAGCAAAGTAGGTAGACACACATGATTGCATGCAAATTAAGGAAACAGGTTGGAGATGTAAAATATTTTAGTATATTTAAGTAATTGTTTATTATCTTTGTATTGATAACAGAAGTATGTTTAACCCTGTCGTTTGGCATGTACAAACAGAGTTTGTAAATTAGTATTCATGGAATTGTTATACATGTCCTTGAGATTTGTATTATTGTTAATGCTGGTATTTATGTTTTTATCCTTTTATGGCAATTTGCCGGAATAAAGTGATTTGATCGAATGATGAAGAAGAGGGTGGTGTGGTAATGTAGATATCTTCCTTGCCGACCCTAGGAGTGAACTGAGCTCTTCATTGTTAAGTCACGTGAAAAGCTTGTCCAATCAAAACAGAGCATATAGCAAACAAGCATCAGCTTCGCCCAATCCGATGTTGCACCCTTTTATTTCATTTCAATTAAACAAATATAAGCTTTTTAAGTAAATGTAACACCCCAAACCCTAATATTCCACTACCACCACCTTCCACAAGTTAAGTTACTGAGGTTTTAGTGATGTTCTCTCTGGATTAATCACATGGGGTAGTACAGTAATTAGGCTTCTGAGCATATTGCATTCTCCTATTTTATTTAATGTTCTTAAGGACATGAAACCAATTTGATCTCTAAGATCATTGAGCATGTCCCTAGTATAGCTCACTTTATTACTGGAAATGATCTTATGGCCTTCCGTTAGGCAACACGTATCCAAACCCGTCAACATTTCTGATCCTAAGCATGGGAAATGCACTTGCAGTTCATCTTATAAATAGAGAACATCTATTTTAGCAATCAGATCCAGTTCAACTGACATTATCTGTCGCCTTTGCCATAATTCCACTACGACAGAATCAATCAAACATCTCTTACTTAGATGTCCCAATGTGAGAAAAATTCGAGCCACCTACCTGTCGACACTAATCTGCGAACACTCATCTTTCGGAGGGGAAGAAGAACTTATGTGGTGGAACAGGTTAATGTCGGGAGAAAAAACTAGATGGACAATCGCGACTGTCAAAATCCTGGAATCTGCCTTTGAAATGATCAGTTCCAGTTCACAAACTACGAGCGAGAGTACAATTCCCGAAGACTCCACTCCCCCACAACAATGTTGATAAGGAAGATCAAGCTTCCTTCGGTATCTATTCCCCGCTCGGACACCTATGTCCGTTTGAGCCCATACCTACATCTTTTATACACCATACTGAGCTGAAAGAGGTAATCCCGTTCTTACTGGAATCTGACACAACAACATGAAAGCTCGAGGCGCATCTCACTTGGGGTTGCTGCTGTCCTCAACCTTTTGTATAAATTCTTTTCTATGAATTATAAACAAATAAATAAAAAAAAAAAAAAAATAGAGAACATCTGGTTAATTAATAACAGAGCGAATGGGCAGCATTTCCGCCGAATGCCAGAGCCTGGCCAGAACAAGAGAAAACAGGCTTCGCGTCAGCACTTCACCTGTTGTCCTGCAGCGATGGGGTCAGTGGTATGCACGGCGTTGGGAAATATGGGTAATGTAGTGTGCAAAGCATCAAGTCAAAGTAGGTTTAAGAAAGCAGAGCACAACATGTGAAGTAGTCCAGTTAAAGTATATAAGGGGTCAAATTACCCTACTTCTGTCAGAAACCCCACCCAATTTTAAAACCACAGTTTGAACAATTACATAAATATGTAACGAGTCATAACTATTTATAATAATAAGATAAATATGAGTATATATTGGTGCTTAATGAAATCACAGTGTGTTGACCTAAATGCTATCGTAGAGTATAGAGGGCCATGGTTTGCTATACAAGAACAAAGATGGCGGTGGGGAGTTGTACAGTGATACTGGAACCAGGTTATTTGGCTATTAAGGGAGATTGTGGATACAAAGAGTTCCTTAGTAATGTCAGTACCCCCTATGCTCGAGCATTATAGATGGCCTTTAAGTTGGGTACCCTGAAGGTGGCCTCATTTACAAAATAATGGGGTTTGGGAGGCTCAGGTTTTTGCCCCTTATGCCACTATGAGGAGGAATCCATGGCCCACTTTATGTTTTTGTGCCCTATCCTTAGTGCCCTGCGACACCAATACATAAAGCCCCTACTTAGAGTTGCAGGGGCGAGCACTATAGCAGATGCATTAGCACATTGTAAAAACTCAAATAGTTTGTCTGCTGTGCTAGTTGTGGCAAAGTATATACACCGGGCATGGCTCGCAAGACTGAAACTGTTAATGGGCCATGCGAGCTGAAATTGGTATTTTTTGTATTTGTTTATTATTTGTATTGCGCACCAAACCCTGAGGTAACTGGGCACTTGAAAAAGATAGAGGTTACAAACATAGTAAGGCAGACAGGTTACGATCAAGAATGGAGACAACAATAGGGACCCTGAATACAGGTGGGTCACTTAATGACATAAGGAGATAATGCACAGTAGTAAAACAAAACAAGATGTTGAGCAGTGGCATAGATAGACGGTGGTTGGCTAATATGACGATTATGTCTTAGTGAGAGGCTTGTCCCTCAGCCAGTTTTTTATGCTGGCTTTAAAGGTGAGAAAGGACGGTTCCTGCCTAAGAGGAATGGGGATAGAGTTCCTTCGTTTGGCAGCTTGAACTGGGAAGCTAGCTCATCTGGCTGTTTTTAGATTGTATCTTGGTATCACCAAGTTGTGGGAGTGAGCAGGGACGTCATTTAGGGGTTTTCCTTTTTATTTTTTTGTAATGCAAGCTCCTGAGCTGTGGCCAGCATCATGTGGCTCTTTACTTCTGGAGTGGCTGGCTTTCTTATTCAGGCTCCTTAAAAAAAGAAGAAAAATAAAAACAGGAGTGCCACAAGTCTAACATTTTCAGCAGTGACCGTAAATAAGAAAGAATAGGAATACCAAATAATGTGTCTTTCTGGAATTCTATACAATAATTGCTAGAGTCATTAAAAATTTATTTCAGGCACACTTCAGGGGGTGAGTCACTGATTTAGTCTGTTCTTAAACGCCTCAACTCAGCCTTTCATCCTTCTGAGGTCGATAAATGAGTACCTACACAGGTTGGGTGATATTGGGTGTATAATTTTCCTATATAAAGCGCTTAAGCGCAAGTGCTATATAATAACACATCATTATCATTTGGTCATGGTCGTCTGCTTGCATTTACAGTAATTTGGTAATATGGGCCAATACACACTGATCTTGACCATACATATGGCGACCCATTCTTGTAAGAAATGTACATCACAATATAATGATATTCTAACCATATTTTTCGTAGTGTACAATGCTATGTGATGCAACTTCCTGTTTTGTCAACGGGTGAAAGGTCGTGGTCCATCGCTTCCCGCGATATCACTTCAGGGGTGGGGTCAAATTACATTACTTCCTGTGATGTCATCAGGGGGCCAAGGGTCGTGTGATGTCACTTCCGCTACCCCTGGCATTTTGGTGAAATGACGTCGCTGGGAGTGAGATAATCTGGTGGTGCGTGTCTGTTGGTGTTTACAAATTTTGTCAGCCAAGTATTTCTGGGCAGATTTTGTGAGGCATTTGTATGTGAGGGACAGGGTGCGAAGTGAGATTCTGTCACGGATGGGTAGCCAGTTAGCGTTGTGTCTGTGAGCAGAAATGTGGAGGGATCTGGGACGACTAAGTGCTGCTCTTAGAGAATTATTCTGGAGTACCTGAAGTATATTTAGATTATGTTCAGAATAGCCAAGGAATAGTGTGTTACAGTAATCCATTTTAGATAGAGCAAGTGCTCTGGCCAGCGTTAAGCAGCTGCTAGTAGATAAGTATGATTTGCAGATATACATCAGTATATTAGTGTAGGCCATGGCGGAAGCCACACTGTTGAGCTGTTTTTTGAGAGATAGAGGGCCTCATTACGACCCAGGCGGTAAGGGGTTTACGGCGGCGTTAACAGCGCCGACCCTTACCGCCTGATTCCGAGGTCCCTTAGCGCCATGGAGGATTTAACACCTGCTTTTAGCAGGTGTTAAAATCCATGGCGCTAAGGGACCTTGTTGTTAATTACGCCACCGTAATTTACGGTGGCGTAATTAACGCCTTCCCCACTCCCATTATGCCCTATGGGGCAAAAATGGGAATGGGGAATGGTAAATGGGGATTGGGGATTTACCGCCCCGCCAGCCTCGGAAATGGGGCGGTAAGTCCGCCAACCACCATGGCGTAAACGTAGTTTACGCCATGGTGGTAAAGGTACGACCCAGGCGGTAACTTACCGCCTGGGTCGTAATGAGGCCCAGAGTTGAATCGAGGTATACCCCCAATGTTTTTATCTCTTTAGAGACATTGATTATGTTGCTGTCAATGAATATATGGTGTTGAGTTTATTCAAGCGTGCCTTAGTACCCACGATCATTAGCTCGATCTTGTCGTCATTGAGGCAAAGGCTATTGGTGGCCATCCAGGCTTGGATTTCAAGATAGATATTATTTAGCAGTTTGGAGTCATGGTCGTAGCAGCCAGTGAGGGGGATGAGGACTTGAGTGTCATCTGCATAGTTGGTGTAGATGACACCCAAGTTAAACAATCGGTCGAAGAGTAGCTTCGTGAATATGTTGTATAAAGGGGGTGACACACAGGAACCCTGAGGGACACCACACAATATCAGAGTGGGGTCTGCTGAGGCCGGGGGAGAGAAGACTCTGGTGGTCCGATATGATAATAAGGATTTAACCCAGTCGGATGCTTCGGTGGAGAATGCTGCCGCTGTATTAAGGTGTTTGGTGAGAATTTGGTTGTCGACGAGGTCAAAGGCCACAGATAAGTCAAGGAGTAAGAGGATTGCTAACTTACCTTTGTCCTTTGCCTCATCCATTTGGGTCTTTAGATCTAGGAGGGCTGTCTCAGTTCCATGCCAAGGTCTGAAACCTGATTGTCTAAGTCCTAGGAGTTCATTCTCCTCTAGATGCTTCTGAATTTGCAGATAGGCCACACGATCCAGAATTTTTAGAAGGAATGAGATGGAGGTGATGGGCTTATAGTTTCTGGGGACATTGGGATCGAGGCACGTTTTTTTTAGGAGAGGCATAACCCAAGTTTCCTTGAGGTTATTAGGTACCTGATTGGAAGTGAAAGAGGAATTTATCAGCCTGGTAATGAAAGGGGCTAGGTTTTTAGCTACATCTTTAATGATGGTGGCAGGGCAGATATCGCCTTGGCAGGGGGATGGTTTTAGGCTTTTTATAATGTCTTTGACTTCCTTTGAAGTTGCTTGTGAGAAGGTGAAGGGTGTACATAGATGGGATGTTTTATCTGATACAGGGGTGGAACCGATGGTAAGGCTTGCCTTTTTAGCTTTTATCTTTTTTTGGAGTAGGGTAATTTTGTCTGCAAGAGCTTGCTGGATTTTAGTACACCACTCTGCGGTTTTGTCACAGTCTTGTGTGGGTGGTGCAGGGGATTCAAGCTCTTTTAAGATGCTGAAAAGTTCCTTTGTACTGGATTTTGCATTGTTGATTGTAGAGTTATCGGTTTCTTTTTTTGCAGAGAGAATGGCTGCTTTGTAGATAGAGGACGCTGATGTGAATGACGTTTTGTTGGTGATGGAGGGATATGTACGGCAAGTGGATTCGGCTGATCTTTTTGCATTTCTAAGACTTTTTAGTTCAGGGTTGAACCACTTGTTGAGGTGAGCCATGGGTTTGGCTTTCCTAAGTTTGAGCGGGGCTACAGTGTCTAACACACTTTTAAGAGTGTTGTTGCATAGGTCTACCAAGTTGGGAGGGTCAAGGTTACTGAATTTAGACTCACTGAGGTTGTCGCTAATGAGAGGCTGGAGGCTTTCTAAGGTGATGCCAAGACAGTTTTTGGATAACGAAGGTGGTGCTAATGTAGTTTTAGCAGGAGAGGATCCAGGGATGGATAATAGGATGAGGTGATGATCTGACCACGTAACGGGTTCATTTTGGATGATGGGAATAGAGCAGTTGAGGTCAGACACCCAATCCAGCATTCTGCCTTTGGAATGGGGGGGTGATGTGATTCTATGTATAAAGCCCAGGTTAGAGATGGTTTTATCCAGGGTTAGGGCGTGAAGGTCATTAGGGTCCTGGAGGCCAAGATTCAGGCCTCCTATGAGGATAGTTTTTGATCCAAGTTTGGTGTGAGTTGAAAGGAGGTTCAATATGTCGTCCTCGAAGGAAGGTGAGGGGCCGGGGGGGCGGTAGACAAGATGCAGGAGTATAGTATCAATGAGTGTTAGAGTTAGTTTCACCGATAGGAGCTCCGCAGAGGGGAAGCTGCAATGGGGAATGACTCTGAGGCTAGGTGAGATTTGGCAATGAAGGCCACTCCACCACCTTTGCCCTTAGTTCTATCCGCTCTGATAATGGTGTAGCCTTCCGGTAGTGCTAAAGAGAGTGCAGGATCTGCTGCCTGGTGTAGCCAGGTTTCTGTGACAGCCAGGAAATCAAGGCTGTTTGAAATAATGAGATCAGCGATCTCTGCGGCATGGGCCACAAGGGAGCGTGCATTGATCAGGGCTTCTTTGGTATTAGAAGATGGTGGGGTGGTGTTGGGTTCTTTGGGGTTCGTGTAGAGGTGGCAAGGTGGGTTGGGAGGTGTGGGACTGCAGTTCCTGGCGAGAGGCCGAGCTAAGTCGCTGCTAACGTTGAGAGGAGGGTTTTTGAGCTTAGTTGGGACTTTATGTTGGGGGAAGCGAGAGCCTAGCCTCTGGCTCCTAGTGTGGACTGAGATTGGGATGAGTGGCGTTGGTGGTTTGGCAAAATGATGTACCCATTCGATAGGGCTGAGTGGGTCACTGGTTACTGTATTTGAGGGTTCTAATTGGTTGGTCTGAGATTTGGAGTGATCAGAAGAGGAGGTAGAAAGTGTGTTGGTGTGAATGAGTGGTTAGGTGTGAGTAGAAGAGGTGGTAGAAAGTGTGTTGGTGTGACTGAGTGGACTAGAGGAAGGAATGAGGCCAAGGCTAATGTGGCTCTGTGGAATGAGGACATGGTGATTTAACAGTGGTCTGGCTTGGACCAGATAACAAAAATGGGTAAAGGTCTACAATAGGCAACAGGTGGGCCAAATATATGCAGTAGGCTGGTCAAGAATTAACAATGTGGACAAAAGATATGCAATAGGTTGATTCAACAGTTTAACAACATTGCTAAATATATACAATAGTCTGAATGAGTAAGCAAACTGGGCAATTATAAACAATAGGCTGATGTATACATTAACCAAATGGTCAGGAAACATGCAGTAGGTTGATTCAGAGGAAAACAGGTAGGCCAGATAAATGCAGTAGGGTGGTCAAGAATTAGTAATGTGGGTGAGAGATATGCAGTAGGCTGATTCAGCAGTCTACCAAGATTGACCAGTTACAAGCGATGAGCTGTTCCAAAATTAATAAACAGGCGAAAGATATGCCAAGGCTGATTTGAGCATAAGTAAGATTGGCAGTTAAATACATTGGGCTATCTGAAGAGTAAAGAAAGTAGGTGAAAATAAACATAGGCTGAATCAAAAGTTAACAGGGAGGACCCAGTAAATGCAATAGGCAGAATCGTGGGTTAACACAGTGTGAAAAACATAGGCAATCAGCTGATTCGAACGCTGGAGATAATGGATAAAGTAATCACAATAGGCTAGTACAAGCGTTGAAACAGTGGGAAAACTAGCAGCATTAGGGTGCACAAGGGTTACTGCAGTTAATTGGATGCACACACTGATGAGCGGGTCGGTATATGGGTAGGATATTGCGCGGGCGGCTTATGCTGTGTTTAGCACATAACAAGTTGGTGGCAGGATTATATCCTTGGCGTTAGCATGGGTCATTGATGAAGTATAAACTTGTTATCTTCACCCTGTTTTTTTGTGTGAGTTATATCTGTGTTTGATAATGAATGTTGTAGAATTGTTGCAGTAAATTATCTTAAATAGGGGCTGTGACTTATCTCTCCCCTTGGGTGTTTGGAATTAATTGTATAGTCACCCCCAAGCCATTTCATATTTGTCTTTTAATAATGTATTTTATTCCTTATACATATTTGTTTTTGACTTTATGGCTAATGCCAAATAAAGTATGATGATGATAAAAAAACGATTCTAATAACAAAATAAAAAGGAATATAGGCAAGAAAACTAAAACTACATGGGGTTAGTGGCAGCTAGTAGCTTATACTTCATATAACATACAAAAAGTCTTGACACAGCAAGAACGTAACAGCTCTGATCAATCTAGAGCTGCTGGGGTTCTTGTCTGATACCACACCACATGAGGTGTCTCAATGACGCACACACATAAGAGAGCTTACTTTAAAAAAAAAAAAAAAGCAGCTTATTGTCATAGACCACTGTGGGATAAAAAACAGTCCATCACTTCGAACACGACACAACAGATTTCTCAAATGATAACGGTTTGTGTGCGTACCACCTATAATGACATGAATGGAGCATCCTGAAGAATGGTTGTGAAGACTTAGGCCCCTATTTACGGAATGAATTGCGTGGAAAATCAGGGATTTGCGTGCCATTCTGCATGCAAATCCCTGGTCGCCGATTCATCAAATCAACTGCGTTTGACTTTCCCAGGACTTGCGTGGATTTTGCGCAGGCCCTGCACATCTCTACGAGCAGCCGAGTGTGTTGTACGGGACACCGTGCAGGGCATGTGCGTGGCTTACACATCGGCTGGGAAGAGGCAGAAATCTGAAAATGGGGAAGAGCACAGGAACATTTGAATGGCATGAAGAATGATCCACGACCAAGCAATCGCACACCCATTCCCATTCCCACGCAAGCACAAACGTATTCATGGATTACAACGTGCAACCTCGCACCAGTGGAAGGTACATGCAAATCCTGTCATCCATCCACCACCAGATAGCAGGCATAAAGTCTAAAGGCCCATAGAAAACAACGAGCGTCCAAAACGCTGATCATACGGGTGACGGTATGTACACCTCGGTGATGCTCATTATTTACAAGTTACGAGGTGATGCTTGTAACGAGGAGATGCTCTTAACTTACAAGTTATGAGGTGCTTGAAACGTTTGGTGTGCACACAAGTTACAGAGTGATCGCACACACTTTCTCTGGGGTCTTGGATGGTCAGGCACAGCTAGCTACTAAGGCGGTTGTGTGGTTTGCGTGGGGGCGTGTCTTGGGAATTCCGGCCGCTCCTTGCGCATAGGGTTGTTTTGCGTGGGGAATTCTGTGAATATGTGGAGCATGCAGATTTTCTTATTTGCGCAGGGATGTGCCAAGTCGTTTTTGGCATGTGGGCTTTGCGAGGTAAATGTGCCTTTTTCCATGAATCTGGCACTTCGACTCTAACAGTAGTGGTAGAGTTCATTGTTAAATAAATTCTTCCAATTATTCCAAATGTATTTGGTTCTGTTAACAAGTGAAGCCACTCTCATAGTCCTACAACCACACTAGCAAATTGAAGCTTCTGCCTCAATTTCATTTGCTCTAGCGACCAGTGGAGTCACTCTGAGTCCCAGTATCACTCTTACAAAATGGAGGCGTTGCCTTTATTTATTTGACTCTAGATACTGTAATGCTGCAGAAGAAGGATTTGAGCCTTAAGACTTTTATTAATCAAGAAAGCAGGAGAAAACCTATCTTCCCCAAACCACCGTCCTGTGTCAAGAAAACCTTACTTTTGTCCCTTACACTAGAAACTAAAGAATAAGGCCGTACTGTTCCGGTCCCAGTAGAATGACGCCCTTCTCCTGGGTTGTGGTTCGTGGTATGTTGAAACAGTTCCCAAATATGATAACAGTCTTGTGTCTCATATGTTGTCAGGGGGAATGGCTCCCTTTCCCTGATAGTAAAGTTCAGGGGGAATGTCTTCTTCCCCTGATAGTAAAGTTCCAAACAATACTTTCTTGATGAGCCAGGGGAATGTCTCCCGTCTCCTGACATCCAATCTTAGATAGCCCAGGGGGGATTGACTCCATTCCCCAGGTCTTTTTGGACCTTAGTGATGGTTCGGATTACCAGGAAAATGACTCTTGTCTCCTGGTACCTTGTTATCAGTTCCTTACCACCAGGGGGAATGACTCCCTTACCCTGGTCTTCTTTCCAATAGGCCTCCTACCTGCAACTCCCAATTCTGAGTGTTTGGGGGGTCTGTGACTCTGGCGTCTCTTCGTATTTGATCCAGCCCACTTGGTTCACTTCCCTGCCAAGTACTGCCACGAGAAGGAGAACTCATATCACTTTCTTGCTTTAGTCCCAGACCCTGGTTTTTCTTCTTCTTTGAACTGTCCCACTTGGATTACTCCCCTGCCAAGTACTGCCACGAGGAAGATAACTTGTATCTTGTTTAGGATCCCTGACCCTCCTTTGGCTGTCAGCGGGTGTATCCACACCACTGTTGGAAGGGACTCTCCCTCTTAAGTTCACTTGTAATGGTCCCTGGTGGTCAACGGGCTTTGTTCCACCACTGCAATGAGCAGAAGAAGGTTTGAAGGCTTGCTGCCCCTTCCATGCCACCCAAGACTTATGTTTGCAAAGGGGTTTAGGGTCAACTGCATGTGCCCTCTTGGTAAGCCACCCACATCCCCTCCAGGTCTCCCATGCTGCCCTTTCTTGTTGGGGTCTTTGGCATATTGCTGGGGTTCCCTGGGATGGTGGGCATTCGGTTCAGCTTCTCCAGCGTCTTGCTTTCCCTGCAACTGTGCAACGCCATTCCTGGCCACCGTCCACATTCCGGCCTCCTCTTGACACTGCTGGGCACCGGTGTGCTCTTGTAGACATTCCAATCATCAGACGCAGTGGACTGCCAGCATCCTTGGAGCTTTCCCCTCGGATCAGCGACACAGGTTTGTATCTCCTGCGTTCGTTGCACAGCACCCCTGCAGTCTTCCATGGCTGCCCTAGACCAAGTCTGTAGTCCATTGTCGATTTCTATACAATGTTGCCAGCAGTGTCTGGGCCCATTGTATAAGTCCTTTGTCTCTTTCACAGGTTTCATCTTCATTGCTCTGTGGGGCCAACTTATCCCTGTACTTGATTACCTACGTTCCTGTAGTTCTTCTTCATCTCAGTATTTTCAAGAACCCTGATGTATTGTGCCTTATAACAGCAAATAGGCCTCCTGCCTACAAAGAGGTTAGCAAAGGAATGAGAGGCTAGAGTATGGGGTGGTGTGATTGTCTCATACGGTCTGTACTCTGTCTTTATACCTAGAGGGAGACCATAGGGTAGCGGCCACACCTCCCTATCCTCATGGGGAAGGGCTCCCCTTTGGGGAGAAGTAAAGACATCTTGTGAATCGCCACAACACCAACAGAGACACTAATGCATTTTCTATCACTCTCACAGAACACCATATGCCCCCTTTCAGTATTTTCTTGCTCAGCCATCTAAAAGAGTTTAGGGTGGTGCTGGAACATGTGCTGCTTCTTTATGGCATCCAACATTAGCTTGCCATACAGCTCGCACAGAGTAATAGAGATCACACAATGCACACAGTATGCACCTGGATTCCACATCAATCAGTCTCATCTGTTCGCAACAAAAAGCACCACACCCTGAATTCTACTCATACCAGCAAGAGTGGCCCTGGTTGTCGATGGTGCCACTGGGTTATCATGAGAAGGAACACATATTTTGGGGGTAAGGAAGGGAAGATGGTTGGACTGGTGGTGGAGAGTTTGGGGCAATGGGGTTGCTTGCATGGACAGTGGCCAGTTGGATTTTCATCTGACACACTCTTGCAGCCATGCCAATCCTATTGCTGAGTAAGGGTTATGCAATAGCTTGTGCGGCACCTTATGTGCATTCCTCAAGTACATCATTGTGCCACAGCTGATAGTAGTTGCACATTGAAGAGGTGCCCTAGGCACACTTACATGTGTTAATATGATGAACTGAGTTCTGGCAGAGTTTACATATTACACTGCCTGCCTCCCAATAACAGTCACACCCTAAGTCAAGCTGAAGTCGTCCGACACCCATGACCAGATGAATATGATCTCATGGTTGGGAATGTCACCTGACCTGTCTTCACATTATTAAGGACAGCATGAGCAAGCCTTGCCTCCTCTGCACAGACAGTCAATGTTGCAGTGCCCCCCCTTTCCTCCTCCTGAGACCTCTCTTAGTGAACCATTTCTGGCTCTTCTGCCTGGTACTCTTTCATCTCTTGCACCACCACCATCTTTTCTCTGCTTTGTCCCTGATCCCCAGAATCTCAACGGCCATCACCTTCCACCACTACCAAACCTACTCAACCTGCTCCTCTAATTAAAGCAGCACTAATAAACGCACAGTCTCTAACAGCACATGCTACAGACATTGCCGACCTAATAATAAATAACAATCTCGACTTCCTAGCCATCACGGAATCCTGGCTGCATGAGGCAGCAGGACCCCTACTTGCTGTAGCTGTCCTGGATGGTTACACTATAATTAGACAAGATAGAGTAAATGCACGAGGTGGAGGAATTGCCATTATCACTAAATCCAGTCTTGCTATGAGACTCGCCCAAACACATAACTTACTCTCTTGTGAAACCCTCTTAGCCAAACTCCCTCTAACTGACTCCCAGACATTAACAATTCATCTCCTTTACAGACCTCCTGGGCCCATTAGGACCTTTGAGGAGGGCATCCTTACCCTCCTCTCGGACAATCTTAAAACTACATCTTAGCGACTAGTCCTAGGTGACTTCAACCTAGGTTTTAATGACCCCCTCGATAAACAGGCCACAATTATAGCCAACTCACTGAACTTCATCTGAACTAGGACTATCCCAAAAAGTCAGTCAGCCCACTCACGCTAAAGGAAGACCTCGGACTGGGTGGCAGAATACAATTGCACAGCCAATATTACTGCTATTACGCCCTATCCCTGGAGTGACCACTTTCTCCTGTCCTTCTCACTCCTCACTACCAGACCACTCTTGCCCACAATACCCACTGCCCCCCCTGTCCAACCAGAAATAAAAAAACATAACCAGAGATACTGTAATACCAGCTATCCTACCCTCCCTAAATCGGCAAGATGACAACCTTGACCCAAGCATACTTGTGAAGGAATATAACATAATGCTAACCACTCTGGACAGCATTGCACCCCTGAAACTCAGACCTAGCCAACCTAAAGCACACCTCAATAAATTGTTCACTCCCCAACTCAAGGACCTTAGACTTCTAAAAAGGAGCTGTGAAACTACATGGAGACTCCTCCCAACCACCGCTAACCAAATAAAACTCACAGAGATTTTATCTCAATACAAAAAAGAGATCTTCCTCGCAAAACGCAACTCCTACAACAAACGCATTTCTAGGGCCAACTAAAGCACCAAAGAACTATTTTCCATCCTCAAAGAACTTGAATCCCCCATCACCACACCCGAAATTTGCACCAAGGACAAAACGTGGTGCTCTGATATACAACAGGCCCTAACAAATAAAATAACCACCCTTCAAAATAAAATATCCCAAAAAAACAATCCATTAACCACCTACCCAACCACACCGCCTCCAATGCCCCTCCTAAAGACACACTAGTTAACCTTACCCCCCGTTTCTATTTCACCAAAATGTCTACCCATGAGGCTGAGAAAGTAATTCTATCACTCAAGCCCTCCAACTGCCAGGGTGACCTTTGTCCGGCTCAGCTTATAAAAGATGCAGCAAGAGATCTTGCTCCATTCATCACCAAATTGATTAACACCTAATTCTCCTCAGGAACTGTCCCAGCTAATCTTAAACAATCATGGGTGCTCCCACTATTAAAAAAACAAACATTAGACCCGCTAACTCCTACCAATTATCGCCCCATCACCACCGTACCCTTTCTGCTCAAGATCCTCGACAAAGTGGCTTATCTCCAGATCCAAACATTTCTGGAAGAGCATAAACTTCTGGGAGCTCGTCAATCAGGTTTCTGACCCCAACATGGAACTGAGACAGCCCTTAATGACCTGAAAGCACAGGTAGATGAGCTAAGAGATAAAGGTAAAACAGCCCTCCTTTTACTTTTAGACCTCTCAGCTGCATTCGACCTGGTAGACCACAAGGTCCTTTTTTATAGACACCTAGACACGGCTGCCAACTTTTCTAAAGAGGCTATAATCTGGATTCAGTCCTTCTTGAGTGACAGAACCATGAGGGTCTTCTCGCCCTCAGTGGCAGCAGACCCTATCCCCATCACATGCGGTGTCCCCCAAGGATCTTGCATCTCCCTGACCCTGTACAACATATTCACCAAGCCCTTCTTTGATGATCTGGATTCTCGTGATATCACCTACACTAACTATGCAGATGATACTCAGATTCTCCTCCCACTTTCCGGGGATTACGAAGAGGATTTGGCCTTGGTGAACAGGGTGTATCTCATCATCCAGGTATGGATGGCTATTCATGGTCTATGCCTGAATGATGAAAAAACGGAACTCATCATACTGGGCACACATGCTAACATAAAAAAACTAGGACCGAATTAAAGATCATTCATCATCGATGGTAATGTTATCAGGATGGCCAAAGAGGTGAAAACACTTGGGTTCTACCTTGACTCCACCTTATCCTTTATTAAACAAGTTAACATCTTGGCCTCAGCCACAGCATACACATGTAAGCTAATTAGAATGGGCAAACCCTTTCTATCAGATGATAATTGCATTACCCTAGCCAGAGCCTTGATTCTATCTAGGCTCGACTACTGTAATGCACTATATATTGGCGCCAACAAAGCTATCACCCAAAAAATCCAGATTCTTCAAAACAATACCCTTAGAGCGGCAGTAGGTGCATCTAAAAGGGCTCACATCTCCGCCATAAGATGCAAAAAAAGGTGGGGATGGGCCTTTGAGGTTGAGTGAAGAGGAGGATCAAAGGGAACAAGATGTGAGTAAACAGAGATACAATCAGACAGGTACTGAGAAGCAAGACTATTGATAACTTTGCAGACTAGGAGAAGGAACTTGAAAAGGAAGCAGTTGTGCATGGAGAGCCAAACAGCATGTTGTCAGTAAGCAGACGTGGGGGAGCATATAAATAGGTTGAAGGGAGTGCGGTAGCAAAGTTGAGAACTTCGTCAGAAAGGAGAAAGGAGGAAAATATGTGAGTGTCATCAGCAAAAGGGTGCTTGTGAAAGCCAAAGGAATAGGTATGTCTTCCTCGGACAGAAGTATGGAGGGTGTAGAGCAAAGGTGCAAGAAGTGATCCTTGGGGGATACCAACAGTGAGAGAGGTGGGATCAGAGGGTTGCAAGTTCCACGAGATTTATAAGTATCAAAATTTCAGGTAGAAGAGGATCCAGACTGAGCATATTTGTAAAACCTAAGGTTGTGGAAAGTGAGGAGGGGAGAGGAGTTCTTGAAAGCATTGAAAGCAGTCAAAAGGTCCAAAAGAATGATTAAAGAGCGTATGATGTTGTGCGCATCAGAGAGAAAGTAGGAGACATTCATGAGTGCAGGCTTGGTGGAGTGTTTACTATGGACGCTAGATTGAAGTAGATCTCCAAGGACATTAGATAGTGATCTGGTTGAAGACCCCCTGCTCAAGGACCTTTGAATGCTGGGGAAGAAGGGAAACATGGAAATAGTTTGCTGGGACATTTCGGCCAATAGAGGGATTCTTCATTAGAGGTGAGAATGTTGTAGATTTAGAGGAGGCAGATAGTGAGGTCAAATAGCTCACCCTGATAAGGGCAGGTGACTGAGAGTAACCCTGTCATCATTTGGGGAGCAAAAGGGCTGATAGGGGCACATGAAGGTTTGATGCTGCCAAGGAAACTGGCTATTTCAATAAGAATGCTGAGTGAGAAGTAGTCGAGAGTACAAAAGGTAGAGGTAAGAGGTGCTAAACAAAAGGAAGGTTGAAGCTTGAGAGAGAGGTGTCCTGTAAGAGGGTCACACATTTTAGAGATGAATTTAGAGAACAAGTAGTGATGAAAGTAATTAGAAGAATGTTAGGAGGTGATGGATATTGGCTTTGGAGGTGTGAGCAAAGCATGGAGGAAAGGTAAATGATTTGGGGGTGGTTGTGACATGGGAATATTAGCGTTGCGAAGTAGGAGAATTTGGCAGACTACAGTGCAGAGGTGAGGTCAGCAAAGGATTGTCTGTAGGGTAGGAGTAGCATAGGGGTCTGTAACTTTCCCCAATGTTGTAGGTAACACTGGATGTTATTAGGGTCTGAATTTCAGAGCTGTTCGAGGGCTGTGTATAGGGATGGAAAGGTGTGAGTGTGCACTCAGGATAGTGTTGGTCAAATGGAGTCATACATGGAAAGTGAATGTCTGAAAAAGAATGTTCAAGGGAAGAGGCATGAATAGGGGAGAGAGACATGTGAGGGGGTCCTCACATAATCAAAGTAAGTGGAAAGAGAGTCCTGCCTGAATTTTGTCTTATGCAAAACAAAGGAGTTGATGGCTGGAAGGTTTCTAATTAATCCTTGCTTTTGGTCTCGTGTGGAAGGGAGTTAACCAAGCAGTTTGGGCTGGAATACCCCTTTGGGGGTGGGACCAAGCTTGATTTGCATATAGTCTTTCCCCTTTTGTAATTGCTTAGTAGGCGAAGAACACTGGTCTGGAGGGTTGCCCAGAACAATGTCTGCATTTAAGATTTATTCTAAACCTTCCAGCCATCACCGCTATTGTTTTGCTATTGAATAGTCATTAAAGCGGGCAGATGAAGAGAAGAGGGTGGAGGGATTGAAATGATATAGTGCACATTGGAGTGATCAGAGGGAGAAGGGCCAATGGAGAGATCAGAGGAGGAAATGGAATTAAAGGTCAAGAGAGTTCCCACCAGAGTGGTTAGGCTGATCAGGGAGGGAGCAGAGGAATGCGTCATATGGGATGGAGTTCAGTTCATGGTAGGTAGCTGCAAAAGGCTTGGGCCGGTTAGAGTACCCCAGAATGACAATGGAGATGTTGTTAGGAAGTGACATAAGGAGAAGGTTCGGATCAGGGAAGAAGGAGCTCAGAGGACCAAGGGGGCGATAGAGAGCTAGAACAGAAGGAAGATGGATAGTGACATTTTTAAAAGAGGAAGAGCTGATGTCAGACAAGGGTAGGGTGGGCAGTGTTCAGGGCCTTATTGATAAGGAACTCCACACCACCACCTTTCCTAACAGATCAGGGAGAGTAGTATAAAGTAGCAGAGTTAGTGTGTAAAGCTGCCATTGTAGCAGATTAATGAGGGGAGATCCAGGTTTCTGTGCTAGCAAGAAGTGGAAGTTCAGGTGACAGTCGAGGATTGTAAGAGTCAAAGTGGTCAGTGTTGTAGGAAGACCTGTTGCAGAGGGATTGTGCATTCCAAAGGCCAAGTGAAAGGGTGATAGGAGGGGGGTCTGAGAAGAAGGCATTGTGTGGTAGGCAAGGATAATAGAAGAGTTTGGAGATTCTGGAGGAATGCGAAAAACAGGTAGGTGGAAATTATCCCAAAAAGCTTGCCTTTCCCAAGGGCACTTTTTGGGTTGTGCAAGCACGCCTAATTATAACAAGCTGCTTCCCTCTGACAGTGATGTGCTCAAGTGAATATTTCCTTTTACTCAGCTAGCCTGCGATGCATTATTTATTACTGAGTTAATTATCTCCCGGTGAAATAGTAAATCCAAATGAGCATAAAAGGTATGGCACTCTGGGTGAGGGGTTACACTCCCTATTATTTTTCAATTTTCTTGACCTTACTATTCACCTTGCACACTGTTCACTCTGAGCTCTGTCACTTCTGACAGCTGGCCCACATTCTTCTGCCTGGGGTTTGGCAGGCTACTACAACCCCTACCCCTAACAAACAATAAAAACCTGCATACTTTGAGTGTATGCTGGAGTATGACTCAGGCCATTTGTGCAGCCATTTATTGATTGACTTCAGTACTTCTTGAAAGTACTAGAAGCTGCCTTCATGGGTAATGTGCTCGTTCTCAGGAGCCTTATAAGTGAGCACTATTCCTGATTAGATCTGTTAGGAAGGTTTTCTCTAATCATCAACGTTCCCTCCATTTCTATGGACCCCAAACTTTTTGCTTTTGTTGTTGTACTCTGTCCTGACTTTTTCCAGTGAAGTGAAGCCTTCAGCTTTACTGCACTGCACTTTTTCTCATTGTTATGGGGAAACTGACAGTCATTCAGACTGTCAGTACTGGGAAACTATGTTTCCCTTTTCTTGTAACATCTATCTATTTTTTTGAGTAACATTTTATCATTGCAAAATACATCTTACAATGCAGTGCAATGAGGCTTATTTATATTACCCTATAGTACACCCAAAGGGATTTTGTGGTTAAATGTGCCTAAAGACAAGCTGGTGGCAGCAGTTGAATTCGGACTATTTTTGCAATACATTTTGTTAGCCACAACACGTTTACCTCATTTGGTTACTAACTGTGGCTAGTGTGCCAACATGGCCTTGCCACATGATGTTTGCTTTTTCTTTTGACCATTGTGTTTTTTGGCCTTCTTCTTGCCTTGCCAGGTCAGGAGATTCCTTTTATGGTCATGCACTGTACGGGAAAGCGTTGGTGTTCACGGTCTAGCGCAGGGCCATGTGTGTGTGCTCCCAGGAAATGGGTTGGGACTGTTCTGTCCTCATTCGACCACTGCTGGGGTGTGTGTGAGGGACAGATCTTCAATTGGATGAACTGAGTTTCTGTCTCACCTGAGTTTCTGGAAAATAAGAGAAGTCCTGGAGAAATCCTGCGAGGAGCCAAGTATCCTGCTCAGCTGTGAAGACGTCGGAAGACCCGTGGACCCGTCCAAAGAAGGCTTGGTGACCAACATTTTCTGCAGTCCCAGTCGAGCTGTGTTTTCGCTGGTGATCTTTAGAATGCCTTCAGTGGTACTTTGACCCTTGTTGTGGTGGGACAAACCATTCCCAATGTCTGCTCACTGTCCAGCCATCTAGAGTCTACAGGAGCGTTCCTGGAACCATCCTGTGAACTGACCAACTCCATTTGGGGCTACTGCGGTAGAGGCGTCATGGTTTCATGTTTTGGCTAGGAACTTTGAGGACCCTCCATTTTTTTCTACAAGAGTCCTGTCTCCAAACCTTTGGAATTAGAGCACCCACGCAACACTAGACAGGAGCCCGATTTTGACCATGACAGCTCTGTCCCCTCCTATCACCGTGCATTGGTGATGTTCATCGAAACCAGCTTTTCCGCATCAGATTTAGTACCTACACGAGTGCTTCATGGTGTGAGTTGCATTCATCAACAGTAAAAGGTTGCACCAGCTTCTGAATCCCACCAGAAACATCTCTTGCACCCGCGACTCCTGGGCTCCGGGGACCGGAACCAACAACGGGAAAACGGACTTCTGATGACCCTCTAATGACCTGACAAGTCTGAAGGAAACAGGAGTATGGGGGTGGGTAACAACAAAACTTATCTGCCCCTCTATCTACACCTGTAAAAGGTTTGAATACTTTTGAAAAGTTTTACATTTTTTTGCTTAGACAAAATATCTCCCTGAAAGCTGTCATGATCCCTACCCCTAACCCTCATAGGCAAGTCAGCCTCCCAACTGGAGCCAGGTTACGGCCTTCCACTGTGGCCTCAAAGGCCTTGACATCTCGTCAAGGACTCTCTTGGAGTCTGTCCTGGTGCCTTTGGCGCCAGGCTCATACTTAATGTGTAGATTACATTAGGGTTTGGACTTCTTAATAGACTTTTATTCAACATGGAGGCACCCACATAGCTCAGTTCCAAGAATTGTGTTATGCGGTCTAGTGTTTTGGGTGTGGTCAGGCCTTGAGATAGCTGGGGCTATATAAGCCATGCCCAAGCAGAGGAACACACTTCGCGTTATTCTGCGGTTTGCAGCATGATGCTCACCGTGTCCAGCTCGGTCTCCAGAGTTCCTTGTTGCCTGCCTTATCCTGAAACCGCGCACCTGAAAGAAGAGGAACATCATTAATACAGCACTTACCTGAGAGTAGCATCCTGTCTTCGATCCATCGCAAGCTGCAGTTCCACCTACTTGAGTATACTCGATTCAGAAAACACCAGCCTCTTGGCGCTGCATCCTTCTCTGGAACACCGCAACCTGGAAAGAAGAGAGCGAGATAGCATTAGTGAGCGCTTACTCACTCCTACTCAAGAACAACGAAAACCACAAGACTCTTACCTGGTTCAGTCATCCCTCCGTCAGCATTCATTCCGGAACATCACAGCGGCCTACAAGAAAAGGGAAAGACACAGATTAGCAAAAGAAAAGACAAGATAGTCCCGCGCACTGCGCATTTACTTACGGAATAGTGCCACGCACCGCACATTCACTTACCGACTTGTGCTCATCTCCAATCAGCACAGCAACGCCTAAATCTCTTTCCACACCTATAGGAAAGAAGCAGAGACATTAGTAACAAACAGCAGGACTGGACTCGAACAGGACCCGCACCAGTGAAGCAACTAGGTCGCAGCACGCCCGCACCAGCTACGCGCCCCTTCACCAAGAAGCAGGATGGAGAGCGCACCGTACAAAGAATTAAGGTGAGGAGAAGGTCTAAGGGATGGTTTGAGTCCAAGGGAGGCGGGAGTCAACCTGCAAGAGACAGTTAAGTCTTGAATCCATTTCTCCTGTATTGCAGGCCCAATCCCCATCTGAAACATTACGAAAGGACCAAGGGAGAGGGTTCGAGAGTGCAAGTTTTCCAACCAGGGCTGAGTGGCGTCACCGTGGATACCATATGAGCGTAACAAAAGCCCCCTGAAAGCGGGGTACTGTCTTATTTTCTAGAATACGTCCTTTCCTGACTTTTGGAACATTTTTCCCATCCACAAGAGCATTCTCCTAACTTATTCCCAGCTCCCAAAACCTCTCGAAAAATTGTTGAACTTTTGGGGCACAAGACCCCAGTCAATTTAGGGTTGAGCTTTCTAAAATTAGGGCTGTATTCTTGTGGACTTCCACTGCAAATATTAAGCATTACCTTTCCTTAAGTATTGTGGAGTGGGGAGGTTGTGATTTTATTGCACTGGCTACAGTGGTCATACATATGCATTGCATTATTAGTGTTGTGTGATAGTATTACTTGCCTATAGTCATTTTTATATTCTTTGCCATAAATAAATATAGTATTTTATAACTATCTCTCTTCGTGTAAACCTTGATCACTTGCCTTGTGTACTCATTGTGGACCCTTTTCCAGGCTTGCCCCTTCCGGACCACTCTCCATGCTACCTTGATTGGTTTGGCTACAGCTCCCAAAGCTGTCCATGTTCCCCATACTAGGTTGGCCTCCTATACATCTGTCCACCAGGCCACAGTGTAGAAATCTAGTCTAACAAAATGTATTCCCCAATCTTTCTGCACCAACATTACATGCATGAAAAGCATAACAAACTTAATTTCTTGTGTTTACCCCTCCCCACAGAAGTTACAAATCTCTTGTTTTCAAATCTGCTTCTCATTCAACGCGCCTCACTTTCTAGTTCCTTTTCTGCTCCTGTGCAGACCAGTTTTAGCCCTGTAAACCCACTATGGTGCTGTTGCATTATCAAAACTGATTAGCATAAGGGACATAACATCCACTCTCATGCTAAGTTATGAATCATGTCAAAACAGTGCATCTTTTTCTGGTTTGGGGTCTTTGTTGATCAAATTCATTCAAAGTGTACCCAAGGCACCAGTCTTTCCTGAAGGATTACCTTTAGGTTAATGTTACCTTTTTGCATCTGAATTACAGAGATGATGGCCATGTGTTAGTCAAGAGTGTTTGGACTAATAATACAGACCCCCAGGTTTCAAAGAGGATCACTTATAATTATTGGTTAATTAATAAAAAGGTATTTCTTTCTTATCTGACGAATAGTTGTATCCAGATGCATATGTGCTCAATTTTCTGAGAATTGGTTTCGGTCCTTAATTTGAACAGTATTCCTATCCCTGTGAATGTTTGCTTAGCTTCACAGTCAGCTTTCATATCACTATTTTCAATCAGTGTCTGTATTTGCATTACGGAGATTGTGGGCCACAGTGACTCATTTACTTAATAATGGGTAGAGTTCAAAGGCGGTATTCAATAAATCTGGTTATACAACGTTCAGGGTATTCTGCACAGAGAGCATCCATGGGTCGTTGCCATTTTTTTGTTATTGAGATCAAACACGTCCTGAACACGTGTTCTACAGAGATATGCCACTTCAGCCTCACAGAATCACTCACATATATGTAGTGAGCCACCACTTCCTTTATTTACGCAATATGCCAACATGAAGTGAAAGCCCCACTTTCAAAATCACATGTTGACAAACAACGATCGCTCCACTTAAGCCTTTCTGCCCCTCAGGAGTACTCCTTCCCCTGCTCCCTCTACCCATCCCATCTCCTCTGCTACCCCTGCATCATACTTGTAAAAACTGGGTGTGCCCCTTTTGTACAGTGATCTCTTGCTTCACAGCTAGGTTTGCCCTTTATAAATCCCATACATACATACGTACTTACATGCATGTGTGATTTTTCTGTTTACAGATAGTTATAGGGGTGAAATACACATGCATGGTTGTAATTTCTGTGGCAGTTCTTGTGTTTCAACATGGCTTCCTTGTGTTTACTTAGTGGTGTTGCTAACTGGCTGCACTCTTGAAGTCAAGAGACCATGGTTTCTTTTACAGAACTTAAAATGGCAGCAGATTAGTGATCCTGCCACGTTTCACTGATCAACCCTAATATTGTTTCTTGGCCTTTTGATCCAGTCCCTTCGTTGTGATGCTCACCCAAATGGCTAGAAAAGATAATCCATATGCAGCACGCTCACTGCACTCAGCCCACCACATCTTTCAGCACTCATTCAACTGTTCTGTTGCCATGATCGTATTGTCATGCAATCACACACAGGTAATGAATGACACACTTATCCTGGGTCTGTTGTGTGTGCTGCTTTACTGCTTATTGCCACTGGGATTATTCCTGGGACGCTGTCTTGGTAACAAGTTTAACATTCACTGCAGTGCTGAGACAGAAAATGGGGAACTCTTTTACAGACTATTAGGATACAAGTGTTCAAATATGCAATCAACGATTTGGCAACGGGTGCAGGTGTTGCATTCCGCCAGCATGCTGACAAAAGCCAGGTCTCCATCAGATCATTGTTTTGGGCCTATGTTCGCTGCCTGCAGGATTGAATCCGTGCCATCGAGGATTGAGTCATTTTAGCTCTTGAAGTGACACTGAGAAAGAAGATACTTTAAAATTAACAAAATGCTGTGATAATCAAAATGTCTCATTAGCACCCGGCATTAGGTAACCAGCCAATCTGGTGGCTAGAAACATGGGCTGAAACCTACAATCTCAGCCCACATTCCAAGCCGTCTTCCCCCCACCCTCCGTCCCCTTATTCATTTATTTTTTTAACATGTCCAAACCCGCTCCCCAATCCCACTTACCTGTTTGTTGCAGTGGCGCACGCTGCCACAGCTTCCCAACTTCTCGGGCTTCTATGGGAAGGGAAAAGGGGCTCTGTATGGAATAGTGTGCATTGAGGCCTAATTCTCAGCTGTAAATGTTCCAATCTGTCATTTCATTTATCCCATTCAGGGACTGACTATGCAAGCACCACATCCAAAATGTGTCATGTTGTTTCAACCTGTGCGCTCAGTCACCACCTGGTGGATAATTCGGCATTCATTCCATCATGTAAATGGTAGCTGTTGTGGCATGCATCTTTCCACCAGGGATAACATATTTCTCATTTTTATATTGGACTTAGGTTCATTCATTCTTTGGTTTACCTGTATTGGCCTTTCTTCTACATATATACTAGCCCAAATGTGCATTGAATCAGGTATAAGACATAGGGCCTTATCACAAGTCCGGTGGTAATTCAGCGCAATTACCGCTGGGCAGTAATTGTGTTACCACTGGGCCATTCGGCAGATTTAGCACCACAACCTGGCATGACCCCGGCAGTGACGCTATTAGCGCCCCAACAGTAACTGTGCTGAAATAAGGGCTACCACTGAGAAAGTGGCACTAATAGCTCTACCGCCGCGGATCCCGGTGCTATTAGGGGAGCATAGCCATCAAAGACACAGGAAAGTATGTGTCCCACAAACTGACATGTGCCCAGCTTGCCAATCATTGTGCACCACAGTGCAGCCCTGCTGGCTGCACAGCAGTGCCCCATAGAGTTATGACGGTGCCATGGACTACACCACCACCCCTGTGAGTGCCACGCGGGTAGTAGATGTGAGGCCATGAAGGAACACAAGCATGCATGCCAGATGTAAGCTGCCCCAGCATGGACACCCAGGCCTACCCACACACAGGCCAAAGACCAACAGGCCATGGGTTATACACCCATCATTACAAGCAACCCTATGACGCTGGCCCCACATATATCCTCCCATGTCCAACCATGCCCATTTGCCCATATGTGTGGGGTCACACTCTGTACTATGTCCCCTACCGTCATTCACGCATCGCCAGAGGCATCAGAGGAGGAGCATGCATGCCCATCAGGGATTGCCGCTACCAGCCCCTCAAGGTCTGCCACCACCACCCTGTAAAGGCCCACAGAGGCCACACCAAGGTGGATGTCCTAGCGCTTAACACTGCACCTGATCAGGGTCAAGCCAACGCCCACACCACAGGCCACCAGGAACAGTGCAGTGCACACTGCACCCACACCCACAGCCGGAGGCCCTGACACTGAGGCCACAGCTGCTTCCAGGGAGACTGATGAGCTACAGGGGGACACCAGCCCGGTGCCATCACCTACCTGCTGTTGCGGAGGCTCGAGGACATGGAGCACAGACATCAGGAGATGGAGGAGATTGGCCGCACCCACACCGCACACCTGCAGGCAATCAGGGACAGCATCCAGGGTGCTACCTGCAGGTGTGTACATGCCATGTCATGGAACAGGGCCAAGATGACAGCAAAGACATTCATGCTTACACTCTACGCCCTACCTGTCAGGGAAATGACAGAGGGCATCTCTGCATTGGCAGAGGCCATATGCCATAGCGCAGAGTTGCAATGGAAGCAAAACCTGGGGACAGGCTCCGTCCCATCCACGTCATTCACACCCACAGAGGGGCCACAGCAGGGCACCCCACAGTGATAATCAGAGCACTTTCTGCACCCAAGATCATCAGGGGCCGACAGGAGGGGAAGAGGCCACGGCTGTGAAAGACTCTGGGACACTGATTTCCTTGAGTGGGCATGCTGGGAAGTTGGTGGTGGGAGGGGGAAGCGGATAGTGTGATGGGTATAGTGTGATGGGGAGTTGGTGGGATGGGGAGGGGGGATAGTGTGATGGAGAGTTGGTGGTAGGAGGGTGGAGGGGGGATAGTATGATGGGGAGTTGGTGGTGGCAAGGGGGAGGGGGAATAGTGTGATGGGGAGTTGGTGGTGGGGGCAAAGGGGATAGTGTGATGGGGAGTTTGTGATGGCAGGGGTGATAGTTGGGGCACTTAATTCCATAAAAAACATTGAAAATCATCAATGCAAGGATATTCCTTATTGTGTCATTGTTGTGTCTATTGATTTGGGTGGTGTCATACAGTTTTGCAAGGCTTGTTCCATGTTTGGGTGTCAAAAGAGAGTGTCTATCAGTCCCTGGCATGCCTTTCTCCCATTCCTCATGTAATCTCTGGCAATACGTGCATTTGCCTCGGCCACAGGCACTGCATCCTCATCCTCTGGGAGTGGCATGTTCACATCAGGGGGTAGCCGAACATTACTCTTCAGGCAGAGAGTGTTTAACATTGCACACACTAACACAATTTTTTCAACGTTCTCTGGAGCTTACATCAGTTCTCCACTGGTACAGTCAAGGCAGTGGAAAAACCTGCCTTCAGGAGTCCCAAGGTATGCTCCATGCAGACACGAGTCCTGCTGTGAGCGTTGTTTGTGGATCACGCACAGGGATCATTAGCCAAGGCAGCTCTGGGTATCTAGAGTCACCTGCATGGGAGGAGGGACAAGCATTTCTGATGGTGTAGGGGGTGGGGGTGGATTTACACAATATCAGGTCAATGGACTACTTGTGCATGCAGATGGGCCATCATTTCACGGCATGTGTCTATTCATGAAGTGGCACTTGTGCCATGCATTGTTGGTTCTTCAAATGCACCCTGTTCCCTTGCAGCATATGTTATGTAAGGTGTCTGTCGGTGACATGTCCAGCAGAGACAGTGGCTGTCATGTGGCTGTGTATTCACACAGTGCATGGGGCATGATGCTGGGTTCCCCATGGACCCTCTCTGGGCATCTGGTGGCAACAGGGGGAGGGGGGGGATTGTGTGCTGGCCACACATGGGTGAATGTCTGTGGCACTGGCAGGGATGTTGTTCTGTGATGCAATTTGGCCATTTGTCTGCATTGCTTTGATGGGTGCATGTTGCATTGTGGTACGTCTAGTCATGTTGGTGGATTTTGTTGATACTGTATGTGTATGATGGCTTCTCCATGCAGAAAAGTCTGAGATGTGCATGCTCCCTGGTCTGTACTGTGATGGGTGCCATATGTAGCCCTCTCGGGTGGATTGGGATCACCGGTGACTTCATTTCAGGCACCTGTGTTCATTTACCTCCAGCTGGAGGTAAGTGTACTGTGTTTTTGGCAGTATTAGCGCTAGTTTTCTGTGCTCATATCACCGTATATGGACTTGCGATGCAGCTGTCTTTGCGCCTCATGTGGCCGGCTGTAATAGAGCTGCTGAGATTGCAATGGCTGTAATTGCGCCAGCTGTAATAGCGTGGGCTTATTTTGCAGTCGGTGGTATTTGCTCCAGCTCATGATCCGGCAGAGCAGTATTGGCAGTGCAAATTCTGTTACCGCCACTTTTAAGGGTTACCGCCAGACTTGTGATGAGACCGAGAGTCATTTAAGCAAGTCACAAATTCATTCACAAATGCTGTTTTCCCACATCTTGTTTGTGCTAATGGGAACTTGTTCAAAATGTTGTTACATCTTACACCTGCTTGGTATGGTAATATACTTTTTAGTCTTTAATTATACTGTTTGATTTTATGTCATTGTTAAATGTTTTTATTTTAGCAAGGTATAACCCAAATTTGAATCTCTCATGAAATAGATATCACATAGGAAATGGCGGTCAACACACTTGATATACTTAAAATTAAGATGAATGTGTTTTATATGGGAACTGCTAAAGTGTGGGGCTAAAATAACAGAAAGCAAATGCATAAAGTGCAACTTAGAGGTATCAGAATACTCCAGAGCGTTCTTACTACAATCTTTAGTAACGCAATGTTCTCAATGTTTCTCATGGTTTGGGTAGTACTGGGGCTTCCCTCCCCAGGAGTAGGCATGGTGTGCGAAAATAAATTCCTTAAAATAAAGTATCTGCTGTTTCACAATCGCTGGGAGTTGCCTCCTCCCAGAAGCCTTTGTGGTTTTAGGCACACTGGTTTGATGGGACATCTATTTTCTCGTGTTCCTCTTTTAGTGCTTGTTCTGACAGGTAAGCTGGTCGTGACTGTTATCAGAGATTTCTGCAATCTGCCTCCTGGGGCAGTGCCCCTCATTCAAACTTTGAAATCCATGCCATCTTAGACATTGGACATGGTAGCTCCCATATTCTGGGCTGTTAACGTGGGTGACTTGGTGCGTAGCTTTCTCACACATTGGCCATGGGAAAGTTCGGAGATCTGGAAAAAGCATTGGGAATGTCTACAGTTTGCCTTGATTTATTAATGTTGTAATCTACTGTTGCATTGTGAATCCAGTTATGATGTAACCTGGGATCTGTAATATCACCACACAGAAGACCATGGCATAGTGACCCATCTTGTGTGTGCCATTGTTGTGCACACGCACACACTGTTGCATGAACATGCAGGAATGGGCAATTGAACACAACCATGATTGGGTATAAGGGGCAGGACATTGATACAGAAAGGGTGCGACTCCATCACACTCACCCATGTACACATGTGCATGCAGCATCTTGAATGAGAAATGTGTACATCTTGGAACCAGAGAGAAGACTCCGCTCATCTTTGTGCAGCTGCTATCTCAACTGTGATGTGACCTCGCATCAAGCGTGAACTCAGCTGGATGGACATTATCTCGTTTTCCTTCACTGAATGGAGAACAACCTCCACACCAGCATTTTCTAAAACCCTAGTGATGAGCCTGTTGACGCCGAGCTGCAGTATCTGGAGTTCCCTGCTATTGTGTGCACATGCCGTCACCTCCAGTCGGCGTCCTGTGATGGGGCAGAGGCGAGACACTGCACCTGCCTCGTCATTAGATGTGGCCGGATATCGTGAACATTTTGAGAGAAAAAAAACAAATGGAGAAATTGCCTAATTTGTTTGCCCTACCCTAACTTGTACCCTTACCCCACCCCCACCTATCATTTACTCTACATATACAAAAAGACCTAGCATTTTCGGTCAAAGAAATTCAGTCATTTCTCCTTCGTTTTTTTTGCATTCGATTTTTTCCACAGATTCGTATGTGGCCAGCTCTGAAGCATTCCTTTGCTCTCCAGTTCTCTCCCTCCACGTCCAGCGCTTCCATGAGGTGCAGGTCACCCTTGCGTGTAGGGCCATGCATGCCTCTAAGTGCTTTGTTTTCCCTCTCCAAGAAGCACGAGGTGGCCGTATTTCTTTTGTTTTGTGTTTTTGTTTTTTATAATTGTGATGGCTAAACCATTACACCATTCAGCACATCCTAACCCCATCTGCAATCTACTACCCCACCAGTGGAAAAGCTCACCCAGGCAAGGAAAATGATCAAGCATCTGGACAAGGAAGTACTGTGCTGCAACGGTGAGAGCTACAGTTCTGTGTATAGTATATTGTACTGGCATTGAGTTTATTTTTTCTCCTTCGTTTATGGCAACCAGACACCGTTATAGATCAACTCCTTCCAGAAAATATTGAGAGGTTAGTTTGCCACCTCAAGACTGGTGCACGGGATCAAGCTACCCACAGAAGTAATGTACCATTCATTACAGGCATTGGAGTGGATATGCAAAACAGTGAGATATGCACATACAGCGAGTTATCTGCAAGGTGACAGTTCCTGTTAATGTAGAGGACAAAATATTTAGATGGGCCATCTCTAATTGAGGGGAAAGTGATAGAGCGTAATGTCTGCCATATATGTCTGCCAGTTTTGTGCTCATAACGCATTGCATAACGCATTGCATGCTAGGAAATGTAGTCATTACCAGATATGTGCCCAGAGTGAGTGTGTTATTGATGCAGTGTATGCTGGAATATGTGGCATCGGGCAGATATAGGCCTGCTGTGAGTTGTGTGCTAATAATGCAGTGCATGCTGGACATGTACTATATGCCTGATATATCACTTACAGTGAGTTTCGTCCAAAGTGAGGCATCCTTTTAATGTAGAGTACACTATGCAAGTGTGGGCCGTTTCTGGCTTACAGGTTACAGGAGAGCTAGAGAGAGAGAGAGAGCGAGAGAGAGAGAGATACATACAGAGAGAGAGAGAGAGAGAGAGAGAGAGAGAAAGAGAGAGAAAGAGAGAGAGAGAGAGAGAGAGAGAGAGAGAGAATTTTCTGCCAGATATGTGCCCACAGTTTTGTGGTATTAAAACAGTGCATGTTGGGATGTGCAGTCCCTGCCAGATATGCAGTCCCTGCCAGATATGCACCTATAATTAGTTTTGTGCTCACAAGGCAGTGCATGATGGGATGTGTAGTCTCTCTGAGATATGCGCCCACAGTGATTTTTCTGCTAGAAATGCTGCGCATGCTGGGAAGTGTTGTCACTGGCAGATATGTGTAAAATCAGGGTTACTATTAATGTAAAGTATGCATACATGGACCATCTCTGGTTCAAAGCACAGAGCAAGAGTGTAGTCTTTTCAAATTCTGTGCCTACAATAAGATGTGTGGCTCTTAACGCAGTGCATTCGGTGCATGTTCTGCGTGCTGTGATGTTTAGTATATGCCAGATGTGTGTCCACAGAGAATGTTGTGCTCTCACTCCTACTTCTTTATGGTAGTAATTGTTGATTTCCATCATACTGTTTCAGTCATCAAAACTTGCCATGACTTGTTCTTCGTAAGCAGGAATTGCCAGATGATCTGTGATGTCAACAAAGAAAAGCAGGTTGCCCATGTTAAGATATTGCTGGAGATTAATATTGCCCTCGAAATGTTTTACCAAATGGCATTCAGGAGGAAAGGGCATGGCTCTGTGAAGATTTATGTCTGGGGCGGCAACCAAGAAGTGCCAGGGCTCGTGATGTCTTTGAGAGGATAATACGTGCTGCTCTTTTCAAAGGAAACATTATAATGCAATTCCTCTACCTGTATTTGGGGATACCCAACCATTACGGGCTTTCCAGGATAACAACATTCACAACTCTGCAGAAGCTGTGTTTATGGCTGAACAAGCACTCAGCTGGGTGGCAAACCTGCCCGAAGTTCTGGACCAAAAACCCACTGAGATGGTCTGAGCCCAAACCACGGGTTACCTGAAATGCGTCCATATCCACACCAATGAGGCAAAAGTGATTGACAGGATTGTTACATACTGTTTCAAGCTACTGACACCTGACACCTGTGTGCGGTCTACAAACCACATCAGGTAGGTCCTCACGGTCATGCTCGAGGAGAATGGTGGAGAAACACACATGCATATTGAGAAGTATTTGTGGTTTACGGACCCTGTGGTGCAAATCTAGACTCATGTACATGTACCTCTCCTATCATATCAGTTCATGTCTTGCTGCTGCTACCTCCAATGACCATATGTAATGTAACAATGAAATAGACACTGGTAATTTATTTTCCAAATGTTATTGCATCAACAATTGTGATGCATTGATGACACTGTGGATTAATGATACTCATAACAGGCAGTGTTTTAAGTGGGCCAGAAATCAAAGGAGTGCCCTAATGAGTCATGAACAATTGTTTATTTGGGAGTGCAACTCAAGGAGTGTTGGGCAGGGAATAAGAAGTGTAATCATTTTATGTGATCATGATTTAGTTCACTGCTTATAAGGAAGAGAGCCATGGCTCACTGGAGGTGTTGCCAATTACTGAGTCAAAGGACATTTCAGTTTGTTGAGAGCCCTATATAGTATTCAGTAAATGATCACTAAAATCTAGCCCCTAACTCGGGAGAGGAGGGGCAATAAAGGCAATTCTGGATTTCGAGAGTGGAACATGCTCACAGATTTCCTGCACCTGACAGGTTCCCACACAATGGTTAGCAAAACATTTGAAAATAAAATCATCACATTACTTCCGTCTGCATAATCACATGAATTCCAGCAACTCGAGCTGTTATGGGTTGCAGAAACACTGCACGTTGTTGCAACCACTCAGTCGCAACTGTTCTCTAATTGCAACACTACAGTCTATTGAACCATTCATGAAACTTTTTGTTAGCGTGTTTGCTACCATCTGAGACACTTTCAGGTTCTCCCAATTTTGGCTCCATAGGGCTCAATGGGAATGGGGAAGCCAGATTCACCGGCACCATTCGTGAATGGTGCCGGTGCATCCAATGTGTTCTGCTCGCGGGTGCCTTTGCAGCCACTTGGTCTGTCCTGGCGCGGCTGCAAAGGCACCCGCAAGCTGAACTCATAGTTTGCCGGTCCGGGAACTACGGAACCGGCATGCTCACCGGTACCTTAGTTTCCGGACCGACAAACTTGCAATGAGGCCCTGATGGTGAATGTAACCCTGGCCCCACCTTTCAGACCCTCTTCTCAGCTCCCTCCTTGATACTCTGCAGCTCATCCTTGCCCACCACGGTACACCCGCCTGTTCTGCACTGGCTCCCACATCAGGGACACCCACCACCTTTCCAGCTATGGTACCTTTCTCTGCAACGTCATGAAAGGAAACACCATAACTCATCCGAGAACAGGAGCTAAAATCAAGCTTAGATATCATGCCACATTTATGTCTGAAAACGCAATGTATGCTATGAAGTGTCCCTGCGGAATATATTACGTAGGAGAAACTGCGCGGAAGGTACGGGTAAGGATCAATGAACATAAATCATGTATCCGTAATGCTAACCCTGCCTCAGCAGTAGCCAGGCTTTTTAAGGCCAATGGACATTCCATCACTCAACTGCGATTCATGGTACTTGAAGTACAATCTATGAAAGGATTAAGCAAAGACATGAAGAAATGGAGGGCGCAGCAAGAAGCCTTCTGGATTGATAAACTGGACTCATTAATTCCGAATGGAATTAATGAGGAATTGGATTTGAGTTGTTTTTTGTAAAGAAGTATTGTATATCCATCCAAGAAACTGTTTACTAAAATAATGAATATAATGTTTTGAATATACCCCACATGTGCATGATACTGATAAATAAGGGTTAATAGCATCAGCGACAATCATGAATCACTCAGGCGTAACAGCTGAATCGGTATTTAGCTAGAACATGATAACCATGTAATACACAATGTTAGGAGTTAATTGACATTAACATACAAAAACACGTTTGATCACCCAATCAGAGAAGTACCTCATTTTGAGAACCTTGAATATGTTCATTCATGCCTGACCACAGTATTAGTCAGTGCATACTGAGCATTTCAACAGATCCGAGCGGATAGATAAAGAAGATTGTCTGCACGTAGAACGTAAGAACATTCGTATTTGAACGCATCGCTATCTTTAATGATAACCGGCAGCATTCCTAAATATATTTCAGTTTACATCTCTCCCCTTTTTTCTAGTTTTTTTCAAATTTTTTTAGGCAGAACTCGTAGAATAATTTTAGTGATAACATTTTCAGTTTTTCCTTTAGTTATGGGTCATCATTTGTATTATGCTTTGTTTTTTAAACAAGCTTATGTATTACTATATTTCATCCTGCTTTGACAGCCTGTTCTCTGGATATATAAAGGTACGGTACGTTTCAACAGTAAGGTTTAACGTTGTAAGATGCCCGCCATGGTCACACACTCCTGTTTCGTTACCATAGTAACCCTTATAACAACACTACCTTTCAATCAGAGCGCGCGTTCACGCTGCTTTTTCGACTTTTGGAACAGAGATACGAGGTGAGATGCAGACTATAGAACTGCAGAATTCTGCATTTTCAATAAGCACAGCACAAATTGTGAGGAGTTGTTAATATATTTTGTCATAGATTTACTTAGAGTAATCGTCCACGAGTCCATGGACGCATTTAGCACCACCAACCACTTGCATTTGAATGCATCGCATACATAGAAGTCACCCAAGAGTAACAGCAAAGGTTAGTCTTACCTCTATCTGGTACATTTTTCACCCGCCACGCTTTATAGATTTTCTACTTAACCTTAATGTTTTCTCATTTTTCATTTTTCTTTGTGTTTCGTGATACCGCCCATTTAAGTAACATCTATAACGTGTATGTACACTTCACATACTCTTTTTTGTCAAACTGTGATGCACGCTAATTGGTGTATTTCTCTGCTGTTTTCTTTCAATATGGGATGCGTTTATTGTATGAATACTACTGCTTTTACATTATTGATTTATGTGATTCTAATGGTTGTTTAAAATAATGTTTGTTTCTGTGGTGATTAAGGATTTTGTTGTTGTGATAAAGATTATCAGATGTTATAGGCCCTGATGAAGGAAAAATCTTTCCGAAATGCATTGGCCCATCTAATGGCACTTGCACAAATCTAGATTTTATAATCTCATATTTTGATGAATAAAAATTAGTTTTTTTCGACAAACGTACAGTTGATTTTTATTTGAAGATTGGAACAAAGACCTTATACAAGTTAAAACACACCACACAACAGTGGTTACGGAAGTGCAGCCCACACTGCTGGCTTCACAGCCAAGGTCTTGGAACATTTACCTTTCTCTGCAATCCCCAAGTGATGTCTACTCCTGAGACCTCTATGCACAATCGGCCCCAATGCAAAACTCACCAGAAGAACAGTGTATATCCTGTGACATCAGACTTCTCACTGAAAAACATTTCATCTGAGGATGATGGATCAATTTGGTATATGCAGACACTGCCTAGGTGATATGGAGAGGATACTGTTGAAACATTTTGAGGAGTATAAGCAGTGGCACAAGCGAGTAAACTTCGATGAAGTCTGGCCTGCCACTTCTTTTGAGAAAGACTATCCACACTTTTGTACAGTCAAGATTTAAAGATGATCATTCACAGCTGTATAAGACTCAAATCAACAAAACCTCTGGCATGCTATGGTCATGTGGGCTTTTCGCATGTGTGCTGAGTGATTGCTGTGAACCTGTGACATGTCAGCTGCTCCTCCACGCACATTGGAAGTTCCAGTGTGCGTGGAGGAGCAGCTAACATGTAGGAGGAACATTATGAGTTGCAACAGCCATTGCAAGTCTGAAGTGAAAGGTAATGGAGATTGGCCATTCCATGGCAGGCCTTACCCATTCCCAAAGTGGAAGCAGTACACAGGGATCCAGGATCCCTTGTGTACTGCTTCCACTTTGGGAATGGGCTAGGCCTGCCAATTTCCACTACCTTTCACTTCGGAATTGCAATGGCTGTTGCAAGTCATAGGGCCTCATTACGCGTAGGGCAGTAAGGGATACCAGGCACAGTTAAGGAGACCGGTGCCGGTAATCCCATACCGCCCTACTACTGGTTTTACCAGGCGCTATGGACGAGTCCCGCTAAGGGACTTTAGAGCTAATAACGGTACCGCAAATTGCGGTACCGTTATTAGCTACTTCCCCATTCCCATTGAGCCCTATGGGGGCTCAAATGGGAATGTTTTTTTCAATGGGGACTTACCGGTCCCACAAAGGTCGGACTACACCGATAAATCCCCATTGAACGAGACCGGTGCCGGTACCGTTATTGGAGGCAGTCATGACTCAAATAGCGCCATGACTACCTCCAATCTCGGAATGAGGCCAATAGTGTTCCTCTTTTGTGGTCTGACTGGCCACTTTGAATTCAGAAAGCCAGCCACTTTGCATCTCTTGCTTTGGGAAGGTCAGGGGATTGTGTACCACTCGTCCTTGGCAGCCTGAGCTGAAAAGAGGGGTGAGTGGAGAGAAGGTGAAGGAAAGATGGAAAGAGAGAAACAATGAGAAAGTGAAAAAGAGACAGATTAGATAAGTGCCGAAGAAGAGGAAAATGATGTGTGAAATAAGGACAGGAAACCAAGATGGCTGCCGTATCCCTAAATGTAGCAGTGCTTTAATTTGAGATGGCGTTGCTCTGCCCACAGTGATCTCACTGAAAATGTGACTCTCGAAGGCATGACTGATAGGAATTTAATAGAAGTCTGAGAAAGGAACATAGAAAATGAGGTTGCAATTATTAATAATCAAAGAACGAATGCTACCGAAGGAGAGAATAATCCACAGCCAATGTTGACCTTCAAAATGAGTATTTGAACATCCCGTATAAAGACGCATTATGAAACAGAATGGAACAGCACAGCAGAAGCTACTTGTCAGATCATTGCTCTCATCTAACTTGCGCTAATGTGGCAACAATTCTGCTGACAAAGGTACGAATTATGAAAAGACAAGACTATACAAAGGCTTGGAATGTGCTCAGCGATGAGAAAGACAAAAAAGATATAATTCTGGAATGCTGCAAAAAACAGCTCAATCGAAGGCTCAGTGATGAGAGAGTAAAAAAAAAAAATCACTCTGGAACTTGCAAAAAACTGCTCAGTCAAAGGGACATTATTGACTCTACCAGTCTGAGGACTCTCCAACTCCAAGCTTATGCAAAAATCGACCCTTCCATCGTCATTAGCATAGAGTGAGGCTCAAAGCCATGTGACCGTGTCCCGAAACTCCCTACCTAAAACAACCACACCAATCATAGAAGGGACATTATTGACTCTGCCACTCTGAGGACTCTCAAACTCTGAGATTATGCAGAAATCGTCCCTTCCATCGTCAGTAGCACAAAGTGATGCTCAAAGTCGTGTGACTGGGCCCTAAAACCCCCTGACTAAAAACAACCACACCAATAATATAAGGGACATTATTGACTCTGCCATTCTGAGGACTCTCCAACTCCGAACTTATGCAAAAATCATCCCTTCCATCGTCAATAGCACAAAGTGAGTCTCAAGGACATGTGGTTATGCACTGCCAGGACGCTCCCGGGTGAAGCACTGCACTTAGATTCACCCCCCACCGCACTGTATGCATGTGCCTGTGTGCCTGGACCCCGTACCTAGCTGTTCCCCCTTATTTTATGTATGTGCCTGTGTGTCTGAACCCCGTACCTAGCTGTCCTCTGTGCACACTTATCATTACTGCATCTTTGTGTCGCAGCCGCCCTGCAACATGGGTTTAGGCTCCTCGAATGTGCCCATCTGATTTGACTTTACAGCATCTTTGTGTCACAGCCGCCCTGCAATATGGGGTTAGGCTCCTCGAATGTGCCCATCTGATTTGACTTTACAGCATCTTTGTGTCACAGCCGTCCTGCAACATGGGGTTAGTAATGTGCCCATATGATTTGACTTTACCGCATTTCTGTGTTGCAGCCGCCCTGACAAATGGGGTTAGGCTCCTTGAATGTGCCCATCTGATTTGACTTTACTACTTCTTTGTGTCACAGCTGCCCTGCAACATGGGATTAGGCTCCACGATTATGCCCTCCTGGACCCTACGGCATCTTTGTGTCACAGCCGCCCTGCAACATGGGGTTAGACTCCTTGAATGTGCCCATATGACTTGACTTTACCGCATCAGAATTGTTGACTTAATGCTATGAGGTTTGATGTGTATGCCATGGAGGATGCAAGCGTACTGATGTGTTTGGTCATCATATTTCTATTTATTGTTTTATATAGCGCCTTAATCCAAGGCGCTTTACAGTTAACAACAAAAATACATTAAACATGGAACAGTAGAAGCAATAACAGTAAACATGAGTAAAACCAGAAAATCAGCATGCAGAACAATTTGCATTTGAGAAAGCCGAGGCGAGGATGGGGGGTGGGGAAGGAAGAGGGAGGGAGAGTAGTGAGTACAGTGAGTAGTAGGAATAAGGGAGATTTTAGAAGAGACGGGGAAAGATAAAGAGAATAGAGAGAAGGGTACTAGAAGGAGGGAGAGAAGGGTGAGAGGTGGAAGGGGATCAGGGAGGGGAATGAAGGAGTGATTTCAATGAGGAGCGGAAGGAGGAATAGGTAGGGGAGGAATGGATAGAAAAAGGTAGGGAGTTCCAATGTAAGGGGGCAAGGAGCTGAAAGGAGTGGAAACAAGAAGAGGCACAAGGGGGTGGGGGAACTCAAAGTAAGAAGAGATCAGTGGAACAAAGAGAGCGAGAGGGGATGTAGAATGAGAGGAGAGAGGAGAGGTAAGTAGGAGCAAAGTCGTGAAGAGATTTACAGACAAGACAAAGGAAGTGAAATTTAAGTTGGGAGTGGAAAGGAAGCTATCCTAGGTGAGAAAGTGAGTTGGAAATGGAGTCAAGAGGAGAGAGAAGACAGAGGGTGCGGATGGCAGAGTGGTAAAGGGATTTGAGAGGGGCAAGATGGGAAGCGGGGAGACCAAATAAGCGAGAAGAACAATAGAAAAGGTGAGAAAAGATGAGGGAGGAGATTAAAAGTTTGGTAGCATGGAAGGTGAGAGAGGGACAGTCTTTATGGATGTTAAAGAGATGGTAGCGACATGCCCAAGAGGTGAGGGAGATATGATGAGTAAAGCAGAGGGAAGAGTCAAAGTAAATGCCAAGATCGTAAGGTTGGCATCTAGGTATACGCCTAATGTTTTCACTTGTTTGAGGATGGGAATCAGGGTGCTGTCACTGTTGATAGAGGAGTAGTCTGAGTGAAGGGCCACTATTTTGCTTGGAGATCAAAAGATGAGCACTTCTGTCCTTTCATTGTTGAGGCAGTGGCTATTTAGCCCCATCCAGTTTTGTATGATAGGGTACATTTTGCTAATGGTCAGTAGGTCTTGGTTATAGTCCCCTGTGATGGGAATGAGGATCTGGGTGTCATCTGCAAAATGGGTGTAGATGACACCCATATCTTCTAGAGCGGAGCAGAGGAGTTTAGTGTAGGCATTGTAAAGTGTAGGTGAAAGGCATGAGCCCTGGGGGACTCCTCTGGGTACTGGTATGGGGACTCCCTTGACAGACGACACTGTGGATCGATCCCTCAGCCTGAGACCATCAGAGCAAAGATCAATAAAAAAACAGTCTGTCCTCTTTAGTGTCACTGCTTTTTAAGATGTATTATGACAAATATTTCATTGTTTCCTTTTTGTGTCCCCATTTCTATGATTTTGTCATTTCAGAGGGTGCAGTCTGGGTTCACACATATCGAATGTGTCTGAACATTTCTGGAGGCCACTGGCTTGACTTGATTATTCAGGAAGCTCCACATTATGTGGGCTTTTTGCTTTCTTCAGTGAGGGCTGGCATTCAGTGTTTAGCACTCCTTCTAGTCACGATGCCAATTGGAGCTGTTGTCCCTCCTTCCTTAAAGTCTCATTAGGTGTGACGTTTGGTGCTGGTTAGTCCTTGTGTTCTGAATCGCTAATTTCCCTGCAATTTGTTTTCAATTATGTAGCCTCCAGATCAGACTCTTTTCGCTACTGCCTCTTTTCGCTTTAATTATAGGATGTGCCGCCTCACCTGATCACGGAGGAACAGAGGAGATATGCTGGGTCCTGATAAGGTTCCAACTCATCGCGCACACCCTATTTGCCTCACCAGATTGCTCCAATGCCTACCTGGAACGTAGATCTAGAGTACACGATCTCCATTTTGTGTGGCTATTTAGACTGTTGCATCATTGGCTAGATGCAGGCCTACATACCAACCGAGCAGTGCAGCAGTAACATCCTCCTTTCTACAAGGCACCTTCAGTGTCTAAGACAGGCCAGGTCCCAGGTATTCTGAAATCTCTGGTGCCACTCTCTAGAACCTAAGTATTCCTTACGAGTCGTGTTGTGACGTCTCCTTCACACTCCCTGCTCACAACCATGTGCAGTTCTGTCCTATTGAGCGTAAGGGTGGCCAGATGAGGTACAGTGAATCTTATAAAACAGCACTTGTGCCTTTCTGTTGTAGCCACTTCAGAGTCAAGGCCACCAGTGCCACTGCAGCTAAAGGGGACCTGGGGCTATGCATTCATGCTGGTGCAGTGCATTTACCTCTGCTTTCTCCAGTCCATGTCTCACTCTCTCCTTACTTCACCAGCCCAGGCCTCAGGTACACCCTCATTTCCTCCTCACCCGGGGTCTCCTCTACCTAATGTTGCTCTGCAGTGCTGGACTACTCTGCAAATGTGCTCTTGGATTTCATGATTTCCCCATGCCATCTGATTTCAAATTTCCCAGCTAGATTACTGAGTTCAATCTTACATTTGTATTGTTGGGGAGACCCCCGAGCAGATACAGAAACATCCCCTCAGTCCACCAACTTGATGACTCGTTTATCAATGGCGTGATGTTAGAAATAACACATGATAGGAGTGTGATAGTTTTACATTAGCATGGTTGAATACATTGTATCAGTTGTGTGGTTACATGCAAGCTGTGTGGCCACAGGTCCTGACCAAGAGATTAAAACATGTTCAACATGTTTTTTGATAAACTTACAAAGTTAATAAATAATTGATCAATGTGACTATCAGCAAATACAGAAAACAGAATATTTCTAATAAGGAGACTGGTATGAGTTTAAGTAAAATAATCTCGTAGAGTCTGGATGCAGTGAGGACAAAGGCAACAATGTCTGCGTAAATTCATTGTCTGGCTGTTTAGGGCTGAATGCGCCATCTGAAGCATTTCTTATTCAAGCAATCCCATTAGAACAGGAGCATGTTGGTAAAAGAGGGACTAAATTAATTGTTACTCACGAAAATGTTTTCAAATGGAGCGGTAAATACAAAAAACAAAAAATCGCCAAACTCAACATGCAGTTTTCAGAGGAAGGAGGATTTAAAATTTTTCTGCTTATTTATTCCATCAATGAGAAATCCATGAGGATGTTAACAAGAGCACTTCAACTGGAAACATTGTCTACTCCTCCGAACCAGTGGTGACCTCTCCTGTCTGCAGGATTAGAATATAAATATCGACCCTGGATGATCAACACAAATAGGTAGGTGGCTAAGGTGCGCAGAGGAGGTCAAATGTGTGCAGGTTCGAACTTCCAAAAGCTTCTGGCCACATTATAAGTTAGGCAGACAGTTCTTCTGAATGCTACCTGTGTTACTGCACACCACAATTGTCGGTTTCAACACTGATATACAAAACAAATTACTTGTAAGTGGGTGTGTTATTACCATTTACAATGGTGGTAACGGACAAGCATGCATTTACTACATGACGTAATTCCATCACTCCCCAAGAGAGTCCATTGGACTGCAGAATGGAAAATAGAGAAGCCTCTATAGGAGGAAACAGTGGATCTGTTTGATGGATTAGAGCAGCTAACACTGCCAAGCTTATAATGAAGCACTTAGTTTGGTAGTGTTAAAGCAGAAGCATGCAGAGGTTTATAATGACCAGAATGAACTCAAGGTCAGAATGAACATCAATTGCATTTGGTTTGTGGTCCAGATTAGGGTTATACATTTTTGGTGTTTTTATTTTTACAAAATGAGATGCAGAAGATTGCATTCATTGGAATATTGGCATTTTACGGTCTAATTACGAGTCCGGCGGTGACCCGCCGGTGCGACCGGTGGGTTGCCGCCAGACTCGTAACCCATTTCTGGCACCTGACTTCCCAGCGCCACCGGAACATTGCAAGTCGCGGCGAATCGGGAAGCCAGGCGCCGGGAAATTTTAGTCCAGTAGGACTCCATGGGAATGAGGGCATGGAAGCACCGGCACCGTTGCTAACAGTGCTGGTGCTTCCGTGAAAACACTGCGGGTGGGCGCTCTTGCACCCAGCAGGTAAGACTTGTCGGACGCAACAGCACCTGCCCGCAGAGTTGTAGTGTGGCAGTCTAAAAGGGTGCCAATACGGTGCGATCAGCACCCTTACTTCCAAACCACCCCACTGAGACCCACATGTTTTAAGGAAAGAATCTAAATACATTGGTCTTCCCCAATGTGGAGTGGCTGGAAAACCTAGACACGTCCTTATTACAAGTTTGGCAGAGATTACATTGGAATTACCACTAAAAACTCATTGACGGTTACCACCACTCGGTCCAGTGTGTTTACAGAGGGATTACACAGGGGTGACAGAGGAGTTAGTTCCCATTTTATGAGTCCGTAGGACTCCATGGGGATTTTGGCAGATTGATCATTAGCAGTAAATCTGTGTGTGTCAAAGTGGAGTGTTTGCCGCCAGCTGCATTCCATTTGACCTCTTAAGTCCAAGTTTGACGGTGTGGTAAAGTGGCACTAAAGTGGCGTTACCAGACTTACTGCCACTTTACCACCATAGTTACTACACTGCCCAACTTGTAATGATGCCTGTGTGACAAGTATATCTGTACATAGTGGTTCAGCGAGAGATGCAAAAGAAAATAGAAAATTATAATACAAAGCCTTTAAACAGCATTACATCATATTATTGAACTCAGGCGTGTCATGTTGATGCCAGGACAGGTAGTGCTGAACATTCAGATAACGTCAAATTGGTTCTTTCTGTGTAACCTATGGATTAAATATCCCATGTCATCCCAAATCATAATTAGGTATTATTTTAAAGGAGGAGGTATTTAAAGCACTACGTTTTTACCATTACTATTATACCTCAAGGTATGTCATTCTTTATTATACTAAGGTGCAGCATCAGCAATTCAATTTGAAAACACTGAAAGTGTTTATATTTGTGTTTTATTGATATTCATAAAGCGCTTTACGCCAAAGCACTGTACACGATTAATATGGTAAACCAAGTGTCAACATGGATGATTAGGAAGGTAAGAAGTGTTCTCTGAGATGAGTTTGAAACAGGGAATAGGAAGAGAGAGAGCGTAGAGTATGTGGGAGCATATTCCAATGCAGGTGGGGTATCCAGAGTAAATGAACAGAAACGGATTGGGCACAGGGGGCGAGGGACAGTAAGAAGAAATACAGATTGAGATTGAAGAGATTGAGTAGGAGAATAAAAACAAACAAGTGAGGAAAGATAGGATGGGGCAAGATTATGAAGCGATGTAAACACAAGGCACAGGAAGTTAAACTGAAGTCGAGAATGAAAAGAGTACCATCGTTCAGAAGAATGTTCAGGGCTAATAGAGTCACGAGAGAATAGGAGACTAATTCAAGAGTTACAGACAGATTTGAGTGGATATAAGTGAGAAGCAGGAAGACCGAAAAGTAAGGAAGAGCAATAGAAGAGCCATGCAGAACACAAGAGAAGAAATAAGAGGTTTAGTGACATGTAAAGGATGAATATCTGGGCTTATGTGTATTAAGATGATAGACTCTGCAAGAATGAGCGGAAAAGGAGGTATGGTTGGTAAATGAGAGAGCAGAATCCAAATAAACCCCAATATTATGAGCAACCGAGGAAAATAGGAGAATGGAGGGTGAAAGGAAATAGAAGAAGGGGCAGGGGAGGAGGAATAGAACGAGCACGGAAAAGAGAGCCTCAGTTCAGTATGACTAATTAGAGTAACTCTAGATTTCCAGCTGCTAAAGGAAATGAACAATGTAATGAAAAGCAATTCTCAGTAGCCATAGATAAATCACAAGGAGTGTGTTTGGACATAGCCATTATTGACATCGGACCAAAAATGTTCAGCAATGGAACCAGATTTGCAGCATTATCCAGAGTGTGTACATAAGAAGGATTATATATATGGAATGTTGACATCTCCAAAACAGCTGCATGCATAAGCAGAATGCAAAACTGTATGGTCGCTATATGCTACCATCTACCACCAACATATATCTGGAAAATAATACGCTGTTCTGTTCATAAATATACTTGATCTCTCATCTGATCTGCAATTGCACCTTCTGTTAATCATATCCTTATAGAATACTAAAATTCAAGTTGCACAGCTCACGATGAACCCCTTTCATATGCCAGCAAAAATGCTGAAGCACCTTCAAGTTACATTATTCTGTGGTAATTAAAGCTTACACAAATAGGATGTTTCCTTATAGAAGAATTACTGGTCAATTTCCCTTTGAATTTGTTTTGTCGGTTTAAATGAATTACTTGATTTTTCAGTGTTAGGTATCCTTCTGACGTTGTGCCATTTAATATATAATATAATAATTGTGCAACTCTCACAGGTAGAAAGATCTTGAAGTTCAATTTGTTATCCAGTGATAGCATGGTACACTAATTACTACATTAGCTAAATTATGGATGTTCTGTTTTTGGCAAAGTTTTAAAAATCACTGCTACATCAACACTGCATTTTATATACTTGTCAGGAGGTTTTCAAAGCAGCAAATTCAACAAATTGGTAGAACATTATTGAAGAAAGATTAACCACTTTTAGCCTTGATCATGAATTTAGCCAGTTAGCCCACTTTTGATTTTCAACTTAACAGTCATTTATTTGGACTTACTAGTCAAAATACAACCAACAGATTAAAATAGAAAAACGTTTTGAAATTAGTGATACAAAAATATGGTTGCTTTATACAAGTCTTTGCAGCTGAGCAGCTGGCTCTTTGCCTTTGCACTGGGGTGAGAGTGAGCAAGGGGGGAGGTTTTCGCCAGATGTCTTGCCAATCCCCAATAATTTCAAAATGCTCCACCAGCAAGGGGGAGCGGAGCAACTGCAGAAGCGGGCTGTTTTCCGTTGCAGCTGGGCGAGAGAGAGCAAGGGAGGAAGAACTTTTTTGCCCGGAATCTAGCCAATTCCCAATTGTTTTATAACGCTCCCCCAGTAGAGCAGAGCGGCTGCAGAATGGGTTGCTTAGCGCTGTTCCCCATGGCGCATTGTGGGGTTGCAAAAAATATTTAAAAAAATCCTGGTCGGTGGAGTCCTACCTTTCTGCCCAGAAACCAGACTCTGCTGTACCTTGGTCTGCTTGTGCACTGGTCTATTTTCTTCACTCCCCTCCCTTCACCTAACCCTCACTCCCAGCCCCTTCTTTCAAAGTGAAATCAGCACAATTGATGGAGCGCCTCTGTCTTCCTGTGGACTCCTGTCTTCACTCTGACTCTGGATAAGGGTGTGACACTGATGTTTCCCACTGTTTGCCATTTTTCGCATTCTGCTTGCGGAACTGTGTGAACTCATTGCCTGCGTTTTTATGAAGAACCAAGCAGGTGACTCTATGATCAATGCCTTTGTGGGCAGCTAGGGGGAAAGTTGTGACTGCAATGGATAGTGTTCATTTATGACCTATTTTGTGATGAGAATACTTGTCGTTTTCACGTGTATCATCACACAAGAGCATTGAGACCGAATAGAAAAAAGAAGAAAATCCATGTTGTCTGTGAAGTACCTTGGAAGCTCTAGAAGTGCACTACTCAATATTAGCTGGTTTATGGGGAAATATTTGTATCTCTCAAACACACGAGGAACCCTGCCATATTACATCAGCCTTATCTTTGATCTGGCTCCTTCTAATTCTGTGAGGGGACATGACAAACAAGTACCAATGTCATGGAGAATGGGGGAGAATTGGACTCTGCAGGTCCTCAAGCTGTCAGCTGTGCTCCCACCCAGCCTTTACTTGCCCTATTTAACCCAAGGACCTTTTAAATCCTAAAAATCGTATTCATCATTCTTGCTGTTAGCGGGCGGGAATATAGTTAAAACGGAAGGACACTACTACCATTCCAACTCATAGTGAGGACACACAAAATCTCACACCATGTTGGAACCAATATAGGCAGCAAACAAACATATTGGTGAGATGAACCTTGGCTGCAGTCCCTCAGTGATCCAGCGACTGTGAAGCAGAAAGAAACTGGTGAACAAAGACGTGCATCATTTATCAGTAAAGATGTTTTAACCATAACAAATCCAAAATGGGAGTCAACAGAAATACACAAGCTGCCTGAATCTACTGTCATCTAAGGCCATGCACCAAAATCATCACGGAATAAGACAGTAGAAGTGGACCTTCTTGCAAGGATTGAAATTCCTAGGCATACAAATCAAGAAGGTGGAAGGTACTTTAGCATCCCACTGGCATTACTTAATAACAGAATGATTAACTGTCCCCAAATGCAACCCCTGAAAAATATGGTAGTAAACCAAGCAGAAGAGGCGGCAAATGTCAGCATGTACATAGAGCATGACATAATAGTGTAAAGATAGATGTGCACCCCTATGTTCTCTGTATATAGAAGGAGGACCAACACTCAAGAATCCCAAACCCCTGCTTCCATCAACTGCAACACAGTCCCCCACTATGGGAACTAATCTTGAAGCGGATATGGGAGAAAGCAGATGCCTACACACACTATCTCTATGGACATCGTAATTACAACTAACAGTGTGATTTGCTGAGATACGTCTGTGGATGAATGCACAATCTGCAACTGTAGGGCCCTTAAGCGTGCAATAAAAGCACTAAGAAACTTGGTTGCAGGTCTGAACGATGATATCCTTGGCCTACGTAAATCTTTGGGGGTGAAAGGACTTCTTGATGTAGAACACGCCCCTATTAATAAACCATTGCCCCACTTTGCACACTCCTATGAGCTTAGACCTGGGAAACCACACTGCCCCGGAGACATCTTAGATACATCTCAGATAACTTCTCAAGTACATGGAATGGAGGCCAGGGTGTTCGAAGGTCAGCCTAACTCAAAACACATTCAAAGGTTAATGGAGCTATAATTTCCCCATAGACATCCATCAAAATTATTTTTCCTTCTAGTGTGTGGAATAATCATTCCTTGAAACCCACATCTGATTTCACAGGTCCTACAAGTATTAAACGCAGCAAATAGCAACCTATATTTCTTGCCACCAATAGCAACACATATATCTAGTTCCTATTACACCGTGGAAAACAAAATAGTCTACATGGATAATGTGCCCAAATTACAGGGGAAAGAGGTAGAATCCAGCAGAACCGTAACCAATAAATTCATTCATTAGATATGCCACGTTAGAAGCTGTGCATTGTCAACTCTGCCTGCAGACTTGGACTCAATCCAAAGGAATTAAAAGAAGCCCGTCTGGCACAGAGGTTACCGTATTTGGAATACCAATGCCTCCTGCCTCCTGTAAGATGCATATCAGCGCAAATCCCCTGAAGGGTAGATATTCCCAAACTGAGGGCAAAAAAATCCCAAAATATCACTTAAACTGGCCTTAGCAACCACTCAGGTCCTTCTCAATCTTGAAGTTAGAGCGTGTAATGGCTGGTTAGCCAGCGATCAAGCAGCAAAACTGACCTTCATGGATGGAGGCAATAATACCCATATTGATTATGTCCTCATTAGCACAAAAGATTGGGCAAGAACCAAAGAGATGTATGTCGATGATCGCACTGACAGCAGTCACTGCCCTAAAACCTGCTATTCAGGATGGTACCTCAATCCAGCAGAACATTCTAACCTCATGATCCAAGGCAATGCTAGGCAAAAAGTAAAATGGTGAGACCTTCTGGACAACAACTGTGAGTTCACTATATAGGGGGCTATACTCCCTTTATTGGACCTATCTTCTAGGAACCCAAATAACCCCAGCATTATTTACATATTTGAGGAACTAACCTTAAGGATACAACCATTTGTAATGAAAACAAGGAGGATAATTTGATGCTCTGCTGTTAGGCATTCTACTTGGTTTGACAAAGATTGTTGTCTATCCAAAAAGTTGGTTACACTACAATTAAAGAAACAGCTTATTAAGAATGTCCTACAAAGCCCTGAACAAAAGGAAGAAGCAACACTATGTAGAGAACGAATGCCAGGGTTTGTTGGATGCAGTAAATACTAAAGATAGGGCCACGTTCTGGAAAAAGGTTAATTCCTCAATATCACCTGAGATGAACATCATACATGGTAACATGCCCAAGGGGGCTTAGTTGAACCATTTTTCCAAACTCTACTCAACACCCATGCATGGTAATTGCTTGGATAACATAGAACTTATACTCGAAGGACCAATGAGGAAAGTACAGGTGCTAAAATTCACCTAGAAAAGGTGGAGAAGGCGATTAACACACAGAAAATGGAAAAAACACCACGCCCGGACATTGTACTAGCATATATATTTTATGTGAGGGCATCTGTTCTCTTGTTATTTAATGCAGCAGCTAATTTAGGCACAGTCTCTAAGTCTTGGGCATGAGCAACTATTGTCCCCATATACAAAAAAGGTGGTTGCAAGAATCTAGGTAATTATAGACTGATTTTATTATTGGACATGACAGGCAAAATCTATGCACAGATTCTGATGTCTTACTTGGCAGATTGGGTGGAGGCTAGAAAGTCTAGCCCTCTTCAGGCTGGTTTCTAACCTGGTTTAAGCATGTGAGTATGATTCTGTGGGGTTAGTTCGGGGTACAACATCTTATGCCTGCGACCTGTATAGCAACTCTGTAATATACATACAAATATAAAAATACAAATCATTTGATAAACCAATAAATCAAGTGTGGCACAGTCAATGTGTGGGACAACCGATGTTTACTGGTTTAAGCATGGTTGGCCAGTCTTTCAGACTTTTATTTCCTACATCAGAAATATGTCCATCTGAAGAAAATTATACCTTATTTGGATTTTGTTGACTTAAAAGCACCATTTGATGGGGTTCCGAGGCATACAATCTGGAAAGTGTTAGACGATCTAGCAATTCCGTGGTATCTGCTGTGAGATATCATGAGTCTACATATACACAATGAAGCAAATGTAAGATGGAATTTAGAAGGCAGTACTGCTGCCGTCATTAACACCAGAAGGGGTGTGAGTTGAGGATGAATCTTGGCCCCTACTCTGTTTTCCATACCTGTCAATAGACTAATTGATAGGCTGGAGGTTATACAAACTGTTGCACCAAGTTTCGGGCATGGTACAATTCCTGGTTTAATCTTCACTGTTGATGCAATCTTGATCTCATTGACCCCAACCGGTTTGCACAAACAAGTGGCAGTCTTCCATGAAGGTTACTTCTGGAAGACCAAATCAATAGTCCTACATTCAGCCTACAAGAAGGCAACCATATTCTGGATAAACATTGAGGGACACACACTCAAGCAAGTTGACACATTTGACTATCTTGGCTCTAGATCCATGAGTAGTGGAAGATGGGTGGCTCAAATTGAAATATCACCAGTTAGCCTAGAAAGACCTAGTACATATAAAACTCGACCAGAAGCACATTCCTGATGTGATAGCCATCCACTTCATATTGTACTGGGTTCTCCTATGGGCTTCACCTCAGCTGGAGAAGTACACAGAGGAGGTGATAGATCACCTGGCACAAGATGGAGGCCTAGATTCACCCTGGTGCAAACATATAAAAACTGGCAAAATCAACAGCAACCCCAGAGTTGCACTACAAGATGGATAAAGTATGCTGTTGAAGACAAGAATCAATACATTTTTAAATTCCACTAATCAAGCAGAGATGTACCAGAACTGCAAACAAGAGCTGGGCTATGAAAACTGTCTTCATTTAATTACCCCGCCCTATGCACACTCCACTTGATGATGTCTGTTTGGAACGAATGTTCGAAGTCGATAGTGGAATTGTGATATTTTGCTGTGATGAGAGTTGTGACATGAATCAATTTAGCAACATGTCAATCAGCCAATTCTGGAATTGGATGTGCTTGGCATGGATTTTAAAGATAATGATGTTGGTCTTTTTACGGTTGATGTTCAGGTAGGTGCTTAATATCCAGTCCTGTTTGAAGGGGAAATGCAGGGCTTGAGTCAATGGATGCCGTCAATGCAATTGAACTTTAGGTAATGCTGTTTGTCGGTGGTGTATCTTGATATGAGTGTTGGTGTGGCATTGCCCAACAAAGGTTCCCTCTAGAGGGTGATGATGACAGGGGGACAGATTGAGCTCCAGGACTTTGCAGGTTGCAATGTGTTGTGGTGCTCAGATCTATTTGGGCCCATCTGGCTGAGTTGGTCTCTGCTGGAGTGGCATGAGGCGAGCCATGGCAGAACTGTTCCATCAAAACCCAGGCAAATGGTGAGGATGTTGAGAACGTCTTCATGTTCAATGGTATTAAAGACAGCACATAGGTCAAGGAGGATGAGTAAGCAAAGGTACTCTTTGTCCAGGATGTGTAGAGTTTCATCAATAACTTGGATGGTGGCAGTATTTGTGCTGTGTCTTTGTCCAGAACGGGAATGGCATTTCTCTAGGACATTGGGCTGAGTGATCCTTTCAAGTAACTGGATGGCAACGGTCTTTTAATTACTTAGCAGTAGAATAGCAGATGTGTGATGGGGCGATAGTTATCCAGTTCATCTGAGTTGAATGTGGTTTTCTTAAACAATGGGATGATCTGCCCAATTTGCATTGCCACTGTAAAGGTTGGGATGAGTTCTGGATGTTGAGAAGGGATGTGAGTGCTTCACATAGGTTTACATTAACAATCTAGGAGGGGAGAATGTGCTCTTTGTAGTTGGTGAGTTTGAGAGATAAAAGATGGTTGGTCAGGTCACCAAGAGAAAGGGCCCCTAACTGGGTCAATCTTGATGTGTTTCTGGCTGATATGTGTGGAATATCTGTGGTATGTTTGGAGCCCTCGATGCACTGCCTTATCTTGTATATCATGCATCTGAAGAATCTATTAACCACACTGCATTTCTCAGCGGAATGTGGTTTTTGCAGGTTATGGTAGGAGGTTGATGCAGTGCTTAATGGTTTAAAATAACACTCTGCTTTTCTTTTATGCGTTGCTTTCATGATGGTTGTTGTGTAGTAGTTAGCTTTGGCTGTTTTAATGAGTGTCCTGAAAGCTGATTCAAGGGTTCTCGTGGCGATGAATTCTTTTAGTTGGTGGGATTTTCTCCAGCAATGTTCTTTTTATTTTTCTGTTCATCAGATGTCATATTTGCTGTCGATGAGTTCCTGTGGGTTGAAAGGAGAGGTGAATATGGATTGGCAAACTTTCCAGAATTATATGCCAGGCATTTAAAAAGCATGCAGCAAAGTGTGCCCAGGGAATTTTTTATAGAACCAACAGGAGGGGAAGGAGTAAGATGCAGATCTATGTAATTTGCTAGGAGTCCAAACTGAGTGTATTTGTATCCAGGGTTAACTGATTAAAAAAAAATGTTTTCCAAAAAGGGTTCCACTTCCATGGTGTGTCAGCACATCACATCACCCTCTCCCAATTGGCATGAAGAGATCTTGTGATGTCGAGTTTGGCCTCCTTTAGAATTTTGCAAGCCCCAGAGGCACCTTGGCAAGTTGATATTTATTTTAACAAGAAGTTACATATTAAAGATTTAAATATAAATAACAGTATACCTCTGGTGGTAATGGAGGAACTCCCTAATGGGAGGTCCATGTGTTTGATATAATCTTGCTATTGTTTTAATTTATAAACATGGTCATAATTTTAGGGAGGGACAAAGGTGTTTGTTCCCCAAACTTTCTTGTTGTAGAGAAGCAGGCAGACATATTTTCCCTAACTCCTGCCGCCTCACCGCTATCATACTGGAACAGCAGGAGAAGGGCCCTATATGGGACTGCATGTGTTATGCCTATTCTGTATCGAGTGTACGAGTGATGATATGCACTCAGACAACCGTTTCAAATGTACCCTTGCACTGAAAGTGTGGAAGGATGTTGTGTGGAAGGATGTCAGCATGCACCACTGGATATCATGTAGTGCTGAGTGAAATCTGACATGGGCAGAGTGATGTCATAAAGAAGCTATATGAGGACATACTGAAATGATATGAAAATCCTTAAGAGTAACAGTGTAACCTAAGTGATAAGAGAAACATGTACGAAATGATAAAGCAATCATTAATGCAAAAGATGACAAAGTAACTTGCGGACCAATAGTTGTAAATATGCAGTAACGCAAGGTAGGTGAGTAACCTAGAAGCTTGCTATAGAGGAATACATAACATGTCTAGTATGGGTATAATTGGGAAATAGACACTGGCTTGTGTTAAGATTGAATTCAGCTACCTCTGAAACAGATCAGAGTTGCAAAGTCAAGAGATCCTGGAAGAACAGCTTTGTGTGCTAAGTAAAGAGGTGTCTATGTTGGCTTGGGATCAAGGATGATATTTTTATGGAATAGCTGCTAAGCACAAAAGGAGGCAGACAGATAAGCCAATGGACAAGACATATTTATCTTAGAATAAAGAAGAAAACATCTGCAAGAGCCAATTATTGGACAATTAAAAGTGTATAAAGTCTATACAAGGTAGAGTGAGCAAGACTTTAGAGGCTAAGAAGAGCAATGACACTCGGTATAATTAAATCAAATATCAGTAAATAAGAGGCTGAAATGGACACATTTGTGATCTCTTCACATGTAACTCAGAAGTCAACGACAAGGGCTCTTCATTAAGCCTCAGATGAAGATAGTAATGTGCTTACACTCCCTTGAATGTCCCAGAACAGAGAGCAGGATACAAGGTCACTAAAGACGGGAAACTTTTGCTCGTGGCCGGACTGATGAGAGATGATGGACTAATTGGGAAAGTGGGGAGTAATCTGATGTGATTCAAGCACCTGGGTTTCGTTTTGCTTACATGCTGCTAGCCAAGCTGAAAGTCCAAGGTTGGGTGAGAATGCCAACCAATCAGTGGGTCTTTGGGGCAACCTGCTATCTAATGTTGCATAGACTACTCCACTGCCACTGTGTTTGCTATAATCAGTATTATACTTATTTAGAGGTAGTTTGAGGTGTGCCTCACAGATAAGAGACAGTCAATGGTGTACTAATCCCTATGCGTTATATAAGTAGACATATTTCCCTAACCAAGTCCTCCCACTAATAGATTTTATAGTTTGCCACCTAGGGTGATGTCATAGATGAAACATATTGGGGTATAAGACCTCTGTTTAATCAAGTATGTGTGTGAGTGTACAATCAGCAGTCCGATGTCTGCCAGTTGACCCTGCTTTAGTCATTTGTGAATAATGTAGTACTTTTCCATATTCTTTGAGTCTGTCCGGTTATTTGGTCTGAAATATTCATTGGCAATTCCATCTAGCACAAGAGCATCTTCAAGGTACTAGTGCACAGTGGCACACCAGGAAAGTTGGGGGAACAAACACCCTTGCCCTCTTTCCTTTAGATGTCACTCCACTGCTTATAAAGCTCATCCTCTTCTATGGAGAGTGGGCACTTTGTGCTTAGGAGTTTCAACAAAGAACAGCTCTGTCAACTAAAGGCAATTGTGCTACAAACATTAGAGTCAGATCTACTTCTGTAAAGAAAATGATCTTAATTCCCCTTAGGTGGTCCAGGAGGGCGGTCCAGTGCTTTACCACTTAGTAGATACAAGTTCAACCTCCTGTTCGGTTTTCTTGTATTTTGGCATAACCAAAAGAAAGAAAAGGTAAGGATGATCATAGTGTATGGGTCAGTTGATAGCATTTGAGTTTGTTTTATAACAAGAGTTGTCCTACAATACAAAAGGTGCAATTCATTTTGCAGAGGGATTTTACCTCAATACAGTCCCTAACTGGCAGCCAATGAAGCAAGTAAATATCTTGTCAGCTGTGCTGCAATTTCTGTATTTATAGTAACAGATGTGTTTCGCACTCTCTGAAGAAGAAATGTAGTGATCACTACATTAACACTGTTAGAGTAATCAATCTGGGACATCACCAGTGCCAGCAAGACCTTGGCTGGGCTTAGTATAAAAAGATCAGGTGTGAATAAATATTCATTAAGCACATTGCACAACTACAACATTTCCATAACCCAGATGTGGCCTAGGAGGTTGCACGAGCATGCCCATTTTCACAAGGAGATTATGTTGTGACCTTGGAACGAAAGATTAAATTGAACGATCTACAGCTACTCTAAGTAACTCAATGGCGGATGGGACACAGGCACACACCACACCATACCCAAGGTAGCTGTTTGTTAAGACGTGCTTCACGCATACAGCACATTTTGCAAGCTGTGAGATGTATGAGCACCTGCAGATGTAATTGGTATCATGCCACTATTCCGCGCATCAAGATTTATCTTCTGGACCATCCTTCAGATGGCTGTGTAATGAAAGTGGCCCCACTGAGGAATGTTCACACTTAAAAGAACAATAACATGGTGGGGTTTATAACACAGTAGGATGTGTTCCACCATACCGCTGAACAATCTAATAACTGGCATCTTGGGCAATTGTATTTTGATTGTATCCAATCGCTGAGTCGCAGGGTGAGGTGTTGGGTATTTATACTTATATGTTTGGAGGTCTTTGTGAATTTGTTTAGTTTTATCATATTGTAGCAATGTTTTTTTAAGTTAAGTTTATTATAGTTTTCAGTATTTTACAAATTGTGTGGTGGATATATGCGCATATGGCAAGTGCATGTGGGCAACCACATTAAAGTGGTACTCAAGAAGCAAGCATTTATTTAACGAAAATATTAATCTATGAAATAATAAAGATATATTTGTTCACCACTTTGAAATGTATGACATACCGACTCAGGTATGGAACTTATGGGGATTCTCAAATACTGTGCAATCAGGTGAGGGGATTCCTGTATATAGATGTGAACAAATATGTTTCATATTTATAAAATTGTAGAAGTTTGTTTTATCATAGCTGCATCTGTGGGGCTAGAGAGAATCTGAACATGCTTCACTAATTTAGCAGGTGTTAAACTATAGCCTTACTGCATTAGCAAGGTGTTCATAGTGTATCTTTCAGATTACTCAAAAGAATACAACTTTGTGTTTATCTAGCTTCATTTTAAGATGAGTGTGGCACATCAATATTATTTACTGGATTGAAATAGTCAGGAATGAGTTAATAAATGTGATGTCATTAGCATAAGTGTATTCCCTGATCCCATATTCCTGAATGAAGTCTATCATAGAGGGCAAGTAAATGTTAAATCGTAAGAGAAAGAGCGAAGGGCGAAGAGTCCTGTGAAACCCAACTTCAGGTAGCAATGAGGACTGACTAAAAGGTGAGAAATGCATGCTGATGGTAAATTACAAATGAGTCCACCCAATTCAGCGTCTTGTTCTTGACGACAACTTTGTAAAGGCGAGTCAGACAAGTTGTATGACTAATGATGTCAAAGACTGCTGAGAAGCTTCACAGCAGGACCAGCATTCCAACAGCCCCTTCAAAAAGCATCCCTCTGAGGTCATTTAACAGTGATCACATTATTCTTTGATGGTGTAAGGACAAAGGCCTGCATATAACTGATCCATATGATCATTGGATTCCAGAAAGGGGTTTAATTGCTGAGTTACTGACTTTTCATATAATTGTGTCATCAGCAGCAATCTATATATAGGACTGCATTTTACAAAGTCTATTGGATGCACTTGGGTTTCAGCAGCAGGTCATAACTAAAGCTGCCTTAAAGGTTTCCAGTATGCATCCAGTTAAAAGGGACACATTAAAGACGGCCTTAAGACTGTCTGATAATGGGGGCTGGCTTGCAAGCTACTTAGGTATCATTGGACGACACTAGTCTCCAGGGAGGCCTGTGGTATTACTATCCTTGAGCAGATGTAGCTATGACAAATGATCAGGTGCTTACATGGTAGTCACAAGGAAGTATCTAAAGATGAACATATAATCATATGCAAGTGTATTATCTTTCACAATGCGCACGGAGAGGTGTAAGGTCTTAGAGCCGATTTTGTCAAGGATTATGTGAATTTCACTGGGAGCGCTTGCAATTCCTGTATGCTATTATGCAGTCCTTTTTGTAACTGAAACCTTTTGTGGAACTGCCTTTCATTGGAGTTCCTCCTAGGTCACATGGGTAACTGCCCATCCAGTCTTTCTCTGAGCCAATTAATAAGGTCCTTGTACTGAATGTCCATGTTATAGTGGATATGCAGATTATAGCCCCTACAGGATGTGTAAAAAATCAAAAGTTCCACTTAAAACGTGTTCAATTTGAAGCACAGTATTCCTCGAAGTAGAACTGTTGATGTGATGTTGAATTGAACAGTAGCACATAATGGTCTTTGATGCACAAAATTAAGGGAGGATATAATGTGAATGATTCCCTACATGTGCCTGTCCTTGACCCAGCTACAATACATTAGTAAATAGCTTAGTTGATGCTATTGAGATGAGTGTTGCAAAAGTAATGTTAACATTCCCAATAATGGTAAGAGTTGTATATGCAATTTACATTTCTTTAGGTAGATCTGCAATGTTATTGGGAAATTGTGCATCTGGTTTATCAATTAGAAGAGAAAAGCCAGTACTCACTGATTGGGTATCAATGTGCATGGGAGATATTTAATCAACAGCTGTGGTATGAAATGCCCACTAAGCTTCACCATCTGGAGGAGTTGCTGTTAGTCAGGGATATTTAAAACTTGTCAGGGCCATGTCCTGCATAATTGGGAGCTGTTCTCATTCATCTAGGATTATGAGATAAACAGGAAGTTAAGTTGATTATCATTAATGAAATTGCATATTTCAAGCCGATGTTTAATCGTGAAATGCATGTTATTGAGAGCATACTTATTGAATTTTGGGAATGGGTTAGTACACATGTATTTTTGTAGGCATTTCTTTGGGTTTTTCATATACACTCCTTTGTTACTTATGTTTAATAACTGTATTGTCAGGCGCATTTCATATGAGATCAATTCTAATTTGTCAATTTTTTCCAAGTGACACTGAGGAATATTGTAATAATGACTGCAATGTGGCCTGTTTTCAGACATTGTCGGTCAGGCTTTCTTTTGGCATCCTTTCTGCACAGACCCTGCATCCGGTTTTGAATACCACAGAATCTTGAGGCAGCGAGCCATGGTAACAGGAAAGGTCCATCAGCGAGCCCAGGGATTTATGTGCTAACGATGTCCCTCAAAGTGCAATGTGTGTACAAAATAAACAAGAAACAGCAATATTTGTCAAGTGTACATTCTAAAAATGTGGTGCAACGACAATGAGCATACAGATTTTGTATTATCAAGACTCTGAAATTATACAGCCGTAAATCCAAAAGGTTCTCAACATGTGCTCATTATGTGCTCAAGGCATGAATGTCCTACAGTCACATGAATATTTATGCCGCTATTTGTTGTTGCTAGCCCATGGTTTTCAATCTATTGTCACACACAGTGCCTTTAATACTGGAGATACCTTTCTTTTCCACAATGGTCAGTGTATGATCTCTCCCTAATTAGGGGAATGTTCAGGAAAAAGGTATCCAATGATAGCCTTACATTCTACTCCATTGTGACGTAAACCATCCACGCGCCATCTTGTGTTACTTTTTAAAACTGGGCTGGAGAGCCATCTAATGTTCAATCGCTCCACCATTTTTAGTATCTTTGCCATTGACCATAGGGTTGCACAGGGGCAATGGGCTGGCCTTGGAAGCAAGACCATGCAGAGCAACAGCGGTGTGATTACCAGATCCGTGCTTAGATACCGAACTCAGGTATGATATAAGGTGCATTATAAAAAAAAATATTACATTAAATACTATTTTCTATTTTAAGCCATAATAGAACAAGTATCCAGGAGTAGCTGAATATACAGGTATGCCCCTTGTCCTATGAGGAATTGAATTTAGGCAATGACATGCCACCACAGTGTAAAGTCGACTTCAGTTTCTCATTAGATCTCTTGGATGTGCACACACAAAATGTCAATCAATGTTTATAAATGGCCTTCAAAAATGTAGTTGAAATAAGCAATGTTTGTTGTCTGAGCATGGAGAATATGTATTGAGCACTGTTCAATTTTACAGCTTTGACTCTGCTACACTTTTTTATATTAAGATGGGCTATCAGAGAAGGTCCTTTGATGTTGCTTCTAACAGCCTGTCAGTATTAATATGAAAGGCATCATGGATATTATTTGTGAAAAGGATTCCCAAACAGGTACTAGAATCTTTAGTCCACATTGTAGGAAACTGCCATCTTCTTCTTCACTCGTGTAGGAGCTGCAAATAGAGAAGAACTGAGTATTGGAGCAATATAGCAAACATTTCCAGGTATGGGTCAGTATTCCTGCATGATCTTTTGGGCATTTGGATTCCTGGCACACTAATTTGTAACATGCAGACAAATGTTGCCACATATGGCAATAGTTTGACCTCCTTGGATTCAACTACAATGCCCTCAAACTCTGTAGAGCCCCTGGCTTGTTTAGCAAAGGTACATAGGTGTGAGGAAATTGGTGTGAGGAGACCGAGCATTATAGCCTGGTTCCTCTGTGTAGGCAGAAGGTTGGGGCGAATACCCCATTGGTTATAACGCCTCCTCTGGAATCCATGTACAATGTTCAGTATACCCATTGATCTCCTCAAAGTAAAAAATCCTCAACACTAAAACGGAATGTCTTTGACAACTGATCACAGATCTTCTCCAATCCCAAAGCAATGAACCTTACTGGCTATTTTGAAGTCCCCTGTGAGAAATTGAAATGTACTGGTATTTTATGGCATGATTCTTTTTCTGAAGGCCATTATCCTGAATGACTCTTGAGGAATGCATAACACTTGTTATGCTGCAATGTTCGTTATATGCAAAGATTAAGCAGAAGGATCACTTCCCACTATTCAGGCGTATGGGTATTAGGATAATAAACAGTTTTTCTTTTAAATCCATGTAATGTGTTGTTTCTGTGCTAATCTGTATTTATTTTATTTTTTTGCACAGTACATTCCATTAAAACAATACAAAATACATTATACATTTCATACAATAAAATAAAAGAAAATCTATCAGATAGCTGAAAAACCCATGAAAATTCACATCCCAACAAGTTAATAGTGATACAGAGTCTCATTTCATGTCACACTTCTGAGCATACGATTTCTCAAATAAAGTGCTGATTTAAAAAATGTAAGCAAGGACCAACCCACACGGGGTTAGACAGCCCACAATAAATATATTAGAGGGCTGATATTGCACAAAACGCAGTTTGTGCAATAAGAGCCGTAAGACAGAGCCCCTTACTTTAGCATATGCGGGACAGAAAAATACCAAATGTGCAAGGTCCTCATATGTCGCATCACACAGAGGGTAAAATTGATTAACATCTCTCCCTTGTCCAGGCCCCCATCACCACTCAGAATGGAACACAATCAAACTGTGCCTTGTTTATAAGTACACGGTCCGCAGGAAATTCTGCCCACAGCAAGTATTTCTGGATGCCAGGGGACAAACTGGTAATTAATCCTCTATTGTTAGGTTTCAGCAGCTCCATACTTTCTCTATTAGCGCTCACATTTCGGGGCGAAAACACATGTGTAATGTTAATTGCCCTCAATTGCTTCATAACATGGCACAGCCATGGGACCTTACCCCCCAGATCACTGGTAATCAGAGAAATAATCAATTAATTAGTGAGACTAGCGCTCTCATTGCCATAAAGCCTAAGCCAATGCAGGACAAGCTGCAAAGACACCACATCCCCAATTGGCCTACAGCCTAGTTCCATATATACACCAAAATTGGGGACCAATAGGGGAAAACCTTATACACTTTGAGCAATAAGTCAATCGGTCTGGCTCTGAACATAATCATAGCTCTGGTAACACCCCCCAAAGCCTACTTAAAAACGCACATCCTGTTTTTGTTATGTGGGCGGTAGCACAAAAGCAGGTGGAAAATCTGACACCCAAATAGTCGAAATGGTGATCCCTGGGGATCACACTGCTCTTACAATGCATGGCCCTTAATTTTACCATGCGCCTTCCCATCACCGCCGACTTTGCTGCATTAACCACTAAATCAAACCCGCCGATAAAACCAGCAAAGTCAGAACTAAGGGAGTGCAAGGCTCTTGGGGTACGCGCCATCAAGACAGAATCATCTGCGTATAGGACGGGCAGAGACCGACCACCTATCCTAGGAACATTGGAAGTAGAGTTTCTGAGTTTGTATAGGCTATTAATGTGCAAGCATAAAAGGAGAGGCGTCAGGACACAGCACTGGCACACTCAAAAAAACCTGTACAATGCCCATAGGCACGACTCCTGACGCTCGCCTGCGTGGAGTTATGCAGTCTAGCCAAAAGACTCACAAAAGCAGGAGGGCAATTCATGGACCTGAGCACATCCCACAGCTTGACACGATTCACCTTGTCAAAAGCAGTGCTCAGATCATGAATGCCAGATAAATGGGCTCCTCCTTTAAATAGAGGGAGTGTGCAATTACCATATAGAGTTTCAGGGCCTACTGAACCAGGGACAGAACTCCACTACTCATAATCCATTCCTTGTAGCGGGTCAAAATGGCATGACCCAGGATCTTAAAAAGAGAGTTGAGTAGCGATATGGGTCTGTATGAAGTGGGAGATGACCCTGGCACCTTTTTGTAGATTGGCTGGATGATAGAGCTAGACCATGAGGGATGTATTGTCCCCCTGCACAAATAGCATTAAAGCCCTTCTTTATTACATGTTATCTTCTTTGCCTTCTTGTGTATTTTTGCATATCAGGATAGTTTCTGATCATCAAAAATTCAATGCAGCATTGTTGTATCTTAATCATGTGTTGAGGCTTTAATCCATGCACCACTTATTTTGTTCTTTTGGGGCTCACACATGATTGCAGCATGTTTCCACAGCAGCATGATGTTAAGCTGGCCTGTGAAGTCCCAAATTACACAGAGGTGCTGGTGCCAGATCAAGCCGATCTCAATATCGGAAATAGACAAAGTGAACGGCAAAACCCAGCTTTATAATCATCCCAAAAAACAGCGACAGCATACAAATAAAACATCCTTGACACTCTCGATGTGCTTATCCAAAACAACAGTTTATATATTCAATATTTGTCATAACTGACATCACACAGTAATCTAAGTTACCAATACCTATTGGGTACATGGATTGGTTAATAGTGTTGACTACATATACAATCTATAGGGGTTGCATTTCTGATTGGTTAATGCTTGTCTGGTGGCTCCTCCTGAGACCACCTCTAAATTGATAACAGTAAAAAGACGTCATCTCTACAATTAACTATTGATTGGCATAATATGTATTGGGCGGCCTAACATCAAGGGTTTTGGTGGGTGGGCTTTCTACTGACCAACCTTGGAAGACTGACAGATCGTCACGACATGAACTAGACTGAAGCAGTGGGAGAGAGGTCCACGGACTGCTTTCTTTTCAATTAAAGAAGATACCATCCCTCATTTCTAGGCCATGAGCCAGGGTGATCTCTTTGTATTTGGCATTGCGCAGCGCCTCGTGTCTGGGCATATGTGAAAGGAGTAAGGCAGGTGTCTTATATGTGTTTATTGCTAATTAATGGATAGTTTTCTGCAATTTTGGGTCACATGCTATGGGACCGTGTTTGGATTTTTTTTACCCTGCATTTATTAGTATTTTAGGTAATATTGGTGCAAGTGTTATGGTTTGTTTTAGCACTAGGGACACTCTTGAGTTATTCTTCATGAACTCTTTTGCTTAAACTTGTCCTGCACCTGGCCTTTAAAGGCTAGTTGTACTCTTAATCAATATGAGAATATGTGGCTTGCATCTTGGGAATCGTTATCTCGTGCTTTCACTGCAACTTTCTGACCCTTCCTTAATTTGCAGTCATTTTGGCTCAGGCTGCTAGCTACTGTCTGAGACCTGCACAGATCTGTATTTGTTATCTGAGCGTTTTGACTTCTCATGAAGCATTGAGGCCTTTCATTAACTTAGAAGAGTGTTGTGGTTTTCATTTTGGAAACATTTTTGAAATGATGGCTGCCCATCACTTTTGGATTTCTATGTTAATGAGCTATATTTGTGTGTTGTTCATGTTGCATTCAGCGTTTACATTGCTTTTCTTAGCATTCTTCATGTCTTATGGAAGCTATGTTAATATTTTTCATGTCTAAATGCATGTGTTACCTAGTGTTCACGTTCTTTATGTTGAGGGCACATTTGCTTCATATTGTTGCAACGTTGGGTTGGTTTTACTCTTGCCATCATCAGTTTAGATTGTGCCCAACTCCTGCAGGTGCCTGGAAGAAGGGTGGCACGGTTGTCTTAGTGAGTAACGTTTCTCACATGAGCAATATTGATTCGGGGGAGGGGCAGAAGGTATGGATGACGTATTCATCTGCCTCTCAACAATAAACTGAGAACAGTATGTTTCAAGATTAGATATTATACCTTTGCAAATATGTTGGGAAATGTGTCATATGTCACAAAAGGGAGCTTTGTCATTTCAGTCCAGACACAAATTCATACCCAACAATCATTTCTTTCATTCTAGGGGCTGCTAAATAAGGCAAATATTTAACTTAATCTATGGTAAGGAACAATCCATCTCCTGCAGAGTATCAGGACCAGATTAGATAAGTAATTTCAGGAAAATAACATCCCGTAGGTGGTGGGTGCCATATGTTGGTAAACCTTTGAAGCTTTATTGAGACATGCTGTTATTAGCTGTGTTGTCAACATGAATATTATATATATATATATATTGAAAGCCTGCTCCAGGGGTCGGCAACCTGAGGCTGTCCAGGTGTTTTGGACAAAGAGGGTAATTATGAGTTTTCTGGTTGAAAATAAGGTACTGGCACCCTTCCAGACTGGTAAACACCACGTCTGCTGCTATGTGCTGTGATCTACCAGCAGGCCTGACCTGTTTGTAGTTCGGCCCCCTAAAGGGAGAGAATAGCAGCAATCAGCGGCACCGGTATTTCTGGTGCAGGTGATTGCGGCAACTCATTCCCATGGAGTACTATTGGACTCCATGGGAATGGGGATTTACTGATGCCCCCGCCACCTGGACTATTCCAGTAACACCAGATATCAGGTGGTGGAGATTGTATTGTACTGTATTTTATTTAATTTATTTAGCGCACCAAGCCCTTAGGCATCTGGGTGCATTTCTTACATTAGCATATAATAAGCAGTTCACAGTAGCATACAAAAGTAGTTTAGAATACCATAACAGGTAATCACAAATAAGTATTTACATAGTGAGAATATGATAACGTTGACAAGGTATACTGGTATATTTACAAGGTATAGCATTCAGTGTAAAGGTTCATTCAGTTTGCGCCAAGTTATTACATGATTTCTGAATATACAGAAGGAGGGTTCGGCTATGAGGGTTGCTAGTAGGGAGTTTCACATTTTAGCTGCAAGGACTGGGAAACTACTGCCTCCTGCTTTTTGAAGCTTGAACCTGGGAATGACCATGCAATTGGAATATGTGGATCTGGTAGGCAGGTCTGAAGATTTCCGTGTCAATTTATCAAACAAGTACTTAGGTGCTAGGTTGTATAAGCATTTGAAGGTAAGTGAGAGGGTTTTTAAGTCTGGTTCTTTGGGAAACAGAAAGCCAGAGCAAACTGCATCTTACCTCTGGGATGTGGTGAGATCTGGGGTGATTAGCTGCTGATCCAAGTGCATTATTTGGGAAGATTTGAAGCTTTTTTTAGGTTGTGTTGGTTAGTACCAAGGTAGAGAGCATTGCAGTAGTCTATCTTGGATAGGACTCGGGCTCTGGCTAAGGTAATGCAGTTACCTGTGGTCAGAAATTGTCTGCAGGTGTTGATTAACGTGCACGTGCATGCAGTAGTGGAGGCAGTCACGTTAATTTGTCTTGTCAGTGTGATGGAAGAGTCGATGTAGATACCTAAGATTTTTACATGTTTCGAGACCATGATATTGTTACCATCAATATTGAAGGCATTGAATTGTGTGTCAAGTCTGTTAAGTCTGGCTTGGGTGCCTACAAGGAGCAGCTCTGTCTTGTCGTCATTAAGACACAGACCGTGTTTGGCCATCCAGGCTTGGATGATTTGGTAGACATTGTTTAGGTGGTTAGAATCTGTGTTATAGTCACCAGAGATAGGGATAAGGATGTGGGTGTTGTCTGCCTAGTTTGTGTAGGAAACAACCAAGTGGTCTAGGTTGTCAAAGAGGGGCTTGGTGAAAATGTTGTAGAGTGTAGGTGAGGCACATGCTCCTTGGGGGACTCCACAGGTGACAGGAACTGGGCTATGGTAGTCCCCCGGTATCCTGCCAGAATTACCGACAGGATACCGGGGGACTTGTATGAGATCTATGATCACTTACCATTAACTATGCAAGCTACAGCTGATGGGAGTTGCAGTCCAAACTATGAGGAGATAAAGGTTGCAGATCCCTGGACAAATTAAACTATTTGATAGTATTATGAAACTGAATATACTTAAATGACGTTTGATAAAGCATGTCAGATATCCTTTGAATATTTATATAGTTGTGAGCTAAATAATGGGATTGACATGTTCGTGTTCCAATCATTAGGGTAACTGGAACAAGTCAAGTGGAACAAGGGGTATTATGGACCTCAGTGTTCTGCCACTGGGGTAAAATGTAAGAACCAAAATACTTCACCGCTTACTGATGGAATAGAGAGAACTGATAGAGGCAGTATTTTTACTCTTATTATACTCTTATCAAGTATCCTGCTCAAATGGTGAACAAAAATGGACCATCATGTAACTTTCATAAGAATGGTCTTTAATGAAAACATGTGAGAAAGTCAAAACTAAAACCTTATTCCCCCAGAATGTTCATTCAGATGCAAACACAATAGTATGCCACAGCTTATACTATATTATGTTATGTTTGTTTAAATGAAACAATATTTCGTTATTTTCAGATTACAGAACACATAACAAGAACAAGCACAGACAAATGCCTGAAAAGTATAAGATACATCAATATGAAACAGAAAAACAGTGCACTTCTCATAAAATGTACCCTTTTCGATCTATGGTATAGGATCTTATGTTATGTTAATTGGTATATGCATAGCACACATAGGACAATTGGCCTCATTACGGGTCTATTAGTAACCATGCCGGTGCTACCGGCGGGTCACCACTGGGTCCGTAAAAAATTACCGCCACCTGACTTCCCGGTGCCACCGGGCTATTCCAAGTCTGGTGGCCAGAAAGTCGGGGGCCGGCAATTTCATTAATCCCCATTCCCATAGAGTCCAACAGGAGTCTATGGGAATGGGGACATGGAAGCACCGGCACCGTTGTTAACGGCTTTGCCTGCCGTGACCTCTGTGCCCAGCAGGGTCAGATCTGTCAGGCACAGTAGCTCTGGCAGGCAAACCCGTAGTTTGCCGGTACGGAAACAACAGTGCTGCTAAGCTTACCGGCACTGTTGTTTCCGGACTGGCAAAATTGGAATGAGGCCCAATGTTTTTTTATTTTTAGATATGTTGCCTTGTCCATGTGTATTGGAGATCAATTCCTTGGGCAAGGCTCCAAGTGGATGTAGTACATGTCATATCCTCGGTTGTGGATGGAAAGTTTTCTGTGGCATGTGTGATTTAACTGACTTATGCTAGGTATTCTGCCAGAGTGCATGAGATGTGCGCTGAGCATGGTGTTGTATCTAAGAAATACCTCCAAAGCCGTAGAAAATAGCATGCAGAGAATGAGAGGCAGATGAGTCTATCCTGATGGACGGATAATGAGGGATGAGTGGATGAATGCGAGGTATATCTTCAGTGAGGGCAGGAGCCCCACCACCTCTGCATCTGCAGGAGCAGCCGCGCACCATTACTCCCAGCCAAGTATGTGAAAATCACCATTTGAGTTTCACCTGCTGAAAAATCATCTGATCAACTCCATACCTGATCAGATTCCAGTTTGGACCCCCAGTCCTAGCCTTTGTTCACTGCCTGTGAACCGAAGTGGAAGTAGCCGTCCAGGAACAGCGAAAAGCGGAGGAATTTGAAATTCCAAAATGGCCGGCAACCCAGAGCCTGTACTTTGTTTATCACTGTTGCTAAGCAACGGTCTATGGAGCTCGTTTGCTGCAGCCTACCCCAGGTCACCGGCAGGCAGAAGCTGGCCCCCTGCGGTAAGGCACATGAGTGAAGGGTGCCTCTGTGTGCCTGTCCGGGCTATCGGAGCCATGGGGCCAGACACTCTGCCCTTTGCATGGCACTACTGTCTAGTGCCTCTCCTACTTGATCAACAGCTACCGAAATCACAAACTTTATTGTGGGGACCATCAGCGAGATCCTAAGGCAGTATTGCCTAATTTCGACTATGCTGCGGGGTAAGCAAGTCCTTGGTAATCAATCTACAATCTATCAGTCCCGCTACCACCTGTCATAATCTTACGACTGATTTAGTCGCATAGCCACCAAAACTACTCACAATAATGCTGAAGCATATTGATCCTGTGGACCTACGTATGCCTAATTGATGCACACGACCCAATAAGGTGCACCATATATGCGCTTGTGTAAAACACCTCTTTGAATACTACAGCGTTATTATTGCCAGCGCCTCTGCCGTTAACTTCCCTCTGACCTGTTAAACGCCTAACGACTATCACCCTTCGCATCAAATCTTAAAATGTTTCAAAAGTTACGTAGCTTGTCACCAACTGTGTTTTTGCCAAAATTACCTATTGATTGTCACCTTATTTGAAACTGTGAAATTGCATTTTACGTAGCTTCGATCTTGATATGTTTAATTGCCCATTGTGCACCAATTTCTGTCAAATGCGTAACTGTTTTCTCCTAGCTTTCATTCCTGTGATGCTAATTGATCATTGCTCGCCAGCTCCTTGCATATAACTGCTTTATCCCAGCTCCTAATATCGCAAATGCTAAATTGCTTCAGTTCCCACAATTAAATTAGCATTCAGATAGGACTGAGTCCTTTAAACATCCCGAGATTGCTCAAATGCATGCACCTCTACTATTCAAAGAATCAAGGGACCCGATAGCCTGCACGATTCAGTCTATTTGACCTTCAACATTAAAAACACTAAGTCGAGCTAACCGTCAGGCTATAGATTCAGCCAATAACTGAACCCTATATTCAACACTTGAGTTTTCCGACTATTCATTCACCATCAAACGAATGAATGGTCATGACTAACGTTCTTATGCTAGCACAAGGTCGCCTTTAACTTACAAAAGCCCACCTAACTGCATAAACGAATATCCCTGGCCTACAATTTACTTCAGTTTATGCTTGTTAAGTCATGTACCTGCATACCCTTACAACTACGGGCACACTGCTTGCATTTAGTGCCTTCTCTGTTTATATTGATACCATATGCCTTAGCGGCTATTGAAAACTTTGAGAGGCATGTCACCCAGCAGTCTGCCGATGCCCTTTCCGCCAGACCTAGTAAACCTAGTATTTCCCTAATGATGTCCACGACACTACCACCTTATGATACTATAACACTCACTAAATTCTTGCCATCTCTCCAGTTGGAGTCAACCAAACACATAACCGCTGTAAAGACATCAGCAAGAAACACCTACCCGCTGACACCGCTCCAATGGATCCAGTTATATGCCACTCGTCCTACACCTAACCAACCCTGATTTACAGAAATTAGGAACCTTAGGTTAGGATCTAGACTTAAGAATGCCTATCTACCACTAACTAACTGCAGAAGCAAAACTAGTACCAAAACATTGCCCATGAGGAGAAAAATTATCAAACTAGACAACGGCAAAGGTAATAGTAACCCGACCCTATTTGCAAACACCACCCTACCAACAAGCAATCCTGACAGTAACACCCCACTCATCAAGGGAGCGCTCATAAATGAAAGATCCTTGATAGCTCATGCTCTAGACATTGCCGACCTCATAATCTTGAATTAGCTGGACCACTTAGCAATAAAGAAGAGTTGGCTACATGCCGGAGCAGATCCAGAACTCTCACTAGCCATAACGGACAAATATACTATCATTAGACTAGACTGAGAATCCTCCAGAGGTGGCGGAGTCACCTTTATTGCCAAGACCGAGCGTGGCCTAAGGGCTCTACCTAATCAACCATTCCCTTCAGGAGAAATGCTGTCCATTAAATTACCACTCACAGCATCATGAACAGTAACGTTCCACCTCATGTATAGACGCCCAGGCCCAATATCTACCTTTGAGGAAGATATCTCACAACTCCTCACAGCTAATAAGAAACCAGGATACCAAATGATGTTGTTGGGAGACCTTAATCTAGGCCTCTACGATATAAATTATGACAAAGCCCTCGCCCTTGTCAACATGATCACAGAATTAGGCTTCTCACATCGCATTACCAATCCTACGCACAGTAAAGGGAGAACCCTGGACTGGATCGTCGACCTCAATTGTGACACCAACATTTTATCTAATGTACCCTGCACCTGGTCTGGCCACCACATCATTACATTCACCATACAGGACAGTATCCGACCTTATCACTGAAACTCATCTGCACCACCAGCACTCACCAGAAATAACCGCAATATCACAGTAGATAAATTACTGCCCCTACTACAATCTATTATCAATCACCCCAACCTCAAAACAGAGCCCTCATCATTAGTAGAGCTTTACAACCATATGTTACAGCAAGCAACTGACATAGTTGTGCTTTGAAAATGCTCAAATCTAAGCCACGCGCTCACCTAAACTCCTGGTTCACTTCTAAACTCAAAACCCTACGCAACAAAAAAAGAAGCGCTGAAACTATATGGAACAATCACCCTACAGCACTGAACAAAGAAACATTCCTAAAAGCCACTAATAGCTACAAAATCACCATTCTCCAGACTAAAAGCAACACCTACAATAGCAGAATCAATAAAGCTAAATCAGGCACGAGAGAACTATTCACCATGCTTAGAGAATTAGAATCCCCATACCACCTCCAGAAACTTGCACCAAAGACATGACCTGGTGCACTAACATACAAAATGCGTTGCTTGACAAAATAGCACTTCTACAAGCACAAATTGAAACAAAGAAACTCAGTCTCACCCTTGACTCACATCCACATGAGTCCCAGGCTTCCTTGCAAAACTCTGCAACCTATTAAAGTTCTCCCCTCTCAACATTAATGAAGCAGAGGGCATAATAACTAGCCTTAAACCATCCAGATGTCAGGGGGACACCTGCCCTGCATCTATCATCAAAGACACAGCGATGGATCTCGCCACTTTCATCACTACATTAATAAACGCATTCTTTGAAACTAGCACGGTCCCAACCAACTTGAAAGATGCTTGGCTCCTCCCACTATTAAAGAAACCTAGCCTTGATCCTAACATTCCTACTAATTATAGACCAATAACTACAGTACCTTTCCTATTGAAAATCCTAGATAGGGCAGCATTCTTACAGATACAGGAACATCTTGAAACAAATAATCTTCTCGGCCTGCGACAATCAGGCTTTGGACCGAGACATGGAACTGAAACAGCCTTGATAGACTTAAAAACCCAGATGGACGACATAAAAGATAAAGGCAATTTAGCCCTCCTTGTTTTACTAGCCCTATCAGCCATCATTGATTTAGTCAATCATAAAGTCCTTTGCAAACACCTTTCATCAGCAGCCTATTTCTCAGCCAAAGCCACCGCATAGAGACAATCCATCCTGGACAACATAACTATGAGGGTATTCGAAACCGACTGCGGCAGCCGAGCCTGCACCGGTCACTTGCAGAGTGCCAAAGGGCTCAGGCGTATCCCTGACACTCTACAACATCTTTACTAAGCCTCTTTTTGATAATCCTGACTATTGTCACCTACACTATTCAGATGACACCCAAATCCTCATCCCCATCACTGTTGACTACGACACTGACACAAAACTGCTCAACAAAATGTACCTAATCATTCAAGCATGGATGGCCACACATGGACTCTGTCTTAATGATGACTGCTCATCGGATCCCAGCCCAGACTAAATAAAATAGATAGCCAGTTCAAATCCTTTAACACAGATGGAATCAACATAAATTCATCCCCGACTCCTCACTGACTCAGACTAGACAAGAAACGCGACAGCCTCTGCCACAGCCTATACCTGCAAACTAATAATGCTTACAGACCTTTCCTGTCGACAACACTTTGCACCTCTTAGGCAAGAGCGCTCATGCTATCTAAATTAGATTATTGCAATGCCTTTTACCTAGGAACTAATAAGCAAAACCAAAGATAAAAGCGAATACTTCAAAACAATGCGTTAAGAACCGCACTTAACATCCCAAGAACCCATCATATATCAGCGACAAGACGTAATGTCCACTGGCTATCAGTTAAAGACAGAATCGCATTCAAAACTTTATCACTCACTCATAAATGCCTTTCTAATTCAGCTCCCAAATACTTGGCTTGCAAATTCACAAGAAACCTATCTGACTGATCCACAAGGTCCTTACAGTTACACTGCCTCAAGGTTCCCAGATTTAAGTTACAGAAAGCAGCTTCCCAGTAATAGGGGCGAAATTATGGAATTTCCTGCCTGTAGCCCTAAGAGCAGAACATTCATACTATTGCTTCGGAAACAATGTGAAAATGTGGCTCCTTACACAGGAGGCACCATAAATATCTTGCTCATCCTGCTAACCTGTATATGTCTGTGATGCACTTGTACCAACTTCCTTGCACTGTTTCTTATCTGTCTGTCATGAATTTCATTGTGTAACCATATGTAACACGACTAGATACCTGAGGGATAGGTGTGCTCTATAAATGAACAAATAAATAAATAAAATATATGGTAGAGGTGTGTCTTACATTGTGATAGGAGTGTTGTCCATCATGACATGAGATCTAATGTGATCCTGTTGTTGAAAATCATCTGTCTGCAGGCTACGCACATAGAGTGTCAGTAGAGCATATGGCTACTATCATTCCACCTTCATGACTGCACTAAAAACCAGAACAAATAGAAATAAGTTTTCTAATGTCCTGAAATCAAGGCTGTAGAACCTAACATGCATGTTATTATGGCTAGAAATTACTAGTATCATCAAGACTGCACAATAGTCGAGCATAAGACAGGAAACAGCCTTTCAGTGTCATATGGTGGAGAGGCAGTTGTTGATGCTTTAGGAGAGGAAAGGGGTGAAAGAGGAGAACAAGAAAAACATGTTGGTTCTACACTGTTCCTCAGTGTGCAAAAGGCCTGTCGCTCTGTTTGCAGTTTGTGAGGTCTGCATCTGGGTTAGCAGATTTCTCTCCACACTCTTCTACAACCATGACTAGGGCTTGTTCCAGCAGTGTGGTCTATGACTCTGCTTTTTTCCAGATATGCCATTCTCCTAGTCTGTATGGGCTGCAGACAGGTGCTTCAAGTGGCGCTGCAAACCAAATGTCTACATGACAATGATACGCTATGTCAGGGAATTTTCCAACAATGAAAATGTGTGGTCTGATTCAGGGGTTCTATGCTTGTTTCATTATAGAGGGGACAGTCTAGTAGATTCTGAACATCCCCACTATTTAGTTTAGCATACGTAAGCAGAGACACTGTCAGGTTGACTTTCTCAGTACACGACACCTCCGAACCCCTAGAGATGAGGAATTTGTTTTTGATGACATAGGTAGCCAGACCAGATGCCAGATAGATTAAACTTTATTTAATATGTCACATACACAGTAAGTACACAATTCTTATGGATGGGGTGAACAGATACCCTTTGTATTGCCTCAATTCAATTTTTATTCTTTGTAATTCTATACATTAAGGATTGAATCATGTCATGTGACAGCATTTGTTTGTAAACAACTCAATACTTGACTTGGACTGCACTTTATCAGGCCATGGAACATCTGACATAAAACATAGTGCCATTAATTGAAATGATCTTAGAAATTCAGAATACAATCACAAAGAGTCCACATCCCCATCTACGTTTGTTGGTTGCTCTGAATTGCAACATTAATTTGTGGCTGTTAAATTAGGTGTTTTGTTTAGACATGTTATAAAAAGATGTGTAAGTAAGTATTATAGTGTCTGCCTAATATTGCTTTCCATATGTGGAAGTAAATAGCTCATGATTTTTTTCTGGTTGAAATCCACTTTGATTAGTCTTTTGTAACCAGATCCGATCCATCTGGATATTTCCAACAGTGGTCTTTTGTAACCAGATCCGATCCATCTGGATATTTCCAACAGTGGTCTACAATTAAAAAGAAAATTAGCGCTTTAAACTATTCCACCTATTGTTTCCATTGCACCTGTAACTGTCCCATCATCCACTACAGCCTCAGCACGAGTTGGGCGGTATCCTGACTGCGATACAACCCAACTGTATTTGCGTTACTGCCCAACCCTCCGGTGGTATTATCATTGGATCACCGGTTGGGCAGTAAATGTAATTCACCATTGAATGCAAAGGGGAATTTTCAACGCAATTACCGCTGGTGCTATTAACGTGCGGTAATTGTGCCGAAAATCGGCATTTTTGGAGTGCATTTACACCCAGTTTACAGCTGGAGGTAAATGCTGCCAGCCCGAGATTGGGAGGACCGTAATAGCTTTACCGCTGCATTTAAGGGCTACTGAGTTCGACATCATGCTGATGTACATTGTATGCTAAGGAACCTAGACCCACCCACATGGTTTGTTACTTTAAGTTTTGCAGAATATGCATGTGATGACTTGCACAACTTCTTACGCACTGCACACCAAAATAAAGAGGGAATAGATACAAAAACACCAGGAGAACATTGTTCTCTTGACCCTGTCAATGTATCAAAGTACTTTCACCATCGCTTCATTGCCATGCTGCACTTCACCTGCAGTAAAACTATACCTCCACTCGAAGAAGTGGAATACTTCTTTCTGAGAAAAGAATATCAATCCAAAGGAGCACCACACATCCACATGCTTTTAAGGAAAAAAGATGCTCCCAAATTTGGCCATGTCAGTGATGCCACTGTTTTACAGCTTATAGAAAAATACATTACCTGTGACATCCCTTTAGAAACCACACAGTGACCTAAATACACAAATCGTATGCATCCAAAAACATAAGTGTGGCAAATACTTCCACCGTAGATATAAAAACAAAGGTACATACTATGCAAAATGTTTATTTGGCTTCCTTAGACAGTATGCGCAAAAGGACAAGTAAATAGCTTGTTATCTTCTGTTAGACACAGAGTGTAAAAATCAAATCCCCTAAAAACACCTACAACATTAAAAGGGGCAAAGGATCCAAGTACATCAATGATTACAATACAATCATTGCCCTCTTGTGGAATGCAAATGTAGACATACAATACATTGCAAACAATTCCACTGCTGTTGCAAGATTTGTCACAGTGTATCTCACCAAAGCTGAGGAAACAGAGTTAAAATACCTCTGGGGTGACATATCATCTGACAAAACAATGTCACAAAAATTGTACAGCTTCGGTATAAAAATGCTTGCCCATAGAGAATGTGGGTGCTACATAGCAGCAACCCGTTTAAAACAGGTACCATTTAGTATTCACAACGGGACGAGAAACTTGGTTTTAATTGGGTCCCCTCCACCTGCTGTTTACGTGTTTGGGGTGAGGAGGTTTACCTTGAAGTAGCCATGATGTTGGTGTAAGATGGAAAAGAGCATTGAACTGAGGAAACATTAAGGGTTGAGCAATCCACAGGGATATAACACCGACATCTTTCCCTATGAATGGGCATGCGTGCTACGGGACATCCATTGTTCTGTCATCCACTGATCATTGGTAACACATCTGACCTATAGAAGGTTCGAAAACTGCAAGCTGGAAGAATCTATATGGCAATCATTGGACTAAATTGAACACACACCAGCTTGAATTGTTGTTAACAAACTGTATTCTTTTGAAGGAGTATATGTCCTGATGAGGTGCACTAGATGGGAATTGTACTACTGTCTAGTTGCCCGAAACTCGAGTAGACACAACCTTAGAACTAACTCCACCAGGAGTTTGCTCTGACTTTGGTTTATATATAAAGAAATGTGTGGCAATTAGCATATGTATCAAGCAAGGTTGATAACATATTCCACTTTTAAGATTGATGTTGATGCACTTTAGTTGAAAACAAACAAATATCCATCAGTGAAATATCCACAATACAGATAGATATGCTGGTTCTAGAATAGATTACATTGCGTTTATTGCACAAGTACGAAAGGTTTTGGGTATGAATGGGGATGAAAGTATATGGGATGAATGATGTGTGATATGTGTTCACTAGTTGGTGTGATATGTATATGTTTGTATATTTGGTTTTTAATCATGGGTAATCAATGGTTACTATTGTATATTTTGTAGATGTATTTACATGATAATCAATTTATGAATAAAATAAAAAGAAATGTAATAAATAAAATGCTTCTTGTCTAGAAATCAGATTTTTCAAGCAGGTTCCTTCTTGGAAGGGATTAAGTGGCGCTCTAAAAGAGCGACTAGTACTGCAAATTGTTGGAGGGCTTGCTTTTTGTCTATGGACAATCACAATTTTGTGCAACGTTTAACAGATACAGCCTTAAATGGCACATCTGAAAACATCTGGCTAAACCTTGGTCCCTCCTCATCCCAAAAAAGACAGCTACATTCCTACTGAGAGATAGAAACAATAGCCACAAATGATCCCAACAGCCAGGACATGTTAAAAAACAATTGGCACATCCTACCCAAACAGAAGTACTGCTTTGTAAAATATGTGCCAGTATGACATAGCCCAAAACTACTCCTACAAAAAGAATGTCACGCCAGATGAGACAACCAACAAATATTCAGTCACAACTGGTGAAGGAATCCTAGTAAAACTTACCAAGCCCAGTCTAATTTGTCATGTAAAGTTATCGTTTAAATCCTCACAACATAGATAACTTTAATGCATGGCCCTGCTGGTATCTAGTCTTTACATCAAATGCCAAAGCATTGAATGCCTTACCATAGAAATAAATGCATCGAAAAAAACATTGAATGCATTTTTTTCAATGGTAAAGGGTTTATTTTAATTAAATGGGTTTTTGAGGTTCAAAAAAGGAGGACTGGGGGAAACACCCCATTGAAAAAAATGCATTCGATGCATTTCTTTTGATGATTTTTTTTCTATGGTAAGGCATTCGATGCTTTGGCATTCGATGCACTGACTATAAACTGGGCCTACTACTACTCTTGAAACCTTGGAGAAAAGAGCAAGAAATATAAGATGATCATGATTCATGTCAAGATGCATTCAAAGCAAAACAAAGCATTTGGTTGATTTCTGTAATCACTCTTTTGCCACTAGAGCTTTCCCCTCTCCCCTTAAGCACTCCCTACCTACCCAGCAAACATTCAGCCACTCTCCATCACCCCTCCTGGGCACCCTCTTGGAAAAGCTGGCCATCTCCCAGCTTACTATCCATACTGAATCTGTAGGTTGTCTCCATGACCATCAGTCTGGCTTCAGATTTGCCAGAGGCACGGAAACTGCTCTCCTGAACACCCATGAAGATCCTCTCTCTAACCTTGATTCCAACATTCCTTCTCTCCTCATCCTCCTTGATCTTTTCTCTGCTTTCAACATGGTCAACAATGCCATCCTGATCAATCTACTCCATGAGAACGTGGGCATCATGGATCAGGCCCTGAAGTGGTTGACCTCCTTCCTCTTGGACCACCCCTCCCAGGTCCAACTTGGTCCCATTCTCTCCGCCACCTCTCTCTGTGGCATTCCCCAGGGCTCTATCCTCTCATCCCTTTCAATCTCTACTTGGACCCTTTGGCCCGCCGGATATCTACCTTCTCCTCTAATGTTCAGTGTTATACAGATGACACTCAGCTTTCCTTCAGGCTCCCCTCAGCCTCATCTCCATTCTTGTTCATTCCTGACTGTCTATCCGCGATTCAGGATTGGTGCACTTCCAACAATCTCTGCCTTAATGCCAGTAAGACAGAAACCCCTGCCCCTGCTTTCTCTCTCTCATTCTGTCTGCCCGCCTTGGGCCTTCTTTGTTCGCCTTCCTGTGAGGCAAAAAACATTGATATCATCTTTGACTCCACTCTCTCTTTCTCTCCTCACATCTCAGACATCACCAAAAAGTCCCACTACCAGCTGCACCAAATTAAAGGGACTCTTCCCTTTGTCACTCCCCCCCAGAAGCTCACTGTCTCCAGAGCCATGGTTCTCTCTAGGCTGGACTACTGCAAAAGCCTCTTTCTCAATCTGCCTTCCTCTGCTCTCTGTCCTCTGCAACTAATCCAGAACAGGACTGCAACACTTATCCTTGGCCTCAAGCCCAAGGACTCTATCTCTCCAGCCCTGAAATCTCGCCACTGGTGAGACCCTTAGCATTGTCCACAAAGTTATCTGGGTCTGGCCTGCACTACATCCAATGCTCTCTTCCAAAATAACTTGCTTCCTGAGCACTTTGCTCAGTTACCTCCAACTCTCTAAGGGTTATATGCTCCTCCGGTCAGAGAGTGGGGGGGTAGATCTCTCTCCTCCACAGGTGCCTCCCTCTAGAATGGCCTCCCTGCCCCTCTCAAACTTGAGCTGAAGTTCCAGAAGCAGCTCAAAACCTTCCCCTCTGCTCTCTCTCTCTCCCTCCCCTGCTGACCTACCTGACCTACCCATCTGCTGTACCAACTGGTTGCTTGGCTACCCTCAGAGTATCACTGGGTACCAGGCTCTTTGGTGATCAGTTACCCTTGCACTGCCTCCGGGCCTACCACACACTTAGGGGCTGTAACTGTAACCCTACAGACCATTGTTCTGCTTGCACTACCCAGAGCCTCGCTGTCCTTGATGCCCTTACTCACAGCATTGCTGCCCTGTTTTACCCTTGTCGCTCCCTTGCACTTCTCCCACACCCATTCCCCTTGCACTCTCGTTTTCACACTTGCACGATCTGAATGACACAAGGCCTTGTAAAATCGTTTTTCTTGTCCTCCCTCTGTCTTCCCTCCCTTATCTTGTCACGCCTAGAAACATTTGTGTACAAGCGTGCTATAAATGACTTATCATATCAGTATAACAAATGTCAATTAAAAAAAAATACAAGCAAACGTTGGACATTGAACACCAAGAAGAAGAAGAAATTGAAGCTCTACTAGATAAAGAAACTCTCTTACAGGGAGCCAAGAACCACTTGGAAAACCACTCATTCTAAGCATTCTAGCCATGACTGAGGTATAAAGTATCATGTATCAATCTAAACAATCTGAAGAAGACTTATCAATGCTCAAATCACAGCTAAATGATGAACAACTCACGATTTATCTAGAAATCACTGAAAAAATTGAACATAGTTTTAACATTAAACTAAAACTTGTAGCTGCAAAAATGATAAACCCCTGCTCATGTATGTAACTTGTGTAGCTGGTCGTCGCAAAATGTCCTTAAAAATAATCAGCAAATTTCTACAAGACTTAACAAACAACAACCGTTCAGCTGTTGTAACAGCCCCACAGGTTTAGCTGCCTACAACATAGGAGGTGTAACTTTACATCGACTACTTCTCATCCCAGTAGAACACCAGAACAAATTAGAATGCTACAAATTATCAGCAGAAGCTGCTATTGAAGTATGCAGAATTCTGAAACAAATGCCCCTCATAGATGAGGTAAGCATGGTTTCCAAACTCAGGTTGGCTTTAATTCATCTGAAAATGCAAGAAGTCCTAAAAACCTACTACGAAGAATGGTTTGGAGTAAAACATGTTATTGTTTTCAGAGACTTCCTAAACTTAACACCAGTAAAAGGTCAACCTGTTTTTAAAAAAAATTAGGACACAAATAATGCTGTAACAAACTCGGCAGCAATGGAAATGTAAATCTATGGCAACATTTTCGCTACAGAGAACTAACTCAAAACATGCGTCAGTCAGCAGATCTCACCTTTGCTAACATTTTAAAAAGCATTAGAACTGGTCTGCTACTAAAGATGCAAAATCCATATTAAAAAGTAGACTAAGCCATGAACTATATGGACAAAACACATCTGCCCCTGGTGTCATGGAACAATGAACTCAACAAAATATAAAATGCGTGCCCTTAATGCCAACGCTTGCAAGCTGTAGTCAATTCAATGATATAATGCTGAAAAAAGAAATGCAAGCCATAGTGCATATAAGCTCCACAGACAAACTAGACGTGCACAGCATTGCACTCCCTACATGGCAACAAGCAACAACACACACAACTAAAGAGCTTAGAAAAATGTATCTCCAACACAGCTGGATTATTGACTCTGTGTTTAAACTGCAGAGTAATCCTAAAATATAACCGTGACATAGAACAAGGTTTAGTCAATGGAGTTGTTGGCTTCCACACATATCTTCATGACAATAACATTTAGTTTGTCAATATCCACTTTGACAAACTTGCAGAAGTGAAAATAGGCCACACAATAGCATGTTTCCTTCTTTTCAAAGAGATGTCCATACACAGAGAACAATTATCTCGATCTCTTGCATATGCTGTCACTGTTAACAAATTGCAAGGTCTAACCCTAGATCACTCATTGATTGACATTGACAGCATAGACTTCAAAGACGGTATGTGTTACATAGCACTATCACATCTCCATACACTCAATGGTCTATTCATAGTTAGTTTTGATGCAAACAAAGTCAATGCTGACATTCCTTGTATCCTAGAATACAACAGGCTGTGTGTGCACCTCACCCCACCATCTAGATATGTACCCCATACCTCAAAAAGGGAAGCTTTAAAAAGAAAACAAATACAAACAGAACCTATAGCAGATCTCCCAGCAATACTGCTAACAAACCAAAGAACAACTGCTACTCCATCAAATAATACATCCACAAAACTCTCTAGTCCAAAAAAACAACAGCACGTCCATCAGAAGACAAAGAGAGAAATGTCTCTTTTCAAAAAACAACTGCAAGCCCATTAAAGCATACAGAGGCACGACTCTCAGGTCTATTTAAATTCAGCAACACAACTGGAGTAAATTGCTATGCAAATGTAGCAATCAATCTTCTCTTCCAATTACCACCAATTGTTCACAACATTTACTTAAACGGCTCAGACCAGTTGTGTTTGCAAATTCTCATCCTTCATAGAAATGCCACACATAATCCTGACAGCAATTACAGTGTCTCAGGTATAAGCAAGAATTGGACTACTGTATAGAAATGGTAAGATTCACCTTAAACACACATGAAGATCAACAAGCTAATGTACTTATTACGAGTACTAGATCCCCAAAACATCCCTATAAATGATAGCTTGCAGATTCCATCCATGTGGAAACATACATGCACTCTCTGCAACCATGTTTCACAAGAGCACATCCCTAATGGAGGAGTTGTGTATGTATCCATACCAAATTGTGAATCCATTCCATTTCACCAGCTTCTGTATAATGCAAATCATGGCATATTATTCCTATATTTGAAATTCAGACAATTGTTTCACCATACAAATAAACTCACATAGACAATATGTGATACTAATGCTTCTACGGTTCAATGCAGATGGTACCAAAAAAAACGGTAAACTCATAAGCGTTATGCACTGCAAAGTATCTCTTGGCAAGAAAACCTTCACAAAAGTAGGCATTATATACTACAGCGGTGCCCCAACGACTTCAGACCACTATATTGTATATGTCAACAAAAGAAGTGGCTGGTTTGAATGTGACAACACTTCTGTTACTCCAAAATGTAGGTTGCCAGAAAATCCAACAAATGCCTCCTTAATGTTCCTTCAACCCATACAAAGTTAGAATATGCCAACAGGTATCTAACTACATCCATAGTACTACAATGGATATTTTCAAATCCAAGATAGTTAGAATGCGCAAACGGGTATCTAACTACATCCATAATACCTTTCATTGTAATACACTTCAAATATACCATCACAGTTACTGTTACTACAAAACTTCTTGTAAACTCCAATATAGTTAGAATACGCCAACAGGTATCTAACTACTTTAAAAATACCCTTAATTACAACACACTTCAAACAAACATCCTATCACACTTACACTTGCATAGTATATCCATGCTACCACACACAAGTATTATGTAACATGTACATTCTTTCAAACTATATCATTGCAAAAAAACGGTATATATTTAAAGTATTTTTCTTTTAATCCAATATGGATTTTTATTCCCAATGACCCAATGATCATTTCATGTCAGCACAACAACAGTGTACCAGACACTAATGTTGTACCAAACATAGTATATAGAAGGTACTACTTACAAGGGTCAAAAAAGTAAATATGTGTGTACATTTGTATACAATTAAAGGGTTTCAACTATCTTGTTTAACTAATTGTACTGTTTTGTTTCACAGAAAACAAACCAGAGATTCCAGCTTTATTACCATATGCAACTAAGTAACCATACACATTATCCTATATTTTTCTTCTTAGAGAAACAAATACAGATTTGATAAACAGTATCCAGAATTCTGCTATGATCATGAATACCATATATACCCAATTATATCAGTTCACCATATTACAAGTACTATGTACTCTCGCTACAGTACCATTAATTACTATACACATATATCTATGGCCATATAACGAATACGTACAACACACCTACACATATCAACGCTCACCCTGAACCTCTCCACTCCCTATGACGTCTGCAGACAGTACAAATGACTGCATACTTGGCGGCGCCTACACCACTTTTAATCACCTATAAAAACAGCTCCTATAAACTTTTTCCCACTTCCACACCCTTTCGAGACCCTCTTTCGGCCACAAAACAAACCCAAATGCAATTTCCAGACGCTGTTCTCACCGCTCTGTCTGCCAACAGTAAAAATGACTTGGTGGCACCTGCACTGTTTTATTTATCTATAAAAACAGCCCCCTATCAACTTTACCCACTCCCAACCCTTTTCCAGGGCCTCGTTTGGCCACATAAGAACCCCAAATGCAATTTTCAGACTTTGTTCTCACCTCGCTGTTCGCAGTAAGCTGCAATGTCCATGGATCCAATATGGTGACCCTGTCAACAAATCTGATGCACCTCACGTTTTTTAGCATCCAATCAGTTTGCGTTTTTGTTGTCTCGAATCAGGAAATGAGTCAGCGGTCCTGGCTCAGATAGCACTAATTTTCTGTACCTACTTTGTCGCCAATTTTAAAAGAACTACTGGACAGCTTTATACCATATTTAAAATAGCACGCTTTCGCGACCAGGCCACTGCTACTGGTGCAAGTTTGGTGAAAATCCGTCCAGTGGTTTGGGCTGTATGCACGAGAAAATTGTGTCTATGAGGATTTAAAAATATTGGGACCCCCCTATAACTTTGCCCCCTCTGGTCGAAACCACAGCAAACTTAAAAGAAACATTCAGATGTGGCCATTTACTTTTTTCTCAAAGTTTGGTGAGGATTTGTCCAGGGCCTGTAGTATATATTTATATATATATATATATATATATATACATATATATATATATATATATATATATATATATATATATATATATATATATACTGCCGAATTATCGACATTCTGCACTTTGGGAATGGTGATTTTTCATGATTTTTTAATATGTGCATAATGCACAAATAAACTACTTATTTTACAATTGTTTTGGACTCTGATTCCTGGCTTCTATGCTTATTGGCAATGTGGATGAGTGATCCTCTTCTTTTGCTGGTCCTCCAGCAGCATGTTTTGCATATATATACATTTGTGTATATCTATATTCACTAAAAAAAAAAACTTTGTTAAGGGGACATTATGGTTAAGTTGTGCTACTAAAAACCTGTGAAATTCCCTAAAAGAAACGTTATAATCATGACATTATGGTTCGCGGTAAAACCCAAAAACCCCTGAGATTCGCCAGTTATAGTAGCCTAAGCAACCATAACTTTCTGCACCACTGTGCACTGCTAACACTAACACCAGCTAAGCAACCAAAAGTCGCGCCACCACCGTGCACTGCTAAGACTAACACCCAGGACATCAAAGATAACATCTCAAATATCATTCATGACATCACTGATGACATCACATGCGCTTTTACCTTTCATACAAGGGGTGGTGAATGTAATGTTGGCAAAATCATATCAGGGATTATCAGAATATTTGCAATAAACTACATACTTCATCATGCAATGTAGTGTTCTAAAGAACATTCCATTGCAGTGTTCTTTCTAGTACAGGAACCTACTCATACAGAAATGTAGATATTGGCTGCAGCATACACCACAGAGGAGCTAAATTGTAATTTTCCAAAGTTATATAATGAAACGGTGTATGCATCTGCATAACAGTTTTCCATACTGTGAACATGTACTAAATAGCTAATAACGCATCACTTGCTACATAATTCTACTAATACACCCAAAACATAAATAGACTACAATGCATAAACATATGGGGCTTATATATGGAGAGTAAAGTAAGCAAACAAGAGGCAGTATCATTAGCAACTGTGTATAATGTACATGATTGTATTCATGTACAAAAATGATGGCTGTGATGCAGGCCTACTTCTTCCCCTATATATGTACAGCATAAGATGTGATTATATTCTAAGGAAAGTAGTGTAAGAACATGTGAGAATAGCAATATCTATAAATGTAATACCTTTTGAAAGTTAAGTTTCTGACTGTCAGTAAATAAACCAACCTCACCTATTTCTGTCAATAAATAAAAACAAGTGGGCCAGATATGTGATGTCATCAGTGAAGTCATGAATAATATTTGTGATGTTATCTTTGATGACGTGGTTGTTAGTCTTAGCAGTGCACGGTGGTGGCGCGAGTTAAGGTTGCTTAGCAGTGTTAGTGTTAGCAGTGCACAGTGGTGCAGGCAGTTATGGTTGTTTAGGCTACCATAACTGGAGAATTTCAGGGATTTTTAGGTTTAACCGCGAACCATAATGTCATGATTATAAAGTTTTTTTAGGGAATTTCACAGGTTTTTAGTAGCGCAACTTAACCATAACGTCCCCTTAACAAAGTTTTTTTTTAGTGAATTGGACGGGTTTTTAGTAGTCCAATTTAAGTATAAGGTGTAGCTAAGAAAAAAATGTTGTACTGCATGTCACAGATTTTCAGTAGTGCAACATAACCAAAAGGTCCTTTTAGGAAGGGTCGTTTGGTGAACAGTGTACACCTTCCGAAGAATGCCACATGAAAATATACTGTCGCACAGCACCGTGACATGTCCCATAATCAGTACACACTTACCTGAACAAAGTATGCCTGTTGGGCAATGTGGAAATAGATTTTATATTCATGTAGCGACGTCCACCTTGAACATTTGCCTTACACAACGAAAACACGTATTGGTATGCAGTGATTGCCAATGCACTACACATTATATAATGGTAGGGAAAGTTGTACTTATCTGAAAAAGACATCAGCTAAAGGCAGCCTTCCTCCCTAACAAACAGCATCAGTGGTGTAATGCAAAAGCATAAGAAACTGTGTCGCTACCTTGCACGTAACAGACGAAACAATGTGATGCCACACATACAGTCACTCATATTACCGTTTGATGCCTTTTTGCTCAATGCCGTTGGCATATTGCCTTATTGCCTGCCGTGGCAAAAAAATAAAGGCACCCGTAAACAAAGATAACAATGCGTTCGTAACGACCTTTCACAGTATAATGGAAAAAGAAATATTTGCATACACTCCACGTACTCCTTATTTCTCTGTAAAGTACATAGACGCAATAATCTTTGCCAGCAATAGTCTAAATTACTAATGTAGTAACGTGTGCTACTAAAAGGGACGTTTATTTGCTGTAATTCGAGGCGACTTTGGCAGTAAGGATCAGAAAAGAAAATCCTCTTTCAAGATGGCCGCCATAGGAAGGCAAGGCGGTTATTGCATACATAGCCCCTCTTCCCTTTCCATTGTAGTTTGCAAAAAGCACAAGTACGTGGCGTGACGCAGAACCTGTAAATAAACATTCAGCGATGTACAAGGTAATATCTTACATTTGCAAATAAAACAGTGGAATGGTAAAGAACACGTGACCATTTTACAGGTTACAAAATAGATTTATTTAATAACAAACTTGCAGAGACCATTGGAATAATCACATAATCAATGCAATGATTACAATGCTGGTAAGGGAGGTATAGCAAATGTTGAAGATGAGGAGGCTGTTTTTTTGCTCAAACAAACATTTTGGGTTCTTTGTTGAAGCAGTCGCTTTGTTTCCACAGTTATTTCCCAGAAGTCGTTATGGCGTTGAGGCTACAGCACCATAAATGATGTCACGTTGCTCCGAATAGCGAGTTCAGCGAACAGACAAAGCGGGCTTACAGTGTCATTCCACATTATTGTTATGGACAGGCAACTGCTCACCAGCAGTTGTATTTGCCGTCCGAAGAAGCCCTCACTCGGGATTTGAAAACCATGGCACACACAGTACGGCAATATATACTTAGGCGGGAAAGGTTACAAAAAAATACATGTCAGTAACCAACCTGTAGCAAAAATATTTATAAGATCACACAGAAAATATGCAAAATGCTACACTAAAGTATGTGCTCAAAGTTGACATTCTAGTAATATCTCACTAATGTCCATGTGTGCCTAAATGTGCTGAGATTTTGCATGTGCAGTAAGAGAAAACAAAATGCCAAGTACAGAGAAAGACGATAATTTAGGTATGAAATAAGAATTGTGGACAAATAAAAAAAAATTACGTCTGGTCATTTCAAAGAAGACCAAAAAAACGTGCAAAGTTATGCACAAAGCTATGTGGACAAAGTAAACGTTTCAAATTAGAAATATTAAAGGTAAAAAAGGTTGAGTGCAGTCATACCCTGCAAATGAGCAACCTGTGTACTCTGCAACATTACAGGAAAATTGTAAAAAGGCAGAAAAATAATATGTCAATTATATTAGCACAATTAGATGTTCAGTTATGTAAAAATAAAGCACGGTTCGCTGTAGAGTGGGCCAAAGTAAACTTACAAAATATTTACAGCCTCCATTCTTTTTTTGCAAATCAGTCACGAATGTGTTCGCAGCGAAGATTCTTCGTTGACTGATATTGCATCTCCCTTACAAACTTTTTAAAACATAACCTTATCAATTGCTGTTTTTTTTCGACCCTTTCATTCTGTGAATAGCGAGCAACTTTCTCATGGGCTCAGGGTCAAAAAACAATTGCCCCTTTACATTCACTCGGATGCGCGGGCGTATTGAGCGGTCAACCAAAAAAGCAACTCGTGTGGCCTTCACTCAGAAGCCAAATACATTTTTGCTTTGAAGCAACATATTGAAATCCAATTATGAGAACCTCTACTTCCATATAGCTCCAGAAGCGCTGTTTGACGCAAACAGTGCAGATGATGGCCTTAGTTTTCAAAACTTAAGAGGCCAATGTGAGGGAAATATTATTCCAAAACACATTTTATTCCACACGCTGTAATTGGTCGTGGTGCAGTGAGCACAAACTTGCATTTAAACATATCATTTTGCAGCAAGAAAACTGCACTTTTTCACTTTGTGCTTCCACAGCTCATTGGCCCCCCTCAAAGGTGAGCTTTTGAAATACTATTACTTGAGTTTGAGAAGTCTAATGCTCTCTTGTTTTGGAAGTGTTTCTGGCGGTATCCGCGCACACAAAAACATTAGTAAAAGATAGGGGGCCACCGAAGAAAGCTACCTTACTTCACGCTGTTCTTCAAACAATCTGGGAAAGAGCCACATGGTCGTGAACACAACCTTTTTCCCCCGTTCAGTGTAAGGGGAAAAGAGAGGTTTTGAGATCCCCTCCCCTTATAACTTTCGCCCCCCTCCACCAAACATCACCAAATTTGCCAACAAAAATCAGAGTGCCCGATATATTCTTTTTCCAAAGTTTGGCGATGATTCGTCCAAGGGTAGGACAGTTATAAGGCAGCCAAAAACAGTTCTTTCTATGGAAACAGCCACTCCACCAAAGCAACACAGTCACTAACGTGCCTGTCTAATGTGCTGCAGTGGGTGACAGCAGGACCTAGAGGTTAAGATATATGCCCACGTACTTTTGAATGTATAGGTGTTCATTGGCTTATACCTCCACCGCTAACAAGGTCGAGTCTGGGTGCATGGGCTTCGGCAACGCAGCCAAGACTGTACACCCTCCCCAGAACCATCTGACATGCTAACCTATAGGACAAGTGTATGCACTGCAGTAGTATGATGTGGTGTTTCTGGCCAGGGCCTAGGGTTTTAGGAGTATGCTGTATGGGCTACGAGCTGCAGCCATGGAAGCAAAAGTCTACATCCTGCCCACAACCACCTCAGTGATGTCCAGTAGTACGGGTGTATTGACAGTTGTGGTATGCTTCACTTATTCTGGCCAGAGACTGCACTCCTATCTGTGTGCCAATAGATATTATTGCAATGTGTTCATGTGCACTGGCTTATAACTCCAGTGCTTATAACTTTGTTGTTGGGTGCATGGCCTTCGGCACCCTCAACCACGTTAGCGATAATCAATACTACACGTGTAGCCATGGTCGTGACATGCTGCAGTGGTTGTGGGCAGGGCCTACAGTCTTGGAAGTATGGCCTTCGGCCTACGGCCTACAGCCATGCCTCCAAGACTCTAGGCCCTGCCCACAACCACCGCAGCATGTCTCGATCATGGTGGCGTACTACTAATAACACACCATAGGAAAATGTAATATAATAGGGAAATACACTCAAAAGCAATGGTCACTAACGCCACACGTGTCCTGCAAACATTTTCAAGGTGCCTGTACACAGCACGGACTCAAATAGTATCCTTATTAGATCCCTCATTTTCTGTACGTAAAAACATCCTGAAGAAGGCGCCAATGCAGAATATGTAATAGACAATTGCCGCCCAAACAAGCACAGTATTTCATCCGTCTCTTACTCTTTAAACCTCCCCAGGCATTCTAGGAAATCAAAATCATTTCCCAAACACCATTTCCCATGGCAAATACATCATTAACATCCACCGGCCAAACAAGTACAGTATTTAACCCATCTCTTTCTCTGTGATCCTCCCCACGCACTGTAGGAGAGGAAAACAGTTTCCAAAACAGCATTTCGCCTCTGGTAGGTAGTGCGCTGTCTTCGGATCCAAGATGTCAGGCGCATCCACACATTCTGACGTACATCACGGCTTGCTGTAGCCAATCGGCGAAGATGTCGCGTGTCCGCGGTGATGACGCCATCCCCCCTGGCCAATCGGTATCATGTCCACGGAGCAAACAGGGAAATGTGACCGCGGAGCGGACATAGATATCACAAATTTATTGAGACATATTTTTTGGTCGTTTTAAAGGAAAGTACTGGATGGATTGTCACCAAATTTACTAAAGCATGCTTTCGGGTCCAAGCCCCTGCCCTTGCCACAAATTTGGTGAAAATCCGTCCAACGGTTTGGCCTGTAGCCATGCACAAAGTTTTTCCCCCATTCAGTCTATGGGAAAAAAAGACATCACATATCTAGGCCACTTGTTTTTGTTCACTGACATATCTAGGCGAGGTGTTTTTGTTCACTTACAGTCAGAATATGAAAATTCAAAAGGTGCTATAGATCTATATCTAGTCGTATGCACTTAAAGGACTCAGCTCATGGTGCACATACACAGGGCAATAAGCAGGCCTCAAACACACAAGTCATTTGTAGACATGAAGATTAACTTTAATGTTATTGACATTTTCTGGTGATGCTGTTTCTTTCTTCCTTACTTTAGTTTCCCTGTATGTGCCTCTCATTTGTATGCATTGTGGGTCTTTGTGTGTATTGTTTGTACTAGCAGAAGTGTGTAGTAAGTCTTGAATTGTCAGCTATTTATTACATGGTTAACATTACTCAAAACTCTGATAAGGTAGCATTCATTATTTTAGTATCCATAAATATAAAATTAAAAATGTTGTACTTCTATGGTGCATGCTGCAACCATTGCCTATGTTTATGTATGATTAACCCCTTTAGTACCACCGACGAGCCGGCTCGTCGGTAGCAAGCGCTCCAGGTTGCCACCGACGAGCCGGCTTGTCGGTTTAGGCACTCTGTTTTACTTGATCCCTGCAAGGCAGGGATCGAGCAAAACTGTAGTCCAACCCCGGGGCTATGTGAGGGGGAGGTCCCCCCTCACTGCCAGGGGGCTGGATTACCTTCAGTTTCATGTCGGCGTGAGTAACGCACATCAGCGTGAAACTGAAAGTAAATTTCCCGCAGCAGCCATTTTCGGCTGCTGCGGGGAAGAGAGAAGGTAAGAGAACTTCTTGTTCCGCCTTGATCTCCGGCTGTTTTTCAAGCTGGATATCGAGGCGGGTATCGTTGGAAAGGGAAGATCCTCCCCTTTCCAACGTACCCATTGTGTGGCATTGCTGCCCGCGGATCGGCCGCGGGCAGCAATGCCACCGGATCAACTTCGTTTGGCGCAGATGGCCACATTAGTGTGCCATTCTGCCCCCAGGGTGCCCAAACCCTACTGCCCCATCTATTGGGGGTCCTGCCCCACCTTTTGTGGTGGCCCTCTCCTCACCCACACCGAACAGGGGGGGGGCACATCATGCAGTCTTTCCTAGGAGGCTCAGGGAGGGCTGCATGAGGTGTCCCCCCCAGCCATTTGGGTGAGGAGAGTGCCACCACAAAAGGTGGGGCAGGACCCCAAATAGATGGGGCAGTAGGGTTTGGGTACCCTGTGGGCAGATTGGCACACTAATGTGGCCATCTGTGCCAAGTGAACTTGGGTAAACAAAAAAAAATCCAAAATCGTAGGCTGAATTTTAGGGGGGGCTGAGGGGCACCCTAAATTGGCAGCGAATGTTGTACTGCAATGGGGGGTTGCACTCACCCCCCCCACCCCAAATGGAGGGCCCCACCTCTTGCAACCCTCCCTGGGGGCAGATATCTGCTCCTAGGAAGGGGCATCTGACCCCAGGGAGGGATGCATGAGGTAGGGCCTCCCCTATCTGACGCCAGGGAGGGATGCATGAGGTGGGGACCTCCATTTGGGGTGGGGGGAGAGTGCTCCCCCGTTGCAGTACAACATTTGCTGCCAATTTAGGGTGCCCCTCAGCCCCCCTAAAAAGCAGCCTACGATGTTGTATTATTTTCTTTACTTACCAAACTTCGCTTGGCGCAGATAGCCACATTAGTGTGCCAATCTGGCCCAGGGTGCCCAAACCCTACTGCCCCATCTATTGGGGGTCCTACCCCACCTTTTGTGGTGGCCCTCTCCCCCCCACCCCAAATGGCTGGGGGGGGACACCTCATGCAGCCCTCCCTGAGCCTCCTAGGAAGGACTGCATGATGTGCCCCCCCCTCCGGTCGGTGTGGGTGAGGAGAGGGCCACCTTAAATGGTGGGACAGGCCCCCCAATAGATGGGGCAGTAGGGTTTGGGCACCCTGGGTGCAGATTGGCACACTAATGTGGCCATCTGCGCCAAGCGAAGTTGGGTAAACAAAGAAAATAATACAAAATTGTAGGCTGCTTTTTAGGGGGGGGCTGAGGGGCACCCTACTTTGCCGGCAAATGTTCTACTGTAACGGGGGATGGCCCTCTCCCCCCACCCCAAATGGTGGGCCCCACCTTATGCATCTCTCCCTGGTGTCAGAGAGGGGGGGCGCCACCTCATGCATCCCTCTCTGGGGTCAGATGCTCCTTCCTAGGAGCAGATATCTGTCCCCAGGGAGGGTTGCATGAGGTTGGGCCCTCCATTTGGGGTGGGGGGTGAGTGCCACCCCCCGTTGCAGTATAACATTCGCTGCCAATTTAGGGTGGCCCTCAGCCCCCCCCTAAAAAGCAGCCTACGATTTTCTATTATTATCTTTGTTTATCCAACTTCGTTTGGCGCAGATGGGCACATTAGTGTGCCAATCTGCCCCCATGGTGCCCAAACCCTACTGCCCCATGCATTGGGGGGCCTGTCCCACCATTTTTGGGGGCCCTCTCCCCCCCACCCAAATGGAGGGGGGGTGTACCTCACGCAGCAGTTTGTAGGAGGCCCAGGGAGGCCTGCATGAGGTGCCCCTGCCACCCATTTGGGGTGAGGGGGGAGAGGGCTCCCAAAAATGGTGGGACAGGCCCCCCAGTGGATGGGGCAGTAAGGTTTGGGCATCCCGGGGCCAGATTGGCATACCATTGTGCCCCTCTGCACCAAGGCAAGTTTTGTAAACGAAGAAAATAATGCAAAATGTTGGAACGCTTTTTAGGGGGGGCTGTGGGGCACCCCAAAGGGTCTGGGAAGTTTCTAATGGGATGGGGCATTGACCCCCTCCCTCCCCAGCCGCAATGGAGTGTGTGCCATGTTATGCAGCCCTTCCTGGGACCAGAAATCTGCTCCTATGAACGGACGCCTGAGCCCAGGGAGGAGTGCAGGACAGCCCCCCCCATTATCTGCCCCTGGGGAGGGCTACATGAGATGGGCTGCCCCTCCAATTTGGCCATGTGTGGGTTCCCACGGGTGTACTCTTTTGGAAAATGCATGGGGCTCCCTGTTTTCCTTGCTGGCTTTGACACCCTAGGCCCAAATCTGTAGGTTGCCCACATGAACAAAATGGGCAGTGGCGAAAGGATTGGGGTTACCAGTGGGTTACCCTTTTCCTTTTGCACCCCCGGTAAGTGCACCCACACATGTGAGGTACCGTTTTCATCGGGACGCGTGTGGGGACGCGGGAAGGTAGGCCACGTGTTGTTGGCGGTGTGTTTTGGTGGGTGGCCAGAGCGAAATGTCTGAGAATTGTCTGCATTTCCAGCCAATTTCAGAGACATTTCCCTCTGTCCACTCACCGAAACACGTCGCCAACAACAGATATCATACCTTCTCACGTTCCCACAGGTGTCCCGACGAAAAAGGTGCATCACATGTGTGGGTGCACCTACCGGGGGCGCAAAAAGAAAAGGGTAACGCGCTGGTAACCCCGAGCCTTTCGCCACAGCACAATTTGTTCATGTGGGCAACCTACAGATTTGGCCCTAGGGTGTCGAGGCCAGCAAGGAAAACAGGGAACCCCATGCATTTCCCAAAAGAGGACACCTGTGGGAATGCGCAGAGGTCTGACTTCCGCAAAGCGCCCCAGAATTTATTACCCAGAACTCCAGACAAATTGAACATTGTGTTTTTTCCCCACCAAATATCACAATTTGTCTGGGATTGTGGCTAATAAAAACTGGGGCAATTTGTGCAAGGCAGACCTCTGTAGATTTCCAATGGTGTCCTCTTTTGGGAAATGCATGGGGTTCCAAGTTTTCCTTGATGGCTTCGACACCCTAGGCCCAAATCTGTAGGTTACCCACATGAACAAAATGGGCAGTGGCGAAAGGCTTGGGGTTACCAGTGGGTTACCCTTTTCCTTTTGCGTCCCCGGTATGTGCACCCACACATGTGAGGTACCTTTTTCATCGGGACACCTGTGGGAACGCAAGAAGGTATGACATCTGTTGTTGGCAATGTGTTTCGGTGAGTGGACACAGGGAAATGTCTCTGAAATTGGCTGGAAATGAAGACAATTCTCAGACATTTCGCTCTGGCCACTCACCGAAACACACCGCCAACAACACATGGCCTACTGTCCCGCGTTCCCACAGGTGTCCCGATGAAAACGGTACCTCACATGTGTGGGTGCACCTACCTGGCCGCCAAGGGGAAAGCCTAAAACACAAGTAACCCCAAGTCTGTTTTCAGACCGGAATTTGAGACGCTCTGCCGACCGGCACAACATTCAGATATGGGCCTCGGGTGTCGAAGCCACCGGGGAAAACAGGTAACCCCATGCATTTCCGAAAAGAGGACACCCGTGGGAATCCGCAGAGGTATGATATGCCCAAATCGCCGCAGCATGTATTACCCAGACACCCCCGCAAAGTCCGAAATGTGGGGAAAAAACGCATTTTCCGCACATTTCGCTCGGCTCACCCATCGAAACACGCCCCCAACAACACATGGCCTACAGTCCCGCGTTCCTACAGGTGTCCCGATGAAAACGGTACCTCACATGTGTGGGTGCACCTACCTGGCCGCCAAGGGGAAAGCCTAAAACACAAGTAACCCCAAGTCTGTTTTCAGACTGGAATTTGAGACGCTCTGCCGACTGGTACAACATACAGATATGGGCCTCGGGTGTCCAAGCCACCGGAAAAACAGGGAACCCCATGCATTTCCGAAAAGAGGATACCCGTGGGAATCCGCAGAGGTATGATATGACTAAATCGCCCCAGAATTTATTACCCAGACACCCCCCAAAGTCCGAAATGTGACCTTCGTACCAACAGCTTCCACAGATTGGTACGATGCAGAAATGGAGGTACGCACTTTTCTCCGTAAAGTGAGACTGCGAACTTTCTTCCACGAACATGGCCTGGATGAAGAAATTGATAAAGATGACACAGGCCTTCACCAACCCTCCACCTTTACTCCAACTGACGGCCAGGTCCCCCACAACCTTCTCACATTCGAGAGATGTGTTTTGGAGGACCTAGACCATTTAAAAACCAGAACTATGAGAACTAAACACAATCTCAGTATAGCGGAGAGACGAGCTTTGACGTCAATACAAAGCAATAAAAAGATTGTCATTAAACCTCCGACAAAGGAGGGGGCCTGGTGATAATGAATAACAAACAATATAAAGACATGGTTCTGCTGCTACTCAATGATAGAGATAGGTACAGTATCCTTCGCAAAGACCCTACAAAGGACCTCTGTCAGGAAATATGCAACGCAGTTGCCTACGCACAAGAAAGAGACTGGATGTCTGATAAGGAGGCAGCTTTTCTGACTAGACCATCGGGGAGGACTCCTTGTTTTTCTGCCCTACCGAAAATACATAAGGACCCGCTGAACCCACCTGGTTGCCCGATTGTATCTGGGTGCGGCTCAATTCTGGAGCCCCTGTGCAAGTTTGTAGACCATTTTCTCCAACCCATCAGTACACAAACACTTACATACTTAAAGGACACTACACACACCATCTCCGTGTTTGAGGGCCTCACCTTTGACCCTACAGGTCAACTTTTGGTGACAATGGACATCAAGTCCTTGTACACGAACATCCCCCAAGCGGATGCCATTGATTGTGCCTGAGAGTGGATGTTAGCTGACTCCTCTCCCCATAAGACCCCGATCAACTTAGTCCTGGAATTAATGGAGATTGCCTTATGTAAAAACTTCTTTACTTTCGATGGTGTAATGTACCTACAGACCAAAGGTACGGCCATGGGTGCGGCATTCGCCCCAAGCCTGGCAATATTGTACATGGCCAAATTTGAGAATGATTACATCTTCTCAGACCAGAACCAATGGCAGGCACAGATCACGAATTGGCATTGCTACATTGATGACGTCATATTCATCTGGACGGGCTCTGACATTGAGCTAACAGCTTTCTGGACATGGCTAAACACCTGCAACAGGGACATACAATTCACTATTGACAATAGTAACTCAGAGATTAATTTTCTGGACCTAACTATCAGACATGAGGAGGGAACTTTACAATGTGACCTTTATCGTAAACCCACGGACAGGAACACCCTTTTGCATTATACTAGCAACCACCCATCCCATACAAGAGACAATCTACCCTACGGACAATTCTTCCGCATCCAGAGGAATTGTACTTCGATTGTGAACTACAAGCGCCACTCGGAAGACCTCTCTGCTCGTTTACGAGCTAGAGGCTACCCAAGGAAACAACTTGCACAGGCCAGGAAACGAGCCCGGCACACAAATCGAGACATTCTCATCCATCCAGTACGGGAAGACCACCCACCCACCGAGACCCGCATGACATGTGTGGTAACGTTTGGTGCACACACGGCACAATTGAAGAAAATTGTCAAGAAACATTGGCACATAGCACGTTTTAACCTACCAGATGAACAACTCCCGAGGTTCGCCTTTAAACGTGATAAAAACATTAAAGAACATTTGGTACACTCTCTTTACCAACCAGATACCACATGCGGCAGTTCCCGCACACTTCGTCCCCTACAAGGTCATCATCCATGCGGCAGTTGTGTCGCGTGCAAATTTACAAAGAAGATAAAATCCTTCTCAATCGGTGCTCGACAATGGACCCTAAAAGATCTGTCCAACTGTAAAAGCTACAACGTGATCTATTGTATTGAGGGCCCATGTGGCCTTAGATACATAGGCCAGACCACCCGGGCTGTTAACACTTGCATTTCGGAACACCGTTCTAAAATCAGATGGAAAAATCTGGCAGCTCCCTTAGTGGAGCATTATCTGACTATGAACCACACCCCCAACGACATTCTGTGGTGGGTGGTGGAAAAAGCGAAAGGCGGAGCGGACATCCAACACAGTCTTCTAAAAAAAGAATCCAGATGGATCCACCGCCTAGACACATACCACCACGGTCTGAATGAGATTTTTCAGCCTCTCATTTAAGCAATAACCTCAATGAGGAGCCTGTTGCAGTGCACCTCACTATGCACCTTGCCTGGCGTTAAAACAAACCCCCCCCCATCCCCAGACACTTTGCAGCACCACATGTGCACTTTGCCCTCAACGGGCTCTTACAGCCCCCGTGGACTTGCATGCCAGCAACCACACATTTTGGGGCGTTGGTACACCGCACATGAGGTCTCCGGCCCATGAGCCCTCTTACCACCAACTATTTTTTATGTCCCACACATCATCGTGCAGGGACCCATAAGCCTCGTACTGGGACGCATTATTATCACCCGCCCTTTTTACCTTAATCAGCCCCGAGGGACGAGGTTCTGTCGTTCCACGAGTAGCTGTCCAGCGACTGCAGCCCCGCGTCGCCTCAGGGTTCCCATGGCCACCATCATATCAACAAACGAGAACGCGCTTCCCTAACCTCGCTCGACATCCCTTCCGTGTTGCAGGGGATTGGCCAGTGTCACGGAGCTTCGGGCCCCGTGCACGCGCGGTTGCCATGGACGCCGCTTCTTCTACAACGGCACCCAGCGCCCGCGCCACCATTTACAACGCGTACTCGCGGCCTCTGCCAGCCGGACAGCGTTCTTCCCTGCAGGCGGCTGGAATGCCTGAGCCGCTCACAAAGGTAATCTAACTCCCAGCTTTTTTGAGTTTGTCTGTTTGTGAACCGATACACATCGGGTGAAATATTTGGCCACAGCTCACTCAAGCTATAATCTGCACTTTCAGCACACGGTCACGAACGTTCGGCTTGCAAGCACCATAAGGACGTCAGGGGATAGCTTGATTCCCTCTTTTTTCAGACCATGACGCGCATGCCATTAGTGTCTGTTGTTAGTCCTTCACTGGTAACACGACCGTGGTGCAATCTCTCACCATGCATTCATGCTCCCTCCACACAGCACGGCTAGCGCATGTTACTCACACTTCAACCATTCGTTTGATAGTCAGCCTTGGTTTCCCACCTTACCTTGGGTTTTTCTTCTCCTTCTTTGTCCCGGATTTCCCTAGGACTCATTTCAGAAAATACGCCTGATGCTTATGAAGAATTTCTACGCTTCAACCTTAATTTACCCATCACTCAGTGACCCATCACCTTTCGACCAGCAGGTACCTACCTTATGTATTTGTTTCACCGCTCAATGTTCTTTGCCCGCAAGATACTGTAGCCAGCAGTGAGGTACACACAACAGCCCTCATTATATCACTCCAATCTCCATTTTGTCCCCTGCGCAGAATAACGTTGCAGACCACGACTACTGCCTTGGGCCCGCACACCCTCCAGCAGGACCCGTTTGAGAACCCTCCTTGCTCAGCCCCATGCCCTTCGGTGATTGAAGACTGAGTTTTTGGGATTACAGCACCGGCAGGTAAGCCGCCAACACAGTGCTTGTGAGAACATGTATATTGTCATTTATGCCCAATGACCATTGGCATTCATCTAAATTACTCACTGTATCACTGTAGCTCTTTATACACATTGCAGGGCGCCCCTACGGAGCCCTGATGAAGGCGGACGCTACCTCACTGCACATCTGCCGAAACGTGTCAATCCGGGAACAGTTGCGTGTAGTGGTTCCCGTTTGAACAAGACTCTGTTTATTCAGTCTCTGCCACATTGGCTTTAAAAGATATCTTATTCTCCATAGGACCCTGGAACATATATTGTTGTAACTAGAAATAACACTGAAAGGAAACTAGGAAACTGACTAAGAAACTTTCCACCAATTAGGACACCCTTATGAAATTGGGCGATGATATAGCCTCTTTCGCCTTTAACTTCTGGCCTTGGGATTCATTTGCAAAGGACCTATGTGTCCAAACGAATAGATACATTATTATGCAATAATGAAATATTTGTTCAGATTTATCTGTATACTAAATAATACAGTATACTTTTTTGTTCACTCTGTTGTAAATATTGCACTTTTCTCTTTTTTGTTAAATTGATGGTATCATTCATTGTTATTACTCTTTGTTTATGTATGTTGCACCTCCCAACATCGTCTCTCAAGTTTTTTTATGTACTAAATGCCTGTATGACTAGCAAATAAATCTTTGCTTGCTACTCTCTGTATTTTTCAGCTCAGTGAGCGGTTAGCACACCTTTGACCTCAGGTTTGGATCTGCTACTTAGCCGGCCAACCTTCACACTAATTTGCGGACAGGCCCATAACCTTGTTCCTATATAGCATAATTGCCTTGAGCTTTGTCCACTAGGAAGGGTACATTTCTTTGTTTACATAGTTCTATTAACTTCACCATTGTAATTGTCCATCTCGTTGTTTCTCCTGAGATTAGCCTATTCCACACAGCCTCTTCATCTAGAGTGACCGCCCCTTGCAGACAGGAATGCAGGTATTTATCTCTGTTTTGTCTTGTCTTTGGACATCTTAGCACTAGATGTTTTAGTGTTTCCACTTCCTCTTTGTCTTTACACAGACGGCATCTATTGTCCATCTTCGGTGTTCTAATTGCCAAGATTTCATGAGTCCTCAGCATATTTAATCAGGCTTTCAAAAAAGTTCCTTGCATGTTTTTATTCGGAAATTTTGTACAGTAATTCAGTGGTGTTTTCACTTTATTAAATGTCTGGGGGAGGTGTGAGAGTAGCTTATTTGCACTAGCAGTATCAATCGTCCTGATCCAGTCCATAAGTTCCATTTTTCTTTTTACTCGGTCTGTGTTGGATTTTAGATCTTCTTCCGAGCACGATACTTCGCTAAGACTGTCTTGTACTGTTCTCGCCCACTTGTTGAGAGCCTTACAGGTGCAACTTTGAGCTCTTCTGCAATAATCGCGTAGATTGGTAAGGAGTCTGCCATTACAATCTTTCTGTAGAGTCTCATCTTGCTCTGTTCTACCAGCGATGCAAGGGAGACCAGGCCCAGCTCCCGTCTAATTGCTGACATGGATGTCGACTTTGGGAGGCCCAAAACCGATTTCCACACATGGCCTTCAAGTTTCTGCCATATCACACTCGGCATGTTTAGCAATGCTTCCATACCATAAATAATGGACGGTACGACCTTGGCCTTATAAAAATGTATCGCCGGCAGGATGGAGAATTTCCCAAATTTTTTGTCAACCAGCCTTGTTTGCGCTGTTAGTCTTTTTACTTTATCCCATAGCTGATCTTGCATTGCTTTGTCCACTGAAGATCTGTCCATTGGCACCCCTAGATATTTAAACTGGGTGACTACTTCAAGCCTGGTTTCCTCCAGATACCACTTATGCTGCTTAGACAACGTCTTCATAGTTTTGTCTAAAACAAGGACTTATGTTTTTGCTGTATTGATTTCCAAATTATTTTTTTTTGTATACCTTGCCAAATTTGTCAGTTTCCGTTGCAAGCCAATTTGGGTTTGATCAATAATGATGGCGTCGTCTGCGTAGAGAAGTCGTGAGATGGTAGACTTCCCAATTTTTGGTGGGAAAGCTCTTATTTTCTCCTCGTCGTTCTGATAGTCCCCAAGAAAAGCGATAAAAAGGGCTGGGGCTAAAGGGCACCCTTGTTTGACGCCCCGGTTAACTAGAATCTCCTCCGACAGTACCCCTTGTTTACTCAATTTTACCCTGGTCTTCGTTTGGGCGTGTAGGGCTTTTATCGGGCCCATGATTGACGTTGGGCATTTCCAATTGCTTAGTTTGTGCCACAATTTCACCCGGTCTATTTTATCGAATGCTTTCGATAGATCTACAAACGCCAAATAGACTCTGGGACCTCCTTCTCTTACTTTTGCTTTGAGGATATTCATCATCAATATGTTTATTGACGTGGTTCCTTTTTTCTGGAAACCTGTCTGAAAGATGTCAAAACAGGGCGTGTTTTTAGCCCAAATTCTAAAGTGGTCCAACAGCTGCGTTGCGTAGATTTTTCCCACAATGTCCAAGAGGGCTATCGGCCTGTAACTTTCTGGATCTTCTCTTCCGCCTTTTTTGTACACCGGCACAATTATGGCATTTAACCATGTTTCGGGAACCATTTTTGTTTGGCCACAATGGGCGAAGATTTTACTGATAATTTCAGCCAATGCTTTCGATGACTGCTTCAAATCCACATTAGTCAGGCCATCTGGGCCTGGGGCCCTCGATGATTTCAGTTTGTTGATGGCTATTTCAATATCAGCCACGTTGGCAACGTCCACCCAAGATGTTGTAGTTTCAGGTTTTTCTTTGGTCGCTAGCGTTTTTGGAAGCTCAAATTGTGCCGTTAAATATGCTTTCCATTTTGTCTCAGAGACCGCATTTACCATTTCTATTGGTCTAGGCGGGTTTGCTGTTTTTATTGTTGCCCAGAAGTCGCTAGATTTTTTTGAGCTAAGACTTCTTAACATTTTTTCAGCATCTTGTTGGTACAACAGTAGCCTATGTTGTTTTAGCCACTGATTATATGCCTTAGACTCCCTCCGCCATTTTTCCCACGCTTCCTGGTTATTTGTTTTTTTTGCGATTTTCCTCCATCTCCTGACTACTTTTCTTTTTTCCACAACCAGGCTATCGTAAACATGTTTAGGACCCGCGTTTTTCGGCGACTGGCCTCCCACGGGTTTTCTGTAAGGGATAAGTAGCGGTAGGTAATTTGGTCGCTTTGCAGGCACTTGGGTCATTGTTGCGTCTGGAAGTGTGTATTTTTCCGTTATCCTTAATACATCTTCTTCCGACAGACGTAGCCTTGATTGTTGATTGTTCAACTCAACATTGTATTTATATAACTGTCTCTGTATTTGTCTTCCTTGCCATGAGCATGTCAGAAGATTGTGATCGCTGTGCATAGTTCTTTGCACTTTATACTCTTGGATCCTGGGTAAAAAACTGGTTGACACATAGATGTAATCCAGAGAGGCTTTGGAATTCAAATACTCCCATGTCGGGATGTTCCTTTGTTGTGGGAATACTGCTTCGATATTGTGCAAATTTCTTGGTTTGGTCATCGCGCCCCATGCTTTTCCTCATTTCCTTGTTGCTCCTTGTGGCCCACTCCCGTTTGTTTCCTCATTCCATTCGTTGCAATCTGCATTCAAGTCTCCACACACAATGACATCAGCATTCTCATACTCCACATCGATCGAGTCTAATATATCTGCCATTTTTGTGCAATATGTTTTGATTGTCGTTCTTTGCAGATTCCAGTAAGTATTTGTTATGATGACTTGTTTACTGTCCACCTTCGTCGTCAGGTCTGGATGATCTGTCCATGCTGTCAGGATGACCAGCATCTCATATGATTCGTGTAACTTTGTAGGTGTTGCCAAGCCTACGCCCATTTTTATTGCTGTCAAGAGACCTGACGACGGACGGCCTAGTAGGCCCTTGCATGCCGGTGATGTTTCTACTACAAACTCGTCTATACTCGGTTTGTCTTGAAGCCAGGTCTCTTGTAGGCATATGATGTCCAGTGAACCTAGATCAACATCGCCAGGTCTAGTAAAGTGGACGTGACCCCTTGTGTTCCACGATCCCATGACATGACTTTGCTTGCATCCTTCGTGTCCTAAGTTGGTATGTTCACTGCTTGAGGTTTTCTGGGTCGTTATTAATTGCTAGTTTTCTGTGTTAAGATTTAGCGTTGATTTTAACCATGCCCATGAGCTCCTGCCTGCTGGCATGTTCATTTTTTGCATTGGTGCTGGGTTTGGACACCTCTCGTTTTGGTGCCTCATTGAAATACGCTCTGGACTGTACTGCCGATGTTTATGATAGTCTTCCCCTACTGGACGAGACTTATGTTTCTCCGTAACTGTTTCCTGTCGTTCACTCTTTACTTGCCTATTGGTATTTTTCTTCTCGTTGCTTGACCATTTCTGGCGAGGGTTTTTGTCTGGTCGAACATACTCCATTTCTCGCCCATATGTTTTTTCACCCTGCCCTTTACCGATCCGGTTGTTTCGATATCGTTCTTCTGTTCTCGATGTATAATGATATTGCCTTTCAACCTGCTCGTTGTGTGAGTATCCTTTCTTCTCCCTCAGAGTTTCTCGTTTTATTTCAGTCAACCAAAACCCCTTTTTCTCCATTTCTCTCACGGCGCTGTCGTTCCTAGGCTGCAGTCTTAAGGGCTTAACGTGAACATAAGCCTTTGCAATCTTTCCTCTGTGGTAAGGTTCCACTAGCTTAATGTCTGTTGTTTTTATGCTTTTCAACGAATTTGTTTTACTCATTATCTTCAGGATCGTCTTCCTATTAAGGATCACATAACCTTCTTTTGCGTCTATTTGTTCCACTTTGAATATACGTTCCACATTTTCTGCGCTTGTAGTTTTTTTGCTTCGGTGCTCATCTGCAATTTTAGGGATGTCTGTTCGCTGAGGCGTAACCTGCCCACTTGCTCCTTTCCCACTTGGATTTGTGTCAGCCTCACTCCTCAGTCTCATCTTTTTATGATCCTTGGGCGATATGATCTCTAGGATCTCATTTCCGTCTTGATTTTCTGATCTTTTTTGCAATTTTTGATTTTCTATGTAACTTGATTCTGGGTCTTGTGATTTTTTTTCTTTTGTTTGTTGCTCCGTGCACTCCTCATTTTCTGAGTTAATGGAGACAGTCTCCTAATGTTGGGAGAGATTCATCAAGTTTGTGTCACTCATGAAATCTTCTACGGATCTCGGAGAACTCCTCCTCTCCTCCCTGTTTGTGGGTCTTGGTGTGTTTTCTTGCAAATCCTTATTTTTCTTTACTTTTTTTTCCTTTGACCTATTTGGTTCCTGCTGACACCTCTTCTCCCCTGGTGTAGACTTCTGGAGCAAATCTTTCTTAGATAATTTTAGTACCACTGAGGGTTTACTCGCTGGATGGTTTAGCAAGCCCGACTTGATTGGGTATAGTTGGGAGGGTTTCACTCGATCACCACTCGTTTCCTTTATCTCTTGCCTTGCCTCTGATTTTTCCAGACCGTCTCCCGTCTGGCTTCCGGCCTGATTGCTTTTATGTCTCAATAGCTTCTTCACTTTCTCTGTTTGTAGAAGCACAACTTGCTTTTTCAGCTCCTCTACTTCTTTTCCCACCCTTTCTGGTGTTGATTGTTCCTTTCTTCCAAAGCTGTAATGTAACCTTCTATGTGTGTCATTTTTGAGGACAAAGTTGCCAAGATCGATGTATTATCTTGTATGCCGTCTTTTAATGCCTCGTACAATTTGCAGAATGGGGCTAGTGCAATCGTAATGGCAGACATGATGGTTAGCAGGTCAGATTTTTTACCTGGTGACTCTTTTTGTGATAGTGTGGCTATATCGCTCAACCGTCTGTTTTTTGGTGATTTCGGCATGCTCCCTGCTTTGCCCGGAGATGAAAATGCTTCTATGAACAAACTGTTGCTCGACTGGGTGCCTTGTTGTTCCCTTTCTGTCATTGTTCGTATGGGAAGACCTTTGGGGCCATCATTCTGTTGGTTCGTATCATACTGCTCTCTCACTTTCACCGGGGTACTTCGAGGGATGTTTTGGCGGGTGTCTTGTAATTGCATCATCAGTTTTGGATGGCCAATTCCTTCTTGCAATGTTTTCTCTTGTGGGATTAGTAACGCATTCTGCTGCTTTGGGAGACACTTTGCCCTGACCTGCTCTTGCCTTTGTGTGACTTCTTCATTCCTCTGTGGGCTCCTTAGCCCTTGTGTGGCCACGTCTTGTTGTTCTTTCAAGGAGCTCAGCCTCCGACTTTCTTCTCTTTCCTCTCTTTGCAGTCGGATCGCTTTCGCCGCATTTCTTTTTTCCAATAGGATCTGTGCAAGACCCGCTTCCTGGGGGCTTTTGGTACCTTCTTGGACCCCTTCCGTATCCATTATCCAATGTTTGTTCACAGGGGTGCTCTCTTGAACTGCTTCTAGGATATCTGCATCCGATAATTCATTATCCGAGTCTACTTTTTGTTTCTGATGGTTTAAAAAGAATGCTTTTAATGTTCCTGACAGCGTTGGAGGTGGCAGTCCTTTCGGTAGTGTTTCGTTTCTTTTCTGTGATTTCAGATTCCTATTCACTGCTGCCACTTTCCCTTTTACTGATTTTGAGCCACCATTCTCTTGTTTATTTTTTACTGATTTCAGTAGACTAATATTTTCTTGGTTTTTCCTGTGGTTCGTTATTTTGCTGATGTCTTTTTTTTTTTTAATTTTTGGCGAAGACGCCCTTTTCTCCGAGTCCGAATCCGTATCTGATATTAAGTTTTCACTTTCCCTCATATCATTTTCTTTTCCGCTCTCCTCACTGTCCTGTATGGTAACCGTCTTAATCGTGAACTGGTTTGGGCTACTGCCTTTAGGGTTTAGTTCATGCTGTTCGGCGCTTGCTTTTCTGCCTGACTCCTCTACTGGCTCTGTCTCCCTGTGTACCATCGCCTGAACAGACGTTATAGTTTCCTTACCTCGGACACCTTCCATCCGGTTTCTGCCATCTTTTTCTTGGGCTGTTTTCTCCCCCTCCACGGCTGCGCTTTCGCGCCCTGTTTTCGGGCTCTTTGATGATTTTGTTGCCGAGTCCGCTCCGTCTCGTCTTTCGGGACTGCTCGACACACTTTGGCTTCTCTCGTGGTCAAGCCCCTCCTTGCTCTCCTTCCGCGTCTCCTTCTGGATCGGGTGTCCTCCGTTTGTCTCCAGTTCTGACGAGCCCGGAGTGCCGGCGAGGAGTTTCCTTGCCGACTCCACGTCGCTTCTTGACTCCCGCGCCTCAGCACTGCAGCACACCCGCTGAGGGGCCGTCAGGGGCCGCCCTTCGACCGCCCTTGCCGGAGACCCACTCGCCAAACCGGTGGTACGCGGGGCGCTGCACGCCTCATGATTGGGTAAGACGTTTTCCTTGGCGCTTAGTTCCATTTGCGTGTCTTGAGTTTGATCTAAAAGGGCTGCAGCATTTAATACGTCCTCCATGCTCATCATGTTGTTTTGCTGCGACATGGGAGCTTGGGACTCTTCGTACGTTTCATAAACTGCTTCTTTACTGGTGAAAATCTTTGCCTTCAGCATCTTAACTGGTGTTTTGTCACTCCTTAGACGATGACGGCTTTGGACCGCGTCTGATTCTGCGACTGCCTCTTCAGGTCGCTCATTCTGGTGCCTTTTCGTTCTTGATGGCCTGGTAGCCTCGAGGATTTCTGAGTCGAGTCCATATCTCCCGCTGACTCCCGCGGACTCCTGCAGACTCAACTCTCCTCACCAACTCCGCTCACCGCTCCGCTCTGAGTGGGGGTTTTTGAGTCCTCCCACACACTGGGTCAGTAGTAGACAGGGGAGAGAGACTGCGACTCCTGCAGACTCAACTCTCCTCACCAACTCCGCTCCGTATTGCTTGTTTTGTAAAACACTACAAAAAATGTGTGCTCTCCTAACTGCAAGAGTCGGGGGAATGTAGCGGAGCATTGCTTTTCTCAAAATTCATAGAAGTCATTGCCGTACCAAGCCAACCATGTCCAACACATACTTTTTTTCTGTCATTTTCCTGCTTTTCCCCCAATCTATGGCAGTTTCCCCAACCTAGTTGTTGCCTGAGCTATGCAAATCACCCCTTCCGAAACTTGGAATTTTGTCTACTTTTCAGAAATACTTGCCTTTCTGTCCTCCAATTCGGCTTTCCTACCCTTTTCTTCCATTCCGTCCATGCATGTCCACTTGGCAAAAATGGCCAAAATTGCTTACCTCTCACAAAACAGTTGATAACCACATAAAAATATTTTTTGCTTTAGTTTCCACTCAACCTGTTCTTGAAAGCCAGGAAATTGGGTAATTCAGCACAGCAAACCATTAGTTCCTAGCTCTTACAAGGAAAAAAACACAGGCTTCTTTGTACATCATTTTATTGGCATTTTTTGAAAAAACCCAAAATGTTCGACCTTTTTGCTTATTTTCTCTCACCCCCCTACAGCTGCCTAGGATTCGTGGGTGGCGTTACAACCACCTACATGTGGGAAAAAAGGAGCCAAATTTGGCCGAGATACCTCATGTAACAAAAAAGTTACAAGCCATTGAATGGCCACATACCGAAATCACTAAAAAAGGCCCTGGCACTGGGGAGAAAATACCCATGGTACTTAAGGGGTTAGGTTCCTGAATTAACAACAGCACTCCAATATAATGCTTTGTTTAAATGAGTACATTCTTTAATAGATTAAGTAGTTCATGATCGTTCTCCTGATCATCCCTGACATTTTGTTTCCAACATTATAAACTCAACCCCTTGTAGGGACTGTTTTGATTAAAATTCATTTCATATGTGATGCCATCAGTGATGTCATCAATGACATTTGTAATGTCATCTTTGATGTCCTGGGCATTAGTATGAGCAGTTCATGATGGTGGTGCAAGTTATTTACAAAGTTTCATCTTAAAACTCTGCCATTTCCCACACTCTAGCATGATTTTTAACACGTTTATTTACTTTTTGCAACTATTTCCACTGTTTTTGTGTTTGTTGACGTTCAGGAATGTCTGATGTCATCGATGACTTTTCGTACAGTGTCACGTAACCGCACGCGCACAGCATGATGACGTGTCTGCGTGCGTGTCTACACTACGCGAACGGGTCCGTGATTCGCGGGCAGTTCGGAACTGCACTTTCTGCTGTTCTAGGAAATTTCTAGCTCAAAATGTTCAGCTTACAAAGCTCCTATACCTATTCTTACTCATTATCCATTAACAATCTAGTACAGAGCACATACAGTAGCAAAACTGCTATTTATCTTAAAAATGGCATCAGCTATTGCCATGGCTCCTCCAAAAGAGCCACTACCACCACCAGCAGTTGCAGGACCTACTCAACAAAAAAAGCACAATAATTCGAAAGACAATAAGAGTACCAAGAAGATAAGGTAGAGGAAGTGCCTACCTCTAGCACCCAGAGAGAATTGTGGGTGTGGCAGTTTTTTACCACTGTTGGGAAAGTACCAAAAGCTAAAGCTACCAAAGTAAAATGCACTGAATGCAACCTTGTACTGAGTCGCGGACGATCTGGACAGGACTACCTCCATGTGCCGCCACACACAATCCAACCACTGTAATGCTCTTGGAAAGGTGTTCCTTTCTTAGGAAATAGTAGGCTGTCTTCCTCCACCTCATCTTCCTCATCCAATACTATAACCACACAGCCTACTTCGATGGGAAACAAAATCCCACCAGCTACCTTTCAGGCGATAAGAGAGGCTGTTGAACCATTTCTTTCCAGGACAACAGTACTCTGTATATACTGTAACTCACCACTGGAGGGGGGAGCAATTTTGAAGTGCTTTTGAAGCGATAATCAAAGAGCATGAGAAACACTGCCCCCTACCTCAAATGTAACACACGCGCATCATCTTTCCCTGTCCACCTGTCCCTCCATATTTGTGATTTGTTGCCTCTTCCCTTATGCCCCTCCCCACCTTACTTTCTGACCTCTCCTGAAAAAAATATATATATAAAAAAACAACAAAAAAAGGTTGCTTTAGGGACCACCTTTCACAGGTAGAAAATACAACAACAACAAAAAAATCTTATGCCCTCCAACTAATTTACATTTCCCAATAACGTATACAGACTCAATAACATTCTATTTTCCTAACTTCAAAAGGCCCTTGCGTCACTGATTATGTTCGTCCGCCCCTAACTCTAATATCACTATATGCTCAGGATGAGCTACACCTATTTCAATGACATTAGTGGGAAGTGTAGCCAAACTTACCCTGTCATCACCAATGTCATAAGGTTCTCTAACCCAGAACGTGGAACTGAAATACACACACCCACAACAAACGCAAAACATCTGTTTCTTTTTACAAAAATTCATTTTCACACAACGATCATAACATTTAATTAAGTCCACAAAAACTTGGTTAAGGTTTTCCAACACAGTTCATAACTACCAAACTTTGCATCGTTCAAATGTTTAGTGTAACTGTCAACAGTGATTTTCTCATGCCAAATCCGATCATCGATCGACTAATGCAAGTCTTTGCATTCTTCACCAAGAATGATCTTCCATAACCAACAAAACACACATGGCACTCCATTACAAAGAGGAAATGAGTGCTTTAAAATTGAAATAAATGCAACACTTCCACATCTGCACATTTCTAGAACCTATATGCTCCCTTTTGGCTCCTTGTTACTGCAACCGCAAAAGGACAGATTGTTGTCTGTCGATCATCCCAAATGATTGTTATCACAGATCCGTTGTTGATAATTATTGTCTAAATACTGTTGAAGAAGTCATCGGCCGGTAGGCTGTACCCATGCCAGGCACACATCGGGATCAGATAACAATGTAAAACCAAGAATGGAAAAACATATTTCAGTAACCACTTAATAGCTAAATATACACATAAAGCCACATTCTTATTTTGGCTATAAATTTAAGTTACAATTAAAACGTACAATATCAATTCATTGTGTAAAATGGAACATTCATCCATAACAACATTGATCATATGACACACAGCACAGTTGCAATTGACACTTCAATAAATATTACTTAAAATCTTGCTTACATTGTGTTTTACGAATCCATTCTTCCGATGTTGTGCAGGACCAACCGCTACAAAACACAGTTTTCTGAAATAGAAACTTTACTTTCTAACTTAAGCTTTCAATACATTGAATCTTATCATTTCTTTGTGGTTTTTTGACGCATTTAGTCATTCAAATTCTTACTGTGGTGTATTCAAGGACAAATAACAATGCAACCCTTTATCTAGTGTTCACAGCATGACCAAGTCAGTTTCGTTTTTGGAAACACATGCCACAAAAATGAGCACTATCACTGGCAATCAGTGTACTAAAATAAAAACAAAATATTTCAAGTAAACCACATATCACAATATTTACTTGGATTTATCCAGTATTAAGTCGCCTGTTCCCAATACATTCACTTTTCCTTTAAAAAATAACCCAACAATGATATGATATGATAAGTCACTTATAGCGCCCTGTACAGAGGTGTTTCTATGGTGACAACACAAGGAAGGGAAGAACAAAGAGAAACAGAACAGATGATCTTACTAGGCCTTGTGTCATTGATATTGTGCAAGGGGAAACGAGAGGAAAAGTGACTGGGGGATGGAAGGGGAGAGTGCAATAAGCAACCTCCAATAAGTGACACCGGGCTGGCCGGCTCTATCTAAGTGCAAATAGGCATGCCACCATGGTGTTGCAGATACAGTCCAGACTGCATGGTGGGCCCAGAGGTAGAGCATAGAGGTACTGGTCATGAGGGAACCCGGCCCCCATAAGGTTTAGCGAGTGGCCAGATAATCAGTTAGTGCAGCACAACAAGAACATCAGCAGGGGAAAGAGAGAGAGAAAGCAGAAGCATAAAGGAAAGTCTTCAATTGCTTCCAGACCCTGAGATGTTCCTGCTCAAGTTTGAGACAGGCGGGGAAGCTGTTCCAGAGGAAGCCACCAGCCAAAGAGCCAAATCTACCCCACCCACTCTCTACCTACAAAAGTGTCTAACCCTCAGAGAGTTCCAGGTGGATAAGTGAAGAGCTCAAGAAGAAGAATGCTTAGGAAGATAAAGTTGCAGTGTGGTCCCTGGCCCCAGAAAGCTTTGTGACCAATGCAGACAGTTTTGAACTTGATCCTTGCAGCTACCAATTGGAGCCAGTGTAGAGATTTCAGGACTGAATATATATGATCCCTTGGCTAGCGTGAAGGAGAGTGGAGTGTCATCCACATAACAGTGAAAATTAGAAAATAATGTACAGATTAGGTGCGCTAGAGGTGCCAAGTAAAGGTTGAAGAGCTAGAGTGAGATATGCTGTCCCTGGTCTTGAGGCCAATAATACATCTTGTAGCCTTATTTCAAATGAACTGGAGGGGGCCAAGAGGGAAAGTGGGTAGATTAAGGAAGAGGCTGTTGCAATAGTACAGCCTACAAAGTACCAGAGCTCTACAGACATTAAGCTTCTAGGTAAAAGTGAGAGGGGGAGGATGAGGATGGGACAAGCATGGTAGGCCGGGGACAATGTTCAAGGGACACATGTATGTGTTCATTGCAGGAAAAGGGCCTTCAAAGTGGAGTCTGGAGACACCGGGAGTGTGGTGGCCATTTGGACAATAGTAACAGTGTGTAAGATGCCTTTGAGGTGCACATGGTGTACCAAACCCTGAGCGCCCCACCCACCCAGCCTCCTTGCGAGCCCACGATCACAGGTGCCATCTGCCATTGATACCAGAAAGGGGGTATATGACAATGAGGCGAGCGCCATAGGTCAATGCACGTGTTATTGATCACCAATATGTAACAATATTCTTATATGTTTAAACATGTAGTGCACTTCCAAAACTTTTTCACAATTATTTTTAATATTTGTATTTAGTTTTGTAATGTGGATATCAATGACACTAAAAATTATATTGCTGCAGTTCAGATACAGGCTGCATCAATGCGCAGTATTGTCTGCTGTCAGTGGGGAATTCATCAATTATGGCTTGAACCACACAAGCAGGTGTTACTCTTCGGATGCAAAAACACAGTCTTCCATGAATCCACCATCTAAACGCTATAAATGCCACAAACCTGCACCACCTGTGCAACAGATACAGACATAAATTACTGAAATGAAGGCAAAAATTGTGCTGCCTTGTAAAATGTACAGCATTGTTTTCATTTATAAAGTACCTTTTCATACAACGTATTGACAGTACCTGTGTTTTGCGATCCACAAACAGAGCTCTCTCGTCCATTTAAATTCAGTAACAGAAATGGAGTAAACTGTTATGCCAATCTAACAATGAATCTTCTATTTCAACTGTCAGCAATTCTTCACAACATTTACTTAAATGACTCAGACCAGTTGTGTTTGCAAATGCATGTCCTTCATACAAATGCCACAAACAATCCTGACAACACTTACAGTGTCTCCGGTATAAAGCAACAATTGGACTACTACGCAGGAATCGTAAAATGTACCATAAACACACAAGAAGATTCACAAGAATTCCTAATGTACTTACTACACTCACTGGAAACCAAAAACATTCCTATAAATGAAATCTTCCAAACTTCCAAATTTCATACTCGTGGAAACATGCATGCACTCTCTGCAACAATGTTTCACAAGAGCACATCACCAATGAACGATTTGTATATGCATCCATACCAACATCTGAATGCATTGCATTTCACCGGCTTCTGCAGAATGCAAATCATGGCATATTATGCACTTTTTGCAATTCAAACAATTGTTCCACCATACTGATAAACTCACATAGCCAATATGTCATACTAATGATTCTAAGGTACAATACAGACTGTACCAAAAATAACTGTAAGCTTACAGGCTTCACAAATGGCCAAGTATCTCTTATAAAGAAAACCTTTGCAACAGTAAGTACAGTATACGACACTGCTGCCACAACGACTTCAGGGCATTACACTCCATATGTCAAAAAAAGAAGTGGTCGGTTTGAATGTAACAATACCTCTGTTCCTCTCAAACAGGGATCTGCAACCTTTGGCTCTCCAGATATGTTTGACTACAATTTCTATCGCTCAGACCGGGCATAGTCAATGCCGAGGGATCATGGGAGTTGTAGTCCAAAACATCTGGAGAGGCAAAGGTTGCAGACCCCTGCTCTGAAACATAGGTTACCTGCAAATTTGAAAATGAAATGCCTACTTAATATTCCTTCAACCCAAATTTAGTCACTAAACTATAGCACAATTAACAGTTACAATAGGCCAGCAGGTATCTAACTAAATCCAAAAACACCCTTCATTGCAAAGCACGTTAAATATGACATCTTAATTCTTATATGACAAAAAATCTTCTAACTTCTGATGTAGTTAGGATATGCCAACAAGTATCTAACTATTTCAAGCATTCCCTTAATTACAACCTACTTCAAACAAACATACTATCACCCTTACACTCACGTAACTGTTTGGTGATTCTGGGCATACTCTTATTACATTACCTATAATTACTATACACATATTACTACTGTGGTGGTTGTACCCAGTACACATATTCTTGGGGCCATGGCCTTGCGACCATGCTCCCTAGAATCTGTCCACTGACCACAACAGTATTAACTTTAACAAGTACGTACCATACACCGCCAACTAATAAAACTCACCCTGACCCCCTGCAAATTAAGTGATGTCTGCAGACACCGAAATTGACTGCAGACTTTGGCAGCATTTCTGAACCCCTTTTTACCTATATAACAAGCTCAAAGTTACCTTAATTCTGCTTCCCTACCATTTCAATGTCCTCTTCCATCCATCAAATAACCCCAAATGTCTTTTCCAAGCTGCCCTTTCACAGCGGTGTCTGCGAACTACCACAGTGTCCGCAGACTGCTACGACACCCGCCCAACCTTTTTCAACCTACAAAGACAGCCCCATATCATCTTTGTTCCACTCCCACACCCTTCCCAGCCCCTCTTTCCACAACCAAATGACCCAAAATGTGGTTCCTGAATTCTTCCCCCATGCGCCATCCGCGGACACTGACAGCTGTCTGCGGCTCCAACATAGCAGGTGTTTCCAACAACCTGACACACCTCACATTTTCTATTGACCAAACAACAGGGAAGTGAGTCCGCAGACTGAACCCAGATATCAGTAATCTGTTTTACTTACTTTTTGGTTGTTTTAAAAACAACCTGACCACAAAAGTGATGGGTGGAAGGTTTCGAATGAATCTAAACCACTGGCAATTGCTCTGGGCAACCTTCCACACCACCGTTTTTTAGCCCGTCTGCGCCATTGCAAAAGGGGACCAGCCATGTGCAAATCAGTCAGCAGCTGCCGCCACCGAAGGTAGCAGCCCAGCCCGAACTGCTAGGCCAGGTACCCTCTGCACAGAAAACCAAGCAACCCCAGACAAGTTTCGGCCTTGTTGGACCTCCTCAGTGAGGTGCAGCCTGGTTCCCTGTGGCGCAGCGAGCAAGGGACCCACGTCTGGGCATACCCTCTCTCACAAGGAGAAACAAACTGACCACAAAAGTGATGGGTGGAAGGTTTCGAATGAATCTAAACCACTGGCAATTGCTCTGGACAACCTTCCACACCACCGTTTTTTAGCCCGTCTGCGCCATTGCAAAAGGGGACCAGCCATGTGCAAATCAGTCAATTTTAAAAACAACTACTGGACGGATTTACACCAAATTCACAAAAGCACACTTTCAGAACCAGGCCGCTGCTCTTGCTGCAAATGAGGCATAAATCCATCCAGCAGTTTGGGCTGTAGGCATGAGGACATTTTTTGTCCATTGTGTCTATGGGAACAACCACACATTTTGGCCCGCCCTATAACTTTGCTCTCCATTGACGAAACCTCACCAGACTTCGCAGGATCAATCTGACGGGCCCATCTACATGTGTTGCAATGTTTTGTGATGATTCGTACAGGGGGGGCAAACTTATAAGCTGTCCAGAAAGTGCTCTTCCTCTGGGTTGAGCAACTTAACCATAACTACAGGGCCGCTACCACAGGCCCTGTAATGTATTTGGTCATGTTTTTAATGTGCAACATCTTACCAGGATATTTCACAGTTCAAAAGAAGAAAAAGAGGGTTGAATGGAAGGAGATGGGGCAGGTGGGAGAAGGAGGTAAACCCAAGGAATGCAAAGACACATAAAGCTAATACAAAGTTACTACGTTTTAAAAGAGTTGTTTGAAACAGCACACTCCTATCTTAGTTATATAACACACGTTTGAATACGTTATAAATAAGTGCAGCATAAAGGTTTTACAGAATTTTAAAGGGTGGACAATTAAAAAAAAACCTTTCCAAAGGCCTCCTTATAGGGAGGGGGCAGATTCACTAAGCATATTATTTTAGTGCAATTGAGTAAGTTACATAAATTGAAGTTACACCCGTTCATCAAAAGACATAGGCCCTCATTACGACCCTGGCGGAGGTCCATGGTGCAATTTGCACCATGGACCATGGCGCAGAGCTGCCAACACCGCCATGGGGGTTGGCGGACTTACCGCCCCATTCCGAGGTTGGCGGGGCGGTAAGTCCCCAATCCCCATTTACCCTTCCCCATTCCCATTTTTGCCCCATAGGGTATAATGGGAGTGGGGAAGGCGTTAATTACGCCACCGTAAATTACGGTGGCGTAATTAACAACAAGTCCCGTAGCGCCATGGATTTTTCCGCCTGCAAAAAGCAGGCGTAAAAATCACCATGGCGCTACGGAATGTCGTAGTCTTGCGGAGAGGTACGCCATGCATTACGCTGGCGTAAACCCCTCTCCGCCAGGGTCGTAATGAGGGCCATACACTTTATTCAATAGAAGGCATGTGTGGATCCGCTGACCTTAGGCCTATGTTAACTTACACCATAAAAACACACTCGAAAAAACATCTCTAAAAATCTGCACAATTGAAAGTAAAGCATATCATAAAGGTGGCAGTTCCACAATGCCTCTGTAGCAATGTGTCCCCTTCAAACACACTGCCACAGACCGCAAGTCTCCCTTCTGAAGATCCACTGTGAATCCCTGCATGGTTTCACTGGCAGAATCCACTGCCTCTGAACAATCTAAGTTATGAATCTGCGTACACTATCAAAACAACTGGGAACTCCTTTAGTTCACTGTGCATGCATGCATCAATGTGTCTGTGTATCCTACCATTATAAAGACTCACACTGGTAACTGTAGAACTGCCTTCTCTGTAGGGAAATCCCCACAGAAGTCTGTGTGTTGGCCAAGAGTTAATAACTGTGAGTCGCCAGACATAGTGGAAGTGTGTTTGAAATTCCCCTGGCCGGTCAAAAGGAAAGAAGGCATGCATCGACTTTCGATTAAACCTGAAAAATAGGCGAATATGTTATTTTTTTGTACACTATCTTGCTGACTCCATTCATAACGATGTCGCAATGGCCACTTGACATAGGCCACACTAACTTTTTAAGTGATCAGTGTGCTGGACACTTTTTGGCAGACACCATCAAACCAACATGTAAAACAGGGTAAACAATAAAACACATCTACCCCTTAAAAGAGCAAAATGAGTTCACACATTTGCAACATCATGCCTTCCAAATGGGATGTAACTACTTACAAGGAGTACAATACGAGTGTGTGTGCCTTACTATACGAAAGCCACAAAATAGGCACTGCAGCACTTCCTGAAAATGCCATGAGTGCGAGAATTTCTCCAAACACCTGTATCTTGTGTTTCAGAGGTAGCTATTGAGAGCCAGCAGTTAGAAGCATAGCAGTCGTGAGATTTGAGACTGCCCAGTGCCTTGCAAATGCATACCATGGCCATTTAGTCCTAATTGTGCTTGCAGAATGTGATGTTATGCCTGCATAATTTGAAATTTCGCAGGGGGGCTAAATGATGTAGGGCTTAGGTCAAGCAAATCATATCTACGACACAGGAGACGTCAAGAGGCCACAGTAAAGAGACCATGACAACATGATTGCATGCCAAGGAATCTGCTTTAAAACAACCATCAGACTGGAAGCATCCTGAGCATTTGCTTTGAGAGGGTCATGTGACAATCTTCTGTAATGACCTTCCACTGGACATCCAGCAAGAATTTCTGTACGGAAGGGACAAAAGCAGGAAAGGGTAACTGCCTGTTTGGGCCTAGTAGTGCTATAAAAGGACTAAGGCCAGAATCCCCCCTGAATCCTGATTCCCCACAAAGGGATACTTTCACTCTCCATTCACCACAGAGCTGTTATTACCTTGAGGAACTAAAGGACATCCTTGGTTTGGGCCGAACAACTGTCTTTTGGTCACCGTACTCGCATTGTAGGCTAACACAGAACTTCTAGCAACGTATTCCCTGCCAGTTATTTCCCCTACCCACTTTCCATGACACTTACTCAGCTACTCTCTCCCTCTTGAGCTGCACCCTACCTTCACCGTCTTCATTATCATACTTATTGTACCCTCCATCATGCCCATTGACTCCCTTGTACTGACCTTTCTCCTCCCCTCCTATCACAGCCACCATCAGTCTCCTGCCCTCCCCATGTACCTACTACCCCTTTTCACCCACACCCCCCAATCCAAATGCTCCCACTCTCCCAGGATCTCCAAAATTATCTATCTCCTTCCCATACTGCTCAAGACTTTCTCCGCTCCCCACCTCCTATCACTCTTTCACTTGGTCTTTAGAATGCACAATCCCTTTGCATCAAGTCTTCCTACTTTACATACAACTTCAACTCTTATCAACCACAACCTTTCCTTCGTGCTGTCACAGACACCTAGATCTTCCATCATGACTCTGCTACAGCAGCGGATCTTCACTCACGCTCCACTGCCCTCCTCAGACATCACTCCCTCCTCCTTTGACTAGCCATTATTCAACTCCTCCCTCCTACTCATCTCACTATTCTGGCTCTCTCTGGACACCCAAGCCCTCTCAAGTTTTCCCTGACCAGAAAAGCCTACTTGAGTCACTGCCCACTGATGTGCCCATTATCATGCTGAGGGACTTTAACCTTCCCAAGCTCTCTACAGCCGCCCACCTTGAACTTAACTCCCTTCTATATGATTACTCCATCACTCTTTCTACAAGCTGCCTACCAACCATCTACTTTGCTCTCTTCCTTTGACCTTCGCATTAATCCCACTCCATCTGATCACTCATTTGTTCACTTTTATGTGTACGTCCCTCCACCCTCTAGTTCTCTCACCAGGAAGGACTTTCATACCCCTTACCTTGATTATGTGATGATTTATCTCCTATCTCTCTTCTATTCATAACTCTTTCATTGACTGTGCTTTTTCTGATCATCACTATGCACTTATGACTCCCTTTGACCAGCAATATCCGGAAGGCACATTCACATCTTCCTGCCGCCATCCTCAGTCCTGTATGATCTCCGAACCTGAAAACAAACATTCACCATGAGCTATGACACTGGCTCAAATCACAGACCCCAATCCTATTCCTAGCCCAACAACATTCTCTTGCTGCTCTCCTCTCACCATTTGACTCTGCCAAATCCTACTCCCTCACACACCTAATCTCTTCCCTTTACAATAATACCCATACATGTTCATCGACCCAACACGCTTTGCTCACATCTGCCAAGCCATTATCCATTGACTCCACTCTCTACTAATGTATTTGCTAACGACTTTCCCTCTAAAATCTCTAAAATGCATGACACTCATAGCCCCCACCCTCTCCCTGCCCCATTCTCCTTTTGTTCTCCATCTCTTCCCCTACCCCTTTTACTGTCCCCATCCTTCACAGTACCAACCCATCTTGAACTCCTATAGACCTGTTTGCTCGTCAAACGGTCAAACACTCAGGACAAATCACCTGCCCTCATTTCCATGAGCTCTTTAAACTCTCTCTCTCTCTCTCTCTCTCTCTCTCTCTCTCTCTCTCTCTCTCTCTCTCTCTCTTTCTCTCTCTCTCTCTCTTTCTCTCTTTCTCTTTCTCTCTATCTCTCTCATCTGGACTCTTCTGAGCCTCCTTCAAATCTGTAACTCCCCCACCAGTTTTGAAGAAACTCTTCACTGACCCACTTGTTTCAGTACACTATCGCTGCTTTCTCTCCTTCCCCATTAGTCGAAGGACCTGAAGAAGGTGGTCTTCAACTTGATCACTAAGCACCTTGAGGGTAATGGCATTGGAGATCCACATCAATCTGTTTCTGTAATGGAAACTCCACAGAGACTGCATTTATGAATGTCTCAGACTGTCTCTATGATCACCACTCCAAATTCTCTTCAGTAATATTTTGGACCTCTCTGACACTTTTGAAATTTTAAGCCACTCCATTCTCTTCCCCACTCTCTAGGATCTTGGGTTTCACAAATCTGTTCTAGCCTGGATTGTTTTCTAGCTGGAAGGTCACTACTTTAAAACTCCTGCAACTTGCAAACCTCTCACCATGTCCCCACTGCCTGTCGGCGTCTACCAAGGATCTGTTTTACCTCTGCTCTTCACCTTCTAAACTTCTGCCCCAAGTAGTAGAAGTAGAAGTTGATAGTGATATCCAGCTTCAAAATGCATTACTATCACCACCTCTGTTGCTCGTACAAACCTTTGCAATATTCTGAAAATTTGTCAACTCTATGATAATTTCAATCTTCACCCTTGTGCTCAGTAAACTCGACTATTGCTCATGCCTAGTCCTCACCCTTCCTTTTTCACTCCTCCCTCTCTCTAGACAAAGTTCTCAACTTTGCTACCTGCTCTCTCGGAACACAGATGAGAGGAAAAGCCTTTTCTGTGGCAGCATCGAAACTCTGCAATGGCCTTCCTCGAACACTACGGGTTATTGAGAACCATCTGCTTTTACAATGGTCATTAAAAACTCTTATTTTTTAGTTTGATCTTATGTATTCTTCAGAGTTTCTTCTTTGGGCTTGGTGTCTCCTCCTGTCTACACCCTCTTAGCGCCAAGATGCCTCTAAAATGCCTCTATGTGAATGTTGAGCATTACAAAACTCTTAACATAACATTAACATAACACTCTGTACAATCTATCCAGTTCCTCCCTCTCTTCTTCCCACTGACACCAGGTTAGTTGGCTATCCATGCACAGCTGTCAAGTCCCTTCTGGTAGTCTGAAAAAGCTATCAATGTTCTTGCTCCTCAGTACCTGGCTGAAAGTATGTCTTCTTACTCGCCATCTCATTCCCTCCACTCCTACTTTACACTCAACCTCACAGTTCCATGCTTGGCTGTGACTCAACTCGCTTCTCAACTTCCTACCTACTCACCCGTCTAGATGTACAATACTCACAAATAGAGGATCTGGGAGGACAATGGGACAGGCACCTGTAAGCGATATTCAATCAACACTACAGCTAAGTCAATGCCTAGTCTGGGATGCTGAGGAAAACCCTTATTGATGTATTTTTATATCCAGTTCAGTACTCTGGATGACAACCCTTGTATAACACCCCCCTCTAAGAATCCCCCTGACCCCACTGAGCCAGGAAGTAGGTTTGTTTTGCAAATTAAAAAGGTTTATTTGGACAATTCAACAATATATATCTATCACACTTTATAAATAAATTGATAACTGATATCACACTTCAGAATATGATGTTGATCAACAATGGGTAATCTGGCACTAGCACACTTCTTTACAATCAATGAGGAGTTAGTATAGGATGGATAAAGTAGCAAAAATACTTTTATGGTTTCAAGGGAAAAGCAATGAGGAATAAAATGCAGTACAGAAATACTTGATATGATTTTAGCAAAAGATAAGATAATCACTTTTTCTCTGGCAATTCACTCCCCCCCTATGCATACAAGAAATGGAAGGAGAGCACACAGTCTTCAAGAATCCCCACAAATCACACTTTATAATGCAATACACAGTTCCAGTTCTCCCAGCAAGCTTAGGGAAAACAGGGATGAGTTTTAAACACTGACGAATTACTTTAATGTGGTTTGCAAGGAAGTGAAAAGGTGCTAAAATTGCTTTTAATTCCCTCTAGAGGTTCAGGGTAGGTGATGGCTACTTTATATTAGTTCAGGCTCACTTTAACAAACTCTATAAATGATTAGCAGATTGCAAACGAATTTTAGCAAAGAGAAGCAAAAAGCTGCTGATTTCTACAGATGAAAAAATCGGGCCAAATCGTAAATCGCGGTAAATTTCGCGAGTGCGTGTCTCGCGATTACGGAAAAAGTATAGGGAGTAGGAAGTCGTTTCCAGATTCGTTGGAATGCCTAGATTCTAAGCTTTCAGATGAAAGTTAAATCTCATTCCTAGCACAAATGGTTCCGGAGATATGGATGATTTAATAAAGGGAGATTGTCGGATTTAAAGTAAAACTCAAAATGACAGGTGACAGCTTGCAGCTTCAGAATTGACAGATGACACGATTGCTAGGAGGCAGTTCTACTTAGGTTAAAATAGTTTGGATTAGATTATTTTAACTAAGAGATTGGGTTCTGCACAGTTCTGGCGGTACTCACAATATATTTTGGGCAGGAATGGGCCTCGCCACGGATCTGGTCAACTGGACTGGGCGGTTCTGCTCACAGCGTCTGGGTCAGCTCTGCTCTGCTGGTCTAGCCTCTGGCAATTGTTCTTGGCAAAGAATTCAAACAGCTCGCCCGGCTGTGGAATAGTTTGCAAATGATTTTAAGGATGCTGAGGCCTGCTGAGAAGAGTTCTCAGTTTGTGGGTTTAGGCCCTTGCTTTAAGTTCTGAAGTAAAGTTCTGGTCTTTGGAGATTGATGGATGTGAAGTCTGGAGTCTCTGGATGTGAAGTCGTCGGTCAGCATGCTCCGCAGCAAATGGAATTGAATGTCTCTCGCTGTCCCAGCAGTCTCTTTTTATGTGTTTTGGAAAGTGGGTGTGTGCGTTGGTCATAACTAAACCTGCCCCTCTCACTTATCATTGGCCAATTCCTCCTCTCTCCCTTGATTGGGGGAAGGAAATGTGAGTCAGAATGATGCTGTAGGTTTTATGGTCAGAGGAACCTCCCCTTGTCAGATTGCACACCAATCTATTTCTGACCCAAATACATATTTATCTATGTACCATTTTTCTAATATTATAGGTCCAGTTAAAATATTTTCTGTAGCACCAAACCATCCGATCCCTTTCTTTGTACGATGTTGTGTCCATTGATGACAGAATTCTCCCCTTTTCATCCAGATAACGACCTCTAAACCTTTCCAGATTTTACACAAATGTGCACCAGGGATATGGGTTACAGATGATAAAGTGTCAGATTTTTAACATGCAGACATTTGGAGTAAGACCCTATTTTCCGCTAGAAACCCCCCAGAATGCACCACAGGGTCCTAACACCTCTTAAAATGTGCACCGAAAAATCACAAAAATAATGATATTACTTATATAATTCTGACAAGTCCGCGCTATGAGTTATCTATCTTTTTAAAATTATGCCCTGGTCAAACAGGGGTGTGGCTTCCCACATCACATGGTGGAATAACTGGTTTATCCACTTCCCCCAAGCCAGCTTGTTCACAGAGGCACAGCTGCCCCCCAGTTTCTCCCAAGAGGAAGCTATTTTACGACGCCCCCAATATAACATTTGCCTGAGTCAAGGGAGTTGCATTGTTCTGTCCCTTCCAGTTCCCAGGTACTCCACCCCTAATCTAATCAGAGAGGTGTCAACTCCTTTTGGCAAGGGGAAGAGTGGCTGAGCAGGTTTCAACTTCTGTCGGGGGTAGTTGTCAGGCAGAATCCAGTTTCATTAAGCCAGGTTTCAGCTAAATGTCACTTTTTGTTCCCAGTTTAAATCACTTACAATTTTTACATATACATTAAATAATTACTTCCTTCAAGTCATTTCAGAATATAGTTTTACATTGTATCCACCTCTTAGCAAGTCTTTCCTTGGTCTGTTTTTTTTTCATTTGTTCAGTTTTACACAAAAGTCTGGTGGTTTTAAAACGCCGACTTTCTGATAGTGGTGAGTACCGGTAATGCAACCATTTTTGGGATTAAGAAAATGAATTCCCCACAGTTCTGAGTTGATTTTTGGCAATCAGCATTGCCATTCCCAATGGTTTCAGGCTACTGTGTGTGTAGCCCAATGGTGGTTTTAGGCAGTGCCCTCCTGTGCTCACAACATAGGCAAAAATGGGTGGCAGCTTCATGTTTTCCCTGTGCACTCTCTGGGGAGTTCTGGCCATCATGATGTTTTCCATGCCAGTACTGCACAGTTTTATGGTAGGGCTTGGATGCATGGGTAAAAACATCCTAGAAGCCCCCCCCTCTTGCGATGGCCATTCTGTCCTTTCACTGATGGAACTCGCAAGATCTGGGATGTTCGCCTCCTCTTCTTCCAATTCCATGGATGGCACAGTTCAGCATCTTTTCCTCCCTCCAGTCGATCAATCAGTTCTCCTTGCTGGTCCTGATGGGAGGATTGGGCGGTACCCCGGGCCCCTCGGGTCTCTGCTCCCGGTCCCCGGTCGTCCTCCTTGGTCAGTCTCCATGGTTTCATCTCTCCTAGGATGATAAAGCAAAGCGGCAATACCTATTCGTAGACATTTCTTCACCACTATTAATGGTGTGGCGAACATATACATTTTATGAATCAGAAGATATGAACATATACATTTTCTTTTTAAAATTAGGAGACAAGAACATATATATATACAAGGATCACAGAATTGTATATGCTATATGTGGAATATTTTAGGGTTGGAACTGAAATACTCTGGAGCGGCCCCCTCTGGGATTCCAGTGGATTCCTCCAGTTGTTACAGAGTGTGCCTGGGATGACAACACTTTAGCTGATTTATATGTACCCCCTTGTCCTCCCCTTCCGCCAGACTGCCTTTGGGGATGCAGATCTTATAGGCAACAGGGGAGATCTTGTCTATAATTTCAAACGGTCCCTTCCATGTAGGCAAGAATTTTCGCTGTTTGGCCTGGTTCCTTTGGAAATTGTATAGATAGACCCGATCACCCACCTTATATTCCTTTCGGGTAGTTTTTAAATCATAGTGGGTCTTCATGCTCTCGGCTGATCTTTCTAGATTCCGCTGAGCATAGGCAAAAGCATGCTGAAGGTGTTTCCTTAAATTCTCCACATACTCATGAGTTGTGGAGGCATTTATCAGTGTCTGCTCTTGAGACCTGTAGAGCAAATGCTGGGGAAGCACCATCTTGCGTCCCGTCATCGACTCAAATGGTGACATTTTAGTTGCTGAGGAAGGGGTAGATCTGATGGCCATTAGGACCAGAGGTAATCGGATATCCCAACTTGGCCCGGAATCTGCCACAAACTTTTTTAATATGCTCACAATGGTTTGGTTGTATCTCTCCACTGCTCCAGAAGAAGCTGGCCTGTAAGCAATGTGTAGCTTCCTTTTAACCCCCAGTATCTCCCACATCTTTGTCATTACTTCACTGGTGAAGTGGCTACCCCTGTCTGACTCAATCCTTTGATGTAGACCAAAACGGGAAAAGATGTGGTTAATCATCAGGGCAGCTGCTGTTTCTGCCTTGCAGTTTGGGGCTGGGAGACATTCCACCCACTTGGTAAACAAGCATGTAACGGTCAACATGTACTTGTTTCCTCTAGACGAGCGGATTACAGGGCCTACAAAGTCGATTTGCAAATCTGACCATGGCAGTGTCATCCCCCTCTTTTGGAGAGGCGCACGGCACGGTGTGTGAGGGATGATGGCTGAAATTGTGCACACACAAGACACCCCTTCAAGTATTGGTCGAGGTCCTGCCCAATGTGTGGCCAGTATGCAACCTCTCTTAAGATTTCCAGTGTTGTGTGAAACCCCCTATGACCAGCGGTGGAAGCATCATGGGCGTGACTTAACATCAGGCTTCGGAATGAGGTAGGAACCACCCACTGATCGTGGCCAGCTTTGGATTTCCTTACCAGCAAACCGTCTTGGATTCGGAACATTTTTGGACATTTCATCAACACTCTTAGGTCCTCTTTCCCAATGTAATCGGTATCCGTCAGGGGAAAGTTCTCAGGGTCCTCAAGGTGTTGGTAAAACTTACCAATTATTGGATCCCCCTTCTGAGCTGTAATTAAATCAGCATCAGGGGTCTCCTTACTCCATTGTACAGTTGAAAGATCATTGTGAACATTTGTCTGGGACCTAGTGGTAGCAGTGACCTGGATTTCCCCCAATAGGGACTCTATTTCTATTAGATCCCCTTGGATGGCCCCGGTTTTGGCCAGCTGATCAGCTAAGTCATTTCCAGTTTTGTCTGGTCCCTCTACTTTGGAATGACCTTTGATCTTTTTCCAGTAGATGGTCATCCCATTCGATGTGACCAGATCATCAATATTTTGGATTAACTTCCCATGTTTCGGGGGTTTGTTATTAGCACATAACATGCCTCTGGTTTTCCAGTTGACCAGGTGCTCCACGAACCCGTTCCGTACATAATCCGAATCTGTGATTATGACCAGTTCGTGGAGTTGATTCTGGACAGCAGTGAGGATGGCCTGATGCACAGCCATCAATTCTGCCACCTGACTACTTCAGGGACCAATTTTGTATCCAGCGGAGGGTTCTGGGAACTCCTTCACCCATGCATTCCCTACGCCAGCCACCAGTTCTTTCTCCCCGTCGTTGTCAACATGGTAAGAGCATCCATCCACATAGACAGTGGGCATTCCCTCACACTTGTCTTCTTCAAAGACTTTGTGTGGGGAATTAAGGTATGCCTCCATGTTGTCCTTGATTTTTAGACTTTCGTCCTCGAGACAGTTTTCTCTGGCACAATCATGCAAGTCAGCCAGACCTTGCGCGAGGGGGCTCTTCTTGTTTTGACCATATCTGACCTCCACAGGAAAGCCTTGCATTGACAGAATCCAGGAAGTAATTCGGGAATTACTCACATTTCCGGCCCGGATTCTGTCACTTTGGAGATATTGCAGAGGCTGGTATGGAGTCTCCACTATGATGTGTTCCCCCTGGATAAACAGGCGGTAATTCTTCAATGCCCACACCGTTGCCAGGAGTGCCTTCTCACAATCGTTGAATTTTTCCTCCACAGAGGATAAGGTTTTGCTTGCATAGGAGATTACTTTATTGACCTTGTCATGCTTTTGGTATAATACTGCCGTCAAGCACGTATTAGAGAACCCCGTCTCCAGGAAGAACTCCTTGTTTCTGACAGGGTAAGCTAGGCAAGGCGCTTGTGAGAGGCTTCTTTTGAGTTGTCTTACCGCCTCGGATTGTTCTGGACCCCATTCCCACTTGACCCCCCCCTTCAAGAGATGAATCAGGGGTCTAGTGATCTCTGCGTAGCCTTCAATGAACTTTCTGCTGTAATTAGTCAGTCCAAGGAGGCTCCTTAGTTCCCGCAGAGTGGTGGGGTCTTTCAGTTTCTGGAGTGCTTCCACTTTCTTTTCTTGGGGACAGAGACCCTGAGGAGTAATCTCATGCCCCAAGAAATTAACACGGGTTCTACACCACTGTGCTTTCTGAAAGGAATGTTTTGCTCCGGCGCCCCTCAACTGTGTCAGAACATAACGGATCTCCGCTATGTGTTCCTCCACAGATGAACTTTTGATGAGGACATCATCTACATAAGCCAGGTTACCCCTCGCACCCAGGTCGGGCATGGCCTTATGTAGGAAAATGTTGAATTCATTGCCGGAGTTGAGGTATTCGAAGGGAGTCCGGGTCCATGTGTACTGCTGGCCCCCAAAGGTAAAAGCCAGTTTGTATTGGTCCTCCCTACTGACAGGCACGGTCCAGTATCCATTGGTCAGGTCTATTGTTGTGAATACCTGTGACCCCTGAATCTGGGCCAGCCCTTGGTCAATGTAGGGCAGAGGCCATCGGGAAGTATGGACCCGTTTGTTGAGCTCCCTAAGGTCGGCGCAGAGTCTCCACTGGCCGTTTGGCTTCAATATTCCCAGCACCGGATTATTGAAAGTGCTGTGGACTGGACGGATTATTCCCCGGGACTCAAGGTTCTTAATTATTTCAGTAAGGGACTCCATGGATGCGAGAGGCAAGCGATATTGCTTCACAAACACTGGAGTCATTCCAGGGTCCGTGGGAATTGTTGTGGTGTGGATGTTGATGCGACCACAGTCATATGAGTCTACCGCAAAGAGATCTTGGAAATCCAAGAAAACTTGTTTCAACTTTTGCCTCTGTTCCAGAGTCACACAGGCATCAGCTAGGTTGACTCTCTCTTCCACATCTGCCTGAAGCCTGGAAAGACTTCTGGTTTGGCTATCTCAGCGGCCTCCTCCAGCTGGGTGGAGAAGTCCCTGGTCAAAGTGCTGATTTGGACTGGAGGTTTCAGGTGGGAAAGGCAGCCCTCATGGACCTGGAAAATCACCTCATCCCTCCTGAAGTCACAAGTCACATCTTCCTTACCATAAGGGCAAGAAGTGTACACCAGGAAGTTCCCCCCATGCCGGGTGAAAATCCTGTCTGGTGTTGTATTGTCCTCACTGTCACTGTCAAAACAGTCCTTGGGGATTGGTCCTAACAGTTCATTTCCTAAATCAATGGAGAAATGTCGGTCATCAATCGCCATTCCAATAATGGTGCCTGCGGCTAGAGTAATACTCTTTAAGTCGCTGTTATCCACCTCTATTGGAATGGTGTCATGTTCTATGATGACTAATGGTGTTGGGTTTACCCCTAACCCTTGCTGTTGGAGAGAAGCATTTAGATGGATATAAGCATCAGGGTTTTTCAATTTTTGTCCTCTTTTAACTTTCACTTCCAGGGAGAATTGTCGGGTCCTTTCTGGGATGGTGACTTCCTCTTTGATCTGAATTTCAACTGCATAAGGTAGCAATTGAGCTGACCTAAATGCTTTTTCTGGATCATCAAAGCCCATGGGATTATCCGCTAATCGGGACCAAGCTTTGAAGTTTATTAGGTCCAAACTAATGGCAAAGCAATTGAGAATGTCACTGCCTAAGTAAAAGGCGGCAGTGACGTCTCGCACGACCCAACAATTATGGACTATGCTCTTGTTGCCAATGGAGATTTTGAGCATACACCTGCTTGGCAGGAGATGTTTGGAATTAGGTGCTTCCAGGTCCATTTCCCATTTGTCTATCAGTTTGAATGTGGGAATGGCTGGATCTTTTGGGAGTTGGCGGAACATGGCTTCGCTGATGAAGCTCTTACCGTTGTTCACACACACTCGAGCGAGAACAGAGTCCTTCCCATCATTTAATTTGCTGAATATCAGCCAGGCTGTGAGCTGATTTCACATCTTTCTGGACTATAGGAGTGGGAGTTTCTGATTGTGGATTAGTAGAGAATTTCAGGGTGTTTCCTTCCAGTGTGGAATACCACCTTAAACTGGAAGGAAGGTTGATTTTCAGAAATAGAGAGGACCCCCCACCACCAGTCTGTGGTCCTACTGCTATTACTGTCACGTCTGGAATTTGGCTATTCTGGAATTGAAATTCTACTTGGTCAGATTTTTGTTCAACCATGTGGCATGTGCCGTTTAAACTAACATGGTTGACACTCTATTTTAATTTTATTGGTCGGCTAGTCTGGGTCCAGAGGACCTTGTTTACGCAATCTATTAGGGGTGACAACCTTCTCAGGAGGTCATTCCCTATTAAACAAGGGGTGCCCTCTGGAGTCACTACTATGACTGGGTGTTTCACATTGTGTCGCCCAATTTTGATGTCCAAATCTGCAGTCCCCTCGACAGGAATTTCCTTCCTGTCAAAGTTCTGCAGTTGTCCAGGAAGAGAGGTGAGAGGAATACGGTAATTCTCCCCCCTTCCTGCATTTTGTTCATCAAAGGACCTTTTGGACAGAAGGGTAGCTTGGGATCCAGTGTCCACCAGTGCCAAAATTGTACCCTGCCCCTGTACTTGTACCGGGGCATAGTATCTTCCCTCCTTCTCCTCAAGGGGGCACAGATAATGCACATTTTTGGACAATTGGTGGGTTAACTTTCTGGTTTTGGACATTGCTAGCGAAGAGATTTGGGCAGAATTCTGTGAAGAGCCTGGGGAATCTGAAAGAAAATGTTGGCAACTGGAAATGGTTTCGGGTTCTGGGCCGCCCCCCCCTTTTTGGAGGCAGCCATCAGGATGGGTTTGACCCATGGGATTTTGGTATTGTTGGTTCTGGGATGAGATGGTGGGCGGTGGTAGCTCAGTCTCCACATCTCCCCAGTCTGAATTGGCATCCCTTGGAACCCATTTTTCCTTGGGAGGAGTTCCCCCATCTCTGAAGGAGAAGATCCTTTTCCCAGGACCTTCTGAGGATCCCTCTCCCTCAAATTGGAAGACCTGTACCTCCTCCACAAAGTGGGTCTGTTTGGGTCCTTTGTTTCTCCTACGCCCCCTCTGCTCCTTCGGAGGCAGGCTTTCAGGGGCAGGAGATTTTGTTTCCGGTTCCTGGTGTTCCAGTTGCTGTTTACAAGTTGGGAAGGAAGCTTCCTCCAAGGCTTTACACCCCCCTTCCCCTTGTGCCTCCTCCCTGGGAACTGGTGGGTTATCGGGGTGCTGCCCCCGTCATTGTTCTGGAGCACCAGGTCCAGAGTTTGGGGCATTCTGCGGTGGCATGCTCATCTGAGGGTTCTGTTGAGCCCTCAGTATGTGACCCAGATCTCGTGCCATATTTTGGACCTGGCGCTCAAGTTGGGAAACCCGCTCAGGCTGATACGGGGCTCTATTTTCTCCCCTGGGCTGATCCCGGGAAGGGTAGCTATCCCTTCTCTGGTAATACCACGGATTGGGAAGATTCGGGTACCCCTCCACCCTTGGCCTCCCCTCTCCCGGATTAGGTTGTCTGGGCTCAGGGAATTGGGGAAAGAAGGATGGATGATTTTGGGGCTGGAAATTGGGTGGATACCTGGGGAAAAAGTTCTGCCCAGGATTTGGAGAATTTCTGCCATCCTGTGGGAAGTGGGGAGGGAATTTCCCTGGGTTAGGTGCTTGGCTGGAGGAGTCCACACATGGATTGGTCGGTTTCCCTTGTAGTGGGGACTTACATAGTCAGGGGAGCGGGGGACCCCATTTGTGGGACTGCCTCCTCGACTCCCTGTCTGTGACTGGCCCGAGGGCCTTCTGGGCTGTGAATTATTTGGTGCAGGCAGGTTTTTAGGCCCCCCATCTCCAAATCTAAAACGGGGGCAACCTTTACCTCTGCCACCTTGGCCGCAGCAGGGGTGCTGTTGGTTTTGGGGTTTTTCGGTGCATTATTTTTATTTTCGATGGGCTTCTGCACCTCATAGATCCAGGTAGCCTGTTCAATGACCCAGTCTAAAACTCTTTTCTCATGAAAATCTCTCACGAGCTGGATCATTATGTATTTGGGTAAGGCATGGAAAAACGTATTGATAAATTCTCTGCTATCCGTGCGTACACTTCTGGTGGTCTACGCAAAAGCACGCTTTAATTCTTGCACAAACTCTTGTGGGGCCTGATCCTCCCCACATTGCAAATTGTAGGCTGCCTTGCGAGCCTCTTGAGGATTTCTGTGCACAGAAAAATGTTTCAAGATGGCCGCCCTGTATGTGGACCACCTTGAATGGTTTTGATCCTCCAGCCCTGCAAAGACACTGGAGTATTCTGGTGAGAAGGTCCACTTTACATATTGAATACAGCTTTGGCTGTCCTTCAAATGGAAAGTCTCCATCATTTGCTCATAGAGCTCCAAGTGTTCCCAAACAGAATACTTGGCGTTCTTATGATAAGGCGTGATGACACTCCTTATTGCCTTTATTTGTTTCAATGGGTCCTTAAGCAAGGCCCTTTTTGCCTTATTGGCCTTTTTGGTTCGGGTAACCCTGGTCCATTCATCCTCCGACTCAGAAGCGCTGGTCCCAGAGGTGCCCGTCTGATCTTCCAGGTTTTCTCAGATTCTACGAGCCTGGGAATGGCTGGCAGAATGTGGGGACCTGGTCTCCTGTGTCCTGTGACGCTCAGAGGTGTCTTCAGATCCCTCCTTGCTACCAGGATTTGCTGGGTATCCCCCCCACTGACCTAACTGGGCAGAGGTTTTCAGGATGCCCTTAATGGGCCTACTCTCCTGGGGTTCCCCACTAAATTGCACTGTGCTTGGGTGCCCATACCCGGATGCCCGCCCATCCATTCCTGGGAGGTACTGGCCTATGAGCCCCATACTTCTAGCTGGATAGTAATCTGCCATCCCCGTGGCCCTGGGCTCATGTGCGCGAGGGGACATGGGGGTGGCAGAGTCCAGGGACTGGGAGAGATGAAGGCCTCTGGTACTAGGGCTCCTGAGGTTATGCTCAGGAGTTTCTCTTTCCCAGCGAACCTCATCTCTATCCGCCCCTGCTTCCTGTTGCAATGCAAGAGCCTGCGCTTTCAGTTCCTCAGTTGAGGCCTTACTAGACTCTATCAGTCTCTCCTGCATGGCTACCTGTTGCTGGAGCCTATCATTGTGCTGACAGAGAGCCTCATTTTCTCTCTGTGCCTCCTGATTGGTCCTGGAGTACTTGGTCAGTCTCTGCTGCAGGAGAGTTACCTCCTCAGTCCCATCCCTACTGGCCTGCTCCTTTCTTGCCAGAGCCTCCTCCACCCTCCTGGTGTGCTCTAACAAGTTCTGATGTTCTTTTTGGAGGTCACCCAGTCCCTGGAGGGCCAGGTGATTTTCTTCCATTTTCCTTTTTAAGTGGCAGACTTCCTGGCCTAAGGTATCCCTTTCCTGACTAAGAGCCTGCATCTGTGCCGCCAGGTCCTCCCTTTGCCTTTGGAAGGCACCAGCTTTCTGGCGCTCCTGATCAAACTCTGCCTGGGTATCCAGGTCCTTCAGAATCAATGTATTGCTTTCCTCTTTTTCCCTATCTAGGTGGCTTTGCAGGGTGACTACCTGCTCAGCACATGCCCTATTGAAATCTAATTGTTGCTCCAGCTTTTTCTGGCTCTGCAGTAGGGAGTCCAAACCTTCTTGGTACTCCTTCTGCAAGGCCAGAAATCTGGTATCCTGGTCAACCTTTTCCTGTTGCAGCACATCATATCCTCCTTTATTTTAGTGATGTACTGTCTGCTATCATTTTCTGACTCCTGGCTCCTCTGCAGCCTCTGCTCAGAAGAGACCAGGTCAGATTGGGCCTTTTCTAACACCATCTGTTGCCTATTTGCCAGATCTTGGCCTTCAGCACATTTGTCCTGCATGGCTCCCATATATAGATACAAATATGCTGCTATCCTGGCAATCTTATTGTGTTCATCTTTGGCCTTAGAAGCCATATATAATTCACTCAGGGCCACATGTAATGGACCCTGATCTCTCCATATATCTGACCCTGTTTCAGTGACCTGTTGCACGATTGCCTGCAACCAGACCGTTTGGTCCTGATGAGTCCACTCACCTCTTACAAATAGCTTATGTAAGAAGTGCTCTATGGCTATTTTCATATCTACCAAGGTTGTCATTCTGGAATTTGAGTTCCTTCCTGACTTACAGAAGTTTGTATTTTATTTTGCAAACACAGGCCGTTTCCTTAGAGCGTTCCTTTGAGGGATGCTTTCACAGTGTAAAACAGCGTGGTGATCTAACCGGATATGTGTATCTGGTCAGTTGGCACACTGTATTAATCTGCACAAGTGGTAAGTCTAACCCAGAATATCCCGGCTCCGAGCCCCCACTTTGTAAGCGATATTCAATCAACACTACAGCTAAGTCAATTCCTACTTTACACTCAACCTCACAGTTCCATGCTTGGCTGTGACTCAACTCTCTTCTCAACTTCCTACCTACTCACCCGTCTAGATGTACAATACTCACAAATAGAGGATCTGGGAGGACAATGGGACAGGCACCTGTAAGCGATATTCAATCAACACTACAGCTAAGTCAATGCCTAGTCTGGGATGCTGAGGAAAACCCTTATTGATGTATTTTTATATCCAGTTCAGTACTCTGGATGACAACCCTTGTATAACACCCCCCTCTTAGAATCCCCCTGACCCCACTGAGCCAAGAAGTAGGTTTGTTTTGCAAATTAAAAAGGTTTATTTGGACAATTCAACAATATATATCTATCACACTTTATAAATAAATTGATAACTGATATCACACTTCAGAATATGATGTTGATCAACAATGGGTAATCTGGCACTAGCACACTTCTTTACAATCAATGAGGAGTTAGTATAGGATGGATAAAGTAGCAAAAATACTTTAATGGTTTCAAGGGAAAAGCAATGAGGAATAAAATGCAGTACAGAAACACTTGATATGATTTTAGCAAAAGATAAAATAATCACTTTTTCTCTGGCAATTCACTCCCCCCCTATGCATACAAGAAATGGAAGGAGAGCACACAGTCTTCAAGAATCTCCACAAATCACACTTTATAATGCAATACACAGTTCCAGTTCTCCCAGCAAGCTTAGGGAAAACAGGGATGAGTTTTAAACACAGGCGAATTACTTTAATGTGGTTTGCAAGGAAGTGAAAAGGTGCTAAAATTGCTTTTAATTCCCTCTAGAGGTTCAGGGTAGGTGATGGCTACTTTATATTAGTTCAGGCTCACTTTAACAAACTCTATAAATGATTAGCAGATTGCAAACGAATTTTAGCAAAGAGAAGCAAAAAGCTGCTGATTTCTACAGATGAAAAAATCGGGCCAAATCGTAAATCGCGGTAAATTTCGCGAGTGCGTGTCTCGCGATTACGGAAAAAGTATAGGGAGTAGGAAGTCGTTTCTAGATTCGTTGGAATGCCTAGATTCTAAGCTTTCAGATGAAAGTTAAATCTCATTCCTAGCACAAACGGTTCCGGAGATATGGATGATTTAATAAAGGTAGATTTTCGGATTTAAAGTAAAACTCAAAATGACAGGTGACAGCTTGCAGCTTCAGAATTGACAGATGACACGATTACTAGGAGGCAGTTCTACTTAGGTTAAAATGGTTTGTATTAGATTATTTTAACTAAGAGATTGGGTTCTGCACAGTTCTGGCGGTACTCACAATATATTTTGGGCAGGAATGGGCCTTGCCACGGATCTGGTCAACTGGACTGGACTGGGCGGTTCTGCTTACAGCGTCTGGGTCAGCTCTGCTCTGCTGGTCTAGCCTCTGGCAATTGTTCTTGGCAAAGAATTCAAACAGTTCGCCCGGCTGTGGAATAGTTTGCAAATGATTTTAAGGATGCTGAGGCCTGCTGAGAAGAGTTCTCAATTTGTGGGTTTAGGCCCTTGCTTTAAGTTCTGAAGTAAAGTTCTGGTCTTTGGAGATTGATGGATGTGAAGTCTGGATTCTCTGGATGTGAAGTCGTCGGTCAGCATGCTCCGCAGCAAATGGAATTGAATGTCTCTCGCTGTCCCAGCAGTCTCTTTTTATGTGTTTTGGAAAGTGGGTGTGTGCGTTGGTCATAACTAAACCTGCCCCTCTCACTTATCATTGGCCAATTCCTCCTCTCTCCCTTGATTGGGGGAAGGAAATGTGAGTCAGAGTGATGCTGTAGGTTTTATGGTCAGAGGAACCTCCCCTTGTCAGATTGCACAAAAATCTATTCTATTTCTGACCCAAATACATATTTATCTATGTACCATTTTTCTAATATTATAGGTCCTGTTAACATATTTTCTGTAGCACCAAACCATCCGATCCCTGTCTTTGTACGATGTTGTGTCCACTGATGACAGAATTCTCCCCTTTTCATCCAGATAACGACCTCTAAACCTTTCCAGATTTTACACAAATGTGCACCAGGGATATGGGTTACAGATGATAAAGTGTCAGATTTTTAACATGCAGACATTTGGAGTAAGACCCTATTTTCCGCTAGCAACCCCCCAGAATACACCACAGGGTCCTAACACCTCTTAAAATGTGCACCGAAACATCACAAAAATAAAAAATAATGATATTACTTATATAATTCTGACAAGTCCGCACTATGAGTTATCTATCTTTTTTAAATTATGCCCTGGTCAAACAGGGGTGTGGCTTCCCACATCACATGGTGGAATAACTGGTTTATCCACTTCCCCCAAGCCAGATTGTTCACAGAGGCACAGCTGCCCCCCAGTTTCTCCCAAGAGGAAGCTATTTTACGACGCCCCCAATATAACATTTGTCTGAGTCAAGGGAGTTGCATTGTTCTGTCCCTTCCAGTTCCCAGGTGCTCCACCCCTAATCTAATCAGAGAGGTGTCAACTCCTTTTGGCAAGGGGAAGAGTGGCTGAGCAGGTTTCAACTCCTGTCGGGGGTAGTTGTCAGGCAGAATCCAATTTCATTAAGCCAGGTTTCAGCTAAATGTCACTTTTTGTTCCCAGTTTAAATCACTTACAATTTTTACATATACATTAAATAATTACTTCCTTGAAGTCATTTCATAATATAGTTTTACATTGTATCCACCTCTTAGCAAGTCTTTCCTTGGTCTGGTTTTGTTTCATTTGTTCAGTTTTACACAAACGTCTGGTGGTTTTAAAACGCCGGCTTTCTGATAGTGGTGAGTACCGGTAATGCAACCATTTTTGGGATTAAGAAAATGAATTCCCCACAGTTCTGAGTTGCTTTTTGGCAATCAGCATTGCCATTCCCAATGGTTTCAGGCTACTGTGTGTGTAGCCCAATGGTGGTTTTAGGCAGTGCCCTCCTGTGCTCACAACATAGGCAAAAATGGGTGGCAGCCTATTCTTCATGTTTTCCATGTGCACTCTCTGGGGAGTTCTGGCCATCATGATGTTTTCCATGCCAGTACTGCACAGTTTTATGGTGGGGCTTGGATGCATGGGTAAGAACATCCCACGCACCATAAAGCCATCATCTTTGATGATTTCACACTCACATCAAACATAGCTGGATTTAAGCTGTTGTGTCTGTGAGTGTAGGTCAGAGAGCCACACAGGCAGGCAGGTTATGCATTCCCAAGGGCATACCACTTGCCCGTACCCCTTTACTCACACAAAACATGTTCCCAGAGGGTGACAGACACAGACACCAAGCCAGGCACCTAGCCAAAAGACCACAAACGGTGTTAAGGGGGAGCTTAATGCAAAGGGCCTATTGTCTAAATGGAAGAGCCTTTCCAGTGACCTGACAAAATGCTATAGCAGCACTTAGGAGTACACATCTCACAACCTAACTAAGGACATCTAGTGACGTCTCCAAAATGGAGAAGCAAACTCGCACTCACACAGGCCATCCATTACAGAATATTCCTTGTCTGAGGCACGGAGGGGCACAGTCCATTATCAACTCCAAAACCTGAGTCACATCACCTGGCAGTCACCATGTCACACAGAGCATTAGTTGCACTGGGAGCCTTATGGTGGCAGAAGGCACAACAGCAGTAAAATCAAAAGATGGCTGCATGACAATATCTGTGTGCTCCTATGTCTACCATTCAATATGAAACACATACATTCCCAGCATGTCAGTTGGAAGCATCTTAGTTCTGGAAGTGCTGTCATATTTGTATTGGTAGTTGCATTTATTTGCAGAACAAAAACATCAATTTCAATTAGAAATTATTTGCAATAACACACAAACAGATGAGGCAGTGTTCTCCTGAATAGTGCCTGTACAATAGCAGAAAGATTAGCATAAGTGATGAGCCAGTTTATGATGTGGACAAAGTGGGACAAAGACCAGGGGAAATCAAATAAAAATAACACGTGACTTACAATGGTAACATTAACCTAGGTCGATGGGGCAAGTGCTGCTAAGAAAGGAGGAGTATTGGCAAACATGCAAAATGACATTTATACGTGGCAATGGAGAGAGTGCTATGTTATGGGAATTATAAAGCGCTCGTTTGCAAAAGCATCATGGTGCTGAAGAGCATCAGGATGAAAGGATGTTAAAAACAGAAAGGTTTTTAACAGTGGCGGAAACTGAAGTGGTCAGGGATAGCCCAAAATCACGAATGGTGGAGCGTTCCATAGTTTGACCGCAGTAACCGAGAAGGCCGACCACCCATTCGAGCACGCTCAAACTGAGGAATGATCAACAGTCGAGCCCTCTCAGATCTTAATGAGCGTCCAGGCACATAGTGTTGGAATTTCTCCTGCAGAAATTCCGGTCCCACATCATAAAAGGCATGCTGGACAATACAGAGGGACTTGAAAATAATCCTCTTCTGCACTGGCAGCCAGTGTAGTGACCACAAGACTAGGGAAATATGTGCCCCATAGGCAGTGTTTGTGGCCACACGGGCTGCTGAGTTCTGCAGCAGCTGAAGCCGGTGGATGATATAAACTGGCTGGGCCAGGAACAGAGAGTTACAGTAGTCGAGTCGGATCAGTACTAAAGAAGACACTACAAGAGGGGAAAGGTTCTCCGGAAGAAAAGGCAGAACATTTGAAAGTACTTTCAGTTGGAAATAGCCAGATTTACATGCTGAGCTGATTTGGGCTGGTGCAGAAAGCGACTCAGAAAACAGGAATCCTATTTTTTGACTGTTGGAAATGTGGGCATTGCCACAAAGAAAGTGTTCTGCCTTTTAATGGCTTTAAGCTAAATTTGTTCTACAACATCTAGACCAGGAAGTAATGTTCGGTGAGGTCTTGAGTCTGGAGTCATCATCTAGGTGTGTTCTCAGCTGAGTATCATTCACTTATATGTTAAGTGCTATGATGTAATGGTCTAATCATTTTGTTAGCATCAGTTAATGATGTGTATTGATTTTGTCTATCGGTCTTTTCATACCAAAAGAACACGGAAATTGCAGACTTTGTAGCCACGTCGCCTCACAGCTTAGCATGCAGACCCTTTCTAGCAGGCAGCCATTATTCCTGCGCCCACTGGTGGCCACTCCTACAGACTCTCAACTATGTGTGGGTGTTACAGGGTGTCTCCAGTATCAAGTTTCTGCATGCAGATTTACGCAGGCAAATTTTCTTTACATGGAGTCAGATCATAGCCCATCTTGTTCAATGATTCAGTTTCCCCCAGTACCATTTTTGCCACAATTTTTGATGATAACATTAGGTGAGCCAAATCCATGCGTTTGTTAACTGAAAAATAGACCAAGTCAAGGGCCTTATTAAAAGTTTGGCAGGAACTCGTAACACTGTTCCACTGCCTCATATCCCGGGCCACTGGGACAAGTCCCGGCAGCCTGGGATATCAGGCGGCGGAAAGTGTAAGTCCCCATTCCTGTGGAGTACCATAGGAGTCCACTGGAATGGGGACACAGAAGCACTGGCACCGAGGCAATGGCCCAGGAAGGCAGAGTTGGAGTGTGGCGGAATGAGGCCCCAATGTCTTTTGTATTTATTAAGCGTAAGCATGGAATTTGATGTAAAAACTGAAAAAATATTGCCTTTTGAGAATAACTGGTACGTCTGTCTACAGCAATAATTCTAAGCACAGTGTATATCGGGCCACTTCATTGTTTAAGTAGTCTTCAAGTTGTTCTTGTTTAGATGGGGCTGAAACATTATTCTGGATTATCTTTAAGTCAGAGCATGGCAGAGCTTTCACTGTTTTTCCCAGAATAAAGTTATCAATTTCAGGATAGACGAATATTGTAGAGGGCGACCAATCTAAATCCGATAGGGTGTGCACTGAACCCCAAGGGTTAGGAGCCACATGTTTTGAACTTGAATATAAGACATCTCCTCCTACACCAAGATGACTGTGTCCATGTTGACCGGTAGACTCTCTGCCCAAGTTGGATTCAGGCACTTGGAAACCTATGTGGGTGCCAATAACATATCCTGGACAGGGTACTGAGTCCCATGTGCCTGTGCAAAGATGGACCCATTCTAATTGAATGCAAGCAACGTGTGAGCTTGTTTTCCAAAGTTAAAGTATGCTGGTACTGCCTCATTACCAGTATGGGGGAGCAGGGAAAAATTGGCGGTAACGGAAATACCAGCAATTTTCCCGCTCCAGCATACTGCGAGTATGGCCCTGGAGTGGAGAATTTACCTCCAGCATCATAATGGAGGTAGATCCTCCAACTCTCCACTGAAAAATCGGCAAAATTGGCAGAATTACCGCTGAAGTAATTCTAACAAAAAAGCCTCATAGAGTCCTATAGACTCATAAAAAATGCGGATTTACACTGTCACTTGTAACCCAGCAGTAATTCCGCCAGACCAAGTGGCAGTAACGGTAATTCAGTTGGGTGGTATTCTGGCATATTTACTGCCGGAATACTGCCCAACTCGTAATGAGGCCCAATGGGCCTCATTACGACCCGGGCGGTAATCCCTTACCGCCCAATTACGAGGTCCCTTTGCGGGTCCCTACCATAACGGCTGGTTTCACCAGCCGTTCATGAAGGGACCCGCAAAGGGACCTTGGAGGTAATTACAGTACTGCAATTTGCTGCACCGTAATTACCGCCTTCCCCATTCCCATTGAGCCCTATGGGGCAAAAATGGGAATGGGGAAGGGCCAATGGTGAATGGGGAATTACCGCCCCGCCAACCTTGGAATGGGGTGGTAATTCCGCCATTCACCATGGCAGATTCCGGCATCAACCATGCCTGGGTCGTAATGTCCCCCAATGTCCGCCACAGAGCTTACCACCTCAGCATGTTCTTTGTGGACAATTGCCAATATTGACACAGACACAGCAACTTCCAGCCAATGTACTCTGAGGTAGGTAAAGCGACAGACGAGGAATGTATTGTTTTAGAGCTTTTTTTCCAAATTGCTGAGGCCGAGAAATATTGAGACATTTCTTTTCTTTTTCGCCCACTGTGATGTCTGACTTGGTTTTTTGCCATATTTCGATTTGTTTATGGCCTTTTTGGGAAATTCTCAGACTTATGAGATATTCTCTCCTGTTGCGCCCACTATTGAACTTGTAGTTAAACTACTTGTTGCCAACTGCGTACCAGGGTCATGTCGTTTTTGATCCTGCAAGACCTCCATCACGTTTATCACTTTGATATTTTGAACCCGAGTAGAGGCATGTACAGTGGCGCACTTCTGAGTACATTTCTCAGAGCATTGTGGACATATAGCTGGCATAGAGTATGCATCATACAGCCTCAACTTTATGCCACTTAGCTGGAGGGCATGTGCCCCAAGCTCTTTTCGTGCATCGCAATATAAATCAACTGGTGCTGAGAGGACTGAATTTAAGGCTGTTTGTTCTGGAGCGGTCAAGTAGATGCTTCGTTCCAGAGTTTGCTGCAGAGAATGGAGGTTCTGTGTATGTTCACTCTCCATATACCTGGAAACATCTCCAACACCTTGACGGGCTACGCCTGATTCATCCTCTGTGTTGTTGTGTTCAGTCAAAAATGATCAGCGCTTATCCTTCAAAGCAGATGGTAATTCCACGAGTAAAGGACTCAGCTAACGCTTCTGCAGTCACTAGCAGACGTTGCTCACCATTAACCATGTTCTTAGAGTGTAAAGTGTGATCGCTAAGGTGGGTGGCTTCTGCCAACAGACTATCATCCCAATATGTTAGAAACATTCAAGTGTGAGATCACTGGTGCCAAGTTTCTCTTTACCGCTGTCACCGTACTTCTGTACTACCTAATCTCGCAGGGAAAAATTCATTCATTTTTGTTTGAGCGCCGTTGATCAAGGACCCAACCCTACCGGCCTTTCTTGCCCGCGCTTTCCAGATGTAACAGGAAAGGGGGCTCACCTAACCTCACACGCTCCTAAGGGATTGTTTTTTCATGTACGGGTTGTTGCAATATAATCGAACAGACTGATGTTGTAAAAAACCTGAAACTGTTGTTTCATTCTTTTACAAGATGGGACTTAAGCTCCTTGAACTGCTTTGGTCCCTTGAACTCCCCCTAAGTTCAACAGGCAAAATTCCAGTGGGACTTCCTACAATTTGTAGGGACGGATTGCTGTGTAGTGTAGAGTTACTGTCATCCAGTAGCAATTTGTTCTTTTTACATTTGGATAATCTAATAACTTCTCGTAATTTGCCTTTAAAAATGTAGCTTGATCTTTAGCAACTGTAATCCTCACGCACGTAATTGCCATACCTCGGATTTTGTGAATCTTGTATACAAATTGAGGTGTGACTAGTGTAACTCTTTCATCTTAGTCCAGTTTATATCGTGCTCATGGCCCATCTTCCTCAGCTATATCTAGTTTACTTGCAATTGCTTGACTTGAACGCATAGAGCATGTGGCTACATGGTGTACACAAAAGCAACACCTTCATTCGAATTCTTTAGTTACTATGGGTTAAGATCTGTGTTAGATTATATGTTTAACATTAAGGTTTCCTTCCATTGATAGGGTGTGACTATCACTGGGGATAGCGGACAGTCATGTCGCGCTCCTTTGTGTGTAGATATTGCACCTGATGCATGCAGTTTATGCATGCTCTTGAACATTGACTGGGGCCTAGAGATTGCATTCATGAAATGATCGATGTGCCATTGCCCAACCTGGCTGATTGTTACCATAGAAGAACTGCACCATACAGGCACCGACAGGCAACAAAGCACTATGCATTGGCTGCCTCTCCATCTCGCCAACATCAAGTAGGGGAGCCAGAGTGTTGTCACGCTCTTTGGCCCTCCCACCAGGAAAGTGGTCAAATGCCACAGCTCTGATAAATACATGGAGTATAACTGTATTTAAAAAATTGCCTTAAAGTCTGGAAAATAACATACTTTGGAGTGTGACAGCCAGAGTGGCCTGTATGATCCTATACAATATTTAAATATTTAACCTTGGATTTCTTCAAGAAGATAGCGATCAGAGCCTTCCTGGCAGGAGTCAGGAGGATCCCTGCTCATCGTTATATTAGGAATTAGAGATGATAAAATCAGGCCTTTTTGATTAGCACATTTGTTCTAAAATAGCTCATTAAAATATGCCATCTGTCCCAGCAGCTTTGTTATTTTGTGGCAATCATATAATGCACATTATTTTGATAGTGTAGGAGGTGTTTGCAATGTCTTAGCTATATTGCTAAAGTGGTAAATTGTCAAAAATAAGGTATGACTGCCACTGGTGCGATTAATATTGTAAGTATAGGCTTATGAAGTATTCTCTAAATATTTCTCCCATGCATGCTGAATCCTCAGTTATTCTTCTGAATTTATCATGGTTTTTCAGTGTTCCTACTTTGTCATCATTGCATAAATGATCCTTCTGTTTGCAATGTAATTCTCTTCAGTTCATTTCGAAAGAGCATCTTGTGCTGGGACAGGAGGGCAATCAGCTTGTCAGTAGCTGCTCTGTCTTGTTTATTTGTATATTCTCTTTTCGACTGGAGCTATTTCATCTAGTCAGTGCAGTACCCACTGTCTTCCTTAAATGACTGATAGTGCCTCCAGATTTGCTTTCATCGTTTGGCTTTCCTTGCAGGGTTCGATCTTTCATCCCACCCATTATCACAGTAAAGTAATCACATATAATGATGGGCGTCTGCCTTCCAGCTAATTCCGGCAATAATGTATCCCAAACTGCAGGCGTGTCTGTATTAGGGCCTGTCAAGCATATATTTTTAAATAGCACATCAACATGTGCATTGCTGCAGTCCCACTTGCATGTTTAGCCCTAGTGCTTTAAGAGAGGTAAGAACTGTAGGGGGAGGGGGGCTCATGTGGCGTGTCTTGCGTGATGGGCACGGTCTAAGACGTGATGGGCGTGGCCTAAAGACGAACATACAAAAAGGGCCTGGCCATAAGAAAGTGCATATCGCAACACAGTCTGCTTGCTACATTAAAAGATCTGGTGGGATGGGGTAGCAAAATCACTAGTGCAGAACCATTCCTGACGCAGAGATGGGCCATTCTTCAGGTAGACCCCACCACACTCACCACTCACTGCCATATACCAGGCACCACACCCTTCTGTTAGCCGAGGGCGATGAGTCACGTTGTATATGGAAGTCATTGCAGTTCATTCAACCATCTTTGAGAAACAGGATGGTGTATTGTGGGTTGGAATATGACCTGATATTCTATTTCCCCAGGTCTGTCACTCACCTGGTCCTCAATCCATGCTGCTGTCATCTTGATCTCTCCCAGTTTTCTTCTGCCCCATTGACTCTCACCTTTCTTCCTTCCAGTTTCAGTGTCACACCTCCACCTATACCCTTTTCTAATTCTCTCCTCAGTTCATTTTATTGCACACAGCTTGCTTTCCTTGTGTTCTTTGTTCAATTCCCTGATCTTTTCTCCAACTTCTGTATTCTCTTACTTCATTTGTGCTCTCTATTTTATTTTTCTTCCCCTTTTTCTTCCTTTTATCCTTTCTCTGCATTGCCACATTTTGGTTCACTCTTTCTGTTTTCTCCTTTCATTCCTTTGCTCCCGGTTTTTAAGTTATTTAGCTTTTCTTCCCCATAACTATTCTTATCCTTTCTTCCTCCTCTGTCTTCCAATAACGTACTCCTGACTTTCAGGCCCCTCTCCACATACCTGTCGCCTTCTCACTCTGGCATTTCTCTTTAGTTGTATTGACAAGAGCAGCAGCGCAGCTCTGACCTTCCGTGTGCTGGGTTCTCGTTTCTCTCTAGCATGAATGTAAGAGGGAGCAACACCATGTACTCCCCTTCAGGTCCGCGCCCTCCTGCCTCGAGACCCACAATCTCGGACTTAAGTCACCTAGTGGCAGCACCAGGTAAAGATGTCATCACGCTGCTCGGTACCAAAACATCTGCTACACTTCCCCTTGGCCAGCTGCCCCGCATCCCAAAACACTGCACCGCCATGCTACCGGATCTTGCCACGAGGAGGGTGGGATTAGAAAAGGCGAGGATGCCTTCATTGCACGCTGATGTTAATTGTAATGCCCCAATTGCTGCTCAGTTTTCAACTTCCAATTGATGGAAAGCTGAGTGAACACCTCACAATTTGAATCTGTAACTGCCCCTTATTTCGTGCTTGGCGGAGCAGCCCAGGTAGTTTGGCCTAGGGTGTAGATCCCCCATGGGTGGCAGGTTTGAAATAGGCAGAGGGTCGCTGCTGACCAAAGTAAGTACAGTTTGGCCTGGTTTTTGAGATTTGGGGTCAGGCATTGGCATATCAGTATAGTGCCGTTCTGGGGGGCAGGGGAAGGTCGCACTGTTCTAGAAAAGGCCTTGAAAATGTTGGGATGTACAGAGGCAAGACGATCCCAGGTTCAAGAACTCTCTTTTACACACACCACCCTTAAGGTGCAGATCGCCTCTTATCCCCCCACTCCCCATTAAAGTGGTGAAACACATAAATAACAAGCCTTGGTCTTGGAGTCAGTGGATGGATGTCAGTCTATCTATGTTACATTCAAGCAGTAATAACCCCTTAAAGTTGAATAGGGAAGATGTTCCCGTTTGGTTGCAATTTCATAACAAGCCACTTATGGGCATATCATTCTGAAATCCGCTTCAGTGCCTGTAAACCATTAATATAAAGGGGGCTGGCCAGCAGATCATTTGCACTGCAGTTCCACCCCTGGAAATGCACAGATCACCTTTGAGAATAAGGTGACCTGTGCATTTACAAAACTGGGGCACCTAAAATAAAGTGCATGAGCTGTGCTAATTTTAGATGCCACAATATTTCATGTTTTTAAATCGGGACCAGAAAGTTTGATTTCAAACTTGTTATTTCAGTTCAAATGAGTTCATCCCTAATTATAATATTAATTCTGTTAGCATTCCAAATGATGATGGTCGAATTAACCAAATTGGTTGTGTATATCTGTCGTTTGTTAGCTATGGTGTCTCAGGTAATCATCGATTCTTTTGCGAAAGCTGTAAATCCTATTGGACAATATCCACCCCCACCACCACTTAGATCTCACAGTGACTTTGTGCTTCCTCCACCCTTGAATTTGTATTTCAGGTTCTACTATGAAGCAAAAGAGTGCTGTACACATCACTGGGGGTAACATATGCGGTCAGAAAGGGGGAGTTACGTCATAGTGGCATAGTATTTTCCCACCACAGGGGTAGGGTGTGGCTTTGAGTTCCTTCCTGAAGTGCAAAATTGTTGAAGCGGTCACGATTGCCACCGGGATGGTGTTCTAGTAGGCAGGTGCATAGTAAGGGAAGGCCTGTCTCCCTTCTATTTCCTTGAGCGCTAGTTTTGTCTCGAGCCTAGCGATGGCCTTGCTCCTGGAGGGGTGCAACCCACGAGAGAGAGGGGTTTGCAGCCATGCAGGCAGGTTGTAAGCAGAGGTGGTTTTATAGGTAATACAGGCAGTCTTCAAGAGTATTCTGGCTGCGATGGGAAGCCAATGTATCTCCATTTGGATAGGGGAAAGTCGTTCAAGTTCTTGTTTTCCATTATCGGCTGTCCTGCATTGTGTTGAGCGACTTCAAGTGAGGTCAGCCGCAATGCTGGAACACCACCAAGGAGGGCGTTTTCCTCCATCAATGTCAAAGATTTCCAGGGCCTGAACTGTGGTTGTGAAGTCTAAGGTGAAAAGACAGTCTTTAACTTCCAGAGAAAGGTTTGCTGGTACCAGATGGTTTGGTATTTATGTTGGTATGTTGTTGGAAGAAGAAGAAAGTGCTGTCTATTGTGAACATGAGTGATTTGGCTGTCAAAGTCAGGTGAGGTGTGAAGACATTAAGGTGCATGCTGTTTAGTCACCTTTCAATCGTATCTGGCTTCGATAGGTGACCAAGTACAATGAATTCCATATTTGTTGGATTGAGCTACAGGTATGTTCTCCCCTGCCTTGAGATTCTCTATTATTCTAATACCCGCTGTTGATATTGGCTGCAGGGATTTGCTGTGCCCCATTAATCAGATCTACCATCTCATTAAATCCATCCAAATTATCAGGCAAATGAGTTAAACATAAAAATCATCTGGATCTGGACTGTCCACCATAGGTACAAACATAAGCAAATCTTATCAACCCAGGCAGAGACTCATCAAATCAGCAGGAAGGCCTCATCAATAGAGTTACACATTGGAGTCTTCCCATTACTTACTGTTTTTATCGGTTTGATTCATGATGTAAATTGCTTCTACTGTTATAATGTTCTATGTATTCTGTTGTTATGATGTAAAGCGCTTTGGATTAAAGCGCTATATAAACACAATAAATACAATAAAATTCTATGCATTAAGACTGACTATAAGTCTGGCAAGGATTCATAGAAAAGTGTTAACACCTTCCAAAACAAAATTTTCAGACAATGTGCAAACGGGCAACACGTTTCCTGATTGATTGGCCTGTAAGATGGCTTCCATTACAAACAAATTCCCAAAAGAAGCAAAACTATTCTGGTTTCTTTGAACCCCGGTTCCTCCTGTTTAAACACGCATCCCATGCGCAGAAAGAATCTGCCTTTCTCAATGACACTCTTAACCGACAGATGGATGGGGCAACATCACCAGCTTCTTTCTCTAAAAGGATTGTTCAGATTAAGCTGCCCTCCTCTCCAGTCCCCCATCCGATAACACCACACTGAGGGCTCGGAGATATATATATTCCAAGTCATAAAGGCCACCAAGGGTACACTGCATTGACTTCCTTTGGGAGCGGCATCCATGCCCTCAAACTGACTCCCTTCCAGAGGTCAGCAACAAAGAAAGCAGAAATAAGCGGGAAATGTACATGGTAGACATGTTGCTGAATGTGATAACTGGCTGCACTGCACCGCATTGAGCAGAAATTGCTAGTTTCAACATTATTGCTCCGTCACAGCTATATATTGTGTTTTCCAAGATCTGATATGATCAACCATCAAAAATCACTAAATGGAAACCAACAAGTTGTACAATAAGAAGCAGACCTTGCCACGCAAAACGTACTCCTTCAGTGATAATCACATTTTGGAAAGGAAAAGACCCGAGAAGGTGGTGAAGAATGTTCCCCGAATGGCCTAGAAAATCTGAGCTCCTTGTCACAGTCTCAGGGACTAACAGATATCTCAAAACCAGGATCTATACTCCAACGGTCTTTATTGCACAAACTATAAACTAAGGGATTAACTATGACTAAGATTTATTTGTGGGAATTCAACATCAATTATTAAGTTTCTCTTGGCATGTGAAAATGTTTGCTTGGATTTAATAGATGTTGTAAGGATTTCAAACTTCTCCCTGCTATACTGGTGTCACACAGTCCCTGGGGACTCAGCTCATCTTTGTGGGAGCCAGGCTCCATACACATGAAGATCATTTGTAAGGTTCACCAATATAGGGGTCTCCCAGAGACTTAGGTCTCAGCCAGTTCTCACTCCAAAGCCCCTCCTTTTTCCACCCCTCCTGTTTCTTTTCAGTATGACTTTTCTCCTACGTATCCTTCACCTTCTCCTTTTCTGTCCCATTTTCTCCCTTTCTTTCCTCACTTTCAGAGTAACTATCCATCATGCTCTACTCTGTTCCTCCAGCCCCCCTCTATTTTGTCTTATCTTCTCCCCCTCCCTTATAGCACTCAGCTGTTTCCCCATTTGCTCTACTGCCTCCTCTCTTTGTTGTCATTTTTACTCATTTGCACTGCCTCATTTGCTTCCCTCTCTTCTTTTGCATTTTTCGACTGCTCTTTGATACTTTTTCCATATATGTCACCATCAATCTTGACGCTGCAGATATGTTCCACTCCTCTGCTGTACTACTCCCCTTCACCTCCTTCATCCCCTTGTCCCCATTCTCTCCCTCCTTCTGAGACATATCCTTACTCCTCTGAGTTGCTACTTTTGCCTTTTTTTATCTCCACTCCTCTACCCTTACTTGCTATTCTTCACATCTCCTCATTACTGCTCCTACTTGAATCCTTCCTTCTTCTCCTCCTTCGTTTTCAGATGTACTCTCCTCTCACCACTTACTTCTCCTTTGTATCACTTTCACTGCCTCATATCTCCTTGTCTGATCTGCTCCCGTCATTTTCCTCTATGCTCCCCAAAATGCTCTCCCTCTTTTCTCCATCATGCACCATCATGCATTCTATACCTTCAATTTCAGAAACCCACACAGAACCCAGCCTTACCCTCAATGTATATGCTAGCAGGTCATCACACATGTATCCCAATTGTCTGAGTGATTTTACCTGTGTATGGATGGGGAGCAAGCTTATGACAGGCTCGCCTGTCAATGAACCATGGATTCCTCAGCTCCTGCTGTTCGATGAGTGATCCCTGTTGTGAATCTGTCGTCTACACTTACATGAATGCAGTCTGCCCTCTTTGACTCGATTCCATCTTGACCTGTCATGGACACTTGGTAAGTACTGGTGCTTCTCCTTGTTTTTAGTTGATCTTCCTTCCACACAGAGTGGCTCAGGAACCCCAGCAGGCCAGCTTCACGAGCCGTACAAAAGCACTTCTCGTAGTGGCATGCCTTCTTGCATCTAGACCTCTGCAGTCAGGCCTATGGCACCACATTCTTGAGGTTTCTCATATCTATGATTTTCTACAGGGTTTACAAACAATTCTTTCTGAAGTGACAAAAATATGTTTTCTCAGCAAGCTGCCCCATCCCAGGGTTCGAAATAATCTGGGTGAAGCAAAGCTTAGAATCCCAATAACATACACAAGAAGGCTTCATGGCCTGCCCTGGCCTACTGAGGGAGTCACTTGGGTCACTTGGGTTAGGTATCTATAATTTACCTTCACCTCCACTGGGATAGCAGTGTTGGTGAAAACAGCTTCTAGTGGTACCCGGTTTGTGCTGACTTGACCTCCCTTATGCTTTGCCACTTCAGAACTTGTCTTCTCTTATTCCTACAGTTTATGGTTCAGGGATCCATTCTTTAACATGTCTACCTCCCGGGGCATAACAGTCTCGGATAGCCAGGTGTTACCAAGGCATCCAGAGGCAATTATGGGCCTACGGCTGTTGATCGGCAGGGAATTGTGACAAAGTCTTCTGCCTGTCTGTGGCTGGGTATAGCAAATGCCATGGATACAGATGCGAGGGGCCACCAGTCAAAATGTGATAATTGACCCAGGGGAGATATACAGGAAATCTCGTGGACCACCCAACCTTGCTCTAACTTAGGCAGGTGACCATGACTGTGACAAATCAACTTATGTGGTACCAGTGGTCCAGGGGTGAATATCAGTTTCTAGACCATCAATCAGCCCCACACCTCTATTACACCAGAAGGGATCCAAACAGATTTGAATAACAAGCAAATTATAAACCTCCTTGTCCAATTTAGGCAATGTGGATGGAACTGCAGGCTTATCTCCGAAAGGTTGTGAATCGTTGGTAAGTTGCAACACAGTGAAAATACAGTTATTACCCAATGATAAAAGGAGTGTCCAGTCAAGGTTGTATTCAAAATATCTACTTGATTAATCACAACAGACAATCTAACAACACTATGAAATACAACCTACCGTGTAAAGGAATGCAGAGGACAGACAATTTCACTGTGGATACTGACAGTAGGGGAGTCGATATGGTTAATAAACACAACTGTTTGTAAAAGTTTCTTGGCTTTAGCACAAAGGGAACAATGGGTTTTAAAATGTCTCTAGGGGCCTTCTGGGAAGGACCTTGGAGACGGAACCACAATGTACCTTGTGATGTAGATGTTCTTGGTGCTCGACAGGGTAGAGTTAGCTTCAGGGCATTTTGCAGGCTTCAATGACAGAGTTTGAGATGGGAGTCACTGCGGTTATCAGGCGGCAGGACGGTTCGGCGAACAAAGCTGGATGAACGGCTGTAGGCTGGCGTACACGGCAGCTCAGAGTCAGGAATCATTGTCTCAGTGATGATCAGGGGTTCCGAACCACTGATCGAGATATCTCTGATGTCTTTAAGCAACGGTGGCTTGACAATGGTCAGCATTGCCGTTGGTTGCAGAAAAATTTCTTTTACCCTGACTTCTCCTTACCACAGGAGCCTGCTATTCACTTTGAACCTTGCCCTCTCTGCTATGCTACCACCCTCTGACCTCCCCCCTCTCCTTTACAGGTGCCTGCATCATCCGATATGGTCACAAACTTTCACTCAAATAGCAGAAGCCTTTTCTATTTGGCTCGCTTTACTCTCTGTGGTCTCTGGCTGTATCTATTCAAACGACTTCTACACACTGATCCATTGACTGTGTTTGCTCTCACCGGACAACCTCAAACTTAAAGCCACTGATGAGGCTTTCTCAGCTTGTACCATGATGAGCGAGACCTCCCTTGCCGGATTGAATTTGCACATTAATGCTGTATTTTTATCTCAGCATTCAGGTCTATTGACTATTAAATCATCCGCAGGATCAGATGCGTGTTATGCAATGCCTGTTATATGGTTTTCCCCCCACCTTGTAACGACTTGCAAACCAACAGAATTTTGGCTGCAAATGTTTGTCATTCGCAACCTACCTACTTTGACCTGTCAGCCTTCTGCTGTAACTGTACTCCACTCACTACTTAACTATTATGACCCAGCTGTATTTTGCTGCAAGTGTCATTTGGATCCTAACATCCTTGCATCTTGCAGCCCAATGTTTACTATTGTATCCTAACACATATGCATCTGTCCTGACTTGACCCACACACTAATGCTGAATATCTATTTTACATATCTGCTACCTACCTAATCTTGCCTTACTTGTCTGTATACCTGATGTAGCCCCCATACCATGAGGTGTGTCTTTGCCAGACTGTACACCTACCTGATTTTGCCTTATGTCTGCATACCTGATGTAGCCCCCTGTACCATGAAGCGTGGCATTGCCAGACTTTACACCTACCTGATTTTGCCTTACGGTTCGTATACCTGATGTAGCCCCTTTACCATGAGGCGTGGCTTTGTCAGACTGTACACCAAACTGATTTTGCCTTACCTGTCTGTATACCTGATGCAGCCCCCCATACCATAAGGCATGGCTTCGCCAGATTATGCTTTTCAAGAACCATCTGTATGTTGTAACCTATATGAATGGTCCTGCACTTTGAAGAAGGTTCACTTCGCACTCAATGTAACTAGTGCCCTGATGTCTGAGGGTTTGGTGCGCTGCTATAGATGTAAAAATAAATAAATAACTAAAATATGGCAAACATCCGTAGATGCTCGTAGAGGCACTTCTCCTAGCTTCTTCAATGGGCTTGCGTTTTTCTTTTAGGCAGACAGCCCAGTAGCATAATTTATAGCGCTTCACTGAATGTGATAACATTCTATTGCCAGCAATAATGTGGCACACCCATAGCCAGACCTATGTTGCTAGCATAACATATGGGTATGCAAATGGAGACAAGCTGCAGGTTTAAAAGTACACCAGAATATATATATATATTTTTGTCTTCTTTTCCTTCCTTGAAATGCCTCATTCACAGGAGACTACATTAGCCATCTAATTGACTGATTTAATTAACAAATACTAATCACTAGTACTAACTCATTAACACTATAATGTGCTCTCCATGTGGAAAATGAGGTAGAAATACATGTTCTGAAATTCGTTTTTCAAACGTGCACTTGGATTTTTTTTTCTTCTCTCTTTGTTCACTGTGTTTGCAGAAAGCAGAATGTGCATGCCAGGAAATGATTTTAGCTACAGTTTCTTACTGTGAAAATGGAGCTATTGTGGAAGGAAGGGTGATACAGTCTTTTTAATTTGATTGGTGCAAAGTATCTACAGGGTTCCACGTAAGCAACAGAGGTTTGCTGGAAATGTCTGACAGAAAAAAGTTCAGATCGCTTTTGCTGAGCTGCCGAGACGGAGGATCTGAGACTGGGCTGTGAGGCAGGTCCAGTCTCACTTAGCACCGGCTTGAGAACTGCAGATAACTGCATATTCTCGCTGTGCACTTCAAGCCTTCAAGATTACAAAGACAACCCTGGGCCCATTCTTCGGAGACGAGCAAAGGGAGGTCGCGTGGGGGGCAGATAATTGGTAAATATTCAAAGTGAATTGAGGTTACTGCATGCTGCTGTATGGATGACCTTCTAAAAATATCAGGCAGACAGATTAGAAAAAGGGAATCCCTGTGTTTAATTGCCACGCTATAATGTTGCAAAGTGAATTTTGTTCTATCGCTGTATTTTTTTTTCTCTTCTTCTTGTTACAGATAGTACGGTAATACCAAAGGGTAAGATGTTATTTTGAAATGCAACTGTTTATAATACAAGTGATACATACACAAATCGTGTAGAGTGTTTTTACTTTTGTATTTTCTTGGTGCATTTGAAAGAACACTGCATTATATAGGGAAGATTTTTAAGTAATACATGTGTCATGTTTCCCTGCAGATAGAATAATAGAACTAGCAGTGATAAATAGCTATGTGCGTGTGTTCACTCAGTGCATGGTGTCTGAGTGGAATCTAATACAATAGACATTGCTGGGGGTCCATGAACCAGCAAGGAGGCCTATGGAAGCAACATTCACTGATGTATATAAATTAGTGATAATACCACAGGTTATTGAGAATGCTATATGTGAAACTGTGGTGTTTCTGAATGTAGGTCCGAGGCCTCTATAGATCACAAGAACAGTCTAAGAATAAGAAGGGTTTTGTGTATATTGAGGCCACAAATAAAAGAGAAAAATTATGCTCACCACTAAACCACCAACAATAATGTATACCACTAAATCATCCCATATAATGTAATACGGAATGGTCACTGAAAGGAAATAAGGCATCACCAAATAACCATTATTTTTGGCGGTAAGAAAATACTGCCAGACCCCAAATCTACACAAAATATCCTACAGCCCAAAGCTGATGAGTGTGCTGCAGGCAGCTGCCGTGTCGTTGGCTGTAGTTTCAGAGTTCTTCTAGCACTCCTTGCCCGGGGATCTTGCTGAAGAGTCTAGAGGGACACGCTGTGTTCTGGCTAGGTCCCGTTTCTGGAGCTTCTGCAGTGTGCTCTGAGTTCTGTTTCTACCTTTGTTCTCTGGGAAAGGTTTCGGGGAGGGATCTTGCTTCCCTCTTTGAATATCCTGGACTTCCTTCACTGGTGGAAGCCGTAAAGCAGACTGTACCTTCAGCCTGGGTCCAAGGATGAGTTCTTCTTTCTTAGTTCTTGTGAAGTCTTTAGATGATCTGCCAAAAGAGGGGCTCTGTCCTCTTTTAAAGCCAAGTGGGCCACACTCTAAGATCAGAGGAGCACTTTGGAGTGACAAACATCTGCCTCCTCAAACACTCATCCCCCCACTCCTCATTCCACCAAAACACATCAACTTCCACTCTCCCTCTGACATCTACTGAGAACATACTGATACCCCCGCCCATACACCACACCCTTTATCGAACTCCCAAGCCAGAGGAGCCCACTGGCTCTCTGAACAGCAAAAATCCACCTCCACTACTGATTCCTGATACTCCCCACCCATACACCACACCGTTTATCGAACTCCCAAGCCAGAGGAGCCCACTGGTGCTCCGAACAGCAAAGATCCACCTCCACTACCACACCACCATTGTGTCCACTGAGGAACTCCCCTCCCCCTCATCCTACCTCTTTTGCTGCCCTCTTCCTCCCCCTTGCCCCACCAGGGAACTCACCACCCTCCCAACCTACCTCCCATACCACTCTCTCCCCCCCTTAACCCTCCCTACTCAACCTTGCCTACAAAGCACCCCTTCATATCCCTTCCCATCTCTGAAAGTAGCTCATCTCGTCCTTGCTAGAACGGTAGCCTCATCTCCCTCCTGCTCTCTCACACCTCTATAGCACCAAAACCCACAAAATGCAGAAAATGTGACTGGTCCTCTCCCTCGACCTCCACACCTTCCTGCTTCTGCTTCAGGCCAACCTCCCAGCCTCTCCCTCCTCTACACCCCAAAACTCCTCTCTCACAGTTTCCACCCATTTTCTCTGGACTTCTGACCCTGTTCACCTAATCCACCAGCGCTCTCCAGAAGCATTCCAAAATCAACCCGCTTAAACCCCCACACCACCTCAAATCATCCTATCGAAGCCCTCCCAACCCCCCCATGAGCCACACCTCGTCTCTCACATACAGACCTCCTTCCGCCTACTCTTCCCACCCCCATTGACGTAAACCTCTCACCTGATACTCAAAGTCCACATACACTCAAACCCCCGTACCCCACCTCAACCGGTCTCAACCGCCCTGAATGTTCCTTTCACCCTAACCACACCACTAGGCACCCATTTCCCTCAAGCTCCCACTGTGATGAGCATCACGAAAACCACCTCCCCTAAAAAAAAGTTGCATGCATCCGTTTTAATGCCCACTCCATAGCAAGAAATCTATCTATCCTCTGACATTCCCGACCTCATTTTTATCACTGAAACCTGGTTCTCCGACGACTTTGCCCCAGTAGCACACAAAGCTTTCCCCCCTGGCTACTCGCTAATCCTACACAATAGACCCTCAAGAGGTGGCGGAGTGGTCTTCAAACCCCATTTCTCCATCTTACTCATCGAATCCCAGCCATGCAATGCCTCCTGTGAATCTCTTTCAGTAAAACTCTTGCTACCGTCGACTTTCACCCACAGCTTCCTACTCATCTACAGACTGCCTGGGTAAGACAGACATTTCGCCAACAACCTCTGTGACTCAATATCTACCATTCAGGTAAATCATCCATATCTGTTACACTCTTGGGTGACTTCAATATCTGGTTCATATGCTCACCAACCCCATGACTCATCTGCTGGTTGACAGTCTTGATGAGCTCAAACTCTCCCACATACCACTGGTCCAACCCACTGATGTGGGCACATCCTTGATGCAATTTTCATCTCCCATGACCTGGTTTATATATCCTGTCTCCAACCACGCATCTGGACCAACCAATTGCGATCCCGTTCTCTATCCACACACCTGCCCCTCCTCCTACAGCTCCGGCAGCCCCCACCTCTGTTCTCAAATGCTGGAACAATGTCAAGATCCTTCCCGACCTAGCCGATGCCCTGCTTCTCCGTCCCACTGCAACGCTGCCCCACGATAGTCTCTTAACCATTTATTTATTTGACTCCTGGCTCAATGACTCACTAATCCCTCACACCCGCTCGTGCCCTGCATCCTCATGCAAAGGACTGTCACCCAAATGGTTTACGCCCCACCTGAGGAATGCCAAAAAACTAAATATCTCTCTTGAACGCAAATGGCAAGCTTCTAAAACTGACCTCAGCATACTGATGTTTGCCCGGCACCACCACAACTACAAATATGAAATCAGAAAGGCCAAAAAAGCCTGTTACAATAAACAAATCCTCAACTGTGGTGACAGACACAAAGAACTCCACATTATCATATCAGAATTCATGAAACCTACAAGCACCTCTACCCAATCCACCCCCACACAATCACTCTGCGACTCCCTCTCGCTACATTTCTACAACACTGCACTTGACAGGACAACAACCCTTAACACCAAACTGTCCTTGCTCTCCCCTTCCCTTCACTGACCCATCCTGATTCCATTGCCCCAATGCCCGATATCCATACTTTCGACTCCTTCAAACTCATCTCCAGAGACAAGTTCCTTGACCTACTATCAGCCAGCAAACCCCCTGGGTCGCCCCTCGACTCCTGCCCCGCCTCTGTGCTGAAAGAAATATTCTCATCTACCTGCCCAGGAGAACATGCAAGAACCATATTAAATGACTCCTTCACCTCTGGCATCTTCCCTGATGCCTTCAAAATAGCGCATGTTAAGCAATTTCTTTTTTTTTTCTTTTTTTTTCTTTTATTGGTTTTATTCAAACCTTTAAAATGACAACATGTATACATACAAAATACAAACGTACAAACAATCATCAATTTTGGACTTTTAGGCAATCTCCTCATACACTGTTGTCTGTCATTTCATGAAATTTCGAGTTTTACAGGCATGTTCACTCTGTTGGTGCCCTCATGAGGCGATTTTCAATTGATTCCAAAAGTCGTGTTAGTGGGAGTACCAATTTGAAATCTGTTCCTTGATACATCCGTTTCCACCAGTCTTCGGCACATAGAGATGGATGATTTACACTCCATGAATCCAAGTGAATTGTTCTTTCGGATCTTAACTTAGTGCAAAATAGCACTAAGTGTTTGAGAGATTTTTTAGCTTGCAGGCAAAGTCTACATTCAGGTTTTAGATGCTCATTGCTCTTTCATAAGTGGAGACGTTCAATGATTTTGAACATATTTAGTCTGAACAATAGAAACAACCTTCGTGCTTGCAGATCTGGAAACAATGTAATGTAGCATTGCTGAGTGTTAAAGGCACGTATCTCCAGTGGCGCATCACACATTGATTTGGCTGCAGATCTCTCAATACATGTTTGTTCCCAGTCCGCACGCCAGATTTTAAGTTTTGCCGCATCTGGATTTTCATGGAGCATATCGACTTTAATGTCATAGTTCTGTAATAACACTTCACATCTGTTCGACCACATTGAAATGATGTTAGAATTGCCAGCTGAGACGTCATAGAAGATGTCGAATTGAGAAATTTGCACCTGAGTACATGTTTTGCGATATAAATTTAGCAGGCTCCAACAGATCCTGGCATGGATCAATATTATCGATAATTCATATCTTATGCATGCGGTCTTCATGCCCTTCGGAAGGGCTAATACTTTCGACTAAAAGCAGTTCTCTAGTGAGTCCCAAGTTTCATAGGAGCATCCAAGGGTGTTTTCTGCCCCATATGTCAACACAGGGATTACCTTTTGATGGTAAAAGGCCAAGACAGGTTTTAGCGAGAATTTACCATATCTTTTGTGGATAATGAATGCCTGGCTTGCAGGTTGTTTACATTTCCTTTTTATGTCCGCCTGCCACGGTCCATCATTTATTGATGAACTTATAAGCATTCCAAGGTATTTAACGCTAGAAGATATTTGTAGGGACCTTGGCCTAAAGTCCAATTTGAGGTGCGTCTGTGCACTACCCATCCGCCGTTTAGGTTTCGTAGAAGCAATATTTCAAACTTTTTAATATTGATCGATAAATGATTGGATGTAACGTACTGTTGAACAGCGTTTAATTTTCTTTGTAGCCCAATGGGCGTTACATCCAAGACGATCAAGTCGTCAGCAAAAAGAAGCCAACGTAAGTGTGATTTGGCCACTTTCGCGGGATGATTTTATTGCCACTAATGATTCGCCTATGTCCGATGAAAAGAGGCTGAATAATGCTGCAGCTAGCGGGCACCCCTGTTTCACTCCTTTAAAGGTGTTAATCACTTTGGATAATAGCCCAGTTTGATCCACTCTGACTCAAATTGAGGTGTTTGTGTGGAGTTCTTTAATTGCAGCTATTAGATCTAGCGAGCATCCCCAACGCTGCAATTTTTCCCACAGGATCGCTCTGTCGATAGTGTCGAATGCGTATGAAAAGTCTATAAAAGCTAAATAGACCTTTGTATTCGACTTTATCTCTTCCATTTTGATGATGTTTAGCAAAAGTAAGTTCAGCGAGCATCCTACCTGCTTTACAAATCCTGATAGCCACTTCTAAAAAAGACATCCCTTGACCCCCTTAAGCCCAAGAATTACAGACCGATCTCCAACACCAGATTTGTCGTGAAACTCATTGACCGGACAGCATACTCCCAGCTCAACTCTTTGTGGAATTCAACTGTCTCCTCGACCCCGCACAATCAGGCTTCAGACCACCACATGGAACTGAAACCACTCTGACCTCGATCTGGGGTGATCTCAAGGTCACTGCAGACTCTGGAGGCTGTGCAGCACTGATTCTCCTTCATCTCTCTGCAGCCTTTTACACGATTAACCACTCAATCCTCCTAGACTGCCTTCACTCCTTAGGAATCCTTGGCATTGCTCTCAAATGGATTGTCTCCTTCCTCGGCAACAGGAAACAAATAACCCTCCTCTCCCCTTTTGTCTCTACTGCTCGCTCAGTGAGCACTGCAGTAGCCCAAGGGGCATGCCTATCTGCTCCCCTGTTCAACTTCTCTATGGCCACTCTACCAGGAATAATCCGCTCGCACAACATTTCCTGTTGCAAGTACACTGACGATACCTGAATCATCCTAAGAATTCCCAAGTCAGGCACCAACCCCATCCCGACCTTGAAGTTTGTCTCCACGATATTGACCGTTGGATGACAATAAACCACCTCCTTTTGAACATTGATGAAACTGAAATCATTGTGAGCGGCAATACTGCCCTTCTGCCACATCCGCTCCTATGTCCTCCCCCCCGATCCGTCCGCCCTCTCCCCTCCGATATATTGAAAAACCTTGGCTGCACTATGAACTCAGGCCTAATCCTCTCGTTCAGATCAACAATGTGTCAAAATGCTGTCATTACCACCTCAAACTCCCCAGATGCATTCTCCCTACCTCTCCTACCCAAACAGACTTGCAGCAGTTATGTTATTGTGATGTTGAGACTGGACTATGCCAACTGCGTATACCTAGGAGCTCCTGCATACCAACTCAGCAAACTCCAAAGAGCACAAAACTGCTCCTCACACTGGGTCAAAGAGACCACATCTCAGTAGCTCTCCAAACTCTCCACTGGCTCCCAGTCAGACGAAGGGCCTCCTTCAAGACTGTATGTGTCACTCACCGAGCAGTGCACAAGACCGGCCCAATATATCTACAAGAAAAGAAAAAACCCTACTTCCCATCTCGCACCCTAAGATCAAGCACTGCCCTCTTTCTAGTGATTCCAACCTCTAACTGTCAGGATCAGAGGATCCGCCTTCTCAAACTTGGCCCCAACTCTGTGAAACTCACTCCCCGACATATTTGAAACACGAAAGACTATATAACCTTCTGCAAAGCTTTGAAAATGTGGCTCTTTTCGTAATGCCGACCATGACCATCTGAGGTGATTGAGCCCCTGCAACCCGACGACAAATGGTCAAAGAGATCCCGAGCAATGGCGCTACTGAAAACGCTTATTAAGTCACTATTAAGAAAACACATGCTTGAAATCCGGAATAGCGAACTCCCTATATCGTAACTCCACCCAAACACTCACCTCCCATATCACTATGCTTACTCTCTACTCTTCACCAACACACAATTAGAGTGCAGCTACACCCCTCGATCAATTTCGGCCCAGCTGCTCACATACAAACATTACCCCATGAACACCTCATCATTCTAATAAAACACAGCTACATCCCATGACAAACTGGCCCAGCTGCACACATATGCATCCTACAGAGGCCTAACGCAGCCAGAGCCCAGTCTTGGTGTCTGCCCGCCAGACTGCACACATTCAACTGACAACAATATAACCACACCCAATGCTAGGATGCAGCTACCATCAGGCAATTGCATCAGCTGCACACATAACTGGTGCACCCAAGCACCCTACAACACCTTACGCTCGCAACTGGGTCCGCGCTTAGAAACCTCTGGGTATTTAAGCGCGTTATAAATACGCAACTATGACAAAAAAAACAATTACGCAACAAACAACAAATTCCTCTAACAGCGCCTCGATGCCCGCGGGCTGTGTGAGCACTTTAAAAATGCTAAATAGACAAAAAGAATTACCTGGACTACGGTCTCAGATGGTGTTAAACCTACCAGCACTTTAAGGTCATACCAATGATATATAGAGCACTATATGAATGTCATATAACATAGCATAACATAACACAGTGCTTGGTGTAGGCTATGCCTACCTTAATTAAACAATCATGGGGTCCTACCAACAATCTTTAGTATGAGTGGGGTTAAACCCAGAGTGCTTTGCAACAGGAAAGGTAAGGGTCGTGAAAACAGGACCATGGTGGGCCCCAGACCTAAAATGGCGGAAACCTTCTCTCAGCAGAAATATCTATGGCCACAATCCCTTCTGATACTAGGTTCCACCCATCTTCCTCTCTGTGTTTGATCAAAGAGTCTCTCTGGTTAATGGTCCTCTCTATGTGGCCCCTGTTAATGTGGCAGGTCTCCCCTTTATCCCATGGACACACCTATGGAGAGTTGCCGATTGTGGCACGTATATATGTAGGATACATGCAAATACTCTTTATTTGATATAACCATAAACTATAAATAGCTTATTTGATGGTATCTATGAGCTTCTCACCTTGATAAAGGCGAGTCTTGGGTGAAACATATACACGTGCCCCACTAGGTATATGTGTCCACTTTTAGGCAATGACATATGACATAATGGTATTTTTTTATGATTGTAACTTTTCACACCCATTGTCTACATGAATACCAAATAAAGCTCAGGATGTAAATAAATAGAACATGGTTCTTTTCTAATTTGTTTGAATCAGTCATTTCAATCTGGCGCAAATTGCCTAATTACTGGGATATGTTTCATTATTCATAATGGACTGTCTAGTGGATAACAGTACTTTTTAGGCATCAGCAGCAGGATTTGAACACATGATTAAGAAGCAACTTTGGTGAAAGATTAACTAATTGAACCATGGGTAGGCTCACTACTTAATATTCACTTATTCCCAATTTGAAAAGAAGTTGACAATAGAGTGGGTGTGCAAAGTTGGGGGAAGCTGACAGCAAAGTGGGTGTGATAAATTGACAATTGAGGTGTTGAGGCTATTAGGAGCAGAGCAAGTTGGAGGAAGGAACATGTACAAAGGTGAAGGGAGGGGGTGGATAGTGGTGTGGTTGATGGTGACAGCAGGAGGGTGGATGCTGGTGGCAGCAGTGGAAATGTAATGGTGGAAGGAAGGAAATGGTGCATGGCAGAAGCGGGAGGGAGAAATGTAGAGAGAAAGAGAAAGGATTCCGACTTGCATGGCAGAGTGGAGGTGGATGAAAATATGTGAAAGGAGATTAAGTGATAGACTAAGAGGAGGGAAGAACCGGGTGAGGCCAGCAAAAAGAAGGAGTGGACAAGAGCTGGAGAAAAAAGGCTAAAGGGGATGAGAAGTGGAGAGTCATACAATGATGCCATAAAATAGGTTGGTAATTCGTAGAAGAGAAGGGGAGAGGAGATCAAACTAGATGACAGAAGGAAGGAAGGACAGTAAAAGAAACTACATGGAGACAAGAAACAAACAGAGAGAGGAGATTGGAAAATGGGAAAAAAAGGAAGAAGTTAAAGAAGATAATCCGGAGAAGGAGAGTGGGCATCTGGGAAGGTGGAAGAAGACATGGGAAGGAGATTATGGAAGATAATCAGAAGGAGAAGTTGAGGGAGAGAGCACTAGGCAGGAAGAAAGGAGACATGTGGAGAAATGTGGAAGCCAACACCACGAGGAGGTTGTATGGAAGCAGCCAAGAGGAGGAACAAGGACATCAGGAAGGACGGAAGGAGATGTCAATAGAGGTCAAAAGGAGACTCAAGCAAAAGTATAAGGAAGGAGTGGGTATGAAATATTCAGGTGGTCGAGAGAGTGTGAACACCAAAGAGGAGAGGAGTAGACACCTGGAGAAAGTTGAAGATGGAGAAGGAGAGAGGGGGGAATAGTCAAACCTCACACTAGATATGGGGGTGCATGGGAGGGCTGGAGAAACAAGCATGTGGGGAAGACGAGGATTATATGACAGGGTCATAGCGTGCTTGCCTTGGCAGCAAGTTGATTCCATTTAACATTGTCCCCGGTCTGGAGCTTAGACGCTGGAAGAGTCCAGCATTAAGTGCAATATAAATCAGCAACAATAATAACAAGAGTTTTATTTAGTTTCAAGACACTTATGGTCCATCAAGAAGCAGAGTAAGAGCTGCGCTTGTGAGAGTGAGCAGGACTTTGGGAGAGAGAGTGCCAGACTATAGGTAAACGCAGTCTGCTGACACCTTGGTGGACAGTTTAATTTATTAAATTTATAAAGTGCTTTTGCCAAATCATTGCACAATTAATAAAAACGGTACAATAAAGAAGCATAGGTGAATTTAAAATGTCATTCAAGATGAGGCCAAAGTGCAGAGCGTAAAGTGTACAAAGATGGAGATGAGCGGATAGATAGGGGTAAAGAGTTCCAGTTATTAGGGGCCAGTAGAGAAAAAGACCAAAATCAGGAGGGTGCACAGGGGGTATAGCGACATCCATAGGAGGAGAGATTGAAAACGGAGAGAACGATCAGGAGAAATAAATCTACAGATAGGACACTGTTGGTTTATTTATTTTTTAAGTACCAGGGTAGAAAGATACACAGGAGCCAGCCCATTGGTACATTTAAAGAAAACACGTAAGTAGTGGAATAATAGGCGAGATTCAAAGGAAAGACAGTTAATCGAGTTTAGAGAATTAGAAACAGAAGTGCGAGGGGAGCGACAGAAAAAAGGTTAATGGCAGAATAACAGACAGAACGTAGAGGGGCAGGACAAAGGGCAGGGAGACCAATAGGAAGATGAGAGTTGTTATGAATTTGTGAAAGAATGAGAGAAGAGATGAGAAGCCTAGTTGGATTAAAGCCAAGAGAGAGCGAATATTCCGTATGTTGAAGAGTTGGAAGTGACAGGACCGGGCATTAGCTGAGATGTGGGAGGCAAAGGAAAGGTTAGAGTCAACTACGACTGCCAAATTACAAGCTGAGTCGGAAAGAGGGATGCAAGAGGGGGGATGGAGATAGACAAAGAAGAGGGAGAAGAGGAAATGGAGGAAAATGGGGCAAAGATGTCATTTTTTGGTGTATTAAAGTGAAGAAAACGTGAATGCATCCAGGATTGATCAGATAACAAACAGTCTGAGATGTTATTGTGTATAGAATTAGAAAAGGTAGAGAAAGAGAGAAAAATATGTGTGTTGCCTCCATAAAAGTGACAGGAATGACCAAAATTAATGGTGTAAGCAAAAGGGGTAGTCTATAGAGAGAAAAGAATCAAGCCCATGACAGAGCCTTGGCAGACACCATGATGAAGGGGATCAGGAGAGGAAAGGTTACCAGCCCAGGAGGCAGAGAAAGAGTGACCAGAGAGATAGGAACGAAAGCAGTTTTGAGCAAAACTCATGGCACCAAAAGAGGAAAGAGAAGACAAGAGACAATGTTCAATGCAGCAGAAAGAGCCAACAGAATGAGAATAGAGGAGAGTTTAGAGTGGCGAGCAGAGAAAACAGAAACGTACGGGGGCATTTTCTCACCACTATGGCGCTCAAGGTTTCATCCTTGTGTGCACCCAGAGGCTTACTGCACATGGACCCAACCAGGATCAGAAGCTTATTAACTAGAGTGCACCAACCAAGTAGACAAGAAAGAAGTGAAGGCACGCTTAAAGGACTCTGGGTGACCATGAATTGATAATCCACTCTGGGTACTAAATTTGCAAAACAAAGCAGTAGAATGTTACCCGTGAAGAACATGATTTTAATGTTGAGACGTTACCTTGCATATAGCTAAAACTGTGCCTAGCCATAACGAGCAATTTTTTAAACATATCCATTTATATCTGTGTCATACTGGCTACTCAGCTGTGTTACAATGCCTTGAGGGATGCTCTGTACACTGCCTCTGGGGTCAGAGAGCGGGTGCTGATACCTGGCCCACAAGATCACCTCAGTCCCATCATCTATCCTACAAACATGACTTTGGCACAGCTTCCAAAGAAGAACACATTCCTCTTCACTGTCTGGGTAAATTGCTGCAATGTACAATGTCTCTTTCCTGTCTCTTACCTTGTTGAAAGTATTTGATTTTGCATTTCTGTTTCTATGTATTATGTAGTTTTCATCACAGCCCATTCCTTTATGAGGGTGTCATTACCCTTTTCTTGTCATTGGTGTGTTTGGTTCTGTAGAGTTTGATCCTGGATGACGGAGCCCATGACATTGACATACACTTTCATTTCCTTTGCATGCCCTTCTCTGTTAATCCTACCAGTGCTGGAGATCCTTTTTAAGGGAGTCATTATCGCTGGGTGCCATAACGTGGATTAGGAGAAATGTTAGGGGTCAGTCAATTATGTCTGTGATCTCATCCATGCAATGGAGGTGCAAGAAGGACACAATAGGACATTGGTGACATGGTGGAGTGGGGAGGGAGCAGGGGTCACAGCTGGTGTTGGTGATAGGGATGAAATCAAGAATTGCAGGAGCCTGTGTTTCTGGAGGAAGATCATTTTACTGTACAGCGTAGCCAGAAATAGCACCAGTGTCACCTAAGGAACAATGCGTATGTGTCTTATTGCATTTTATTGTTGTTTTGTAAAGTGCAAAAAGGTTACAGGAAAGTGCATCCAGGAAACAACCACTTGCAAAGTCAACAGTTTGGGATTTTGTGTAGGCATGGGAAATGCACTTGCCAGGCACATCCATAGTGGTATTAACTGCCCACTGATGGTAGCAGCTGTAAAATGGTGCATGGACCTGGGCATCTAACGCAGCGCCTGTTAAATGCCTAATACTTATGCACATGCCAACAATTTTGGCTTTGCGAATGTTTGTTTTTAGCAAGACTTCAGTGAAATGGCACTCATAGTGCTTATAAATCGAGTGGCTGAAGGCAGATTAAGACATTTATCACACTAGTAATGGGTTTACAACTCCAATTTAGGGCCCGATTCATGGAAAAGTGCGCATTTCTCCTGCAACTGCCACGCGATGAGAACGGCACTGTGTGGGCCTGCGCGCAGACTAAACAATGTGCGCCCTGCGATTTCATGGAATTTACAGCGCAAAGAAACCGTATTCGCAAGTTGTGCCTGGAAAACCCCCGACATGTCCCCAGACAAAGCCTAAACAGCCAGAACAACTACCTCTGTGTGCTCCCCCAGGTGCAAATACATACACCCTTCAGACAGTGTGTGGGGTCCCATGCAAGCAGCCCTGCGTCTCAGGGACCCTACTCAGTGACCCCGCAAACTGTTGTCAGCACCCTGACAACATGTGTATGATACTTTGTAACTCGGGTTAAACTCGGAAAATCTGCGTGCCAACCCCTGTATACCTTTCCTGCACCCCGCTACACTGCATGCACGCACCACTAAGTTAGCTCGGAACCCCCGTTGTGTACCCACAGCCCTAAATCCGACATGCAAACCGACATCCACACTGCGATTCCTACGGACACGTGTCTTTACGCCTGTCTTTGGGTGGTGTAGAAATTGAGGGATTTTCGTGGCCAATTCGATGCCGAAAGCATGCACGGTTGATTCCATGAATACGTGTCGTTTGGCGCAATTGTGGGCACGCGAGGGACTGTGCGGACCATCCCTCATAACGCCCCCCTTTTCCACATGTTCTTCACCATTTTCTGTCTTCCACCCTTTCCCAGCCCTATGCGCAAGTCACGCCATGCTCTGTGTGGTGTCTCGTGCAAGGCGTTCGACGGCTTGCAGAGACATGCCAAGCCTTTGCAAACTCCATGCAAGTCCAGGAAAAGTCCAGTGCATTCGAATCCATGAATGGAAGAATGGGATTTTGCATGCAGTTTGGCGTGCAAGTTCCCTATTTCCTGTGCAAATAATTCCATGAATTGGGCCCTAACTCATTAACTCTCAGAAGACTGCTTTGAAAAAATACTGGCAGGCACTTTAAGGGCAAAGTTGATGATAAGGCTTGATTAAAGTGAGCTGAGAGAGTTCCCATAAGGAGGTGTTTTGTACTGGCAGGGGCAGAAACTGCACGGACATTGCCATAGGGATTAGCATGGCAATCGGCAATGTGTGGGCAAATAACCAAACACCTACAAGCTGCCTAAAACCCAAACTAAAAATGTGTATCCACAGAAAACACACCACAGATGTTGAAAAGGTGGCATGCCAGAAAGAGGTACTTATTTGCAGGACCATGTTGTGTTTCTTGCATTCCCACTACCAGCACAAATACAGAGATCCGTTAGAAAGGTACTTCAAGCATAGTGGCAGGTTCTAAGAGTGATGTTACAGTGAATGATTAACGTGACTGATAAAATGGGAGTATGGATAGCTGTCAAACTACAAAAAAACAAAATGTTATTTATTATAAATGCCAAGAAGACAAAACCCATAGATACAGCTAAAGGATTTATAATCTAGCATTTATTTTATGAGACCTGCCATTCTATCAAGCACTGCAATGTCAAAGGTAAATATCATGCTTAGAATCTGCCATTGTATTCATTGAAAGCATGCATCAAAGACATGCGAGAGACATCTATTGTATTTCCGATTGACACTTGATTTCCTTGCCATGATAATCCATTGGCATTCTCTTCTGACGACCTCCTTTCTGATTCCCTTTAGTAAACTCACAAGTTAAACCAATGTGGACTCACAGGATTTGGAATTGTGGGAGATATGTAGCTCTTGATTCTAGCACAGAAGAGACTGGTTAGGTGAAAATCAACAGCTACCAGGAGCTACTTCTGGCTCCTTGGGCCCACCATTGCCTTACAAACATATATATGTGACATTAACTGAGTATTTGACAAGGTTAATAAGGAAGAAACAAAGCACAACTAATACACATTTAAACACAATGGATCATACATAATGGGCAAAAGGTTCCCCTGCCGGAGCTCCAGCCTACAGGGTGACGCCCAACACACAGGAGCTGGTTTTAGCTCCTGATCATCGAATCTTAATTTGAAAATCTGCATCATCATAAAACATCATTTTTTATGTTTTATTTTATTTTTTATTTTATTTAATTGTACAAGACAATTTTTACAAATGAAAAGATGAGGTCCGAAAAAAAGGCCTTCAATAAATTCCCTTAGTTTTGTTAGTTCCCAGTCATATCGAGTAGTTGATTCCGACCGACTCCCACTTATATTTTGTTGTCTCTTCACAGGTTGTTTCCCTTCTTTCCTGTGTTATCCAGACCAATCTGTCTAAACAAAAAACACTACTGCTATTACCCAGCATGTCTTTTCACCACTTAATAAGTGGGCCCACCATTCTGCTTCGCTGTAAGCCAGGCGTTTCTTTCTTTAATCACTCCTACACATTAGAGGAGACGATGTCTTATAGTCTCCACTTGAGTTTTTTGGTAGCAAAAGCAACACTTGTTAGAATCCGCTTGTCGTCTTGTGGCTAGAACCTCATTTGAGCTGATCAAATTCAGTCGGATTCGCAGAAAGCTTTGACGTGTTGGTTGGTCCGGAAACATCATTGAACAAATTTGGTTTTCAAAAACTGGTCTTTTAAATTGACTGCAAGATCATAATATAACTAGATTTGTTTGTAACACTTTCCATAATATGTAAATGCACACGTCCCCGTGTCTACGTGCAAACAACATTACATTGGCGGCTGCTCAGGGCTCGATCTGCCATAGAGTTCACAGTTCCTGGTGCACTCTACCCCACCTCTCTAAAGGGATTACAGAATTAGAAAAATCACCCAACGAGGCTGGGAACGCACGCCCACGCCAGTATTGGCATAGGACCTGGATATGAAACCATAATAAAAAGACAAACCCATTTTCATTTTCAGCCAGACAACAGCACTGGCAGAGAAATAAAGCATGAGGAGGCTTTGCAGTGACAGTTTTCCCAAATAAAGCAGGACCTAATCTGTACAGTAAATTGGAGCTCTATGATAGCTGGTAAAGCCGTCACTGGACCACTAGATAATTGCACACACGTATTACAGTGGACACGTGTAAACATTGACCTGAACATTCAAATGCATTCGGACATCTGGAGCAAAATCAAGGCATGGCAGCATCAGCCGTTGAAACGTAACCGTTTCAAAATGTAACAATGTATAGGGCCGAGACATTCAAAGTACCACATTCCTGACTGGGGTTTGCAACGTTTGACTCTCCAGATGGTGTGGACTCCAACCCCCATCGGCCATAATCCAGTGCTGTCAATGTGGTGGGGTCATGCGAGCCGTAGTACAGGAGCAGTTGCAGGCCCCACCTTAGCATAAATGCCACTCACACTTCAAAAGACACAATTGTTCAAGTTTCTGGCACACATTTGCGCCCTAGAGAAGGTAAGACATTCTTCCAAAATAAAGGGATACCTTTGCTGCTTGTTGTACGAATTTCATGATTTAACGCTTTCTCCAGCGCAATACATTAATGTATATGCACCCCTGTCCCTTATTATAATGACGTCATGGCAAATGGGTGGCACAGTAGCTTTTAGTTTTGTTTTCAAACGCTCGGCTTAATAGATGCAGAAGGCGAAGGAGAATTTACCAGGACGAAGGATGGACACCGTTTGGAACAGCAAAATAAATCTAAAAGCGCACTGCCTTGAGATGACCTCAAGGCTTTAAGTGGACCGGGGAAAGCGGGGCCTGGCTGGGTTCAAGCCTGGCAGTCTCCTAAAGCTCTGGTCGAGCTGGGGCTACCTCCCCACCACCAAAAGACACTTTATTTTGTATGTATTTGTTGACATAGCATGGGGATTCAAACCCAAGCGCTGCTGTCATCAATCAAGTGTCACAGCCCCTGAGATATTTTAGAGTCACTGACATCTCGTTTGTTTCATTCCATAGACTGCTTGACGTGACGGGCTTCATGTTTCAAATAATCTATGGAATGAAACTAAAAAGATTTGAGCACCTACGAAATAGCACAGTGCCATTTCCTAGGTGCTGGATTTCTTTCATTTAACACTGTTTGATGCATGAAGCTCTTACCCCTTAACAGGCTTTATGTCTCAAACAGTCTATTGAATCAAATGAATGAAAATGCCTGCCTATGAAATAGCACAGTGCAATGGGACACTGGCTTGTTAGCAGGAGGGCGCTGGTTCAAGCATGGGACAGTGAAAAAGAAAAAGAAAAGGCGAAAAAATCACATCTTTTATTGTCCCATGCTGGGGATTCGAAGCTATGCCCTGCCAATAACAAGCCAGTGTCACATCGCACTGTGTTATTTGGGGAATGCTGGATTACTTTTCTTTCATTCAATTGACTGCTTGACAAATAAGGCCTGTGCCAAACAGGCTATTGAATGAAACAGGGTTCGAGTTTGAATCCCCAGCACTGCACCATACAAAAAAAAAGAAAACTGACAGTGAGGAAAGCTATTTTTTTGTATTGTCCCTTGTTAGGGACACTTCAGGCCACGCCCATCATTTAGGGAACTCCCCTTATTACAGCACCCGCCCCTCGATTTCTCACCCCACTTACAGCACTGAATAACCTCTTGACCAAGGTAACCATGCATAGAGGCAGAAGGGTGCATAATGTTGCTGAGCAATTAGGCAGATGTGCAGAAAGATTGACATCCATATGAAAAAAGGGCCGGAAAACCAACACCAACTATTGGCAACAGATCTTTACAGTCGACCTGTCAGGTATGTCCACATCCCGCTGCGGTGTGGTTCAATTACGCCACCTGCTTGTCAAGGCCAAAGTAATTTTAATGCACTCTTTTTCAATTTGTGATGGCGCAGTTGCGTCATTGTTATTTTTAGAGGTTTGTAGAAACAATGTAAAGACTTGTGTTGTTGGCATTTGTAAGGCGTGCACATGGTTCTTAGTCTGAGCTTGTAAGCGCCTTGGCAGCCAGATACAGCCTCACTCACTCCTAGTCGCACAGAGGGATTTGACTAGATGGTCATCTTATATCACTATCGTTGGTGTGATACTGGGCCAGCAGCGCTATACTTGTGGGTGTTTGGGGACCATGGGTGGCCTGGGCACCAAAAGAGTCACTGGAAATAATGCTCAAAGTGGCCCAATATTACACATTGTCATCAAGCCCAACCCTTTTCTTATGGGAACATTTGGAAATAAAATAGCTTACCACACAAAAGATGCCCAGGGTGGAGAGGCCTGCTCTGAAATCTCCGAAATTCCCTATAGACCAGTCCACCCCTGCATACTCTGCAAGTTCTTGGCTGCAGAACCGGGCAACGCCCCCATCCTACGGTAAATCGGGGAGTGAGTCAGAACTGCGGTGCAATTACTCGTGCACTGCTTCACGGAATCAAGTGCAGCCGGAAGGAGTTCACTGGAGGTCAGGTGGGGTCTTAGTTACTCCCGGAATTCACAGGTGATTAATTGCACGTGATCTCTGCTGGCTCTAGTGGAGTCCCTTAATGGCCATGTTCAAAACAACACTACAAGGCCCACTATGCAGAGCACTGTTGGTGAAAAGATTAAGGATTAAATAAAGGTAATGCCGATGATGTGTGTGCAGTTGACAACTGTGGGCGAACTATAGGACCACAACGTTTGTTGACTCTTATTTCCAGGCCTGCTGCAGCGCAGCATACTATCTTTGGTCTTCAGTTTTGTCTTTTCTTTTGAGCTTTGTTTATTACACTCGTTATGCCAAAGTCTTATTAATCCAGTTACTCATTTATCCCACCCACTTCTGATGGAAGGGGCTTCATTCACTTGCCACCTGTGTACAGTGCTGTGTACAGACACGTCAATTCAACACAATACATCAGGGATAGCAGAAGTGGTGTCACACGTTACATGAATCTCATGACATGAGGAAGTGTCATAACTGACGTAAAAACCCACAATAAGCACCGCATGAATAAAATGATAAACAGTTACTAACACAGTCAAAAAGCTATTTTACTGCTATCTTGGCCATTTTAAGTCCTGCATACCAGGTATTGTGATTGTATGTAAGGTAAAGCAGGACACACCTAGCTACTGTCACCAAATCCGAAGTGCACCCCCAAATATCCGGTGTTGCCATTTTATGCCAGTAAATCCCCTGTGTGCATTCCGTAGTCACGGGGCGAAATATACAGCCTAAAATGCACACCTGCTGCCATCATATGTCAAGTGAATGCCCACATTGCCATCTTAATGGTACATATGCCTGGCACAGCCTCAAATTTAAAGGCGTTGCCATCATATTTCAAATGTGGCATAAAGGCCTGTCAATGCGAATTCATAACAACTAATGTCTCATATACCCTGGAATTCTTATCAAATATAGAATACAGCCTCACATGTCCGGGTGCTGCCATAATAGTGCCAAATGCAGCCTCAGACGTCCTAGTAACGCTGCATGATGTCAGTTAATGTGTACAGTATCTGGTGTAGTCATCATATGTATGGCACAGCCGCGCTTTTGCAGGTGCTGTCATCACATGCCAATTGCAGCTTTAAATGTGATACCTTGTTATATCAGTTAATGCCTCCAATGCCTGGCACAATCACCATCTATATTATGGTAAAGCATTGCATGTTCTGACAATGCCACCATCTGCCAACGGCTGCCTCAGAAGCCCCTTTAAATGCTTCTTATGCTAGTTCATGCCTTATATACCTGGTTCAGTCATCACGCGTTGGGTACAGCTTCTGTTACCCAGTTGATGCAGTAATATGGCAAGTGCAGAATCACATGCCCTAGTAATGCCATTTGATGTCAATCGATGCCTAAAAGCCCTAGTATTGTCATTGTATTCAAGGTATTGCACCCCTTATGCCACTATTATCATCTCTGCGTCATTCTGCGTTCTGCCGGTGGTGGAGCGGAGGGGCCAGTTGGAACATCAGAAGGTAAACAAAGCTCGCATACGCCCCATTTTCTTTCTCTTTCTAGGGTGGCCGCTTTGACCTCTGACCCCAGGTATTACTGGGGCAGTTCCAGGGGTGCCACAGGAGAATCCCTTTCTAGCCTCAAAGGACAGCCCCAACTCTTTAGTTGCTGTACTTGATGTGTTTCTGATGCATGCTGCCTAATTTGCACCTGTAAAACACGTGCACGTCCTGACTCATCAACTTCAAAAAGTGGGGTATGCATGCACTCCCTTGTCTCAACAATTGTATCAACGTGGGTGACTTGTACTTACAGTCCTGTCTTATCAACTTTACAATCGGGGTTACCCTTCACCCCCCCACCCCCGCATCCCATGTGTAGCACCTGTGTCAGACAGCAGACGGCAGGGTCGGACTGGGACAGGAAATGGGCCCGGTCACCCAAAAAAAGTGGCCCACCCCTCGCCTCAAAAAAGGGGCCCACCTCTAGCCTCGCAACCCTTGACCTCTGATGACATCATCAGAAGTGATGTCATTTGACCCCACCCAAAAGTGACATCCCGGGAAGCGATAAAACCCAACCTTTCACCGCTTGACAAAACAGGAAGTGGCATCAAATAGCATTGTTCCAAAGTACAGTACATTACTGTAAATCCAAGCAGATGTCCAAGGCCAAATGATAATATGTTGTGGTATAGCACGTACGCTTAAGCTCTTTTTTATAGAACAAATGTGCATACAATATCACCCAACCTATGTTGGTACTCATTTATCGACCCAAGAAGGATGAAAGGCTTTTTTGAAGAAAAAAAAATGTGAAAACGGTTTGGTAGAACGCCTCACTGCACTCACTGACCGTCTTGGCAACTTCAACAAGAGCAGAGACCTGACACCTGCCTGTATTATCTGTCTCAGCAACTTCACAAACAGGCGTTAACATGGCGTTCGTTTCTACTTTCCGAGGAGGGGTGACCTGCACATGTGTAATCCCCGTTTAGAAACTAGCACACCTATCTACACAGCATTTGAGATGAAATAAATGCCCCCCCTGTGAATCAAGCCCCACCCGCCAAAATTGTCTATGCCTCCTTCCCGTAAAATATCTTTTCAATGAGCCAAACACATGCCGGGTCTGGAACAAGCAGAAACGAACCCCGGATCTCCTCTCCATCAGAACAGACGCTACCAACACCCAACGTGTCCAGAAATGCGTCTTACATAGACTTGTTGCAGCCACCTGGTTTTGCTTTTTGTCAACAAAAAACAGGACGAGGAGAACCATCCCGTGCATTAGACCATACAAAATAATCCACACGGAAATAGGAGAAGGCAAAACAAGGGCTGAGGAGGACCAGTCATGGATCTGCACTTACCTTTTGATATTTTCACATCAACCAGCGCCCCTAATACACGCTTAGTTGTCATGGGGACGTTAGTCGTGACTTGTATGCTAGCTAGTGCATCTTGGACTTCTTTCACACATATTGGCCTGGAGGGTCACAGCAGGACAATTGACAAGTTTAACTAAAGCTGTGTATCTTATGCATTGGCACATATGCTGTGTGTAAGTCCCATTTGTGGTTCATATTATCAAACACAGACACAAGACTAGTCCCTGTTACCAACATTAACATACATTCTGCAAAACACTGGCCAGGGCTAGTCCTATGAGTGTATCTGCCTTATTAATGGTAACTTAAAGCTCAAACAGCACTTGTATGTGCCCAAAGTGCGTTGAAGCCATGGAAATGTGGGCGAGGAGCAGATGGGAAGCTGCGGGCGGGGACTGGAGAGAGAAGGCAAAGCGAAGGTGGCCGAAGCAGAGAGACAAGCGAGACAGAATGGAAGGCAGAAATGTGGAGGGTGGTAGGGAAACTAGCACACATAGGGGGGTCCCCCAGATGAACCATTTATCAAATAGTTCAATGACCCAGTTTTTGCTACAACTGGGCCTTATTCCATGGGTTGTTAAATCACCTCAAAGAACAGTACGCACAGCAGGTAGTATTTTTGTTATACTAAAAGTTTCATAATTTATTACGTAGGCCATTGGTCCTACGGTTACAAGCTTTTTATAATTATTTAGAAAAATCAAAACATAAATACATATGTCAGTATAGAAAATGCATACATGTATACGTCAACATTTTGTGAATTAGTCAATTAAAACTTAGGTGACACGGTATAGTAATCAATTTTGAGGAAAACACTGGCAGAGAAACTATCTTGCTGGCTCTGTCTGTCTAATAAATCACAGACATCCTTAATTCGCCAATGTCACCTATTTTACATTCTAAAAATCATTATTCATGACCAAAAGCACATCCCAGGTCATCCCAGGAGGGTGGTAGGGAAGGCGTGCAGAGAGGAGAGACACAGCCGCAGCGGACCCAGGGGGGACAAAATGAGGGAGAACTGGACAAGCACCAAAAGAAAACAAAGCGTGCCAATCCTTACCTTTCCATGCCTGCTGCCCTCAGCCCCACACTGTCGAGTCACAGCAGGTCGCTAAGATCAACGCGCTGCTGCTGTCTGATGAATGGATGCAAGCAGATCGTCATCGCTGGAGCACTGCACGGCCCGGGCCGCACCTGCACATTTGTATGTAATCACACTAAGGCATGTGCGGTTATGATGCCCAACGGTGCCCCCCACAATACACATGTGCGAGCCCAAATCGAAGGGCGGAATAATGTATGAACCACACCCAGGCTGGCGGGCCTGGATATCATGATCCCACGTGATTTGTTTAGGTATCCTTCCGCCAAGAAAAGAGGCTCCGTGTCCGTGAGGCCTACCGGGAAACCCCTAGTGTCCTGGTGGTCCAGTCCAGGGCTGTTGGGGATCGTGTGTCCTCATTTTAAGATATAAACACCGATATGACAGGCCGAATAATGTGCAGGAAACCACCAATTAGCAACCGACTTTACCTCACCCCATGCCCATTATTGTGGTGCAGCTGAAAAAATCATGCACATTTGTTTGCAACTGCTTCATGGTTAGCCATTGTGGCTAGTACTTTGCTCCGTTTTCCTCTGACTAGTGTGCACTCACATTGCTAGGGTGTCCAATAGATGAACATCTTGTGGAATAAAGTAGACTCCACATCATACCATCGTATCAGACACAGATTTGATTTGCAAACAGTAAACACACTATCAAAACAAAGATTATGGTGAAGGGGAGCTTGTGAACTTAGGAAAAGTAAACTCAAAAGAAATGCAAACTTGTCAATGATCACACATAAATGCAAGTTCAACAGCTTGGTATACTCGGCTAAACCTGTCAACTTGGCACATAATACCTGCAAGCTCCAGGTGTAAATCAGATCAGGGCTGGCAGATACAATTGAGCAGGTGGGAGATCAGTAGAGCAGGTATCTTCCAAGTACTGGTTCTGATATTGCTCGTACCACGGATGGGTGGCCCTCTAACCAACCCTCCGGAGTGATCAGACCACCATGTATCCTTAAACAAACCAGCCTTCACGAACGAAAAACTCTCTTGCTCTGAGACCAAAAGGATACTCAATCTCACCGGACGGATTTATGAAGCCTGCAAACCACTCATCAAAGAAACCACCAGTCTTCTGTGCTCTCCATACCTCTGGGAAAACCTGCTTCCTGAACTACCGAGATCCCATGACCACGGGTTGAAGAGATCACCAAAACCTCTCACTGAAGGGATGCCACTGGCACACATATCTCAAAGGAGCACCGTTATGTTGCCATTTAAGGACGTTTACGGTGTGTCATATGGTCTCTTCTAGTGGTGTATGGAAGATGCCCAGAACGTGTCAGTGAGCTCTGAAACAAGAACAGGTTCACGATAAATGATAGACACGTGACATGCCACATGGAGAAAGGGGTATGACAGAAGGAAAACTAAGCAAGGCGCAGCGCACCGTTACCTAAACAATGAACTTCCACGCAGCCTGAACCTAGTATCAGCTTGTTGCTGGAACAACTATGAGCGCATGGAAACAGAGCTCAAAGAGTTCCCACAAGGAGGAGTTTGGGGCTGGGAGAGGCAGGAATGGGTGGGAATGCCATACAGATTAGCATGGCTATGGGCAGGAAATCTGTGGGCTCAAAGCCAAACAACACCTATTTACTGTGTGTCCCTCCTCAGATGGCATTTCTCTGTGTCGTTCGTCATATACCATTCTTCCCTAGGTGTTCTTCAATCTGAATTTGAATGTGATAGTTTGGGCTTTATAGGTGTCGCAAATGACACATAATAGCCCAGACTAGAAAGGGGATATGGTTACTATAAGAAATAAATCGGGGCTGAGAGTGAGTGCAGGTAGATGACCCTTTCGTAGATACAAGTACAACAACTCTGACAAGAAACAAGATGTCACCTTGCTGCCTTATGCACCCCGCTGAAAAGTACATCATCGTCCAGATTAGAAGGGTTTTAATAGCATCTACCCCAGAACAAACCTGATCACAGAAGTGTGGACAACCCTTTGCACACTGCAGGGTTGTTCTCAAGTGATATGAGTGAGCATGAAAACATTGTGCCAATCTCTAAAAATAATTCACAAGAACGTTTTTTGTTTAAATGTACACTTGGACTGAGGAAAGGCATCATAGACGCGGCTACCATGCAGATTGTGTCAGAGTTGCCCCCACAAGATGATATACAAAAACATGCAGGGCAACAGGCCTTACTTGCTGGGTAGACAGAAACTGCCCATGGAAAAGGTGAGAATGCACACCTCGTGTAATAGATAAAAAGAGATGCCACCAGACCTCAAGAACCGTCCCCTTTCCACAAGGTTAACACCTGGCTCCATATCACCCCACAGCTGAATGCGAAATAGATATCACTTACTGTGACAATACACAAACTGACCCATCACTCTAGGCATGGCTAGCAGGGGGCTGGCATAAAGGTTTGAGCACTGGACAGATGGTTAATATTTTTTTTTTTAAATACCGATGGTAATCTCGAGATTCCCCAGCTAACTATATTATGGAGCATTAGGCCAACACTTCTTTATTTTTTCAATTTAATTTAAGTGTGGATTGGTTAAAAAGACAACTTTTCACAATAAAAAAACAATACATATCTATGAAGCTGTCCAATCCATTGTACACAAAAAAATCAGCACATTTTAAAATGTATTAAATGCACACCAATGACTGTCTATTAATACAATGTTTAATATTTACAGATAAGATCAAGTTAATAAACCTAACAACACCTAATTTCACTGAATTGCCCACAAGTAATTTGGACCAGACCTTCCTTGAAGTAAAAAATCCCTTTTGGTGTAGGAAGGATCTAAGATGAAGAAGTTGAAGGTCACACACAATAAAGAAACAGATGTTTCCATGATGTAATTCGACCAAGGACTTTACAGAACCTGCAAAGTTCATTTTCAAGGTTTCTACCCTTCGGAATACTCCTGGTTTCTCCTATAGCTGATATGTCTATATATAAAAGTCAAAATGTGTTTGTGGTGGGATTTGTGACGAAGCGTTGTTCCTTTTACAACTCCACACCGTTTCACCAATTTGCACCACATTTTGCATAATTGCATGTTAGGACCCTCCAGACATTGATGGCTACATGACATTTGGACATCCCACCACTTTCCCTGGATTTCAGCAAACGTCAACATGTGTTTGTTCTTTTGTGGCAAAGCATTGTTACTTCTACAATTCCACATTGTTTCACCAATCTGCACCACATTCTGCATAACTGCATGTTAGGACCCTCTGGATATTAATGGTTACATGACATTTGGACATTCCACCCCTTTATCCGGATTTCAGCAAACGTCAACATATGTTTGTTCATTTTTGGCAAAGTGTTGAAACTTCTACAATTCCACACTGTTTCACCAATCTGCACCAAATTTTGCAATGTTACCTGATAGGACCCTCCAGACATTGCTGGATACATGACATTTGGACACACTACTCCATTCTCTGTATTTCAGCACAAGTCAAAATGTGTTTGTGGGTGTGGGGCTTGGCGAACATTGTTCCTTATACAATTCCATTCCGTTTCACCAATCTGCACCAAATTTTGCATAGTTACCTGTTAGGACCCTCCGAACATCACTAGCTACATGACATTTGAACAACCCACCTCTTTCCCTGGATTTCAACACCTTCACACACGAGACGGTTGCCTGAAATTGGCAAAACATTAATGTGGTTGTAGAAGAACCGGTCCAGATACAAGGAACAAAACCCGGGGTCCAGGCCCTATGATGCACAGTTTCTAAGATATTTTCACCGCAGGCACTGCAGCGAACTGCACCATGCCAGGGTGAGGCGACAGGTGGTAAGAGAGCACAGAAGCTCCCAGTATGCAGCAGCACACCAACTCTTGCCTCCCCTTAAAGTCTGCTCCGGGGTATTCCAGCCAGGCACACGCACCCTTCTCAGTGCAGTTTACTTCAGGGTGCAAAGCACATCAATCGATAAGCGTATTGGAATAGCCACCTACAGGATCTGTGTTATCATGTCTGTCTACAGAGCCTGTTCGGAGAACAGATACCTCTGCTAGTGTTATATAAAATCTTGAAAATATCTCAAATGGCCCTCTTTTTTCTTCTAATACCAGATCCTTATATAATTTGTAATTAGAAATTGGAGTCCTGGTATCAATCCAATCCATCTCCCAAAGTTACTTCTTTACCGAACATGGATTGCCCATGAGGTTTGCACAGTCCATTCCCAAATGGGTGAGAAGTGTCTTACATTTTCGTACAAGCTCACTTATCACTCTATGCCCACTCAACAAAATGATAATATGTAGGTCTTTATACATAGAATCCTCAGGTGCAACCAACATTTTATATTTAAGAAGTATCGGCAAACTTTTAAACCAACACACAATACTATCGGGTCTCACAGGGACTTTAAATGTGCGATTGATAATGAAAGCAATATAATGCCTCCCTTTCCGAAACGCTCATTTCCTGATTCCAGGCAGCATCAAAACTCTCAAATATAGGTGGCACGCGCTTCTGCAGAATGATTCTATCGAGTGCTGTTCGGCTGCAGAGAATCTATGCATTGAAAAGCATTGATGTTATCCTGAGATCTTCTCTTGGACGTAGCAAGAATCCATTGCAACATCATATGCGTGAGGCTCTGCCTATTTACCCAACTCCTCTAAAAAAGCACGGGCGTGCTTATGCACGTGCACTTCTGCAGTGTGCTTCTGACTACTGCTGTTCGGCTGTTCAGCTCAGCAGCGAGCAGCGCTCGCCAGAAGACTCGCGAGGTGCCTATACACTGCTATTTGCCAAATCATCACTGAAACCTGTGAGACAAGTGAGACATGGCGTCATATACGTTAAAGACAAGCATTCCAATTCAAATCTCTGCAGTGGGGAATAACACCGCAGTGCCAGATTGCGAAGATACAACTAAGGAAACAAAAAAAAGATTAAGAATAGCGCTGTCAAAATCACTTACAACTGATGTAAGGTTGATATGGTTTTGCGAAGACAAAATTGACTAATGCCAACGAAATACCACCCAAAACAATAATACTAATCAAACAGAGGAGAACACGGAAATTACACAGGGAACAAAGTCTAGCGCTAATGTTGAAGTACAAATATCAGACGCAGAGATGCTTGCCTGTCCCTCACAAGCAAACCTTTTAATGAACACACCAATGATCAATCCATTCAAACCAACGGAATCAAATATATCAGATTACAATCCAATAACATCTGCTTTAATACACAAAGAAAATTACTTACCATGCCTGCCATTATACTCGAATGCTCACTCCATAATGAATATGGAGGAAATAACATCAATAATTCTCCATAGCAATTGGCACTTCAGTCTGAGATTAATTTCATTGGTCAAAAAACAAGAGAGAATACAATGGGCAATATGGATAACTTCTTGACAATGGAACAACATGGAGCAACTACAGATGTATCACAACCGACTCAAATTGTATTTGAAACTCAGATGGTCTCCCCAAACATGTATCCTTCAAAATGATCTCACTCACCGATTCTATATCCTAACAGAGGTGAATCTTTTGGCAATACAACATGCCAATCGGAAACATCATTTGCTAAACTGACGCCGAGACCATTGTTTGGATTAAGACAAATGCCAAACCCGGCTTATGAAATAACCCTATCAGCAATGAACAATGGCTTGTATAACTTAACCTAACTATTTAAAATAATGGAGAAAAAAATATTGGAACAAACTCAGGCAACAAATGTCATCACAAACAAACTCGAATCATTAAATAATATTGCAGGAAAAGATGGAACAAGAACTACATGAGCAGAGTATAACAACAAAAGAAATAATGACCAAATGCGATGTATTGCTGGCAAACAATTCAGCGATAAATAATACAATAGCTTCAAAATGAAGAAATTGAACTTAAGTCACCAACCAAACGGTTTGGAACAGACAGTGATACGTATTGATGAATTGACTGAGAATCAGCACAAGGAAATAGATCAAAGTGAATTTGTCCATTAGGAGAATAGTAGTATTGAAATAATTGAACCACTGCATGTGTCAGTTTTGAGGTTTTTAGTGCTCAGAATAGGAAAAAGAAATCTACGAAAGGACAAAGAGCGGATCCAAAACAGAAAAAAGCAATTGTGTATTGTGTAAAGCAATACATATCAAAAACACAAGAAAAATGGATACAGCAACATTAAACATGCCATCACAAATTGTGAAAGAACGCATATGAAGCGTCAAAGAACCTCTAGCTAAAAAGGGTTTTGATTTAAGCATATAAAGAACATACACAACTCTACAAGAAAGAGACGAGAGGTTAAACCGAAGCGAAAAAGGAAATGAAAGAAAGTTAATGCCTGAGCAGCCTTTACTTGTACATTGCAAAGAAACTAGAGGAAACCTATGACTCGAGGTATATTGCGAATCCAACAAATTCACGCCACATGTAACAACATGATCGTGGCTCAGGGAGGCAATAGAAAGCACCAATGATGGGAGTAACCACTAGAGCCAAAATAAGTCAATTAAATCCTCGTTCAAGATGATACTATTGAACAGTAGGGGCTTCACGTACTTACTGAAAGAAAATCCAAAGAATCCATTGGGCAATTATAACCTCATCTTGCTACAAGAAACCTGGATTACCTCACAACCTACCATTCCTAATTATGAGTATGCTGGAATCCTGCCATTAAGAAAGACAAAGGTAGACCAATGGTGGGATTTCTAACCGCACTTCGGATGGAATCTGGTGCAAACTAACATGATGGCAAACCCCTCACCCGTGTGTTCAATTACTTCGAACAGAATTTGATGCCAAAAATCATCCTTTAAACGCCTACAGAGCGATCATACATCTATACTGGAACTCTGCGAACTTTTCAGACAACGATTTTATAAAGCATGTAACTGAGATGCTAGTCACCATTGCAAATGCACCACATCATTACACAACCATAATCACCGGAGAATTAAATACAAGGTGCTTGAATTGAACAATAAACAACAATCACTGTGCAAGAGGTGGATGTCACTGATGAACGAGAGAACCTTCATTATTTTCAGTGGCACAAATTCAGGTGATAACTGTCCCAGACCAACTTGGAAAAGAAGCTATTCTACATTAATAATAGATTATGTATATATATACTCAGAGGATATAAACCGAGTTGGTCAATTCAAAATAATAGAAACAGCCGACAGCGATCATAATATGTTAGAAACAACATTGAAGTTGGATTATATCTCTGAACAGCTATGTTATACCAGTGCCAAAGGTAAACAAAACACCTTATTTTACACTTTATAGCTTTGGGACAATGGATAGACTTTCACCAAACTTTCCAGTTATGGATATCATTAAACAGTAGAAGAAACAGAATTAAAGGGACACCTGCGAAAACATGTATTCTCTATTGACCTACATAACAGAGGAGAATACATAATTAGTAAAGGGAAAACCATTAAACCAAAGCCTGCCCTATAATCACTTAGTAACTATGTTTCAAGAACAAACCAAAAAGAACCATCGACCTGGAATATTACATAAACATACTAATGAGCCAAGAATCAGAACATTAAAAGCAGAAATGAAGCGAGAGATTTAAAAAGTGACAAATTGCCAAAAAGAAAATTGAAAGAGAAAATCACGATAATAAAGTCCAAATATAAAATATAAAAATCGTACTAAACAGCTCAAAGCATTGAGAAAACAGGAAGACAATGAAAATATGATAAATGCTCTAGCAATGAAATCCAGGGCCCAGACCTGGCATTTAATAACAAATGCTAATAACAACGGAAATCGCTCACTCATGTTAAATACAATAAATGAAAAGGCATGGATGGAACACTATAGCAAGTTATTCGGTGACCTAGGGGAGACAAATAGCCTCAAGAATAGCAAAAATAACATGACCGATTAGACATCCTACTGCAAAACAAGAAACTAAGGGGGTCATTACGAGTTTGGAGGTAGCCATGGCTCTATTAGCACCATGGCTGCCTCCAAACTCGTGCCCGGCTCCGGGTTCCATGAAAGGGAACTTACTGGGTAATTCCAAACTTGGAGGACCCGGTAAGTCCACCTTTCAAAATACACACCCCCATTCCCATTCGAGCCCCCATAGGGCTCAATGGGAATGTCGAGGGAGCTAATAACGGTCCCATTATTAACGGGCCCATTATTAGCTCCCTGGTCCCTTAGCGGATCCCGCTAAGGATGGCTGGTTTTACCAGCCGACCTAAGTGCGACCCGCTAAGGGACCTCGTAATGTGACGGTAAGGGGTTAACGGCACCAGCACCCTTACCGGCGCCGTTAACCCCTTACTGCCAGCCTCGTAATGAGGCCCTTAATTCCTCTCATGCTCCAGGCCCTGATGGGCTAGCCAATGCACCAATAAAAAGTCTTCCGGAACAATGGGCTTGTGTATTAGGCACCATATTCAGAATAGTGGCACACAGCGGTAACATTCCATCTAAGTGGCAACAATCAATTCTCATTCCAATAGTTAAAACCGGAGAGAGGAATGACCCGGTGAACTACAGACCATTAGCCTTACTTGATTCTGCTGGGAAAATGTACGCATGACTGCTATTAAGAGACATACAGAAATGGTTAAAAATAACAAAGACGACCGATCCTCACTAATCAGGTTTTATATCAGGCATAGGTACTGTTACCAATTTAACAATAATAGCGGCACTAAAAGAACAAGCAAACAAGTGAAGAGACAGCGATATATAGCATTTGTGGGCTTCAAACAAGCTTTTGAGTCCATATCTCGAACGCTACTATGGCAAAAACTAAGTGAAGCAAACTGCCCAAGCTACATAGTAAATATAACAAAACAATTTTACACCGACACTTCCATCCGAATAAAACTGAATCAGCAAGGCTTATTGTCACAACCGATAAGGACGTCCGGGGGATTAATGCAAGGATGCATGTTAGCGTCCACATTATTCAAGTTTTATATCAGTGACATCAGTAACCATTTAAGAATGCCTACCTCCTGTCCCCAAAACTAGGAAAGCATCCAGTAGCATGGCTCCACTATGCGGATGATTAAGTGATTGCCGATCAGACACCTATCGGCCTACAAAGGCAACTCATGGCAATTCAGAAATATGCAAGCCAAAACAAATTGGAGATAAATGCCTCAAAAACAAACATTATGATATGATATGATATGAAATGATATGATATGATATGATATGATATGATTTGCCATTTATGATGCACCTATACACAAGTGTTATCAAAATACAGAGCAAGAAAGGAACCTTCAAATGCTCGAAATTTAAATGGGCCATAGGGGATGATACATTGTCAACCATATCTGAATACAAATACTTGGGTGTCATCATCAACAACAATAAATTGGAAACACCGTACAAATTAGAAATAAATCACAAAATGTTATCATTATCCTCAAAAGGCAAGATTATTCAAACTAAATATGGAAAACTGTTATTCAATCGCCCACTCATATATTATAAACAAAAGGTGGTACCAATGGTGATCTATGGAGCACAGTCTAAACTATCTCAGCACCAACCAGAATGGTATTACATCGAAGGCCTGTATTGGAAAGCATTGCTCCCTGTACCGACCTGCTTCCCTATTGCGATTATAAGGTAGGAACTAGGATTGACATTGCTAAAAGGACAAGTATGGTGAAACACGCTATCATTATACAGAAATGCCTATCACCTGATGAATATAAAGACACAGGGCCTCATTACACGGACGGCGGTAAGGGTTAACGGTCACCGTTAATGGCAACGGTGACCGTTAACCCTTACCGCCGTACTACGAGGTCCCTTAGCGGGTTGGTGCTTTAACGCCTGCTTTTTGCAGGCGTTAAAAACCAACCCGCTAAGGGACCTCGGAGCTAATTACGGCACCGCAAAATTGCGGTGCTGTAATTAGCGCCTTCCCCATTCCCATAGAGCCCTATGGGGCAGAAATGGGAATGGGGAAGGGCAATGGCGGAAGGGGGATTTACCGCCCCACCGACCTTGGAATGGGGCGGTAAATCCCCTTACCGCCAAGGCGGTGCCGGTAATTTACCGGCATGGTCCAGGGTGCTAATAGCACCCTGGATCACCGCCTTCCGTGTAATGAGGCCCACACTAATTCCAAAAGTATCTGAATCATTAAATGACAGTAAATTCAGTTACATGGTCAACTGAAGGGACAATTGTGAACGAATCATGGAAGATGCAGATATTGATAAGGAAACTTTAGTAACGAATCCAGATAGAGCTAAAAGAAAGCTATGGGAATATTGCTGGATAAGTACAATGACACAATGCAGAGCATACAAGATATGCAACTAGTCATCCTTTCCATTGAAATGCAGAGGACAAATACCAAAATATCTTCAGAAATTCCTTGACCCTAGATATCGTGCACAAATAATGAGAGCAAAACTCGGCCCAGTAGATTGATTCTTGCTCATCGAAACAAGAAGACAAATACGAATTCCAAATGTAGATATTGTGAATATGAGGAGAACACAGAAACTCTCAAACATGATAATCAATGCAAAGTATATATCGTTGAACTTAGAAACGATAAGATTTTTAGAAAGATTGAACTTATAATGTGTATGATATGTCAGATGCTAACAACGCTAATAGTGAAGTAATCAATCTTGAATTAAATTTGAATGTAAATAATGCATGATCATACGCTTTTAAAGTGAGATAGCTTAAACCCAATGATACAAGAATTATAATTGTTAAAAGGTATGAATGAATGCGTGTAATATAAAATCATGAATGCTTGTGAATGGTTTATTTAAAACCAAAACACAATATTAATTTAAAAATAAATATTTAAAAAAAAATGAAAGAAGTAACATGTTTCACTGAAAATGTGCTTGCAGCACGGTTAAGCCTAACTTGTATCTAACAACAGGATTGGGAACACAGTTTGGCCATGATAAAACTCTTTTCCAAAAGATTCCTTCCAATGTCTCCAATTAGTCCAAATCGTCCAAAGCTCTAAGCTGGAAGTAAAACCAAAAATGGATGGCGGGAAGGTTTTCAACAAATCATAACCATGGGCACAGCTCTAGGCAACCATCCAGACCATTCTTTTTTTCAGACTTTCAAGCCATTACAGAATGACCACATTCAAATCAGGCCGGTCCCACACAAAAAGGGGCAGTCCAGCCTGAACTGCTATGTCACATCCATTCTTCACAATACCACAAGCATCCCCAGTTTTTATCCGGCCTTGTTGGGCATCATCAGTGAGGAGCAGCTTGGGTCTCTAGGCCCATCAGGCTCGGGACCACATTTTACTTGTCCAACTCGGGTGACTAAAGCAAAAACTAAAATTGATGGCTGGAAGGTTTTGAACAAATCATAGCCATGGGCACAGCTATGGGCAACCCTCCAGACCATCGGTTTTCAGCCTGCCAAGCCATTACAGAAGGGGAAAAATCATATGCAAAACAGGCTTGGTCCCACCCCAAAAGGGGCAGTTCAGCCTGACCTGCTAGGTCACAGCCCTTCTGCATGAGACCACAAGCATTCCCAGGCATGTTTCAGCCTTGTTGTGCTTTATCAGTGAGGCAGAGCGTGGGTCGGCCAACAAGGCCGAAAACATATTTGGGGTTGCATGAGTTTCTGTGCAGAGGGGACCTGGCCTGACAGTTCGGGCTAGGCGGCTCCCATTGGTGGCAGTGCCTGAATGATAAGTATATGGCAAGACCCTTTTTGCAATAGCGCAGATGGGCTCAAGAATTGTGGTGTGCAAGGTTGCCCAGAGCAGTACCAGTGGTTCAGATGTATTTAAAACCTTCCACCCATCACTTTTTTGGTTATACTAAGCTGTAACTATTACATGGAATTACCTGAATTACCTTTCATTGTAAAATGTAAGTAAAGGAATCAGTGTAAAGTGACAAAATATGTTTTTAAATGATTCATTTGGGCTGAAAAGAGACACATTTTTGGTTTCAACAAATGATATAGGCCCTCATTACGACCCTGGCGGAGGTCCATGGTGCAATTTGCACCATGGACCATGGCGCAGAGCTGCCAACTCCGCCATGGGGGTTGGCGGACTTACCACCCCATTCCGACCTTGGCGGGGCGGTAAGTCCCCAATCCCCATTTACCCTTCCCCATTCCCATTTTTGCCCCATAGGGTATAATGGGAGTGGGGAAGGCGTTAATTACGCCACCGTATATTACGGTGGCGTAATTAACAAGAGGTCCCGTAGCGCCATGGATTTTTCCGCCCGGAAAATCCGGGCGGAAAAATCACCATGGCGCTACGGAAAGTCGTAATCTGGCGGAGTGGTACGCCATGCATTACGCTGGCGTAAACCCCTCTCCGCCAGGGTCGTAATGAGGGCCATAGTAATTTCAAATTTGATCTATGGTACATCTGGTAACCTAAATAGGTAAAAATCTTCCAATTTAGTATCTTCTTCCAACTTAGTATCTTCAATAGTAAGCACACAGTTTTTGTTTTAGGGGTATTTATCACTAACTCATTTTTCTGTGTATAAGTATAAAAAGTGTTAATCATTGTAAACCTACTGAAGTGTTGTGAAAAAGGACAATATGTTCGGTGTACGGGAGCCAACTAATGTTGGCACCCAGTCCAAGGGAAAAGCTGTATGTTTCAGCAAGTACTTTGGCTAGATTTGAAATATGTAGCGACGCAGCACTCAGTAGCAGAAGACTAGAGGAAAGGGCCTTGGGACAAGTTGCTGTCAAGCCACACCAGATCCCCCTCTTATCCGTGTCCAACCACTGCTGTGAATAACTGCTGCTGCCAGCTCCCTATCCAGGCTAAATTATTCAAATGAAAGAGATTCACAAGTTCAACATTTGATTTCAATTCAACACTTTAATTGCTCCAAGCCTGTGCACTTTCACCCATGGAAAAATAATTGTAAACAACATAGATAATTAAAATAAAAAGCCTTGCAGGAGGCAAGATTCACAACTTTTTGATCTGAGTGATCACATCACTTGTAAACGAATGCGGCATCCATGAAGACAGCAGAAGTGTACATTCTCTTTAATACAGCAAGGCACATCATCATGTCAACATGTGTTCATTGGACCTAACATAGTGCATGGGATGTGTGAATTGTATTTAGACCTACACTATGGAGAGATTAGATGGTTTAATTTCTTATCTCTGTGGGTCTTTCTGCAATGAGAAACAAAGAAATAAATTCCCATGAGATCGCTCAACAAGACAATGGGTGTCATATCAGGGGAACAATGTACCTCATGTGTTGGTTGATATTACAAATGTCAATCAATGACAAGAATTGGAAAGCAATCAAAGGAAACATGATCCCTTTTTTCTATCTGCTGATATGTACTCTTGATCTACCCTTATAGTTGGCAAGTTAGAGAGAGTTTGATCATTGGAACAGCATGCCGAAAAGAAAATTAACAGCAGCACTGCTGCTCAAGTGCAAACCCTCTAGGAAAAACTTTACCTCAAGAGCCAGATAAACCTCATAAGGTAGGGGGTGGGGAGGGCAGAAAGAGAAAATACAGCATACTAGAATATGTGTTGGACATTGCCACTAGGAGAATCTAAGTAGATTCTTCACCAAGATGGTGAATAATGTGATCTATTGTTATGCACCCTAACTCCATAACTGCATCTAGTTTAAAATTACAGGATTGATTAAAGCTAGGGGGCAAACATCAAGAGTGCAGAAGGCCTTCAGCACATACAATAACTCCTTCTCCTGAGAACACTACTTCATTAACCATTCTGAACAACCTTGCCTATATGAAGAAAGCATGTACTCCCAGCAAAGGAGATCAATGCTCACGAAGCAGGGTAATGAATGGGTAAGGCATCTACCAAAACTGCACAGCCTTTTTCAAAAAGGGGTGACTATGTGATCTTGACATTCCGAACCTTGCCAATATAGATCATCTATTGGCAAAGGAAGCAACATCATCAAGGGCCCAGGGAACATAGTTGGAGCCCCTGAGTTATATCTATTACTAGCTAATATACCCTGCATTGCCTGAGCTTTCATTCCCTCATAGGTACAGGTAACACTGCAAAATCTGGTGCAGATTGGTGAAACTGTGTGGAATTGTATAAGGAACAACGCTTCGCCAAGCCACAAACCCACACATGTACACGTTTGTTGAATTACAGAGAAAGGAGTGTTGTTTCCAAATGTCATTTGTCCAGTAATGTCCGCAGGGTCCTAATAGGTGACTGTGCAAAATTTGGTGCAGATTGGTGAAACAGTGTGGGATTGTGTAGGGAACATATGCAAAGCCACAAACCCACACATACACATTTCCTTTTGCTGAAATCCAGGGAAAGGGGTGGGGTGTCCAAATATCATGTAGCCAGTAATGTCCGGAGGGTCCTAACAGATGACTGTGCACAATGTGGTGCAGATTGGTGAAACAGTGTGGAAATGTTTAGGGAACATATGTGAAGCCACAAACTCACACAGGCATTTTCTCTTTTGCTGACATCCAGGGAAAGGGGCAGGGAGTGCAAATGTCATGTAGCAGTAATGTCCGGAGGGTCCCAACAGGTGCCTGTGCAACATTTGGTGCAGATTGGTGAAACAGTGTGGAATTGTGTATGGAACATATGCAAAGCCACAAACCCACACACACATGTTCCCTTTTGCTGAAATTCGGGTAAAGGGTTGGGGTGTCCAAATGTTATCTAGCCAGTAATGTCTGAAGTATCCTAACAGGAACAAAGCTTTGCCAAGCCATGAACCCACAAATGTTGACTTTTGCTCAAATACGGGAAAGGGGTGGTGTGTGCAAATGTAATTTGGCCAGTCATATCCAGAGGGTCCTAACAGGTGACTGTGCAAAATGTGGTTCAGATTGGTGAAATGGTGTGGAATTGTATAGGGAACATGCGCTTTGCACAAACTGACAAATGTTCACTTTTATATATATTACATGGACGCAGTAGCGTCCATGTAGTTATGGTTAAGTTGGTGTTTCCACAGGAAGAGCATTTTTTGGGTGGCTTATAACTTTGCTCCCTCTGAACGAATCCTCACCAAACTTTGCAAAAAAGGTATATGGCCTACTCTAAATTGTTTTGCAAAGGTTGGAGAGGTTTGGTCCAGGGGGGGCAAAGTTATAGAGGGGGTCCCAAAACTTTTGTTTTTTCCCATAGACATAATGGGAAAAAAACTTTGCGCACGCCTACAGCCCAAACCGCTGGATGGATTTAAACCAAATGTGCGGCAGGAGCGGGGGCTTGCTCCCGAAAGCGTGCTTTTGCAAATTTGGTGTAAATCCGTCCAGTAGTTTTTTAAATGACCAAAATGTAAGGCAAAAAAATTAGTGATATCTCCGTTCGCTTCACGGACAGTGCCCTGATTGGCCGGGCGGCTTGCGTGATGTCCGCGGACATGCGACGTGTTCGCTGATTGGACGGCATGGGGCGTGGAGCGCATCAGATTTTTTGTGGCGCCCGCCATCTTGCATTCGCCGACTACCGCGGACAGCGCGGTGAAACTTGGATTAAAAATTGTATTCAGTGGAGTGTGTTGGTGTGTAAGAGTGTTTTTGGAGGGTGGGGAGTATGAGATAGGTTCAATGTCCGGTTTTTTTTATGTGCTAGACGCTTTTGTTGTGTTCGATTTTTCTGCGGACAACACGGCTGTTCTGAAATGTTCGTAAATAAAGAGAATGGATTCGGTGTCAAGTTGAAAGTGTTCTAAGAAGACTTGTGGGGTCCTGGAATGTTCGTAGGGGGTGTCCTGAAGACGTTGTCTGTATTGTTCGCTGTCAAGCTGAAAGTGTTCTAAGAACACTCGCGGTGTCCTGAAATGTTCGTACATAAAGAAAATGGGGGTGTTCTGAGGACGTTGTCCGTATTGTTTGTTTGTTTGTTTGTTTGTTTGTTTGTTTATTTATTTATATGGCGCACCTTACCCAGGGGCACCAGGGCGCAGGCAGAAGATAATTCGAAGCTTACAATGTTGCGGCAATATACACAATGAGGTAATGATAGAGATAACCAAAATTACAAGATAAGAGATGTACAAATCTTCAAACATACAAAGTCAATATCTATGCAGGGGTAAATAAACAAATATACAAATATGTACAGGGCTGTTAGAGGCGGGTACTCCTGAGAAAAGTATTCCGGCTTACAGGATTACAGGAATAGGAGGTATGGAAGTGTATGCAAATCTTCATACAAATAGGTCAATATCTATACAGGAGGAAGGTGTACAGATGTGTGCTGTAAGGGCTGTTAGAGGCGAGGGCGAGGTCACGGGCAGGGTATCACTATCTATACCTAGGTATAGAAAGTGCAGCTACAAACAAGGGTTGTTGGAGTTAAGGTGACTGATGAGGTGTTTTCTAAAGTGTAAGTATGGTTGGTCAGCTCTTAGGTTATGTGGCAACGAATTCCAGAGCATGGCAGCTTTCACCGGAAAGTATTGTTCGCTGGCAAGTTGAATGTGTTCTAAGAACACTCGCAGTGTCCTGAAATGTTCGAAAATAAACAGGTGTCTGTCAAGCATCTGCAAAGAAAACAAAAAAAACAGCTCTTTTCAGAGCCAATCTCAAAGGGGAAATGGGGCACACTATTTAAATTTACATTCACCACGCTCAGATTTTCGATATGTCCGCGGACATGGCGGTAGTCCGCGGACATCGAAATCACTAGCTAGGGGTTCAGTATGTTCTATGTTACATGTATATAAAGTCAGGGATATTATGGTTAAGTTGTGCTACTAAAAACATATGAAATTCAGTAAAAAAACTTTGTTAAAGGGACGTTATGGTTAAGTTGCGCTAATAAAAACCTATGAAATTCAATGAAAAAACGTTGTTAAAAGGGACGTTATGGTTAAGTTGCGCTACTAAAAACCTATCAAATTCAGTAATAAAACTTTGTTAAAGGGACGGTATGGTTCAAAGTAAAACTGAAAACCCCCTGAAATTCGGCAGTTATGGTAAGATAAGCAACCATAACTCGCGCCACCGTGCACTGCTAACACTAACACCCAGGACATCAAAGATGACATCACAAATGTCATTGATGACATCACTGATGACATGACATGGCTGGCTCTCCCTTTTTTCCTTTACTGACATATCTAAGCCACATAGTTTTCTTCAGTAACAGTCAGGAAGTAAAAATTGAAAAGGTACTATATTTGTAGACTTAGGGTCAAGTCATATCATATGAAACATGTATATAGCGGAAGACACAGGCTTGAAAGAGAGCAATCCTTTCTGTGCATGAAGATAATCATTCGAGTTATCAGCATGTTCTCATAGTTTTATTTTTATTACTATCCCTTCCCTGTATAGGCTCATATTTGTATGCATTGTACTCACACTCCTTTCCTTAGGGTTTTGATACACATACATACAGTAAGTAGCAGCTGTGAAACAGAGAAATCATTTCTCTGCATAAAGATAATCAGTGAGGTTATGAACTCTTTCTGCTACTACTTCTGCTTTTTTGCTTACTTCTCTGTCCCTGTATATACTCATATTTGTATGTGTTGTTGTCTCTTTGTGTTTTGTCTGTAATTATGTAATTATGTATTAAGTGGGTTTTATTAGCTACTTATTACATGTTTCACAGCACGAAAAACTCTAATAAGAAAGCAGTTATCATTTCATTATTGTACATGGCAAGAATATGAATATTGCACCTTCATCATGTATACTGCACACATTGCCTTAGTTTCTGCATGAGTTGCTTAGTATACTGGATAGAACTTCATAATAGAATGCTATTTATATCAATGCATTGCTTAATGCACTAATTAGCGCATGATATTTATTCAAATGATCCTTGACACTTTTTGGTCAACATTATAAGAATCCCTCCTACAGAGTTTTCATGAAAAGTAAATGCACATGTGATGTCATCAGTGATGTCATCAATGACATTTATGATGTCATCTTTGATGTCCTGGGTGTTAGTGTTAGCAGTGCATGGTGCCGTGAGTTATGGTTGCTTATCTTACCATAACTGCCAATTTTCAGGGGTTTTTCGGTTTTACTTTGAGCCATAACGTCCCTTTAACAAAGTTCTTTTACTGAATATATATATATATATATATATATATATATATATATATATATATATATATATATATATATATATATATAATCGAGTGTCCCTGGTGTTCCCTGTCCTAACATCCAATGGCTCCATGGCCACCTTAAATAGGGTAGTGGTACTGTTGGAACTAGTTGTCCCAGAGTACGCATTTGGAAGCAAGGGAAGGAGGCAGACCCCTGCTGGAAGACATTGGTGGCGTGCAGTGGAGGAGTGATTATTAATCCTAATACATGATGAGGAAATTGTAGGTAAGCTAGATGGCACTGTGCTCTCCCACATCAGAAACAAGGAGAGGCACAGACACTCAATGGAAGGAAGAGGTTTCTCCATGGGTTAGCCAGTATGCTTTTACTAAATAAAGAATCTGTGGTTTCTTGACATTATCAAGTTACATGAGACATGGTTCGGGACCCATTCTTAGATGGTTGTGTGACCTGATGCATTCAGGCCTCCAAATCATACAAAGGTAGAGACTAATATGTTCTGATTACCTAGGTCTCCGTGTTTTTCAAATTAGCAAAATTCCTATACTTTCCATGTCATTACATGTATTAGAACTTGAGATGTTAGGAGATGTTACCTCTGTCATTATGATCGTCTCAGATTATTATTGTTATTATTATTATTGTTTATAGTGCATCATGCACATAGGCTTCACTGCGCTCAAAGACAAACAATACAAGTAACAAGAGAAGTGTCAGGTAAGAAAGAAAAGATAGTGAGGTACCAGGGTCAACAGCAATAAGCTGTCACACTAATCCTTCGAATTAAATAAAAAGGGTTTAATAGCTTTTTTAAAGCCTGACAGATCAGGAACATCTCTAATGTCACTGGGAAGAGAGCTCCACAAACCAGGTGCCAGAACGTCAAAACAAGTCCCACCAAATCTTTTCAGTTTTAAACGTGGTAAAATCAGATTTCTATTCCCAACGGAGCTCATAGAGCGCAGAGCCGGTGCATTCTGATCTCACTGTGCCGGATAAGTAGGTGCTTGATCCGAGAGACAGAATCTTATGAGATATCCGGTGATGAACTGGAAGCCAATGCAAGGATCTCCTTGCCTGTGTCATGTGTTCTGTCTTTGCCAACCCACACAGGGCTCTAATAGCTCAATTGTGTGCTATTTGTAGAATTTTGATATAAATTTTAGTTCTTCTCACCAGAAGACTTACAATATTGATTTCTGCAGTTTACCAGAGCTGTAACCAACATTGATATATTGGCTTTGGTAAGATATGGCTTGATCTGCCTAATACATTTGACAGTATGTGCACAAGAAGATTTGACGTGAAGAGCATGTTGGTTCAGAGACAAACCTGAGACCAGTTATACTCCAAGGGTTTTAACACAAGGACTAACCTGGATATTATAATCATCGTTCCTAAACTGCATATAGTCTGGATCGATTCTTTTTAGGCCTTGACTAGAACCCACCAACATGAGCTCTGTTTTACTGCCTTTCCGACCAATGTGTTGGAGGCCATTTATGTTTGAATTAATGAATATATCTGATTTTTCCTTGCTACATCTGCCTCATTTTCCCCTGTAAGTGCCAGAAATATCTGGATGTCATTGGCGTAGTTAGTATAACCAATGCCGGCGACATCCAAGAGATCAAAAAAAGGATGCATATACATATTAAACAAAATCGGGGAGAGACAAGCTCCCTGAGGCACCCGACAAGTTAACAATTCAGAAATTGATTGAAAATCATCATCCATCACCCGTGCCTGACGTGGGCCCAAAAAAGATGCTAGTCAAGCGATCACCAAGTCATAGCAATTACCAAGTGTTCTCAATCTCTCTAACAGCAGGTCATGATCCACCAAATCAAAGGCCGCTGAGAGATCCAGCAACATTAGCAGTGCAACCTGACCATTATCCAATATATTAGCAAGATTATCTCGCAAATCCAAAATGGCAGTTTCCATACCATGCTGATTTCTAAAACCCAAATGATGGGAACTCAGCAGTCCATTGGTGTCTATATACTTTTGAAATAAATCGTTGATAGGCTACTCTATCAAGTATCTTCAAGAAAAACACGACTTTTGTGGTGGGTCAATTTTCTTTTTTTAAGAATCTGAGATTTCCACAACTAAGTGACTGAGGAACTGTAGCTGTGAGAAAGGAGGAATTCACAATTTCTGTCACAAATGGTGCTAGGGCATCTATGGACTCCTTGATTATGCTCACTGGACATACATCACATGGACATACAGTTGGCCTCAACCTCCTCACAACCCTTTTTATGTTGGAATCCTTTATCTGATCAAAACAAAATTCTGGGGGTCTGTCAGGGGTGACCAACTGTGGAAAATTCGTGACCACACAATTGAGTCTAAATTGTCGCCTGGTAAAGTTTTAATTTAGTGATAAAACCTTTCTGAATGTCGATGCACCACTCACTACTTTTATTAAGAGATGGTGGTCATACATTTCTTTCCCTCCAACTCCCTCAAGATAGTGAATACTTCCTTCTGGCTGGATTTCGTCCTGTCTATCCTGTCTATCATGTTATCAAAGCTAATGTGCTTGTCATCTACGATAGACTATTTATATTTGATAGCTTCCAACCGATAGGATGAAAGGGTATTCTCACATGGTTTCCCTGTGCAGGTACGTTCAGCTAGTCTCCTTATTCTTGTACAATTCATAACTTCCACCGAAAACCATGTCTTGCCACAAGTCTCAATCTGTATCTTCTTTACAGTAAGAGTCACTAATATCTCAATGGCCATCTTAGTACTATTCTGAAACCTATCATCCAGACTTGAGGTTTCAGAGGAAGGTAATGAGTTAAGAAGGGATGGAAGAACTAGTTTGGCAAATGCCTCGAGAGAGACCTTACGTAGATTCCTAACTTGAGTTGCATTTCTAGGACCAGAATTAACCTTCTTCCATTTATCAGGTAGGAGGAGATTGAAGGAGATCAGAAAATGATCTGTCTATAAGCAAGGAAGGACAGACAAACTGTCAATAATTAAATTACTGGTGGGATACTGGCGAAACTGCCTTGCCTCCTCTGGCGCCCGATATCCCGGTATTACCGCGATATTACAGGTGGCAGAGATGCCGGTAAATTATCATTCCATGGAGTATATAGGACGCCATCGGATGGGATTGCCATAATCAGTGGCACTGGTAATACCGGTGCCAGTGATTCTGGCAATTATTTGCTGGTAGGGGCCTCAACTCCTGGTAGGTGAGGCCTGCCGGTAGTTCACTTCCCCTACCAGCAAACTTGTGTTTCCCTGGTCTGGAGAAAATGCTGGTGCCAGAAATACCACCATTTTTTCTGGACCGGGGAAGTTATTATGACCCCTTGTGTCTTTAAGAAAGACAGGTCCCGCACATGGGGAGCTGAAATGTAATGGAATCAGGGATGTTCCTGTACCCAAACGTATCTCCTTTATGTATTCAGAGAGTTCATACAATTTTTTACACTGTACCTTTAAAGGAGTACCTTTCAAGGAAAATGTTTAGCACAGGTTTGGAAGGGTACAGAAGGAGGATACTGATACACAGGTGGCATACTGATTGCTATTGACTTTAATTTAGTATACAAATAAAGAGAAAACCTACCTTCCCCTCTATCTAAGAAGGTTTTTTCCTGCCTCAACACAAGTGCTAATGGGTCTGGGAGGGTGTCTTTGTTTTTTCCTGCCTCAACACAAGTGCTAATGGGTCTGGGAGGGTGTCTTTGAAACTTAAAGAGTCCACCATCCTGTGTCAAAATGTCCCTATTTCTGTACCTTACACTTATAACTGAACTAAAAGGTTGTGTCAATGTTCTTAATCCAGGAGAATGACGCCCTCCTCCCGGACCAGATAGTACATTTCTGGTTGCTAGTTCTTCACCAGGGGGAATGACTCCTTTCCCCTGGTTGTAATGCCTCACACACAAAAGGATAGTTGACTATTTCTTTAGTAAAGGGGTAATGACTCCCTTCCCCTGGATCAGTTGGTTGGGTCCTCCTGGCAAGCTCAACTACCAGTGGAATGAATCCCTTCTCCCGGCCCTCCTTGGCTTTATTCTCACAGTTCAAAACACCCAGGGGAAGAGGACCCTCTTCCCCTGGCCTTGCTTGGCTTTATTTTCACAGTTTCCAACACCAGGGGAACGACTCAGTTCCCATGGTCTTTCTTTCGCCTGGTTTCACAGCTCAACAATACCAGGGGGAATGACTCCCTTCCCCCTTGTCTTTGACACACAAACAGATCCAATCGTAATGTGAGTCCCATCCCATGGCTTCTCTTCTTTCACAAGGAGTACTTGGTGCACTCTTCTGCCAAGTACTGCCACAAGGAAGATGACTCATAATCTTCATTTCAAGTGGATGTGGGTCCCAGACACATAACTCTCTCCTACTTGGATTTGGAAAGCCTTGTTTACTTTCCTGCCATGAACTGCCACAAAGAAGATGGCTTGCATTACTCTTCCGTTCTGGGGTTCTGAAGCCTTCCCTGGTGGTCGGGGACTTTACTTGACCCCCAACATGAGGAAGAATTCCTCCAACTCTCTCTGGGTTTGTGTGCAGTCCCAAACCCTTCTCTGGTGGTCGGTGGTATCTCTGCTCGCACTAGGATGAGGGAGTTTATCCCTAAGGATATGCTTGGCTCTCTGCTCCCCATTAAGTGCTTTCCAAATGGGACATGCCACTGGCTCTTCCAGGGTTTGTGGTTCTTCCCATCAGACTCTCTGATCCTCTTCTATTCCGACTGGCCCTTTACAGTGGCTCCTCTAGCCCCACCGACTTCAAACAGTTTTGGTACCATCAATGGCTCTGATGGCCCACTTCAACACCAGTCTTAGACTGCTACTCCTTCGGCAGTTCAGGTAGGAGTCAGTCTCCTGCCAGGTCCTCTGCTGCTTCGGCGGAGTCTCATCCTCTTGCTCCCTTCTTCATAACAGTGCTTGACTGGACCTGATGGTCCACTTCACCACAGGTGTGGGTCTGCTTTTCCCGATAGGAATCAGTTTCCTACCGGCTCATCTGCTGATTCGCCATCTGCAAAGTCTCGCCCTCTTTCCTTCGCCCGTTTCGAATCTCCAGGGTAACTGTTGTGGACTCCTGATTTCCACAACAGAAGACACTAAGTCCTTCTTCAGTTTTCTTATTATAGGGCTTGTCCCCCCCTTGCGTAACATCAGTCCTTGTTGTTAATGGCTCAGGAGTATTCCTTATGCTTCTTGTGAGACACCTCATCTCAGTAATTTTCGTTTTGTCAGTCTTCCAGGAACTGCAGTAATACCTGGGTCTACTATCAGTAGTTGTTAAATCTTTAGGTTTGCAGAGATACATGTAAGTGTAGAATAAGGTATTGGGGCCAACAGAGTAGGGAGGTGTAGAGGGTGGGTGTTTGGTGAGGGGTGTTGTACTGCATTCTCCCTAGATGTTCGTCCTTGTCTCTCCCCATGAGATCGTGCCGTAGTGTACCACCCCAGGCAGACTATCGGGTAGCAGCCTCACCTCCCTTGCCTCATGGGAAGGGGCTCCCCCTTGGGGAAAAGTGGCCACATCTAAGGATTTGTCACATAAATTAAACTCCTTTAACAGAAGCACCATACAGCCATTTAGACATCAGAGATTCCATGCAAAATCCTGTGGCACTTGCACTGTAAGCACTAACAGGTGGCAAATAAGCATGTTGAAGGCTTGGTACAATGCAAACGTTATAAATCAAACACGGGTGAATCAATTAAAAGTAGTCAATAACATCCTCTCACCCATGCATATCTAAAGGTGCAGACCCTTAGAGGAAGGTCAACCAAAGTGAAGGGATTACAGGACTATATAAGCACAGAGCCCCAGTCAGGCAAGGTGGTTGCTTGGAGAGGAAACTTGTAGCCAGATTTTGGGTTGACTTTACTTTTTTTGAAGGAGGTGGTGAAAGGAGTTTCAAGAAACAATGGAAATAGAGGAAGAGGAGGGAGACTAAAATGGGAGAAAAGTTATCTGGAGGACATGGTTGGTTTAGAGCATCAGGGGAGGGTGGAGCAGAATACCAGGAGGAAGTTGCAGTAAAACATCAAGAAGTGGCTGGTTTAAAATTCAACTAGGAGACTTGACTTAAACAGCAGGAGACTGTAGTTTTAGAATATCTAGAGAAGATTGGAAATAAACATCAGGTGGTGGTTGGCTGGTTTAGAAACACATGAGGAGGCTGGAGTTCAACATCAGGAGGACATTGAGGTAAACAATCAGGAGCTAGTGCAGGAGGCTAGAATGGTGGTAGCTAGCAAGATCACAAAGGAGCAAGAAGGCATGCTGAGTGTAGGCAGGCGGTGGGGTGAGAACCTGCGCTGAAGGAATTGTATGAATGAGCAAACCCATGTGGGTTGGTCTTAAATTTGAAAAGTAGAGCACAGAGGATAGGAATAAACAGGGAGAAGGAACCATGAAACTAAAACCCTAATCAAGGGAGTTTGTGAAATACTTCCAGGCCAGCTGATGAACGTAATGGATAGGCCTCAGAGTTGGTAAATTCCTCTAGAGATGATCAGACTTTGCACCCTACAGGGTGTCATGGAGAATGACCTAAAGAAGATTGGCACAGGAAATTTGTAACCCCATAGGTGCTAAGGGTGTATTTTCATCAACATTTTCTTATAGATGTTTGATAGCTCAGTACTTAAAAGTTAAACACGTGACTGAGAGTGCAGGATGAGACCCTGAGAAGAGAGGAAATAAAGGGTGCGGGAAATCCTTAGAACTGAACTTAAGCACCTAGTGGAAGGCCCTGGAAAGTAAAGAGAAGAGGTATGATCAAACCACTTTAACCCAAGATTAAATACACATTGGCATACCTTCACAGGAAAGGGGAAGAAGGGTGCAGGAATCACTTAAATTAGAAATTAAAAACACAGAAAAGCCCTGGTGAAGAAAGCGGAAGAGAGTAGAGAAAACAACGTTTACCAGTGATTAAGAACACATGGGCTGACCCCAAGAAGAAATGAACAGAGGAAAGTAGGAACCCGTTAAACTGGAGATTAGGAACACACATAGAGAACCTTAGAAGAAAGTAGCCAAACACAGGTCACTCTATCATGTGTGGAGTACAATACTTCCTGGGAAAAGCTTTGAATTTGTGTTCTATGCTACGTCACTAAAAGGACAGGATTCACACATTAAAGTGTCATACTAATGCACCAGCCCATGAAAGTTTGTAAGATGCACCATAGATGCACTGACCCAACATTTTGACCTATATACATTATTTTACCTTGTATTGCGAAATCCCAAATGTCTTAGCTCTCTATGTAGCAAAATCACAAATTTAATGAAGACAATTGAGGAATATATTTTGCATTAACGTCTTAACTGTAAATCTACCAGCAGCAACGAATGAAATAGTAAAACATGATACGGGATAAATGACTTAATGAACGTGACCAATGTGGCCACATGTGACCATCATGAACCATTAACATTCTACAAATAAAAGCTGGTTCCCAGTAACCGCCTCTTCTTTGTTCAGATGGCAATCTTGTACAAATATCTACAAGGCATAGAAAAAGACATCCACATTTACCAAGGAATTCCATGCATTCTCACTCCTTGTTCTGAGAAAGTGTCACATAGGATGGAATGAGAACCAATATTGAGAAGGTGGGCAGTAAGGACAGGAACATCTATGCCGACATTGATTGAATAAAATTGTAATTTTTCAACACACTTGCTACGAGGATCAATGTTTTAAGGGCAAGGCACAGAGCCCATGGGTTTGAATCTTCAAAGAGCATCTACAACTGACTGTAAAGCACGCAGAACTGGTTTCAAATAAAATAATTTGAAGCTGGAATCACTGGACCAATCAACCAATCACAAAGTGTCCTGAAGAGAACCCCAGGACAAATAAAAGTAAGAATACAAAATCATGTTTTTTTATTTTATTTTTATTTTAATTAATTGGAAACTGTGATTTATTGGCATTCCTGATATTGGTTGTAACCTTTCCAAATGCTTTAAACATTAAACTACACAAAGGTGTTCTTATTCAGGTAAAGCAGGAGAATTATTAGTAGCAAAACCACATTTGGTACATTCGGTGGCATGAAAACATACTATAAAATGGGAAACAAGATCTGGCATTGATATCTAAAGTTTTAGAATTAGAGACTCTTATGAATGAAATGAGACATAATAACATAGTGAACTTGGCAGCAGTTGTTTTAAAGACAGCATTTTATTCAGCGGCCAGGATAAGAGAACAGTGAACACCAAATGTACATCCCAGCATGCAGTGTACTTGGGTCATGGGGTCTTGAACAAATTAAGTAAGCGGCATACCACACATTAAGTAAGTGGCATACCAAGGATTGTCGAGAGATACCCCATCCAATAGCAAATGACCTGCAGAAATGGTAGATCTATACAAATTAATGATGCAAAATGAATTACTGTTTTATAGCTAGCAACAAAAAAAATATACCCACCTCTATTGGAGGTGCCAGAGTGGGATCACAAAATCTTCCCCAGACAAGCAAACTCAATCTCCCTAAGCATTGTGATAACCATTTAGGTTCAGAGGATTCAAGACTCGCTGATGATAGAAGAAGCTGTGACAGGCCACTGACTTTCCAGGACCCCCTCAAAAACATGAAACCACTAACTGGAGAGACCATTACAGGACCAGGTCATGAGCGCCCTTCTTGATCCATCAAAGCATAAGGAAACATGGACATTAGTTGAGAGACAACCATGGAAATCTTCAATAAGGCTGAAAACAAAGATAGAGACTGTCGAAGAAAAGTTACCCAGAGTCGCAAATGACCTCTGCCTTCTTACTTGCTGAATTATTCTCAGATTCATCATAAAATGGTGAAAGGCATAACCTCCTATATCCACCCAATTTCTATTAAAAGCATCCAGACCATTGTCTCTTGGTCTCACCTCCAGGTGATACACTGCAGGAGTTGAGAATGAAATTGAGACACAAAAAGATCCACATCCAGAAGACTCCAACAGTGATAGATTCTGAGAAACCCTGTCTGATATCATCTCCAATCACTAGAATCCTGAAAATGCTGGAAATTCTCATCTGCACACATTGCTGTGAAGACCTGAAAGATAATCTGCTTGAATCCCAATTTGCCTGTGTAGGCTAAAACATCTTTTGCTATGCCTGTTTCCATGCAAGAATGGGGACCACCCCTTTTGCTGGCCTACCAGACTGCTGACATGTCGTTTATTCTCCATAGAATACAACCATTCACCTGATCTTTGACTAGGCTCTTAAGATTTATTTCTCCTGGGGAGTCCATTCTCCCACCCTCCACTTCTATATCCCAATTCCAAAAGACAGCCATCTGATTCTATAACCAAATTCAGAGCCAGTGCATGAATTGCCTTGCCTTTCCAAGCTTCTGTGTGCTCCGGCCACCACTGAGTCCTGTCCTGGCCTCTCAAAAAAAAATAATCTCATCCATATAACTGAAGCCATTCCTGAGATGAAGAATTTTCAGCCTCTGAAGAACCTACTAATATACAGGGCCTGGCAAATTATTCATGATCTATGTGGCAGCAGACCCACAATACGAGTCATTTTTCCGAAAGAGACCATTTGAGACACAAAAAACAATCTTATAGGCTTCTTGATGTACTTGATCTTCAACGAAGGAAGTTTGAGAGAGGCTTATAATGAGTTTTCAGAAACTCTATAGTGTGACAAGGGACTAAAGGGTCTCATTACAAGTATGGTGGTAAGCGGTAAAATTGGAGGAAACTGAGTTACTGTCAATTGTACTGCTATGCCAAATGATGATATTGGGCCATGGAGTGGAAGATTTACCTACAGGAAAATTCTGGAGTTAATGATTGACATTCACCGCCAAAGAATTGGCAGAATCGGAGGAATTACGCTGCGGTAATTCCACCAAAAAAGCTCCATTGAGTCCAATGGACTAAAAAATAATGGGGAATTACACCACCACCGCCACTTGTAATCTGGCGGAAATTCCTCCAGACCAAGTGGCAGTAACAGTAATTCAGCTGGGTGGTATTCCATCGGATGTACCGCCAGAATACCACCCAACTCGTACTTAGGGCCTAAGTGAGCTTTCTAAAAGCTAGATATTGTTCTCTCGATGATGTGCTGCAAAGTGCTTGGATTGTGACACCAAGAGAATTTCATCCAGCTAGGTGATAAACGAGATTCCTCACATTCCGAGAGACATTATCACTCCTTCATGACCTTGGTGAAACACCAACGCGCATATGGCAGGCCAAAAGAAAGAGCAACAAATGACCACACTCTTTTACAGCGAAACTGACGGTATTTTGGATGGAATAGGAATGATCAGAAACACATCCTTGAGGTCCAACCTGATCATCCAGCTCTCCTTCAAGCAAAAATATGGATACCTGCCCTTTTGAAATGGCTGCATTCTAGGAAACAAATTAAATCTAGGATTGATCATAGATGACCTCCCTCAATTATTTCCTACTTCACCACGAAAATGCTGCTCACAAACCAAGGGGATTCATGAAATTCTGTCGGATAGCTTGCTTCTTAAAAAGGTCTTGCACCTCCTGATGAACTATTTTCTTCAGAAAAAAACTATTGGAGTGGGGAATCACATCTGGATTGGTCCTAGTAAGAAAGGAATGCAAAACCGTCATATGGCCTGAAGAACTAAAAGGTCATGCATGATTCTATATATTTATTTGTAAGGTACCGAATACCGGAGGCATCAGGGAGCAACAACATAGACAAAAGTGAGACAGACACAAAGCAGACGTGATGCCAAGAGCTCCAGCAGGATTAAGAGCAGGAAGGGAATTATTCAAAGAGGAGTTTTCAGTTTACGACGAAAGCTGAGATGGTTTTCCTCAAGTCTCATATTAGAAGGAAATGAGTTCCATATTTTAGCTTCCACAACTGGAAAGGATTCACCTAGGTCATTGGTCCTATTGAAACATAAATGTCTTACTAACCCCCACTTGGAGGAGCGCAGTGATCTATTCGGGACATAGGGAAGAATCATGGATTTAAGGTAAGCAGGGGAGGTGACATAAAGACAGTTGTGTACCAATATCGCCTCTTTGAAGGATATACGAGCGGTGATGGGAAGCCAGTGGAATTCTTGTCTACTCTTAGATATGTGGTTCCGCTTCAATTTGCTTTTGACAATTCTAACTACATTGTTCTGGGAAATTTGAAGTTTAGACAGGCATTTCTTATTAGCTCCAATCAAAAGTGAGTTACAATAATCTAGTCTAGACAATATTATAGCCTGGGCAATAGAGCCACAGTTATTTTCAGATGGGAAGGGCTGGGTCTTCCTAGCAGTTGGAGATAGTAGGAGAAGTTTTTAGACACTTAATTTACGTGAAGGTCTGCAGAAAGAGATGAAGCCAAGTACGTGCCAAGATTTTTGACCCTTTATACAACCAAGATATCACAATTTTCAAGGCCAAAAGATTGAAATTTGGAGTTTGATTTAGCTTTAGTTTTGGGGTAAATCGAAGATCAGCAACTCCATTTTGTTGGCATTACAGCACATCCAATTGGTGTTCATCCAAGACTCAACTGAAGCATAGATGTGCCCTAGATGGTTTGAGTCCAAAGAGTAGTCACCCGATAGTTTCATCACCAATTGGGTGTCATTAGCATAATTAGTAAAGAAGACACCCATGCCTTCCAGGAGGCTACACAAGGGCCTGATGTAAAGATTGAAAAGTATGGAGACATACATGATCCCTGTGGGACACCACAGGTGATTGGAGCTTTAAAGGACGTTGCCTCTCCCCAGCTCTCTCTGGACATCCAATGTGACAAGAAGGAATACACCCAGTCAATAGAATTCTGACCACATAAACCCACATCTTTTAGTGTGTGAAGCAGGCATTTGTGGTCCAGCAAATCGAAAGCTGCAGAGCGATCTAAAAGGACCAGAAGGCCCATATGACCCTTATCAATGATCCACAGCATATAGGTCTGAAATGTAGCATAGCTGTCACAGTGCTGTCACGGGTCTAAACCCTGACTGCTTAGGGTGTAAAATTCCAATGGATTCCACAAATTAGCCATTTTATCTAAGAGTTTCTGTAGAAAATTTCAGTTGGTGATTGGCCTCAAATTACTGGTTTCATGGGGTCAATGTCTGTTTTTTTTCAATAATGGGGTAACTGCGACCATCTTGATGTCCTCTGGTACCAGTTTGTGATGAAAGGATAAGTTAACTAATCTAACAAGAAAAGAGTCAAAAACGTCCTTGTTGTGAAATATCAGTTTTGGTGGAATCACATTTTCTGGACAGGAGGATGGAGGCATTGCAGATAAGGTTTTATTCATGATCAATACAGGATGGAATTTGAAATGCTGCTGTCCTGTCTCACTAGTGTGCACAACCGTAGGTGGATTATGCTTGTGTTGTAATAGAAAAGTCTCAAATTTATCACAGGCTTTCAAGAACTTGGTATCAAAAGTAAGCTGAACTTTGGTACAATCTAAATCAGTAATTTTAACGGTTGTTGCCAGAATTGTTGGGGACACTAGAGATGTTTTTGTGTTGTTATTTGCAGCATCTATCTGTTTATTAAAGAGTTTCTTTTTTGTTTCTAGAATAGTAACAAAATAGATTTTTTCCAAGGTCTTCCAATTGATCTTATTCACTTCAGTGGGATCGTTCAACCATTTACCCTCTGCTTTTCATTTATCTTTTTGCATTGTATGCAGCTGTTGGGGTAACCATTTCTGAGGACATGGGTGCTCTCTACTTAATTTAGGTTTAAGAGGGGCCACTTTGTCCAACATTTGGATCATAATAGACTTAGGGCCTCATTATGAGGTGGACAGTAAGGGTTTACAGGCACTGGTAAGGAGACCGGTGCCGGTAAACCCTTACCGCCCTATTCCGAGGTCCCTTAGCGGGTTCCGCTATGGGCGCCTGGTTTTACCAGGCGCCCTTAGCGGGAGCAACTAAGAGACCAGGGAGCTAATAACGGGCCTGCTATTAGCAGGCCCGTTATTAGCTCCATCCCCATTCCCATTGAGCCCTATGGGGGCTCGAATGGGAATGGAGAATGGTTCTCGGAATGGGGACTTGCCAGGTCCTCCAAGGTTAGAATGATCCGGTAAGTCCCGATTTCGAGAACCCGGACCCGGAATGCGGTAAGGGGGTAGCCATGGTGCTAATAGCACCATGGCTAACTCCTACCTCGTAATGAGGCCCTTAAAGTTTTGACACTAAGGGCCTCATTACACGGTAGGCGGTAAGGGTTTACCGGTACCGGTATTTTACCGGTATCAGTAAACCCTTACCGCCTTACTACGAGGTCCCTTTGCGGGTTGGGGAATTTAACGCCTGCTTTTTGCAGGCGTTAAAAACCAACCCGCAAAGGGACCAGGGAGCTAATTACGGTACCGCAATTTGCGGTGCCGTAATTAGCACCTTCCCCATTCCCATTATGCCCTATGGGTCAAAAATGGGAATGGGGAAGGGCAATGGGGGAAGGGGGAATTACCGCTCCACCAACCTTGGAATAGGGCGGTAATTCCCCTTTTCACCAAGGCGGTGCTGGTATTTTACCGGCATGGACCAAGGTGCTAATAGCACCTTGGTCCACCGCCATCCGTGTAATGAGGCCCTAAGTGGCTGGGTGATCAAGATCGATGGAGGAAAACATAACTTGATCAATGGAGTTCTGCAGATCTGACAGGCAAATGTTATTAAAATTTCGATAATGGGTTCTTTGCCTTTGGGAGGGGAACATGCAACTGGATCTGAAAGACAATGGCATAATAATCCGACCATACGCAGGGGATGGTGCTATCAATATGCACATCAAGATTTTTTGCCACAAGCCGGTCAAGAGTATTACCTTCGGCAGTGGTGGGCTCACTGTTAGCCACAGTGAAGGCAATGAGCCTCATTACGAGTACAGCAGTAGGGGGTTAACAGCACCGGTAAGGATGCTGGTGCCGTTAATCCTTACCGCCACATTCCGAGGTCTCTTAGCGAGAGCCACTAAGGGACCATGGAGCTAATAACGGGTCCGCTATTTGCGGGCCCGTTATTACCTCCTTCCCCATCCGTCCCCATTCCCATTAAGCCCTATGAGGGCTTGAATGGGAATGGGAAATGGTTTTCAAAATGGGGACTTACCGGGTTCTCCAAGGTTGGAATGACCCGATAAGTACCCATTCCGAGAACCCAGACACGACTTTGGAGGTAGCCATGGCGCTAATATCACCATGCCTACCTCCAAAGTTGTAATGAGGCCAATGTCATTTAGGGTCCCAACCAGTGTGGAGGCTTCTTTATCAGCTTTATGGTTTAGCCAGTGATTGAAATCGTCAAATAGTAAGGTGGAACTATTAGGACCATTCAAGTCTCCTAAAACTGTCAAGAAATCTTCATTGAAGCTTGCCATATCAGCTGGGGGGGGGGTGATACAGTAAAATGAAGTTTACACAACTACAGGAACGTGTGGTCATCTTTAGATGGAGTAGTTCACATTATTGACAAGTGATAGGTGCTTGAAACAATTTCAGGGTATTTTTGGCAATAAATCCACACCCCCTCCACGTCTCAAAGCATGATTTTTACACGTAATAGTGTATCCACCCGGGGTTGCAAGGGAGATCATACAGCCACTTGTATCTGTGATCCATGTTTCAGTTAAGAAGAGCATATCCAAATCTAGTTCTAGAATGTAGTCATGAATGTTAGTAGCATGGTTATTATGGGATCTGGTGTTTAATAGAGTGCATTTTAGAGTCAGGGATTGCACAAAACTAGAAGGTTCAACAGCGTCCTAGATTTGCGGGTATTGGTTATCACCATTTAGCTGGTACTCTTCCTTGTCACCTAGAAGTGGGCAACTAAATGAGGGAGGGAGGGATATATCTTCCAACGATAGGTTCCTGACAGGCGGAAGAGGGGAAGGATTAACACCATTGGTGAATGGAGAACAAATGGTCAGAATCTCAAATCTGATTCCTGGGGGATGTGTGATCAGTCTTGGACGGACATCAGTGCAGCATTGCATGGTCAGGGAGAACAACAAATCCAAAATGGATAGACAAGGACTAACCATTTCTGACCTCAAGGACAGAGGGGAGTTGAGCTTCATGTTCACATATTTTTTAACTATTTCCAAACATCTGGCTTTTTGTGCAGTTAACAGGAGGTTTAAGTCACAGAGGAAACCCATAATGAGACAAGCAAAGGAATCAGCTCAGTTTTCTGTGGATGGATAGAGAGGCACACTGAAAAGTGAAAGTGTGTTACACATAAGTAGAATAGTGAAAGTGTATTTAAAGAACTCACTACTGCATTACTGCCTTGCCTCAGAGTTCTGTAGATTTGGGTGAGTGCAGGAGAAAGCAGTTGCCACAATAAAATGGTCTGGTGCAGACCGGCGTAGACCGGCTTGCCCAAGAAGCATTGACACAGAAGTGCCAGGAGATAGAGAAATGCTGCCCAGAGAGGGATCGGGGTAATGTGATTCAAAAGGTCTTACAACAACAGAAATATTGAGAGTGCTTTTTCTCTCTGCTCTCTACTCAGGTCTGTGTCAATTTACAGGTCAAAATGTGTGCCTCATATTGAAGCATTCAATGAAGCAAATTCCACTTATATCAAGAAGCAAAGTAGCAGTTTGAGAGCCACCTACGTTGACAATGGACTGTTGTGTAGAATTTTTAATAGACTCAATTGGGTGGGAGGCCATTTTCCCACTGTAGAGACCTCGGACTTTCAGCTCCTGAAGGTTCATGGTGGATTGCATTCTCATCCCCTGATTATGACTTATCAAGCTGGAGTCCTAGAGGGCATGTGAGGTTGTTGTATTATGTTGTGTATGATAAAGACGTATTGTCTGGTTGGTATTGCAAGACTGATGGAGTGGTCTCTCTCACTGTTATTGCTCTAATCTGAAGTGTGAGCCTGGTTTGTCTGACACTCTGGCATGTCATCCATTGTTAGGGTGAGGAAAGCAGATAATAGTCTGGAATTTTTCTTGGGGTTGCTTGATTGGATGCACTTGCCTAGGGGGTCATTGACACACGTGGCTGTGTCCACAACCATGTTCTTTCCTGTGCCCTTCCCCCAATAACAGAATCTCTGAAAACTCTCTTCAGGGAGGAGTGAGCTTTATCTAAGGAAGTGTAGAGCCCTGCATATTTGGATACATCCATAACAACCTCTTACCAGGGCCTATATCAGTACATGCCTCTTTTGAAGACAAATCTGCTCCTTTCAACTCCCAACACACAAAGGAAAAACAACCACTTCCAAGGGAAGTTGCAAAACTCCAAACTTGGAGGAACTCAGATATCATATGGAAGAGACCAAGTCCAACCCCAGCGAGCCAGAACTCTTTGTATCTGAAGAAAATTAAAACTGGATGACCAAAGTGCTAGACATCCTCACCCCACTAAAGCACATCACTGTCTCCGAAAAAAAATCATCAGCAACATATTTCATAGCCCACCTACGAGAACTGAGAAATAAATGTAATACTTGAAAATACAGAGGAAACAAGAAACCCCACAAGACAAGGTCGCCTACCAAAGACAGATCTGCCACTACAAAGCAGAAATTGTTTAAGCATAGAAACTGTACTGAATGTATCAATAATGTACCTCATCCAGAAAGAACTTTACCAAATTATTAATGAGATAAGAAACCCCACCTTCTGTACCAAAGTACGTTCACCTACCTAAAGACTATGGGCCTCATTAGGAGTTTGGAGGTAGCCATACCGTTCTTACCGGCAGGGCTACCCACAAACCGGGTACCAGGTGCGGGCACAGAAATAGGGAATTACTGGGCCATTCCGACGTTGGAGGGCCCGGTAATTCCCTTTTGCGGGACCTGGACCCGATACATCCTCATTCCCATTTGAGCCCCTATAGGGCTCAATGGGAATGGGGAGGATGCCAACAACGGGCCCGTTAATGACGGGCCTGTTGTTAGCATCCTGGTTTGCTCGCCGGTGCTGGTAAGCACGTCTGGCCAGACCACACGGCAGTCCGGAACCCGCGAGCAGACCTCGTAATGAGGCGGAAGAGTGATAACGGCGCCGGCAGCTCTACCGGCACCGTTATCACTCTACCGCACTCGTTGTAATGAGGCCCAATGTGATGATATCACCAACCATTTCAGAAGCAATGTACTAATCAGAGAGTCATCAACAGAATGTGATTAGAAGCAACATTCAAATCGCTATTAATAACATTAAGCCTGCAACCCCACTGATGAACAGCTTTAAACTAATAATCTAACCAAACTTCGAAAAATGTGGGCCACTAAACAACAAAGCTGGCTCTCCAATTGACCTACGCTCACAAACATTTACAAACGAATCCTTAACAAGCAATCACCAGCTTTAAAATTTTGTAAATTAATGATCTGCTCGCTCAAAACAGGAATTGCACCAAAGGTTTTCAAGACTGCCTGAATAAAACCACTTCCAAATAACACTGTTAGAGTCCCAGAAGACCCATCCAACTGTTGTCCGATCTCAAACATACCACGCACATCCAACATTCTAATAACTTACTAGATTGCCTACTAGTCAGTTTTAGACCAATCAGAGGCACTGAATCAGTACTAGTCTCCATTTGGGGCTACTTCACAATTGCAGTGGACGACAACATTACCTTGGCATACATACTCCTCGACATCTTAGCAGCCTTTTGACACTGATGACCAGAGTACTCTAATTGAAAGGATTGAAGAAACTGAACTTCAGAACACAAATCTACATTGGATGAGTGTATTCCTAATAGATAGTACAGAAATCACCTAGCTCCCCCTTCAGTTTGAATCCATGAACCCAGGGATCAAGTCTCTCACCACTCCTCTTCAACATGTAGATGACCTCTTACATGAAGATCATAAAATCTCATGGGCTAACCTTTTACAAACATTGCGGATGACACACAAATCACTTGCAAAACTACATATGATGGAAGCAAAGCTCCACCCTCAGCAACTGCATCATGCCAATAAATGAATTGCTGGCAGCTAATTACCTAAACTCAGGACAGACTAAACAGAGATAATGATACTCTCACTGCACGCTGCACCTGAAACACCACTAACATGGCCTTTGGAAAAGGTTAACTTCCCTAAACCATCGGAAGTGACCAAGAACCTAGACATATTGATGGCCAATGGGCTCATGCTGGGACCTCAAGTCGACGCATCATTAAAAAGCTGCTTCAACCATCTCTGATCTATCCAATGGATTACGCCCTTCCACTCCTTTGCACACAGAAGGCTTTACATCATCACCCTGATTCTTTCAGTAATTGACTATGCAAACAGCATTTACCTAGCTATGGCGGACTACCACACAAGAACAATTCAACAGATCCAAAACACAGCAACCAGACTCCTACTCAGACTCAACAGGAGGGAACACATAACACTGGCTCTCAGATCATTGCACTGACTACCATTCAAAAAAGGGGTACTGTTTCAGAGTTTAAGGCCCTTTGATTTGCGCACAGATCACTTGAAGGAAAAGGAACAGAATTCCTTTAAACAAAAATCTCACTCTACCAACCAACCAGAGACCTAAGTTCAGCAAATAAACTTTTAGAAACCAGAGCGTTTTACAGAGAAAGATATGGATACTACATTTCTTCCCCAATGGTGGCCAATCATCGGATCAAGCTGTCAAGGGAAATCCTCAATCTAAAGCACCACCTGAAATTCGTGAGAGATCTCAAATCCAGACTGCTTGGCAGAACAAAAGGTTAATCTACATTCACCAAGCAACAGAAATAACACTTCTCAATAGTTTGACTTTAGTGTGCAGACACAACCTAAGGGAAAACCATACTGGCCTCTACCTACTGCCTAGAACACACTGCATGGCACTCAGGAAACTAAAATGGCTGGAAGGTACCACAACAAGGTACTGCAAAAAACTTAAGAGGATGCTGCCTTTTTCTCCCAGAATAAGTAGACATCAATGCAGGATATTGCCACACATCAACCACTAAAGCCAAACACCTCTGACCATAATGCAACTGACAGCCAGACCAGTAATTCAAAAGCCTAAAGAACACTCCCTACCTTTTGACTAATCCTCAATATCTCTCCACAATACTCACCACACGCAAACGCAAACCAGCCACTTGCAAGTGGATTAAAAGAGATCTCTTCCCCAGACTTCAAAAATTACAAACGTACACCACTCAGCCCAGGCCAACACACACCTACAGTATAATTACCAGGCTGCCCCTCTGCATCATAGAGTACACACCTAGAAAGCTTACCAGCATGCAGATCTCAGAGTACTTCAGATCTGCACCCTCAACACAAAGCACTGCAAGCTTGCCTTTCTCTTCCTCCCAACTAACCAAACCCGGCCTCTCTCTTCCAGATCCACCAAAGACCCTGCCGACCATGCAAAAGGCAGTGGTGGACAGTACAAATCCTAATAACATAACATAACCCGCTTCTTCCAGCAGGAGTTCAGCAGAGTGTCAATGCTGCCCCTCTTGCTGGGATTGTTGATCCTGCGGTTGGAAATACAATGAGCAGGAGGAACATCCCTGATGGCTCCCTGCATCAGTGGGTGTGGATAGGAGGGATTCATGGATGCGTGTTATGCTATGTCACACATTTTAATGAGTCGCCCTGCAGTATCTTTACACAAATCCTCAGAAGCCCCATACCTAGCAATAATTAGCCCCTTCACTGGCTCTACCATCAAAGAGCCAAAACGAAAACTGCATTAATCTGAATATGTCCTGAAATGGTTGTGTCTGTGCAGTTTTTCTCTCTTAGTGCTGCATTTTCGCCATGCGTTCCTTATTACTGCATCCCTTTCGACCATACATAGATAGAGGAACGCTACCACGTGGTGCAGAGCAGCAATTATTGCCGTGTAAGATGTCTTGTTTGGAATCCCGGGTAATCATCCTGCTCTGTGGCAGCCAGGTGGCCTGAATCTGCAATAGATTTTGCAGAAAGCCTGGATTATTGCTTCTCGCAGCATTTTTCACTGCCCTATTAACTGCATATGAATTACTTGCTCAACTTCTGACGTCCATAAATCTCGGCCCAAAAGTGCAACATTTGCTTATGATGAATTAGAACATCTTGCGGAAAAAAGGCTATAAATAATAAGGACAAACTGTTTGCTAACCTTGCAGCTGGAAGGGCCTTCAGTGTGAACAAGTATATTAGGGAAGCTGAGCGTGCCAACGCAGCAGCCCTGTGCAGGGCTGGTCTAGGAATCAAGCATTGCTTGGAGAATGCTACTTCCCTGCTTTCAGTCACCGGACTTACCTCTGACCATTGTTCCTTTATCAATGCTAAATGTGCTAAACAACGGGCATTTCCAAAAACTGAACAATCCTTTCTCGTATATCTTGAACAGTTCAGCAACAATGAGGTGTTCTCCCTGAGCATGTCATGTGAACCCAGGCCACCACAGATTGACATTTCTGGTCTCTGATATATACTTTCAATGTTTTCTTAGAAATCGCACTCTTTTAAGGTGTCTATTTCTTGACAAGAAAACTTCATTTGCCAGATTCTCAAAACATTTCTGGGTGCACTTGTGCCAGGTAAAGGAGTAGCCCAATTCACAAAGGGCATCTGAATGAGCGCATCTTAGATGAAGGAAGCTACCAAAGGATGCGTGTTGCCAGATAGTGGAAGGGAGGGAGATCATCTCGGGAGGATAGCTCAGCGGCAACGTGCTCGCCTTGAAAACAAGACAACACGGAGCAACACAGGTTCGATCCACGGGTCTGCGCTTAGAAACCTCTGGGTATTAAGCGTGTTATAAATAACCTATCATATCATATCTGACCAGGCCATAGCTTTATACAGTGGAATCCAGTTGTAATTGTTGAGCCTTGGTAATGGTGCATATGTTGAGATGGCCCTGTATAGTCAAGAGTGCTGTCTTACTGTAGATCAGGATTTTGTTTTTAAAAGGGTTAAGCAGGAGATGGTTAGCCATCATCCAATGGTCGATTTCTGCAAGACAGCAGGCAGCAGGCAAGATCAGTATGGGAAGAAGCCCAGGATTTAGGAATCTTCAAAATGATCTGTATGTCATTGGCATAGTTGTAGTAGGTTAGGTCATGTGAGAGGATGAGCATGGGGATGGGGTGTAAGTAGAGTTTGAAGAGGAGGGGGAAAGGGAGGCCCCCTGTGGTACCCTGTTGGTGACAGGACAGGGGGAGGAGAAGGGTGGGAGGTGGGAGATTTGTGAACGGTGGTCGAGGAAAAAAGAGATCCATTTAAGGCAGTGTCCCTGCTGTCTATAGAATGGAGTGTCCGTGAGGATGTTGTGGTTGATAGTCTCAAAGGCTTCCGAAAGGTCAGGAGGCTAAGTGCAGCACAGCCTCCTGAGTCTGCCTTTCTGACACTGAAGTTTTCCAGGCCAGAAAAAACCTGGTTAACCCTCTGCTGAAATGTGGCAGGGACATTCTTCAATCCGAAGGGCATCACAGTGAATGGATAATGTCCTTCTGGGGTTGAGAATGCTGGCTTCACTCTCAGTCCATTTGTCAGGCCAACCTGCCAGTACCCTGCCGTGAGGTCAAAGGTACTCATGTACTTGACAGTGCCGAGTGTGTCATGCCTGAGGAATGAGGTGTGCATATGTATATTCTTCCTTGATGCTGTCCCTGACCTTATCTGACATCCAGTGAATCCTACTCTTCACCGTCTTGCTGTCTCCAGCATCCACATCATGGGTGCACAAATCTGCGCAACCTGGAGTCATAGAAAACAGACCATAAAACTGTCCCAGGAACCGGCAACAGTCTGTCAGTTGCTGTTCTGATACGTCTGTTGCAAGGATGCAACCTTCAACTGACCTATCTGTGGCTTCAGTGTGCGGGAGGTCTGGGAGGGGATCGGTATCTGTTAGGAGAGATTTCCCTTAGGTGCAATTTTCCCTCCATGAATGAATCCCCCAAACTTTTTGCTTTTGTTTGGCTTACCTAGCCTGACTTTTTCCAGTGTAGCACAGCCTTCAGATGCACTCCTCTGGGCTTTCGCTCATTTGTTATGGGGAAACTGACACATCCCTCAGGCTGTCAGTACTGGGAAACTACGTTTCTCTTAGTCTTCGACTATGTTGCCATTTCTTGGTCACTTTTTATCTATGTGCCACGTACCTTACAGTACCACGCATAGGGGTCCTTTTGTTTTATGGCTGAGCCACTCTCTAAGGAATTTTTGGGTGTTTGTACAAGTGTGCCTAAGATGAACTGGTGGCAACACTTTACTTTTAAACTATTTTTAGTTTGTTTTTGTCCCTTTGCCTTCCCGGGGTCGAAAGACCCGGGTATCCCTTATTTGGCCATGCAGCCTCCTGCAAAAACCAAATCTTTCGCGGGCTCCTGCATGTCACATGTGCTAGTGCCCAGCAGGAGGGTTGGAACTGTCTCATCCCAATCCACCCTTCTGGTGCCACTATGTCTGGTAGGCCTAAATGACTGGAACCACCGTAGGCCACGATTGGCCCAAGCCTGGTGTGTATGCAAGAGAGCAGATCTTCCATTAGTTATCTAAGATTTGGGGCAAATGAATCTTGGATAAGAGAAGGGGCTCTGCACCCGTTCCAGGTTGATCACCTGAAGTTCACACTGAACTACAGAAGGAGCCATGTATCCTTAAAGAGCAGATTTGAGGAAACGCCAGAGACATATGCTAGGAAGGTTTGGCACCCTGACACCACTGTTGTCTCGTCGGACTCTTGCTTTTGCATCGTAGCATGAAGGCCTGCAAGGGTGCTTCGACCCTTTAGAGTAGTGGGAACAACTACTCTCGGCAACTCCTGCTTACCCATGCAAAGAGCCTCTTCAGAAGTGTTCCTGGGCCATCCAGTGAACTGACCAGCTCAAATTCGGGGTACCACACAGTAATGCTGCTATCCCGAGTTGAGATTTGAGACTTTGGGAATTGCTTGTATGTTGTCCTTGGCCCTCTCCCGTGAAAACTTGTCCTAGACCCACTGGGCCATGATTTATGAAAGTGTACCATGCCACGAGAATTTGTAGCCCTTGTGTCACCCTGCTATCGTGACTGTCACTGTATGTGCCTACAGACCTGCCCCACCATGTCCTGAGATGTGCTGCACCAGAACTATCCTTCTCCTTTCTTCGAGAGCTCGGAAAAGGCTACTGTCCCACCACGGACATTCAACCCATCCTGCAGCCTCTGAGAGCCGGAGCATCCTGTAACTGCAGGGGTGAAACCTACTAGCGAAGTGGACTAAACTGGAAAAGTTTGGTCTGGACTGTGTCGAGGGTCAGTGAGTTCTTTAATCACTTACCGGTGGCCCTCTTGCGCATCCATCTTTTTTACGCAAGAGAATCCCTTAAAAGATACTCACCTTGGCTGGGGTAGCCTGCGCTCCCCTGCTATTCCCAAACTCCGAAAGTCACTCTATCTGCAAGGGTAGACCCTCCTCCAGGATTATGGCTTTATTCTTCATCACCTCAAACCCCTTGCTGAACAGCTACAGCTCCCTGAAGAGAACCCACTTTCCGCTTTACGCACGGCCGTGCGTTGTTAAGGCACTGCTGTACTTTGAGCATAATGCTCCTCACTTCTTAGGGATCGACTGCATCAGCTAGGGATTGACTGCAAAACACTGCAATATCTGTGTTAAAATATCCCTTTCTGTTACAGGTTGTGGTTATTTTCTCCCATTTCATCAGCATTCGGCTTAACACATTTTATATATATGGTACATAGTGAATAAGCATGTGTGGTAACTGTTTTTTCTTGAACTGTGGTTTAATCGTGTTTTGTTATAAAGGCCTATAATGTATTTTTTTAATATACATCTGTCTAAGAGTAATCTGTGGAGTTTTACTGTGTGTGCCCATTGTGGGCTTCCAATCCCTCTCACCCCTGCTGAGACTTAGGGCCTCATTACGAGTTTGGAGGTAGCCATGCCACTATTTGCGGAATGGCAGCCTCCAAACTCGGGTCAGGGTCTGGGTTCCTTGAATGAGGAATTACCGGGCCATTCCAACCTTGGAGGACGCAGTAATTCCTCATTCAATTTACCCATCCCCATTCCCATTTGAGCCCCCTTAGGGCTCAATGGGAATGGGGAGGGAGCTAACAACGAGCCAGTTAAGAGATGCAGTGGTAAGGGGTTAATGGCACCGGCACCCTTCCCGGTGCCGTTAACCCCTTACCGCCAACCTCAGAATGAGGCCCTTAGTCTTAACCACCTGCCAAGATACCGTAGATTGGTCTGGTTTGTCCAGAAGCTCCCCCTGTTTCACTAAACTAGGGTGGCCTCCTAACCTTCTGCCCAGCAGTTCAGATTTTAGAGATCCATCTTAACAAATTGGTGGTGTTAAGATTGGAGGTACCCAGTGTTGCACACTGGTGAAATACCCAGATTATACTTACACAGAAGACACAGTGAGCTTAGTTGAAATTTAACTATAAGCCACCTGCCTCACTTATAACATGGAAGCAATTGTGAACATAAGTTTGAGACGCTTCTAAATCAGAAACGCCAAGGAAGATCTGTGCAGAAAGAGGCTTGTCAGTCTCTGGCCCAAAAGCTGAGATGATCCAAAAGATCATGGAATGGCAGGAATTCCAGAACTCAGCTTGACCCTCAGATGACAGTACAGAAGGTGCTGAGGCTGCTCCCAGTAACTGTGCTGGCAGGACTGTTGCTGCTGTCATTGTGGAGAAAGATGATGATAGGGATGTTGTAGAGCCCCATGCTTCTTTTGCTGGCTCTGAGGCTGAGGCCCTGCTGGAATTCAAAAGACAAGACCTGCTGTTTAAGCAGAAGGAGTTTAAATACCGCATTGATAAACTAGAACTGGAGAAAGCAGAGAAACCGAAGGACAAGGATCACCAGTTGGATCTTGCCAAGTTACAAGCTGACAATGGCTCCTCTCGAGGATCTGGTTATGGGTCTGGCTTCTCCTATCATCCAAGATTTCCAAAAGATCTGCTTAGTATGTATGATGACAATAATTACCTCATGGATTGGTTGACTGCATTCAAGTATGCATGTGAAGTGCAGGAAGTTGTGGATGCTGATAAGAATGCATTGTTGTTCAGTCGACAACCCCATTCTGGCTGCAGCGCCTTTATGGAAATGTCAATGGCTAACAGAAAGACTTTGCAAAATTGAAGCAAACTCTGGTCTTAAAGTTTGGAAGACTCCTGTCCAATACTTGAAACGATTCGGAGATTACAAAAAGGAAGAAGGTAATACTTGGGTCTCATATGTAACTGATTCCTTGAAAAACTTGACTGGCAGGTTGGAAGGTTATAAGGCCACCACCTTTGAGGGTATGATTTGTTTAGTCATGCTTAAACACATTTTTGCTTCTTGTTCCCCAGAGTTTAAGCAGCACTTGATTCTAAGGAGATAGATCCAAAAAAGTTAGCCATTGCAGCAGATTTATGGGTGTCACACAGAGTGTCCCATGAGTACACGCCTGCTCCTGGTAAGCAGGAGAAGGAGAAGAAGCACAAAGATAAAGAGGGTGGGGATCTGATAAAACTTCCTCTCATAGGCACCCCAAAACCCATCACAAGGGTAAGTCACATGAGAATGTTCAGAATAGTGGGAATCATCCTCCTAAGCATAGCTCTGGTTACAATAAGCCTCCCTATGTCCCAAGACCCAGTGGATCTTGTGTGCCATGTGGGGCAAGTGACTTCGTGAAGGGGGACCCCAGACGTAAGGTCAAAACCTTGGGGGTCCACTCTGTGAGTTTGGCCTTCCCCTCGTATGAGGAGGAAGAAACTATCACAGGGGCATCCTTCTTTTGAGACTCCTTCCCCGGGAGGATAGAGTTGGAAGTAGTCTTAGTATCCCTGGTTTCCTGGGAGCCTAGAGTCTCAGAGGCTTATGCTAGTATTCCTGATAATACCAAGTACTACTTATTAAGGGCACGAAGTTGCATTATTTCCGGCACCCATGAATGGGCAAGAACCGAGTTTGGCGGACCCGGTAATTGCCCATTCGCTAATAATAGCGGTGCTGGTGCAATCATGAGTTCTGCTCACGGTGCCGGTCTGACCAGGCATGCAGTCCGGCACCCACAAGCAGAACTCGTACTGTGGCGGAGAGGTAACAACGGCGCCGGTAGCACTACCGGCGCCGTTGTTGCCTTTCCGCCACATTCATAATGAGGCCCAGTCTGCTAATCAACAGAGTTGACACTCCTTGCCTAGGGATAATGAGGCCAGCAGAACTGTGGTGGATTCAACTTTGTTAAACCAAGAGGTGTTTTCCAGAGCTCCCTTGATGCCCACCAAATTAGCTGATGGCACCCTCTCAGGTTCCTAATAACGCTTGTAAATCTCACTGTTAATGGTACAGTAGTAAGGATACCTGTGAGTGTTCAGAGGCAAGAGCCTAGAAAGGTTCTGCTGGGAAATGACCTCAGAGACTAGGTCTTGTGGGGGACAGAGCAGAGAGACCATACACAAGGTCACAAACAAAGACTGGCATGGCCAAGTCCAAGGCTGAGCCAGAGCCAAAGGGGACACTCAGAAGAGAGAAATAAAATGTTCCCCCTAACTCACCTGCCACTGAGGTGGAGGTAGTTGGCAAAGCACTTGAACCTGACGAGGAAGAGGTGCTGCCTGAAATGTTCAACCCCCATGACCATCCTGAACTCCAAGGTGTTTATTGGTTGAAGGTGATCCTGATAGGGAAGAGTTTAGTAAGGGCCAATTTGAATGACTATCTCTAGAAGGACTAAGGAGACAGGCCTATTCCCAGCTTGAGGGCGAACCTCCTGGGAAACATAGGATTTATTGGGAAGGTGGACTCCTGTACAGTGAGCCCTCAGAGTCTACTGAAGGTGACCATAGGAGGTTGGTGGTCGCTCTTCAAGTAAGCCCCTTCCTCCTACAACTGGCACATGACGTTCCTATAGCTGGTCACATTGGGATCAAGAGAACCAAGCAGAGGCTATCCATGCATTTCTACTGGCCCAAGATGGAGATCCAGGTAGACGGTCATTGTAGGAGTTGTGCCACTTGTCAGATTTCTGGTAAGAGTGTCTCAACAATCAAGGCTTTATTGGTGCCTCTCCCTGGGTTGGGGGTGCCATTTGAAAGGGTAGGGATTGACATTGTTGGCCTCCTTGACCCTCAGACATCCTCTGGCAATAGGTTTACCTTGGTGCTGGTTGACTATGCCACCAGATATCCTGAAGCCATCCCATTGAAGACTGTGACTGCCAAGTCAGTTGCAAAAGCATTACTTGGCATTTTTGCTAGGGCTGGCTTCTCCAAATAAGTTGTGTCAGACAGAGGCAGCAACTTTATGTCTAGGTACACGCAAGCCATGTGGAAAGAGTGTAGGGTCACCTATAAGTTTTCATCGGTTTATCATTCAGAAAATAATGGCTTATTGGAGAGGTTTTATAGAACTCTCAAAAGCATGATTGGGGCTCTCGAAGAACCTCAAAGGAAAAAGTGGGATCTCTTGTTGCCATACTTACTATTTGCCTACAGAGAGGTACCTCAGGAGGGTGTTGGTTTCAGCTCCTTTGAGCTTCTTTATGGTCACCCTGTTAGGGGACCACTAGCCATAGTCAGGGAAGGGTGGGAGCTCCCTACTACTTCCATCACTACCAATGTAGTAGACTACATGCTGGGTTTAAGGAAGAGAATGGTCTTTCTGATGGCTCAGGCCAGTGATAAGTTGAAGGCAGGTCAGGCTCTGGTGAAACGTTGGTATGACCAGAAAGCTTCACTTATTCACTTCACCCCAGGCCAGGAAGTCCTGATTATGACCCCTATAAGGTCTAGGGTCCTACAGGGAATATGGTCAGGCCCTTACACAGATGTGGAGCCGCTGGTCAGGTAAACTATTTAGTGGACCTTAGGAGACCTGCTTAGGCTCACAAAGTGTTCCACATAAATAGTCTGACGGATTTCATCTCTAGGGATGAAATATCAGCACTACTGTTGGCGTCAGACAGAGAAGAAGAGGAATCTGAACCTCTGCATGACTTGTTCCAAGGTAGCCCTTCAGATGGCTCCATTGAGGGTGTCCAAGTGGCACCTCACATGACTCCTCTTCAGCAAGAGGATGTAAGAACTTTGCTTAGGCAGTTTTGCCCCTTGTTCTCACTGACTCCTGGTTTGCCACCTTTGTGCAAACATGAAATTGACACAGGGAACAGTGTACCTACCAAAAATGGGGGGTACAGGATATCAGACAAAGGTGAGATCCTACATCAAGACGGAGGTCAGCAAGATGTTAGATCTTGGGGTGATTGAAGCCTCTAATAGTCCACGGTACAGACCTGTGGTTTTGGTGCCACAAGCAGGTACCTCTGAACTGAGGTTCTACGTGAACTACAGGGCTCTGAATGATGTTACCAGGACAGATGCTCACCCCTAGAACTAATGAGCTGGTGGATACCTTGGGTGTCTCCAAGTACCTCAACACATTTGTCCTCTTTGCAGGATATTGTCAAAAAGCCCTAGTAGAACATGCCAAGGAGACAACAGCATTCTCAACCCCAGAGGGCCCTTACTAGTTCCGGGTAATTCCCTTTGGATTAAAGAATGCACCAGCTACTTTTCAAAGGCTTGTGAATCATGTCTTAAATGGGTTGGATGAATTCTGCTAAGCATATGTGGATAATATACCAGTATTCATTGCCACCTGGGAAGAACATGTGAAACACCAGGGAATACTATTACTGGCTCTTCAGAAGGCCCACTTGACCATAAAGGCTAGTAAGTGCAAGACTGGACAAGGATCTGTGGTCTACCATGGACATGAAGTAGGCAAAGGGAGAATTCAGCCTCTACCCAGTAAAGTACAAGCAGTAGAAGAATGGCCTACCCTCACTACCCAAACTCAGGTGAGAGCCTTCTTAGGTCTCACTGGGTACTATTGAAACTTCATGGCAGACTATGGCACGATGGCTGCCCCTCTGAGTGCTCTCACTACTCCAAAAAAAACCAAGAACGTCTCTTGGTCTGAGGAGTTTGAGACGCCATCAATGGCTTAAAAGACTCCATGCCCCATGCCCCTGTCCTCCGGGCCCCTAACTACAAATGTGCTTTTATTGTGCAGACATATGCCTCTGACACTGGGATAGGTGCTATACTATCACAGATAGATGAGAAAGGCAAGGGACACCTGATTGGATTTTTTATTCACCAGCTTAAGAACAGAGTGCTCAGGTGGTCCACTGTAGAGGAAGAGTGTTTCTTTGAAGGGAGAGAATCCAACGTTTTACAGGTGGTCCATAAACCTGCAAGGGTTTGACTTCACCATTGAGCACAGGCCAGGTGTCCAATATAGCAACGCTGATGGGTTGTCCAGAATGTTTAATCAACCTGAACATGAGACTCATCCAGGGGTGGATTGATTCCCCCTTTTCTTAGGTCCGGGAGTGGCGAGTGTTAGGAAAGATTTCCCTTAGGTGCAATTTTCCCTCCTTTTATGAACCCCCCAAACATTTTGCTTTTGTTTGGCTAACCTAACCTGACTTTTTCCAGTGGAGCACAGCCTTCATCTGCACTTCTCTGGGCTTTCGCTCATTTGTTATGGGGAAACAGACACATCCTTCAGACAGTCAGTACTGGGAAGCTATGTTTCCCTTAGTCTTCAACTATGTTGCCATTTCTTAGTAACTTTTTATCTATGTGCCAAGAACCTTACAGTAGCGCACACAGGGGTCCTTTTGTTTTATGGCACTAGCCACTCTCTAAGGATTGTTTGGTGTTTGTACAAGTGTTGGCACAAGACTGGCCAGTGCTGAAAATGTCTGCGTCACTAAGTCTTTTGTCTGTCCTTTAGCCATTTTGTCCTTTTGCCTTCCCCCAGGTCGAGAGAGCCAGATATTCCTTATTTAGGCATGCAGCCACCTGAGAAAACACCATCTTTCGCAGGCTCTTACATGTCACGTGTGCTAGTGCTCAGGAAGAGGGTAGGGACTGTATGGTATGTCTGGTAGGCTTGAATGAGTGGAACCACTGTGGGCCACAATTGGGCCACGCCTGGCGTGCATGCAAGAGAGCAGATCTTCCATAGGTTATCTAAGATTTGGGGGCGAAATGAATCTTGGATCCATTCCAGGTCAATCACCTGAAGTTCACACCGAGCTACAGAAGGAGCCAAGTATCTTTATTGAAATAGCAGACTTGAGGAACCACTGGAGACGTGCTAGGACGGTTTGGCACCCTGACCCTGCTGTTGTCCCTTGGGACCCCTGCTTTTGCATCGTACCAACAAGGCCTGAAAGGGTGCTTTGCCCATTTGGAGTAGTGGGAACAACTACTCTCGGCATCTCCTACTTGCCCTCTCAAAGATCCTCTTCGGAAGTCCTCCTTGCCAACCAGTGAACTGACCAGCTTGAACTCGGGTACCGCACAGGTATACGGTTGTCCCAAATTGAGACTTGAAACTTTGGGAATCGCTTGTTTGTGGTCCTGGGCCCTCTCCCACCAAAACCTGTCCTAGCTCCTCTGGGTCACAATTTGTGAGAGGGCAGTGCTGTGATGACTGTTGCTGTAAGTGCCTACAGACCTGACCCACCGTGCTCTGAAACGTGCTGCACTAGAACTATCCTTCTTTCCTCGAGAGCTGAGAACAGGCTACTGTCCGACCACAGACGATCGGCCCACCCCACAGCCACTGAGAGCTGGAGCGTCCTGAAATTGAAGGAGTGAAACCTACTGGTAAAGTGGACTAAACTGGAAAAGTTCGATTTGAGGGTCGGTGAGTACTTTCATCACTTACTGGTAGACCCCTGGCACATCCATCTGTTCTTAGAAACGAGAATCCCTTAAAAGAAATTCACCTTGGCTGGGCAAGCCTGCGCTCCCCAGCTATTCCCGAACTCCGAAGGTTGCTCTATCTGCAAGGGTAGACCCTCCTCAAGGATTAGGGCTTTATTCTTCATCACCTCAACCCCATTCTGAACAGCTACAGCTCCCTGAAGAGAACCCACTTTTCGCTTTGCGTACAACCGTGCAAGCAAAAGGCTTCTCACTTCTTAGGGCTGGACCGCATAACATAGGGACTGACTATGAATAACTGCCTAATGCGATTGAACTTATCCCTTTCTGTTTCAGGTTGTGGTTTTTTTTCTCCCCTGTCATCAGCATTAGGATGAACGTATTTTGTATATATGTTACATAGTGAATAAGCGTGTGTTGTAACTGTTTCCTTCATACTGTGGTTTAATCGTGTTTTGTTATAAAGACCTATAATAAATGTATTTTTGATATACATCTGTCTGTGAGTAATCTGAGGAGTTTTACTAAGTGTGCTTATTGAGGGCTTCCGATCGCTCTCACCCCTCCTGAGACTTAGGGCCTCATTACACGGAAGGTGGTAAGGGTTAACGGTCGCCGGTAATGTAACCGGTGACCGTTAACCCTTACCGCCTTACTACGAGTTCCCTTTGCGGGACCCGACTTTAACGGCTGATTTTACCAGCCGTTAAAGTAGGGTGCCGCAAAGGGACCTTGGTGCTAATTACGGTACCGCAATTTGCGGTACCGTAATTAGCGCCTTCCCCATTCCCATTATGCCCTATGGGGGCAGAAATGGGAATGGGGAAGGGCCTTGGTGAATGGGGAATTACCGCCCCCGCTCACCTTGGAGTAGGGTGGTAATTCCGCCATCCACCAAGGCGGACACGGTAAAATACTGGCGGCAACCATGGCGCTAATAGCGCCATGGTTGCCGCCTACGGTGTAATGAGGCCCTGAGTCTTGACCACCTATCAAACTACCGTAGATTGGTCTGGTTAGTCCCGAAGTTTCTCCTGTTCACTAAACTAGGGTGGCCTGGTCACCTTCTGCCCACCAGGTCAGAGTTAAGAAATCCATCTTAACAGTCTCATCCTCAGTCTCTTCGTCAGTCACTAATGCCATGACCAAGTCATCCCCGCTATAATGAGGTTTTAGCCGGTTGATGTGAAAAACTGTGGACATCTGTTTAGGTCCTTTCACGTCAATGAGGTACTTCACCTCACTGACTTTTTCCAGCACACAGTAAGGCCTAGAACACTTGTCCTCAAGAGGACTGGGTTCGACAGGCTCCATAATCCACACCCACTGGCCTGGAGAATAGACTATCACTGTGGCCTTCTGGTCGTGCCAGTGCTACATAAGCTCCTGACTGGCCCTTAGGTTTCTCGTTGACTGTTCCATTTACTTCGCCATTCTAGACCGAATGCCAAGTACATAGTCCACACATTTGCTGTAGGGAATGAGGGTTTGCTCTCCCATCCCTGTTTCACTAAACTGACGGGACCTCGTACAGAGTGTACAAACAGAAGCTCAAAGGAGCTAAACCCTACTCCGTTGTGTGGCACCTCCCTGTAGGCGAACCATAGGAATGGCAGAAGAATATTCAATGTTCTCCTCAGGTTCTCTTCCAAGCCACGTAACATGCCTTTTAGGGTATTTTTGAATCGGTCAACAAGCCCATTTGTTTGTGGATACAAGGATGTAGAGATCCAGTAGGTGACTCCACATTCTTGATATGATATGACATGATATTATAAGTCATTTATAACGTGTTTGTATACACATGTTTCTAGGTGCGACAAAACAAGGGAGCGAAGACAGAGGAAGGACAAGACAATCGATCTTAGTAGGCCTTCTGTCATTCAGATCGTGCAAGTTTCAGAACGAGAATTGTAAGGGGAAAGGGAGTGGGGAAGTGCGATGGAGAGGGGAGGGGAAAACAGGGCAGCAATGCTCTGAGTAAGTGCAGTCAGGGCAGCGCTGCTCTGGCTAGTGTAAGCAGAACAAGGGAATGGAGTTACAGCTCCTATATGCATGGTAGGCCCGGAGGCAGTGCAAGGGTGACTAATCAAGAAAAAGCCTGGTACCCAGTTAGACTCTGAGAGCAGGTCAGCAGGGGAGGGAGAGAGAGAAAGCAGAGGAGAAGAGGAACGTGTTGAGCTGCTTCCAGAATTTCAGGTGGTTCGCCTCACGATTGAGAGGGGTAGGGAGGCCATTCCAGGGGGAGGCACCTGTAGATGAGAGAGATCTACCACCAATCTCTGCCTGGAGAAGCATCTAACCTTTAGAGAGTTGGAGGTAGCTGAGCAAAGGGCTCGAGAAGGAAGATATTTTGGAACAGAGCATTGGATGTAGTGTGGGCCCCGGCCCCAGAAAGTCTTGTGGACAATGCAAAGGGTCTTTAACTTGATCCTTACAGCCACTGGAAGTGAGTGGAGAGATTTCAGAGCTGGAGAGATAGAGTCAACCGGTCTGATAGAACAGCGAGTAGAGTGCTCGCTTTGACATCTGTGCAGAGCCTGCTGACACAGGTTCGAATCACGGCAGGGCCAAACTCAGCCTTTCATCCTTTCGAGGTCGATAAATGAGCACCACACACCATGGGTAATAATAAGCAGCGCTCAGATGTCTGAGGGTTCATAGCGCTATATAAATGCTAAATTATTATTATTAATTATTATTATTATTATTATTATTATTATTAGTCCCTGGGCTTTAGGTCAAGAATAAGTCTTACAGTCCTGTTCTGGATTAGTTGCAGAGGCTGGAGAGTAGAGGAAGGCAGATTGAGAAAGAGGCTGTTGCAGTAGTCCAGCCTAGAGAGTACCAGGGCTCTGGACACAGTGAGCTTCTGGGGGGCACATGCACTTCCCACATAGCCTTCATATACAATGATATGAAGTTTAATCCACTGTCAGAAATGACTTCCTTGGGTAATCCAACACTGGAGAATATCCCAATCCGAGCCTTCACAACCATTTGTGCTGTGATGCTCCTCACAGGGACAGCCTCGGGGTACCTTGTGGCGTGGTCTATCATCACCAATATGTATTTGTTCCCAGAGCTGGTTTGGGGATACAAAGGACCTACAATGTCCACGCCTATTCTCTCGAAGGGCTGCCTAACCACGGCCTTTGTGGCACCGCCTGACTTACCAGCTTGACAAGTTGGGCAGGACTGGCCAAATTCCTTAACCTCTGAACCCTTAGAAGGCCCTTTGAATCGGTAACACATCATGCTCAGGATGGAAGGCAGAATAACTCTTACACCACATAATAAGACTGACTCAGGAAGTTGGCAAAAAGTCTCTCGCAACTGTTTTATTTTCAATTGTCTAAAACAGAGTTAAAATGGACATCAATAGACGTTCGTTCGAGTTCTCAATCAGTTTGCATAAAAAACACATTTATATACTAGAAATGTGTCAAACGTGACGTCATACTACGTGGCAATCAAGAGAAACCTAGGGGGGGTTGTGATTGCCTTAAGGGGAACATCTAAGTATACCTTTTTTAAGGGATTGGGTTGTGATTGGGTCTCTACAGTCAGGTGGACAAGTTATGCCCACCCCTAGTGCAAGTCATCTTCATCAGTTACTAGATACACTGTACATCATTGGCTATCAAACTATAAGGTCCTTCATTATTTGGCCCTCTACTTTTGGTTGGCACGCTTGTACCCTTCTGGAACATTCGGCTCACTAGCAGTAGGTAAACTGGTACCCCAGGGACCAGTGGGTCGACTTGATCGTGTCTCCCCACCCAATAAGCCCAACATCTCTCATCGCTCATGCTCTCTGCCATTCAGATTGTCTTCGAACTTGTCCTTGCAAATTATCATTGCTCCTGAGAATAAAAGGGAGTATAGACACACTCTTATCGCTGTTCAGGTCTGTATGCCCAACTCCTATTTCCTTCCCGGAATCACGTGACAGGAGACCATATTTCGGCCTGTTTTGCAGCATTTAATTGTCTTGAATTAATGAACTTGGCACTCATGGTGTTCTTTCTTCCACCTTAACAGGGGCTGATTCAGCTTCTCATGTTCACTGTTCTTCAAGGATAGATAACCAGTTCTTGGCCGCTCCATCCTTTGACACCAGGCCAGACAGCTATTTCAGGCCTTTCCTCGATCTTCAGCTGCTTTCTTAATGAGACACAGCTTTCCGATCCTTCTTTCTTCACGGGTCTGAGCTTACTAAATATGTAACACCGATGTCCAGATTCTATATAATAGCGGCACCGCCTACAGCCTATTCTCTATGTATAGCCAGCCACTGTGATCATTTAGTCTACTTGCGTTGCTGCATCTGTACAATTATTGAACGGCTTGCATTTTCTGCAGTGCTCTTCACAAGTGCAATCTTCATTCCGCATATGAAAGATTACTCGATACTTTACTTCGTCATCAGATTCTATAAAGTCTATGCATCTTCTTCTTCAACCGTTCTTCTCAGTGTGTCACGCTCATTTCTTGTGATGTCACCAGCCTCTATTTCTCTCATCTTCATATTCCTTTGGGGATCTCATCCAAGCGATTGTCATCTCTGCGGGGATACACCATACCGGGTCTTCTCAATGCATACCTTTTATGGAAGACTCTCCTTGCAATTGGCACAATCACTGGTGTTGTGCATGTTGCAATTTCCGGTTTCCAAAATATAGGAAGAATGGGGGCAGTACTTCCTGCAGAGGCATTTAGCTGCTCCTCTACATCTTTATGCCGATCTGCGGCCAGTAAAATTGCATAAACAACTGGTCTGATGTCTTAGTCACTCTCAAGTGACACGCTAAAGGAATTTGGTGAGCCAAATCCAAAAGTAACTTTCGGTAGCTCAGGTGAATTGCCAACCTTCTGGTGCCTTCGCAATCAGAGTCTTTTGGCTCACTGTGCAGGCGTCCATCCTCCCAGTACATTTTGAACAGGCCAGAGGTCTCGCCCTTAGCCTGCTCCTCCACCTGGTTCTGCAGACACGCCAGAGTGGGACACTCTTTCTGGGCTTTAAAAAAATCAATCTGATCTGGGCCCCCAGCTGATGCAAACTCATCCAGCTTGGGCAGGCCCTTCGGATCTGCGCTCACCTGGTCCTCCACCTCAGGCTGCTGTGCTTTGCCAGGCAACTCTGAAGTCACTGAGCCACCTGCTACCAAAATAGGGTCCCCAGTGGCTACTGGACCCTCTCCGACAGTATTAGGCAACTCAGCAGTCTGTGGAACTGGACTGGGGGCTGTCGGCCATGTCGCTCCTTCCAACAAGCCCTCTGAAAGCACTCCAGGCCTTAAGACTCTGAGAGTGTTCAATCTGGTGATCTCTTTGGCCCTCTGTCACGTAGACACTGCGACTAGCTCGGGATCAGGAAGATCGGTACCCAACCGACAGGGGACAGGGGGGGGAGTCTTTCACCGCTAAATGGCACTAGATCGTTTCACCTCACCAGCTGAACTCTTCTATCGCCAAGGGACACTTACTCTTTCCGTCAACCCCACTGATGATACAATAAGGCCCATCAATATACTGGCCTGACTGTACCCACTGCCGGGTGATAGCAGTGAGGCTAGCTGCGGTGTCTCGGACCACAGGAGTTTTGTATCCATTGATATACACATGTTCGGCATAGAGTTGAGTGTTATTGGGAACTGGGATCTCTTCTGGAGACCTGGTACCGTTCCAACTCAGTGTAACCAATCCACATTCGGCCGCCTCCTCGCTTGTGTGAAGTTCTCCTCTAGGAGCCCACACTAATGATGGCCTCTTCCATGAGTCCAACGTTCACTATGGCTTGCATGGATCCCTTTTCCTAAGCTCTAGCTCCTTAAACACGTAACAACAGTTGGGTTGTGAGTACGCAGGTGTCCAGTGTTAGGGGTGCCTGCACCCTTCTTTTCAGTGTGTACAGCTGAACTAAAGTTTTAGGATTTCCCTTAATTCTTTTGGGGACCTGACTTCGAAGAGGAGTGGGTTGGACCATTGTACTCCCCCTTTTTTATCTTTTATCCAAAGATTTCTCTTCCGGTTTGGGTGTGGTCACCTGAGCCTTTTTCTGGACTCGAGGACTCACAAACCTGTCAGCAGCCTTTACATACTCCCTAGAGTCTGTGATAGTCTTGTCCACAAGATGCTGGTGTAGGTCAACCTCACAATTCTTCAATACATGCTCACACGCAATCAAATTGTACATCCCTTTAAATGTGTCAACTTTGTTACCAGCCACCCACCCGCTCAGCTAATTAAATGACAAGTATGTAAATGCTTCAAATGTCTGCCAACTTTTCTTTCCGAGCTCTCTGAAGCTCTTGAGTTACTGTTCTGGGGTTTTACATTACTTCCAGAGGAGGGATTCCTTCATGCTTTCATAAATGGGCCTTTCCTCAGGAGTTAACTGAAGAATTGCATCAGTCCCTGTGTCAGTAAGAGACTCATCAGGGCTGTACCCCAGAGTACCTTATCTATTTCTTGTAGCTGAAAAGGCTCCTTGAGCTCTTCAAACCAGTCAAAAATATCCTTCCCCACTCTGTGAACCTGCACTAAGTCTTTGGGGATGTACCACCGGGGCTTATCCCAGGCACTCTGGTTTGAGACATTACTGCTGCTTTCGCTAGAGGTGGATCTGTTGGCCTCCTTCTTCTCTTCAAGTGCCAACTTGAGCAGCTCTATGGTGGCCCTGTCCTGCTCCATTGCAACCTTGTCCTGCTGTTTCTGGTTCTCTAGTTCTAGTCTTCTCTCCTCGAGCAGGTGCTTTCTAGCCGCTACCTCATTAACAGCCAGAACAATTTCAGGGCCATTTAGAGTCTGTGCTGAGGCCTGGGACCTGTGGGATGCCACACTAGCCCCTGACCTTCACTGACACTCTAGAGTATTGAGAAACCACGCTCGGCCCCCGGCGGGATGGTTTACGACAAACATTGCTCATGCTGTCTTCCTCGTCATCTTCCACTTCCCCTTCTGGAAGGGTTTTTCTATTCGGGTACACGGGGCGTAGCCCGTTCCCTGTGGTCTTCTCCCCAACCACCCTCCCTTCTGCCCAAGCTTGGAGGCTGGTCGGCAACTCAGGTTTATTAACCTTAGTGTTGTGGGGAAGTCCCCTCTCTTGACGTAGGACATGCAGGACATCCTTGGTCATGCCTTTTACAGTCTCCATGTCAAGATCCATGATTATTACAAATACCTAGCAGTATGTAAACATTGCCTGCAACAGTACTTTTATTGTTGGGTGACTAAGATGTGCGCAAGACTCCACTTGATCTGACCGCCTGCCCTCAATGTGACAAATCAACTTCCGGGGCACCAGTGGTTTCTAAATCACCAATAAGCCCGACAACTCTAGTACACCAGAAGGGATACGAACAGATTGGAAACACAAGCAAATTATAAACCTCCTTGTCCAATTTTGGTAACCTGGACGGAACGGCAGGCTTATCTCTGCAAGGTTGTGGATCGTTGGTTAGCTCAAACACAGCGAAAATACAATTAATACCCAATGATAAAAGGGACTGTCCAGTCAAGGTTATATACAAATATCTTCTTTATTACAGACAGTTCTAGCACACTACAACATACAACCCACCTTGTAAAGGAATGCATAGGACAGACAGTTAGTTTCAAGAGGAAAAGGGGATGCACTCTGGATACTGACAGGAGGGTACTCGGTAAAGTTATAAATATCAATAGTTCAAGGATACTTGTTTTCAGCACAAACGGAGCAATGGGTCATAAAATGTCACTAGAGGACTTCCGAGAAGGACCAAGGGGACAGAACCACAATGTACCTTGTGCTTGTAAAAGTTCTTGGTGCTAGACAGAATCAAGTCGGTTTCAAGCTGCTTTGCGGGTTCTGCAACAGAGTTCAAGACGGTAGACAGCTGCTGGTATCAGGTGGCAGGCAGATTGGTGAGTGAGGTTGGACGGACTGCTGGAAGCTGGCCTACACTGTGGCTCAGGGTTAGGAATTGTTCTCTCAGTGCTGTTCGGCCATTCTGAAGCACTGGTCGAGGTGTCTCGGACGGATTTAACAACAGTTAGAAGTGCAATCGGTTGCAGCTCAAGGGGCTTGAATGTCTCAAAAACATCCTTAAGGAGGACACTGGTTGATGCTTGTCAGTGCACACCTCCTAGCTTCTTCGCTGGGCTTGTGTCACCCTTTAAGGCGGACGGCCCAAAGCTGAGGAGAGTGCTGCAGACAACAGCCTTGTCCTTCTTTCTGTTCAGAGACTCTCTGGCACTCCCCACCTAGGAAGCTTGCTTGCAGAGCATAGCAGGGCATGCTGTGTGGTGGCTGCCTATCAATTCTGGAGCTGCTATAGAGTCCTCTGAATTCAGTTTCTCCCTCTGTTCACTGGGAGATGTTTAGGGGAGGGATCTTGCTACCCTCTTTGGAAATCCTGGCCTTCCTTCACTGGCAGAAGCTGTTAAGTAGACTGTACCTTCAGCCAGGGTCCAAATGAGTTATTTGTGTTACTCCTATGAAGAGAGAGTCCCAGGAATGACTCCACTCACCCCCGTGAACATTACGGCCCAAAGTCAAGAATGCACGAAGTCACTCACTATTCAAATAGCCCTCACGAGAACCAGTGACTGACATACATGCAGAGAAGTACTCTCTCAAACAGCCATTCAACCATTATCCAGTGAATGTCTTTATGCATACAGGTGCTTCAACAGTGGCATAGACCCAAATTCCATGATGGATGACATTGACTAATACCAAGAAACCACGGTGTTGACATCATTAGTGACACCTCAAAATAGCCACGTTAGTCACAACCATGCACAGCTTTACACAAACACACACTCGTATACATGAAGAACATGCTTACACAGTTCTGTAGATAGAGGACAGATACATATACATACTGTCAAAAGCTTTTATTATTTTTCTCATTAGCTAAGTGCAGAATCGCTGAACTCAAGTCAACAAAGAGATGCAGAGCAAGTTTGCAGATGCTTATGGCAACTAACCCTATGGAACTACAAGACTAACAAGACTATATAATGGGGCTGGCAGGACCAAATAGGGCTAAGCTATAGGAAACATAGCACGATATAAGTGTGCAGAAATCATAGTATAAGTATAATGAAAATCACATAAGGCATCAAGCTGCAGGACAAGAGACGAGAGGAAGCAGAACCAGGCTGCACAGAGCAGGGAGGCCAGGGCTTACAGCCAAGGTCAGAGGCAAGCAGCACATTCCAAACCTAAAAAGATAAGGGGCCAACTGCAGAAAAACAGAATAAATCCTCATAATTGCAGATCAGAAGAGCTTGTGTTTGTGGTCCGCAACCACGTGATGCGGCCGAGCTAGACAATGATCATTCACCGCGGTGGGAAGACGAACAGTTCTCAGCAACCCAAACATGAAGTGAAACACGAACAAATTAACAACGTTGCAACATGGAGAGCACTCTCACAGGCGAAAGTGGTGTTGCTAACAGATACATTGGGAATATATAGTCATTCACATCACGTTAAAGAGGAGCACAGAGGGCTGAGCTTCTGTTATGCATGAGTTCATAATCAGAGTGCCACCTTCAGTCCAAGTAAGGAGAATAACGGAAAGTGATCACTTTGGTCACAAATAACAAATCAATTCATGTAGTGAGTGAATAAAGTAGAGGTCATAAAAATGTAATCTATGGTGCTTACACTGTTACATGAACATCTGATAGAATTACTAGGCAAATCTCCCTAACAACGACCATTCAACATACAAAGCCAATTTAGTCCCATCACTTTACCCACTGAAGTCCAAGTTGGTAGTACTTAGTTTACTTCAACAAGGGAATAGTCAGGCCTCATTAGAGGCAAGATCAGCGGTGATCCTAGAATTAAAGTCCCCCACCACAATGCAGGCCTCCCACCCGAGATGCGTCTCAAGTATCTCACTGACCTTCATCATAAGATGGTTATTAGGAACACAATGTGAAGGGTTGTAAATATTAATGATCAGTAGAGACTGAGAATGACCATCAGGAGTGGACCAAGTAAGGATGCCGGCTAATAGTGAGTCCTCTGCAGCATTTGGATTAATCAACTTATAGCAGATTTTGACACTGATCAATAGGCCACCCACTGGTCATGCCTTATTGCCTTTCTTACCTAGTTGTTGTATGGTGTATGTGCCGTCCATTTGTATTGTGCCAATAAGCCAGATTTCCTGTAGAGTCAGGATGCTGTTATAGATGGCCATTAATAAGCCTTTTCCACCAAAAAGATGTCTGTGGTCCCGCGTGTTGCAGGAGATCACATTGACCTGATTGGTTGAAGGCGTAGATGATACATTCTTCTATACCAGCCACCTGGCCATAGAGTGTGAACAAGGTGTCCTGTTGCTCGGACATTTCTTTTAAAATTGTGTCATCTTCTGCATCCACATAATTCTTGGTTCTTCACTCTTTATCAGCTTCTATGGCATATTTGTCAGCTTGGTCTACGACATGATTTGATGGTATGTTATTATTCTGGATGGTGCTGGATAGAGTTTGCATCCTTCCAGAGTGGTCTGCTATTTGTAAATTGTGTTTGGGGAAACTTCCTGGTGTACGTGCATTTATTTTTGGAGGATTTGTGCACAGTTTTTTCACATCTGATAGGATGCACCAAAGACATGAACAGTGGGTCGGATGCACCATTAAATGCACATTTATTTGAACATATTTTGCATAGAAATGTGTGCTATCTTGCACAAATCTCTTTTTTCGCTTTGGATTCTGTCGATTTGGTGGGGTCACAATGAAATGTGTACTGGTGTAAGCCATCTTTGTGCTAGTGGGCATCCCATTGGGTGTGCTTTGTTTTGATAATCCACCCCACATATCTTACAAAAATACACTATGTTGTTCTGAACTACTAATGATTAATAGCCTTCCTATTCCCCAGTGAAAACAAATGTTCACCCGTTTTATTGTCAAGATTTTTGTAACCATTTTTCTTGCAACATTGATCCTCCATTTCGGAACAGGTGTCAAGCCTGTAAGGGGGAAGTGATACCAGAGGAGGACAGGAAGTGCAGTTGGCAAATACATATTGGCAGCAAATGGGAAAATTAAAACATTGTACTCTGTTTTATTTAACACTAGCAAGTTAACTTATTTAATAATCATGTTCCACCAATAATGGTAATACCAGATAGTATTGACATTCACTTCAGTCATAGCACTACTACCACCAATAGTACTGCTTCTACCAGCACTAGTGACACTCCTACCAATAGTAGTACTGTTACTGCAAAGTCAATTGTAATAGTTTGGCAGTGGTAATATTAGCAGGAAAAAATAAGTGTCCTAAACGAGTGGACACTCGCGTCCCCTGCACACCTCATATACTGATCAAATTATCAATCAGAACTATCATTTAGGTTTAAAGATCAAACACGGATTATCCATGTCCATTTGTTGATTCCATTAATTATTCAATTCCATCAAACATTTATTCAATTATTTTTATACAACAAGAACACATTTTTTAATCTAGAATACACATTTGAGCAGTCATTAAATTAAAAATGAGCTTGACGCGTTTCGGGCAACAGTGACAAATTGACATGGATAAACCCTGTTTGATCTTTAAACCTAAGTGATAATTCTCAATGTTGACTAATAATTTGATCAGTGTATGAGTTGTGCCTGGGACGCGAGTGTCCACTAGTTTAGGACATTTCTTTTTTCCTGTATGTATTAGCGACTTATTGGGCCAGAGTCACATTTTCTTCCCTGCACCTTTAAATCTATACAGAATACTCTTTACTTGTTCTTGACCATATTTAAGTAGAGGTGTGTGCTCCTAATTTCTCTTTATACCTTCAGTAGTAATATTAGTACCAGTAGTAGTTTTGTTAACACTATTGCCAGTAGTACTTACACTATTCCTGGTAGTAAACGAGTGCTACCTCTGAAGCTGTTAGTAGAACTAATGCTGATGTTGTCCCTGTTAGGGTAGCAGTAATGCTATTCATAGTAGTAACTTTAATATTACTACTACCGACAGCAGCAGTACTACTATCAGCATTAGAGGTAGTATTACTGGTGGTAGTACTACCACTTAAGCAATGTAATCCAAGGAGGGGGGCATTACCGGTCTGGTAATGCCCTGGGCCCGAGTGCACCGAGGGACTTAACGATAGCCCTGGGTATTACCAGACCGGTAATGCCCCCTCTCCAAGGATTCTATTGATATCAATACCCTGGCACATTGTACAGGGTACTAATAGTTTATTTTTCTTGAGTTGATAAATGCGTGTTAACCATTTCTTAACTCAAGAAAAAACTACAAAAAAGATGGCTGCCATGGATCAGGGAGATGGGAACTACAGGTAGTCCCTTCTCCCTTTTCATGGTGGGCATTCGTGTGCCGGGGGCGCGCCGGTAACACTAGTGTTCCCAGCGCCATAGAGGGACGAGGCAGGAAAAAGTAAGTAGGGTGGGGGAGGCAAGTTGAAGGTGTGGAAAGGGGGGGTTGGAGTGGGGAGGAAGGGGCAGTGGATGTGGGGGGAGCGCACATGACTACTACCCAGTGACGGAAGATGGCGGCCTCCCATTCTGAGGATTGGAGAAGGGTCTATCCTGGTGTGGTAAAGACCCCCTACAAGTAGTAGAATTATTATTCTTTACAGCACTTAATTGCTTCATGACTAGATTTTAATTGTATACATCTCTTACATAAAACATACATACATGCAATCATACATACAAACAAACTTACCCTGCAAGCAATAGTACTAGTAGTGGTGCAGCAAGATTATTAGTACTTCTAACAACAGCAGAAGTATAATTACTACTACCACTATTAGTACTGCTACTATGGTAACTATGGCAACTGCTACTATGTTTACTATGGCAGAGGTTCTTACCACTTGTGGTACTGCAACTTCCAATTGTGCATCAGTAATAGTGAAACTTGTGGTATAAAATGTTGTGGTACTACTAACAGTAGTAGTCTTACTGTTGACAATTATTACTGGTAGTAGTATTTGTATTACTATTAGCAGTAGTAGTAGCAATATTGCTAACATTTAAATGAACATTTGAGCCATTTCACAGACTTAACGGTACCCCACAACACTATTTTAACTAAGAATAGCAACTACTTAAAGAAACGGTTCACAGCTAAAATAACCATGAAAGATATTTTCTGCAGAATCTTGAAAGAACATGGAGATGAACTGTGGATTTAGCTAAGGGATTTTTTTCACTACAATTTTCTTAACCTATTTAAAGTAGAAGCAAAGACATATAAATACATGTTAATCAATGCAAATAAAACGTTCTATTAAGTAACAATAAACTAAGGGCCTCATTACGAGGTGGGCGAAATGGGTTTACTGGCGCCGGTAATGGTGCCGGTGAACCCATTCCACCCCATTACGAGGTTCCCTTGCGGGACCCGCTCTGAACGTCTGGTCAGACCAGAAGTCCTTTGCGGGTCCCGCAAGGGGACCAGGGAGCTAATAACGGGCCCATTAATAACGGGTAAAAACCCATCCCCATTCCCATTGAGCCCTATGGGAGCTCAAATGGGAGCGGGGATGGGGTTTTTTAAATGAGGAATTACCAGGTCCTCCAAGGTTGGAATGACCCGGTAATTCCTCATTCAAGGAACCTGGACCCGACCCGAGTTTGGAGGCAGCCATGGTGCTAATAGCTCCCTCCCTCCCTCCCTTCCTCCCTCCTTCCCTCCCTCCCTTCATTCCTTCCTTTCTTCCTTCCTCCCTCCCTTCCTTCCTTTAAAACTGCATTCCTTTTCATTTATTTGATTTCAAATGTAACAACAAGAACCTCGCCAGTGTAAGCATTCCTCTCTGTGCAACCCCACTGCATCTGTGTTTTCAAAATACTCGCAAGGTTTAGAAAGATATACTTGTCAATATATGTCATAACACGCCCATTTCAAACAAAGGGGAACGAAGAAAATAGGGCTGTAAAAATGCGTCATGTCAGAAGCTCCTGAAAGAATGGTTGGCTCACAGACCGTCTGTCTGACTGCCCGTGCTTTTCCTCTCTTATTTTGTCAGCCGTCGTTTTGATGGGGTGGTTTTTAGTCGGCTGTCTCTATCAGTTTGGCACAGACATAGATCCCTTAAAAATGTTACACTTCATCAAAGTGTATCATGAGACTGCACGGTCATTATCTCAATGGCCGCTCTGATGTGCCACAATTGGCAGAGGCACAGACGGCAGGGGGTGCATTAGAAGAAAGCCAGCGTTTCATGTGGAAATCTGGCAGCCCTCTCCAAGCTTCTGTCAACAACTCAGCGGTCTGATCCCATGCACTGAGTGCTGATTATGCTCTTGTTTCTGTAGGAAGTAAACAAGAAAATGAATTCCACAGCACAACACAGCCTCTTTGTATCTTCGAAATGGTGTGACTGGAACGGGGCCAGCCGCGCTGAAAATGCGGCCATTTACAGTGTGTCATCAGGGCCTCAATTGACGGAAGCTCTGATTACTGGCCGGATCCAGAAATAAGACCTTTCAGGGGGCAGCTACTCAGCAAATAAAGACATTGATTGGTTGTTGGGTCAATTTAGCCAACAGGGTGCAGAGCAAGGTCCTTTTGAAAAGCCTAATAGATTCGCTACGCTACCAGTTCCACTGTCGGCCTTATATTTCAAGTAACTTCACGACTGCTTTCCAGCTTGGCAGGGGCTCGCTTCCTGTAAAGCCGCTTCAGAGAGCTCCTTTTATCAACAGAGAGGCTCAAAGGATTAGACACAAAGAGCTTTCCAGTGTAGTGAAAACAGCTGTTGAAACAACAATTAAGCAAACAATCGTGTGCCTGAAAAAGCGATTAATTATGCAAAGTTATGCGATATGTGGAACATTCTTTTCTTCGTCGAAACGTATGTTTGGCAGAAAGTTAAGCGTCCTCTGAACTGCCCACGGGAGGGTGTTCACAGGCGATAATGCTTGGTGGCGTTGAAACATGCAAACTCTCTTTTTTTGGGGGGTGTGGAGGGAACTGTGATTGAAGACATTATTTGCCGTTTGCCAATTTAAATCTGTCAACTTCTCAAGTTAAATTATAAATAAATAAAATTGCAACATGTTGAGGAAAGCGATATTCAAGTTGCATTAAAAAAAACGTGAACACTTGGCAGGAGTGGTATAATAGAGGGTGGCTCGAGCAGCCCATTAGTTACATAGCCACTCTCGCCAATTAACTTAAAAAAGGACAACAATAGTACACTGAGGCAGAAATTAAACAGGCATTGTCAATGCCAACAGTTTGGGCTTTTGTGTAGGCATGGGAAAGGCACTTGCTAGGCACTGCTGTAGCAGAATTAACTGGCCATTGATGGTAGCAGGTGCAAAATGATACATGCACCTAGGAATCTAATGATAGTGCCTGGCAAGTGTCAAATACTTATAAACAAGCCAACACTCTTGGCATTTCCAATGCTTGTTTTTATCAGGACTTTTGTGAAGGACATGAGTAGTGCTTATACATCAAGTGGATGAAGGCAGTGCTGGTTAAGAAATAGTTATGACATCAGTAGCTGTTTACAGCTTTAATTAAGTAATTAACTCTCAGCACACTGCTTTGAAAAAAAGCACTTGCAGGCGCCCTGAGTGCAAAGTTTGATGGTAAGGATTTAATAAAGCGAGCTCAAAGAGTTACAATGAGCAGGTGTTTTAGACGGGGAGGGGCAGGAACTGGGTGGAAATGGCCATGGGGATTTGCATGGCAATGGACAGTCAATGGGTGGGCAAAACCCCAAGCTACACCTACAAGCTTTGTGCCCCTAATCGTATGCCATTTATCCATATCTGTACCCTAATGGAATAGTTTTGACTAATAGAGGGTGTTAAAGTGCTACCTAATAGCCCAGACTAAAAAGAGGTTTAGACCTTAAATAAAACACAACTTACAACTAGAAAAAAATATAGGTCAAAATTGGCTCTTACATGAAAACCCTATAGCAACTTCACAACTGTTGTGGTTTGCAGGCATCTGCGATGGTGTGTACAATAAATTAGAACCCATCATCACAGTTTGAGTTGTGGCAGTGCTGACAGTTTGCGCTCTGTACTGAGGTTACCGTCCAATGGCACCTGCTAATGGTCTTACTTGTACAAAGTTCTCACCTCTGACCTCTGTACGCAATGGTCAGACTGGGTAAAAAATACTATGATGGATGACAAAGCCCTTCACCCTAATGGGGCAGTTACACAGAATACCATTGCAGTTGGTCATTTTACCACCTCACTCCTTTTCCTAATCACTGTGAGAGGGAGGAAAACCTACCCACTCTTGTCCTTAAAGCTCAAGAAAAACGATGTTGTTGCTCCTCCTGCCCAGGGTATATAACAGGCCCAGCTCCAATCAGAGGGACAGGGTGGCCAGGCTCCCCCAGAGCCAGCCCCGGGCCTCCCTAGAAAGTAGGCCATGTCAGTGGTGTTATGCACCACTAGTAACCAAGGGAGTGGAGGGTGGATGTCACTCTAAACATTCATCAGCAACCTCAGAAACATCATTCCGAGAGGCTGAACGGCGACCGTTTTCTTGCCCTTGACAATGATGACCCAGGAGATGGAGGGCCATTCACACCTCTAAGTGAGGTAGCGGATGCCTACAACTGTTTTCTCAAACCTAAAATCACAATTTTGGTTTCTGTAATTTAAAGTATGTTTATTTTTTGTGGGAACATACTAGGTTTTTCACATCATGCTTAAGGGTTAATTATATCAAACAATATAAATGACAGGTAAAGTTGCTTGAACACAGATTTCTGCAGAAGGTGCGTCAACTCACTGGTGGCTCTTACAAATTACATTCAAAGTATATATTTTGCTGCATTAACTACTTGAGTACAAGAGAAAATATATGGTTGGTAGTAACACAAGTTTAATTCTGGAGGGGAAGAGTGTAGTAAAATCAAAAAGTGATAGATGCAAGGCTTTGAATTAAACATTACCACTACCGTTTTTCTGCGCAACATTCCATGACATAATTCTGTAGTATGTATGTGCCATTACAGAAGGGGACACGCAATTAGCAAATTACTTTTGGTGCTGCCACCAAAAGGTGAAGTTCAATCTCAATTGCTAGGCCGTGTTCCATCTGCACTGGAACACAAGTAACCACATGCATTTTCCTGTGGTCTAGCAGTTTGGGACGGGCTTCTGATATTAATGACAGGGCCAAGGCTGATATGCAAACAATGGTATGGAAGGCTGGCCAGAGCAATGACGGTGGTTCTAATTGATTCAGAGACTTTTTAACTGTTAGGTACAACCAGAACGCATGCTGTGGAACACAGATAGGATGGCAATAAAATGTGAGGAGAAACACACATCCTATGGGTGTGTCTGGTCATTTACTCACCCAGTGACTAGCAATGGCTATGTTAATGCCTCACCACCAAAACCTAACCTCTCTAGAACTCTTTGAGCAACCTCTATCACAAACTAACACCAAGGGCCTCATTACGACTGGTGTAGCCGTGGTGCTAATGGCGCCATGGCAGCCTCCAAAATCGGGTCCGAGTCTGGGTTCCCTGAATGGGGAATTACCGGGCCATTCTGAGTTCGGAGGGCCCGGTAATTCCTCCTACAGGGAACCCGGGCCCAGACCTTCTCCATTCCCATTCGAGCCCCGATAGGGCTCAATGGGAATGGGTGCGGGAGCTAACAACGGGCCGATTACGACCAGCCCATTGGTAGCTCCCTGGTCCCCTCGCAGGACCCGCTCTGGACGTCTGGTAAAACCAAGACGTCCAGAGCGGGTCCCGCGAGGGGGACACGTAATATTGCGGAATGGGTTTAATGGCGCCATCACCATTAGCAGCGTCCGTTAACCCATTCCGCAATAGTCGTAATGAGGCCCCAAATGTGTTGCTGTATAGGGCCTGGCAGTGTTATATCTAAGCATTCTATTGAGTGTTTAATGACTTAATTGCCCTTGTAAATGAGCTCCTGGTGTAATAAAATTCTCTTAATGTGTGTCTTTAGCCAGTTCATTTTCAATATATTTGTCAATGCCTCAGTGACTTGCAAGTCCTGTCTTAAACAAGCAATCACATTCCATCATATGCCCAGTTACTGGCACCATTTTCCAGCTGTTGCCATTTTATGGGCATGTGGTACCCTTATGTGGTACCCTTATGGCACTGCATGGCAAATGCCTATCCATGCCTAATCAAAATCCCAAGCTGTTGGCTTTGCCAATGCATGTTGGCTTCCGTTTGTCTCCCTAAGCGAATGTGTACATGCCCAGATGTGGGTGCCTTGCTTGCTACACCTAGGGAATCAAGCTGCGCCTCACTGAGCTGGTCCAACCACGCCCTACCTAAAAATGATAAGGCTAGGTTGGCAAGTATTGACCAGTTTCAGATTTTCTCATGCATACTTACCAGTGGGGCTGACTTAAATAGAATGTATCTTTGTTTGGAAGCCTAGTCTATTCTGCAAGAACGTTTCATGATTCAAATTGAGAGGTACTGACTTGATAACCTCATTCTGTTTGAGTAACTTTGCAGAGTTTGCATGCAAACAGAATATGTAATGCTTGTTGTGGGATTTCTTTGGAAAGTAGGATGTAAATCCTGGGTGCTGGGTGTTTATGCAGTGCCGGAAATGAAACATGAAAACCCGTAAAATAACAAAAAAGAAGAGCATTTTCTATAATGTTGTGGGCAAATTATAAAAGGTGCACATCTTAAAGCAGTATTTCAATATTTTCTAAAGAGTGCAATCAGAGGTGGAATTAACATCTGGATGAGGGACAAATGCCAATGCTCACCTCCCTGTTCTACCCTCTCCCCTCAAATGGAAACAGCAGGGCTGAACAGGCCCTACCATTGAGATTGTATCTTTCTAACGTGTCTCAGAGGCAGATAGTTTACAACAGGAAGTGCTATGGCTACTATGCTGATGATACTCAGTGTATTTTCCCCTTATCAGGTGACCATTCCAAAGACACTGAGGTCATTAATGCCACATACAACCAAATCCAGCTCTAGATGCGGTATAATGACCTAGCCCTGAATAACTCAAAAACTGAGATTATTATCCTGGGCACCGGCCCCAAGTGGCGCCAGCTTGATCAGTCCTATTGATGCTTTCAAATTGCAGACTGTCAGCTCCCCAATTTGAAAAAAGTAAAAACCTTGGGGGTCACTATTCACTAAGAGCTCTCAATGAGGTCCCATATTAGCTGCCTAGTGTCTAACTCAACATACTACATTACACTTTTGGCACACATCAGACCATTCCTTGAGGCCTCCAGTTGTGCCACCCTATCCAGGACGATCATTGGGAGCCGCCCGGACGTCTGTGCCAGCAGTCTACTTGGGGTAGGCAAAGGAGAACTCAATTGTCTGCAAGTTGTGCAGAAAAACACAGTGAGGGTTGTTATGGGCATGCATAAAACAGATCATATCACAAGAGCACGCAGAGCATTACATTGGCTCCCCATTACAAAGAGAATCAAGTTTTGTACCCTTTGCATTGCATATGCTTGCATGTATGGAATAAAACCTTCTTATATGGCAGCACAATTGAAGTGGCTATCTAACAGGCCTAATCTAATATCCAATAACACAGGGTTGCTTTTCAACCCAAAGGCCAAACTGATAGAGGTGCAAAATGAATGCTTCCCAGCCGCAATTTCGCACTTGTGGAATACTCTTCCGCCTGATTTGAGGCTGTGCGCCAGTCTTCCCAGGTTGAAACGTGTCCTAAAAACCTTTCTGTTTGTGTAAATTGATCCTTGGCATCCACTAGTTTCCCTCAGGGTTCTCCTTAGGCCTCTCTGAGCTTTATGTTTTTTATTGTATGTAATGTCAGCGCTCTTATGCCTCCGGGGCCACTGTCCTAGCACTTTAGAAATAAATTAAAGATGAACAAATGTAAAAAGGCAGTGACCATTGCTGTGGCACATTAAAAACAATGATATAGGGCCTCATTACGACCCAGGTGGTAAGGGGTTAACGGAGCCGTAAAAGGTTGTGGCGCCGTTAACCCCTTACCGCCTAATTATGAGGTCCCTTTGCGGGTCCCTACCTTATTGGCTGGTTTTTACCAGCCATTAAGGATTGGACCCGCAAAGGGACCTTGGAGGTAATCACGGTACCGCAATTTGCGGTACCATAATTACTGCCTTCCCCATTCCCATTGAGCCCTATGGGGGCAAAAATGGGAATGGGGAAGGGCCGATGGTGAATGGGGAATTAACGCCCCACCAACCTTGGAATGGGGCGGTAATTCCAGCATCCACCATGGCGCAATCGTTAAAATACTGGCGTCAACCATGGCGCTAACAGCGCCATGGTTAACGCCTGGGTCGTAATTATTATTTATTATTATTATTTATATATTTATATAGCGCTGCAGCCCGCAGGCATCAGAGCTCTTCACAAAAAGACAGACTAGAGTATAGAGAAACGGGACAGGCCAAGGGCCACATATGACAAACAATGGAAACAGTGTTGGGCTAGCTGGCTAACAGAGGTAGGGACCTTATTTAAAGAGAAGTGTCTTGAGTTGCTTCCTGAAGAGTAGATGGTTGGTTTCCAATCTCAGTGCAGGAGAGAGTTTATTCCATATAAGGACTGCCTTGGTCTTGAATGCCCTACCTAATCCTTTAGCTTTTTTAGCAGGAATAACTCGGAGGAGGCCAGTTTTGTTAGACCTCAAGTTGCAATGTGATTTGTACCACATGAATTGTTTTTTTAGGTAAATCGGTGCTTTTCCATATAAGCATCGGTGTACTTGGGTAATGGCTTTAAATGTGGTGCGTTCCTCGATCGCCAGCCAATGTAAGTCCTTTCTGTCTTTTCTGATATGTTCTCTCTTGGGTTTATTGGTGATTGTTCTGATGGCGTTATTTTGGACCACTTGACATTGTTTTAGACATTTGCTGCTTGCGCCTAGGAGTAAGGAGTTTCTGTAATCCAACTGGGAGAGAATTGTGGCTCTTGCTATTGTAGTACTGTTTTGTAGGCTCAGCAGGGGTCTAATTTTTTTCAATAGTTTCTGATGATATTGGCAATTCCTTTTGAGGTAGGCAGTGTGGGCTTCTGCTCCCAAGGATGCCTGAAGATAAACACCTAGTGTTTTGACTTTTTCTGCTATAGTTATTTGTGTCTCTTTGATCTTGAATTCGGTGTATTGTGGACTAAGTTTTTTTCTGGCATAAGGAGATCCGAAGATCATAAGTTCTGTCTTGGAGGCATTTAAGCACATCCAATTGTCCTTCATCCAACTCTCGATGATGTTATAGATTCTCGAGAGTTTTTCGCTGTCCTGTTCGTAGTTACCACTAAGTTCGAACACCAATTGGGTGTCGTCGGCGAAGTTGGTGAAAAATATACCAAGTTGGGACAGAAGTGAACATAGGCATCGCATGTATAAGTTAAACAATAGCGGGGAGAAGCTTGCGCCCTGTGGGACTCCACAATTTATTGGTTTTGATTTTGAAGAGTGTTTCCCCCAGACAATCTTAGATTGCCTATCCTGCAGAAATGATGACACCCAGTCTATGGCCTCATCAGAACAGTTCCCTGATTGATCTAGGGCCTCTCGGAGCCTCCGATGATCCAACAGATTAAAGGCTGCCGAGAGGACCAGTAGGATCAGCAAACCAGTTTTGGTCGAGGATGCTTAGCATTTCTGTTTGCAGATCCAAAAGCACGGATTCTGTGCTGTGGGCTGTCCTAAACCCCGATTGTTGTGGATGAAGTAGGTTGTTGTCGTCCACAAATTCCTGGAGTTGTTCGGTGGCAATCCTGTCTAGTATTTTTAATAAAAAGTTGCAGTTGGTAATTGGCCTTAGATTTGCGGGGTCTTGTTGGTTAAGTTCAGGTTTTTTAGGTAATGGTGTTACCGTAACCGTTTTGATAGTGGCCGGGACATTACCATCTCTAAATGACGCATTTACCATTCTTGTCAGAAATGGTGCAAAGATAGCAGTGTTGTCAAGGATTAGTTTTGGGGGCAGTACATTTTCAGTGCATGAGGTACATTTGATACTTAAGAGGGTTTTATTCATACCTTCCAGTCATATGGGTTTAAAATGAAATTTTGGACTTTGTGAGTCAATCCTGTCTGTCCCTATGTTGTCTGGAATGGGGATGTTAGTTACCTTACAATTGGCGATTGTTTCTCTTGCCTTGATAATTTTATTGTGAAAGGCAGTTTGAACTGCTTCAAAGTCCTTTTGAGTGGGTTGAAAAGGGGGAGATAGTGCTACAGTTTTTTCAATATTTTTGAGTATCTGGAAGAGTAATGACCCCCAAAGTGTTTTAAGAAGCTGTTTGGGTGATTAGTAATTAAGGGGATACAGAACAAGCTGTGTGAAACAATAACCTTGTCATGCATTTCATTTCACTTTGTGTCTGTATCAGACTTCTTGTAAGTTCTCATTAATAGCTATTCTGGAGCTTGTAGGCTTCCATTCAGGATGGGGAAAATAAAGCTACAGTCATAGGGGATTATTTTCCAGGTCAAGCGGAGTGGAAGAAGTGGCACTAAATGCATTTAGCTCCACTTTTTATGAGCTGTAGGATTTTGTATGATTTGATAGGCGAAGTTGGAGAGCAGATCAGACTTAACAAGTTTCCCCTGCCAAATCCAATTGGTATTCCACCTGCATATATTTTTACATTGGCGAAAACCAACAGATTCCTATGGGAACTGCCTGACTTTTACACATGGCAAAAGTGGACAGAGCCAAAAGGAATCCATTGTGGATGGCTCCCACAATCGTTAATTGTGGAAGTGATTTACCCTTTTCCAGACACGTAGTGGTAAAGTAAAGAGCAAAGGCAATTTTTCACCTGTGCCTTACTCTTTACTTTTCCAGTACTTGGTGGAAACAATTAACATTAATGTATGGCTCCTTTTGGCAAAAAGTGTGAACAGGAGAATTCTGCTCTATGCAGTTTAGAATTCAAAACAAAATGCCCACCTTAATCTTTTCATCAACATGTTTCTACAATGATGAATACATTGTTGGGTTGGTTTATCATGTGACTTGTTCATTTTTTAAAGTAACCTGTATATAATTGAGTATTATTTTAGGTATTCAAAGCCAGACTTGAACACATATTTGTACCAGCTTGAGCTCAGAAATTGTGTAGTATCTAAATTTCAGACTAGTCTGAAATTATGGCTTCACCACTTAACCAAAGAGTGTGATCTTGAGCATTTCTTTTATTTCACTATGCCTTGCCCATTAAAATTAGGTGCCTATAGAAGTGATTCAGTTCACATTATAAGCTATTCCAAAAAGCCTCACTCATGGTTTAATAGATGGGCAGCACAGGCAGTAGTGGTGAACAGACCGGCGCACGCACACACACATGCACGCACATGCACACTGTGCTGCATAAATGCAACAAAAATAACATTTTGTGTTTAAAATGTAATTTTGGACATGAACCATTGATGGGAGACATGCAGAATGGGACTACTGTAGGGGATCCGTTGGAAAGGAATGGGGTGGTTGTGGACTGGGTGGGTGAAGGGAGTATTGTATACATGTGTATGTTATTGGAGGATATGTTTTTGTGCTCTAAATAATGTTAAGATCAACAAGACTACCTGTATTAATTGGGCATGGTATGTCCTTTTTTTGAAAATCAAAAGACGTTTCCTATTCCTTGCTTCAGTATTCTGGGGGGTCTATCTTTCACAACAAGATGGAGGGAGCATAAGCATCTCCTCCGGGGCCTGCTGGGAGTAGCCACAGTGCTCAGGAAGGTTTTGTTGGGCAGACACCATCTGAGATGGTACAAAGACTGGGGGCCTCACTGATCAGCCCTCTGAGAGGAATAGGAGGAGGAATCACCCTCAATTCTCCCAAGCCAGGCCAGGAAAGGCATGCTGGGTGCTGTTGTGAATAGGTGGAAGGGTAGGTAAATGGGAACAGTGGCTAGGGCAGCTGTAGGGAGGTGTCTGGACGGTGAAAGGTGAAGGAGGATCAGATATAACAGAAAGGGGAGAGCAGATGGGAAGGGAAGGTAGGTAGATTGAAGTTGCAACAGTATTTGCATTGCTTCTCTTTTGCTATGTACTGTTTTTTTTATAGAGGGGTGGAAATGTATTTTTGCAGATCTGGGAAAAAAAATTGCTGGATTACGGATCTGGGAAATCTGGATTCAGGCCAGCACTTTGATTAGGGTACTCCTAGACCCAGACCCAATGGAATCTGGGCCCCCCTGGTCACAACACTGGCCCACCCAGATGAAAATTGCGGAGCCGGGACTGGTATATAACCCCTAAACAATTGCACATAATCCAGTTGTTACTCAGATTCTGGGGCTACGCTAGATGGCAGCTGGTGCTCTAAATCTAGCTAACTTTCCTTTTTGGTTTCAGAGCATTTTGGTGGTTGTGAAGAAGCACCATAATGCCAAAACCATTGCTATTGAGAACAGGGAAATAGATGGGGTTTTGGAACACAGTGACTTGTTGGCTTGGCAACTGCCAATGCTTTGGATGCAATGACTGATGCACAATGTATTACTTTTTAATGGCCCTCCACCATGTCAACCAATGATTGCCGGTCCTTAATGAATTCGGCCAATGGTGGTTATGTTTTATATCGCGCAGTGATCTGTGCTCATGTGCTCAGCCTCCCTGCATGCCTACAGCTGCTTCATTCACAGCAGGTAGAGGCAGAGTAATGGATTTCTGCCTCTGCCTGCCATGAACCGAGCAATTGGAGGCACCCAGAAAAGGCTAAGCACATAAGGGGAGGTGGTGGGATGGTGGAAGTCTGTCTCCGCCACCTTTCATTATTGAGCTTTCAGCATAGACACACTCACTGAAAAGTGAGGAGTGCTCTCCTGTCGGTCATCGAGTGCCCGTTGTGGAGGGGTGGGCCATCCGCTCCTCTTTGGCAGCTCATGGTGAGGGTGCGAGCAGGAAAGTATACATGTTTTTAATGTAATGTGTCTATATGTATTTACACACACATACTTACCGACATATTGCATACAATAAAAACACATTGCATCCTCACCATTCGCCTACACAGAGGACTGGATGATACACCCCCTCTGCAATGTATGCTGACTGACAGGAGAGGCAGGTGATCCAATCCTCTGTGGCAGTGTGTGGTGATGGTTTGAGCAGTTAACTGTTTGATTTCTATGTTATGTAATATGTATGTATGGATGAATACATAGTAAGTGTTATTACATGGCCAGACTGGTCTACATTGTATGTAGGCCAGTCTATCCTCAGAATTAAACACATATTTTATTTCCCATTGATACCAAGTCAGAAAAATGCCATGCCACATAAACGAAATATATGCAGCCTGGCACTACTAAAAGTGCCAGACTATATATATTTTCCTAATGTGACATGGAATGTTTTACTTGGCATCAAGGGTAAAGCAAACACATTCCTTCACCCCCTGTGCTGTCACTCCTTCCCCCTTGTGCTGTACTCCTTCCCACTTGGACTGTCATTCCTTCCCCATTGCGGTGTCATTCCTTCCCCCTTGCTATGTCATTCCTTTCCCCTAGTGCAGCCAATAACCCCCTTGTACTGTCATTCCTCATTCCTTCCCCCATACTATCTTTTGTCAAGGTTTATTACACGGTCAGGCCCAAGACAGGGAGCCCCTTCCCCCGCAATGAATGTGGCACACAATTAATTGCTTTTGTTGATTTCAGGTTCTTTTTGATAAGGCCTTCAACCCGTATCGCACACAACCCTAACAAATACCTGGTGCCACAATGGACTAGTAACCAGGCCTGTGTGTATTATGAATATATTAATTAATACATGTGTTTAGCACAAATTTCACAAATAGATTACATCAGCCACCAATGTTGTGGCAACACAAAAACACAACTTCCGTATAGCAACAGCGTAGAGATATACTCTCACAATTATTTCCTTTTAAGTCACCGACCAAAACAGAAGAAAGGAACAGTTCAAGGCACACAGTGAATTCAAATAGGGTTATGATTTTCTCCCAGAAATGCTCACCCTCCAAACATCATTTAGGCTTGATTACTTTGATTGGAAGGCAGTGGCAGGGAGTGGGAAGACAATGGGAAAATCAGATTGTGAGTAGTACTTACAGAAACAATATGGGAGACAGAAAGGTAATGGGAAAATTGGTTTTGCAAAGCACAGTGGGAAAATCGGTTTTTAATTACTTAGCACAACTGCAATGGGAAAGAATAGAAAGAAATGGGAAATGTGTTTTTCTATGCCTAAAAAGGACAGGCAGGGTTTTGGGATATTGGTCAGCACACAACGGGAAAATCATTTTTTGGGTTGGAATCACACATGCAATGTGAGAAAGAAAATCCAAATGGGAAAATGTGTTTTTCAAAGCACAATATGTACACAGGGGCAATTTAGTTTTGGCACCTTCAGTATGCACAGGCACTATTGGGCTTCCCACTTCAGGTTTAACATGAAGGGGATCAATGGGAAAGTTCATTTTTACACCCTTGCACACATGAGGAAGCAGGTTTGGGGGGTTAATTCTTTTGGCAAATCTTTATGACTATACCAGCTCACAACACACTGAGAAAAGATTGTTGATTTTGAATGCCAACAATATGGATCCCGTGAATTAAATGGGGGAATTCATTGATTTACTTTGATACATATGCTAAGGATCTACAAAGGAAACCAGGGGATTTGTCAATGGGGAAATAACTAACACAATGCTTGAAAAATATATGGCATATACAATCTAGGGATTTTGGGGTAGTTCTACCTACAGGAGAGTTCTGGACTGGGCATCAGGGAACATCAGGGCACACCGCTGGGACAGACAATGGGGTCAGTCAAGGATCCCCTCTCTTTCATTCAAGGGGCCCCAATCAGCTTATATGTGTCCTGGCTCATGTCTCCACTGCAAGATTAGGCCTCTCTCTGCTGGGATGTTCTCACCAGATTTCGGAAGCAGGTCACCTCTTGGAATTAGTGGAAGAAGTCCAGCTCTTAAGCAAACTTTCCTAGGTATAGGACAAATGACATCAGTTATGTGTCATTATTCTCACGAAGGGGATTGGTTGAATATTCATACCCCCTTCCCACCTGGGTGCTGATAGGTTAGCAGTGGGAGGAGAGAACTTCATCCTCCCATTTTGACAGGTGGCTCGGTCTGCATTAGGACTTACAAATCTCATCAGATGGCAAGTACCCTTAATTTTCACATCTTGACATGCATGAATGCATTTTTGACCACTCTATTTCAAGGCGGATCAGATGAGACTAGTGTGGACTCTGCACATCCTTTCTGTACAGAGATACAGCTTTTCTTCATTTACTCAGTAACCATATCAGTGAAAAAATATGGCACTTTACGGATGTCATGTTAATAATTACCGGCACAATCATACCAACTTTACATCTCTTGGAATTATGGGAAGGCCCAAATCACATTTTCATTAATAACTTTAGTTGTATTTATCCCACCAAAATCATTTTAGCATGGTTAGAAGGGGATAGCTATTACCTTTACTAAAAGCCTACAATTACTGTTGTGTGGTGTACATTGTCCAATGTATGCGATAAAATGTGATTCTCCCATTTAAAAGCAATGTGTAGCTTCACTCCTCAATTGATAGGCCATCACCTTCTTTAAAGTTTCACTTCTCCCCTGTTAGGCACATGACGTCAGCAGAGGGATCTGTGTTTATATTATCTTACCCCTTTAAGGTCTAATGGCCACAGCAAGGCACTTTTATTGGGACTTGTGACCTGCAGGTCACAAGTGCTGCAGACCAGACATGACCTAATCTGGTCTTCCCAGCATTTCTGATCTAAGAAGTAATTCTTTTCTTTGTATATTTAAGGAATGGTTCTGATTGATGAAGGCAACCAGGCCTAGATATCCAGGGCAACAGGGAGGCCCCAGCGTTTGGTTTGACATCTGAAGAAATCACCGTCCCTGTCCCATGCAGCAGACAGCCTGTAAACTCGTACATACATGCATTTTAAATGACATACAAGGCACACAATGTAACCATGTATGCATGTTGCTTTGAAATAGTCGATGTTGAGGAGTTTGTGGTAGGCAGAAACCATGTTCACACTGTAAAAGTATGGAAAACATTTTTGAGCATATTATTAATCTTGACGGGAAAAACAAAGTGACATTATTCTTTTTATTTGTCATGTGAAATGCTTCGAACTGTGCACTGCAGCTTCTTGAAATATCAGTGCAGCTCTCCATGGATTTGTCAAAACATCATTGCCCCATGTCTTTCTCTTCCTTCATGAACGGCATTGCACACATTTTACAATCTTCAGATTTTTAGTCCCACTTTATTTCCTTTTTGATTCCTTTTGATTTGGTTTCACTCAGAGTTATGTCAAACATCATTTCTGCGCTGGCCTTTTATTTCTTTGAGCCCTCATAACTGACTCTGGCCTCTTTATTTCTGGCATCCAGGGGATATTTCACCCCACAATATATAATGCAATAAAAAGCTACAAACGACAAAACTATTGTATTTGCCTAAGCTTGTTTTGTGTTTATGATCTGTATGTTATTTTTCTGGGTGGGGCTAACCATAGAGTGTGACATCTTCAAAGCCTGGTACAATGTTATATTTTCTGAGACAGTCTCTGTTGGGGTGCAAGGTAATTCTGTTTATGGAGTGTTGCAGACAAACAACCTTGTTTCAGCTTTAGGAAATAGGTCTGCTGGTTTGTATTTTGTTTAATATTTTAGAGCTTGGAGTTTGCTGTCCAGGCTTTAAACCCACATGCCCTCTCCTTTTTCTGGCTACGATCAGACCAGTGTCTGGTTGCCATGAGAGGGTTTCCATGTTTTCTAATCTCAAATAGTTTGATTTGGGTGCAATAGTTTTCAACGCAGTGTTTGGAATACCATAAATCTCCCTTAAGAATCAAGGTAGATAGGCCATGGCCCTGGCCTTTCCTGGTTGCTCTCTGGAAAGCAATACAGTACACCGTGCAAAGCATGTACATGTTTTTCGCATGATTCACCAGTCAAATTGCTGAAGCAATTTGTGTAGTTCACCCTTCATGTTGGCACAGCAGTTCGGGTAAGGCACACCCAAGTGTCCGCATCCGTTCTTCATGAGTCTCCTCTCAAGTGAGCGCAGCATTTGTACTCAAGTTACCCTGCAAGCGAAGGCAAAAGCCCTCGCTTACACCTTGACCAGCGGATTTTCATACAGGGAGTTATCAGCAGGCAGTCACCAGTGTCTTCTGGCCTCACTAATTGGTTCTTCTGTGATGGTGCTTTTACATGAGCGTATTATTTTAATTTTATAAAATATTTTTATTTTATTTTAAGATAGTGGTACTATTTCTGTAACTTGTGATAAGAGTTTTTTTGTATAGTTTATATTTAGAAAAATCATTATAATAGTTATTGCTCTGCTGGATGTGGCATTAAATTAAAATGAAAACTGTGTTTGTCTTAATATCAGGAGTGAAATATCTCATAGGTACATGAATATTGTGCCTTTATTTATTTGACTAGTCACAGGACCTGACAGTCTCTGTACATAATTGGACTGGATTCGATAACTGCTGGGCCTTAACTGCAGCTTGCTTCCCTGAGTCCATTGCACTTACCTACCTTAATGCTGTTCAGCTTTCCATTTAGTTGTGGTATGGTTAAAATTGATCTCTTGCATGGTTTGTAAGGTTCCCATTGAGGTTTTTTGTTTGGCAAACATACACCATTTATCTGAACTGCCCATAGGCTAACAGGGATTTCAACTAAATAACGAGAAATGTATGCTCGAAATGTCCTGTCTATCACATAGATCTCAGTTGTGTTTTATTTGCTTGCTCAATGTATTGTGCTAGAGTAGATGTCCCCTCTTTCCTGTTGATCCTGGTCATGTGAAATTAATTGCCATGTGGATATTACAGAAGCATGTGTGCTGCATGGTGCTTCACTTTAACAGATACGTCTTGGATAGTTTTTGGTCCTGTGGGATACAGGAACATGTGATCTAGACTTCTGAGAATGTGATCCTCTCAAGCAGGTCTGAAGATGCTTTGTCGCTGCCTGTAGATTCAGACTCTGACCTTTCCAAGATATATGTTTGCTTGTTTATCCAACTCAGTAATTTGCAGATTGTTATTTTTTTAAATTGTATTTATTGATTTTACATACAACATAAAGCTAAAACAAAAACAACAACAACACAGAGTGTCCAAACTCGCAATAACAATGTATGGCAGGGGGGCGTGGCTTGGCGGCCATGCAAGCGTCCGCAGGTCTTTGGAAGCTCCCATTCGATCCAGCGATTGATCCTAGAAATGAGCTGAATATAAGCACGAAAGAACACACTAATCGAGGAGGAGGCATCTGAAGGTTCGGGGCACACACAGGCGAAAGCCTGAGGAAAATTGGAGGACAGGAACGCCTTGAACGAAGATTCCAAGAGTCGCGGAACCGCCACACAAAATGGCGGATGCAACCTGCTGAGCGATCGCCCACGCCCCAGGAGGAAGGAACGCTGGAGGCAGAGAAGACCGAGCACAGGGGCACGGACAGCCAGCAAGTAGCCCAGCAGACACCAGCAACATGTCCAAGAGAAGTGACAGATCGGCTCACCTCGTCGTGTCAAATGAGAAATTATATTGTGCCTCCTAATGCAACGAATATGTGTATATTGGCCTATGCCAAGCTGCGTGTAAGCCACTTGCGAAGAAATCCATGTTGCAAGTCCTGACCTTAGAATCAATGTAAGCCGCCATTTTAGGTCAATCCGCCATTTTAGGTTCTCTCTGTAAAGTCACCCTGTGAGTTAAAATGGTGGACGATGTCATTCCGAAATACAACATGGCCGTCTTGACCTCTATGCGTAATTAATATGTAACTTGCTTGCAGGCCACTTGTTGGGGTCGCGAACTGAGACCTTGTCCTTCGTTGACCTGTGTGTAAAGGATTACTTGCGCCAATGAAACTAATCCACAAGCATATGTTAAGAACAATGTATTCAAATACTGAACTGAGAACAGTTGTTTAACTACATTGTATTAATGTTTGAGAAGACCTGTATGAGAAATCCCAGAATACACAGTTGCCGTGTAGGCTTGTTGACGTATGTATTAAAGGCAAACTAGTTGCATGTGGATATGCAAACTCGGCATGAACCCTAGATCAGTAATGTATTAGAGGAATATTAACCTGAAGTAGGGTTGGACATCATGTTTGCAAATGGTATAAAAGAGCGACAAATTCTAATGTACAGCGTCTCTCACTGAACACACTGAACCACGCTGGAGTTCGTTGTGTTGTACTGAGGGCCGATAGCTATCTGTAACTTTTCTTGGAAAACTGTTCAGTATTAAATAAAGTTCTTTGTATGTTCCTTTGTAACCTGTGTTCGGTGTATTTCCTTTTGGTGTACTCAGCCTCGATATTTTGATTTTGTTTTCACAGTTGGCGCCCGAATAGGGACCCTCAAGATTGATGCCAGATTATCGAAGGTTGACCCTCGCTATCGGACCGGGATCGGACGGTGTGACAAAAAGGGGCCCCACTGAACGAGACGCGACACCTCACCAGCGCTGCACGACACGATCCCTGGATGATTAGCTTGTGGTCCGAGACGGCATCTTGACGAGGGTCCACTTATCGAGGCGGGCAGATTTGCTGAAATCACCAAACACGAGGTAAGATTAGTTAGGTAAGATTCTTTGAAATCCGATCGGACCTCCTTAGGAATCGATCAGGTGAGTCGTGACCCGACTCTTAAATAATCCTGATAATTTGATTTTGGCGTATTGTATCTGCAGACACAATTATTGACCGGGTAACACCAATAATTTGATATACCTGGGAAATTGTCTACCTGCTTCAGGGCATTGTTCCGCAGCGATAGACAATCTTTGGAATTTAGCCGTCCGGCACCACAGGAGGGGTCGCCGGCGTGTACTATGTACTGTAAGCATGGCATTGGAAGTATAGTGTTTAATGATATTTGGCACAGACAAACCAGACATGCCTCCGAAATTTCAGTGGCCAATCAATGGTAGTTTTGAAATCCCTCGTATTGAGTATTTAGAGTCAATTTTATTAAAGAAAAAGGCTAGACCTGGAGCATTCGATATTTTGCAGAATTGGAAAAAAGAAGCATTGCAGCAACTTAAGAGTAGAGAAAAACATGCGCGCAGTCATAAAACGAACGCCAAAAAAGCATTATTGTATGACCAAGATAAACATTCTGAGTCGACTAGGAATATGGATAGGGCTTTCTCACTTGGAATTCAGATAATCTATCCTTCCAAAGATCTTCATGTTTCCGATGAATTCATCGACAAATTGTTAAATGAACGAAGGTCTGGTGCCTCTGCGCCACCTCCATATGTTCCTCTTCCTGCTGCTTTGCCTCTTCCTGCTGCTATTCCTGCCCTACCTGCTGTTGTTCCTGTTGTTCCTGCTCCTCCTAATGTTCCTCTTCCTCCAGTTACTGTTCCTCCACCTATACCTCCACCCCTTCTTATTGCACCAGTAACAGACCTCCATTGAATTTGCCTGCTCCCTCTCTTCCAAGTGGTCTTGTGCCGCTTGTAGTCGATCAGGGTGCGGGGTTAAGGGTCGTCACTCGCAATACTGTACTGCCAGAGAAGAAATGTAATTTGATTGCATGGGCTAAGCATTGTATGGAGAGAAATGATCAAGCCAATGTCTTTGCCACATTTTTTAATATGGATAATTTTCCTGAGAAAAATGTTTTTATTGAAGGTTTAGGGATTAATTTATGTGTAATGTGGGGAAAATTAAATAATACAGATCTCCCGCAAGGGTTAAGGGATCTAAACACTTTCGCGGTTTCAAGAGACAATGTGGAGAAAGTAAATGAGCATGTATAAAGGTTATTTGAGTATAGAAAGGAGTTGGGAAGGTTACAGAATGAGGATGACAAGGGGGAAAGTATGTATGTACAGAAACGGTTCCTTCCTTGTCGAAAATCGATATCTGAGGAAGCACGAATTTGTATGAAAGACGTGCTTAGATGGATTTCAGATATGTCGATAACTCCAGTTGAAGTATATACCAGAAATGCAGAGGAAAGTGATACAAGTAATGATAGATTACCTGCTGGATGATTGTGTAAAGAGAAAAATAAGTTGTCCCACAGACTTATTGAGTATTTATAAGAGAGCTTTTTCACTTGACACTTCTTCGACTGCTTTAGCGCTCAACTTAGATCTGTTGCTTAGTAAGCGTTCGGAGTTGCCTACTTCTCAGTTGCCTATGAGAGAGGTTCCTCCGACATTTGTCCCGAAGGTCGAGATTGCGGCTGATCATGCAGCAAATATAGTCGCTGTGAACATTCCTGAACATTATGTATCGCAGTTTGTTCATGTCCCGTTCTCAAGACAGGAAGTGAATACTATTAGACAATCTGTTCCTGATATTAGGAAAAATATGACAGGATTCTATAAAGAAATAGAGTCCGTCTTGCAGTCCTCAGTGTTCACTGTAGGTGACATTGATTTGTTATTTCCTGTGCTCCTGCCCGTAGATTTGTGGAAACAAGTTAGGACTATAGACGATGTACCAGGGTTGGGAGACACATGGGCAAATATAACTAGATTCGATGGAGAAAGGCCAGCTGGTGAAAGACGGCCCCAGGTGATATTAACTTTGCCTGATAGAATCATTACAAAAATGAAAACCATAATTCCAGAGAAAAGAATTATTTGGGATAAGCTTATGGCCTGTGTCCAAGTGAAGTCTGAGGGTGCTACCAACTTCTTCAATCGGTTCAAACAGGTATTCACGGGTTTCAGCGGGCACGCTTTAGGCACAGAGTCTGGGAAAAGATTATTTGTGGACAAATTTGTGTGTGGATTGCTGCCTGACATCCAGTCACAAATTATGTCTTCTGAGAGTGCTTGGCAGGCGAAGACCCAATCAGAAGTACTGCACATGGCTCAGTACTACGAGAATCGTGTCAATAATGAAAAAGATAGAGTCGAGAAGCGAAAAGGTGACTTAAAGACTAAAGTACTATTACAGCAAATTGTTAGAGGCCCCAGAGGGGGTAGTTCGCAGATTAGAGGTCAGTATGTTCCACAAGGGAATGTGCCTTTGGGTCCTGTGAACATTAACCAGTGTGCCTATTGTCGACAAGAGCGTCATTGGCGTGTACAATGCCCCGTCCTTCAACAGAGGTCGAATAACACATTTGGGAATATGGGTAGATGAACCAGAGCTCGCCCGGGTGTAGGGGGCCCTGGTAGAGGTCAGTTTGCCCAGGATCCTCAGCAACCTTTTTCACAGGATAATCAGACTCTGAGTGTGGATTCTAGAAACATATTTGATCATCCTTCTGCTGCATATCTATCTGAAGAGCTTCCTTTTGATGATATTCTGTTTCGTTAGGGTTGCCCGAAGCAGAGTTTGGAACCTACACCTATTCCCGTCAATCAGAAAGGTCCCTACGTTGAAATGGTGGTGGGAAATAGGAAACATCAGTTTTTTGATAGATACTGGAGCACAGAGGTGTTCCATTGATCATTCATGGGTTCCTAACATTCCACTGTCAGGGCAAACCAATGTTTCTGTTGGGTTTTCTGGCACACCAGTTGTTTGTCCAGTTTCTTCTCCGGTACCTATTTCTTTGCGTCCCTTTACGGATCACTGTCCATTCCTTTTGACTTCGAATTGTGGAGAGAATTTGCTGGGGTTGAACCTGTTAAAAGAATTGAATGCAGTAATTTATTGTTCTTCTGATGGAGTGCGCTTGACGATTTCACCACAGCAACTTTCTGTCTCGCAATTCTTGACTAGACCTTTGCCGCCAGAATTCATTGATGTACCAGAGAGCTTATAGGCTGTTGACGACAACAATGTAGGTGTTTTACAGATTGAGCCTGTTAAGATAGTCTTGAAACATGGAATTGAGCTGCCACGCATTCCCCAGTATAAGATTGCAGTTGAGGGCGAGCAAGCTTTGAAATGCATTGTTTCCGATTTTGTGCATCGCGGGGTGATTGAGGAAATTTCAGGAAGTTTGTGCAATAGTTTGATTTTACCCGTGTACAAGAAAGGCGATAATGCAATTCCATTCCGTTTCATAATTGATTTACGTGCCATTAATAAAGTCGTCGCTCCGCAATTTCCAATTGTGCCTGATGTGACGACAATATTAACCATGATTCCAGCTACAGCTACTTACTTTAGTGTTGTTGATCTGAAGAATGCTTTCTTTAGTATTCCTACACACAAGGATAGTAGATACTTGTTCGCGTTCACCTTAGGGGGACACTCGATCACATTTACCCGTGCACCTCAAGGGTACACAGAGAGTCCTAGCATCTAAAGTAGGGGTTTGAAAGAACAGCTTGATACACTTGAATTGCCCTCTACTTGTACATTGCTTCAGTATGTTGATGACTTGCTTTTAGCTGCTGATTCTGAGAGTGCCTGCAAGGAGGGCACTGTGTTGTTGCTTATATATCTAGCTAAAAATGGTCACAAAGCTTTGCTTAAAAAGTTTCAATATTGTTGCCAGGAGGTCCCCTATTTAGGCTATCTCCTGTCAAAGGAGGGAAGAAGATTGACACCTGAAAGAATAAAACACATTTCTGGCATGTCTGTCCCAAATACACAGAAGGAAGTTAGAGCCTTGACAGGTATGGCTTCTTACTGTAGGTTGTGGATCCCACATTTTTCACTAGTGATCAATCCGATGTTGGCTTTGACAAAGTAGGGCATTTCTTCGCCATTGCCGTGGAACGCGGAACACCAGCAATCGTTTGATTTGCTCAAGACTGCATTATGCTCGGCACCAGTTTTGGGCACACCAAACTATGAAAAGGCCTTTGTATTGTTTGTGCATGAATGTGATGGATGTGCTTTGGCTGTATCAACGCAGGAACATGGAGGGAAGAATAGGCCATGCAGTTACTTTTCTTCCACCCTTGATCCTGTAGCATGCGCTTTGCCAAGATACATGCGAGCTGTCCCTGCTGCGTCTGTAAAACAGTGTGAGGGAATGGTCCTAGGCCATGATCTAACCCTGATGGTGCCTCACTCTGTAGATGTTCTACTGAACCGAACCCAAACACAACACTCACTTCCGCACGGTTGACGAGATATGAATTGATCTTGTTTGCTCCTCACATCCAAATTAAGAGGTGTTGTGTTCTTAATCCAGCTGAACTCCAACCTTTCCCGCAAGGTACTACTTGCGGTGATGAAGAGTCACACGACTGTCTGTATACTACCGAACAAGAGACAAAGGGTAGAATTGATTTGAAAGACACTCCTTTGAATAATCCGCAAGGAGAGCTGTTTTGTGATGGCTCCTGCTTCAAACTTCCAGATGGTACATCCACAGCTGCTTATACAATCACCACATTAAGCACGGTTGTGGAAACCAAGAGAATCACGCATAACTCCGCGCAGGCCGCAGAGATTATAGCATTGACCCGAGCTTGTGAACTTTCCGAAGGGCTTACCGTAAACATATATACTGATAGTCAGTATGCCTTTGGGGTAGTTCACAACTTTGGGAGACTTTGGACTGAGAGAGGGTTCTTAACTTCACATGACACAAAAATCCAACATGGCTCCCTAATAGTACAACTGCTCTCAGCGCTTGCGCTCCCTATTCAGATAGCCGTTATGAAATGTGCAGCACATCAAAAGATTACAGATGACATAGGAAAAGGGAATGCTTTTGCTGATCAGATAGCTAGACAAACTGCTACCGATCTCTTTACGGAGATGTATGTTTCAAGGGAGACTGTAAATGCCTATGCTATGGACGAGGGAGTTGGGTCTGTACGGGATATCCAAGCTGGTGCCGCGTTTGAAGAATCCAAGAGGTGGGCTGAAGGCTTGGGGAAACTCGTTGATGACGGGTGTTGCGTGGACATAGTTGAAGGGAAATGGCTACTCCCTGACGCTTATGTAATGATGATGGTCATCATGGCCCATGGTCCTACCCATATATGTGCCCAGAAAGTAATGAAAATGTTAAAGAAAGTTTGGGTAAATGACAACATTTCGAAAATAGCCGAGCACTAAGTTTTGGGCCACCCTCTGTCCCCTTTGAAGTCATCCACTTTGATTTTATTGAAGTGGAACGCTGTAAGAATATGAAGTATGTATTAGTGGTCATCTGTGCTTTTAGTAAATGGGTTGAGGCTTTCCCTGTCAAAGATGCTAAAGCCATGACTATTGCGAAAACCATGTTAAAAGAATACTTCCCGCGGCTTGGGCTACCAAGAGTCATCTGGTCGGACAATGGTCCACATTTTGTCGCTGCTGTAATTCTGCAGATATGTGCGGCATTACAGATCAACAAACGGTTCCATACGGCCAGACAAGCTCAGAGCGCCGGACTAGTAGAAAGACATAATGGTATCATCAAGAACAAGCTCGCTAAGACGTGTGCCGGCACTAAATTAAAATGACCGTACGCCTTATCGATCGTGTTACTAGCCATGCGTACAATCCATCAAACTAAGACTGGGCTCTCTCCATATGAGGTGGTAATGGGGAGACCTGCCAATATCTGGAACCTTCCTGAATGTAGATCTTTGAGAAATGTTGAAAATGTATTACTTTCAGATTATTGCAGCCAGTTGACTAAAAACCTGTATTTGATTTATCACCAGGTGCAAGAGGCTTTACCTGTGCGATACGAGGGCCCGGGCCACAGCATATGGCGTGGGAGCTGGGTGCTCATCAAGGCATTTGAGCGCTCTTCCTGCCTTGCACCTGGCAGACGGGGCCCATTCCAGGTCCTGTTGGTCACACAAACGGCGGGGCAGGTTTCTGGAAGAAAGAATTGGATCCACGCGTCGCATGTCAAGAAACTTCCTTACCCAGTGTCACACGATACAGAAGAAACAGAACCCCTCGCTAACGCTGCAACCAACGATCCCAAAGCAGTAAATAGCGCCGAGAGTGTATTGGAGAATCTTTCTGAGCACGTGAGGCTTGGGAAGCCTTCCATTTTGTCTCCACAGTCTCCAAAAGTTTTGCTTCCCGAATCTGCTGTTTCAAATTTGGCATCTTCACTTGTTTCTGATACGGTGCTTCCAATGGGAAGTGACGACACATTGTTTCCGGATCAATCAGTACCGGGAAAAGCAAGGTACAATCTGTGTCCAAGAAAATAGACTTACGGCACGGTTCGGCTGTGCATTCGGAAAAGGAAAGGATCATCGAGGGCTTGTTTTTGCACAAATTTGAGAAAGGGGATTCTGTTGGCTAGGGTTGTGGAAGGACTAAGAAGTTGTGTGACTGGGATGTCACCAGCTAATAACACTGGGGTTTGTCATTTGAAGACTACAATGCCTGCCACCGCTACCGCTCGAATGGGACTTGTAAATGATTGTGTGACCAACCGGGATAATGGACAAAGAAATTGGGCCCCGAAAACATATTGCTGTGTTTTTATAATAATATTTGGTTTTATAATAGTCACTGTCTTAGGTTTATGGTACCTCGTGGAAATGCATCCTTTAGAATCCTTGTTACCGACTGAAAATGTACCTACTGTTCCTACTCCCTTTGTACATTTGCATACTCTGTCCCCTAGGGACTCCCAGCATAGACAAAGGTACCACAATAATACTCTGCTACTTATCATGAATGCCACACATGCCATTTTCATTTAGTCCAACTGTTGGGTCTGCTCACATTTACCGCAACACGGGGATAAGGAGCTAGGTTGGTATATTCATCCTTTACCTTTGACAACTGCTTGTTATGCTTCTCTTAGAGCACTGTTCTTTGGCCATTGGAACGACAGCATCTCGGGGTGTGAAACCAGAAATAAGATAGTGAGGCTTTTACACCAGACAAAGAGAAATATACCAACACAGGCTTGTAAAGATTTCCCAGAATCTTTATTGCAAAACTGAACAGTTACAAAGCAAAGTATACAAATAGCTATTTGGCTGCCAGTACATCACAAAGAACACGGCTGAGTTCAGTATGAGCAGTGAGCAGGATTTACTAGCTGGACACTGCCGTATTTATACAAAACTTAAGAGCAACGTCCAGCCTCCTGTACGTTAATGATTCACCAGGGCTAGGGTCCGCGCCTGGGCTTTCTCCTAATTTTCTTACATTATGTGTAACTTGCTCGAGATACTTTTCACAATACAAGACGTACATCTCAATACTTGTTTCTCATAGTTAACCTTAATATATTATGTTTATCCACAAGAACACATGACAACACATTCTAATTATACCGTTTGGTCAACATCGTTATTCATATGCATCTATGGTTTGACATTGTGGGTACACATAATCCTCTGATCCTAGGTCAACGAAGGACAAGGTCTACACGACCCGGGCATGTAGCCTGCAGGCAAGTTAGACATTAACCTGTCTACAGAGGTCGAGAAGGTTAACACAAGGAACAGGGGAACACAGGCCCGCCATTTTGAGTTACAGGGTGACTTTCATGGGGACGGACCCAAAATGGCTGTGTGACCTAAGATGGCAGCTTAGTTAAGCTAAGGTCAAGACCTTGCAATGCGGATTTCTTCGTAAAGCAACTGGGCATAGGCCAACATACACAATAAAAGGGGGAACAATATTATATCAGTTCTAACAAACCCTCCTTTTGGCCTAAGCCAAGTGCTACATTACTTCTAATCGCTTTACGAGTAATTCCACATTTCAACATCTGTGCATCCTGAATCATTATCTGAAATATCTATTGCCATTAAGTCGGGTACCAGAATCTCCTTCAGCACGTACTCTTTGGATACCTTATCAAGGGCATATATTTTGTGTCCTAATGCACCCGTTGCTTGTGCGCAACATCCCCCTAACGCCGAACAAATACCAGGAAGACACTGTATGCAGCAACAGAGAAATAACAAGATTCCTGCAACAACCAATAGGATTGAAAGCAACTTCCATCCTCATGACCGTAGGAGGTCCCAAAACCATGCTACCCTCGGGAACATGTACCTCTGAACTTAAAACATGCAGGTTTTGGATCGCCCTAAAGATCGTAGGAGAAGAGTCTGGTACGTAAACGCAGCAAGCGGACCCCACTAATTTGCATACTCCTCCACGCTCAGCCAGGATGATGTCTAATGCCATCTGGTTCTGGAGTGCCACTAACCTTATCGCCTTTTGCTCTAGAGTCATGTTGTAGAGTATGTCAGTGGTCCGGTTGATGGTTCTCTCCATTACTCATGCTAATCCCCTGATATTTTCCGAATTGACAGAGAACCAGAGCAAGAGGTGGAATACATAGGAGAAGATATAGACCTCTCCTACAGCTTCAAGAAAGTGCGAGGCGACTCATTGGTTCAAGCCGTAGCACTAGGAGCCAAGCCTCTACAAGACAGGTTATTGGTCCTGGAAGAAATACTGGGCAAGAAAGCTGGCACGCTCGATGACCCCGGTGAGGGAACCTCCACACTACAGCCTCTGAGACAAAGTGAGAAGGGGAAGAAAGTGGCCCGGAAGAGGAAACGCTCTTCTACTCCCCCGGGCTCAGATACAGGGAAGGATAAGTCCCTAGAGGTGGCTGATGCTTTCAATAGGCTGAAAAGCGTCTTTCTTACTAAGACAGCCGTGCCCAACCTCGCACACCCTACGCCAGGGGCGACAAATATAGGGGATACCTTATCATTCTCAGAGCATTCAGACCAGAAAAAGGGAGAGGATGATGATCAGAGCATAAGCAAAGTGAGCGTAGTCTCGCAGAAAAGTACAAGCGAGCCTAAAGCCAGCGGTGTGGAGGCCCCTCTGGATGAAGAAGTCATGTCAGACATGTTTGAACCGGACACAATAAGGCACCCCAGATCAACGGACTGGACTCCATCACCAAGAGTAGCCCTGTATATGTCCCAGAAAATGAGAAAACCTATGGAGAAAGACATTAGATTCAGACTTAAAGCCGAGTGTCCGAGACCAGAGCTGACAGGGAAAGTAGCAGACTCCCGAGCTCGACGCAAAAATGCTAACCTTCATAACGAAGGCAGAAAAGGACACCAGAAAAGGCATGGATAGGGCATGGAAGACGTGCCAGGATAAACTGTTAGACCTAGCTGGACCCATAGCGAAGATAATGGATGTAGCCGAGAAAGCTAAAGACACTGGGGAACCAGTCGACCCTCTTATATTAGCAGGATGGGCACAAAGAGCAGTCGGCATGCTAGGCAATGCAAACTGTGCAATATCTTCAGAGTGACGCAGATCGGCTTTACTGAAGATTGATAACAAACTAGGAGACCTGGCGTTTTACGAAGCCGGGGAAAGCGGCCAAGGGCTCCTGTTCGGTGACACTTTTGTGAAAGAAATGAACAAATTCGTCGGAACATACACAGAACTGCAGAAAGCGCAAGCCTCCATTAGGAAGGTATTCCCGGGGAGAGTTTTTTCAGGGGCCGGTCGATATAGAGGCCGCTCGACTGGCCGATTCAGTAACAGAAGAGCACAAGGCCCCAGAGCCCAGTATTGGGAGACCCGACAACAAGGTGCCTTTTTCCCGAACAGAGGACAAGGTTCTCGGGGACGTTGGGGACGCGGATATTACCGACACCAGAACAATAACTCAGGTGAGAGAACACGCAGCGACCTATCCTCCTGTAGGGGGCAGGACATTGCTTGTTTTGCACAACTGGCGCAATCTATCGTCAGATGCATGGGTTATTCAGACCGTACAAGGCTTCATTCTAGAGTTCCTAGGTCATCCGGTGGAGGATCGCCCCCCTCACAGAATTCAAATGACACAGGCCGAAGAAGATTTACTAGACGCTGAGATCCAGGATCTTGCGTGGAAAAATGCGATAGAGAGGGCTACAGGGAGCGGCCAATCCTTCCTGAGCAATATGTTCCTAGTCCGTCGCAAGGACAAAGTTCGTCCAGTAATCAATCTGAAAGAACTCAACAGCTGGTTAGTGTACAAGCACTTCAAGATGGAGGGAATCCATCTGCTAGGAGACTTACTCAGAAAGGGGGACTGGCTCGCGCGCCTAGATCTGAAAAACGCTTACCTCACAGTTCCGATAGCTCCCCACTGTCGACCCTTTCTAAGATTCAGGTGGAGAGACGAACTCTGGCAGTTCAGATGCCTACCGTTCGGTCTAGCGTCAGCACCATGGGCGTTCACCAAGCTTATGAGGCCCATCGCGACAGCACTTCGGGAACAAGGGTGTCGGATGATTGTCTACCTGGACGACATCCTATTTATGGCCGAAAACAAAGATCGCTTACAGAGCAGATTCAATGGGCGATAGAGCTAATTTCCAGCCTAGGATTCCTAGTGAACAAAGACAAATCAGAGCTTACGCCGACCAAGCGGCTAGAGTTCTTGGGTTCCACTATAGATACAAAGAAAGCTACCTTGGAGTTACCAACTCACAAAATGAGAGCTATCAAGAAAGATCTGAGAACAGGACTCAAGAAACCGCTGATCTCTCTTCGTTATCTAGCCAGGATAGTAGGTCTTTTATCAGCATCCATACAAGCAATATTTCCCAGCCCATTACATTATCGAGCTCTTCAGAGGCTGAAGATCAAGTACCTAAGGAAAGGCTGGAGATACCATCGACTAGTTCCCCTAGACGAAGAAAGCAGATCAGAACTCAACTGGTGGCTCCACAATATGGAAGCCTGGAACGGCGGCGCCATCTTCGGAGACATACCAGGGTTAGTTATAGAGTCAGACGCCAGCAGGTCCAGCTGGGGAGCGCAATGCGGCGACATAGAAATAGGCGGGAAATGGTCAAAAGAAGAATTGGAACTACATATCAATTGCCTAGAATTACTAGCGGGGTCTTTCGCAGTAAAAGCGTTTACCAGAGACAAAGCGTACTGCAGCATCCTTCTCAAGATGGACAATATATCTGCAGTAAGGTATATAATCAAGCTGGGAGGTACCAGGTCAAGGATGTTAGCGGAATTGGCAAAGGATTTGTGGCACGACTGCCTACAGAAGAAGATTACAGTCAAAGCAGAGTATCTCCCCGGGACCCTGAACTCAGTGGCGGACTGGAACTCCCGACACCTAGTAGATTACAGCGACTGGAAACTACACAGAGACATTTTCAAGAAGTTGGAAGCAAGATGGGGGCCATTGCACATGGACCTGTTCGCCTTGAGGCTAAACACACAGCTGCCGGATTACTTCAGCTGGAAGCTGGACCCGGAAGCCCAGGGGACGGATGCATTCATGCATCATTGGGGGTCACAGAGACACTATGCCTTTCCCCCCTTTGCAATGCTGGCGAGGGTACTAGCAAAAGTGTGCAGAGACGAAGCTCAGATAGTGATAGTGACGCCATAGTGGAAGTCGCAAGCCTGGTTTCCAGTTCTGATGGAACTTTCTACGGATTTTCCACAGAAGATTGCATACAGACAAGACCTGCTGACCGATCCAGCAGGAGCCCTTCACCCTCTGATAGAGGATCAATCCTTAACACTGATAGCGTGCAGAATTTCAGGCATAAATGGCGCTTGCCAGGCCTTTCAGAAGACGCTATAAGACTTATCAATCTATCATGGGCTCCATCTACGATCAGGAGCTATAATTCCGTGTGGCAAGCCTGGGACTTATGGTGCAGGGGGAGGAGTATATCTCCCATTTCAGCACCTGTAGTCCAAGTGGTGAATTTCCTAGCCAGCCTCCCGTCTACAGGGAGGGCGTTCAGAACTGTAGGAGTATATAGGTCAGCGATCTCTGCTGGACACAAGCTAGTGGACGGAGCACCAGTAGGGGAACACCCAGCGGTGTGCTGATTGCTAAAGGGTGTAAAGATGAGCAAACCTCCTACACCCAAGTACTCATCGTTATGGGATGTCCAAAAAGTCATACATCTGTTCGAGCAGTGGCCGAGTAACAACTTTCTGTCAGATAAACAGCTTTCAGGCAAGCTAGCTACACTCCTTTGCTTAGTGTCCTGTGGATGAGTTTCAGACGTCAAAGCCCTAGAGATAGACAGGAAGATGTATTACCCGGAAGGGATAGCCTTTACCATAGCGCAGCGTACAAAGACCAATTCTAAAGTGATCTCATACCCAAACTGGCCGAATAACGAGAATTTGTGTGTGGCGAATTGTATAAAGTGTTATGAAGCAGCGACAGCAGTGGTTAGACCGAAGGGGGTTACCCAGTTGCTTATAGCATGTATTAAACCATACAAAGCAGTTACGTCAGCTACTATTGCTAGATGGGTGAAGGAAGTGATGGAGTTGGCAGGTGTAGACACGTCTAAATTTGGAGTGCACTCTACCAGGGGTGCCATGGCTTCACGAGCTTTTGCAGTCGGAGTTCCTCTGCAAGAGATCATGAAAGCAGCAGACTGGTCGAGCGATTCAGTATTTAAGACATTTTACTTCAAACCAGTATCTAATATAGCAGCTGCTGTTGTTGAAAGCTTTGAACAAGCATAATGCTCGCCTCCGGTCTTGTCATAGAATAAAGATTGCCCATGCGACTACCGCAGGAAGTCTTGATTCTATTAAAGACACTGAGGCGAGCATTATCCCACCCTAAGGGAATACGGCTGTAAGGGGCATGGTATGAACTGTAAGACATATCGCAGCAAATCTATGTAAATGCTTGATTATAACATGTGATAAATCGTATTCCCCTCCCTAACGTGCACATTTCTTTTTTTGCATAGGAGAGGAGCAAAAGAATCACCAAGATTAGAGTGTACGAAAGCAGCAGAGCTGCAGAGTTAGAATACGGAGCTCCTACCAAGAATAGAACTGACAGACTCCGTTGGATTATACGAGAGGCAGTTGGATTTTAGCCATTTGTTCAGTAAAAGCGAGCTGCAAAAGAAGAGGAAGGGACCCAGGGAGGCAGTGACTTATAGTAGAAGGGATTGCCTGATTGGACAGTGAGAGAGGGACTATTGAACTACCATATTGAAGAGCCTCATGGGGGATGTAGTTAGCCGCGTTAAGGCTAGGATGTTTCATTTTTTCTGTTGTTTATACGAGTTATACAAAAAAAAAATACATTGAAACAAAAGAAAGATTTAAAAAGCTGTGGTTAGCAGTAATTAAAGAAGTTAAAGCATAATGCTCGCCTCCGTGCCTTTAATAGAATCAAGACTTCCTGCGCTAGTCGCATGGGCAATCTTTATTGTTGCAACACAACCTTATTAGATCTATCAAGTACAGTGTCCAGGATGGTGTTAAAATCACCTCCCAAAGGACTATACCATACCATTTCGAAGGTGAGATGTGAGAGCACCCAATTGAAAAACCCAGGGTCGTCCACATTCATGCATATGTATTTATCAATGTGACCTTGATTCCTCCCCTATATCTTGTAACCATTGCACCACCCTGCACTCTTGGTCTTTCAAAACCTCATGCAAGCAGAGCCCAAAAGAATTATGAAGAAGTACTGCTACTCCCCTGGCATACGTGGAAAAAGAAGAGTAGAACCTGCAACATCCCCATTGAGAAGCCTATCTACTTTCCCTGGATTGTATCAAATGCGTTTCCTGAGGAAAGGCAATGTTTATACCATGGCGTTTCATACACTGAAGCAGTTTTCTAGTTTTGCCTATGTGGTTTCCCCGTATGTTCCAGGTGATTGCCTTAAATTTCATCTTGCATGAATCGAGGTTCTGCCATCCCCAGGGGCCATGTCAGTGCACCGACTATGACATACTGCACAACTAAACCCAGACATTAGGAATGTCATTGACATTAACTGACTTTGGCAATACGCCTATATGCTAACCCATTTCCTGAGACACTCTAATTAACAAGAATTCAATTACGGTCTGTACTCCCCTGCTGACCCTCCCAATTGGACAACTCCATCTCGCCGGAATCAGCAACATCCTCCCTTGCAAAAATCATAACTAAGTGGATAACGATCAAGGCTCCCGCACCTTTCTCAGCTCAGCCCATGACAATTTATTCTCCTACACACAGAGTTTAATTAATGATATTCTAAGGGGGAATTTACCACCCACATTGCATTTACGCTTAGCAAGACCACTTCACCAATTTTATAACATCATTTGGCAGTACCAACCACACATAAAACAGAAGATCAGGGAACGTCTTTTGCATTTCCATGACAGCCTGCAGCTCCATTCTGTTTTCTTGGGCCCCTCTGGGTTGCAACTTTTTCCACAAATTAGCTGGATGCCTCAGGTGACGTGGAAAAAAGTACCTTCTTCTCATATTGTATCCAGAGTTTCATGGGCATAGAATATAGCATAGAATGGGCATAGAATATAGCATAGAATATCGGATAGTTTGATTTCGGAGCCTATGCTTCACACCAGCAAACGTTCTCCTGGAAGCTTGCGCGGTTGCCGAGAAATCCAGAAAGATTTGAAGCTGGTCACCATCATTTGAAATCTCGTCGCCCTTCGATTTTGACAGTCTTAAAATTGTATCTCAGTCACAATAATTAAGAAGTCGTGCAAAATTGGGGCGCAGTGCAGCATCGGGCACAGGTCGAGTTGAAGGTATTCTATGTGCTCGTTCCATGACGAACATCGGGGAAAGCTCCTTTCGATCGAAGACCATTGTGCAAATCTGTTCAACAAATTCTTCCATCTGTTCTGACATCTGCATTTCCCTAATCCAAACCAGGTGTATATTATTTTGCCACGCTCGTCCTTCTAAATCTTCATTCTTCACTGTTACCATCTTAACTGCCACATCCAAAGCTGTTATCTTTGCTGTGACTGATATCGATGGACACTCGAACTCCAAAATCCAGTACTCAGCCTCATCCAGTCTGGCCCTGTGTTTATTAAGATGTAATTGTAGGATATCCAGCTTATTTGTGAGAGCATCCAGGGTATCCTTAACACGCATCTCAAACATCCATTGCCTCTGTTGACTCCATGGATTCCTCCGGGAGGAGGGTACCAGTGGGGCCTTAGGTCTATTCACTATCGCACCACCTTGGAAGGAAAGTTTGCGCTGGCTTTTGTATCCTTTGCCCATGATGAAATGTGTCGACAGAGTAAATAGGAGACATGCCACCAGCACAATGAAAAGAACACCAGATACTTTCACTCACGCTAGAACAATTTGTCTCCTCTGTATGCAGTCTCAGGGGTTACCAACTGTTAGCAGTGCTCTCTGTTTAAATATGGTTACAGATCTCTTTCATGGGGCCCAGCCTAGTGGGCTTGTCTCCTTAATTGGAGTAACATGTTGTAGCTGGCTATCCCATCCCTAGCCGGTCCCTTGCTGTGCAGCCCTATTGTAACATCAAGCTCACTCAATACAAGTGAGGCCAAGCAGAGTGGCCCACTTGGTCTCGCTCCAACGGCCAGAGTCAATGCTGGGATTGATGGACGAGCTCCACTCCTGGATCTCCAGCCCGTTCCCATACAGTACTGTAGAATGTGTCTTGGCTTAGATTGGTGCCTACCTTCTACCCCTGCAAGTGGCTCCAATTGGTCACCACCAGTCCAACACAATATTAGAGGATTACATATCAGCTCTGCACAGCTCTTTCCAGTCTCGCTCACCATCTCACCGCTGCAGTGTGATACCATAGCTCTTGGCCTGCAATCACGCAAGGGGCTGCACAGGGCCTCAGGGCAGCACCCCCTATTGTAGCTAATTCTGCAGCAGTAAACGGTCCCCGTGCCTTGATGTCACTTGTGCTTATCAAGATCTACTGGGATTGAAGCAATCCACCCTCAGTAATCCACTGCACGTCCTGATTGCCCAGGCTGCTGTGCCTTCTCGTCAGTGATATTGGAGCGGCCTGCAGTATCCGTCTCCCTCACGGTCTCCAGGGTTGTTTGTTTCTAAGTCGCTGCACAGGCCCTTCAGTATGCCATAGCGCATGCTTGAAGTTTGTCCAGGGTCCGGCATCTCGTGTGTGCAGGAATAAGGTAGGATTAATGAGCTGGTGGCTGGGCTCACAAACAATCTGCCATTTGCTGCATGTGACGAAACCTGATACTGTATAGAAGACGTACAAGATATAGCAAAGGATTCTATGTGCTTCACCCAAGGTTGTACCACATAATGTCTCAGTGGTCTTTCATTATAAGGGTACAAATAGTTGAAAGCAAAATATACACCTCATTCAGCTCTACTACTGCAGCATGTCAGTGACATAAGCACCCATATAACAATATTACAGTAAGCACCAAATAGAGGAAACATTGAAGCAGGGTTACATTTTATACAAATACTAAAAACTCCCTTCTGTGAATAAGCAAACACATAATGAAGGCTTGATAGATTTACATATAAAAAAGTCTAGTTCAGGCAGAGTTAAGTTGATCCAATTTATCGCAACATTATAATGTTTTTATCTCATCATTCATCCTTGTTGTGATGTCATGTGTGTGCCCAGTGGCTGAGAAATGGGGGACTCCAAGTTAAAATGATCGTTACTTCCCACACCCGCTGAATTTCATGGGTTTTGTTGTGATAAACTGGACCATATTAACTCTCTCTTAAATAAAGTTTTCTCACTGAATTTTCAAAGGTTTTGTTATGCTATGTCCTCTTCAGGGCCACTGGCAATGGCCTTCGGTTGTGGCCACAGTACATGTTGCTCCAAATATTAAAAAATAGGGAAGCCCACTGGCCACCGGCCAATTAGTCCAATGGCTAATGACCGCAACATTCCCACTGCAGTAAATATGCCCCACCCTAGAAAGAAACCAGATCCTGTTCAGATAGCAAGAATTAATCAGTATGTTCATTGCCCACAATATATATTGCACCCATTTGGCAAACAGACTATGTCCAATGCCCAGAGGCCAATATGTAATTGGTCCATTACCCTCCCTTGTTCCTCCTTTTATGCCAAGTACAAATGATCATGCTAACTACCCTGATGGAGCCAGGCCACTGCATCCTTCTAGACACCATTCGACACAGGCTGACCCGATTAGAGCCTTGTGTCTGTTCATTTTAGTGGAAGATATCTAAATACAGAGCCTGTCCTAAGGCTGCCTTCGCTTGCCACGAGATCTGCTTTTGCAAGGAGCTGCCATTTGGCTCCACGAGGCTCGAGGCCATTCCAATATGGCCGTTTCCGAATTCGTTCTGCTTTCATTGCCTTGTTTGTGAGCCGTGATTGGTTGCCTGCACATCCTTATAACCAATCAACATCGCCGGCAGGCGAACGCCGGCATACCTCCTAAGGCCACGTAACAAGGATGACTCCTGTCTTCAGCCTGTCCGCAGCCTTCCTCGCCGTTCGCCCAGACACCATGCCCAACATCGCACCCATGAACATATGGCCCATACTTACAGACCCTGACGGAATTCGCCGCCGCCGTGGACGTTCCATCATACTCATGCAACAGTAAGACTGTACAACTGTGAACATTCGTGCTTACCCACTGTACAACTGTATGTGTGTTCCCCCCACAACTCTCTCACACAAGCACTTGCTCTTACCAATCTGCATATTGTGCATGCCTTAGCACTCTGAAACTGCACCCCGCTCTTTCAGGCACAGTCATCCTTTACCTGCTTCGATCCCGGTCCCGTTACTATCTTGCCCCTCTATCCACGTTGCCCGATGCCATCACACGCATGCACCTAGCTAATGTGATGCCATTGTACTTGTGATGCCATTGTACTTGCCATTGTACTTGTGATGCCATTGTACTTGGAAACAGCTACTGCCTTATATTGCCTCACCACTAGTGTCGCACCCCTGCTCACTGCCATTGTGATGCCCTTGCGCTTGTAACTATTTGATACACATACATTCATCCAATGAATACGATGTCACTGCATTTGTGACTATATTGTGCATTTGTGTTTAGATATTGCCCTATGCTGCCTCGCCACCATTTTGTGCATTTGTGAATAGCTATTGCCCTATACTGCCTCGCCACCATATTGTGCATTTATGAATAGCTATTGCCCTATACTGCCTCACCACGATATTGTGCATTTATGAATAGCTATTGCCCTATACTGCCTTGCCACCATATTGTGCATTTGTGAATAGCTACTGCCCTATACCGCTTCGCCACTATTGCCGCACCTCTGCACACGCTACCAACGTGATGCCCTTGTGTCGGTGACTATTGACACACCCTGCACAATTGCCTGAGGTCTACAGCCAATTACATGCTACCCTCCCCACCTTAGTACATTACTATCCACCCTTTAATGCGCGCCTGTTCTCTCTCTGCTCCGTGCTATCTACCGCCTTTGCTAACCTGCCTACTTGCACATTGTTACTATGGTCGACCAGCAGGCGTATATCGTCTGCATCTACCGCGCTGTGTGCTGCACCCTCTTCCTATTAGCACTGTTAGGACCTATCCTCATCAGTAGTAACACTCTACTTGCAGCCCTGACACTGGCCCACCTACACACACACCCTCTATCCCGCGCGCCACAACGCCCAACCACCATGTCTACTACCCCTCATGTTCCATGCCTCAGTGGCAACTTGTGCCACACACAGCAGCTAAATCCTTCCCCAGCTAATGATACTGCTGCTTGCCCCAGCAACCCTTACCTTAACTCACCTTCCCTTTGGCTTGAACACTTTGCATCCAAACCAACCCCTAACCAACCGTGCATTGGTCCCTTGAGGAATCTTAGACTAGGCTTTAGACTATCTCATGCCTCCTACCACCGCACTAATATTAACCAGCGAACTAACTTGTTCCACCCAGAGCTAATAGCCCCCATCCCCCTTCACCCTCCCACACCCACAGTGGGTGACAATCCTATTGCCAGTAACCAACCTCATACTCCCACAGCACCTCTCAAGGCTGCCTTGATCAACACCAGGTCACTTACAGCACACGCACTTGATGTGGCTGATCTTATCACCATGCACAACCTTGATTTCTTAGCTGTCACCGAAACCTGGCTTCATGCAGCCTCAGGCCCTCTCCTATCCCTAACGATCCCTGATGGTTATACCATTATAAGAGGGGACCGCGACTCTGGGCAATCCAAAGGAGGTAGTATTGTCTTTATACACAAAAATACCATTAGTCTTTGCCCTTCCTCCGCTCTCCAAATTAACTCTGCTGAATTGCTCACAGTGAAGCTAGCGATCACCCCCAATCAGACTATCACACTCCACCTCATCTACAGACCACCTGGTCCTCTATTGACATTTGCTGAAGATCTCTCCTGCATCCTTGCCGATAACACTAAGTCTACGACCCAAATCATTATACTTGGCAACTTCAACCTAGGCTACCAAGACCCTCATGATGCCCCTGCGCACAACATCAACAACCTGTTACTTAACCTAGGCCTCACACAACATATCAATACACCAACACACTCCAAGGGTAGGATCCTCGACTGGATTGCTACATTAAACTGTAACACCACCATTGCATCCAACCAAGTATGTGCATGGACCGACCACCACCTCATCACCTTCAGTATCACTACCAAAATGATCCACACCACCACTAATATCGCACCTGCCGCCACCACAAGAAACAAGCTCAACAACCTGCGCCAAATGACTTCCACTTATCTTCCCTGCTCTCAACGATCTTCCCTACTCATGTTCTGACCCTACCGTCCTGGTAGACACTTACAATCAGACCATGCTGAAAGCCCTTGACCTCATTGCTACCACCAAACTTCGTAAACCTAAACCTTGAGCCCACCTCAACTCCTGGTTTACGCCACAGCTGAGAACCCTTCGCAAAGAAAAAAGGAGCCTCGAATCATGTTGTAAAAGTAACCCAAATGAAACTAACAAAGCTAGCGTTATTCTAGCCACTCTAAACTATAAAGAGGCCGTACTTCAGGCCAAAAGAGATGAGTATAACAAATGCATCGAACAAGCTCAGTCAAACACCAAGGAGTTATTTAGAATCTTAAAGGAACTGGAGTCTCCTGCTACTCCTCCTGACACGAGTTCCAAAGACAGTACCTGGTGTACTAACATTCAAAAGGCCCTCCTTGGCAAAATCACCACTCTCCAAAACAAAATCAATGACAAAAAAAAACATCCTGCAGACTAGCGTGCAGCCCAAAATCCATCTGACTAGTGCTAGCACTAACTGCAATACTCTAAAACCATTCTCCTTCTCTCCCTTATCCATTACTGAAGTTGAGCACATCATTAATAACCTCAAACCGTCCAACTGTCCGGGCAACCTATGTCCCCCCGCCATTATTAAGGAAGCCTCGCACAGTCTAGCTCCCTTCATTACCACACTCATAAATTCATCATTCAGTTCTGGGATTGTCCCCGACAACCTAAAGTATGCCTGGGTCATTCGCCTCCTCAGAAAAACCCACCTTGGATGCTAACATACCCACTAACTTCAGACCCATTACTACAGTCCCCTTCCTCTTACAAATTCTTGACCGCGCAGCATACTTGCAGATCCAAGTTTACCTGGAAACTAATAATCTCCTGGGACTGAGACAATCAGGCTTCGGTCCTCGGTATGGTACGGAAACTGCCCTCTTAGATCTAAAAACTCAGATCGAAGACCTAAAAGACAAGGGCAAGCTTGCCCTATTACTCCTTTTAGATCTCTCTGCAGCCTTCGATTTAGTAAATCACCAAATCCTCTGCTGTCACCTTAAAACCCCCGCCAACTTCTCAGACAAAGCCACGGCCTGGATCACCTTCTTTTTGGAAAATAGATCCATGAGAGTCTTTTCCCCTTCTGCCACTGCTGATCCCACGCCAGCCACCTGCGAGGTCCCTCAAGGTTCGTATGTTTCCCCGACACTTTACAATGTGTTCACGAAACCACTCTTTGATATTTTGGACTATCTGGGTGTCTGTCACATATACCAATTACGCCGATGACACCCAGATACTCATCCCTATCACAGGTGACCACAAAACTGACACTGTAGCCATCAATTCCATCTATCAAGTCATCCAGGCTTGGATGTCGTAGCATGAATTGTGCTTGAACGATGAAAAGACAGAGATTCTCATCCTAGGATCCCACCAAAGACTTAGCAAGTTAGACCCATCCTTCAAATCCTTCACAATTGATGGCAATACCATCCAAGTGGCCAAAGGTACAAAATCCCTTGGTATCTATCTCAACGCCACCTTATCACTCTCGAGACAAGTTAACGCTGTCTCCTCTGCTGCATCATATACATGCAAGCTCATCATGGCATGTCATCCATTCCTATAACCAGCCAACTGCACTAAATTACCCAGGACCCTGGTCCTGTCTAAGATCGACTATTGTAACACCCTCTACCTCGGTACTAACCAATGCAACATCAGCAAACTACAGATCATTCAAAATAATGCCATTACAGCGTCACTAAACATCCCTAGGAACCTCCACAACTCAGACACCAGATGGAGTCTCCACTGGCTATCAGTTTCCCAAAGAGTTTCTCTCAAAGAACTATCACTAACACACAAAAGCCTCTCACATCAAGCACCTAGCTACCTGGCTAGTAGATTTTCTCTACACACCTCCTCAAGACCACTCAGAAGTGCTCAAACCAACTGCTTCTCCATCCCCCGCTTCAACCTCCAGAGATCAGGCGGGAGCAGTTTCCCAGTCATGGTTGCGAAACTATGGAACTCCCAACCCAATCCACTCAGAACAAAACCATCCTTCCTGGCCTTCAAGAGCAAAGCCAAAGCCTGGCTGGCAGCCCAAGACCAGCCTGATTACTAGCACCCACTGGCACTCCGCTACACTTGCGCAAACTTGCTAGCTGCTCTACATGATTGTTAATATGTATAGTACTTGTATATTTGTATAAACTGCATTTTTATTCTAAATTGCCTTTATTATCTTCCCTTGTTCTCTTGTTGTATACATCCTGTAACATGCCTATAACCTAAATCATGCGCCCGGATGCCCTTGGGCCTGGTGCGCTTTACAAATAAATAAAATACAAAATACAAATGGGTACATCGGTCTTCTTTCCCCACGCTATTCTTTTCTGGTGATCATTCCTGTGAAAATGCAGTATATGCCGATTTCCGTGCTTACAGGAAAATGCTAAACAGTTTGAAAGTCTTCCCCATCCCCAGTACCACTCACCCTGTTTCCCCCTCCTCCTTTCAATGTCCCTCACCCCCTCCTTGAATACATCTTCCCAGGCTGTCTCCCAATAACCCCTTTAACTCTCCGGTTGGTGTGATGCTTTTTATTTTCTTTGAATATCTTGCAGCATTAACGCCACAATCTCTCAAGATTTCTGCAAGACGAAAACCTCCTGCCATAAATGAGTCCCCAGCTCACACGATCCTCCAACTTCACATGTGGTCCTCTTTCCCCCTCCCCACCGCCACCCTAATGAGAAACGATCCTTTTCCCCTTCCAAATGATGTGTTTAGCACCTTTATTGTTCAACTTTGCTCAGGATTACTGCGATATCCACTTGCATCTAGCAAAAAAGAAAAATGGCGTCTTTTTAGTTCTGAAATCCCTGACAGCTGCAATGCACCACGAGGATAAACACGTGTGTTTTTGGGAGCAGGGGACACCCCCCCTCATACAGTGAATTTTTAAAAAACACTACAGGTCAGATATACTCGAAACCAACAAAAGCACATGAACAATGCTTTGTGTCCAACTTGTTTCGTAGTTGGTGCCAATCCGTACAGCAGGTTTCGCGCTATGCATGTTCAATGAAAGAACATTAATGGGAGTAGGCCAAGGACAGCTACTTTGTTTTCTTAGCTTTTGACACGTTTAATGTATTTTCCCCCAAATGTCCAGTTCACATGGACCAGGGTCACAGTTTTGTTTTTGGAAAATGTCATCGAATTAGATTGAGCGAGTCAAATTGTATCAGCAATAGAATTTTTGGAAAAGTCAATGCAAGCAGGTTTTGATAATGAGGCAAGAATGAATTGATTTAGCACACTAAAAACCCAAAATAAAAATGGTTACATTTCAAATCAAATTGAGCTTTATTCGACACAAGTGTCATGAAAGCACATAAATATACATAAAAATACATATTTCATAAAACATTGTATAAAAACGAGTCAAGCTAAATTTTAAAATACAAACTCCAAACATGCATAAAATCAATACAAAGTTCATACAAATTGAAACACATCCCAAGCGCATGGATTCAAATGAGATAAAATAGTGACATCAATGTGATGGTGGCCATTATAAAATTGATCCAGCAGCTGTAATAAATGAATTCACATATTTTTGTGTTGGGACAAGAAGTGCTGCAGTGTGCCCGGTTATAGTGATATGCATTCACTCATCGTAATGTTCATCAGAATGGTAGAGTCATTTCATGTGCAATTTTTTTCAAACAACCAAGCCATCTAAGGCATGGTAATGAGTTTCTTCTTTTCTATCCATGCTTTGCCCAAAAGGGAGCCACAGCAAATCAACGTCTTGCCGGGGCATACACTTGCTTAATCTTTCTGCTGCGTGGATGTCTCCGACCCCATAATTTAGCAGATACGGCCTCAAATATCTAGGCCTAATCCGTGAGCATGCTGGGCAGATTAACACAAAGTGTTGCACAGTCTTCCTAAAGTTAGGACAAAAGGGGCACATATGTGAAGAGCCAGGTTTCCACATGCTCATCAAGGTAGCCAAAGTCAGTGTACCTGCTCTTAATTTAAACAAAAAGGAACACAATGTGGTTCCTTTACAATATTCAGAAACCTTTAAAAATAACAAGAGCTCAATAAGCTACTGTTACAGCTGTTAGATAATAGGATCTAAATTATCCACTCAGAAGAACTGTTCTTCAATAATTGTTCTGAGGATTTGTCCACCAAATTAGGAGTGGTCCACCAATGACCCACCCCCTACGTATGAGCCATCTGTTTCCCATGTTTGAAACAAGGGGGTGTTATGCTGCATGGGATGTTGAAAATATCCAGCAAGAGGTCTTTGTATTTCGCTAGGTCTGATTAGGACCATAGATGGACCCAGTAATACAGAAGTTTGAGCTTTACCAGCTCATCAATGCCTTGCCAGTCTAATTCAAGGTGGAAAATGGTATTAGGTGCTGTTTTTGGCAGAGACCAAACTGCTTTGGCTCTAATACATGCTGCCTGCCCAGCTCAGGCTCTATAAACTTGCAACGTTGGCCCCCTGCTCTATTACCGTGATTGCGTGAAAATTGTAGAGCTGATTCCAAAGTGTGCTTTAAAGAGCAAAGAGATTTATTAATCTTTCCATTTACAAATGCCTTCATTTAAGGCAATAATGGGAGACCTACTGTTAAGAAAGGAAGAAGGCCTTGCCTATGGCAAGAGGTAAAGTGCACAGAATTGCACAGGGAACAACTTAGGATCTAACAACGTGCATAAAATACCCAAGGCTTGTGTATGTATAACCCAGGAGTGCAAATAAAGTATTACCAATATACAATAAAGGAATGTAGGGTAAACACTTAAGACCTCCTTATAACCGAAAGGAAAGTCTGCAAACTCTTTACCCACTATGCTCTTACAGATACTGACAGCGCTAAACCCACGTAGCGGGCAAGCAAGTACAGATTCTGTGAACTGACACTCTGTAAAATACTGAAATAGGAACATCCAAACAGTACTTACGAGGACCGGAAAGACCACTAGAATGTCAGTAATATCACGAACCCTGTAGATCAAACAGGAACCCAGAAGGCTGTAAAAGCAAAGGGTTAAAGATAACAAAATACATAAAACCGTAGTCAGGGGAAAGTATGAATTGTGATGTTAACTTGTGAGGAAAACAAAAGGGGATACACGCTGGAACATGTTACAACAACACCCACACCTAATATACGATGGAAAGTAAATGCAGAGGTGCAATGGAAAATATGGAATGGACTCTGAATGAAGTAGGATCAGGAGCAGGGGAAACGCTATTACAAAAGGAAACCTATCCCACCCAACCAAGGGAAAAAGGTAGTAAATAAATACTAATAAGGTAAGATTAATGCATCAAGCTTTTCAGTAACCAGGACAGCATAAAGAGACAGAATGCACCGGAAACCTGGGCTGCAACTAAGAGTTAAGCACAGAGAAAGGCTGTCTGCAGACAGAGGAAGACAGAAAGGGAAAAGCATAAATCAATTAGCACATAATCCGAAATCCAGGGCAGAGGAACAAGATACAGGAGCTAAGGAACTGGGCACAAAGGCTAGGGACTGGAACTAGGTACAAGGCACAGAAACCAGGAACAAGGAACAAGGAACAGGAGACTAGTCACAACAGGAACACTGCTACAATGACCAGCGCCGGACTGAAGCAAACTGAGGCTTTTAAAGCTGCTAAACGAGCACACCCCTCAGGTGTGCCGCCTGCTGCACCTGCAGCCACAGGTGTTGCCTATCCTCCACCCAGCCTTGTGCTGCAAGGGAGGAGACGAAGCAGTGAGCCAGGCATTCTGGGAAGCAGGAGGTGAAGCAGTGAGCCAAGGCATTCTGGGAAACATAGTCATTTGATTTAAGTAACATGCTGGCTGCCAGAGAGGAGATGAAGCAGTGAGCCAGGCATTCTGGGAAGCAGGAGGTGAAGCAGTGAGCCAAGGCATTCTGGGAAACATAGTCATTTGATTTAAGTAACATGCTGGCTGCCAAAAACCTGGAATGGATCCGGAAGGGAAGTAACTTGGATTATAAGGGTTTAACGTTCCCAATTCATCAGAACACTGTAGCATAGGGTTCGAAGGAAATGTCCAGTAGGGAATAAACCCCAAAACATGCCCCCAAGTGGCGGGAACGGGAGCGAAGGGAGCGAGCCGTGACACTACACCCCCTCCCACGGCCGACTCCAGGCGGCCGTTACTCGCACAAAACGTCCTCTTTCCACGACAGGAGCGCTTCGTCTTCAGAAGTGGCACTGACGGAGACGATGACCCACGGGCAGAAGCAGAAGGACTGGAGTGAATAGAATCAGGCCGCAGTCTATAAGAGCCATAGGCAGGTTTTCGGTGAGGAAGAGACTCATGGATCGAAGAAAGGCATGAAGGACTTGCAGGACCTGAAGCAGAATTGGAAGGTCCAGGAAGCTCAGTCTCTGGAAGCGAACACTTATACCACATTGAGGAGGGAGGCATGCCTTCTGGTGATCCTCCTGAAGCATAAGAAGGGCAGATTGGACGTTCATCCGTAAATGGTTGTGATTTAGGAGGTAGCTCTGAAGTAGATGTATCTGCAACACGATTAAACAGAGCAGACAGGTGCACCTCCGATGTTGGCAGCGAGGCTGAACAGGATACAGGTTTTTCATGAGCTGGAGCCAAACTAGCAGTAGGCTCAGGGACCGAAGACAGGCACTCAGGATGTGCTACCAGAGGCTCCGTGGCTAATGGATAATCTGCTGGATGAGTCACTGTAGCCGAAAACAGGCATGCCAGAGGAAATTCAGAGGCTGAGGGCATGCAAGCTGGAGCCGTTACGTTAGCTGATGACAAACTTGTCAAAGTCTTTGACTCTGACCACGTACATGGTGAAGGCTCTTGAGTGATTGGCAGACATAGCAATTGTTCATTGATTGAAGACACGTTAGACAAAGATGACTGCAGAGCCGTGGACTGGATAATCGAAGAGTCAATGGTTGTAGGAGGACAAACAGAAGTCCCAGAAGTCAACAAACACATTTGTGGCTCAGGAATGGAATGCACCTCTAGGGCGGTTGACTCCTTGGCACCAGTAACAAAAGACTGAGCTGTAACCATGCCGTCCCTCTCCTTAGTGGATGACAGAGAGTCTCTTCCTTTGTAAGAATCAAATTCAACCAGAGGGATCACCGTAGTAAAGTCTCTGTTAATCAGGATTTCGTCAAATGTCCATTCCTTTGTCTCAACTTCTGAAGGTGGCAGATTATCAATCAACAGTTCAGGAATCGCCTGCCGGGTCTTTGTTTTAGTATACTGTGGAATGAGTTCATAATAACAAGAATTATGTACTGTCTTTGATTGTTCATTGTGACATAATTTGGCAGAAGAAGGAATGAACACAGAGGTAGCATCGTTTTCCACATCAGCCTGAATGTTTACTTCAGTCTCAGCAGCTAGATCAAGGGCAGAACCTAAGCCTACGGTAGTGACTGATTCTGTGTATGCCACCATTGTGGATAATGTTTGGGAACCAGAAGCATGTATGTGTTCAGACTCTGAATTATGACTGACTGCTACAGAGGAAATCTTAGGTAAAGAAGTGACTTGTAAATCCTCAACTGATAGCAATTCTTGACAAACGGTAGAACAATTGTCTGAGTCTGTGCTCTGAATAAGTGCTGTGCAAGAAAGAGGACTTTCACTTCCAATAGATTTTTTATATTGACAAGTATCATGACCTACTAAAACCCCCTCACTCAGAGATTGAACAGTCTTCACTTCATCAACGGATAAAGTTTGAGGTGTAGTCAGAAAAAATCGTAAAGTTTTATTCTCCTCTAGTAAACTGATGTATTCTCGTTTTAACTCCTCAAATTCAGCTTTTAGCATGCCCAGGCTTAACTGTACATCCCTATCAGTAGGCACAAGGGAAGGCATGGTGACATCAGGGCTGGATCCTACCCTAGTCATACGGACGTTTACTGATTGTACATTGTCATTTACTGCTTGCAAGTCTTGTGATCTATACTCTCTCCTACCGACTTGGTCTGTGTTACCCTCAAGTAAACTACTGACATCAGACCTCTTGACATTAGGGACTACAGTAAGTACTTGTGCAGAGGAGTAAGCAGTTGACTGAGGGCTGAAAACTGAAGATATGTAATGAACCCCTTCATTCTTTATGTTTGAATCATGAAACTGTTCAATCTGAGGTAAAGCACAACCGGAATCATGGGGTTCAACAACAGATGTACTCGTATTTAGTAAATCTAACAGTGTTTTATTTTCCGCTGCTAAGGCTTGTGCGGACATATCTGGATCGAAATTAAAGACAGAACTAGGATCAGGCAATGTACGATGGGCCATCCTATGGAAAAAATACTCAGCACGTAAATACCCATTCGTATCAAGGAGTTCCTTTAAGTCAGGATCAATGATTTGATTGTCACAGGAAGACTTAGGGGAAGCCTTCTGTACTAACTTGTTAGTGACCTTGCTGCCTTTCTTTTTTTAAACTGGCCCTATTCAGACGGGAATAATGGCTGGTCATTCTGTTAAGAAAGGAAGAAGGCCTTGCCTATGGCAAGAGGTAAAGTGCACAGAATTGCACAGGGAACAACTTAGGATCTAACAATGTGCATAAAATACCCAAGGCTTGTGTATGTATAACCCAGGAGTGCAAATAAAGTATTACCAATATACAATAAAGGAATGTAGGGTAAACACTTAAGACCTCCTTATAACCGAAAGGAAAGTCTGCAAACTCTTTACCCACTATGCTCTTACAGATACTGACAGCGCTAAACCCACGTAGCGGGCAAGCAAGTACAGATTCTGTGAACTGACACTCTGTAAAATACTGAAATAGGAACATCCAAACAGTACTTACGAGGACCGGAAAGACCACTAGAATGTCAGTAATATCACGAACCCTGTAGATCAAACAGGAACCCAGAAGGCTGTAAAAGCAAAGGGTTAAAGATAACAAAATACATAAAACCGTAGTCAGGGGAAAGTATGAATTGTGATGTTAACTTGTGAGGAAAACAAAAGGGGATACACGCTGGAACATGTTACAACAACACCCACACCTAATATACCATGGAAAGTAAATGCAGAGGTGCAATGGAAAATATGGAATGGACTCTGAATGAAGTAGGATCAGGAGCAGGGGAAACGCTATTACAAAAGGAAACCTATCCCACCCAACCAAGGGAAAAAGGTAGTAAATAAATACTAATAAGGTAAGATTAATGCATCAAGCTTTTCAGTAACCAGGACAGCATAAAGAGACAGAATGCACCGGAAACCTGGGCTGCAACTAAGAGTTAAGCACAGAGAAAGGCTGTCTGCAGACAGAGGAAGACAGAAAGGGAAAAGCATAAATCAATTAGCACATAATCCGAAATCCAGGGCAGAGGAACAAGATACAGGAGCTAAGGAACTGGGCACAAAGGCTAGGGACTGGAACTAGGTACAAGGCACAGAAACCAGGAACAAGGAACAGGAGACTAGTCACAACAGGAACACTGCTACAATGACCAGCGCCGGACTGAAGCAAACTGAGGCTTTTAAAGCTGCTAAACGAGCACACCCCTCAGGCGTGCCGCCTGCTGCACCTGCAGCCACAGGTGTTGCCTATCCTCCACCCAGCCTTGTGCTGCAAGGGACGAGACGAAGCAGTGAGCCAGGCATTCTGGGAAGCAGGAGGTGAAGCAGTGAGCCAAGGCATTCTGGGAAACATAGTCATTTGATTTAAGTAACATGCTGGCTGCCAGAGAGGAGATGAAGCAGTGAGCCAGGCATTCTGGGAAGCAGGAGGTGAAGCAGTGAGCCAAGGCATTCTGGGAAACATAGTCATTTGATTTAAGTAACATGCTGGCTGCCAAAAACCTGGAATGGATCCGGAAGGGAAGTAACTTGGATTATAAGGGTTTAACGTTCCCAATTCATCAGAACACTGTAGCATAGGGTTCGAAGGAAATGTCCAGTAGGGAATAAACCCCAAAACATGCCCCCAAGTGGCGGGAACGGGAGCGAAGGGAGCGAGCCGTGACACCTACAAAGTCCCTAGGGCCCACAGTAAAGAACTAGGAACGGGGAGCAGTGCACAATGTCATTACCTTAATCTCCTAAACAGGCTAAAAGTATTAAGCAGGCTTATGGTGCTTCCTGTTTCTGCGAACAGGAAGATTGAGTCCAGGTCTTTTGATGTGGTGGGCAGAACTGAAGAAAGCCAGGTACATGGAGTGACAGGAGATGCAATCATGGCACTGAATGTGGCTCACAATTTCACAACAGGTTCATATCTGGAATTCCCTGTGAATTGGAAATGGTCCAGGCATGCTCACGAAATCATATAATCACGAAGAGGTTGAGGTCCCATATTCTCACTGGGTAATGCAAAGTATTTCATTGGCGGAGTTGGACCAGCTGTTTACAGCTTACAGCAGAGAGTAGGAGCATTCATCAAATGTCCTTTCATCTACTTAGACAATAAGGAGAGAGCTAAAGGAGGGAGACAATAGTTGTAACAGTAAATTCAAGATTGGCGATAACTTCAATTCATTTTATAACACTGTATGAATGATTTGCGATGATATAGCATATCTTTAATTCAATCTTGCCATCAACTTGTAGAAAGCTGCGCTTTTGCTGACATGCATCACAAATCCATTGGAGCAAATGTAAGTGAACATGAAACACTGATGTGAGTTTTAATCTCCTACAATGATTATAAATCAGGATTGGTTCAATTTAGTCAGCGTCTTAATGCATTTAATCAGAAACCACAATTATGTTTCCACCAGAAACCATATTTTGATTCATGACATCAATATGACATATCATTCTGATCTGCTTTGGCTTGTTAATTCTTCTGAGAAAGAAATCACATTCCAGTCCCTCAAATCATGCGCATTATTGTATTATTCAATTCATTAAATAGCACACATGAAATCAAGCACATTACGCATGCATCAGTGTGGGTTTTGTATGTGCAATCATTGTAGATTAAAACAGACACAAATGTAATTGCATACATTTAAAAATAGGAGTAACTCTACTATTGCAATATGTCTTGATCCTTTGAAGATGTAAAGATTCCATGACAGTCATCCAATGCTTAATCCTCTTTACAACAGGTGCAAAGTTGTTCATGTATTCGTCAAAGAAGCTTCATGCACGTGCAGTTGTTATAGATACAATATAAAGAAAGTAAGAACATGTTGACACATTGTCTGTTGTGTTGGGATACAGATTTGTACTGTCAACCACTGTTTGTTTGTACACTGGTCTTTTTCAAGACCGACATGCATTAGGCCCAAAGATGGATTCCCAACTGACTTGTCTGCTTAGACTATACTGGTTCCAGACCTAATGCACCCATAGTGTCAATAATTGCCAATTCATTAAGGAGGGATTGCAATGTTCCATACACTCCCTGTATCTCCACTGGTTCTGCTTGAAATCAGCATTTAGTTGTGCAGTTGATTCTATTTCATCCAATTGAACACTCTCGCAGTGTTTCATAATGGGTGGGCCGATTCTACCGAATTCTGCTGTGGAAAACTCAAAGCTTCATGTAGTGACGAACCAGCATCCTTGGCATGCACACAACATTGAGATCAATCTGTAGGGACATAATGTTCGGAACCAGTAGAGACTCAGTCATCACACTTGTCAATACATTTGTATGCCTGCAACAATGTGTACTTTCTCACATTAATAGGGTAAGGTGTCTCAATAGACATCTGTCTCATATGATGTTTTTCTCTTGGTGCCAAATGAGCTTTTATAATAGAAATGCACATGTGAAACTGTTGAATATTTTATGCATTTGCACGTTCCTTACTTTGTACACTTTCAGATTATTAGATGAATATGCAGCCTAACAAGTGCTGGTATGCAAAAACACTGATGCACTTCAGAATGTCTAGATGTGCAGTCATATATAGATATATATACATATATATATATATATATATATATATATATATATATATATATATATATATATATACATATATATATATATATAAAAACAAAAAAAGAGAAGGAAAAAAGAAAGCAGAATATCGCTTCCTGGACGGCACTCTTCCTCAATCATAGAAATCATCCAGCCACGTCAAAAAAGGATCTCCATCAAACGTCCTTTATTTGTAAAGCATGGTGGACAAGTTGTTCAGGAGAGAACAAAAACAACTACGCGTTTCACCCGAAAGGGCTTCGTCTGGTTGTAAACATAAATGACAGGCTTCCCATTTAAACACTCGTGCATGCGAGAAAGAAGTCCTTCTTTACTTTCCCTTATGTTTCCTTTTCAGACCCAATGCATGTTTCTCTGAGTGACATCTTGGAATGGTAAAAGGTATATATATATATATGTCCTGCATCCAATGTGTTACTTCTAAAAATGTTACAAAAGTAGCCCCTCAGATATTCATGGGCTAATGTATTATCCCCATATCTATAAAGTGCATTGTGCAATATGACAATGTGTGTTTCCACACATTTCAAAACGTTCGTACTGTCATAGGTCATGTATTACCAAATTCTTCAAAATATGACCAAACATTCTTTTGAGAGTGAGCCATTTCCATTTAAGTTACCACAGCATAAAATCTTAAATGCCTTTACCAAAAGTGCAAAGTGCATTATAGCTGCCAATGTTTCCAATTTGTCAAGTCTCTAATATCTTGAATAAAGTGCTTAGTGCACGATAGCATCGATTAAAATGCTTTTTTGCAACACAATTATCTCTCAATATTACAGGGGGTAAAAAATAGTTATTTTTCATCCTTAAGAATATAGTACAATAGCCAGCATAATAATCAATATTTCATCCCCTCCACTGTTGCTTCAATGCAGGATAAAGTGCAATATGTATGATAGCAGCAAATATTCTATATCATATAAATGACTAATGATACAAATAAAGTGCTAGGTGCCACATAGCAATCTTGCCGAGGTTTACACTGGTTATAAAAATGGTGTTCCTATTTAGATAAAGTGCTTAGTGCATTTAGTATATAACTTAACTATGATGTTTATGGATACATTCTGCTTAGTCACAGCAAATATTCTGTGTCATATGCATGGCAAAGGTTACAGATAAAATACTTAGTGCATCCTTACAATTTTGACAAGGTTTATAAAAATGGTGTTCCTATTTAGGTAAGGTGCTTAGTGCATTTTTTAGGGGACAGGGGAGAGAGGAAACAATAAAAATGATGCATTTACCAAGTGTCTAAAAAAGAGAGCCTATAACGGATTGAAAATACAACCGTATTTCAACAAATATATATGTGATGATTTTAAAAAGCCTCCTACATGTTAAAAAATGTAAGGACTGTTGTATAAAACAGTGTGTTAAAAGAAAGCATATGTCAAGGAACAACAGACCTGCAGTGGCCTCATAGTCTAGGAAAAAGCATTCATATACTTATGTACAGGCATAAGACAGATAAATCGAAAAACATCAAAAAACATCAAAAAATTCAAGGAACCACTTCTAATTTCCCACAAATGTGTAGAGTTCCTCGTCCTTGTTGTGGCCATCTGGGTATTTTGTTTGATAATCAACAATATATTTACATTCAGTTTGTCTCAATCTCAGTTCTCGATTACCCCCTCTTGGATTTGGTAAGATTTTATCTATGCCATAATATCTAAACGAGGAGACATCTCCATTGTGTTTTTCCTCAAAATGCTTGGCTAGGGGGTAGGTTGGATCTTTGTTTTTAATCGCACGAAGATGTTGCAGGATCCGTAGTTTTATTTCTAATTTCGTACTGCCTATGTACCATAAATTACATCCACATGTTATCACATAAACCACATAAGTTGTTACACAGGTAATATGTTTCTTGATAGTCACTTCCTTCTTAGTTCGAGGATGTATGTAGTTCTTCAAGGACACCCCATATTTACAGGCCTTGCATTTGGGACATTTGTAAAAATCCCCCTGATTGCTTAGTAGCCATTGATTTGATATCTGTATCGGGGTCGAGAAAAGGCTTGGTGATAGTTCTGATTGGAGCGATTTTGCTTTCCTAAAGGTCACACTAGCATTCTTCTGAATATGGCCTGCGATGTCTGGATCTCTCTGTAATAACGCCCATCGTTTGGCCAGAATTTTTTGAATGTCTTTAGCCCCATTATTGTAAGTTGTGATGAAGCGTATATTATCAGTTTTTGTTTCCAGTAGCTTCAATTCATTTTTCTCCTTATTTCTTCTGAAAATCTCAGCTCGTGTCTGTTTCGTGCATAGGTTAAATGCACTATTGATAGTCGATTTCTTGTAACCTCTTGCCATAAAATTCTTTGCTGTGATTTTGGCATTTTTTTCAAAGGTTTCGTTTTCACTACAGTTCCTTTTCATTCTTAAGAATTCGCCGTAGGGTATACTATTTTTTAGGCATTTCGAATGTGCACTCTTGGCATGAAGCAGTGAATTGGTGCTTGTTGGTTTCCTATAAGTTTCAGTCATCAGTACTTCATTCTTTACTGAGATCTTAATATCCAAAAATATTACCTCTAAAAGATCATGCTGTTCGGTAAATTTCAAATTGGTATCATCTGTATTCAGGATGTTAAAGAAAACCATCCATTCTTGTTTACTGCCATCCCATAGTATAAATAAGTCATCAATATAACGGCGCCAAAGGATCACTTTGTTGGTGTGTATTGATAATGTTTCCTCTGAGAATAGTTTTGCTTCCCAGGCTCCCATAAATAGGTTCGCATATGTTGGTGCTACCGTCGTGCCCATTGCTGTACCACACAATTGTTTGTAATGTTGGCCGTCAAACATAAAGGCATTATGTGTGAGACAAAAGTAAAGCATGTCCAATAACATTTGTGAATGATCTCTAAAACTTAGTGATTTGCTAGATAGAAAACTTTTGATGGCTTCCATTCCTTCTTGATGTTTGATACATGTATATAGAGATATCACATCCAACGTTACTAGTAAATACCCCGGTCTCCATGGTATTAGATCGATATATAAGTTAAGGGGACGTTATGGTTAAATGGTTAAATTGCACTAATAAAAACCTATGAAATTTAATGGAAAAATGTTGTTACAGGGACGTTATAGTTACAGAATTTCATAGGTTTTTATTAGTGCAGATTAACCATAATGTCCCTTTAACAAAGTTTTTTCATTGAATTGTATAGGTTTTTGTTGGTACAACTTAACCATAATGTCTCTTTAACAAAGTTTTATTCAGAGAATTCCATGGGTTTTTACCAGTGCATGCTATTTTCCTACAACTTACTAATGCCATACGTACCGCAATACAGCAACATTTGTGTCCAATTTACCACATTTCACCTTAAAACTCTGCCATGTCCCACCTTCTAGCATCATTTTTAAGAATTCTATACTTTTTCCACTGTTTTTGCTTCCGTCGACGTCCGCGAACGTCTGACGTCACTGTGCACCTTCCGGACACTGCCACGTGACATACATAGACTCAATACATTTTTCCAACATTTCATTAGCATTTTTTGTTATGCTAATGGTAATAATGTGGCTTTCATCCCCTATTCCAGGAACTGGAACTTGGGATAACAGCCCGGCAGTCCAAGTTATCGGCCCAAGCAAAGTGTGTCTGTGTGCGCTGTGATGCCTGCGGGCTTCGGCGCATTATAAAGAAATAAATCCACCTGCAATGGTGGATTAAAGGCCATTAGCACCGCTGGTTCCCAAAGCGAGAACCCGGGGTGCTAAAAATAGATTTTTCTTCCTACAGCGGGATGCAGGAAAGAAAATCCTTTTCCAAGATGGCCACCATGGAAAGAGAAGGTGGGGCTCAGTACAATGTGAAGATAATATATATATATAGACAAGGGAGATGGACAAGACTGACATAGAAACAATTGGAAGGGCTAATTCATTCATAGTGTTAAAGATGTATACATACAGTTTGTGTTGTTAGTATGTATCTATCATTAAGATATCTTGTGGAAACATTCCATTTTATATTGCATTTTGGAATGCTGTAATTGGAATATGCAGCACACTTCTCACTTCTATGGACAGAGCAAACACAATTCAACCACATCACATGTGACAATTCATCAGAGTTCTTCCAATTCGAAGAATTTAGATGGAAACCAATCCAGATAACAAGATAACAAGATTAAATACATTTAGTGAAGATATTACACCCATATATGAGTTAACACGTACCAGCCATTAAATTAGCTAATGTAGATGTTTCTTTAAAGTTAAACATATCTTGCATGAATATCCAATTTCCCAAAAACCATATGTAAAGTTATAGTAAAAAGAGAATGCATGAAATCAGTATTAGGGGAATGGAAAGTCCATCAGAGATTTATTTAAGAACGTGTTGCTATTCTCATTGGCTAAGATATGCAATGTTAAGGGTTGAGTTAAATTACCAGCAACAGATGTAGTTTAATTGTTTCCATACTTTTTTCCATGTATTTGGGGCACAATGTAGTTGCCAATCCCTCTCCCAATTTTTTATTTTATTGGTTCCAAGCAAATTTCTATAATTTGTTTTATCCAGCATAGAGTAAAATTGTGCAGCTTTAGTGGAGGGATTGTTTACCATTAGTGATAATACTTTAGATGGTGGTTCTGGGACAAGGTAGATGAAACACTGGACATACAAAAAAGCAGGTGTCCCTACCTTCCAGACACAGGGCACAAAAACACATTGTAAACCTAAGAAACAGTCTGGAAAAAATGTTACTCAAAAATAAAAATAAAATAATAAATATCCAAATCTAATCAATAATAAAACATTTCAATCCGAAGTTATTTACAATATGGAAGGACAATTGGAAAAACAATTAGTATCCATAGAATAAATCAATTATTACATGCCACAACACTCCACAGATTGTCTCATAACATACTCATGTACTCACAATAAGTGCATTTTAATCAACACAAAATTAAAACAAATAAACATTCATTTAATGATTCAAACACAAGAAGCCTGATACTAGAGATGCCCAGTTGATTATTTTCTTCATCTTCTGGCTACTTCCAAAACACCACTGACCAGTTTTGACATTGCAAAACATGTAAAAACGTCTTCAGGTGAGCAAAACTTCCTAATGAAAACGTATATGCTCAGAGTTAAACCCATGCATTCGACCATATCCATCTATATGCAACACATTAATTCCAACCATACTCATGGGCTGATAGCGGCCACAAATTAATTGGTGGCCTGTGATAGAAACAAGGATGACATTAGAATTATTTAGGAATGCTTGCATGACCAGGTGTCAGAGCGGAGAGTGCATCACCTAAGAAGGGTGCCTTCACCAAAGGAATTGGTATAAGAAAGGGTGGCAGTGGAATGGAAATCAACTCAATGGGCAACCCATATGTGTGGGGCGGTAACCATATTCATCTACGTGGATAATTCTCACCCAACTCCAAAAGGTCACCACAAGTTGTGAACAATCTTGAATGAAAATAAAATGAAATTGATACCTTATTATCAAATCGATGTCAGATATGAGAAATATCTGAGTGGCAAACTGTATCAGGACCAAGTATTGGCATTCACATAAACAAAAGACATGAAGATTAACAGAATGCTGCCACACTCAGAGCGTATGCAGTACAAACACATCACAGTAGCATGCTGTACGAATGAAACTTAAAGACAATTGGACCGAATCCACCTGGTCAATGAGATCAAGCACCACAGACTAAATAATCATGGGGTTACCTGAGCGAAAGCACAACTGGGAATAATCAATGTGCAGCCACAATAGAAATACCAAAGACACAGTTCAGCTATAATGGCCAAATGGTGGAAGAAAAAGAAACGCACAGAAAACGTTCCCAGAACCACCTGCCCAGAGGGATCGATGCACTGCAGACTAGTTCGTCCTGCAGGCAACCCATGTCGTGGGGCCGCGTACTCGGCAGATCAATGTGCAGCCAAACACCTAAGTCATGGCGTTGTCGGTACATGCTGCATGACAGCCGCTCCGCATGACATCCGCGGGAGAAGCACAGGGACGTCATTTCACCAAAATGCCAGGGGTAGCGGAAGTGACATCACAGTGCCACACCCCCAAGAGTGACATCACAGGAAGTGATGTCATTTGACCACACCCCCACAGGAAGTGATGTCATTTGACCACACCCCACCGGGCGTGATGTCATTAGACCACGCCCCCGCCATGACATCACAGGAAGTGGCCTAATAAAGCATTATCCCTCAGTGCATTAAGGTCAGTCCTATCTGTCAGGGTAATACTTTACATGTGAGAGATTAACAGTTGCAACCTGTTCAAACTCTGCCCCTAAGAAAAAAGGAAACCTGTGGGTCCCAAAAAACTGAAGTTAAGCATGCGTTCAGTGTCATACAGTTTGAAGTTAATTTTGTGGTGTTCCCTGATTAAATGGAAGAGAAAAAGGCATATTTAGTGTTGAAACAACTAGGACAAGGCTGAAATGCATAAATAGATATGGACTAACAGATCAGATCATTAACATATGCTGTACATTTTCAATATGTTGCTTCACGTTCATTTACCTCCCACAGCGGTCGCAGATAAGGCTGGATATCAGCTGCTCAATGGTGGTACTGTTTGCTGGCGTTGAGAACACAGAAAGGAAGGAACTCCCGCACGAAGATGCAGGTCTGAAAATAATAACAAAATATCAGAAAGATTAATTTGTGCAACACCAGACCATATTAATTTTTAATAGAGTTTTAGAGTTCTGGGGCGCACGCATCATGCAAAGACAAACTGGACCACAGAGGCTTTGCACATGACAGACCTAGAGAATGACTTCAGGCCAGGCAAAGATTCATCATTAACCTTCTGTAACTCAGAGGGATGCATGTTATGCACCATTGCCCTAGGATCTCTAGGAACTAGCTCTGTAGGCCGCAGCAGGCCCAGGCTGAGTGTGTGGCTCGGAGCAGTTTACATAATGTTGTGTCACAATGTAAAATCCTAGTTAAATGCATTGCAAAATGTATAGGCTGCAGGCCACAAATGACTTGGATTTCATCTGCCTGTGGTTAATTTAACCAGTTTAATTTGCATAAACTGTTGCTGTAAGCTGGGCTCAGGAGGGCACATGAGTACAGTGGCAAGGGGCACATGGACACAGTGACGAGGGGCACATGGACACTGGCTGGGGTCGGGGACACATGGAACCGGCGATGACTTATCTTACAGCAGGAAGTAAAAATGCCTCCAATCCCGCCCCCACATGATCTATAAAAGACAAAATGTAACGTTAGTAAAACGAATTTGGTGCTGCCGACATCAGCGGCTTGCTTACTTTCCCTAATGTAAAGCCACTGCCGTGCCAGCACTGAATTCATTATACTAACATACTTGCCAACCCTACAGATTTAGGCAGTAGGCTACTGCTTTTTAAGCAGTCCTACCGCCTACAGATTTCAGTGACAGATCCTACTGCTTTTTACAGTGGCAGGTAATGTATGTGACTCTAAGGCAGGCTCCAGGACATAGCATGCAACACATTAGTCTGTCTGTACAGTGGCTGGTAGGTGATTACTTTGATTGGACTCAGAGCAATCCAGTGACCTGACAGCTATGTGACTCTGCCCTGCCTCTGCCCTGCACTCTGGCCGGGAGAGGCCTTAGGTGAACCACTAACAAAGGCAAGTGGCAGAGTGTAACACAATCACACCGCATCTGCCTGTCACATAGTCACTTATTCTGTACTTGAGTTTCTTTCTCCTGACCTTTCTGCCTAAAATGTTCCTCCTTACATATACATTTTAAGTGTGAGTGCGGGACATGCCTAATCGCGCGTCTGGTCCTAGGGGCTCTAGCTAGCAGGGATGGCATGACCAGGCTTCTGCGAGGATGGGCATTTGAGCTCAGCAGAGTGGATACATGACACACTTTGATGGGGAGACCAGAAAGGGTTACTTAATCTTGGTGGTTCTTACAGGTCCATATTTCTAAAGGAGTAGGTAAAGGCAACTTTTTTTTTGGCAGGGCCAGCCTCTGATTTCTGGATGGGCTCATAGGGTTCTGAGTGATCCTAGCAGGTGTTGTGAGTACAGCCAGAAGGAAAATGTCTTATTGCAATGGCAGAATACTGGCCTTTATTGTGGGCAAAGGAATCATGAAAATGCGTTAGAAAATGCTACCGTGCACTGTTGGTGACCTGACGATTTTTTTACGTTACCCTACAAAACCGATTGCCAATTCCATGGCTTTTTGCCAAATCTTTCACAAAATGTGTGCTGTAAAATGTACCATTGTAGTCCCGGATGTGTAGCTCCTTCCTACTAGCCTGGGTTTAGGAGGCGCGCTGTGCATTTTTATTGCTGGGGAAGCATGGGGTGGTTTGGTGGGGAGTCCCTGAAAGCTGTCACACCGAGACGAGTTTCTGATGGGTTTAATGGATTGGCACTTGAGCTGAGGTCTGGAATGCTAGCAGGCTGGAATGCTTCCCAAAATACACAGGACAGGACACCTATCAAGCAGTGGGGGTTGCGGTCCGATGAACTCAAGACAGTTTGCGACGTCCATTGAGGAAATATACAATGTTGTGTTGTATTTCTCCAGGGTATGCGAGTGCACTGATCAGGAGGTCTTCCATGGGAAATGGGCTTCTTGTGGGAGGCAAGTACCTCCCTGCACACTATGTGTGTTCAGAAAACTTAAAAAAAAGAAATAGCCTAGAGTTTGAACATCTGTAATAGTGAACGTTAATGTAGCATGCAAAGTCAGCATATGCGACGTCTGTAGACACACGGTAACACTATTTAGATTGGTTAGCCTTTCATTTGTGAATCTTGTCACTTGCTGGTGCTAATGTCCTGGGCTGTGCACTCAAAAATCCAGCTGTTCTTGTTTCCACTGGAGGAATTAGTCCATGGAAACACGAAACGGCAGGGGGACGGGATTCCGTGCCCTTGCAAGTGTCTCTGGATGCAGGGTATGACACAAGACGTGCACAGAAAGGGCACACATCTGCACCCACAGCACCACACCACTGTGTGGGCATTTGGGGGTGGTCAACAAGTGTTTCAAATGTCTTCACAGGATGGCGCTGCGGTGCTTTCAGTTTACACCTGACCATGTTTACATGATCACTGCAATATTATATGTTTCATAATATTCACATCCGTTGCAATGTGCCCATGTGAAGTGTCTTTTGAAAGTACTTCAACTTTGCAATAGGGAGAGAGAAATATGTTCAACTGTCTGTTCAAGCGTGCTCTCCTATAAAACAAGCTGTTTGCCTTTTCTTGTCAAGATTTTTTTATAACATACTGGCCGTCAGCACTGGCTCAGTAACAGGAAAAGAGGCAGGGAGAGTAGGACCCGGGATTATAGCATCAGAAGAAAAGGGCAGAGAAGGGAGGAAACGGGAGATTACAGAAACAGAGGAAAGGGGGCAGGGAAGGACGGAAGGGAAGGATTGCGGTAACAGACGAATGGGGGATAGAGAGGGAAGAGGCAGAGTACAGTAACGGAGGAAAGGGATACGAAAAAAAGGAAGGGAAGATTACAGAAAAGTGGGACGCCGCGAACCAGGACAAAGAACTACATGTAGAAAAATAAAGGGGGAGAGAGGAAGAGATGGGAAGGAAGAATGCGCAAGGAGGTTTGTGGAGAAGAATAAAACGGAGAGACGAAGATGGGAGAATGGTGCGTAGGAGGGGGGAGGGGATAAAGAATAAGAGCAAGGAAAGTGGAAGGTTTTCGACACAGATGCAAGAACGACACCTTTCATAGAGCGCTTGTTGCCACATGTCGTGCCGTTTCGAAGCGCTGTAACTAAGAGGAGCTGTTTTTCATGATAATCTACAGGCGCAGGGAGGATAAAAGGCTGAGTCATTTTTTAGGTTTCCAGCACCTGACTGGCAGATGGAATACACATTTTACGTTGAGGGCTGGGGGGGGGGGGTAATTTACGAGCTTTCAGAATGAAAATTCAAACAGAAGCCATCAAAAGGGCGGGGTGGGGAGCGAGAAAACAATTAGGAGGACGCGTAAAGGCAGAGTATAGGAAGAAAGGAAAAGGCTGAAAAGAAAAAATAAACAGAGTGAAGGAAGATGAGAAGGACACGAAGGTGAGAAAGTGGGGAAGGGGGCAGGGCAGGAAGTACCAGGCCGAGAAACAAACAAAAAGAAACATTATAGGATGGGAATAGAAAACAAATTGAAGAAAAATAAGAAGACGGTGAGGAAGAGAAAAGTAACAAGATAAAACGATAAGAGGGGCGGAGAGACGAGATAAAAACCAACAAGAGAAGCGGGGGAGGGCAGGGGTTTAAGAGGGGCAGAGAACAGAGGGGCAGAGAACTGAGGGGCCGAAACAAAGGACTTGAGAACCAGGGGAGAAGGGAAGACCAGGCGACGGGGGTTGGGGACACGAAATAACCGAGGGGAGAAGCTGGCAGAGGAGTGGGGGGGGCGGAAACAAGCAGCAAGTCGGCGGGGAAGGGAGAGAGCTGCGAGGAACAGGACCGGGATAAAGACAGACCCGGTGCAAGACAGAGAGGCCGCTGAACGCGGACACAGAATAAGACACCAGAGCCGGGCTCTGGCCCCCGCGTAATATAGAACACACGGTGGAGTAGAAAGGGAAGAGAGGGGGCGACAGAGGAGCCCCCGGGAACCTCCAGTGCCGGCATCTCGTTAATAACAGCACGTGTCTGAGTTTTCCCCAGGTTTCTCTCTAATGGGACGGGGAGGCCGGCAACTCAGAGTCACCTGCGCAGGCAAGACCCAGGCCGAGTTGTGACACACCTCAGCCTGGGCCTTTGGCTAGCGGCGCCGCGGCCGCAGGGGAGTTCAGCACTAGAACCCGCCGCGGCAAGGACGCCGCATTTCCGACCCCACTCACCAGACCCCAACCCAGCAGCACACTACACGTGACGTGACGACCTGAGAGACAAACATACATAAGTCTAATAACTTTAACTGATTTACCGTGTTTGTTGTTTGTTGGACAGCGTGAAGCAGGAGCGCCGTGCCACACCACACGTGCTGCTCACAAAATGGAGGAACGCAGCGTGAAGCAGGAGCGCCGTGCCACACCACACGTGCTGCTCACAAAATGGAGGAACGCAGCACACAACGCTTGGTGGCTGAAGCCACGCCCCCTCCCAGAGGTCGCAAGAGAGTGACAGAGGTCGCTGTCCAATCAGCAGAGGTCGCTCTTGCGACCTCTGGCGACCCCCAAATGACGTCCCTGGAGAAGCACAGTTAGTTAAACATGCGGCAGGTGCAATTGTTAATGATGCCGTCAAATAAAACAAATACAGGTATGGTAATGGAGCCTGGGAAGGCATATGCGCAATGGAAATCAAAGAGGACGAATGACCCTCCAGCCGGGCTCCTGCCTGGCATACATAAAAGGCAGACATATTGGCAGAGTCAGGGAAGTAAACTAAAACAGTTAAGACGGTCTATAAATTCCATAGACAAACGTATTGAAATCCTGAATAGGGACAATTGTCACTCATGTAGAAGGCTCCACAAGAGGAAACCGAATGATTGTATAACTATATAGATGGAACCCTGCAGTTGTACATGCATAATTCCTACTCTACCATGTAATTACGGCCATGAAAGGAGATATTAAATATGAAAGTGTGCAGTGCACTGCGCTGTTTAGTAGGGTTCCATGTCATTTCATTGCAGGATGTTTTTTCGCGGGGTGTTTTACCGCAGATTTTTTTCCCCAAAATCTCATCCTCTTTAATTTTTTTTCTATCCCCGTACACCCACACCCAATTTATATAATTTTTTTAACCCCCCCAAAAAATTCAATTAGTTTTTAAAAAAAAAAACTGTGGTAAAAAACCCTGCGAAAAAACCTCTGGCGATGAAAGGACGTCGTACCGTTTAGTAGGAACCCTAAGATTGCATGTACACAGTTGCCATTCTTCCATTGAATTAAGGCCACGTTCAATAGTTTTAAGGTTAAACATCTAAAGGTGTTCTTTGTAAGAACTTGTTTTGCTGACATATCAATATTGGAATAGCAAATGTTTTCTTTGCAGATCCATATTAAGTCTTCCACTTTCTGTCCAATTACAACATAGTGTGTGGCTAGTGGGGCATTCAAAGTTCTAGTGTGGATTTCAGAGCACTGTTCATTGATCCTCAAATGCACTGCTTGTGTAGATTTTCCAATGGTTTTTTGGCATGGACACCAAATAGCATAAACTGTATTCTTGCTTCTACAGGTGCTAAAATACCGTAATTGCCAGATTTTACCTTCACTTTAAAAGGATTGTAATTTTCTTGATAATTGATATGCCACACAACTAGGGCACGGATAGATTCCCGCTACTGGATTATTGCTTCAGAAACACAGCATGAAGAGGATCAACGCTTCGCTTATTTACTTTGTCTGTCACGTTGCAAGTATGCTGACACTGATAGTGGTAATATGACCTTTGCCCTATACCCAGGTATAGTCAAGAGCACAAAGTGGAGAAGAAAGAGAGGAAACTGAGAAAAAGTGTGTTTGGTAAGAGACAAGCATAGACTTGGGAGAGAAGAAAGGGGGAGAGAAGAAAGCGGGAGAGAGAATAGAAGGATGAACGTGGGAAGACAAAACAGCAAAGGAAAGACTGACAGAATTAGAGTGAGACAGAAGGAGGGAGACTGAATTCAATGGAGAGGAAACAGGAGAGAGACAGACAAATGGGGTAAGCAAGTGAGATGAAATGACTACTATTCTACAGGAGTACGTTAATGAGTTGTGAATTCTAAACTCCTACTCTGCCCAAATTACTACAAAACCAGCAGTGATCCCAATAAAAAAGGTGAAACAGGCACAATATGAATGGTGCACCTCATTTTGCTTTCAGAGGTAGTATGGGCCAAGGCCAAACAGCCAGCAAAGAAGTGCACAAAACAATAATAGTATTGTGGCACCTAAAAAAATTAAATGCCCAATCAAGGTTCAACAAAACATGCAATACTTTAATCAAACTAAAAAGAAAGAAAACCTTATAAAAAAACACTAGCAACCTGCCTCTGTAATGAAATAAACAAGAAAATGCAGACATTTTCTTGAAAAGGGCACTCTCAGTATGAATGCAGGTATATGCAGACCATTTTCTTTGCAGCAATGTGCAAGATTTACGTATTGTTTTTAAAAGGTAAAGAGTGGGATCTTAAATGCCACTAAGACTTTTCAAATAGGTACATGCAACAGAATTATTCAATGTACCTTTAAAACTTCTTCTGGGGGATCAAACATGTATAGACAGGCTTCTGGGCACTTGTTGCAGTGTTCATTCAGTGTTGAGACTGTAAAGTGGTCAGACAGGGGCAAATATGGAATACTTCTACAAGCAGCAACCATCTCAAGGCTCGAAGGAAGCTTGGGAAAATGCAATGTATAGAGGCTTTTCGGCTCAACCTCTCAAATGTGTCTCAATCTGGTACATCGAGTCTAACAGTGAGCTGGTTTGACTGGGTTCTATGACATGGTGTTCAACAGCTGCAACAGCTTATTGACTGATAGAAGCTGGAAACAGGCAGTTGATGTTGAGTCGATTACTTGAAGCCGATCGAAGCGATTTGAAAACTGGTGACCGTCAAAGGCAGCCCTTATGGGTCTTGTAACAGATCAAAAACAAACAGGGAGTGTTCCAGTCCGCTTGAAAGCAGAGTGTAGCAGTAAACAGAAATCAAGGCTGCTCCTTTTGATCCTTGGTTGCTGCAGGACCATTTCCAAGATCTCTGAGGCTAAGGTAAATCCTTTTGCGGCCCTTTCCAGCAATGAAGTATGCCAGAGAACACTTTGTAACAGTGTCTCTTCAAGTAGGGAGAGTCCTGGATACCAGTTTCTAGGCAGCAGAGAGGTTTTGTCCAGCAGCTGGTCACTTCTAATAATCCTTTAAAGTGGGTAGGTTATGGGCTGTCTCCCTCCTTAGAAATCATTATCTTGGGGACTTTGGCCAGACTGTAACCCAATAAAGTTCAAGTGAAATATAGCCTTCAGATGAGTCCAGAGATGATTCAAATATGATGGATCTCACCCCCTTAAATGGTGATTTTGCTAGAGCGGATTCGTTCAGGTTAAGCCTTCTGTAAGGGGCCAATCAAAGACACTGTAATAAGAGTTTTGCCCTCTGACCTCTGCTCCAGGAGTGCCTTGTCTACAGGAAGTTATGATGAGGCACTGGTAGGAGCATGGCATGAACATTTTCAAGATGGGGGGGGCTCTACCGCTGGGGGAGCTCCTATTCTAAGCTACACTACTTTCCAACTCTCATGACTTCTTGAGTTCTGCCCAAGTTCAAAGAGACTCCACTAATTATCCCACTGGTGTATCTTGCCCAAAGTGCTGGCAGAACTTCCTTTTAAGTACTGGTTATTTCCTGTCCTACTGGAAAGTTATCAAGCATTCCCAGCAGAGAGCAAAGGAGGCCTGCAGGGCTAGTCCTATCAGTTTCTTGTAGGTGAAACCCAGGCCCATAAAACAGTACACAAACGCACTGACAGTTACAGGGGTCACTGGCAACCAGATGACCATGCAAATGGCATCAAATGGGTGTTGGCGATTATACCTCAATCTCCCCATAGGCCTCTATTTCAAACCAGAAGTACCTCTGTATTTATATTGTAGCATGACCATGCACAGTTATGAGTAATTTAAATCATGGATGTTCGCTGCTAAAGTTAGTACATGTCAATTGCAATTAATTTGGATTCCAGCAGGCTATGTACAGGAATGCACATGCTACTGTAACTTTCACGTTGCCAAACTAAGTTGCAGCTGTGGGTGTGTAAGTAGACAGGGTCAAGCAGAACAATTACGTATGTAATATGCTTTTTGACATGAATCATCTGGAAAGTGAAGCCTGGTTAGCAGGTCTAACTTTTTGGGAGAGAAAAACAGAATTATTGTATGTTAACATAAATCAAAAACAGATTTGCATTGCACACCACCATTGAAGGCATGTCCTCTCACGCACACCACAGCAAAAAGGTTGTGAGCCACAATCCTTCAAAGGGTTTGACTTATCATCAAGGTTAAAGTATCTACTGTTGCCATCTACTCTGGAGTGTTATGAACCTGGTGCATGCTCTCTGATCATATTTAATCCTTATAAGGCTATACACTGAACCAATGCTTTGTGATTCTCTGACTGCATAGCCATTAACCACTTTAGAGATCTGTGGTCAGTTTCAACAGCAAAGGGAGATACAGAAATGTAGGGTTGAAACTTGCATTTTGTCCACACCACGCATATGGCTCATTTTCAGTTGTTTCTAGCTTATTTCTCTTTTTGTCAATTGGCTGCTAATATAGGAAAAGGGATATCCAACACTTTCCGAGCTTAGCTGTGCTGAAACTGCGTCAATTCCAAATTCTCAGGACCCTGTCTGAATGATAATTTCCTGTCCATTATCTTGGATCTGTAGCAATTGAGCAATGCAAAATCTGTCTTTTAAGTCCTGAAACACTGTTTGGCTGGAAGAAATCCAACTGATTCTCTTTGCCATGTTCTTGGATGTCACATGGTTCAGTGGAAGGGCAATGGTCCTAAACCCTTTTATAAACATCTGGGAATGCTCTGCCCTAGCTCTGAGATGTAGGAGTGTCCCAATTCCTGACCTATTGTGATCTTGCCTGAAAAGCATGTTTGTTACCACCACCCACTTTGTATACTAGGCAAGTCACATTACCTGGCGTATCTGGCACTTGGATGCCCTGATAGTCAGGACAACATGACCTGTAGAATCAGTTTCAGATGGTATAGGTGGTCTGATTTCTGGAACATTATCTAAAAGGGCAAAGCAGAATTCTTTCAAACCACATAGGACTTTGTTCACCATCCGCTGAAAGGTGTCAGGGGCATTTGTTTGAACTCAAATGCATAACAGTAAGGCCAACCTGCTAGTACCCAGCCGTGATGTCCAAGTGCTCATGTGCTTGGCAGTGCCTAACTTGTAAATCAGTTAATTTGCTCTAGGTGTGTGGTGGGCATGTCTTTGTCACAGAACAAACCCCTCTGTAGTCCATACAATGTGACTTCGGTGGTCCCATTGCAGGACTTTTTTAGGTAGCATCACCATAGGGGCAATCCATGGGCCTTGGGATGGCTCAATTACCCCCTGGGGCTCACATCTTAGAAAATCCTTCTTTGAGGGTGTAAATTTCCTTCTAAGACATCTTCTGGGGCCATATTACAGAAACCTTGCACCGGTGCAAGTGCAAAGTTGCACAGTATTAGCACTAGGGCAAAGTTTGCCCTATTTTTAAAAACGGCGGCACACACTAGAAAACTACTGCACCATGACAAGGGCAGTTAGGCATATTAAAAGCACCAGGGCAAAAATAACCCTAGGGCAAAATAGATACATTTTTGATGCATTTTTGCATCAGGGCAAAGTTTGCCCTAGTGCTAATATCATTCCGTATTAGCACTATGGCAAACTTTGCCCTGGTGCAAGAATACAGTAGAAATGCATCTTTTTTGTACTAGGGCAATTTTTGCCTGGTGCTTTTAATATGCCAAACTGCCCTTGTCATGGTGCAGTAGTTTTCTAGTGTGTGCCAAAGTTTTTAAAAATAGGGCAAACTTTGCCCTAGTGCTAATACCGTGTAACTTTGCCCATGCCTTGTCGCAAAGTTTCTGTAATCTGGCCCCTGGTGTATTCTGCTTTTGACCAGCTTGCTGTCACAGGTATCAATATCAATGAGACCCTGGTCCCTGCTACCTGGAACCAGCGAGAACAACCCTGCAAACTGGAGCAGCAGCTGCTGAGAGTCATGCACTTGCTGTTTTATCAGGACAGAAGAAATGTGCAACTCCTGCATAGGCCAATCTGTTACTTCAGTGTTTAGCAAGTCTGCGAGGTATCAGTCTCCGCCTTAGACTCATAGTCAGTCACCAAGAGACAGCACAAAGTTTTCCCAGTTCTGATGTGGTTAGGAGCCTTGGTATCAAAGAGGTAGTTATCCCCACTGATTTCCTAAAGAACCATATAGGATTCAGTCCACTTGCCTTGAAGTATGCTTTTTGTGACAGGTGCATACTAACCAGACAAATTGTCCCAGAGTTTACTCTGTTACTGTGGCCTTCTGGTCATTCCAGCGCTTCATCAGTTCCTGGCTGGCCGTCAAATGCTTTTTAGACTTTTCCATGTAGTGGCCATTCTGGATCTCAAGCCAAACACACAGTCCAATACCTCATGAGTAGGACGAGGCATAGGAAACGCATAACAGGGTGCCCAAACATAAGCTCAAAGGGAATGAAAACGCAATTTGAAGGCACCTCCCTGTAGGAAAACATTAGACATACCAGTTTCTCCTCCAAAGGTGCTCCTCCAAACCACCAATCTTGCATCACAGGGTCTTTCTGAAACTCTCCACAAGCCCCTGGGTTTGGGGATGGACAGCTGTAGAGAATGTTAATGGTACTCCACACTCCTTCCACCTTTCCTTCAAATATGCCAGTATGAAGTTGGAGTTCCTGTCATTAAAGGATAGTTCCGGGACTTTTTTTTTATTGTCCCTACGGTTCGGCCATGTGTTTTTAAGCATAAATCGGTAGATCGTAGAAAACTTTCCTATGGACCTTACCCGACTTTTCGTCCATTAACGCACTCGAAATCAGCCGCCATTTTCTGATAATCCTATCATTTCAACCCATCGCCCTGGCTCACCTGCTTTTGCGGCACTAAATCAAATCCCCCGCCCCTGAGCCTGACATCAGCAGACGCGTACCGCCCATTTCCCAACGCCAAAGCACGTTTCGTGTCAACAATCGCTGCGCCTCAGCTAATGAAGTGTCGCCATGGAAATGGCAGGACGCCTCTTTCCTCAATAAGTATAAACACACCGTTTCACAACACACAGCAGCAGATTTTCGATTCCATTCCTCTCTCTGTGTTACTTTGAGTATTCTGTGACTCGTTTCTGTGCTCTGGTCAGCTACCTTCGCCGCTTCTAGGCCTTGTGAACACCTGTACCATCTCTGTAAATTATTTTACTTTCTTTACCACACAATGGCTACAATAATGCCGTATATGTACGAGCCCGAGTACACCGAGGAGGAACTACTGGAAAGGCAAGCACGCGAAAACGATGGGGATTCGGACGGCAGTTTGGAGGACCAGTCAACGGATGAAGAGCCTGGACCATGTCGCATGGACGGCGTCTCCACCTGGTGCACGTGCAATCGGTGCAAGCTAATGCCAACTGGGGAGGAGAACTGCTGCTGCCGTGAAAATTCCGGGTGCTTGGCCTACATTTCGGAAGGCGAGCCAAGTCCGCAATGCATCACCGAGCTGCCAGAGTTCAGGGAAGCCTGCCTCTCACGGACCGTGTTGAGGATGATGATGGTGCTTATGCACGAACTTCGCGGCACTGTTCGTCCGCGTAATCCGAGTAACGAGTAAGTATACTCTGGTTTTGATGTCAGTGATGCCACTACTATTTCATGGTCGTCTCCCACATATAAAATTACATCTACATATCATTCGAATGCATGTAAATTGGTTCCATATTGTGCATTTTCTAGATAGAATTTTTTTCAAAGCAGAATTACATTTTTTACCTGAATCGACAGTGATAAGAAAGTTTTGTCATTTTAATACAGTTTGCATCTTTCTTTTTCACAGGTGGTACAGGCTGGTGGCCTATCGTTGCTTCACTTGGTGGCTTCATGAGAGGCTCGGACACCGCGTTCGGAGAGTAATACCTGCCTGTGCGGTACTTGCCATTAGACAACATTTCCCCAGCGACAGTGGACAATACCGCGGATTTTCCCTGGATGTGCTGCAACCTGAACTTTACAATGTGTAATGTTTATTATTTATGTTCAATTGAAATTAAGATCTAAAATAAAACCCAACATATATTTTAACAATGGTTGTTTTGATTTTTTAAATGAATCTAGTGTGTCTCCATGGAATAGTCTTCCTGTGCCTTGTCACACCACATGTCTCCGGCCAGCATCCTCCCTCACGCTGGCCGCCCACCTTCAATCCACATAACCGTTGAACCAATATGCAGCAGACATACATATGTTATTTTGCGGGTTGGCATCAAGCCTCCCGGCCTTGCCTCCTCCCCCAAAAATACTTACCACACCACTTTGTTCAAGCGTTGGCAATAAAAGGCCGTTGGATTTTATTGATACAAAACATGGTTATAGGTAAATAATCAACATAGTTGATCATAATAAATCATCCTTTTGGGCACCGGGTACAGAGATGACCCCCTCTGGCCTGTGCCGCCTTGCCACCACAGGCCAGCCTGCTGCTGACTAACTGCCTAGGCATCCAGGGTCTCCAGGGTGAACTGCACCCATATATTCTCCTGGGAGGGTGAGGTATTTATAAACTCACCCCCCTGCCTTCCATGTACTAGATCCAGCAGCCTGCCTCTTACATGCAGTTAGATGGCCTCTCCTTGGTGAGGCCCTGCGGCAAACGAGTCTTGTCTGCACGACCACCGCCCCAATCCACCCCCCGCCCTATCAAAGGCAGTTCGCACCGGGGTACTTGCGCTGGCAAGTGGAGCTGTCAGGGAGCGATAAAGGCCAAGAGGTGCCACTGACCATGTACACTTCAAAGTGGTCTATAGAGCATGGGTTGTTGTTCCCATGTCTACCTCCAGACCCCGTGTCTCCTGCCAAGCATCCCCCTCACGCTGGACGCCCCCCTGCAATCCACATAAGTGTGTCTCCATTCAGGAGTCTTCCTGTGTCTTGTCTGCACGACCACCGCCCCAATCCACCCACGCCCTATCAAAGGCAGTTCGCACCGGGGTACTTGCGCTGGCAAGTGGAGCTGTCAGGGAGCGATAAAGGCCAAGAGGTGCCAAAGACCATGTACACTTCAAAGTGTTCTATAGAGCATGGGTTGTTGTTCCCATGTCTACCTCCAGACCCCGTGTCTCCTGCCAAGCATCCCCCCTCACGCTGGACGCCCCCCTGCAAACCGCATAATGCCACGACATATTCACATCATTCATTCACAAACACACCCCTGTTTCAAATTCTTTATAACCCACTTCATATTTCTAATGAGAACTTCTTTGCGCTTTGCTAGTCAACCCGTGAAGGTGCTGGTTATCTGCTCTTCGTCTCTGCGAACTTCCGTGACCACTTCGAGCAAACTCGTCAGTTTGCAACCTGTGAACTGCTCCCTGTTCTACGACAAGAAACTACTCTGATCCCTGCATCTAACTGTTTGTTCGTCAAGGTAAGGCCATGTACCATAATCATTTTGCGTCCAATTTTTTAATTTATATCTATTTGCTAGTAGTCATCAAATTGCATCCATGTTTTCTTTTCGTTCAAGACAGTACATGCAAGGAACTAGTCACATGTTCTGAGTTTAGTCAAATTATTTTTCTATTTTTTTAAAGTTATTCAAATACTTATCCGCATGTGAATAACGTGTATAGTTCCAAGAACCAAAACGAACCTTGCATTGAACCTTTTATGTGTCATTTAATTTTTTAACACATTGGTATTCATAGAGAATTGTTGATCTTTACTTTTCAGAACTTTCCACAATGCCTGCCTGTTCCATTGGCGGTTGCCCTTCGAAGACCCATAATAAATCTGAAGGTACTATAATGCATGTTTTCCCTAAGACAATAGATCAGATAAGAGAATGGGTCCGATATTGCGGATATCCACCGTCTGAGCTTGAAAGTAGAGTCCTAGAAGTCTTTGCGGACAAGAGGGGTGATCGATACCGCATCTGCAGCAGGCACTTTAGCTCAGACATGTACTCCACATCATTGCTAATAAAGAAGAACACACCGCGAGCGAAGCAAAAATTGCTCTCAACCGCTATTCCCACTCTATTCGTCCACATCCCTCCACTGGTGAGTCAAGTTTACAGATTTAGCTCTCGGCTTTGCGGTAGTGTGTAGCATTAGCTAACAATAATTTCCCCATTTATGTATCCACTCAATATGAAGGCGGAAGATTCTCCATCCGTGTCGTTATTGCAGTCATCAGCCACTTCAAGCACCTATCGGGTAATCTTACTTAGCTATTCTGCCACTGACTTGTTTTAGGCATGTAAATCAATAGTTTTAATTTATCGTGTAATTATTTTACCTAATGGTACACCCTTGTACTCGTCCTCTAGTCTTTGTTTTCAGTTATAATTATTGTTATCCAAAATAATGCAAGAACTGTCTTTCAGGGAGATGCTGAGGAGTCCAACGCATTGACGACAACCGTTGATGTCACTCAGATGCTCGAGGTACGTTTCCGGACAGTTCCATCGATGGAGATCATCAGATCTTGCATTCTTCTAGCGTGATTGTTACACACAATGTTTCTTTCGTTTTTAGCCATTGATATGTCCTTCTGTCGTCGCCCTCCTATGTGTCTTCTTTTTTCAATATTGTGTTCATTACTAATGAAAGTCCTATGTTTCAGGGAGTCGAAGGAGCATTAGTCCAAGAAGAAGGGGGAGCATGCAGTTACGGGTCGGCGCAACAGCTTGCAGAAGTGTGCACCGCAGTTACATCGTCCCTTGATGTTCTTATGCATTTCAAAGTATGGATACTGACAGTTCGATCAAGCGAAATCATATGACGTGATTACATCCGCTATACTTCCTTCTTTATTAACGCAAGTACTATGTTTCAGGGAGATGACGGAGCTTCTTCTACAAGAACATCACCCCTAGTAGTTGATGCAGATCTCTGCGTGGTGACACTTCCAACGATCGAGCAAATCGAATCATATTTAGATATCCATTATTTATTTTAGACAACTGATCATTTGTGCAGGTCTATTTAGATGAGCCGTTGACGCCTGCACAAAGTTTATGTTCTTTTTAACAAAATAGAAAACCATACTAATGCAATTACTGTGTTTCAGGGAGTTACTGAAGCATCATCTTCAATAATTTCATCAATGGAAGTCTATGAGGAGCCCGAGGTATGGATCTTGACAGTTCCATCTAAGTAGATCAAAAATGCGTGAATAATTGTCGTTTGAATGTTCTACACAAAGCGTTCATACGTGTTTTGCTATTGAGATGTACGTGGGTATTGGTCCCCAAGTACATTTTGTGTTTTCAATATTATTATACATACTAATGAAAGTTCTATGTTACAGGGAGTCGATGGAGCGTCAGTGCGTGATGGATGTGCTTATCATGAAAATATAGTCGTTGCAGCGCAAGAGGAAGTGGAGACATGCACACACGAGTCGGAGCAACTGCGTCCTGATGTTGAAATTCGAGGCAAGAAAGTTTCAAAGAAAAGAAAGCAAAAGAAGGTTAGTGTCCTGGTCACTATATTATGTTGTTTTTCACTGTTAATAGTTCAATACTGTAAGTTGTGTTTAAACTGAACATCCCTTTTCCAATCTGTCCTCTAGTTGCGAGTGGGTGTACGAACTAGATCTACACAGACAGTGAAGCGAACGAGAGATGTTGCTTGTCAAACCTTTTGGCAGGGACTTGAGACTGGAGATGCATCGTGCCAATGGGAAGAATATGAAGTGATTGACAACGGAGCTATACCACCACCAGCCTTTGATAGTGAATGTCCTCCTGGTAGTTCGGATGCAGTCGGAGATCAATTCACAGAATCCACACCCGCAAAAACTAAGACCGCGAGAAAGTTGAAGAATTTGTTTTATTCACCCATCGCCGGAGAAGGAACAGATTTTGCTATGGAAGAGAATGAAGTGGACGACAATGAAACACCATCAATATCACTGAACATAGCGGAAGACGATATCAGAGATTCTACCTTTCATGTGAGTGACATGTCCTCGACGTTACAGGCCGAACCAGCTGGGATGCAGAGTGACAGTATAAGGAAAGAGGCCAAATTCATTGTATTCGATAGTTGTTTGATTGATATTATTATTCGGATGAAATGTGGGCATTCGGTTGGTGGAGAAGTATGTGGGGAGCCATTGATTAATGTGACTCGTGCAATTCGAGGCACTAACCTTAAAATACATGCCACCTGTACAAAATATCATCCTTTTTCATGGTCTGCACAACCCATGCTGGGGCAACTGCCAGCAGGCAATCTACTTTGTGCAGCGGCTGCACTTTTTAGTGGTTCAAGTTTTAAAAAGTTAGAGTCTTTCTTTCAGTTTGTGGGAATCCATTTCATTGCGAAAACTCAGTTCTACAAATACCAAACCGATTATCTATTTCCAGCCATTAGCGAAGCTTGGAGAATGGAAAAAATGTCTATTGATAGTACATTCGCGGGCAAACGGTTCAGGCTAGCCGGTGATGGACAGTGCGACGGCCCAGGATTTTCAGCCAAGTACTGCACCTACCACTTTCAGGACATGGAAAGTAAGAAAATTGTGAGTTCGGTGGTCGTGCAGGTGTCACAAAGTACATCCTCAGTGGCCATGGAGAAAGTTGGCTTTGTAGCATCATTGCAAGAACTACAATCACGGGGAATGGTGATCGACCTGATAGCCACGGACAGACACGTTTCAATTGCCAAGACAATGAGAGAAGAGTACAAAAATATAAATCACCAATTTGACGTATGGCATCTTGCAAAAACAATCAATAAAAAAATGTCGGCTGCAGGTAAAAAAAAAGATATGCAAGGTATTTCACAGTGGTCCAAGTCAATCAGCAACCATCTTTGGTGAAGCTCAAAAACATGTGGAGGGTTGGAAATTCTACTGGAAAAATGGCAGTCAGTAATGCTACACTGTAGCAACGTTCACCGCTGGACCACAAACCAACATTTCCACAATTGTGAACATGGCCATTTGTCCACAGAGGAGGCACGGAAGAAGAAGTGGTTGATTCCTTCATCACCCACTCACAAAGCCATTGAAAAGATTGTATTTGATAAAACTATAACAAGAGATTTGAGGGGACTCACGGAATTCTGCCACACAGGAGATTTGGAGGTGTTCCACAATATGTGCCTAAAGTACAGGCCAAAACGATTGCATTTTGGCATGGAGGGCATGATAAATCGGACTCTTCTAGCGGTCTTGACACATAACCATAATGTTGGCCGTCAACAAAGTAGGACGACCGGAACTTTAGGGACGCTTCGCTCCAATAAGGCCTTCACTAAAAGAAGTAAACAATGGGTGATCAAACCAGTGTTTGAGGATATGCAATATGAGTTTATTGAGAGACTTATTGTTGATGTCCTAGATAGGCACATAGATGGAGTTGTGAACAAACCTGTGCAGGGGACAACTGCATTGCCACCCAACATTGCCTCTGTTCCATGTCCACCTAAAGCAGAGCTCATTGAGAAATACACATCACGGTTTAAATGATTGTAATTTGATTGTCTGTTCTCTCGAGTCTCCTCATGTCGCAGGCCCATTGAATATGTGTAGCTATGTATTGTGTAAATAAAAGTGATTGCTCAGTGTACATGCAATGTGTCTATCCAACCTTGTTCATTTGCGCATTAAATTAAACCAAACAGTAATATAAATAATTTTTCAAAAAATATAGAATGTCTCCGTATTTATGGTTCTCTGGGGCTGCAAATGCACGCAGACAAAATGCAAAGATGGAGTGTAAATTTCAAGTCCTGTGAGATGGCCTTACACTGAATGTAGCTAACTAGGAATGTGTGCTCGTTCAAAGTGAAGGTCAGCTGCTTTGATTTTTTGCTCGGGTGCCGGAATGGCCCACGACTCAGTATAAGGTTCTATTGTTATTTGACCTTGACAGGCCGGGACCATCCCGAAAGACTTCTTTTTGGTGGTGTGGTGGTGCAATAACGTAAACGATAATGAATATAATTTCAGAAACGAAAGCCATTTAATGTTCGTTCATTAGAAGAAATAACGTCGGCATAGAAGGAGTGGTATTTCGGGGCTGCCCTACGCACAGACACAATGGAAAATGCAAATATAATGTAAGTAACTCTTTAGATGAGTTTATAACGCAATTTAATTACTATACAGTAGCTTTAAAGACGGGTTAAGTTGTACTTGTTCGTTCTGTGTGGCATATTGTTTTGTACCGCGCACTATCTTGAGGAGAACCATCTCCTTTTACGGAAGCACCTCAAAACCTTCCTCTTTGCTTCTGCTTTCTCTCTCCCTCTCCCCTGCTACAACTGGTCCACTGTCTGCGACCTCGGTCCTGGGCCCTTCCACTCTCCACCTGCACTGCCTCACTGTCAACCCCTGCACTGGGGGACTGTCTCAGTATCCTACAGCCCCCCCTTGACGTATAATACCCAGTTGCACTGTCCTAGCTATGAAATAATTTCCCGACCTAATATATAAAATGAATAATTTTAATAAAGATCTGATGGTGAGACTAATTTCATTTTTTATGTTTTTAAAACAGGTACATCCTTCATTATTGTATGTGTCACGAGTACCAGACACCGGCGGATGGCTTTTACAACTGCCAGTTGCTTCTCCGCGTGAACAACGTTTCCACCCTGACCATTTTATGGGACGATCGCCAAGTACAAGTATGCCCTTACGCGGTACTAACGGCTAGATGCAACATACAGACCGTTGTGGTGGCCTAGTGCCTCGTTGTTGGAACAGCCATGCGATTATCAGTGCGACCGAAGAGCTTATTTTATCGTAAACCAACACCCTGTGTACTGCACACGAACATCGCTTGCCTCAAGACAAACTATTTTGGATCGACAGCAAAGAAAAATGCAAATCGCTGAATATTCTCTAAACATTTGATGTCCAATAAATGTACTTTGCCAAATGTACAATCTTGCCGTTTGCTTTTAAACCACAGTTTCATATTCCGAATTGTGGCGCTGTATTGTGAGATGATCTAAGACCCTGTGTACAGCAAAGGAACATCGCGTGCCTCAAAACGAACTTTTTGGAACGTGAGCAAATAAAAATGCGAATCGCTGAATATTCTCTAAACATTTGATGTCAAATAAATGTACTTTACCAAATTTACAATCTTGCGGTTTGATTTAAAAGTACAGTTTCATATTCCGAATTGTGGCGCGCTGTGTTGTGAGCTGATCTGTGTTGGTTTCCGGGTTCTGTGTGGAGTCGCGTAGAAGACGCCTGGGCGCGTTTGCCTACGCAGCACAGTCACGTCACGGATAGAGGCGGGGAATATGAATGTTTTGATAAAGTCTGTTTCAGGGGCGGGGGATTTGATTTAGTGCCGCAAAAGCAGGTGAGCCAGGGCGATGGGGGGAAATGATAGGATTATCAGAAAATGGCGGCTGATTTCGAGTGCATTAATGGACGAAAAGTCGGGTAAGGTCCATAGGAAAGTTTTCTACGATCTACCGATTTATGCTTAAAAACACATGGCCGAACCGTAGGGACAATAAAAAAAAAGTCCCGGAACTATCCTTTAAACACTTTTTGGACAACGCCACACAAGAGAGATTCCCAATTAGGGCACTTGCTGAGGCCATACAACTCTCTGACACTGAAATCTGTGCCACTGATGGCCTGCCATTCTTGCACTCATTTTATCCTGACTGTGGGTAACCAGCAACTGTGTGGCACAATGTGGGAGTTTTGTTCCGTTGATAAAGACATAAGATCATAAGATCTGATTGTTTGTAAGAGCCAGGGTCTCCTTTGGGGACTCAGTGCCTTTCCCATTCAGAGTGACCAAGAAATATTCAGCGACTCCCAGGCTTAGTTAGAATTCATCCGCTAGCATATCCACACTGATTATGGCTTCCTCAATGAGCCCAGCACTGACTATAGCCTGTTTGGGTTTGTCTTAAAATGCCTGATCTCTATTCCTATGAGGACAAATGCCCACAAAGAATACACCCTTAGGGGGTTTAGGGGTTTGGTGACTCAGTGTTAAAAGTACCATATCTCTTCTTTTATTGTGGAAGCTGACAAGCCATTTGTAGAGGATTTTCCTTCAAATTGTTGGTGGCTTAGCTTGGAAGAAGAGTTCTAGCCTTTGTTCGTACCACCCATGGGGTTCTTAGTTTTGTAAGAAGCCTTCGGTTCTGAATTGTGTGTGCTCGTCTGAGCCTTATTTTGGATGTGAATGCTCACATACTGGTCAGCAGCCTTTGCAAGCTCCCTATGGTCTGTGATAGTCTTGCCCACTACATAGTGGTGTAACTCTGCCTCACAAGTATCCAGAATATGCTCACATTAAAAACTCCTTCACATGTGTCAACTTTTTCCCCAGTTACCCACTCACTAATATACTTCAGAGGCAAATGTGTAAATGCCTTGAACGTTTGAATGCCCCTTTTTGCAGGTTGTTGCTATGGGTTTTCCAAAGATTTCTAAGGATGGCCGCTTTCATTTTCATGCAGATGGACTACTCCTCGGGAGCAAGCTGAATGATGACATCCATTCTTTTGGTCGATAACCAATTCATCACAGTGGCACTCCACAATGCCTCATCCACTTCCTCAAATCAATCAAATATATCCTTCCCCTCATCATATGACTAGACTATGTCCTTGGGGATATAGTGCCTAGGCTTGCCCTGGGAGCCAGGGCTTGAAACACTTCTCTCATCCTCAGAATATTGTCTACAGACCTCCTTCTTCCTCTTACATTTTAACTTGCCTAGCTCTAGCATAACCAGATCTCTCTTTATCTAGGACAGGAACGCCTGATCTCTCGCTTTCTGTTCTGCTATTGCTACTTTCTTCACTTCCAGTAGGAGCTTCCTAGCAGCAAGATCTGTCCCAGTGTGAGTATCTCGGGAAAGTGGGGATCTAACTGAAACTCTGGATCTTTGGGGAAATCACAATATGTCTATCACTACTGCTGTCCCTATCATCTAGCATACCCTCCCCATTGGCATCGGTATCTGGCTTGGGGGCTTAAGGTCACTACCTGACTCTTAGGTCTCCTCAGCGATCCCGGCTTCCTCAAATGTTTGGAGGCTTTTCAGAAATTTAGGATTACTATAGCCTTATAGACTGAGCGAGGGGTTGTTATCGTGGGGTAATGACCGACCACCAAATTAGGGCGCGAGGCGAATCCCAGGGCCATATATTGGGGAAGAGTCATTATCACAATCGATATTTACCCATCCCAAGGTCTATACGGCTATTATCATGTGATGGTAGTAGAAATACATGTTTTTAGGTTTTCGTGGTGAAGTTAAAAATATTGCTTTAAGAGTGTTAATATGAGCATGCATTTGCGTACATGAAAAAATTAACAGTTTCTCTATAAGAAAGTGAAATAATTTTCTAATGTTCTCTCTCGTGTGATAAATAGCATGTTGCAGCAAAACAAAATCCTCCAAGAGAGGAATTGTCTTGTTGAAACTAAATCTTGCAGGCAAATTGCATTGTTGTTTTCCTATCTTCTTCCGAAGACAAAATGTTCAGAATGCAGTCAATACGAGTAGTTATTGACTGCACTGTAAACATTTGATTGGCTGAGAGGAGGTCAATAGCGATTGTGTTGTGCTAATAACCTTTCTGCCATCAGTGAGTCCCCTTTCCTGACCCTTGTTGCGAAGGAGATTAGCTTCCAAGCCCTTCACAGAATCCATGTTCAGCTCCATACTACAACAATTACTTGGCAGTGATTCCAACATTACAGTTCCTATATTTTGCCTGGGTAAGCTGAAGGTGCAGTCCAAGCATTATCCCACCTACATGCCGCCAGTGTGTTGCAACATGTCTACTGGTTTGCAGCAGTACAGGAAAGAGTAGTGGCTTCTAAACTCCTACTCAGCCCCTAAACAAGCCGTAATCTCAATGAAATAGGTTAAGCAGGCAAAACATGAATGGTACACCTCTGTTGCCTCTTTAAGCTGGCATAGACAGAGGGCAGGCTATTTGATTATTATTATTTTTAACATTATGTAATTATTGTATAATGCCACATGCTCATATGTTCAGGAGGTGTGTGAGCAAGCAGCAAAGAATCCAAAACAATAACAGTGCTCTGTTACCAAAATAAAATATATTTCTAATCAAGGGCTTAGTTTGTTGTGGGTGAAACTCAGTCCCAATAGCAGTACCTAGAAGTGATGACAGTTGCAGGGGTTACTGCAAATCAGTCGACAATAAAGATGACATCCGATGGGTTATGGCAATTCTTACTCTATTTCCCCATAGGACATTACATCAAAGTATATAGAACTGTATATGTATATTTTTCCAAGAATCGTCCACCAGTCTTGTGGATACACAGCTAAATGTAATTTGACTCATGGGTGCCCACTGTTAAAGGCAGCACATCACTACTGGAAATAATTTTGATTCCAGCAGGCTGTTTAAAGGAATGCATGTTAATCAGTGACTGCACTGTTGCTAAACTACATTGCAGCTGCTGTTGTGTCAGTAGACAGCGTCCAGCTGAGAGATCACAAGTGAACTATACTTTTTCACATGGAGAATCAGGAAAGTGAGACCTGGTTAGCAAGGCTCACTTTCTGTGAGAGAAACCCAGCATCATTGTGTATTAACACAAATAAAAAAGCTTGGGATTGTGCACCAGCACTCAGATGACATTTCTTTACAAGGACAGAGATGGAGATAGAACAAACAGAACGAGAGAGAGAGAGAGAGAGAGAGAGAGAGAGAGAGAGAGAGAGAGAGAGAGAGATCAATAAAAAGAGTGGAGGGGGGAAGGACAACAGAAGATTGAGAGAGGGGAGAGAAATTGAAGGAAAGAAAGAGAAGAGACCTAACAGGATAGAAGGAGTGAGAGAACAGACAGAACAGTGAAGGTGCAGAACGCGTGAGAAACTAAAAAAAAGGCTGAATGAATCAGAAAGAATAGAAGTGACAGAAGAAGGGCAGAATGGGAGTGTGATCAAAGGCAACATAAGTGATCAGACGAGAATAGGCAGATCAAGAGTGACAGACAGCCAAGAAACAGAAGGAGAGGTGAAGGGATCTAAGAGACGGAATATTAGGGGGCAGGAGAAATATAAGACAGAATCATAAAGGGATAGAGAGGCGAGACAACAAGAGCGAAGGACAGAATGGGAGAGATGAGAGGTAAGCCCAGAGAAAGAAAAGTACGGTAGAACAAAAGGGTCTAACAAAGAGAGAGAGTAGGCAGAATTTAAGGGGATAAGAAGAAAGAGTGCAAGAAGGAAGGCGAGAGAACATGAGAATGAATGAAAAAGGGAGCCGGGATAGGTGAGGAAGATTTGAGACTGAACCGACACAAGAGAATGAAGAGCGTAAAGAAAGACCACTGTAGAAAGTGTGACAACAGAGGGAATGGGATGAAGAAGGGCAAAACAAAGGGGTGTCATATAATGAGGATTTAACCCTACCCCCAACCCTTGCATAATGAAGCAACATGGAAACAGGGTTCTGGAACTGACCTCTGATGTCACTCTTCATAGACTCATATCAATCTACCAGCAAATCTAATGCCTCATATTGACCTTTATGGACTCACCTTAAAAAAAACCATCTGGATGTCAGTGTCCTTGGATACACAGCAGGTTCAGAGGTATGTATGAGAGAGTGGGCAGGTGCACTCTTGCCATGTTACCTGACCCCAGCTACCACCTGTGTTCATGTTTGCAAGTTCTCTGGCAAATGGCAAGAATGACCACCCATAACCCTAGCGTTCTGCTGACATATGGCCAGGGAGGAGGGGCGATCTCAAAACATGTACACATGTATAATTTCTGGAATATATGTTTATTTAGATTTTGAAAGCATAAAATCATTTGCAGATATTGAGCATTGTGAACCTCTCCTTATGCCCCCAATGTCCTTGATTTCCCCTTAAATCAAATTACACATTTTAGTGCCACACCAACCGCTCTACAACATCAAAGAATAACATGCTATCCAAAATGCTCTTTAAAAGCTATAATACTAGGAAATGTTTCCAGATGTTCACACATGTGTTGTCTCTGTCCTCTTCTCTCTTGAGCATGTCCTTGAGTGGTCTGACTATTCTTTCATTAATCCTCCACTGGACTGTTTCCAGAGTTGGAAAACTGTCCGTCTACCTGTGGCCACATAAGGGCTTGGTAAGTTTGAGGACCACTACTCTAGGGTTTGGGGTATGAAGCTGAGCTGTCTACCCCTGTGGAAATTGCCCTAGAGGGCAATACACCATTGGCTAAGGAACACCTTGCTTCTTTGACAACTGTCGGCATCAAGAAGCCATAGAAAGGGAATGTGTTGTGCTTCACAAATGCCGCGTTTAACATAACATGGCACTGCATATCAACAACATGGATTAAGCAGCAACATGGGTGTGAAAAAACAAACCAGCTTCTGATAACATTAAGGGAGAGGGCAGCACAATCCACTGAAAGCAAAGCATAACAAAGGTCCCAGGGTTCTTTAAAGTGGCACATATTCATTCTGTGTTGATTTCAGGGCCGGCATTTTGCAAGGGTGTCTTGGGCGACTGCCCACGGCGCCCCACTCACCATCTCATGGTGGGGGACCCCGGTCCAAGTGCCCAGTATGGGGGTACACCTTAGGTAGCCCTGGAACTTTATTTAATTTTCTGCCATGTCTCGAGGGCGTCACCCATAGTATCACCAAGGCGTACCTTGCATCTCAAGGCGCAATTTAGTGACGCGTTGGGTGACATGCAGCTCGCCATGGTGAAAAATAAAGAAACCTCCTCACCAGGAGCACCATAGTGAAACATCACGCGTCAGGCCCCCAGGCCAGAGAAAAGTAAAGAATAGTTCCTCGTCAGTATGTGGCATCACTAAGCTGCACTTGGAGGTGGGGTGGAGGGAGCGGTGCCCTGGCTGGTGTGCCCCTTCACCCCTCCTCTGCAGGTGCAGCTTAGTGATGCCACAGGCCGCCCAGGAACTTTTCTTTACTTTTGAAAAGGCTGGCTCCACAGTGTCCGGTTCGCCCCTCCTCTGCACGGCGTTGGCACATATACGTCATTAAAGTGTGCCTGGAGAGGTGGTGTGAAGGGGGCCCAGACCTGGATGAAGGGCACAAGCAAGGCCAAATCTGCACTAGATCACGGCGAAGACCCTGTGAAACCAGCCCTACTGTGACAAGTCCACACAGAGCAAGAAGAATCCTAACCCACGACTACATACTCAACCCGGAAAGAGGGAGTAATGAGGCTCAAGACTAGGTATCCAAAAATCATAGCTGATGGATAAAATATATCAGCAAGAAGAAGAAGCAGAGAGAAACCTGCACTTGGAGTGAGGAGGACCAGGCATCATCATCATCAGCAAAGAAAGAGTGGCCAGCACCCATGCACAGAGGAGGACGATGACAACAACGTATCTGGCAAGCACCCCTCCACAGAGGAGGACAGGACCAGCGGAGGTACCTGGAAGACAGATTAGGCGTGGAGCATGGAGAAGGGGCGGCGAGCAGCTGGAAACAACTACAAAAAAGGCGGTCCTGTCCCAAGGTATTTGAGTGCAATGTTTAATGGTAAGGCTTAAAGCAAGCCTAATGAGTTCCAATGAGGAGGTGTATTGAGGTGTCGGGGCTGCAGGAACTGGAAGAGAATGGCCAGGGTGATTGGCATGGCCACGGGAAATCAATGGTCGGGAAAATAACCAAACAACACCTACAAGCTTTGTGTCCCTTCTCATATGTATGTGGACGTGTGTGTCCCAGCAGCGCTGTGTGTGAGTGTCCCAGCAGTGATGTGTGCGCCAATGAGTGGGATTTTAGGATCTAGATTGGGCTATACAGTGTTTACATGCTTAGAATAAATGATGTGGTAAATATGAGATATTAATAATTTGTGCGACAAATTGGGGATTCGTTGGTGTCATTTCCTTGCTTTGCAACAAGGACATAGGATTCAATGCTTTGAGTATTTCTACAACTGTTTCTTCCGAAACAAATCAATAACAAAAAAGGTGTAATTCCTTGGCAATCACAGCTCAATGCCAATTCAGTGGTTCTAATGCATGTCAGCAGCAAACAGGACAGCCTCATTTTAAGCCTCATTTGGCAAACAGCCCAGAATCCAGCATTGTCTGTCTACATGGCCCTATTTATACTTCCGTGGCTCATATACTAAAGAGAATGTGTTGTGAGATTCTTTTAGCTCTGGCAAGGCAGAGCTTCCACTCTGTTCCTGAGCTACTACACGTGAAACATGTATTGACCATGCCAAACATTTTAGGCTTGAGTGTAGGCATGGGAAATACCTTTCCCGGCACAGCCACAGAGGATTAACTGGCCATTGATGGTAGCAGGTGAGAAACTGGAGTCAGTACCTGGGCATCTAATAGCAGTGTCTGCCAAATGCATAATACATATACACAAACCAAATGCTTGTTTTTACAGCCTGTACTCCTTTCCCTCTGCTCAGCTCACTCCTCCAATTGTGTTGGTGCTTTACCTGGTAATGCAGTATTTATATTTATTTACTGAAAGTGCTTCTCCCAAGAAGCATAGTCTAAGGGCATGTTGATGGCAGCAGTGGCCCCATTGCCGGATGCTTTAGAAAGTCAGGATATAGCGGATAATATGTTGAAAAGGTTGGTGGTGGGACGAGCTGGTGACTGTCAATGACACCACAAGACAGACTCTCAATAACCCTTCAGTAACTATAGTAATTGCAGCTTTATATATAGCTCTGTGGGGCTAGATGTATGCCAGTGTCATCATTTGCCTGTGCATTGGCATCAGCATGAGTACATTTTGCAGAAAGGGCACTGCAAGAACCATCATCTGTCTTTAATACTTGAAGGGTCCCTGGGAAGTGACATTACAAGTACCCATGATTAAGTTGAATGGAAAATATCTTTATGGTGCGAAAGACACTATTACATATGAAACACCTCTATAGTCATTAGTCCATGAGTGAGAATGTTATTATTTATTTATAATAGCATACTAGACCTATCTGCAGCATTCAAAATGTTAGATCACGAACGCCTTTTGAAAACACTAGTAACCACAGGTTCAAGGGATGTTACTGATTTGATCTACTCATTTTTGACTAACAGAAGACCGAGGGTGTGCTGGGGAAACGCTTTTTCTGAACCGGCACAAATACATTGTGTAGTTCTGCAGGGTGCATTTTTGTCCTCGGCCAGGTTTAATGTATACATCAGACCCCTTTGTGATCGACTGGTAAATATGGTTAGGGTTTGCCAACTATGCAGATGATATCCAACTGCTGATGGAGTTAAGCGGTAATTATACCAGGGGTTCAGACTGGTTATCAAACATTTATGAGTCTATAACGAGCTGGATGACAACACACTGCTTGAACAGTGCTGAAACTGAACTCATGATCTTTGGATCAGTGCAAGCCACATCAAATGTGGACGCGATATTGAGGAAAGTTTTGTGGTGAAATAGAGCCCCTGAAAGCCAGAAATAAAGAGGCCAGAGTGATTTGGGAAATCCCATTTAAGTATAAGGCTAGTACATAAATGGTGATGTCAGACATGAGGCCTATTGAACCAAAACAGGCCTAAATCCCAAAGGAAATAAAGTGGGCTTAAATCCCAAAAGTGCGAAGATATGGCAATGCATTTCAGCAAGAAAAAGAAAGACATGTGGCTGACAATGCTGTTTTACTCAATCCATGGAGAGCTGCACTTTTGCTTAAAGAGACAGCATAGCGTACATTATCTTCAATGTAATGCCAGATTGTGCTCCAGTCATCTAAAGTGAAACCAAGCTAATTGCAATTAAAAGAAATAAAAGAACATCATTTTTCCTCATATAAACAACAGTATAGTAAGGAAGCTGCTCACTAGACTTTCAGAGTTTGATCATGGTTTTCTCATATAACTGCCCTATCCATATGCACAATACAGAAGTGATATTCATGTATTTTGCAACTGTGAGATTAAAGAAGTACATTACACCTGGATTTAAGGCCCAGCTACTTTCATGTAAAATACATTGTGTGTGAGATTAAAAGCCATTACTTGCAGAATTTGACATGCAGCCAGTAATTTCTCCTGAAGATGAAACTTAACCTCCAAGACCTTACCTCTGCTGATCCTTAAAAGAGAGATCTGGTTGTCAACCATCAATCAGGCCCATTGCTTAAAAATATAGAAAAAAAATACACTGCTTAGATTTAAACCAGGGTGGAAACAGATAAGGCCATGCCTGTTCTTTCGGCAGAAGTGACCTTGTGGTCACAATTCCCATAAAATGACCATTAGAGTTACAATCAGGGGCATTACAAGCCTTGGAGGGGGAGGTGAACATAAACATGAGCCAGCCTCTGGTTGATGACATTCTTAAGGGTAAATGCAACTTAAGAGAACAAAGGAAAAGGCTGGAGTTGAGTTAATAGAAAAATACATATTAAGGCATAAAAAGGGTAGCGTATATGCCACAACGGTCATTCCAGACCTTCATTAAAGGTGACAGTAAGCCCCTTTAAACCATGCTAAACTGCTTTTTGCGCGATAAACATAACTAAAGGTATTAATGAAAATTTGACTTGGGCCTTCCCTTGATTCCGAGAGATTTGAAAGTTGGTATGAGGATGAAGGAAATAATTAACATTGGAACTATGAAATGGCATATTTTTCACTGATACGGCTCCTGAGTAATTGAAGAAAAACTGTATCTCTGCATAGGAAGGGTGTGCCAACTTGAAATTAGCATAATCTGATTTTCCTTAAAATGTAGTTCTTTAAAATGTATTCATGGATGTAAAGATTTGAAAAATTAGGGTCCTTGCCATGTTGGTAGATTTCTAGAGTCTAAACAGGCCGAACCCACATGTCAAGTTTGGATGACCAAGCTTCACCTCCCACAGCTTCCCTAACACACAGCCCACATCTCTTTGTCCTATTAGAACAAATGTTAGAGGTGGGTATAGAAAACCAACCAAGCTTTCCACTTATTCCTGGAGGTAAGCTGCTGCTGAACTCTTGCAAGAAACATCCAAGCAGAGAGGCCCCAAATCTTACATTGGCAAAAGGAACCAGGAGACATAGAAGCTGACTGGAACCCCTTGGAGGAACCAGAGGGGATTATCCTAGACTGACACCCCTTCTGTCCCACAGGTGCCCTGCTGTTCCCTGGTGTCCAATAGAAGGCCTCTCCTGTAAGTAAACCGATCTCCAAAGCCATAGATTGTGTAGTCCCTGCATTTTTCAAGCATTATTTTAGTTATTTCCCCATAGCAAAATGTCCTGTTTGTCTGTGTAGATCCTTAGAATATTTAATTAAAGTAAATCAAGAAATGCCCCCATAGAAATCACGGGATGTATTTTGCTGGCATTTGAAACCAACAAGCTCTTCCCAGTGTGTTTTGAGCCGGTATTGACATAAAGAATTAATCCCAACGTGAGTGTGCAGGTACAAAACAAAATTGCCCCTTTGTTCACATTGTGCTCTGACCAAAACCACAAAGCCCTGTCTGTTCATTTTAGGTCTGGCAAAACACATTTCACCATTGATATCTTTCCCTCTTTCCCTCATATTGCATCTGTGGTAATGAGTAAAAAAAACGATTTTGCCCCTTGAATCCCAAAACAATTTTCCCATTGTGTTCCCACTCTCTGTCAATGGCCTTCAATTCAGAGGGGCCAAGCCAATTGATGTTTGGAGGGTGGGGGTTGCTGGGAGAAAGGTATTCTAACCAAATCAGTAATCACTCTGTCTTTTGAATTGTTCATTTTCTGTATTGGTGGGTGATTTGAAATGAAAGCAACAGGAAATTGTGACTGCATATCTCAGTATTATCTCTGTGTTAGTGCCATTATGGAAGCCATTTTTGTTCTTGTGTTGCCGCAACATTGGTGGCTGATGTTAGTCTGTCAAATTTGGTTTAAATAAATGAATACATCTATATTCTTACCACACACCGGCCTGGTTCCTAGTCCAATGTGGCACCGGGTATTTGTTGGGGTTGGGTGCGAGGCAGGTTGGATGCCTTACCAAATAGAACCTGAATCAAAATCCTAGTGATTTGTTGTGCACCACATTCAGAACAAGAACAAGAACTCCCTAAATTGAGTGAGACAGCATAATGAATCGCAACATAGTGATATCCCTGTGCTGGATAAGTGAAGACCCCTGGTGTCTTCTTAGAGGCTCCCTTGGAGCAGATGCACATGACGATGAAGCTTTTAAGAAATATGAGTATCATTTGAGAGTGTTGAGTGTTGAGGCAAGTCAAACCCTTAGTGACTCACAAGAATTATGAAGCCTTGGTTAGGGCCATTATAATGCCGAGAGTAGACTATTTCAATGCATTCCTAAGCAGTGCCAGCAAAGGTTGTATACATAAGCTCCAGATGGTACAGAATGAGGCACTTAGGATAGTCAGTAATATCCTGAGAAGAGAGCATATTTACATCGCTAGGAAATGCTGCACTGGCTGCCAGTGGATGTTAGAGTGTGTTTTAAGGTAACCATCTTGATCCATAAATGTCTCTATGAGAATGCACCTTCCTACCTCAAACAGAGTCTTGAACAATATGAACAAGCAGACCCTTGTGCTCAAGTAATACCCAACACCTGGTTAACCCTAGAGTTAAACAAGTAAGGGGGAATCATTGGTCCTTTCCGGTTCAAGCGGCTCAGGCCTTGAACATCTTTCCCACGGACCGGTGCCAGGAAACAAACCTGCTAGTTTTCCAAAAAGGCCTAAAAGCTCTATTATTTGAGTAAAAAAAATAATCAGCATTGACCCTTGTGCTATGTCCTGTCCTCTGAAATGTTTTTTGTGTTGATGTGCACCTTGATGCCTGCGGGCTTTGGCGCATGTCAAATAAATAAATACATACATACATGGATGAGCTGTGAACTGAATCCCAAACAGGGACTCCAGATAAGACCCCAGTGACATTAAAAGATTTGCCCAGGATCACCTGTTTTGGTTAGGGTGTAAAAAAGGGGTGTGGGCCTTTTAAGCACTTGACTACATCTTCCCAGATTTAGTTGATATCAATATTTATTAAGAATTTGTTCACAGAAACGCATTGGCACGAACACACACAAAATAATAAGCGACATTTACACTATATAAATATATAAATTGTCATAGAAACATGTTGAGAAATATGAGTATGGCTTTGGCTTTATTTTCCACATCCTTCGTGGAAGGTCACAGTGGCATCAGGCAAAGTAAATAAGACAAAGCAAATCTCACTTTGGTTTTAAAACCAGTCTTATTTCACACACACACCCTGCTACATCATGCATCCTTCCCATTTTGTATCACCCAAGTCAGACTAGTCAAGGTGCGTTATCATGGGAGTCACAGCACTAAATTGAGGGTCTTGTGTCACATATTAGGGTGCAAAAACTCCTGGTGTGTTGCAGTGACATTTACATTTTGAATGCTATCTTATGTTTTTGATCCCTGTCTCTGAGCTACCTTCGGTCTTAGATTTGGACAGTAGCTCTTTGGATTAACGTGCCTGCTGCAGAGGACCATTTTGGCCTAAACCACAAGTCACATTTTGGAATAAGGAGAGGCAGAACTCTGCTTGAATCTTTCTGATGCCATTAAAATTAGTTCCTGTATGAGCACCTTTTTCTGCAATCTATTTGGTTCTTATGTCCACTTAAACCTTCTTATAGTTGTTCCAGTTCAAAATATATACCACTGTATCCTGGCGTATTTATTTCCTCTCCTACACCCACTAATAACGCTGCCTCATCCACCAAACTCACCTCACGCTTACTTACCGCAGCATCACATAACAGTTAAGAATGACCTTACACAGATTGTCCTTTCACTTTGCGAATCCCATTAGACAAAGGGTAGATGGGGAATGACTCAGCAATTAGAGTGATAGAGGAGAGAAAGAACCCAAAAGGAGAGCACCAGAGTTGAGTGAAGACATTAAACAGCCCGTGACGGCTCAGCTGCAAGAAAGGAATATAAGTGAAGTGCACTACAGTGGACAAGTGAAGAAAGATAAATGTGGTAGACAGTAGCCAGAAAAATGTCTTTGAAATCCAAGCCGGAGGGTAGCCAAAATCGGAGACACAAAGTGCTGGAGAACCAGGAGCGGGACAAATTAAAGGAAAGAATGGAACAATATTTGGAAAGAGCATGCACAGTGGGCAACAAAAACGCTGCTATTTCCATTTGCTCTTCTTTGGAAATAGAGCATGAAACTGGAGTTTAGCCAGCCGCAAGACCACCAACTCCGCAATTTGAGGTAGCCCCCCTTTATAGATGTCATTGTGCAAGCAGATGGCAAGAACCCCCTGCAGATTTCACAAGTTCATCACAATGACCTTTTAGACTCAGCACTATGGCCTACAGTCATTAATAGCATTTTGTGAGATCACATTCTGCTCACCGGCCTTACCAAACATGCTAATCTTAATTTTCCAACAAATGATTTAGGTCAGCTAAATAATCCAGAAGTTTTTCATTGCCGCTGGTTAGTCTACTCCAGTAACAGTGACTGTGTATTTTGTTTTTGTTGCAAATCGTTTAGCCAGACCAATGTAAAGAGCAGTCTAAAAGAGGGAGGAAGCAGGGACTGGAATCATATCTCCCAGATTCTGTGTCAGCATGAGAATTCTCCCACAAACTTGCTGCCATATCAAAATTGGGCTGAAGCAGAAATTAGACTGATTGCAAACAAAACGACAGATGACAAGCATCAACGTATCATACTCCAACGAACGAAGCACTGGCGCAATGTGTGTGGGATTCCATGTATCAAATGACTACTTATACCAAAAAGGTAATGGCAACATTTTATACCTGGTGCAATTATTTGCAAAGTTTGATGTGGTTATGGAGGGACATTTGCAGAGAGTGCTTGCAAAGGAAGTGGCAGACCATTATTGTGGAAAGAACATCCAAAATGAACAGATAAACCTGATAGCTGAGAATGTGAAAGCAGATATCATAAACAGTAGTACGTGAAAACAAGATTTTAAAAAATTGAACAATAAAATGACATATTAGAAAGACTGTTCCAAGCTGTCTTTCTAAATGAGTCTATCAGCCCCTGTGATGCACATGAGTGTGTGCAGGGCCTGACAGGCATGGCGAGACCCAGAGGAGGTGTCACAGGAGTGCCAGGTGAGTGTGTCACTGTCTCTGTGTGTCTCCGTCTGGGCATGCATGTCAAAAGTAATGTTTGTAAAGGGGGAGGCATGGGGGAAAGAAACGGTTTGCGTGGTTGTGTGTGTATGTGGAAGGGAATGGGGGTGCAAAGTGGAAAGAAGGATTTGGGGGTTAAAACCCCCCGAATTGGAAGAAAACCTGCGTGCGTGTGCTTTTCGGCTTTTTGAGGGCATCACACAATCAACCAAAATAAATCTGTCTTTTTTATCTGCTGCCTTCAAAAAGTGGGAAATTCACATAGAACCATCATAAACATGCATAGGTAGCAACAATATTTTCTGTAATACTTGATTGCACTACTGATACCAGCTACCAAGAACAGCTTTCTTGAAGAACTAAAGAACCAAGAACAAAAAGGCTGTGGTCTTGATGTGAATAACGGTCAAGTATAGGCGTCCCCAACCACGTAGACCCAGGGGAGTAACAGAACAAGCAACAAAGAAGGAGTGGGGTCACGTGAAACACACCACTAGAAAGATCAAGCGGGGTAAATTGCTCTCAGTGCAGTAGCTCAATGAGGGGATAGGCCAGGTCAAGGATAGTATAAAATCAATCAATCTTTATTATACACATATCAAATTACATTATACATAGTGCTGAGTCCATGGTAAAACAGCATAAAAACAGACAGTCAATGTTCGATATCTACAGTTAAAGTGCATATTTATCTAATGAACATCCTGCAATTGGTGATTTGCTTACAAAGAATTTCGCATAATCATGCTATATTATTCTATATGCATAGCACTCTCTTTGCTAGACCTGGTTTGGCATTTGCTCTACTCCTAACTACCTCTAGTAAAACTGGATCTTACTATGGAACAATGCCGGTCCTCATATATCTCTCTCTTTTCTCTGGATATCCTTGATGAGTAGGATATTGTATGGGTAATCACCGATTCGTGGTTCATGGATATTGGTGTTTTCACGTGAATTATATATACATATCCACACAGAGGTGAAGTGCATATACCCTTACCTTACCTGATTAGTGGTTTAAGCATAGGGATACGTCTTTTTCCTCCGCATTTATGCAAGTTAGATCAGTGTTTGTTCACGCACCATTGATGAATTCATTGTATGAATGCCCTGACTCTTTAAGAGCCATGATTCACTCGATAGTCACGTGACTATTTGGCATATTCACGTGTGCAGTGGACCCGTTACTTCAGGAAGCGGATGCGGCATTTGATTTGTCTTCCGATTTACCTCGGAGCCAAATGAAGACTGCTCGCATACGGCAGGATTCCCTTTCGCTGGCTGCACAATACCTTGGTAGTTAAGGACGAGAACTTGTACATTATGCGTCCAGCAGCAGCATGTTTCCCCGGCGCGTAGGTAAGATCACGGCCACTTTCTCTGGGATTTCTCTCACTTTCGCTGCCGCGCAAATGATTCTTTCCTGAACCCGATTCCACCTTAATGTTGAAGAATCAGGTTTCAGGGCAGGGTTTTCCTCTTCACTGCAATGTTTTTTTACTTATGGAAAGCAGTATCTTTATATTAGCTGCCATACGACACTGTGTATTCATGGCATTTTTCTTATGAATACAATGGGTCCCTACTTCTGTCTATTGTTGTTTTTTAACATATGGCCAGACTGCGCTAGGGAGTGCTATCTAGACTTATGCTGTACTATTCAGCGACTGTCCCTTCCTTGATGGGGCAATAACACATGAGTAATGTCATTTGCTGAATAATTAGGCTTGCTTTTCCTAAATTACGGACAGATGGGCTGATGTGGCACCTATAACAATCTATGATGAACTGAGGCAGATGTTTCTGCCCGCATTGGACTGGATTGAATTTTTCTTTTTTTGCTTATCTTCGGTTCCTTTTGCTTTTCTTCCTTTTCTTGCTGTGTCTGCAGCGTCATACATGGCGTAGGTGGGACTCATATCGAATGCACCGTATATGAACTTCATTCAATCAAGATATTACTGCTCCGGAATAGCGAGGCTCCCTCTCTTCTTTGCTCTTTCCTCCGTGGTTCCACTCAGGAAGAGTGATTCTCTTCAATTTTGAAGGTGTGGATCTCTTCTTTGTTGAATGTTGAACTGTTAAGGTGTGTTATTCTGTAGGGGAGCAATTATGCCATTGGGATTGTAGTGAGTGCCCTGAGTAATTTAGGTCCTCCTCTCCCCACTACCTGCCTTGTCGGATTCATTTAATTGTATATCCGTGGCATGGGATTAGGGACGGTATGTTCCTTCACGTCCCACCTCTTATTAAGGTTTCCACACTATGACTTTGATTGAGCATTCTGTGTATGTTTTTTGAACTAATGTCAAGAACAACATTATAATTGCCTGTATGGAGTAACTGTGGGGTTGCTAGGTTAGGTCAAGGATGTTGAACTATGTGTTTTGACTTTATTATGTGTGTTTTTGTATTTTTTTTTATTTTTCCTCTTTCCTTAATTTTTTTGATGTAGCTTAGTTATGAATCAAATTAAGATGGAACGCATCAACCATCGTTAAATACAGAGGAAGAATCATGCTAGGAAAGGACACATGGAACAACATGAAGATGTCCATCTATTGGGCCTCATTACGAATCAGGCGTTAAGGGGTTAATGGCGCCGTAAACGGCGCCGACCCTTAACGCCTGATTACAAGGTCCGTTAGCGCCATGGTGATATTAACGCCTGCTTTTTGCAGGCGTTAAAATCCATGGCGCTAAGGGACCATGGTGCTAATTACGCCACCGTAATTTACGGTGGCGTAATTAGCGCCTTCCCCACTCCCATTATGACCTATGGGGCAAAAATGGGAATGGGGAAGGGTAAAATGGGAAATGGGGATTTACCACCCCACTCACCTTGGAATGGGGCGGTACATCCGCCATCCACCATGGTGTAAACATAGTTTACACCATGGTGGTAAGGGTACGACCCAGGCGGTAACTTACCGCCTGGGTCGTAATGAGGCTGTTTAAAACTGTGTGCGCTCCTAATAAATTATAACCATTTCTATCCTGTCCTGAGGAAGACGACTGTCAAGCCTTCTCTCTCTTTTCTGTTAAAGAGATAGACGCCTTAGACAATTTCTGCAGGTCGGCGAAACTACCTACCTTTTGATACCACTGTAGTACATGAGTTTGATGATAGCTGCACCAGGTACTGGCCGTTGACTGTTTAGGTCGGAATGGTGACAAGTAGTGCATTGTTTTTTTATCACTGTTGCACTTTCAGCTTGTCAGATCATTTAAAAAACAATTTGTAACTGGGGACAATATTAGAATCTCACAGGGGATATTACTTTTTGCTTATACCCCTGTTGTGTATTGCCCCCTTCTTCTCTTTTTCCTTTTTTGCATATTTTTGTTCTGGAATTTTTTGTCATTATTTTTGACATTGGATTTTGTTCTTGTGCACTTAATTTCTGAATTGTATCCGCATTATGCACTTTATGTCCATCCTGCATTGCAGGATGTTCATTAGATAAATATGCACTTTAACTGTAGATATCGAACATTGACTGTCTGTTTTTATGCTGTTTTACCATGGACTCAGCACTATGTATAATCTAATTTGATATGTTTATAATAAAGATTGATTGATTTTATACTATCCTTGACCTAGCCTATCCCCTCATTGAGCTCCTACACTGAGAGCAATTTACCCCGCTTGATCTTTCTAGTGGTGTGTTTCACGTGACCCCACTCCTTCTTTGTTGCTTGATGTGAACAACTGCAGAAGACAGAGATATGACAAGGGGGCCAACATGAAGGAGAAAATTAAAGGAGTCCAAAAACATGTCTTTAATATAAATTCAAGGGTTTTCTTTATGTGGCTGCTATTCTTTTAATCTGGTGCTGGGGGTTGCTGCTTAATGCACAACAAAATCGATTACTCTCTGTGGCATGCCACAGAAAATATATGCCCTTTTTACTTTCTTGGTTTTTTGATGGAACGCTGAAAAAAAATGCTAAAGGTTTGACTCTGAAGCCCCTTCATGAAACACAATGTGATTGTAAAATAGACAGTGTAAAAGCTGTCCAGTATCAAATATGTGGTGTCCATTATGCTCTTCTTGAACTTGCAGAAGAAGGAAATACTGATGCATTACTTTGTCATGAAGCAAGCACTCTCACTGATCATTCAGAAGACTACACATTTTTAGGGCCTTTGGTTCTCTGGCACGATATATTGTTTGGAGTAAACCTTATAAGCAAAGCCATGCAGTCCAAGTCTTTGGACATTTCTACAGCTGTTATCCTTTTTTAATCCTGTATCCAGTTCTAGAGAAGGTCAGAGAAAATAGATTCACTGATGCTGTGATTACCGGTAGAGTTGGCCATCAAGCTGGAAGTTGAAGCTTCATTCAAAGACCATACTACAAGACGACGCAGGAAAGCGTAATTTGATTATGAATGCAAAGATCGCGCTTCTCAAAATCCAACATAGAAGTTTAGGGTCACCTTTTTTAATGTGCTGTTGAACACTGCAATGAACTCCATCCAAAAAAGGTTCAAACAAATGAAGGAACACAATTCAACATGGGGGTTTCTGTATAATATTAAAAGGGTTTTATGATGGTGCACTTCTTTATGAGAATTGTAGGAGCTTGGAGGTGGCACTAACCTCGTCAGGAGACACATTGATGGAATGGGCCTAAAAGATGAACCTATGGGTCTTAAAAATATGTTACCAGAAAATGTACACAAACCACTTGATGTACTGTCGTGCATCCACAGTTGAAAACTCCAGGATTGCTTTACACATGTCTGGGTTGCGTTACGCATTTTATTAACCATACCAGTCTCTGAAGCAAGTGGAGGAAGGAGCTTCTCCAAACTGAAATTAATTAAAACACCTCTAAACTCAAACATGAGCAAAGAGAGGCTTGTCGCATTGGAAATGCTCTCAATCAAAAATGACTTTGCTCAGCCAATACTTTTTTGTGATGTCATGACGGAGTTTGCCAATAGAAAGGCTAGAATAAGTCAACTTTTAAATTAGTTGGCCTGTGACACTATCAAGACAAACATTCGAAGTCCAGATGGTTGTTTGTTGCTAATTTGGTGTGTTTTCATTGAAGTGTCAGTTTTCCCCCTGCCACATCAAATCCTTTGTAGAGCACTGTATCAGATGTTATCTTTTGGGTTTTGTAATTACATTTTATCCTGCATCCTTATAGTAGCCATGTTGTGTGTTTTTATTATGTAGAACATGCAGTTCAGAGGCAAAGTCAGATTGCAAAGGATCTTTTTGCCATGTATTGTTCGTGTTGCCAGGGGTTTGAAAATTGGTGTGTCTATTTTTCTTTTTTGGAGGGCGGCGCCAAATTTTGTTTCACTCTGGGCACTGCCAGTGCTAAGGCCGGCCGGAGTTGATGTAATACTGAACATTGCTTTGTTTTTAATTCCATTCCCAGATTAGCTATGCAGTAGGGAATCCCTTGCATTTGAATGTGGTAGCCGGTTGTGCGATCAGCAAGATGGGGGGAGTGCACAACGTGAAATGCGCCTTTCACGCACTCGCAGAAGTCATCAGAAAGTACTGCTTGGTCCTCAACCTGACTGACAACTGAAGCAGCCCAGCAACGAGCTAGCGGCCATCTTCTGTGAGCTCAGACGCTTCGGTCAACAAAACATGCCTTCTAGCCCATGTAAATCCAGCAATCCACCCGTCAAAGGCATCTCAGCAGGCCGTGCTGCCTTTGCAAAGCATTGCACACGGGTTAACATCACACAGGCTCTCTTTGCTTTTCAACCGTACGAACGTTTATTGAGTAGAGTTGAGATTAGTTATGTTGAACCTCAAAGGGTCCTTAAACAAGAGCTTGTGGAAACATGTCAATTTTAGTTTAATGAAATGCCTGATTTTTTTTCTGGAGGTGAAGGTACTTTAATATTTCCACTAGTAATAGTTGAGACCACAACATTTAGCCAAAAGCTCCAATGTTTCAAATACTAAACAGGCATACCTTTTTCAGCATGCCAATAATAGCATTTTAAACTGGAATGGTCCCTAAAACAGTAGAATATATTTGAAAGGTCAAAGCATTGGATACTACTCGCTCCTTCTGTTCCAATGGCATGAAGCTCTTAATTCCTCACACTTCCTGTTTCTAAGCACAGTTAATTTGCAGCTCATGAAACTGCAGTGAGTGATTCACCTAGAAGCTCACCCTGTGTATAGCGAGATGGGAGGGAAGGCCTTCTGCTTCAAAAACCATTTTCTTAACCTAGACCTACACAGTTGTGCTCCCTGAAGTTCAAAGACAGGTCTGGTTTTCAGTGTATTTTATGTTATATCATCTTATGTTATTTGGCATTTGTGAAGCGCCTACTGCCATTGGTATGACCGCAGAGCGATATGAGGCGGAACACCCTTTAGTAGACTGTAGTATGTGTTGAGAGGTAGTGAGAGGAGTGATAAAATGCATGTGTGCATTTATAGCCTAATTGAAGGTCGGAAGGGAATGGGTGGGTACTTAACAGCAGCCCATATAAACAGGGACAGGTGCTGTGTCAAATTGACAAGAGTGTCATGCATCATACAAATTCCTTAGATAAACGTGAACGCAAGAAATGACATTGCATTGGCAAGAGGAACCGAGTTTGGCTTTTGTGTAGCCATGGCATAGACATGTCCCAGGCATTGCCATAATGGTACTACTAACTGGCCATCCGATAACAATAGCTGGAAAACGGTGTTAGTACCAGGGCGCATTATAGCAGTGTTTGGCAATTGCCTTTCTAATTCCTATAAAAGAACCAAAAAACTTGGAGTTGGTTTACAGTTGCAAATAAGCCTTTACCTTTCAGTATACTTTTTTTAAAATAACATAAGCATACTGTTAAAAGCACATAACTAGCTAAAATAGACCCCAAAGCTGGGTGTTCTATTCCCGGGAGGGATAGGTTGTGGGTTGCAATGGTCATAGGCATTAGCAGGGGCAAGAGTGGCCAGTGAGTGGGCACACGTCAAATAACATCCCCAGACTCTGGGCCCGATTATTTACACATTTCAAAGTGACTTTGCACTGCTGAAAAGTGACGGTGCACTGCCGACACAAACCCTGATTCATGGAACTGTGCAAAGTGTATTTTTGCAGTGCACTGTCAGTGCACAGTCAGTACAAAGTGACTTTGCACTGCAAAAATACACTTTGCACAGTTCTATGAATCAGGGTTTGTGTCAGCAATGCAAAGTCACGTTTCAGCAGTGCAAAGTCAATTTGAATCGAGCAGAAAATTCCATGTATCGGACCCTGTGTGTCCCTCCTAAATTCCACCCCTCTCCTATCTTCACTTCCCATGCCAATAGTTTTGGATTATAGGAAACCCCTACAGCTCTACTTAATAGTAAAAACTAAAAATGGCACATCATTTACAAAGTCAGTGTGTGTCCTGAAAATCAAGTAGATTTGGAGGTCTGCACCTGTGCAATGCAATGGCATACATTGCAGCACCTAGGCATTTTGTTTCCAATTGTTAAATGTAAATAAATAAATGCTCTAAACACATTTTCAAGTACACCCTAATTCAATGACCAGTATATTATAGTTTATAATAGCTTTGTATTCCAAATGCCAATAGGAACAGATATCCAATAGAGATTCAAGCAATAACTCAGACAATTCAACTGTAAATCTATGCAAGCTCGAGTAGACACTTTTATTAATCCTAGCTATTTCACATTTATGATCTTTCATGTCATGTGGCGGTGTGATATAAACGCGACCACAGGAACATGCACACACATCTATTTCCATTCACAATCATCCTGATGTTGTGGCTTCATCCCCTTTCTACTGCCTCTTTGTACAGACAGGCATTATACAGAATTCCTTGTGGTGTGTTATTGAGGTCCACCATGATTTCTTTGGCCTGCATTTGCCCAATCATTCCTTTCCTCACTGCAAGCCAGACGTTTTTTGGCCTCTATCCTGTTTTGTTCGCCTTAATTATCTATATCCGCTCGTGGCTTCTTTGCAGTTGTGGCATTTGTGTTGAGGTTTGAGTCACACTTTTATTAGTGGGTGTTGCCCACCGTGACTTGTTGCCATTTTGAGTCATGACACCAGACGTTCCACTGAGTGCACTTTCAACAAATTAAGCCGCATCTCCTTCCCCTGAGATATTTAACTCTATGCCAAACCGTATGTAGCAACATTCATGTAACAACAGAGCTTGCATTTTTTGTGCAACTCAATTAATTTGTATGCAAGTGTAACAGTATCAGCCTTACATCTAAGATGCCTACACGCCAGTTGTCGTCTTTAATCACTGGTTGATACAACAAACATAAAAGGAGTAAAAATACAACGAAAAATAGGAAACAACCGACACATCAGAGTGTGGCACCTGCATCCGCCCACACAGCCCCTTGATATGTTGATCAGTGGTACAAGCAGAGCAGTGTCATGGGAAGGAGCAGTAGTATCCTTACTGATGGAGCTGAAGAGGAGCTTTAAGGTAAAAATGCATCTTTTAACACCCATGAATGGCTAAGTGCAAAGAAGAAAGGATTAAAAAAAAAACATGTCTGGTTTTGATTTAAAAAATACATACATAAAAAGACTGGTCTCTGGTATTTAGTGCGTTATAAAAGATGAATTAATTAATAATTAAACAATACCCCCTATTGTGAATGGGAATTGCTCCCAGAAAAATCATTTAGTGAAACCTTCAAAAAATATGGAGGGCCTCATTACGAGTTTGGAGGCAGCCGTGCCCTTAATAAGGGCACGGCTGCCTCCAAACACGGGTACGGGTTCCTTCAATGAGGAATTGCCGGGCCATTCCAACCTTGGAGGACCCGGTAATTCCTCGTTGAAAAAACCCATGCTCATTCCTATTTGACCCTATTTGGGAAGTCATGACCAGTTTAACTTGGCACATTCCTGTTGATGTCCCCCATAATGAGATTTTGTATCTCATTGTGAATCCCTGCTCTTATAATATGCATGTGTTCATGGGTTTTGTAACAGGAAAGTGCTGAGTTAAGGTGGTCATAACTTCCCACATCCAATGAATTTCAAGGGTTTTGTTGTGTTCAATCTGTGCAACTTCACTGCATCTTAACTATGTATTTTCAGTGAATTTCAAAGGTTTTGTTATACCATAGTTTATTCAAAGCCCCTAACCATGGCCAAAGGCCATGGCCAGTGGCTACAGCCGTCGTCCGTGGCCACTGCGCATGTTGCACCAATAGGATTTCTTTGGGTCCCATCAGCCATGGCCTTCAGCCATGGCCAGTGGCCGGCCGTTGCCAGTGTCTATGATCCACCTATAGGTTTTCTTGGGCCCCACTAGTCACAGTGTTTGGCCAGGGCCAGTGGCTACGGCCTTTGGCTGTCGCCACTGTACATGTTGCAGCAATAGGTTTCTTTGTGACCCACAGGCCAGAGCCACTGGCACAAAGACCCATTTCCCGCTGCTTGCTAGATATGATCACAATAGATGTCCGTCATTTCTTTTTTCCCCAGTTTCCATTGCCCCAAGAATTATTATGGCATTACTGCGATAATCAACAGCAATTATCGCAGATTTAGGTAGTTTCAATTTGCAAAATAACTGTTCCAAAAATCACTGTGCTTGTTGATGCGGTAATCGGGATTACTGCAGTATTACCCTGATAATGCAAAAATGTTCGAACTGCAACTGGCTCCCGAGAACACCTCAAATTCCACAATATCACATAGTGTCCTATTTCCCCCTCCCCACCTCTAGCTTGGTGCCATTTCATCCTTTTTCGTCCTCCAAATAGCTTTTTTCCCACTTTCTGTTTTCACATTACCCCGGTAACAATCGCAGTAATCTTGCATTGAGCAAAACAAATGGCATCTTTTTCATTTCTGAAAAGCCTCACTGATGCATTGTGGGACACATATATAGCTATATATAACAACTACTACTGGATGCAATAACGCCAGACCCCTTTCAGAAATTGAGTCAACGCTTTGTGCCCAAGCTGTTTCATACCTAGTCCAATTCCTTCCAGCGGTTTTTGCTGTGCACTGTGCAGACATTTTGACTTTTTCTCTATGGGCAAATGGATGGGAGTAGGCCGAAAACACTGTTTTTTTGCTTTCTTAATAACATTTGCCTTTCCCAAAAAATCCAATCTAGGGGCCCATGATAACCATTTTGTATGCAAAATATCAGCCAAACCCATGATGTAAGTAAAATGTTATTAGCAATTACATTTTTGGGTTTCCAGTGGAACTTGATACTCAACTTAACAATAGTGTGGTGACCGCCATACTTGCACCAGCAACTGGCATATTTAAGGTTTAGAAGAATTCTATATGGAGTTTTGTAAATACCTTTTCTAAATAACATATGAACCCTTACATGAACAAATCTGAAAATTCTGCAATGATATTTCGAGGCAGCCAGCTGTGCATGGAATATTTCATAATTCTACATCAACGGCTTCATAGATTACATTTTTTTTTTTACTTTGGTCACATTTTACCTAGCTTTTAACATTTTTTCATGACTTATCCTCCAGCGAACGAGCAGACCATTTGAGATCCAAGAAGATAAGAAAACCTTACCCCTACCAACCTGCAGAGAAAGAGAAGAATTCTCTCAGAGAGTAACTAGTGTGATAGGTCAGATAGCCGGCAGGCTTCCGAAGAGACTGAAAAGAAAGAGACAGTAATGAATACAGTGTACTTGATATGCCTGTATGCTTCCTCAGCTCACCAAGGGACCTGATAATGGGCAGCCAATGAGTGATAGGAGAAAAGTCCAAAAGAAACTACCCGAATCGGCACAAGAGCAGGCTACCAGGCAGGGCCACAGGAGGAATGACTGGAGTAAACCAAAGATTCTTTCTTAATAAAGTTCCAAAGAATGCAGTACAAAAGGCAGTCTCGGTAAGTAGAAATACAGGAAAAGAAGGGTTCCAGTAAAGCTTGATGTTAGATCGGGACAACAAGGAATACTAGCTTATGCTTTCCTGGTTACAAAAGGAGTGAGAAAGGGGTGCGTAATGGCGTAATTGGTATTCTTTTATTTACAGAAGATGCAGTGTTACTTTACATATCTACCCAGGGTATAAAGATGACCTTTAATAAATGTGTATCACTATGCAGGGAAAGAATGCAAACTTTAAATACCTCAAAAATTAAAATAGTGCCTTGCTTTAAGAACCCACTCCCTCCTCTAGATATCGAATTGAATGCTGTTAGGATTGAAAATGTTGAATTTTATGACGACTTGGGGCCCACTTCAATAATATTTGTTCTTGGAAATTTCAGCTCCAAAAATGCAACTTAACTATGAACAGATGTACTGGTGCTCTTCTTGGTTTCTCAAAACAATGTGGCAATTCTGCCATTGAAGCCACTATGGTGATCTACAGGGATCAAGCCCTCTCAGGTACGCTGTATGCCACTTAACTCTAGGGTGGTTACAGGACCACCACACTCATGATCAGTGAAAACACATTTTTTAAAAGAATTTTGGGTTGACCTACTAGTATCCTGAGTGCTGAGTGTGGTGGTTAATCTGGAGCTAGGACAGGCAAGTGTTGTCTATCATGCCCAATTAAAGCCAGTTCTATTCTGGATCATGCTGTGGACGAGCTCGGAACTGGAGATTTATAATAGGGCAATGAAGGATGTCCTAGATAACAACCACTCATAACCGTGGGAATGGTTTAAACATGTGATGTCTATATTACTAAAGATTGGGCTAAACTCTTTCTGGTATACTCCAGAGAATCGGGTTTATGGTCATTTGCAGACATTAAAATCTGTCTTTTGGGACTGGGCATTGTAGGGCCTTTTGCACAGCAATTAATCAAAAAGTATGTTTTGCACATATCTGTGCAATACATCTATCCTTGGCCTGGAACAATATCTCACCTGGATTACAAAGCCATCTGGGAGAACCCTGTATACAAATTGTGCCAGGGAACTCTCCACTTGAACCAATTCACTAAGAATTGGATGGCTGAAGCAGCTGCTAACTTCCTGATGTGTGGTCATGTAATGGAGGATGCAATCCACTTCAGTTTTTTTTTCTCCATATTTGAGCAACATTAGATGAAAGCGGCTTTTACCTCTCTTCAAATCGAACAACATTGACACTGTGTTTAGAGCGCTTGATTTTTGTAAAAAACCCAAAATGTGTGTCCAGGATATTTGCAGTAGCAAGCTGTCTTGTGAAGGCCGGGAGACATCAGCAATATAATTGTAAATAGGGATATTTTAATATTATACTGACAGCTTTCAGTAAAGCGTGCACCCTTGTAACTTCTAATTGTTCTTATTTTTTGCATTTTGGTTTTATGGATTTTTGTATTCCGTTTTGGCGATGTTGGATTTTATTCTCAAAAATATCAGGATAACATTAGATTTTGAGGATATTATTCTTACAAAAGACATGTGTTTTTTACTAAATATTGACGTTTTATCACTATGTGTGATGGTTGTATCTTTTATATATTTTCTATATTTCCTGATGATAATTTCTACCTGTACATGGCTTTTATGGCTCAATATTGACCGAAATAAATCATTATACTCGTACTAATAAAGTACCAAAACCAAGGTATAATCCAATACAATTCAATAGAAAAAGCCAAAGTTCATGAAGCCAACCAGGCCAAAAATAGAAAAAAATCACAGTCCAAAAGCAATCAAGTGGAGGGAAACCAGGGGTCAAGAAAACCAGCAAAACCAACACAGAGTTTATATACACACAAACACTCACTTACAGCAGTGTAACAGTTGAGAAGCCCTGGAACTCCATTACTTTCTGGCTTCTGACTTGTTCTTTGCTTCTAGGACATTTCATCACATTACCATTAATTGGTCGGCGTGTCGTGCAGCGTGTGTCCGGCCGATGTGCAGGTGATTCTAGGGAGTCTAGCACCCTTTGCCTGCAAGTCTCTCCAAGATGCCAAGGAAAGCACCAGGAGCCGCGAGCAATCCTGACATAGCCCCTCCCCAATGACCGGGTCAGATGCAAGCAATGGAAACGTGAGGTAAAATGGGAGGCAGGAACAAACTTATTCGGTTCCCATGACCTTTTCTCCGGATCATAGCGTTTCCATTTCACCAAATAATATAGAGATCTTCGATTATGCTTGGAATCAAGGATATCGCAAACCTTGTATTCTTCTGAGTCCTGAACCAGGATGAGTGCTGGATGAAGAGGCACATGGGTATGAGGCAATCATGCCTTGAGTAGAGAGGTATGGAAGACTGGATGCAAACTACGGTGAGAAGGCAGGACTAGACAACAGGTTACTAGATTAATTGCTAAGTCAACTTTATAAGGACCAATATATTTAGCCAATAATTTCTTCACACCATGTAGGTGCAAGAAGTGTGTGACTAACCATACCTTGTCCCCAGGCATATATGCCGAGATTGTCTGCAATGTTGGTCAATGTTAAGGACCATGTATTGCTGGCCAGTTTAAAATGTTTAAGGGCATTGGCTTGCATTTGTTGTATATGTTTGTGGCAGTCTTCAACAGAAGAAATATCGGAGGGAACATGAGTCTTGGTGTTGTAAACACAGACAACAAAGATACTGTTCCAATGTCTGATTAGCTAATTTGTTTGCTCTGTCCATCAGTCTCTGGGTGATAAGCGGAGGAGTAACGCATCATAATTACTAAGAGGGTAGGCAGACCAAACATATTGAACACAATGTAGAAGTACAAATCTGCAAGTGTAGCAGCATAGTGGGTCTTGGTACAAGTTACAACATGGCCCATTTTGGAGAAATAGTCCATGATTGCCCAGATGGAATCCAACTGATTACTCTCAGAGAGATCAGTAATGAAGTCCATGGAAATAATGAACCATGATTTATGTGGAATGGGAAATGATTGCCGTAGACCGTCAGGCTTTCCTTTTTTGTTCTGTCCTTGGGCGCAGTCCGCGCAAATAGCAATGTAGTCCATAATGTCACGTTTTATTCTTGGCCACCAAAACCAATGTTTGACTAACAAAAGGGTATTTTTCTGTCCTGGCTGGCCTGATATATGTGAATCATGACACCAAGACATGGCTCAAGAGAAGACTTGATCGCGTTTGGCCATTATAGGAAAAACAAACAACCGTGTACATAAAGGAGGCCTTCCTGGTATTGCGTGTTCCATTCTACTAGTAGATCTTCCATTTGGGATTCTGTCTAAGCACGAATCATTGTTGTAATTGACTGATGGACTGTACAGATACAAATGAACTGCTCTGGTTTAATCATATGTCCTGTTTGTTGTGGCAAGGTCTCCCCACCCTTTGTTCATAAAAGAGCGGCTGCTTTACTGTGCAAAGAACCGGGATGGCACTTCACAAAGAAATCAAAAGCAGCAAAACACTGATGCCACCGGACCTGTCAGCATGTTGCCCATTTCACGGATGCCATTGCCTGTAGGTTCAGATGATCTGTATAGACTGTAACTTGACAATGGAGGTGCCGATGCAAGAAGCCCCTCTGAGAGTAAATAGTTAAAAGTTCAGAAACCCACCAGTCTTTCCTGGAGGCTGGAACGAGGCAGTGATGAATATTGTGTACTTGAGGTGCATAAATGATACCTCAGGACACCAAGGGAAGTGGCTTATCTGATCACGGGCAGCCAATGAGTGATAGAAGAAAAGTCCAAAAGACGTGGGGAAACTACTGCGATTGGCATGAGGATGGACATAGGGCAGGGAAACCTGTGGGAGGACTGGAGTAAACAAAAGATTCTTTCTTAGTGAAGTTCCACAGAGTACAGTACAAAAGGCAGTCTCGTTACGTAGCAATCAAGGCAAACAAATGTTCCAATAAAGTTCCAAAACCAAGGGGTAATCAAATACAATTCAAGAGAAAAAGCCATAGGTCACAAAGCCAACTGCATCACAAATCAAACAAAATCCCAATCCAAAAGCAATCCAGTAGAAAAAAAAAACAGGGGTCAAGAAAACCAGCAAACACAGATTCCAGATACACACAAACACATGTGCCACTCACTTACTGCAGGGAAACAGCTGAATAGCGCTGGAACTCCATTATTTGCTGGTTTATGAATCGCCCTTCACTTCCGGAACGTTGCGCTTTGGCTTCTACATCATGTGACAATGGTCTCTGTGTCGTGATGTCATGTGTCGGTCAGCGATTCTGGGGAGTGTGGTTCCCTTTGCCTGCTAGTCTCCCCGAGACGCCAAGGAAATCACCATGCGCCACGAGCGATCCGGCCACGTGGGGGTTTCCCAAAGAAAAAAAAAGATTTTTGCGCCAACATTTTATCAGGAAGTGATGCACTGAAAAAAAAAATTGAAAATCTACTTGACAAATTTTGAGATATTAAAGGAGAGTTCCGGGACTTTTTTTTTATTGTCCCTACGGTTCGGCCATGTGTTTTTAAGCATAACTCGGTAGATCGTAGAAAACTTTCCTATGGACCTTACCCGACTTTTCGTCCATTAACGCACTCGAAATCAGCCGCCATTTTCTGATAATCCTATCATTTCCCCCCATCGACCTGGCTCACCTGCTTTTGCGGCACTAAATCAAATCCCCCGCCCCTGAAACAGACTTTATCAAAACATTCATATTCCCCGCCTCTATCCGTGTCGTGACTGTGCTGCGTAGGCAAACGCGCCCAGGCGTCTTCTACGCGACTCCACACAGAACCCGGAAATCAACACAGATCAGCTCACAACACAGCGCGCCACAATTCGGAATATGAAACTGTACTTTTAAATCAAACCGCAAGATTGTAAATTTGGTAAAGTACATTTATTTGACATCAAATGTTTAGAGAATATTCAGCGATTTTCATTTTTATTTGCTCACGTTCCAAAAAGTTCGTTTTGAGGCACGCGATATTCCTTTGCTGTACACAGGGTCTTAGATCATCTCACAATACAGCGCCACAATTCGGAATATGAAACTGTGGTTTAAAAGCAAACTGCAAGATTGTACATTTGGCAAAGTACATTTATTGGACATCAAATTTTTAGAGAATATTCAGCTATTTGCATTTTTCTTTGCTCTCGATCCAAAATAGTTCGTCTTGAGGCAAGCGATGTTCGTGTGCAGTACACAGGGTGTTGGTTTATGATAAAATAAGCTCTTCGGTCGCACTGATAATCGCATGGCTGTTCCAACAACGAGGCACTAGGCCACCACAACGGTCTGTATGTTGCATCTAGCCGTTAGTACCGCGTAAGGGCATACTTGTACTTGGCGATCGTCCCACAAAATGGTCAGGGTGCTAACGTTGTTCACGCGGAGAAGCAATTGGCGATTATAGAAGCCATCCGCCGGTGTCTGGTACTCGTGACACAGACAATAATGGATGAAGTACCTGTTTGAAAAACATAAAAAATGAAATTAGTCTCACCATCAGATCTTTATCAAAATTATTCATTTTATATATTACGTCGGGAAATTATTTCATAGCTAGGACAGTGCAACTGGGTTTTATACGTCAAGGGGGGGCTGTAGGATACTGAGACAGTCCCCCAGTGCAGGGGTTGACAGGGAGTGCAGGTGGAGAGTGGAAGGGCCCAGGACCGAGATCGCAGACAGTGGACCAGTTGTAGCAGGGGAGAGGGAGAGAGAAAGCAGAAGCAAAGAGGAAGGTTTTGAGGTGCTTCCGTAAAAGGAGACGGTTCTAGTGCGCGGTAAGCTACTGTATAGTAATTAAATTGCGGTATAAACTCATCTAAAGAGTTACTTACATTATATTTGCATTTTCCATTGTGTCTGTGCGTAGGGCAGCCCCGAAATACCACTCCTTCTATGCCGACGTTATTTCTTCTAATGAACGAACATGAAATGGCTTTCGTTTCTGAAATTATATTCATTATCGTTTCTTACGTGGTCCCGGCCTGTCAAGGTCAAATAACAATAGAACCTTATACTGAGTCGTGGGCCTTTCTGGCACCCGAGAAAAAATCAAAGCAGCTGACCTTCACTTTGAACGAGCACACATTCCTAGTTAGCTACATTCAGTGTAAGGCCATCTCACAGGACTTGAAATTTACACTCCATCTTTGCATTTTGTCTGCGTGCTTTGCAGCCCCACAGAACCATAAATACGGAGACATTCTATATTTTTTGAAAAATGATTTATATTACTGTTTGGTTTAATTTAATGCGCAAATGAACAAGGTTGGATAGACACATTGCATGTACACTGAGCAATCAATTTTATTTACACATTACATAGATACACATATTCAATGGGCCTGCAACATGAGGAGACTCGAGAGAACAGACAATCAAATTACAATCATTTAAACCGTGATGTGTATTTCTCAATGAGCTCTTCTTTAGGTGGACATGGAACACAGGCAATGTTGGGTGGCAATGCAGTTGTCCCCTGCACAGGTTCGTTCACAACTCCATTTATGTGCCTATCTAGGACGTCAACAATAAGTCTTTCAATAAACTCATATTGCATATCCTCAAACACTGGTTTGATCACCCATTGTTTACTTCTTTTAGTGAAGGCCTTATTGTAGCGAAGCGTCCCTAAAGTTCCGGTCGTCCTACTTTGTTGACGGCCAACATTATGGTTATGTGTCAAGACCGCTAGAAGAGTCCGATTTATCATGCCCTCCATGCCAAAATGCAATCGTTTTGGCCTGTACTTTAGGCACATATTGTGGAACACCTCCAAATCTCCTGTGTGGCAGAATTCCGTGAGTCCCCTCAAAGCTTTTGTTATAGTTTTATCAAATACAATCTTTTCAATGGCTTTGTGAGTGGGTGATGAAGGAATCAACCACTTCTTCTTCCGTGCCTCCTCTGTGGACAAATGGCCATGTTCACAATTGTGGAAATGTTGGTTCGTGTTCCATCGGTGAACGTTTGTACAGTGTAGCATTACTGGCCGCCATTTTTCCAGTAGAATTTCCAACGACCCTCCACATGTTTTTGAGCTCCACCAAAGATGGTTGCTGATTGACTTGGACCACTGTGAAATACCTTGCATATCTTTTTTTTTACCTGCAGCCGACAATTTTTTATTGATGGTTTTTGCAAGATGCCAAACGTCAAATTGGTGATTTATATTTTTGTACTCTTCTCTCATTGTCTTGGCAATTGAAACGTGTCGGTCCGTGGCTATCAGGTCGATCACTATTCCCCGCGATTGTAGTTCTTGCAATGATGCTACAAAGCTAACTTTCTCCATGGCCACTGACGATGTACTTTGTGACACCTGCACGACCACCGAACTCACAATTTTCTTACTTTCCATGTCCTGAAAGTGGTAGGTGCAGTACTTGGCTGAAAATCCTGGGCTGTCGCACTGTCCATCACCGGCTAGCCTGAACCGTTTGCCCGCGAATGTACTATCAATAGACATTTTTTCCATTCTCCAAGCTTCGCTAATGGCTGGAAATAGATAATCGGTTTGGTATTTGTAGAACTGAGTTTTCGCAATGAAATGGATTCCCACAAACTGAAAGAAAGACTCTAACTTTTTAAAACTTGAACCACTAAAAAGTGCAGCCGCTGCACAAAGTAGATTGCCTGCTGGCAGTTGCCCCAGCATAGGTTGTGCAGACCATGAGAAAGGATGATATTTTGTACAGGTGGCATGTATTTTAAGGTTAGTGCCTCGAATTGCACGAGTCACATTAATCAATGGCTCCCCACATACTTCCCCACCAACCGAATGCCCACATTTCATCCGAATAATAATATCAATCAAACAACTATCGAATACAATGGCCCTCATTACGACCCTGGCGGAGGTCCATGGTGCAATTTGCACCATGGACCATGGCGCAGAGCTGCCAACACCGCCATGGGGGTTGGCGGACTTACCGCCCCATTCCGAGGTTGGCGGGGCGGTAAGTCCCCAATCCCCATTTACCCTTCCCCATTCCCATTTTTGCCCCATAGGGTATAATGGGAGTGGGGAAGGCGTTAATTACGCCACCGTAAATTACGGTGGCGTAATTAACAACAAGTCCCGTAGCGCCATGGATTTTTCCGCCTGCAAAAAGCAGGCGTAAAAATCTCCATGGCGCTATGGAATGTCGTAGTCTGGCGGAGAGGTACGCCATGCATTACGCTGGCGTAAACCCCTCTCCGCCAGGGTCGTAATGAGGGCCAATGAATTTGGCCTCTTTCCTTATACTGTCACTCTGCATCCCAGCTGGTTCGGCCTGTAACGTTGAGGACATGTCACTCACATGAAAGGTAGAATCTCTGATATCGTCTTCCGCTATGTTCAGTGATATTGATGGTGTTTCATTGTCGTCCACTTCATTCTCTTCCATTGCAACATCTGTTCCTTCTCCGGCGATGGGTGAATAAAACAATTTCTTCAACTTTCTCGCGGTCTTAGTTTTCGCGGGTGTGGATTCTGTGAATTGATCTCCGACTGCATCCGAACTACCAGGAGGACATCCACTATCAATGGCTGGTGGTGGTATAGCTCCGTTGTCAATCACTTCATATTCTTCCCATTGGCACGATGCATCTCCAGTCTCAAGTCCCTTCCAAAAGGTTTGACAAGCAACATCTCTCGTTCGCTTCACTGTCTGTGTAGATCTAGTTCGTACACCCACTCGCAACTAGAGGACAGATTGGAAAAGGGATGTTCAGTTTAAACACAACTTACAGTATTGAACTATTAACAGTGAAAAACAACATAATATAGTGACCAGGACACTAACCTTCTTTCGCTTTCTTTTCTTTGAAACTTTATTGCCTCGAACTTCAACATCAGGACGCTGTTGCTCCGACTCGTGTGTGCATGTCTCCACTTCCTCTTGCGCTGCAACGACTATATTTTCCTGATAAGCACATCCATCACGCACTGACGCTCCATCGACTCCCTGAAACATAGAACTTTCATTAGTATGTATAATAATATCGAAAACACAAAATGTACTTGGGGACCAATACCCACGTACATGTCAATAGCAAAACACGAATGAACGCTTTGTGTAGAACATTCAAACGACAATTATTCACGCATTGTTGATCTAGTTAGATGGAACTGTCAAGATCCATACCTCGGGCTCCTCATAGACTTCCATTGATGATATTATTGAAGATGATGCTTCAGTGACTCCCTGAAACACAGTAATTGCATTAGTATGGTTTTCTATTTTGATAAAAAGAACAGAAACTTTGTGCAGGCGTGAACGGCTCATCTAAATAGACCTGCACAAACGATCAGTTGTCTAAAATAAATAATGGATATGTAAATATGATTCGATTTGCTCGATCGTTGGAAGTGTCACCACCCAGAGATCTGCATCAACTACTAGGGGTGATGCTCTTGTAGAAGAAGCTCCGTCATCTCCCTGAAACATAGTACTTGCGTTAATAAAGAAGGAAGTATAGCAGATGTAATCACGTCATATGATTTCGCTTGATCCAACTGTCAGTATCCATACCTCGAAATGCATAAGAACATCAAGGGACGATGTAACTGCGGTGCACACTTCTGCAAGCTGTTGCGCCGACCCGTAACTGCACGCTCCCCCTTCTTCTTGGACTAATGCTCCATCGACTCCCTGAAACATAGGACTTTCATTAGTAATGAACACAATATTGATAAAAGAAGACACATAGGAGGGCGACGACAGAAGGACATATCAATGGCTAAAAACGAAAGAAACATTGTGTGTAACAATCACGCTACAAGAATGCAAGATCTGATGATCTCCATCGATGGAACTGTCCTGAAACGTACCTCGAGCATCTGAGTGACATCAACGGTAGTCGTCAATACGTTGGACTCCTCAGCATCTCCCTGAAAGACAGTACTTGCATTATTTTGGATAACAATAATTATAACTGAAAACAAAGACTAGAGGACGAGTACAAGGGTGTACCATTAGGTAAAATAATTACACGATAAATTAAAACTATTGATTTACATGCCTAAAACAAGTCAGTGGCAGAATAGCCAAGTAAGATTACCCGATAGGCGCTTGAAGTGGCTGATGACTGCAATAACGACACGGATGGAGAATCTTCCGCCTTCATATTGAGTGGATACATAAATGGGGAAATTATTGTTAGCTAATGCTACACACTACCGCAAGGCCGAGAGATAAATACATAAACTTGACTCACCAGTGGAGGGATGTGGACGAATAGAGTGGGAATAGCGGTTGAGAGCAATTTTCGCCTCGCTCGCGGTGTGTTCTTCTTTATTAGCAATGATGTGGAGTACATGTCTGAGCTAAAGTGCCTGCTGCAGATGCGGTATCGATCACCCCTCTTGTCCGCAAAGACTTCTAGGACTCTACTTTCAAGCTCAGATGGTGGATATCCGCAATATCGGACCCATTCTCTTATCTGATCTATTGTCTTAGGGAAAACATGCATTATAATACCTTCAGATTTATTATGGGTCTTCGAAGGGCAACCGCCAATGGAACAGGCAGGCATTGTGGAAAGTTCTGAAAAGTAAAGATCAACAATTCTCTATGAATACCAATGTGTTAAAAAATTAAATGACACATAAAAGGTTCAATGCAAGGTTCGTTTTGGTTCTTGGAACTATACACGTTATTCACATGCGGATAAGTATTTGAATAACTTTAAAAAAATAGAAAAATAATTTGACTAAACTCAGAACAAGTGACTAGTTACTTGCATGTACTGTCTTGAACGAAAAGAAATTGCACGCAAAATGATTATGGTACATGGCCTTACCTTGACGAACAAACAGTTAGATTCCGGGATCAGAGTAGTTTCTTATCGTAGAACAGGGAGCAGTTCACAGGTTGCAAACTGACGAGTTTCCTCGAAGTGGTCACGGAAGTTCACAGAGACGAAGAGCAGATAACCAGCACCTTCACGGGTTGACTAGCAAAGCGCAAAGTAGTTCTCATTAGAAATATGAAGTGGGTTATAAAGAATTCGAAACAGGGGTGTGTTTGTGAATGAATGACGTGTATATGTCGTGGCATTATGCGGTTTGCAGGGGGCCGTCCAGCGTGAGGGGGGATGCTTGGCAGGAGACACGGGGTCTGGAGGTAGACATGGGAACAACAACCCATGCTCTATAGACCACTTTGAAGTGTACATGGTCTTTGGCACCTCTTGGCCTTTATCGCTCCCTGACAGCTCCACTTGCCAGCACAAGTACCCCGGTGCGAACTGCCTTTGATAGGGCGGGGGGGTGGATTGGGGCGGTGGTCGTGCAGACAAGACACAGGAAGACTCGTGAATGGAGACACACTTATGTGGATTGCAGGGGGCCGTCCAGCGTGAGGGGGGATGCTTGGCAGGAGACACGGGGTCTGGAGGTAGACATGGGAACAACAACCCATGCTCTATAGACCACTTTGAAGTGTACATGGTCTTTGGCACCTCTTGGCCTTTATCGCTCCCTGACAGCTCCACTTGCCAGCACAAGTACCCCGGTGCGAACTGCCTTTGATAGGGCGGGGGGGTGGATTGGGGCGGTGGTCGTGCAGACAAGACACAGGAAGACTCGTGAATGGAGACACACTTATGTGGATTGCAGGGGGCCGTCCAGCGTGAGGGGGGATGCTTGGCAGGAGACACGGGGTCTGGAGGTAGACATGGGAACAACAACCCATGCTCTATAGACCACTTTGAAGTGTACATGGTCTTTGGCACCTCTTGGCCTTTATTGCTCCCTGACAGCTCCACTTGCCAGCGCAAGTACCCCGGTGCGAACTGCCTTTGATAGGGCGGGGGGGTGGATTGGGGCGGTGGTCGTGCAGACAAGACTCGTTTGCCGCAGGGCCTCACCAAGGAGAGGCCATCTAACTGCATGTAAGAGGCAGGCTGCAGGATGCTGGCCGGAGACATGTGGTGTGACAAGACAAGGCACAGGAAGACTATTCAATGGAGACACACTAGATTCATTTAAAAAATCAAAACAACCATTGTTAAAATATATGTTGGGTTTTATTTTAGATCTTAATTTCAATTGAACATAAATAATAAACATTACACATTGTAAAGTTCCGGTTGCAGCACATCCAGGGAAAATCCGCGGTATTGTCCACTGTCGCTGGGGAAATGTTGTCTAATGGCAAGTACCGCACAGGCAGGTATTACTCTCCGAACGCGGTGTCCGAGCCTCCCGTGAAGCCACCAAGTGAAGCAACGATAGGCCACCAGCCTGTACCACCTGTGAAAAAGAAAGATGCAAACTGTATTAAAATGACAAAACTTTCTTATCAATGTCGATTCAGGTAAAAAATGTCATTCTGCTTTAGAAAATGCACAATATGGAACCAATTTACATGCGTTCGAATGATATGTAGATGTCATTTTATATGTGGGAGACGACCATGAAATAGTAGTGGCATCACTGACATCACAACCAGAGTATACTTACTCGTTACTCGGATTACGCGGACGAACAGTGCCGCGAAGTTCGTGCATAAGCACCATCATCATCCTCAACACGGTCCGTGAGAGGCAGGCTTCCCTGAACTCTGGCAGCTCGGTGATGCATTGCGGACTTGGCTCGCCTTCTGAAATGTAGGCCAAGCACCCGGAATTTTCACGGCAGCAGCAGTTCTCCTCCTCAGTTGGCATTAGCTTGCACCGATTGCACGTGCACCAGGTGGAGACGCCGTCCATGCGACATGGTCCAGGCTCTTCATCCGTTGACTGGTCCTCCCAACTGCCGTCCGAATCCCCATCGTTTTCGCGTGCTTGCCTTTCCAGTAGTTCTTCCTCGGTACATATACGGCATTATTGTAGCCATTGTGTGGTAAAGAAAGTAAAATAATTTACAGAGATGGTACAGGTGTTCACAAGGCCTAGAAGCGGCGAAGGTAGCTGACCAGAGCACAGAAACGAGTCACAGAATACTCAAAGTAACACAGAGAGAATAATGGAATCGAAAATCTGCTGCTGTGTGTTGTGAAACGGTGTGTTTATACTTATTGAGGAAAGAGGCGTCCTGCCATTTCCATGGCGACACTTCATTAGCTGAGGCGCAGCGATTGTTGACACGAAACGTGCTTTGGCGTTGGGAAATGGGCGGTACGCGTCTGCTGATGTCAGGCTCAGGGGCGGGGGATTTGATTTAGTGCCGCAAAAGCAGGTGAGCCAGGTCGATGGGGGGAAATGATAGGATTATCAGAAAATGGCGGCTGATTTCGAGTGCGTTAATGGACGAAAAGTCGGGTAAGGTCCATAGGAAAGTTTTCTACGATCTACCGAGTTATGCTTAAAAACACATGGCCGAACCGTAGGGACAATAAAAAAAAAGTCCCGGAACTCTCCTTTAACATTTTAAGATGTGTTTACTTATGACGCATGCACAATGACACAAATATTTTTCTTATAAAAAATACAAACAACCTGCGAACTGTTAAGAAACACACCACACGCACCAACCATACGCACACCCCACACTTTATTACTTATTAACAATTTAAAATGAATCTGTTTATAAATCATTTGTACTAACAGTTACATTATTTGAATTCATATAAAAGAATAAGAATGCCAACTATACAAACCACATGCAAACCGTATGCATACACTCTAATGACATAAACACATACAACATGTGCACACACCATCGCTATGTACACATTACACATTACACATCATATATCAAACAGTAAAGCAACAAAAGCAGGCATCATTACACACGCTATATAAGTATACAAACCACACGCTAACCAAAAGCATATGCCCTATCTACATACAAACTACAAGAACAACATACATCATATAACAAACTGCACACAATCTATACACACGCCACAACTGCGTACCCAGTACAACACACAGTAAAGCAACACAATGCAGGTAACATTATTAAAAACACACACAACCTACGCACACAGCTCCACTATGTACACATTACAACATACATTTCACACTGCATATCAAACCGCAACACACACTAAAGCAGTAGAATGTCGGCAACATTATTATGAACACACACAACAAACAATTCCCCTCATTTGTTAAATGTACTCCATCAACTCCAACAACAGCTGCATTTTGACTTTTTATGTTGTGGTGAAATGTACATTGGTGGCCATGTTGAACAAAAAGGTATATACATGTACTTACATTTATTCTAGCATGAATAGCTTCCCAATGATCAACAGTTCCACTCATCCATATTGTACGTGCAGCCAAGCACGAAAACACAACTTTTGTTCTTGGAAACAATCCTACCAGACGTAATAAGTTGTTTTTATTTCGATCTTTTAGGTGGCGCTTTAGTGCCACCTATAAGTGCAAACTATTGCATTAGAGTAAAGATAGGGAGAAATTGCAAATGTGGATTGACACAAAGCTTCTATGTGTGTTTATGTTATTTGCCCACCCATTGACTGCCTATGACTATGCTAATCCCTATGCACCATTCCCATCCAGTTTCTGCCCTCCTCATGGGAACTCTTTGAGCTTACTTTAATCAAGCCTTGCCATCAACCTTTGCACTCAAGGGCCTGCCAGTGTTATTTCAAAGCAGTCTTCTGAGAGTCAATGCCATAATTGGAGCTGTAAACACACTATTGATGTAATAAAATCTCTTAACTGTACAGGCATGTGAAACATAAAATGCACATGAATTGCGGTACAAGCACATGCATCATGTAAATTAGTAAATAACACTATACGTACACGCATGCAAAACGTAAAGTACTAATAATTTGCTATACAAACATTGCGCGCATGTACACTGTAATCAGGCTGAACCAATACTCATACACATGTGACAACACTAATTGAAAGCACATTCATAATGTATATTACAAATATAATGCTAACAACAAGCACATTTGTAGTGTAAAATACATCGGTGTTGCAGATGCATATCATTAATTCCCCCAAAAACGTTTAAAACATATTGTCATTTCTTTAAAATATGCAACTACACATTATACATGCAAACCACATGTTCTTGCACACTTGCCTGTTGTTCCATTTTACATAAACGTCCTTGTCAAACTCTTTAAAAAAGGAATAACTTTGGGGCACTTTTTAATTCACAAATGCATGTGCTTAAAACCTGGACCCCTTGCTTACTGTCCACAGAGAGGCACAGTTCCAACTCACTGATGAGGCCCTAGTAGGCCGAAACACGTGTCTGGGATTGCTGTTGGCACAAAGAAGGATTGCCATAGCATTTCAGTGCTGGACTGCTCAAATGAGCGGGACAAAGACTGATATGCAAATGGATATTCCTCCTTCGCGAAAGGTACAGTGAGCTAAAACATGTGGATGTGGACTCTGAGTGGGTACATTCCCACACAACAGGTTATCATGCCGTGTTCTTTCTTGCAGTGGGGCGCCCTGACCTCTTTTTGTATGTAAAAGGAACTTGCGGTTGGTCACCCTAAGTTACTGAGGGTTATCCAGATGTGGACCCCTTGCTCGTTGTGTTCAGAGAGACACAGCACCACTTCATTGATGAGGCCCGACTAGGCCAAAACACGTGTCTGGGATTGCTATTGGGACACTTGTTCAAAGGAGGATTTCCATAGCATTTTGGTGCTGGACCGCTCAAGTGGGCAGGACAAAGACTGATATGCAAATGGATATTCCTCCTTTGTGAAAGGTACAGTCAGCTAAAATATGTGGCTGTGGGTACATTCCCACAGAACAGGTTATCAAACCATGTTCTTTCTTGCAGAAGGGCGCCCTGACCTCTTTTAAGATTATTACAACGCTACCAACTATTGATAATGTTACCGGAAAACGGGAAGAAGATATATTTCATGAATATCATGTCAGCAGGGAAACTATAATGTTCAATGCACCCATTGAACTTATCAAAGACACTGGGCCTCATTACAACCCTAGCGGTATGGGTTTAACGGCGCCGGTAGAGCTGCCGGCGCCGTTAAACCCATACCGCCCTATTACGAGGTCCCCTTGTGGGATCCGCTCTGGACGTCTGGTTTTAAGTGTGTGTTAACATATTATACTCAAATAAAAGTAAAATTGGTTAGTACTTAACCTTTGAAACATGTTCATTTAGAACAATAAAAGCTAATATCAAAAGGATGCAAACAATTAGTTAACTAGGCTGGCTTTAAAATTAACTTAGTAAATGGTAAAACTAGTTAGTAATTATTTGACATCAACAACTATTTATAGATTGTTAATATGTTTTTCTTTTTTTAAACAGAGTGTTGGCATAAGGACTTTCCTTCAGTCTCCACCGGTCCTTTAAAAGATTTTAAACATAAAACTGAAAATAGTAATATACTTCTAAACACTCCCAAAGTCACTACAGAGGCTGTCTGTAGCATACATCATCAATTTAATTCACCATGCACAATACTTAAAATTAACAAATTCAAATTAATAAAATCCAGTCTGTCAAAATCACACTTTTTTCAACAGAACAAATTTCTTCCATTGAAAGTGAAGAACAACCTACATTGCCTATTATCAGTTTTAGCACTGTTTTAATAATCACATGTGCTGTTGCTCAACAACATGAAAAAGATAGATTACCTAATGCCGCACATAGTACTATTCCAATGGCCCATAGTACAGAAATCACCCCAAAAAATAACACAAACACATACCCTAGTACTATTACTGGTACTATTTTAAAAGGGCAAACTTCAATTACGGAGGCTCCAAAAAAGATGTTTTACCTACTACTACCCAACTGAGTCCATTTATTCTGCAAGAAATACATCACAGCACTGTTACTACTTGTATTTCAAATGTTAAAACTTCTGTTATACATACAAATAAAAAAGTGTTTTGTCTATTAAACCTAGTTGTATTGCAACAGTGGCAATTCCTGTTACCTTAACAAAAAAACAACTTAAAACTCCTACTATTCAAGTAGCGAAATTTGAAGATAAAACGTTCTGTAGTCCACAAAAGGATAAACTATGATTTACCTATTACTGGCACTTTGTACATTATAATGTTCACCTGTAGAGAAAACACCAAAAACAAAATGTAGCTAAAACTGACAGTAATAGATGCATTTTAAGTGAGGCTATTAGTAAGATCAAAAAACGACATAATAAAAGTATAATAACCTTTGGCACAATTCCATATTGCATCTTAAGATCTTGGGTTTCAAACTTCTTTGAAACTCCTCAGCACGATGATGTGTGAAACGTTACTGTAGTCATTTGCACCATCTGTAAATCAAATTTTAAAAGGGCGTAACGCTTACCTCGACTCCTCGGAAGAGTAATGCCTTCTCAGCCTGTGAACCTGTACTTGGGCACTTTTTGGATTTCCTTTTCTTTAAAAACGACAACAAAAACAATAGAATGGGTATTGCATCTAATTACTGAGAAGGTGATACCTTAATACATATATACTTTGGTATTCTCCCCTCTCACCCATGTTTATTATATGTGGAGCTCAGGGGTGCATTGAAAATAGAATACAATGGATTCTTGGAATGCTGAGGACTCAATAGTTCTTTGCCTTGAAACTGCCTATACTTTTCCAGGAAATGTCTTTGGGTAAAGTATCTTTAGATAATACGCTGTATTCTTAATATCATGTAAATTTTCCTACGTTGGAGAGATCTCTCTTTCTAATGATTAACTTTTCTTTTACAGGTTCTCAGAATTCAGAAAGGTTTATGGCTGTGGATGACTACAAGGTTACTTAAGCTGAGGAAATACTAAACTACGTAAGTTCAACTATACGGAATAACTGCAGTCTTCAGGAAAGCAATTGTGCTGAGAGAAACTTGCAGTACTTCAGGTACGTAAGCTTATTCAACTTTCTTTAGTATTTTTCTATTCAGTTTGTTTGTTAATTAAATACCTCTGTTTTATCTGCAGTTTTTCAGAAAACTGAGGAAAATCCTTTCGGAATGGTGCGGAGGCGGCAAAAGAAAGTTCTGGCCGAAGATACTGTGGTTTCGGACGAAAACTGCTGTCGGATTATGCTGAGGCCTGAGAAAAACCTCTGACTGAGATGCTGCGGCTTTTGATGAAAAATGCTGTCGGATGATGCTGCAGCTGTGAGAGAAACTTCTGACAGGAGCTGCTGCAGTAATAAACAACCACTGCTGGCTGAGATACTGTTTAGAAGAAAACTACAGTTCGGTACGTTTTTCCATGAGCTATGAAATTCTGTTGCCTTTTTTTCCATAAAGGAAATGTCTTATATTTCTCCCCTTTGACAGGTCTGTGAGGAGAAAGCATTGGTAGCGTTACCCGCTGTCAGCACAGAAGACGCGAAGCGAACGCTTCAGCAGAGGTGTGGCTTAAGTAGCTCCCTCTGCAGTATCAATGGAACGCACTGTCAGATCTGAATGGCTCTTGCGGCAGCCATATTTGGATTATAAGGCCAATGTTAACTCTATGAAAGTCTATGGAAACTGATGTGGGGAGTGGTGCAAATGCCATGTATGCCAGGCTAACAACCAGTTTTGACCCACTGACTGAGGTAAAGTTCTTGGTTTAACTGGGATACCTGAGTGTACACTGTGCTCATTGTCTGGATCATGACAAAGGGGTAACCCTCAAAAATATAATTTAGGAAACCCTGCCATGTTGTCACATATACAAAATGTTATCACTATATTTTAAATGTTGGTTGTAATTTGTTAATAATAATTTGTGTATTACATTCAAATATTTGTACATTGACAAAATAAAAAATATAGATTATATTGTTTCTAAATGAATATAGATAGGATATATGTATAAAATACACTCAAGTATGTGTTCCACATACTCAAATTAGGTACATATAAAATATTACATTTTTAGTACAGCAAAAAATATTCCCAAAAATAAATCGTATATTTCAAAAAGGTGAATCCAACATACGTACTGGGCTGATTTTCTAAGGCAAATAAGTAGCATAAGTAAACTTTACACCACAAATATGGCAAAAACGTATGTGGAAGTAACCGATTTCAGAAAAGGGACTTAAGCCTGCTGCAATGTAAGGCATACGTGAGGAAAATAAGCATAAGTGAATGTGGAATTGCCATCGAGGGTGGAGTTTATACCTATCAAATCTATGTAAAAAACCCAAATTGTTAGACAAAATACAAGTCTCAGTCAATTAAATGTTCACAAATGAATACCATCCACCATAATCACCTGTTACCCACCCAAGAGGATGATGGATTCACTAAAGGAAACATACATGCTGTACGAAACCACATAACACATCAAACAAATATAGTGGGACATCACATATGCAACAAATACACATCTCCAGAAACAGGACCAAGAACACCATACAAAAAACACACACAACACGACCAAACAATTCACACCTGAATGCCACACATGCAGACTATCCAACACAACCAGGAACAACTCAACCTATACAGCGATTCGGCACAAGCATCATGACGCCACACACACCATTATAAATGCACAAAGCACCCCTTCACAGATTCCATCAACAAAACATATGCCTGCAAGATGGCAATACTGCTTCTCGCCAAAGAAAATGAGGATGATGTCACAGCTGCCACTTTTGCACCCCAGACGAGGAGGAGATGGAGGGAGCGAGTCTTCCGCCCCAGGGTCTCCCTCATCAGCATTGTTGACACAGAGGTTTTGTGAAGATATATCTTCCCTCAGCACATCATAATGGACATGTGACAGAAGTGGGAGGGTGACTTGGACCCAACCACCACATGTTCACATGCCATCAGGGCACAGGTGAATCTCCTGGCCAACCTGAATTTCTTTGCCACTGGCTCCTTCCAGAAGACCAGTGGCATCACAGCAGGCATATCCCAGGCCACCAGTCACATGCCCTGCACCAAGTAGTGGCATGCATCACATCACACGCTGACTACATGTCCACATACCCCCAAAACAGGAGGAACACTGAGAGGTGGCATGCCAATTCTATGTGGTGCAGCAATTCCACCGGTTCATCGGTGTCATAGACTGTAACCATGTCGCACTATGCCCCCACCACGACCAGCATCACTGGCACTCTGTCAACACACCAATGGTCTGCGATGCTGGTAGCGAGTGGCAACTTTTTGGGCTCCATCCATGACAGACACATCTTCAGGTCCGCCATCCACGACAGACACATCTTCAGGCGTTCAGGCTTGTGTGTGCAGTTGGAAGCTGGACACTACAGGTACATGGGCTGCTGGCTAAGTATTGAAACACAGCCCACATCTGAACACACACACGCAGCATCACATTCACAAATGGCATACGGCCAGAGGAACATTGCAACTCATGTACACATCACAGGGCCCGCACAAAGCCAAGTAGCTCACATCTACCACTCCACACAAAGGAACCCCAAATGCGAAATAACACCAATCATGTCTTTCCTCATGCAGGTGATTCGGGTTACCCATTGTGCTCCTACCTCATGACACCCTAGAGGTGGCCCACCAGTACGCAACAGCAATAGTACAATATAACACACAGGATCACTAGGGCCATCAATGTGTGGTCCATAGGCATCATGAAGTCCCTCTTCAGATGCGTAGACCAGACGGGAGGTGCTCAGGTACAGGCCGCAAGTCGGGTGCAACATGATCCATGCCTGCTGTGTACTACACAACATTTCAGTGCACAGGGATACATGCCAACATGGTACCTGATCTCAGGCCACAGCCATGTGGCAGACCACTGACCCAGGGGCAGCACAGTGCAATTGCAGCATGAGTGAGGGAGCAGCAGCAACAACTTCTTCAGATGAGCATGCATGCATCTTGAAAGGAACATGGACCGTACACAAGTCAGTGTCCATGATGAAGGGATGACAAGAGGCAGGTAACGCATGCAGACAGTCATCTCCCTAAGACACCAATGTAAACAGCCATAAACAGCCATAAGGGCATGCCAACACACACACACATGCCTTGCATGCATACCTCTTCACCCACAGCCTCAAACTGCATAATCAAACAATGGCCACACACACACAACTGTACCGTCACATTCCTGCACATTAATAAAATTGTATCAAGGGTGAAGCATGAAGATGTGGTGATCAACAGTAGGATGATTGCACACAGCAGTACTCAAACAAGCAAGTACTGCAACGGGAATCTGCAACTATGTCCAGACGTCTACTCACACCAGTAACCATGCAGGGCACAATGCATGTCACACATAACCAATCGGCTGCATGTCGTACACACAGCAATGAACATTTGCACAGGACACCTTGTAACACAACCACAGTGCGGTTGAACGCAGAGTCGAACAACTTCTCAGTATTGTGACAACAATGTCACTCGACTGGATAGACAAATCAACATTAGCTGACCCAACCTGCCAGTAGTAATACAGAGTTCACACCATCCCCTGACAGAACATCTGCCACCCATCTGTTGGCTTGAAGCAGGCAATGACAAGAAAGCAGTATACCACACTGCCTCACAAGACTCTTGCGATTGAGGGGAAGAGGTACAGTGGGCCACATTTGAGAGTGCACATGAGGGCAAAATGCTTTCATATGCCACATGGTTGTGGTGCCATTACATACGGCAGGAACCTTTCCCACAATGGTGTCAGCCGCTCATATGGGCAACCATTTGTGCAATCTACATGGGGTCTGAGCGGACAGAAGACCCCAGGCAACAGGAACAATTGGAACAGGAGTCACAAAGTGCCCCCATGGAGGGACAAAAGCAAACATTTCACTACCTATAAGTGGCCTGTCTATGAATGAAACACTGTGAGTGCTTTGCCCTTGGGATGCACTCATGATAGACACAGGCCTGGTGAAGTGCCACCAAGCGTCTAACAAGACACACTGGTCCTTCTATCTCTAAAGTCAGAAGCCTGAAAAATTATCAACTCCACACTGGTGGGGGGATGGACAGGGGTAATCTGAGTGTGGGTACAACAGTGAAATACAGCAAACCGGCCCTCCTTCTCTTATTAGACCTTTCAGCAGTGTTTGATTTGGTAGACCACAAAACCCTTTGCCACCGCCTCACTTCAGCTGCCAATTTCTCAGCTGAACCCACCAGCTGGAGATCCTCCTTCCTAGACACATCTAGCGCTGCACGTATACCCATCCCTTGCTGCGTTCCTCAGGGATCATGCATATCGCCATCACTTTACAACATTTTCACAAAGCCTTTATTTGATCTTCTGTATGACTTAGGCATCTCATATAGCAATTACACTGACGGCACACAAGTACTCCTACCCCTGACAGGTTCTTATGACAAAGACTTTGTGATGATCAACAAAGTATATACCACGTTCCAGGTATGAATGGCATCCAACTATCTTTGTCTGAACGATGAGAAGACAGAGATTTTGCTAGTAGGCTCAACGTCATTGCTAAAAATCTCAGCTCGCAATTCTCAGCCTTCAGAATAGACGGAACACTGATCCCAGTATCAGACATGATCAAAACATTAAGCTCATCAATGCCCCAAGACAATTTCTCATCATTGAAAGCTGCACTCTCTCAGAGCACATCCCAAAAAGGGAGCACATATCAGCCGCAAGAAAACAGGCTCAATGTTTATGGATCAGAGAAAGAATCATTTTCAAGACCCTTACAATCACACATAAATGCCTGAGCAAAACTGCCTCACATTACCTGTCACAGAGAATCGAAACCCAACAGGCCTGTAAGATCCTTTCATGCCTTCAAACTAGCCATACCAAGAGTGAAAAGAGCCAAAGGTGGAGGAATAAGCTACCCTTCGGTGGTGGTAAACCACTAGAACACCCTTCCCACAGATCCGAGAGCACAGGAATCGTATGGGGCCTTCCACAAAGCACTGAAAGCTTAGCTATTCGCCTAACCCCCCATAAGGCGACAACACCCATCCAACCTCCCTTGTAAGACTGCCTGGTTTTTGTCTGAGTGTGTTTATTGAAGCTCTGTATAATGTAACTGGTCTTCAACAGTGCCCTGATGCCTTAGGCCCTTTACAAATAAATAAATATGACCTGGCCCACCTATAGGACCCTCAGCAGGCAGGACAGGACACAGTACAGAAACAGACCATGGGGCTGCACTAATGATAACAGGCACTGTAATTGAAGGCTCTAATCAGTGCAAATATCACTGAAATTATGAGTCTACAACTTTGCTGTCATGCACATGGGTACAGATGACAAATGTGCATGGTGCTCCTCCTGTGTGGAGTAGATGTTTTTTCTGCCATCCTCTTGCTCTTGGACCTCCCCAGTCAGTGTGCTTCATGAAGGTAGATGTAGCTGATCTTTTTCTTTTTTCTCAGTCCTCACTGGTGTCGGAGCATTCCTCTAGCCAAAAGTACCAATTACTTACCCGTGGTAATGTTCTTTCTGATGGATGTTCCTCCAATTAATTCCCGATCTCAGAACTATCGACATCCCGCCCTGCAGTACCGGAAACTCTCCGACAGCAGAGGGAGCTGTGCAGCACCAAGTCGACCCCGCCATACCCCCCCACAGCTACCCCACCCACATTCGAATATGACATCGATGACAGTAGAAATGCAACAATTAGCACAATAAAGAGTGCTCTGGAGGTGCTGTGTTTTTTTCCCATTCGCAAACAGCTGTAACCAAGAAGTGAATTACAGTCAATTGCCTCCTTCTCCAGTGTGAGGCTGCCCACCTGTCAGCCGTTTAAAAGATTAAGATTAAAATGGACAAACAATGTTAATCTTGGTTGAAGGGAGAGAGAGTGACATAGAAAGATATACAGAGAAATGACAGGGAGTGAGGCAGAGAGAGACATGAAGAGCTAGAAAGACAAATATGCAGAGAGATGATGCAGAGAGAGTGATATAGACGCAGACATACAGAGAGAACGTGTAACAACACCTAGAGAAATGACAAACAGCGAAAGAGATTGCAAGAGAGAGTGACGTGCATGAAGCGTGGGAGCAAGAAAAGGGGGTGACGAAGCAAGAAAGAGCAAAATGGAAGGACACAGAGAGACAGAAAGAGAAAGACACAGAGAAATGACGAGATGAATGGTAGAAACTGGGAGAAATACGGAGAGAATGACAAGTACACAGAGATGGCAAACAGAGTGAGAGCGACAGAGAGAGAGAGAGAAAGAGAGAGAATGGGAAGGATAGAGAGGAACAGAGATGTGACAAAGGCAACACAGAAAGAAAGTGACAGAGAGAGAGAGAGAGAGAGAGAGAGAGAGAGAGAGAGAGAGAGAGAGAGAGAGAGAATGCATGATACACTTGATGCAACTACAGCCAGCACAGTTTAAAACATCACACGTAATCCTATTTCAATACCTAAAACAGTAGGCATTGTTCTATAAAGTGTATATTGACAGCAAGAGAGTACAATAGTGGTGTAAAGTGCATTGCAGGTCCTCTTTCAGCACATGGATGATATCAAATTCTGGGGTTTCTGTAAAGCAAAAAACACATAACAATGTCATTAATTGAAGTATACAATGGAGTAAGTTAAAGAAGAAAGACAGATAGTTTAGTGGCTGTACAGCGCAGTGCTTACCTAGCTCAATTCCCAGCGCATGTTGTATCCCTGCCACAGTAGGGACTTTTGGGAGCAGCTACACAGGGCTCTTTGGTGGCAAGTTCCATTTCTAGCCCCCTGTATCCACACTATGAGCATGTGACTTTCTTGTGGCTTCTAGCATCGTAACTCAATTTGCTCTGTGATGTTTAGAACAGCGTGTGTTCTGTACCTATTCTGGGGTATGCATACCTTTTTCATGGAGCCACCGAACTGTGGCCTATATCTTTCATTCTGATTACATCGAGGGAAAAGAGTTTCAGGAGATTTTAAGGGAGTGCCCATGCTTGATGCATTTCGATTTCTATGGGTTGTTGCTAGAGCGAGGGGTGAGATGGTAGAGATTCTTGGTCCCTTAATATTCTTTGGTTTGGGAGGCACAAGTATGTTGTTGCTCCAGGCCCCAGAAGCACCTACGGAGGCCTCTAACATAAGTGGGAAGTGCAGACAGAGGATATCTGTTACAAGGGGAGGCATTTCACTCTGGTCTTTTCAACCAATAGAGGACAGGCACACCGTCCAGCATGCCTACTATATCATTAATGCAGACTCACATATGGCATGGTCCTGGCGTTTTTGGCCTGCAGCCTTCAGCATATAATTCTAATAGACATACACAACACAAGAATGTTGTTTGTTGTTCTGTAACATTGTACACTTTCCTTTTCACCCTTTGCTATTCCTACACACATGTAGGTCACAGGACAATCTAAAACCAAAAATGTGATGGGTGGAAGGTTTTGAATTAATCTGAACCACTGGCATTGCTCTGGGTAACCTTCCACACTACTATTTTTTACCCTGTGTGCGCCATTGCAAAAGGGGGCCAGCCTTATGCAAATCAGTCAGGGACTGCCCCGAATGTGACAGCCCTGGCCGAACTGCCAGGCCAGGTACCCTCTGCACAGAAACACGAGCTACCCCAAACATGGATCTGCCCTGTCGGGCCTCTTCAGTGAGGTGCAGCTTGTTTCCCTATGGTGCAGCTTGCACGAGACCCACGTCTGGGCATACCCTCTCTCACATAGAGACAAACTAAAACCAAAAAAAGTGATGGGTGGAAGGTTTCGAACCACTGGCATTGCTCTGGGTAACCTTCCACACCACCGTTGACATCCTGCTTGCATGCCATGACTGTTGCCTTTGACTGAATGTACTGAAACTATGACAACAGTCCTCATGGCAATACCCACCAGCATCATCCACACCATCTGTCCCCATGCACGGGGCATGACAATACTGCTAGGCCTACAAATATCGCCCAGTCCTTGTGTCCTGGTTTCTGTCACTGGTAGCAGCCATCCCTTGGCCATACCACATTGCTATGACAATAAGGAAGAGCACAGGCACCCCCTTGGCCTTTGAGAGCTATAACTGGAGAGGATATGTAGGTCAATATTAACAAGTCTAATCACTCCTCAGTGAGGTGCAGCTTAGTTCCCTATGGCAGAGCAATGCCAGTGGTTCAAATTGATTCTAAACCTTCCACCCCTCATTTTTTTGGTTTCAGTTTGTCTCCCTATGTGAGCGAGGGAATGCCCAGACATGGTTACCTTGCTTTCTGTGCCATAGGAAACCAAGCTGCACCTCACTGAGCAAGCCCAACAGGGCCGAAAAATGTCTGGGGTTGCTTGGTTTTCTGTGCAGAGGGGACCTGGCCTAACAGTTTGGGCAAGGCTGCTCCCATTGGTGGCAGTACCTGACTGATTTGCATATGGCACAGGCAGCTAAAACACGGTTGTGTGGAAGGTTGCCCAGAACAATGCAAGTGGTTCAGATTGATTTAAAACCTTCCACCCATCACTTTTTTGGTCACAGTTTGTCTCCCTATGTGAGAGAGGGTATGCCCAGACTTGGGTCCCTTGCGCGCTGTGCCATAGGAAACCAAGCTGCACCTCACTGAGGAGACCGAACAAGGCCGAAAAATGTCTGGGGTTGCTTGTGTTTCTGTGTGGAGGGGACCTGGCCTAGCAGGTCGGGCAGGGCTGTTCCCATTCGTGGCAGCACCTGACTGATTACATATGGCTGGACCCCTTTTGCAATGGTACAGAAGGGTAATAAATGGGTGTGTGGGAGGTTGCACAGAGTAATGCCAGTGGTTCAGATTGATTCAAAACCTTCCACCCATCATTTTTTTGGTTTCAGTTTGTCTCCCTGTGTGAGAGAGGGTATGCCCAGTCGTGGGTCCCTTGCCCGCTGTGCCATAGGAAACCAAGCAGCACCTCACTGAGGGGGCCCAACAAGGCTGAAAACATGTCTGGGTTGCTTGTGTTTCTGTGCAGAGGGGACCTGGCCTAGCAGTTTGGGCTGGGCTGCTTCCTTTGGTGGCAGTACCTGACTGATTTGCATATTGCTGGACCCCTTTTGCAATGGCACAAACGGGTTAAAAAACGGTGGTGTGTAAGGTTGCCCAGAGCAATGCCAGTGGTTCTGATTTATTGAAAACCTTCCACACATCACTTTTTTGGTTTCAGTTTGTCTCCCTATATGAGAGAGGGTATGCCCAGACGTGGGTCCCTTGCTCGCTGCACCATAGCAAACAAGCTGCACCACACTGAGGAGGCCCAACAAGGCTGAAAACATGTCTGGGTTGCTTGTGTTTCTGTGCAGAGGGGACCTGGCCTAGAAGTTCAGGCAGGGCTGCTCCCATTGCTGGCAGTACCTGACTGATTTACTTATGGCTGGACCCCTTTTGCAATGGTGCAGATGGGCTACAAAATGATGGAAGGTTGCACAGAGCAATGCCAGTGGTTCAGATTGATTCAAAACCTTACACCCATCAATTTTTTGGTTTCAGTGCATTGGAACTGCTCTTTGATGGTGCTGTAGTAAAAGGCATGACCAGTTGATCCTCCAATTCATTCTGTTTTATGCAATGGATTTCACAGCAGGTGGCACGGTCCAGCTCACTGTGTGGTTCCAGCAGCTTTACTGTTTAGCCAGGTATCCATGCACTATCTCCACTGTGTCTATTAAGTGACCGATCATGTTCCTTACAATTTACAAAAATCACTCTTGGCTCTGCAGTTAATTGTGCATATTCTTTATCAATGTGCATGGGGAAAAAAGGGAAGTTTGCAGGTGTTTGACTCTTTTTCACAACAGCAAAAGTACATCTCCGGCTCTGGATGAATTCTCGCATGGCTTGATGCAATCCATGTCTGCAAATTGAGGCACTTCTCTTGTTAGATCATTCACTTTGTCAGCAGACATTAGAGGCTTCTGCTAATTTTACCATTTCATATTAGTACCCGGACCGGGGGGTGGGGGATTAGAGGGGGATTCAACTAAGTGCTTTGCTCCCCTTCCCCCTCCACAGATTTCCCTACCCCCCCTTCCCTCCACTTACCTGCAATTTGGTTCCTCTTGGGGAGCGGACACAGACGCGCTGGAAACACTTCTGTCAAAAATAAACAAAGAAGCTTTTAGTATCCCGGTCCAACGGTCTGGGCTACTAATATTAATAATCCCGAGCAAGGGTGGGGGGGGGGTTCATTACCGAGTCAGGCATGCCCTGGGGCCCATAACTAACGAAGGCCCTAGGGCATTCCTGACTCGGTAATGCCACCCCCACCCGCCACCCCGGCTTGGGGATTATTGCTTAAGTGTTGCCCTAATGCTTATTGTGTAATACGACCTCCAAGAGGTTTTTCAGTCACAATGCTAGTGGCAGCCGACAGGTGACTACTAAACAAAATAAACATACAATGTTAACGACATGAGCATGGTGTTACAGTTTGGACAGTATACAGGTAAGAAGGAAATCCGGTACGTTATCGCGTGAGTGGCAGAGATAAAGGAACGATTTATCCACTACGATATCAATCGACTCTGCTATACTTTAAGCATTCATTAACAGCTTGTTTCTCTCACAGCAATGAATCTTTCTTGCTTCAAAGAATGTTCTCATGCTTTTCTGTCTTAAATTTGAAAGTAGAAAGCTCACATCCTGACAAAAGCTTATCAACACAATGAAGCTGTTTGTGTGTCATGGACTGCTTGATAATGCAATGTTGTGCCTCCATTTCATGATATGTGCAATCACCATATCAGGTCTTCTCAAATTATTTGTTCAGATTTGAACCTGCAGTAACAGACCCATGTTACAATCTCATTTTACAACACTTCATTTTGTGCTGTCACTTTGTCAATGAGTGCATACTGTGAATAGATGCATTTACCTTGAAGGCATGCATTAACATTCATGTGACAAGTGACCTTCACAGCTAAAATCCAGGCACTGCCTTTAAGGTGTGGGATGGCCTAGAGGATCACAGTACCAGTAGCAAATTAAAATGTGGCTGCTAGTCAACACTCACACATTCATTGGGAATAGGGAACAAACAACATCACAATGTGGGACAGCTTGGACTGGGGAAATTATTTTGAATAATATATTAATGTAACAGACTACTGAGTTTGGAAGAATTGTACACTGCTTGTATTAATAAATGCTAAAATATGAAAACATGGTGTGTGTGGTACATCAGAATAAAGGCCAAACACCTTCTCCCCTTACAAAGGATGGAAGGCCACATGACATTAACTGGATTCAGTAGAAATTACCTTCCACATGCATGCAGTTAAGATGGCCAATCGACATTAGTGCATATGTACTACAGAGTATATTTTTTAAACAGGTTGTCTAAGTTGTATAAAACCATAGGAAAAGAGAATTGGTTATCTTGGGGTGGGAGGAGGTTTGACAAGGGAAAAACTATCCTATTTACAATTTTTCCAGTTCCCCAAGGCTACCAAAGCCATGCACGACTTTGCACCTTAGCTTTTGTGTAACTGCAACAGGTGTTTCTTGATACAGTAGAAAACGTTCTTCATCAACACATAGATAAGGTAACAACAGCGATTGGCACCCAAAATGTCTCTCAGCTCTGAAGAGTCAACGAGGCCATCAAGGTGCTCTCAGGTATTCACACCTTCCAGAGAGCCAAATCTGAACTTCTTGAAACGCAAATGCAGGTGCCAAGTTTATCCAAGCCTTCCAACCACCTTGTCCTGATTGCCAGATTATCAGATTGTATGGCTCATAACCAATGAGTGTTACCTTGATGAACGAGTTTGATGTCTGTGCAGTGCAGGGTCCAGTTGCTGCACAAAATACTTGTAGGATGACTGGAAAAACGCAATATTGTTTAAAATGATTTCTACTATATTTTGAAATGGGTTTGAGTATGTTGGACCGTGTGCAAATTGCCAGTGGAAATTTGACCAAATGAAAATTGCGCGCAAACCCGATCCGATCGTATTGTACGTTTTCGCAAGTTTTATAATAATAGCAGCACATTGTGAGGTTCATTTAATAACACACATTCACATTGGGGATATATATTGCTCTTACTGTTCATCATGTCCACAATATGCGGCCGAAATTACATGCGTTCGTGAAGGGAATAAGTGAAATCGCTTTACTTCGCTTTCATAAATGAGGAAATACTTACAGCTTTAGAGGAAAGGCCGTAAAGAATGAATCTTGGGAGTTTTCGAAGGAAAACAAACGTTGCTTCCGAAATGCATACTTGCCAACCCTACTTATTTAGGCAGTAGGCTACTGCTTTTTAAACAGTCTTACCGCCTACAGATTTGGTTGACAGATCCTACTACTTTTTACAATGGCAGGTAATTTATTTGACTCTAAGGCAATTCATCTGTCTGTGCGGTGGGCTGGTAAGTGTTACATTTGAGTGATGGGCTCAGATCAATCCACTGACCTGGCAGCTACATGACTCGGCCCTGCACTATTGCCAGCACAGACCTTAGGTGAACCACCAGTGAAGGCAAGTGTCAGAGTGCACCACCATCACACAGCATCTGCCTATCAGACTGAGGAGGGTATCAGTCTCCATGTTGCTCAGTGTTCAACCTGCACTGCAGGAATAAAATGTACTGCCCGGGCTGATGCTACAGAGGAGTGGCAAACGTTTCCTACCAGATCCGTTTGATTATTTTCTGTGAAGTTAGGTAATTGAATTTGGTGTTAACTTACCATTCACAATTATACATTTAAACATTTGAGCATCTTTCCATGTTGTGCTGTTTGATGGGTTGTGCATTTTAAAATGATCCAGTGATGCCATCAATGTATGTTTTGTAATTTCCTTTGCTGTCATTGTATTATGTATTATTTTTGAAACTTGAAAAATCCTACATCTTTTTGGCCACAGAATGTTGGCAAGTATGGAAATGGGTGCAAAGTTATTTCTGACGAGAAAATGATCGCAGTGTGTGAGGGATGTTGTATAGTCTTCACAATCTTTTGTTTGACACATTTTTGCGCAGGAAACAACGAGTCAAGTTAACTATGGAGAAACCAGAAGGTAAACGTGAAAAATAACATGCAACTGCAAAAAAAAATATAATAAAAAAAAATAGTAATTCGAACACTTAATATTAAAAAATTCAATAGGGTTTCTCACTTAAATGTGTTGATTGATGTAATGTAAAGCGGGCCATTAAGTGTAGGTCATGTATTTGTACCAAGGCACATTTTTAAAATGTGTGTTTTAGGGCATACAAACTGTCTTCCTATAATTTTGGCACATTAGCTTAAAAAGTGCAAAATAATATGAATAAAATAAAATGAAAAATGGAATATATGTTAAGTGAAAATGAGCAATAATGATATGATAAGGATGTCAGTAATAAGAGAAAAGAAATGTGACAGGTAAATGTAATAATTAATACGATATATTAATGAATTTATGTAGGTGCTGAGCATAATGCAAAAGGCATTATATATAATATCTACAAGAGTAAAGGAGCAATTATCAAGGAATGGCTATGTTTACAATCTGGAAAGATTTAAGGGCGAGAAAAAGTGGTGGAAATGCACTGAATACAAAAAAATGTATTGGAGAGGCAGAGCAATAACAAAAGAAGAATACATTGAGAGCACAAAAGATCATAACCATGCCCTAAACATTGCAAAAATTCAAGTAAAAGAGAAGATTGTTGAATTAAAAAGTGGACAATTTGCACGACATTTATTGGGAGAAATCCCTCCGTATTTGGCTGGAGAAATGCCATGCAAGAACTTGCTTAAAAAATGAGTACTATACCAAAGAAATTTAAATTGTAAATTGTCAACCGTCCCCAAAAAAATAGCAGAAGTGGAAATACCAGCTAACCTCCAGGTAACTCTGCAGGGAGAACAGCTTTTGCACTATGATAGCCAAACATTAGAAAACAGATTCATTATCTTTGCAACTGAAATAAATGTGCCTCAACTCGCAAAAAAAAAGCAAAAACTGGATGTTGGACGGTACATTCAAGAGCTGTCCCAAACCTTTCATACAAATGTACAGTCTACATGGTGAAATAGACAATTAAATGTTTCCGCTAGTCTACTTATTAATGTGTGAAAAGGGGGGAAAAACTACACATTGGTATTCAGCAAACTAAAAGAGAGTATACCATAAACAGAATCAGATGCTAAAACATGCTCAATGAACTTTGAACCAGCAGCAATTAACGCAATGAAACATATTTTTCCTTTAAACTCAATTCAAGGTTGTTTCTTTCATTATAGTCAAGCACTGTGGTGGGAGAGCACCAATGTTTGGAGAACAGATCTGAAGTTGTTTTCTGGAATGAAGGACTTGATTTTCCACAGGAGAGAAAGTAAGTACCTGGCCATTATATCTTCTTTGATATGTGCTTCTTGAAAGAAAGTTGTCTGTCAATGCCAAGGGACTTGGAGCAGGTGGCCTGCTGGGGAGTAAATTCCTTGAGGTTCATAGCAGCAAGCCAGAGCTGGCTATTAGGGTGTCTGACGTTGTTGGTCAGCAGTCAGAATTCAGTCATGGAGGGGTTGAAGCTTCAGGTATGCACTTCACATCCAGGACAGAATCAAGGTGAGACAGGCCTCCAGCCTGTGGATGTCTTTGATTAAGGCTATCTTGAGGTAGATATGTGTGTCATCCGTGTATTGCTGTATGTGGATGTTGTGTGGAGCCTGTAGGGTTCCAAGTGGTTCCAAGTAAAGGCTGAATATCATGGAAGAAAGGTTGGATACTTGCTAGACTTAAACAGGTGATTTGTAGAGTTGGAGAACTGGCTGAATCCATTTGGATGAACTGGTGGTGGTTAGAAAGGTAGGATTTGAATCAGCTGAGTATGATCTCGCTGATCCCCATGCAGTGATGTAGAATGTTGGTGAGTGCACAGTGGTCTACTGTGTTGAATGCTGCTGAGAGGTCAAGGAGAACAGGGAGGCAAGGATGGCCATCATCAAGGATGTTAATGGCATCTAGCGGGGAATTGTTTTCTCAGCCACATATTGGCGAGATGTGATGACCAAACTTTTAGTTCCATGTGTCAAATATAATGCTTCTCTGGGAGCAAACAACATAATATGTCCAAACATCCTTCATAAGTACAGTAACAAATTGATTAACAACAATCTTTCTCTAGATGTGCCCAAATATGGGACTTTCCCACCTAATCTTTGCATGCTCTGTTCCCATCATCTCCAAGAAGGAACTTCCTGATGTGTTTGCCACAGTGGCAGGCACATTGCACCTCTTAGGGGGAAATATAAATGCAGTTGAGGTCTAGTGTTACGCACACCTCTTATGGAGTCAAAGTGTAGAGATGCATGACGTATGTTACTTAATAATTCTAAAAGAATTGTGGGCGCAGGAGAGAAAATGCAGCTCTGGCACAAAACGCTGCTACTTTATGCCCAGAAACAGGTAGTGTCCTAATTAGCGGACACTACCATCCTCTGCACACCATTTAATGGTGTGTAACCTCTGTCCTAATTTGTATATAGTCATAAACAATTTTAATCGCACTTGTTCAATTTCTTGAGAGACTATCCTTCGAGTTTGGCTTAGTGAGCTGAATTGAACTTTTCTTTTATGATATTTAGTTGTTTTTTCCTTTTTCCTTTTTCTTTTCTTTTTTCTTCTTTTTCCTTGGTCTTGATTTTAATCTGTTTTATATGCTGGTTTAGTACAAATTGTTTTACAATTTAAATGCAGTAAACAAATAAAAAAATGTTGGGTTCAAGAGATTTTTACGATTTGTCTGACAAATGTCAGAATTGAATTACTTATACACAAAATAGTACTGATAAACAATGATAATAAACAAAAAAAGAGCTCTACATGTTACTAGATCTAGGTCCCTTCATCAGAAGCGGCAAATCTTAAATTAGCAAAAGTGTGTCTTCATGTTTCATGTGTCTACAAAAGGTAAGCAAAAGAGTTTAATTTAGACTGGAAATTTATAACAAAATCGAGAATGGTGTTTCAATATTGTAGCTTCAACAATGTTGTTTAACAAGTGCAATACAACATCACCTTAGTAAATGTCTGAGGATCAACAGCATAGAATACAGAGCTACTCCCAGATTATATGGATACAACTTTGTTTCACTGTCAAAAGGGCTTCAAATGCTAGATATCTGGAGGTGTTCTAACCAGACCGGGTTCATCTCGAATTCTACAATTTGCTTAATATATTTGAAGGGTTGTGGGGCTAATTATATGTATCAATAAAGATCTCAAGAAGGAGATCAGTAATGCCAATAGTCACATATGTAAAAGACTGGAGGGATAGAGCCTAACCACTGTGACTGCAGACGTGAGGAAAAGTAGCACAGCCACACTGCTGTCACAAAATGGCTGCTCTATATTTTGCGTCGTGTAACTTCACGTTGGATGCAATGACATCATTGTTATGATGTTTATTTACATTATCATGTGTCCAGACACAATCACTTCTTCCTTATAAGCGTTTGATCTTTCATTAATATTGAAGTATCATCCCAAGTGGATTGGATTAGCTTTCACTAATGGGTCATGTATTGTGTTGGACAGCATAAGGGTCAACTTTGAAATGTGGTCTCTTGTGAATCAAACACACTGAAGTACCTTATACAAGCCAATAAGTGTGGCAATGGATATAACAAATTAATTAAAAAATGAGAATGAGGTAACCTACAAATGATGTGTACAGGTGTGGTCGGGGGACTCTCGCGGTCACTCCAATTCAGCAGAGACCACTTGGGCCCATCAAAGACTCCCCACAACAAGAAGGGAAGACACAGCCATGGGGCAAAGTTACTGTCTTTTATTAGCAAACAAATGACAAGGATCACACCAGAAAAACAAGTATCCTCTCGAGCCCTCATCTTCCAAGCATGTGTCACACAGTTTTATCCCATATGCAAAATACCATGGGCATCTTGGAGGCATAACAAAGGTTTTGCTCCCGAAATTGCAGATAAACCCACAGATTCGTGCAGGTAGTGTGGTTAACAGGTCGACCAATAAAGGGGATTGCAGAGGGAGGCCCTAATCTAACCCTCATGCCCCCCACATGACTCTCAACACGAAGGCATAGACACAATAGATGTGCCTCACTCTTTGGCCCATCTCTGCAATCATCAATGTATCGCAGGTGTGAGAAGCGCTATTCTCTCAGACAGCTGTTTAGACCATACTTAATCAATGATTTGGACGGTATGGAAATTACATTAATTGAGCAAGTCGACTGACTGCAAAGTCAGAAATCAAGGACATCATCACTGACATCACGACGTAGCCACATTATACATGAAGTACCAATTCATGAAGATTACATGAACATGCACTAGTTTATTGCAAACAGGCACAAAGCACAGGCTTATGACTCATGTAGCTAATGGACGGACACACACACATATCTCTTTACACTCACTTCCTTCTCCAAAGCGGAAACCGCAAGATGCAAAGTATTCATATATTTAGCTTGGACATGCTTGACTGCTATTAACATGGTAAAGCTATAAGGGATCATATGGAAGCTATAGGTTTCTGAAATTAATGGCAAAGGAGAGACAGGCTTCGAGTAAATGGACATGCTGACTTGATCACCACAGCCAGGGGCATGCAGAGTCAAGGCACTCAGCCAAGGACAAGTGGAGACGTAAAGCTCCATTTACATAGACAATGAGCCATCTGCAGAAAATCCTCATAATTACAGAAAATCCTCATAATTACAGGGAGGACAACCTTTGGATGACATCACAAATTCAGGTTCCATCCCAGAAACCTATCACACAATTGCATTGGTCAGTTTGGGTAAGATACCTATAGAAGATACACGGGTTAGTTCTACAATTGGATAGCCATATCTAGTGGCTCCTCCTAGTACCACCACTAATAGGACCACCACTAATAGTATCAATCTTCAATGTTGCAGGGTTGCAGACAGACCATTGGCCCTTGCAACAAATGATATCCTCACTTCAAACGTGAATCTGGATTGGGCAGAATGTGTCAGGACGGTTACCAGGCTGAGTGTACATTTTCAAGGCAATGGGAATGAACATGGAGGTGCAAAGTGTTCCGTAATGTTGCCATCTCCGATCACCTGGGAGATTGCAGTCAGTTAGCAGTTTGTGGGCAACACTTGTAGCTTGTTCCCTGCTGGTTCTATGAGAACATTCCACTTTGTCTACCTTGATTGAATGTGCATTTTCCTGTTCGGCTGGGTCACTTGTGTTGAGACCATGGCCCTCATTACGACCCAGGCGGAATCCGCGGTGCTAAATGCACCGCGGAGCATGGCGGAAAGCCGCCGATAGCGCCATGGGGGTTGGCGGATTTACCACCCCATGCCGACCTTGGCGGAGCGGTAAATCCCCAATCCCCATTTTACCCTTCCCCATTCCCATTCTTGCCCCATAGGGTATAATGGGAGTGGGGAAGGAGTTAATTACGCCGCCGTAAAGTACGGCGGCGTAATTAACAACGAGGTCCCTTAGCGCCATGGTTTTCTCCGCCCGGTAAAACCAGGCGGAGAAAACCTCCATGGCGCTAAGGGAACTCGTAGTACGGCGGACGGGTCCGCCGCGATTAGCGCTGGCGGAAACCCACTCCGCCAGGGTCCTAATGAGGGCCCATAACATTAAGTTGTCCTCCTTGTAATTATGAGGATTTTCTGTAATTATGAGGATTTTCTGCAGATGGCTCATTGTCTATGTAAATGGAGCTTTACGTCTCCACTTGTCCTTGGCTTAGTGCCTTGACACTGCATGCCCCTGGCTGTGGTGATCAAGTCAGCATGTCCATTTACTCGAAGCCTGTCTCTCCTTTGCCATTAATTTCAGAAACCTATAGCTTCCATATGATCCCTTATAGCTTTGCCATGTTAATAGCAGTCAAGCATGTCCAAGCTAAATATATGAATACTTTGTATCTTGCGGTTTCCGCTTTGGAGAAGGAAGTGAGTGTAAAGAGATATGTGTGTGTGTCCGTCCATTAGCTGCATGAGTCATAAGCCTGTGCTTTGTGCCTGTGTGCAATAAACTAGTGCATGTTCATGTAATCTTCATGAATTGGTACTTCATGTATAATGTGGCTACATCGTGATGTCAGTGATGATGTCCTTGATTTCTGACTTTGCAGTCAGTCGACTTGCTCAATTAATGTAATTTCCATACCGTCCAAATCATTGATTAAGTATGGTCTAAACAGCTGTCTGAGAGAATAGCGCTTCTCATACCTGCGATACATTGATGATTGCAGAGATGGGCCAAAGAGTGAGGCACATCTATCGTGTCTATGCCTTCATGTTGAGAGTCATGTGGGGGACATGAGGGTTAGATTAGGGCCTCCCTCTGCAATCCCCTTTATTGGTCGACCTGTTGACCACACTACCTGCACGAATCTGTGGGTTTATCTGCAATTTCGGGAGCAAAACCTTTGTTATGCCTCCAAGATGCCCATGGTATTTTGCATGATCATCCAGGATCAATGTCGCATAACTGCGTTCCCCATCAGGGTTGCACCATAGCCATTTTCCCCAGTAATCACAGGTTTTGTAGGTATACTGGAATACCGTTCCTGTCGGTAACAGGGCACTGCGTCAATTGTGATTTCAGTGCATTTTGTGATTTTGTTTCCTCGTCTTCTTCAGTCTCTACAACTATCAGCACTTTCATCCCTAGAGTCTTCTCAGTTGTCTTTTTACTCTGTGTGATGATTATCCTAATGACACAAACTGTCAACAACACTAACATCAAATCTGCTGGCAGTACTTTCAGTCCATTGTCCTTCCATGTTGGTATCTATGAGAATATAAATGACAGCCGACCCTCATCTTTTCCTAGGTTTTTCGTTTCTGCCTCCATCTTCATGTGCAGCTCAGAGAGCCCGGTAATGGCCTTTGTCAGCATCCCATTGCCTTTGCCATTAGCAGGAGTGAATGTATAGCAAGAAGACACAATTTTGGTGCAAACGCCTCCTTCCATAGTTGTAAGGAGATCTAGAACGTTTCTATTCTGAAGGGCCACTAGTCTAACTGCTCTCAGCTCTTCCTTGATGGCGTTGAACCCCTTGATGGTTGAGTTTATTTTGTGCATCAGCTCCGAACGTGTAATCTGGAGCCCTTTTGCATTTGTGCTTGTCTTTCCTGCTGGAACGATGGATACAAATAACATCTCAGGTCTGCTGAACAGCCCGTGGTCTGGTGGCATCGCATTCAATGCTTTTTCCTTATACGATGAGGCATAGTGCCCTCTTTGCACTCTGGTAAATCCTATAGATGTCTTATTTCATTTGATGGCATCCATTTTAGTGAACCCTTCTATTTTTATGTCCGTCTGAGGCACTACTAATGCTGGGGTGTTGAGATGTACAAGTGAATATATTCCTCCCCAGTTGGGTGGCAGCTTCAACTATGCCTTCGACCCGCAGGTCCAATAGTGGTCTATGAGCGCTGTTGTTCCAAACTTCATGCCTGGTAGCTACGAAATCTGCTTACATTCTTCATTTTTCTCAACCTCTACTTTGCCATCATTCTGGAAACATAAAGCTGCTTCCTTGACCGGTACGATGGGCATGGTCCCTGCTTCGTTTTCTACCAATGTGAGCAGTTTGGCACTTGCTTCCCATTCCTTGAGGCACTTGTCATTTTCTAGCTGTACTACTTCCACTTGAACTGTTATGAGAGTATGTGCTTTGCTTCCAACCACTCCTTCTTTCATTCCGTCTGTTGTGTACTTGTCCATACACCAGCATCTGCAGTCTTTCCCAGCATCCTCACATTCCTCCTATTTCCCTGGTTCCTGTCTTGGGACACTGTAACTCCTTCTGTGTCACTGTCTGTACATCTCCCTTACGCAGACCCTATGTGATATATTCTGTACTGCATCTGTATTCCAGTAATCGTCCAACATTTCCTGAGTCTTTATGTACTTATCTTCGTATGGGAACGTCTGCTTGGACATTCATCTTAGTGTGGCACGCTTCCCTTGAAATTGTCCTCTCATGGTGCATAGCGATAAATGCATAAGGCATTGTCCTCTTGCTGCTGGAAGTTCAGTTGCCACAAACATTCTGGATGCACTCATGGCATAGAGAATGAGAAAGCCGACATAACAGCTCACTTTTGTCATTTGTTTGCCCACTTTGGCCATGTGACTAGACCACATGTTGTTTGATATATGGTCTGTAATATATTGTAATATATTAATATGTATGTAATAATTTACCTGGTTAAAATCTGGTCCTGCACTGCGCCTAGTTCTTTTTACTTCCTTAGTGGTGCTTATTCCCTGCCCAGATATGGCTTCCCTAACAGCATCGATCAGGGTCACGTTAGTAAGGGTCAAAGCGGGTGCTTAGGAAAACATCAACCTTCATAGAACAAGGAGTGTAAAGAGTTATAGACAGCAGAAGGCACAAAACATTATCACAACATTACAAATTACATTTGCCATGATGCTATTCTTGAGTGCTTCTTTGTGTTGATCGAAGAGTTTTTGCAACTCACCTGAAATGCCTGAGAAATACATTATTATTGTTTTAGTATGTGTTAGGTTAAGCTCTGCGACTATAGTATTGGGCTAATGCTGCAAACAACAATTGCTCGCACACTATACAGATTCTCAAATCAACAAACAGAGTAATTATAGACGGATTTCCACAGGTCAATTGTGGGTATGTCTGGGCTACGTAAAGCAAAAAGGCATAGAAAAACAGTTGTGAAGGAATCCTTTGTTCAGTTTTTGTCTGCATCACAAAGTGGATAAAACATTCCTGAAATGCGTAACGTCTATTGGAAATTATATGGCTCGACATTTCTTACTTTCTCAACGAATACCTATTGTAAAGAAAAGGTAGTGTGCCTATTGTCCTTCCCAAACCAAACTCTCTTGCTCTGGGACCGTGTTATCCACAGGTGTTGTTGTTCTTATATGCCTTTGTCTTCTTGCATCAAATTGTCTTCTTTTTGACATGAATAGATCTGACCTCAGCAGGGCTTAACGTCTTAAATGTAGTTCCATGATTTTTTGCCATTCAGTTTTACTGCATGGTCTGTGGCTTGTTCTTTGGTATAGGGTCCTTCGAACCTTGGCTAAAACCAGTACCTTACAAAATTCCAGAGTAGTACTCGGTCCACTGGGTAAAGTAGTGTTTGCTTGAGGAGTCTTTCACTTGTTGCTGGGATTATATCTTACTCACTGTTTTTCGACCTCTTCCCTGTGCCAGCAGTTGACGAGAAATAAAGGATGCACTAGCCATCAAAGAAGGCACATATTTGTACATTTTGTTTCCAAAGACCTAAGAGGTTGCATTTGCATCTGTCAGTGCCCTAGTGGGAGTAGCCAGGGGTAGTCACATGTGTCATCCTATTAAAACCTCTTGGGGCATTAAGTGGTGGTTGACCTGGACTGATTGTGCAATGTAAACAGTGCTAAAGGACAACATTGAAGCCATCCCTTTTTTTAAAGTGGCTTTTATTTTTGCAATTATTTCTTTGAACCAGCCGTTGGGGTACTCGCACTTTTTGTTTGCTTGCAGGTGATAGGCATAGGAGAATTTGTGCTTTGTCCCCAGTAGGGTTGTGATGTGCTCGAGAGTCTAATTCATGAAACAAGGCCCACTGTCTGACCACAGGACCTCACACACTCCCCATCGTGGGAAGACCTCTCTAACTAGGAATTTTGCAGTCTGGAAGGGATTGACGTGTGAACAGGGCCCGGCCACAAACCATTAAGAGAACGGCCACACAACGCGTAGCCCTGGTACACCTGGATCATAATGACATAGTCAATGTGGAGATGTTGGAAAAGCCTGATTGGGTGGAGTATGGCTCCTCTCACTACACATAATGTGTGTCCTGCAGTGAACTTTTTACAGGTAACATAGTTCCCCATAAATGTGGCTATATGCACTGCCATAATAGGACAGAACCAATCTTCCCCAATGTGAGCAGCAAGTATCTCTTTAGCCATACGAGTAGGATAATGCAGTTGCGTGAGTGTAATCTGTAATAATGCTGTTGAGAGTACTAGCTTGCCTGTGCTTTCCTGTCACCAAAAAGCATCCATAGGGGATATCGAACACCCTCTTTTCACCCACATATGTTTCTCCTCTGTTGGAGCCTTTCCCTGAAACTCTATTATCTGTGTGGCTGGTACTGTATTATAGTCTTCCCTTATAGTCATTTTGCACACACGGATATGTGTGTTTGATCAGGTATCAAAGTCTGTTATTCCTGAGAAATATGCTGCATGCTTTGCTTCTGTGTCTGCTGCTTTGTTGTCCCTGAGAGACTACCCCCTCGAGTGGGCCTGGAACTTCACGACTGTTACTACTGCTAGGAGTCAAAGTAAATCTATGAGCCTGCCCAATAGGTGCACGTGCTGCACCGGTGTGCCATCAGCACATCAGAAGCCCCTCCTATGACATTGTGCCAGCCCAGAGTGCACTCTAGACATCACATAGGCTGAATCTGAATACACTGTATTTTCCTGGTCCCTGTTCACTTCTAATGGCATTATAAGAGCCACTAATTCTGCTGCTTGCACTGAAGTGCAGTGAAGCCAATCTCACACTTGCTATTACTTCTGCTGTATCATCTGCTTTCAGTCTCACCACTGCCATCCCATATGTCTTTCCCCTGTTGTCTGATCATTTGTCAATGACCCCTCAATATAGAGCACTTCTCCCACCCCAATTGGCTTTTCCCTCACCTTGGGAATATCATCATACTGTTCTATCTATGTAGTACAGTCATGTACATAGTCTCCGACTTCTACTGGATCAGCTAAACATTTTGCTGGGTTTAAAGTCCTGCATCTCACTAACTTGATTGCTGAATTTGAGATAATCACCTTGCATCCAGACGTTCACTGTGTTGTCAATGCACTCTTGGGTCTTTCAAGAATGAAGAGGACATGCTCCACGTAAAGCGTGGTGCCGCACACCATAGTAATATTCGCTGACTTCTCTATGTCAAATGCGGCAGCAGCCAGAGCTTGCTCAGGAGGGAAATGTCCGCTCATTACTGTGTCTAAACATCCATTATAATAAACTATTGGTGTGTGCCCTAGGGTAGTATTCTGAATGAGTACCACATTCATTACTACTCCATTGGAGTCTGAGAACAAATAACATTTGTCGTGATAGTCTGGGATCACTAGTACTGGAGCTGTGCACATTGGTTTCTTCAGCTCCTCAAAGACATTAGTCATTTCATGCGTCCATACCAATTTACTGTTCCCTCTCTGTGCCTCCGTAGGCCTGCTCAACAAGGGTCTCGTATATGTGCTATAGTCAAAGTAACCAATTCTCTGAAATAATTGCAAAGGCCAAAGAACTGCATTTCCCGCACTGTCTTTGGCATCAGCATTCTACGGATCACCTCGGCCATCTCTGGAGTCACTTTTCATCCTTCTTGGGCTATCAGCTGCCCGATATATAGCTGTTCTGTTTGGCAATATGGTAATTTTGCGTTGTACAGCATATAACCCTCGTCTGACAACACTGTTAGCAAGTATACTGAGTCATTTCAACACTGTTCCTCTGACATGCTGCTACAAAACAGAATGTCGTCCACATTTTGGATGACCGTGCTCACTTTCTGTATGTCGCCTAGATCTATCTGTAGGACCCTATTAAAAATGGAAGGTGACTCACAGTCCCCCTCTGGGAGTCTTGTGTGTTTCCACTTCTGGTTTCTATATAGAAACAAGGTTAAGTCATGTGCCTGATCATGAAGTGGTATAGAAAAGGGGGAATTCTTCCAATGTATTACAGTGAAGTGTGCAGCTGTTGGAATGCTGCACAGAATTGTCGCTGGATTCGGAAGTAATAGGAATTCTGCTTCAACAATTTGGTTCAAAGGGCGCAAATCCTGGATAAAACATTGTGATCCCCCTGTCGCCTTTTTCACCGGATACACTGCAGTGTTACAGTGCAAATCTGAAGGCAACAGAATGCCTTGCTTCACTAATGTGGTGATTGTCTCATATATGCCCTTGTCTGCTTCTCTCGATAGGGGATACTGTCTTGATCTTGGTAGAATAGCCCCTGCTTTAAACTTTATCTTGACAGCTCCTATCCCTTTTAGCAGACCCAAGTCATAGGGACAATTGGTCCATAAGACACTGGGTACCCGCCCTAAATCTTCCTGGAGAAATGGTGGTGGCGGTTTTACCAACACAGCCATTCTATGTGGCACTTCCCTGTAATCTTCTTCCACCCAGTGTAATTCTTATGTCAAACAGCATGCATGGATACTACAAAGTAAAGGCCTCCAATTACAAACTCTCAGGTAAAGTTTCATGAGTACAATAATGGCAACTGATGATAAGCAAAAAAACATTTGTAAATAATTTTTGAAGAATTTTTAGAATTTGGGGAATTTTTCATATTTGTTTCTTCACTCTAATGTAAACGTGGTCAAACACCACATTGCTATCTGAGCAATTGTCTTGGAATAACTCTTCATCTTATCACACAATAAAGGGAAATATCCCCAACTTTTTAATTAAAAATTACAACAAGAATCACGTCTGTTCCAATTGATATCATAAAACCCAGACACAGGAGACAGGAGGATAGACGGAAGTTCTAACTATCCCTACCTCAAATCTCTCTAGTACTAGATTGTGCTGGTGTGCCGCTTATCTAAAAGCTGACAGAATACGGAATAGAAATAAACCACAGTTCTAATATGCAGCTGATGGTGGATCTGTGTGTTGGTGCTAACCTCTGCTGAAAAAAAAGGCGTCAAACACATTACATACAAAATGCTGTGTATGGCGTCATAGGCAATTAAAACAAACACAATTGAATGTTTAACTCGATCGATGTCATGTCCAAATCATTGATTGGGTATGGTCTAAACTGCTGTCTGAGAGAATAGCACTTCTCACACCTGCCATACATTGATGATTGCGGTGATGGGCCTAAGAGTGAGGCATATCTGTTGTATCTCTGTCTTTGTGTCGAGAGTCGTGTGAGGGGCATGAGGGTTAGATTGGGCCCTCCATCTAGAGATGTTGTCGGCACGGCCTAGAAGAACAAGTTACTTCTTACCTTGTAACGTTCTTTCGACGGGATGTTCCTCCGACATATTCCTCATCTTAGATATCTCCTTCCAGCTCTGCTGGCCTCAGAAAAAGTTTTCTCTAGAGGGTGCTGCGCGTCAACGTCCTCCGAGTCGATGTCCCTCGACAGCCGCCGTATCGACGCCGACGTCATCCTGGCTATAAAGGACGCGCGCAGCGCCCGTTGCTCAGTTCCTTTTTGTAGCCCACAATAATGCTTTCTGGACTAAACTAATCACCCTGAAGGAGCGTAAGCTGCAACAACAAGGGAAGTAGAACTGCGGGGATGGATGGGAGGGTCGATGAGGAATACGTCGGAGGAACATCCCGTCGAAAGAACGTTACAAGGTAAGAAGTAACTTGTTCTTCGAAGGGATTGTGTCCTCCGACGTATTCCTCATCTTAGATAGGCTCCCATAGCAGTATTCTATTATTGGAGGAGGGAGTACTGACTTCATGCTGTCTTCTATTGATGAATAGAATGCAGTACAGCCCTTCCAAACCTAGTCTTTTGACTGGAGGAGGAATCCAAGTTGTAAAATCGTGTAAAGGTATGGACAGATGACCATGTAGCGGCCGCACAGATGTCTTTAACCGGGCCGATGAAGCTGCAATATCTCTGGTCGAATGAGCCCTAAGGTTTTGAGGGTGCTCTTTTCCTGCCAGTTTATAACATTCCAGAATGGCTAGAATGATCCATCTGGAAATGGTCTGCTTAGTTATTGGTAACCCTAGCTTGTGACCTGTGTAACCTACAAACAGCTGGTCTGCCTGTCTTATCCTGGCTAGTCTACTGATGTAAAAACTTAAAGCCCTTCTAGGGTCTAGCCTGTGTAACCTCTCTTCCTCTTTCCCCGGGTGAGGAGGAGGATAGAAAGATGGTAGGGTAATCTTCTGAGTTATATGGAATTCAGAAACCACCTTTGGGAGGAAATTAGGCTTCACTTGCAGGACAACTTTGTCTTTGTGAAAGATAGTGTGAGGGGGTTTACAAGAAAGAGCTTGTAATTCGCTCACCCTTCTAGCAGATGTAAGTGCTATTAATAAAACAGTTTTAAGGGTAAGGAATCTTAACAAACAAGAATGGAGTGGTTCGAAAGGTGTGCCCATCAGGAAAGTTAGGACTAAGTTTAAATCCCATAGGGGAACTTGGAATGGTCTTGGGGGATAAACATTGGTTAACCCCTTTAGAAATTGTATTACCAAGGGTAACTTGAAATAGGATGGTTCTTCCGCAGTGCGCTTAAAGATGGATAGCGCTGCGAGATAGCCCTTAATGGTGCCAATTTGAAGGCCTGAATTTGCCAAATATAGTAGGAAGGACAAAACCATTGGTGTACCACATGAAAAAGGGTCGATATTCTGTTCTCTACACCAGCTGCAAAATCTGTTCCAATGGCAGCGGTATAAAGACTTTGTTGCTGGCCTCCTTGCCGAAAGCAACACCTCCATAACATCATCAGGGAGGTCCCAATCCTTGTACCTCAGCCTTTGAGAAGCCAAGCGTGAAGGTTGAGGGTTTTGATGTCTGGATGGCGAACCTGACCTCCCTTCTGTGAGAGTAGGTTCTCTCTGAGTGGAAGTCGAATTGGAGGGCAGATGGACAAGTCTAGAAAGTCCGGGTACCAAGTTCTCCTAGCCCAATCCAGGGCAATTAGGATCATGGTTCTCGGGAATCTTCTCAACCTCCTGATCATTTGAGGAATGACAGGCACCGGTGGGAACGCGTACAGAAGCGGAAACTCCCAGTCCACTATGAACACGTCTCCCAGAGCTCCTCTCGGGGGAAATTCCCTTGAGCAGAACAGATCGCATTTCCTGTTGAGGCTGGTGGCGAACAGATCTACCTGAGGGGTTCCCCAAAGGGCAAAGATCTCTTGAAGGACTTCCTGAGCTAGCTCCTACTCGTGGGAGACTGTGCTCTGCCTGCTCAGAGCGTCCGCTGTCAAGTTCTTCTCTCCGGCTAGGTGAACTGCCGATAGAGAGATTCCTTCTTGAATTGCCCAAAACCAGAGCTGCATCGCCTCTCTGCACAGGGGTAGTGATCCTACGCCTCCTCTTTTGTTGAGGTAATGCATGGCCACCGTGTTGTCTGTCATTATCAGGACGTTTTTCCCTTGTACAGCTGGCAGGAACGCCTTCAGCGCAAGTCTGATGGCTCCCAGCTCTAACAGGTTGATATGTAGTCTGGACTCCGATGGAGACCAACGACCGCTGATGGTCAAGTCGTTGGCGTGGGCTCCCCACCCCGTGAGTGAGGCATCCGTGACTACTGTTATCTCCGGCCAGGGTTGCCAAAACTGTTCTCCTTTCAGAATGTTCTCCTGACAGGCCCACCACTGAAGCTCTTGAGCCACCCTGTCGGGAACCTGAAGAAGATCTGTCATTCTCCCTGAGAATTGTGACCACTGAGTCCTCAGTGCCCACTGGAGGGATCTCATTCTCAGGCGAGCCTCTGGCACTAGGAAAATGCAGGATGCCATGAGGCCTAGCAACCTCAAAAAGTCAAAGGCTGGGAGACGTTGGGCATGTTGGAACTTGGTAACCATCTGTAGAATATCTTGAGCCCTCACCTCTGGTGGCAAGGCTTTTCCCAGGGAAGTGTCCAGGATCGCTCCTATGAACTGGAGTCTCTGCGATGGTATCATTTGTGACTTCTTTAAATTGACGGAGAAGCCCAGTCTGTGAAGGGAGTGGCACACGTGATTTAGCTGGATCTGAGCTTGTTCCGAAGAAACAGCTCTGATCAACCAATCGTCTAGGTAGGGGTAGACGTGAATCCCTTCCCTCCTTAGACTTGCCGCCACTACCGACATTAACTTGGTGAAGACCCTCGGGGCGGAGTTCAGCCCAAATGGCAGCACTCGAAATTGATAGTGAGAGTTGCCAATTGGGAACCTCAGGTATTTCCTGTGTTTGAGATGGATAGGCACTTGGAAATAAGCGTCCTGAAGGTCCAGAGATACCAACCAGTCCTCGAACTGAAGGGCCTGGAGGATCTGAGAAAGAGTGACCATCTTGAATTTGTCTTTCCTGAGGAATTTGTTCAATTCTCGCAAATCCAAGATGGGTCTCAGTCCTCCGTCTTTCTTTGGAATGAGAAAGTAAGGGGAGTACCAGCCCTTGTTCCTCTCCGCTACAGGTACCGGTTCTATGGCACCTTTCTCTAGCAGGTCCAAAAATTTCCTGCAAGAGGAGCGGATCTGGAGCTTTCTGAGAGCTGATCCCTGGTGGATGACTCTGAGGTATACGTAGGAAAGGTAGGCAGTAACCTTGGGCAACTGTCTCCAATGCCCAAGCATCTGACGTGATAGCCTGCCATACCGCCAGATGTTGAGTCAACCTGCCTCCTACAGGTGTCCTGTGAGGGAAGTCCTCAGAGTGGTTTTGGAGCGGCTGATGCAGATGCTGATGGTAAAGAGGCACCTGCTGTTGCTGCGGCTTTTGAATATCTACCCCGTCCACCTCGGGTAGTTCTTCTTTGTCCCCTTTGAGCTGGTCGTCCTCTATCTCTTCGGAATGCGGAGTAGAAGCGAAAGGACTTGCCCCTCGCAGAGGTTCCTGTGGGACGAAAAGGTGTCTGATGGATTGCAGCGCCTAGGGATTTTGCTGCTGCTTTTGAAGTTTGCAGTTTCTCTAAACTGTCATCCGCCTTTTTCCCGAACAAAGAAGAGCCATCGAATGGCATGTTCAAGAGCCTGGCTTGCACATCTGGGGCAAAACCAGACTTTCTCAACCAAGCGAATCTCCTGGTTGTTGTACTTGCCGCCATTGCTCTGCTGATACTGTCAGCCGAATCAATGCCCGTCTGGAGGGATTCGCACATAGCGTCTTTACCGCCTGTATAATATTCAGGAACGCATCCCTTTCTTCTCCCTCCGGGATGCAGTCAGCCGCTGTAGAAGCACACTCCCAAAGTGTATGGCTGAATCTAGCAAGGGTGCAAGTAGCATTAACAGATTTTAACGCCATGCTACATGCCGAAAAGACTTTCTTTGCCATAGCATCATATTTTTTATGGTCCCTGTCCTGTGGGACGGTAGGATAAGCCATCTTGACATCGGTAGAGGATGCTGCCTGTACCACCAGACTTTCTGGGGATGGGTGTTTAGACAAAAACTCTGGGTCTGTAGAGGATACCCTGTACTTTGTAGACAGTTTTTTATTTACTGCTGGTACGACATCTGGGGTTTCCCAGTTCGTCATGATCTTCCTCTGAAGAGCTTTATGAAAAGGCACCACAGGATCCTCCTGTGGGCCTTTGTCAAGAATATCCGTGAGGTCATCTTGTTGGAAAGATTGTGAAGGTGCAGACCACCCCATAAACTCTGTGATCCTGGCCATTAAGGCTCTATAGGGGGTTTCAGCATGTTCCCCCGGGTCTGGCCTAGCAAACTCCACCTCAGGGGAGGTGTCTAACCCACTTGCCTCATGTAAGGAATCATGAAGATCCTTTAACCTGCGTTCTTCAGAGGAAAATTCCTCTCTAATTGGGGTTACAGGTCCCTGCAACTCAAATGTGTCTTCCTGTTCAGACAATTCACCCTCTTCCAATATTGAGGACATAGTTCTCAATTGTTCTGAACTCATAAAGGGTGTAAACCCCATTTCCAAGGCAGAGGGTGCCGAACTTGTCATAATCGGCCTCGAAAACGTCGATGTCGTCGACGCCGACGTCGAAGGCTTCGAGCGTGGCGTCGAAAACAAAGGCGGAGGCCTCGAAGACCTCGACAGGATTGGGATTCTACTCGACAATCTCGAAGCCATCGACGCCGAGGACCTGGGGATAGTCACTGGGTGTGTCGTAACCGTGACTTTTCTTGGCGTCGACACCGGTGTCGAAGCTGGCGTCGAGTCGACAGACTCGTGTGTCGAAGGTCTCTTCGACAACGGCGTCGAAGACATCGACCTCGACGGAACCTTCGTCGACGGCGTTGACGGAACCTTCGAGGAAGGTTTGGAGGTCATAGTCCTACTCGAGGGTTCGTGACGCGCTCGAGAGGTTTCCTTCGCCGGGTACTGCGACTCGCAGCGTTTTTGACCTTCGGGTCTTTCGACCAGAGCATCGCTCTCAGCAGTCTTCGAGGGGGTCGAGGCCGCTTTCTCGAAGACGCTCATCATATTTTTGCGGAATTCCTCCCATTCAGCCCGGGAACTATGTTTCGTGGGGCACGGGATTCTCTTTGGCGAAACAGAGGAAGAGGAAGACAGAGAAGGGGATCTTCGACGTCTCCTCTTCGAGTGCTTCGATCTCGAGGAGTGATGAGACCCACTCCGAGATCTGGAGCGCGAATGGTGACGAGGAGACGAATGTCTCGACTTCGTCGACGAAGAAGAAGCTTTAAAAGTCTTACCTTTCTCCAGCTTCCCCCTACGCTCCTTCAGGGCCTTAGCTGTCATGGACATACAGTCCTCGCACTCCGAACAATGGTGTTAAGCTCCCAAACACCACAAACAAACTCTGTGAGGGTCAGTCAGCGACATCTTTTTCCCACAATCCCTGCATTTTTTGAAGCCAGATCGAGGAGTTGTCGGTTCCGACGAAGAAGCCATTGAGTATGGATCGAATAACTCGAGGTAAATAGGTTTAACCTGACAAAACTGAGCAACGGTATTCTGGGGCACTGAGTAAGCGTGGAAAAACGGAACTGAGCAATGGGCGCTGCGCGCGGCCTTTATAGCCAGGATGACTTCGGCGTCGATACGGCGGCTGTCGAGGGACATCGACTCGGAGGACGTCGACGCGCAGCGCCCTCTAGAGAAAACATTTTCCAAGGCCAGCAGAGCTGGAAGGAGATATCTAAGATGAGGAATACGTCGGAGGACACAATCCCTTCGAAATGTAATTTTAAGGCACCTGGCTTTTCGTTATCTGCTCATTCGGAGTAGATGATACAATATAAGATGGTGATTGGGAGAGAAAGGGATTGTAATCAGTGTCTCTAAACTCAAATCACCTTGCTGCCATAAAGAACTGGATGTCTTCACGCTTTCTCTCCCTTAACACTGACAAGACTGAAGTTGTATTCTTTCCATCCAACTCTCTTCCTCCTCCCTCGCCTTTGCCTTTCATTCACTTTCCTCCCTCTAATCTCCCTATCTCTCTCCATGCTCATAACTTAGGCATACACATTGAATCCTCTCTCGCTTTCTCCCACCATATCTCTCTCACTTCTCGCACCTGTCGCTACCACCTCTTCAATATTCGCAAAGTCCGTCCCTCTCTCACCTTCCATTCTACCAAACTTTTAATCTCCTCCCTTATCTTCTCCCGCCTCTTCTACTGCTCTTCCTTATTCTTTGGACTACCTACTTCTCATCTCACCCCCCTCAAATCTATCTCCATTCTTCTGTTCGTACCCTCTGTCTCCTTACCTCCCGTGACTCCATCTCTACTTCCCTCTCTTCCCTTGGCTGGCTTCCATTTCACTCCCAACTTAAATTCCACTTTCTCTGCCTTGTCTTCAAATCTCTCCATGGTCTTGCTCCCCCTTATCTCTCCTCCCTCCTCTCTTTCTACTCTCCCTCCCGTTCCCTTCGGTCTGCTGACCATTTCCTTCTCACTGTACTTCCTCCCCTTGTGCCCCCTCCCATTTCCGCTCCTTCCAACTCCTAGCCCCCCAGCACTGGAACTCCCTACCTCTTGCAATCCGCTCTACCCCCACCTTCTCCTCATTCCACACATCCCTTAAATCTCTCCTTCTCCACTCTCCTCCTTGAAACCCCTTCCTCTTCCAGCCTCCCCTCCCTCCTTTATCTTTCCCCTCGACTATCTCCCTCCCCTCCCCTACCTCCCCACTCTCACCTTTTCCCCTTCCCTCCTCCCACTCCTCATCACCCCCCCACATAGTACTACTCCACTACTCTCCCTATTCCCTTCAGTTAATTGCTCTTCTTACTGCTTTGTTGACTGATTCATATTGTAATTTACTTCTACCATTATATTGTTTATCTTTTATGTATTAAGTTGTTCAATTGTGCAGCGCTTTGGTGTAAAGCGCTATATACACCAATAAATACAAATACAAAATACAAATACAAATAGTGAGAACTTCTGGGAAGTGTAATAAAGTGCATTCTAATAATTCTCTCATTCTACATTTTGTCAATATACATAATGCATGCTAATGCCATTACATTTCTCTAAAGATAAGGTTGTACAGATAAGTCCTTGTGCGTATGTATAATGCAACAGTAAGTATACATGGCATGTGTATCTGAATTAGCATCACTGTTTAAAGGTTGGTCTAGTTGATTTTGTTGAGCATGTGATGCAATCTGGGTTAGTACATGAATATGTACATATTTATATCCGACATTTTCTCATTGATCAACAAACAACTTTAGTGGTTGTCATGTAAGACAGTAACCAAGTTCTGATAGAATGTTTAGAAAACAATACATTACATAGAAAATACAGCTATACTGTCATGTTTCAGTAATCAAGTTCTGATAATATGTTTAGATAACAATACATTCCATTAAGAATGCAGCAATACAGTCAAGTTACAACAATCAATACATAAAGTAAATACATGTGCTAGATATATTGTGATACACATTCTTGTTTCCAGGATGATCACCATATCTTAACCAAGCCTATAAAAAGCCTATAATATGATCTTGATTTGTACATGTATGTCTAAGTTGTAACAGATAAGGTTTACTCATGCAAGGCTGGGCCAGCTTTGTGGTTAACATGGTGCTTAACATGTACAGTGGCGGTAGTGTTCCATTCATCTTCAGTTCTATTCATACAGTGACATCTGATTGAAAGAAGGTTCTTTTATAGAATGCTGTTAAAGTAAATTCCTCATTCATTCCACTTGGTTCTAGGGAATTCAACTTATGAATCCAGTACATTTCTGTGCGCACGAGAAGTTTGTTGTGGTTTCCTCCTCTTGCAAGGGTTTTGACTATTTCGAGGTTGAGGTATTTAAGTTCGGCTATAGAGTGTCTATTCTCGACAAAATCTCGGGCAACTTGAGATTCCTCATTTTGTGTTCTAATGTTTGACTTATGTTCATTAAGTCTTTCTTTCATTTTTCATGAGGCTTCACCCACATAGAACTGGCCACATGGGCATATGCAACCATGTGGTCTCTGGCTCTTCTCCGACGGTCTCTCTGCCCTCCTTCACTGCCTTTCCCCTGTTCTCCTCAGACAAGGTTTCTAGACAAGTCCGATCTATGAAAGTCTCGCCAAAACAGGTTCAGCCCCGTTCCTCCAAAAGCATCAAGGACCACATTGACACCCTGGCTCCTGCTCTGGCTGATTTTTGCAACCACTCCTTCGCCACTGGAGTCTTCCCCTCCCCCCTGAAGCATGCCCTTGTGCACCCGCTTCTCAAGAAACCCTTTGCCGACCCTTCCTGCCCGGCAAACTATCATCCAATTTCCAAAATCCTGGAAAAGCTGGCCATCTCCCAGCTTAATCTTCACACTGAATCTGTTGGTTGTCTCCATGACCATCAGTCTGGCTTCAGAGCTGCCAGAAGCACGGAAACTGCTATCCTGAACATCTGTGAAGACCTGCTCTCCAACCTCGATTCCAAAACCCTCTGTGTCCTCATGTTACTTGATCTCTCTTCTGCCTTCGAGACGGTCAACCATGTCATCCTGCTCAACCGTCTCTGTGATTACCTGAATATCACCAATCAGGCCCTGGCAGGGCTGACCTCCTTCCCCTCCAATTGACCCTCCAAGGTCCAACTTGGGTCCTTTCTCTCCTCTATCTCTATCTCTACCTGTGGTGTCCCCCCAGGGGTCTAACCTTTCTCCCTGGCTGTTCAACCAATACCTTGCACTTCTTGCCCACGGCATTGCCGCTCTCTGACCCAACTTTCAGTGCTATGCGGATGACACCCAACTCATTTTCAGGCTCCCTTCCGCCACCTCTTCTCCTTCTCTCATCTCTGACTGTCTGTCCACCATCCAGGAGGGGTGTGCCGCCAATGACCTCTGCCTTTATGCCAGTAAGATTGAGATTTTCCTCATCAGTACACCTGCTCCGTCCTTTCCTGTCACTTTCTGGCCGGCCTCTCTTGGCCCTCTTCCTGATCACACCTGTGAGACTAAAAACCTTGGGGTCGTCATTGACTCCACACTTTCCTTCTCTCCTCACTGATGTCTCTAAGAAGACACAATACCAGCTGCACCTCCTCAGAGGTATTCTTCCTTTCCTCTCCTTCCCCCAGAGGCTCACTGTCTCCAGAGCTCTGGTTCTCTCTAGACTGGATTACTGCAAAAGCCTCTTTCTAAATCTGCATGCCTCTACGCTCCTTACGCTGCAACTCATCCAAAACAGGACTGTGAGACTTGTCCTCAACCCCGAGCCCAGGGATCGTATCTCTCCAGGACTGAAATCTCTACATTGCTCCCAGTGGCTGCGAGGATTAAGTTCAAAACCCTCTGCATTGTCCACAATGCCTTCTGGGGCCTTCAACTCTTTCTTCCTAAGTATCTTCCTTCTCTAGCTCTTCACTCATCCGCCTCCAACTCCCTCAGGGTCCATCGCTTCTCCAAGCAGCGAGTTGGTGGTAGATCTCTTTCATCTGCGGGGGGCTCCCTCTGGAACAGCCTCCCTGCCACTCTGAAATCTGAGGCAAACCATCTACGGTTCCAGAAGCACCTCAAGACCTTCCTCTTTGCTTCTGCTTTCTCTCCTCCCCTCCCCTGCTGATCTCCTGGTTCAATCTGAAACTGCACTGGTCACCTGGCTACCCTCTGATCTCGGGCCCAGGTCCCCTCTCCTGCTAGTTCCACACCTGCACTGCACCCCCTGGCAACCCATGCACTCAGGGACTGTTTCTGTATCCCTACAGCCCCTACTTGCACTTGACTCCGGTGGTCTGCACTCACCCTTGGACTTGCCACCAGCTGGCCACACTTTTATTTATTGTCTTTATTTATTTATTTTTACTGTTATCCTACATACTGCACTGCCCCCTCCCTTTTCCCCTCACACTTTTCCCATCCCCCCTCCCCTGCACTTGCGTAATCTCAATGTCACCTGGTCTAGTAGGATCGTTGTCTCTGTCATCCCTCTGTTTCCCCTCCCTTGCCTGGTCGCACCTTGAAACACTTGTGTATAGGCGCGTTATAAATGCCATATCATATCATATCATATCATATCATATCATACATGTATTTATTTATTTAACATTTGTATAGCGCTCCGAACCCATAGCCATCTCAGCGCTAGTTCCAATGAAGACAAGATGAAGAACAGCATGCTGAGGTAGGTAGCCCTGTGGTCAGGATGCAGATTGCATGGGTGTAAGTCCCTGACTGTAGGTGCTATCACTTGTATTCATAGGGAGCTAAGTTGCATGCCTTGCTGGTCGAAGTGAGGCCCGTGAGTCACTGATCATGCGTGAATAGCCATGTTTTAAGTTTCCTGCGGAAGGACCAAAGGGAGGGGTCGGCTCTTACACAGAGCGGGAATGTGTTCCAGTGTTTGGCTGCTACAACCAGGAAGCTGCAGCCTCCTGCTTTTTTCACTTGAATCTAGGGACAGAGAGGAGGTGTGAGTAGGCATCTAGTTTGGGTCTAGTGGATAGTGTCTCGGTGAACTTGCTCGGTAGGTAAGGAGGGGCGGTGTTATCCAGAAATGTATGCATAAGTGAGAGAGATTTAAATATGATGCGCTGCCGAACTGGCAGCCAATGGTAATTTCTTCTCGCCGCAGAGATGTGCTCTTTTTTCGTAATGTTTAGGGCTGCTCTTAAGGCGTTGTTTTGGATTACCTGGAGCTTTTGGATGTTGCGTACGGTTGAGCCTGCAAAGAGGACATTGCAATAGTCTATACTAGAGAGGATCAGTGCTCTGGCTATCATGATGCAGCTCTCCGTGGTGAGGAATGGTCTACAGGGTTAATGAGTTTGCTTGTGAATGCTGTCGCAGACGCAATCACATTCACATATTTTGTTAGAGAGAGCGAGGTGTCTAGGTAGGCCATGAGAGTTTTTAATTCTTTAGCGACTAAGATGGCTTTCCGGTCACAGACAAAGGATTTGTGACTGTGTTTAGTCGTGTTTGAGTTCCCACAAGAAGTATCTCCGTCTTTTTATCATTTAAGAAAAGGCCATGTTGGGCCATCCAGGCTTGAATGATTTGGTATATTTTGTTCAGTTCTATGGAATCGGAGTTGTGGTTGCCGGAGATAGGAAGGAGGAATTGCGTGTCGTCTACATAGTTAGTGTAGGAGTGAGAGGTAGGCTGCTGACGTGAAGTGTTGACAGAGGATGTTATGGTTTACTAAATCAGAGACCGCCGATAGGTCTATTAGGAGTAGGATGGCCAGATTCCCTTTGTCTAGTATTTCATCCATTTGGATTTTTGAATCCAGTAATGCAGATTCAGTTCCATGACACGTCGGAATCCTGATTGACGTAAGCCCAGGAGGTTGCTAGTTTCCAGGTATTTTTGTATTTGGAGGTAAGTGGCTCTGTCCTGTATTTTAAGGAGGAAGGACACTGTTGTGATGGGGCGGTAATTGGTAGGGATATTAGGTTGTAACGTAGACTTTTTCAATAGTGGCAGGACCCATGCATCCTTCAGATTGTCGGGTATATTACCCGAGGCAAAGGAGTTGTTGATAAGGGATGCGATAAAGGGGGCAAAGTCGGCAGCGGAGTCGTTAATAAGGGTTGCTGGGTAAATGTCCCCTTGACATCTGGATTTGTTTAGGCCTTTGATGATTTTCCTCACTTCTTCAGTCGAGACTGGGTTTAATTCGAAGAGATAGCGGGGCTGTGGAGGTAGAGGTCTGGTAGGCAATTATATCTCGGTTAGAGATAGTTTGTTTTTTTGGTCTCTATTTTGTTTTGGATTAAGGTGATTTTATCCAATAGTGCCTTTTGAATATTGGAGTACAATGTGGTGTCTTTGTGGCAGCTATCTGTAGGGGCAACTGGAGATTCAAGCTCTCGCAGGATGCAAAAGAGCTCTCTTGGGCCTGAGTTGCCATTTTGTGTTCGCTCATTGTATGTTGAGCTTTTAGCAAGGTGGATTGCTTGTTTGTAGGCTTTAGCTGAAGAGATGAAGTGTTCTTTATTGCCGCTGTCTGTGAATATTTCCACGCAGTCTCAACTGCTCGCTTGGTTGATCATTAGGCTTTGAGGTTAGGGGTGTACCATGAGTTTAAGTGGGCTCGTGTTTTGGGTTTATGTGTCCTTAACAGGGCAATCTTGTCGATGGCTAGGAGCAGTGCATGATTATAAAGTTCTACCATAGATTTAGGGTCATTGATAGATTGCTGGGCATTCAATATGGGTTGCAGCAATGGGAGCATGTTTGTAGGAGTGATGTTGCGGGCATTTCTTGATAGTGTGGCTGGTGCAGGTTGCTGCAGTCTGTCGATTTGGTTGTCTTTTGGAATGTTAAATAAGATAACGTTATGGTCGGACCAGGGGCATGGGGTATTAGCTACAATGTTGGTATTGCAGATCAGGTCAGCCAACCAATCTGGCGTACAACCTTTAACGTGTGTAGGGCATGTAATGCTGTTAGAGAAGGCTAGAGATTCAATGGTGTTAGCTAGAGTTAATGCATTATCCTCAGTTGGGTCATTGAGTCCTAGGTTCATGTCACCCATGCAGATGATTCGAGAGGAAGGATTGGAGTCCTGACAAAGGAGGAGAACAATGTCCTCCTCGAAGGACAGTAACGGGCCAGGATGTCTGTGGGTGGTTTGGATCATAAGTGTGGTGGTGTTGGAGAGGGGTAGTTTGATGGATAGCAGTTCTCTGGACTTGAAAGCTTGGTCAGGTATTTCTCTAATGGCCAGATGATTTTTGTCTATGTTGGCTACCCCACCTCCTCTGGAGAGCAGTCTGTATTCCCTGAAGATGGTATAGTTATCTGGGATGGTGAGGGAGAGGGATGGTCCTGCTGCTGCATGCAGCCAGATCTCTGTGATGACTATTATGTCTAGGTTGTTAGTTGTGATGAGGTCGGATATATCGAGTGTGTGGGCCAGGAGAGATCTGGTGTTAATGATCACTCTTTTAAGGTACGCTGATGGTGGAGCCGAGTTAGTGTCCTTGTCAGTAGATTCGGTCTTGCCCCATCCATGGGGGCTGAGGGCAGGGGCAGTTGTAATGAGTTTACTGAGTGTCATGCTGATTGCCATGGTAGCAGGTTCTGGCAAGGTTGGTTCATCTACATTGGAACCTTTAACGTGAAAGGTGATGAGAGTAGGGGGTGCGGTAGGCTCGTAAGTGAGAGAATTAGTGACCATGATAATTGCTTTGGTTTCTGAGATACATGGCTTCTGTAGCATGCGTGTGGCTTCACTAGAGGAGGGTACATATGGCTCTGACATGCAAGTGGCATCGCTAGCTGTGGGAATGTGGGAATGTGGTAACGTATATGGCATCGCTAGGAATGGGTACATTTGGCTCTAACATACATGTGGCATCACTAGGAATAGGAAGTCTTTCTTGATTGTTGGAGAGGAAGAAACGCAAGGACACAGCCCCGCTCAGAAAATACCAGACCGCGAGCAATACAACCTTTGGAAAACCGTATTCCAAAAGTACCCCACCGATCGATGCAAACTTCTCTCTGCCTATTGAAGAGCGGATAAGCACAGAGTGCCTTTCAAACAGCCGACACAGAGACATGCCAGCCCCGTTAGTGTTAGGCTTATTACAACCAAACAGAGCACTACCTGAAAATTAGGCTAAGCACAGCGTTCCACAGTAGAAGATGTCAGTTACACCTCTAACAGATGGTAAATGGGACAGTCTGTTTGAACACGACCTAACAAAGCAAGCAAAAGCGGCACATTAATTCCGACTGGGAAGGATACAAATCCCCGCTCAAGTGAGTCGACCAGTTTAAGACCAGAACTGAAGGAAGCATTTCTAATTCTTAAACAGTCAATCCTTTGCATCCTTTGACTGTTTTTTTTGGTCATGCAACACTAGAATATTGTATGTTACATTATAGTTACGAGACAGTATACCCCTGAGGAATTTCCCTTAACAGTGCTACAGTTGTTTTTCGAGGAAAGAAACATGTTGGGATGAATGAGAACAGCATAATGAAGAATGAGAGAGTGATTTGTAGTTTAGTCTGTATAACTGTTGTGAGTTTTAACTTGAGATTTAGCCTTGCACATGACGTGTCACTTTCATTGAATTAGAGTCACTCAATACAATTTTACCGTTGAATACAACTGTCTCCCCCCTTGTTTGTGTATGTACCAGTGTATAATTTTGCAACAAAGTAAAATTATATTAACCTTGATGAATATCAATAAAATGTGTATTTTTGTGATAATAATCTGATCGCTTTATGAGTTGATTTGAAATGTATGTGTCAGTATATAACCCAAATAGAGTGGGCCTCGCTTGACAGGGTCTAGTATCCGCCCCAAAACCAATTTCCACTCGCAAGCACTATTTTGATAGTTAAAGGCTTTCAAACCTGTTCAGAGGGATTGCTTGGCGAGACAGGTGACTGACCCTCACACCTCTCCCAGTGTTTTGATATCAACAGGAACAGGTACATTTGGCTCTAACATACATGATGCATAGCAAGGGATGGGCGCCTTTAGCTCTAACATGCATGTGGCAGAAATGGGAATGGGTATATTTGGCTCTAACAAACATGTGGCATCATTAGGAATTGGTACATTTGGCACTAGCGTACATGAGGCATCGCTTGGGATGGGTGAATTTGGCTCTACCATGCATGTGGCAGCAATGGGAATAGGTACATTTGACTCTAACATACATGTGGCATCACTAGGACTAGGTACATTTGGCTCCAGCATGCATAAGGCTTCACTAGGGACGGGTGCATTTGGCTCTCACAAACATGAGGCATCGCTAGGAAGAGATGCATTTGGCTCTAACATGCATGAGACAACAATGGGAATAGGAACATTTGGCTCTAACACATATGTGTCATCATTAGAAATGGGTACATTTGGCTCTGGAATATATAAGGCGTCATGCGTCATAGGGATGGACGATTCTGATATACATGTTATCATAGAGGTTATGTTGACACTAGGTTTTGCAGCACATAAGTGGACCAGGCTCTTAGTGCCCACAAGGCATGTAGTCAAGGGTGATGCGGTGGCAGCGTAGTTGTAGTGTGGTTTAGGTTCCACAAGTCTTTGAATCTTGTGTGGGTGGAAGCAGACATGCTTGGCAGGGTTGTGGCCCGGTTTCGCCGGTATTCGAGGTGTGTGATAGTGGAATTCCTCTTTATGCAGGGTGTACGGTTCCTCCAGGCCGAGTTTAAGTCGCAACAGTTTTCGGGGCGCTTACGTTGCTGGAAAACGACTGTGTGCGGTCGAAGCGGGTGCTCAGGCGGGCTGGGCGGACTTGTGGGAAGCACCCTAGCTGATGTGCCAAATATTAGCATACAGTGACCGCGGCAGCAGCTGGGTCGGTGAGATTTTTACATATGTTCAATGTCGGTACACAGAGTAAGGAGCAGGTTTCTTCATGCTACAGACAGCGGTTTAGCTAGTCCAAATTTGCAAAGTGCTGTGGTTAGTGTAGGGGTGGTAATCGAGCAACTATATGGAATGGCATTTGGTACGAAGTGGGTTGTTGGCACTTTGGAGTGACTGGGTAGTACGTGCGACATAGACATGCTGATTGATCGGATAAGGTCATCAGCCTGGTGCAAGACATACCTTATGTAGACAGATGGTAACTGACATATGGAGACATTCCTCAACTGTGTGGCCACTGGCTTCGGGTGTGTGTTGCTTGTGTGTCTTCCGCCTGTTAGGTTATCTTCCCGCTCAACTGGAAAAGGATGGTGTACGGGCAGTGTGGTGAGCAACGGAGAGCTGCAGAGAGTTCTGGAGGCCTTGTGCCACAGCCTTTGGACATGGCCGGGTCTGCCATCTGGCTATGGTCGTGGCTGGGCTTCGGGTGATGCAGCATCCAATCAGGTGTCAGCAAGAGGTCAGGAACCCAGGAGTTCAATTCCGAGTTCAATTCAATTTCATGTTTAGAATCACAAGTAGCATAATGTTTAAGACTAATCTTCTTTCCAGTACGGGGGTGTCTAATATGATCACCTTTCTGTACATTATTGCATTGACTGCAGTTTAAACATGGAAACATGCCATGTTTGGGTGTATTTAGAAGCAGTTGCATGGGCGGATCTGTTCTTTCTGCCTTCACTAGGCTGTTCCTTAGATTCCTTCCTCTCGTATAGGCTACCATCGGTGGGCGTGAACATAGTGTGGTAGTTGAGCAACAAGTCTGGTAATTTTTCTGTTTTTCCTAAGTAGTCTGTTAATGTGGGCGCTCTGTCTTGAAAATGTCATCAATTGTATTAACGAGGGATCATTTTTCTGATTGAATGTCATTTTTATGAATAAATATAATCCAAGAATAAAATTCACATGGAAGTCGGATGCCCCAGTGTCCACTTCCTTGATGTGGAAGTAATTTCTGGTCTTAACGAATTGAACACACCCATCTATTGTAAACCTACCAACATCAACCATACATTACACTACTCAAGCTTTCATCCCCAACATCTGAAAAACAATCTGCCACTAAGCCAGTTTCCAAAAGTGAGAAGAATTCTCTCCAACGACAATGAGACAATGACTATACGGAAGCAGAACACGTTGACAAATAGATTTAAGGGCAAGGGTTACCCTGAATCAGTACTGACACAAGCTAAAAACAAGACTACCCTACATACCAGGACAACCCTGTTAATATCCAAAGGAAAGAAACATGATCCCCTGTTATTACACGTGATTAATTATTTGAGACAGAGTGCCCAAATGAACATACTACTTAAGAAAAACTGGAAAATTACCAGACTCGACGCTGAACTATCCAAACTATTTCCACACCCAGCTATGGTAGCCTATACGAGAGGACGGAATCTAAGGGACAACCTAGTGAAGGCAAAATGAACAGATCCACCCAAGCAACTGTTTCTAGATATACCCAAACATGGCACATGTCCATGTTTAAGGTGCAGTCACTGCAATAATGTACAGAAAGGTGATCATATAGGACACCATGTACTGGACAGAAGGTTAGTCTTAAACATTATGCTACTTATGATTCTAAGCATGTAATTCATGGTCTCATATGCCCATGTGGCCATTTCTATATGGGTCGAACCACAATACAAATGAAAGAAAGACTTAATGAACATAAAACAAACATTAGAAAAGAAAAATGAGGAATCTCCAGTTGCCACACACTTTCTCGAGAATCGACACTTGATAGCCCAACTTAAATACCTGATCCTCGAAATAGGCAAAATGCCTGCAAGAGGAGGAAACCACAACAAACTTCTCATGCGCTTAGAAATGTACTGGATTCATAAGTTGAATTCACTAGAACCAACTGGAATGAATGAGGAATATACGTTAACAGCATTCTACAAAAGAACCTCTTTTCAATCAGTGGTCACTCTATGAATAGAACTGAAGATGAATGGAACACCACCGCCACTGTACACGTTTACGACCATGTTAACCACAAAAATGGCCCGACCTTGCATGAGTAAGCCTAATCTATTACAACTTCGAAATCCATGTACAAAAATAGAATTTGTATCACAATATGTCTAGCACATGTATTTACTATATGTATTGATTGTTGTAACTTAACTGTATAGCTGCATTCTCAATGGAATGCATTGTTATCTAAACATATAAAAGGAACTTGATTACTGTAACTTGACTGCATAGCTGCCTTTTCTATGTAATGTATTGTTATCTAAACATTCTATTAGAACGTAATTACTGTCTTAAATGACAACCACCGAAGTTGTTTGTTAATCAATGAGAAAACTGCTGCTATGATTATGTATATATTCATGTACTAACCTAGATTGCATCACATGCTCACAGAATCATTTAGACAGACCTTTAAACTGTGATGCTAAATCAGATACACATGTCATGTACACTTCTGTTGCATTACACAGGCACAAGGACTTGTCTGTACAACCTTATCTTTAGAGAAATGTAATGACATCTGCATGCATTATGTAAATTGCCAAACTGTACAATGAGAGAATTGTTAAATGCTCTTTATTACACTTCCCAGAAGTTCTGGGAAGTTGACCCGAGTTTAGAGACACTGATTACAATCCCTTTTTCTCCCATTCACTGTGTCATATCGTATCACACGGATCATCTACTTCGATTGAGCAGAGAACTAACAGCCAGCTGTCTTGAGATTATATTTCTAGACAGCACAGACAACATAATTTGTAGGTCACTGTATCGTTAATTTTTTTAAATATATGTTTTATATCCATTCCAACATTTATTGGCATGTATAAGGTACTTCAGTGTACTAGATTCACAAGAGACCGTATTTCAATTGTTACCCTCATGCTGTCCAACACAATATATGGTTCTTTAGTTAAATCTAATCCACTTGGGATGATACTTCTTAACTAGTAATGAAAGACCACGCTCTCATAAGGAAGAAGCAATTGTGTCCGGACAAACGATAATGTAAATAATCATCATAACAATGAAGTCATCACCTCCAATGTGATGTTACGTGACTGAAAATATAGAGCAGCCACTTTGTGACCACGGCGTGACTGTGCTCCTTTTCCTCATGTCATCAGACACAGCGGTAATTCTCTATTCCTCCAATCCTTTCAATTTTGAACTTTTGGCATTACTGATCTCCTTCTTGAGATCTTTATTGATACATATTATTATCCCCACAGCCCTCCAAATATATTAAGCAAATTATAGAATTCGAGTTGAACCCACTCCGATTTGAGCACCTCCAGACATCTAACATTTGAAGCCCTTTTAACAGTGATACAAAGTTGTTTCCATCTAATATGTCAGTATCTATCGGTGTATTAAGAATTTAACATTGTTTTGCTCAGTGGGTTATCTCGCTTAGCACTGCAAGAGATATATTTGACAAACGTCTGTAGATATATGTACAGAGAACCACAGGTGATAAACTGAAGATGATTTAGATGTCCTTGATGTCCCTATCAACTTTGCACCTCCTGGTCAAGTCTCCTCCAATTTAAGATCGGCACCACACAAATTAGCTAAATAAGAGTAAACTGTTACATGAATCCTGCATGATATACATCATAAACTCCACGTATATATGATATTAAGACACAGTAATTATCAACAATAACGATTGCGCTTTACCATAGTTTATATATACTGGATTTTTAATTTCCAATATTTGTCAATTCCAGCTCCTATCATAACAAATGACATATATTGGGTGCCTTTGAGAGTTACAATCATACATATTACAGAGCTGTAGAGCCCTTGAAATCATGCCCTTGAAGAATATAGTCGACACGTGTTTTGATACCTAGGTCTTTATCAAGACTAAGGGCCTCATTACACGGAAGGCGGTAATCCAGGGTGCTATTAGCACCCTGGACCATGCCGGTAAATTACCGGCACCGCCTTGGCGGAAAGGGGATTTACCGCCCCATTCCAAGGTTGGAGGGGCGGTAAATCCCCCTTCCGCCATTGCCCTTCCCCATTCCCATTTCTGCCCCATAGGGCTCTATGGGAATGGGGAAGGCGCTAATTACGGCACCGCAATTTTGCGGTGCCGTAATTAGCTCCTTTGGTCCCTTAGCGGGTTGGTTTTTAACACCTGCAAGAAGCAGGCGTTAATTCCTCCAACCCGCAAAGGGACCTCGTAGTACGGCGGTAAGGGTTAACGGTCACCGTTGCCATTAACGGTGACCGTTAACCCTTACCGCCGTCCGTGTAATGAGGCCCTAACTCTCCAACCAAGGCACATGCTAGAATTTCAATTGATTGGCATATTGCAAATCAAATCGGTCAATGCCACTGAACTAAATTCAATGGGACTTATTATGAGGCCGGTGGTAGGTGGTTAACAGCATCGGTAAGGATGCCGGTGCTGTTAACCCCCTACCGCCGTATTCCGAGGTCCCTTAGCGGGTCCCACTAAGGCCGCCTTTAGCGGGAGCTGCTAAGGGACCAGGGAGCTAATAACGGGCCTGCTATTTGCGGGCTCATTATTAGCTCCTTCCCCATTCCCATTGAGCCCTACGGGGGCTCAAATGGGAATGGGGAATGGTTTTCAGAATGGGGATTTACCGGATCCTCCAAGGTTGGAATAAACCGGTAAGTCCCCATTCCGACTACCCGGACCCAGACACGACTTTGGAGGCTGCCTCCAAAGTCGTAATGACCCCCAATGAGTTTGACCACTTGTCCTGCTGCTCAGTGGTATGTACAATCCTTCATTTCAATGATCTACATTTAGTAACTACTCTGATTAGGGTGTAGTTTTCGGTGATAGGTGTGCCACGTTTGCAAAAATGTTTGGCACGCCGATCATAAATTGTCTTGTCCACAAACAGGTTCCCCCTTTTGAAGTGGTTCTGCTGCTCACCTCCCCTCCCCTTTAAAAGAAGGCACTGACCTGGTGTGTTGCCCCCTCTTTCTAAATATACCCAGATAGTATTACTTTTATCCCACCTTCTTCCCCATTTTGGCAACCTATGTGCATCACTGCAACCGCCCTGGCCTGGTACATGATCAACAGAAATGTGAACATTAATAAAGAGACACAAATTCTGAATTCTCTCTATGAAATGCACGCTGTCTCCTTATTCAATGTGTATAGCTTGTGTTCAGGATCAAAGCACAGTGGAGAAGTGTCACCTTAAAATATTTGGCAACCTAAGATTTACCTTTCGGTAAGAGCTGTGCGATTCCCAGCCACCTAGTGTTCTATAATATCAGCCCACATTCCACGAGCCACACATGAAGGTCATTATACCACTCATCTCAAATAATCCAATTAATGCATATTTATTTAACATCACTTGAGTGATCACAATGTGCACAAAGAGAAAAAAAAAGTTACTGCAACCAAGGCTTGCATATGAAGTGCCACCGAGAGTGGCCACCTACTGCAAACAGCACTTCCCACTTGGCACACGAGATTACTGAAAAGCAACTGTGATCAGGAAAGCAATTATTTATGCTATCCAGATGTGATTTTCCAATCATTTTGGCAGATTTTTCTCTCGGCAGCCCACAGTGTGTTACTGCTGGCATGACACCTCCATCTCTTCATTATTAATTCAGCTCATGGGGCTTAATTGGACAAGGCTGGAGCGAATTTGACAAACATCACAGCAGCAGAAAAAGCAATCACTCTTTCAAGATGAAAATTTGTTTGATGTCTTACTGTGTAACTCATTTACTCTCCTCGGGAGTCATGTGACATGAATGCTAATCAACAATTGATTGGCTGCTCTCCTTGGACTGTCACGTGTCTGGAATATTAATGGCTGAGCACTTGGCAGCGGCTCTGTTAGGCAACCTTGCGATTGGCTGCCAGGTTAATATGGGGAGATAAGTGGGTGCTTGATGAGCACTTGACAGAACTTCACGGAAAATTAAGGCCCTAAAATAGCATTAGAAAGTCTTGTCAAATCAAGCGTGATTATCACCGAAGAATGCTTCAGGAATTCATCATATGCGTGAAATTAAAACACTCCAGCAGGCGCAGGCCTCCTCACAGTCCTAGGGGACTCATCAGATTTTTATTTATATGTGTTCACCAAATCACATTAATTCTGAGAGCTAAACATGCTAAAGATGGAGGTGATGTTCTGCTCCCTCTAATTTATACGGCAGCGTTCATTGACTAACAGCTTGTCAGATTGGCTTGCATTTGCTTTATGCATGTGGGCTGATTTGGAAAACTGCATGTTAATCTCTCTGACTGCAATTAACAACCAGCAAAGTTGCGCGGGCCCCCTCAGTATCGCTTAGGTGGAAAATTGCCTTCTGCCGAATAGCTTTTTAGATGCAGGTTCTTAATTCTTGATTCTTTCTGAGCAAATGCACTGTTGAGAGATGATATAGCTCAGACAATTCCCTTGAGGCCGATAAAGAATCATAAATCTGCACTACTGATACAGCACGTCAAACGCTCCCGCCCCCGCTTCTCCCATGTAAATCAAGCCAGTGCTAAAATGCTCTATATTTGGCAGCCAGGAATCATGCAATGTACATCTTCATGTCTTCATTGAAGATAACAAAACCTGTCGAAGGATGATACGGTGCCGCTCCTTACCCCATTGGCAGATCCTGGGGACGCACACACCGGAATACTGACAAGCCGCACCATTCATCTTCTACTCACTGTGCCTCATTAAAAGTTTGCAAGTCTGGCAACTCTGGTACCGGTAAGCTTGCCGGTACCGTAGTTACTGGACCAGCAAACTACACGTTCTGCTCGCGGGTGCCTTTCCACCCACCAGGTCGGACCTGGCGGGCGTACCGGCACCCGCGAGCAGAGCATGTCGGATGCACCGGCACCATTCAGAATGGTGCCGGTGCATCCGTCCTCCCCATTCCCATTGAGCCCTATGCGGCTCAAATGGGAATGGGGAGTAAAAGTTTCCGGCCCCTGGCAATGGGGAAATACAGGGTCCGCCAGAGTTGTAATGGCCCTGTATTTACCGGCAAGGCTACATCCAAACTTGTAATGAGGCCCACTGTATGTTCACTGCAAACTCCCCACATATCTAAAAGTGGACATTGCATCAGTGGACCCAATTATCTTTGGAATGCCATTTGGGTGGCACTGGGCGTGCCATGTAAATGTCAATGCAGCCATCGTGCACCATTATTGGGCACGATGACTCTTAAAAACGTGCGTTCATGGCCTTTTGTTTTTCAAAGTGAATGTCTTCTTTACCTACTCACTTCTGTAAATATCGTCGAATGGAATGTGAGTTTTTAACATCTCTGACCCAAAACAGAATAAATGCACTTTACTGGCGGAGTTACATTAAAAGGCAAGATTGAATAATCTTGTGTTTTGGATTTGCTGCCTCCTAATCTCTGGCAATCCAGGCACTGTTCTACCCCCCACCCCGCCCCCTCTCTCACTCTCTTTCTAGTCCCTATTTATTGATTAAATGAATCTGCTGGAAGAGCCGGTTCCCAGGCGCTTTGATCTAATCCGATCTGATTTTATCCCATCGCTTCAGCGGGACATTGGGGAATTAAGCGTAAGCAGCTTTAGCCCAAGTGTTTAATAACTCAACACAATCTGCTTATGGCTCTGAGCTGCTCCTGTTCTCATCCAGTCACCAGCTCGCGGCGGCAGATTGGACGTCCCCGTGAACCTGAGGAATTTTCATGCGCGGTGCAACTAATCGCTTCAAGTTCCATCATAAACCGCACACAGCAGATGTCAGCGTCTTAACGAACGACGGAGAAAGAGGACTCATTCAGGGTGCTAAAGACCAAGAAGGGTCGAAGCAAGAAAAGTCTAATCTAAATTGTGTCATCTTATTTAATGTACTTTCCATCTACTTAACTTTCACAAGCATGAAACTACTCGGGGAGGACTAAAACCCTGCAAACCCTCCAAGCCGCCGTTGACCTTATTCTTGTGTGTGCGACGGGAGCCCTGTGGCTTCAGCCACAGCGGCCATGTCGTTGTTCATCCGGCAGTGAAGGTGTGCGTGCGCTTCCTACTGATTGTCTGTAATCCAGGAAATCGGATCCCCAAAAGCAAATGTCATATTTTAAGAGGTTTTTACAGCAATATTTAAAAATAAAAGTGCATTTAGTAACCAACTAAGAAAAGGAGGCCAGAATATAGTCTTAAATAAATAGCTTTTGGTAGCAGACATGTGTTTATACGCAGGTAGAACTGCCTGTAAACAGTGCGACACAGCGACACAGAGGACACAAACCGTAAGGCTTCAGCTCAAGGGCTCTAGCTATTGCTTACAAATGGACTGAATGTTGACCTGCAATCCTTACAGGGGAGCCTCAGCCTCACATGCGCATGCAGCCACTCAAACTATAAATAAAACCAGACTGACTGCATAGGTCTAATAGTATCACTGCGAAGACCCTGTGAAACCAGCCCTACTGTGACAAGACCCCACGGACCAAGAAGAATACAAACCCATGACTACACACTCAACCCGAGAAGATGGAGTAATGAGGCTCAAGCCTCGGTATCCAAAAATCACAGCTGATGGATAAAAATCTATCAGCAAGAAGAAGAACAAGCGCATAGATCTCAACACACACGCTTTTGGCGTCTGTCACTCGCCTTGCAAATTAGTTGACTCACCAGCCAATCTTCAATGGCCTCTCACTAGCACCACCCAAAAAAACGGGTGTTTTCACCCGCCTTACTGACAAAAAAGGTTGCTAATTATGTGACTACCTTGAACTTAATCAAAATTAGCTAGTGCCCAGAAAGGGTGACATGTGCAAGATGCTGTTGTGAGCGTAATGTGTTATGAGGTAACGCGGCTTCAATGGCAATGTCCGCCGTGCAGCTGTAGGCGAGCAGTTCAGAAGGCCATGCGAATAAACAGGATGAGGCCTGAAAGCGCTGGCGCCTCCCCCGCAGGCCTTCGAAAGTAGCACATTTTGGTGGGAAGGGCAAGATGGCGGTGCCTATGAGAACACTTACCCATTGGATGGCACCTTTTAAAACAGAGGCAGTGACCAGTGAGGGACAACTCAAGGGATCATATGAAGGGCAGGAAGACAAGTGGGTTCATGCCACATGGCTGATTCCCCAATGGAGTGAATCCTCGAATTTAACACCCACCCGCCCAACGATATATTTACAAGGGAACAGAGGAACTGTTGCAGGTTAACAGTGGTGGTTTCACGAGTGACCAGTCTGGAATCTGGACTATTTACTTTACAGGCAATGTGAAGTGCGGGGTGTGGGGGGGAGGGGTCACCCACAATCAAACTAATAATATGCCCCTTTGTATGCTGAAGAGCAGGGGGTGTCTGAGAATAATGAAAGGCTGCCCCCCTCCCCATCTTGCAGATCTCGAGAGCAATGTATGGCACACCTTTAGCCCACAGCAGGGGTGTTGGTACACACAGATGAGCTCAGGACAATGCCTAAGAACTTGTGGCCAAAGAAAACCAGGGAATTGGGTAAGCAGAGCCTGAGGGTGGATGGAACCACCTATGCCATTCCTCCCTATGGTATGTGGGGGATGTTTTTAATGTTTTACTTGGTCGACTGGTCTATTGCTTGACTCCATTTTCTCAGCATGTGTTGACTTAATTTGTGAATTTATTCTGCGACCTGTTTTATCCCACAACTTCATTCATGGTTTCACTTGCCTTGATTAATTGCGGGTGGTTACTAATGTGCATGGGTAATAATGCATTAATTATGGCACAGCATGGCGTTGATGAGTGCCCGTATATGCGCTACGTCGTGATGGTGGCATCCATTCAAGATAAGGTGCTTTGTTACACTCTGTTTACGCTCCATGTATGCTGATGCTTAAGGAGTCACTTCTACATCAGTGTAAAGTAAATATGAAGTCATCTTTGACTTTGAACTGCTTTTTGTCCACAGACGAACATGGTTACCAGTATGGAAAATTCACATGTTATGTTTTGTCATTATACTTTTATACTGTGCCAATCAATAGCGTAGTGGCATTATGGTGCCTATACCTTGTCTGAGAAAATGGTGTATTGTGCCCTGCCTGGAGTAACCAGATTGTAGTCTGTGGACGAAGAAGAAAGTAAAATATGTCAAACCTGAGAAGCAGGCTTACGATAGGGATCCAAACAGCTAACACATTGTCATGATAAACAATGGATTGTGGTAAAGGGAATGTGATTGCATAAATTGGTGCTTGTGTGTTATGGTAAGCAGTGGATTAGGAGGAATGCTGATCTATAAGGAGGGAAAATAAGAAGACTTGCGGGAACAAGCTTTTTCCCGTGATGTTGGGTTCTGGTATGGTGGAAAAAGGACTAGAATTGCTGGAAACCTGGTTGCGTGATGTGTCGAAAATATTGGCACCTTCTGCAAATATCAGGGGTATAATCTGGGACTGTTAAGCCGACTGTCAAAATTGAAAGGGCCAATGATTGGCTGCATAAAAATGTGAATTCAGGAAACCAAAATGGGAGAAATGGAATAGAGAAGAAGAAAGTAGAAATTACCCTACAAGAGCCAGACGTGTATGGTGTCCCCATGAAAGTGAATTCACTGATGGAAGCTGTGGAAAATGTGGAGCTGATAAACTGGCAAAATGTAACTGCCAGGCAAGATCAATTCCACAGCTGTAGGCTGCATGCGTGATACAAGCCAGTATGACATATAGACGACTCTATACTAAGAGGAATTCCAGGGCAAAGATGTGCATGGAACCCACAATACAAATAAGTCATGAAACACATGAAATGTATGAAAACTGCTGTGCAATTATAAGGCAGCATCCATGGCCATTATGACAAGATAAGACCTGGTGTGGGATTCATTGATCTCTGGAAACTTAAAATACACCAAATAAGTCCAAAAATTCCACCATAGATTAAGAGGCATTGCAACCTGTATGACTGTGCAATAGCAAATGCAAAAGGTCCACACGAGCGGGCACATTTAAGAACTAGGTAAGTGAGAAGAAAATCTATTTGATTGTATGCCTTTATGGGATTAACAACTCCCCATGACATGTGATGTGAATTTGATTTGCATTTTCAAACACAACATCAAAATCCCTTTACTTTACGTTTACTTTATAAAATGTGTATAGCGCGGCCATGGACCCTAGGGCGTGAGGGCGCTACAAGACACCAAAAACACATAACAAACAAGCAGCTAGGCCTACATAATAAAGTACCAGAAGAAGAGACTCAAAGCATCAATAAAAGTTTAAAATCAGATTAACTAAAAAGGTGAGTCTTGAAACTTTTCTTAAAAATCTCAAGTGACTCAATGGGAGAGAATTCCAGACCTTAGGCCCAATGGAGAAGAAGGCTGAGTGGGCCACCTTTATGGTTCGGCATTTCGGAGCAAATAACAGATGTTGGTTATTTGATTTTAGGGCTCTAATGTCAGTTCTCATGAGGAGAAGCTGTTGTAGGTAGTCGGGCATATTGCCATGTCTATAGTTTTGAATTATGGTTAGGGTCCTGAATAGAATTCTGGACTCCACGGGGAGCCAGTGGAGAGCACGTCTTCCAGTCGTAGCATGATCTCTGCGTTTCAGTTTCATAACAACTCTGACCGCCCCATTTTGAAAGAATGTAGTTTGTCTGACACATTGAGAGGAAGTTGAGATACATATGTATATATGTCCATGAGTCTCCTTGCTCCCGCGTCTGAATTTCATAGTGCATGGATGGCCCCATGCTTATCTAATATTTTGGATAAAAGTGCTCTCAAATGTTTAGTGCCCATTCGTTAATCTGTTTTTCAATTGATAATCATTCTACTGATAACAATCACTCCAGGGCTAATGTCTTCAAAAGATCAAAATCCACCATAGCTATGACCTCCCTTTATTGCTGCCCATGACTAAAGTTCTTTACATTTGAACATGAAAGAGGAACCCCTGGGATATTTGCAGTACTTCCTAGGTTGCTTTCGCAATAGTCTGTTCTGATATTTTGGATACGATTGTTCCCAAATGTTTAGTGCTAATTATTCTCACTATGTCCCTTAGTTCTACATTGATTTGAAACAAATGAAACAAGGTAAGAATAGACTGGAACTATAGTAGTATAAACAGTCTCTAAGAAGACATAACCATTTACCTACATTCACTTAATACAATACAAGAGACCACTTATAAATATATATTTTTTAAAACAGCTCCTATCGTGCAAAATTGAGAATGCATCAAGGCATAGAAGGACATTGTTGGTTCTGGCATTACCTAGGCCACATCCACTGAGTGCCCCTGCCCTCAGAGCACCTCAATGAGTTATTTCTGGGAAATAAAATCAATAACTTTAGGGACAGTCATGGTGTAACTGGAACACACCCTGATTGGTTCCCAACTAGCTCAGATGACCCCGATGGTCTTCAGGAAAAAGTATGATTTTAGTTTACAGAAGGTAGACCCTGCACCATCACCAAATTGGTCCAAATCCTTTGCCATAGAGATCCAGTGGCTGGCGCTGTACTGGGCTGGCTTTGTCGATCACCCAGGTTTTCTGCATGGTATGTATCACCACATGTATGATAGGTATTGTCTCCCCACTCGCAATGAAGCCAGCCCTATACCCATCCTAATCGCTAATCTTCACATCTACAAACATGTGGAAAGGACAGCAGTGCATTAATTGCATCCCATCCTGGATTGAAACCAGTGACGTTTCACTCTGCAACCCAATCATGTCACAGGCAAGGTCTTGATTTCTGGCATGACACATTTACTTCAGTTAATGATGGAAAGGCATCTGCCATCAAACCAAGTATGAACAACACAAGGAAGACTCAAGAAGAGGTAGTTTAGCAAAGGTTTAATATGGCTAGTTATAAGGTTTGCCAAAATAAAAAAGGCAACATGAACTTCAATGTCAACAGCAAAGTGGCTTCTCCTTGCTTGTAATAGCTCAAGTACTTTAGATCACAAATTGTTATTCTATCTCCCTCCTCAGTGTAGATGATTTTCTCACAGTGACACACAGCCCAGTAGAATGTAAGTATACCCCACAACACTTCCTTGTCTCCTTGGATGACTGTCTCTTGTCATTTACTGTTCTGATAGTCTCATCTTCCTGGGTGTTTAAGCCCACATGCACCTGCACGTTAGGCCTAGTCAAGGGCAGACGCTATATTAGGGGAGTAGTGAGCAAAACCCTGCACTTTGCACCAAGATGTATTTAGGCTGATTGAGTAGTTTAGATGCTTTACTTCTAATCTCTCACCCCTCCCTGTCACAGGAACCTGGCACTGCCCCTTCCCCAGAGTCATGTCTTAACTTTCATCCTCAACAAGTTACCACATTCTTGCATCTCCAAATCTCCCCTCACCAGACTGCCTGTCCTCACACACCTTCTTGCCAATCAGTCATATGCTCGTTTGTTGGGCAGACCTACTCCTGATTTTCCACTAACTTTCATTTTAACATACTCCTAACCTCTTCTTGGATTCCTCCACATCATTTGTCATCTGTGTTCTTTCTTTTCTCTCTACACTCTTCTCCCTCTGCCCTCCTTCTTGTCCCAACTTCTTTCTACAACCTTTCCATACACTCTTTTTCTACTTCAGCCTCCAGTTGGCCTCTCCTACTCCTCCTTGATTCGAATTCATACTCACCCCACCCTACTCTGCAACCATAATCCCTTTTTTCTGTCCATAGGCCATCTCTTGAGTCCACCCTGTGTGTTAGCTTGCATCTGTGCATGACAATTGGTGTAGCGCATGGATTAGTGCAATGCGGAGGGCACGTTTAGTTTACCTGTTTGTAAGTAGGAGTTGCTGCACTGACTGGCTCTGTAAAACAAGTCTTCTTTTGCCTTATCACCCATTTTGGTTTTCATACCTGTGCATCCACAACTGCCGTATCAATCACCCTCTCTTATTTTATTATTTTTTATTTGTTGCATTTGATTATACGCCCAAACCCGGGGGAGTCACGGTGTAGGTTACAAGATTACAGTAAGGCTTTCTAGTTACAAGGGCGAAAGTTGTCAGGTGACAGTCTCGGGAGGATAGCACAGAGGCAACGTGCTCACCTTGGAAGCAATACAACACGGAGCAACACAGGTTCGATACCCGGGTCCGCGCTTAGAAATGTCTGGGTATTAAGCATGTTATAAATAACCTATCAGATCATAACAGGACATTTGACATCATAGTTAGAACACAAACATAGGTTGACAGCGTTGTAAACCTACAGTTATTCAGCACAACATATCGTTATAAAACAGTCAGGTTAGGATTTGTTGAAAAGCCAGGTTTTTAGTAGTTTCTTAAAGTGAGTGTGAGAAGGCTTGTTGCTTATGTTCGAGGTGAGTGAGTTCCAGATTCTGGGAGCTGCTACAGGGAAGTTGGAACCACCTGTTCTTGAATTCCTGAAACAGGGGATGAGTAAGTGAGTGCTAGAATTAGATCTGAGAGATCTAGGTGACGTTTTGCGAGTGAGACATTGATTAAGATTGGTGGGGGCGTTTTGGGTGATGCATTTATGTGTGGTGGTAAGTGGTTTGTGCAGTATTCTGGCTTTTATAGGCAACCAATGTTCCTCTCTCCTAGTCTGTGATATGTGGTCTCTTTTTTGGTTCCAAGTGCTGCTCTTAATGCTTTGTTCTGCAATAGTTGCAATTTGGTAGATTTTTCTTAGTGATGCCTAGCAAGAGTATATTGCAATAGTCTAACTTAGACAGAATAAGGGCTCTTGCTAGTGTGATGCAGTTCTGTGGAGTGAGAACTGTCGACTAAGGGCAATGAGTTTAGCCGTGTAGGCGGTGGCTGAGGCGAGTGAGTTGATGTGTTTACTCCCTGCTGTGGTCCTGCACAATCATACAACTCCCAGAGAGAAATTCAATTTTATTCGGATTGCACCATGAACATAGCTATAAATACACAATATAATAAATCAAGATGCAATGAATAACTTTCTTACAAAAAGCACAATCATAAATACATATGCATACAATTCTGAAAGCAATCAAAACTGTCTTTCATATCTTTTAAAAGCCGCTTTAACATATGTGCATATTTTCACTATAAAAATGATGTTATTATGGAGACATCAGCTCCATAGCAGTCCTCATATTATAGCAAATAAAACAACACCTAAGCAACCGTCTCCTGAGGACCAGCAACTTGTGCAAATCAACATAAATATCAACAGGTCTTTTCAGGCCCCTGATCCAAAAGCACATGTCCTAGTAGTTCCAAGTCAAATCATACGGCCCTTCAATGGTAGGACCAGTGGCGTAAGACAAAATGTGGGGCCCACTGTACATCCTGCTGAGGGCCCACCACTGCTACTGCCCCTACACCCCCGCTGGGCATGGGCAACATGGGGCCCCCGTTATGCCAGTGGGTAGGACATTCATTGTTATCAATAATAAGATCCTCCTCGGTTCAGGGGACAGTAGTTTGATTATGTCACTTTCTACAGGGGCCATACGTACTGAATCTGCAAAACATGTAATGAGCTCCAATTGCAGATACGCTTCAGTGCATAAATATGGTCTTACATTTTTGCTCTATTTTTCAGGTCCAATTTGTTTACATCACCATTGCAGCCCTACTTGAAATCTAAACCCCACTTCTTCAACAAAAATACACTTTCTTTAATCCATGGGTATTTAACATATGGTGACGATTCCTGCATTTCACCTATTGCGTTTATGATATTTGGGTTATCAAATTTGAGAGAATATGTTTTTAAAAAGTACTTTAAAAATGTCCATTCTACTAAGACTACTGACTCCCACCTCAAGCTTCAACACCTCTCGGCATACTTGGGCATAGACCAAGTACCATCCTCAGGAAACCATTTTGGATCTAATCCAATATAACACATTGGCATGACTCCATATTTCACTACCATGAAGCGCAGAAGAGTGTACCTTTGCCTTTAACACCTTAGCAAACTTATCTAATCTGCTGGCACCAAACGTATAGTAAAATCTTGTCAATGCCCAGGCCAGCTTGCAGCCTTTTTTCAAGCATTTCTATATGAGGTACCGAGCTACAGTTCTTTGAGAACAGTATGCCCAGGCAGTTATGTAAATCCATAACTTCAATTGACACTTTATGGAGAGACCTTTAATGTTGTGTTATGTTACAAGCTTGGCCTTGTGAGATTTATTTCCAGTCCATGTTCCTCAAAATAACTGTCTCCATACCTCCAGTTATATACCAAACCCTTTGGCATAAGGTCCAACAAATGATGTAATCCTCATATAACCAAGCATGATAGCTAGTGCCTTTTAAAGTGGGTGGATATATTCTTCTACTCTGAGATAGCGGATTCAAATCTATGAGAAAGTTGATGAATAATAGTGGGACTAGTGGCCAGCCCTGTCCAACACCCTTGTTCTTACGAAACTCAGAGAGACTTGCATTGCTTCTAGTACTATGAACAGAGGCTATGGTTTCAGACTGTAGCCCTCGGCTTGCGCAGTCTGTGCCACAGAATTGCATGATCCAGGGAATCAAAGGCTTTAGCCACACCTAGAAAAGCTGTGTATACCTGCCACATGTCTCAAAGCCCCTTTTGTAGCTGATCCACTAAAGTTGATCATCGCGAAGTGTAAGTGGCCGCACTCCTCCTACTCCTTGTTAGCATTTTGTACTCACTTGAAGCAAATCTGCTTCCACTAAGCAGTAGTTGAACAACACTCAGAGGCCAGGTGCCTTCTATACATTTAATTACAAACTACTCAATTTACGGGTTGCATTCTGTTAGTAAGTAGACAAAGGGATTTTAATGTACTCATAGACCATCTATCCCCAGACTGCTGTCAGTCAAATCTCTCTACAATGATGTTTCCATTTTCTGGTAAATGAAGGACTTGCAGAATCATATGTTTGTGGATGCCCCCTGGGCGTGATGTGTGGTATCCAGACTCATTTTAGGGGCTCACTAAGACTTTGCGCACTGGCAAGCAGACAGGACATAAACAGCACTTGCCAATCTAGTCCTCTGCAATGCACTCCTATTCTACTTGCAAGAGGGATGGCGCTAGTGTGGAAGTGAGATGCACAAATGAAACCGGACGCAGGGTGGAGGCATTGGGTACAAGACCAGTTGCAGTGAATCATGAGAATGTTCATCGAGAGGCAGCACACATTGTTCATCTACTTTAGTATATCAGAAAAACTGCCTAAAGTACATTGCGTATTTTGGGTGGTGAAGAGGACTCCCCATTCATGGCCCTTACACATACCCATTCTTAATACTTGGTGATCCATTAGCAGTGTGGTCAATTAAGAACTTGTAAGGTTAGTTCTCCTTTCTCCTGTTGCCATCCTCTGTTCGGCTCATCTTTCAAAGCCTTTTCAACTCATGGGGTCCCCTCCTTATTGAATTGGAATATCAGACTTGGAACCTGGTAAACAAACCATCTTAGTCTGTTAAAAAGTCATTGATTGATGTGATGAGTCCAATTGAAAGTGTGGGGGAAGAATACTGTTACCTGATTGTATCAACACATTCATAGCTCCAGTGCTTGCACATTGAAAAGAAACATATGTGAGTGAATGGAAAGAGAAGGGTTCTCACTAAATCATTGCCACAGCATAGTCTCGATGCCAAACTGCATACTGACCTCTCATTAATCAGCTATTGGCACGTAAATGAGCACCTTCTTTACACGGAAGCACAACCACTGCAATAGACCTTTGTGCCTGGAGCATTCCTATTAGTCTGCTGGGGTGACATCATCCCACAGACATTTTCATATGTAGTTGAATGCTCTAATGACCATAATGAGTGATAACAAAGGCAAGGTAGTCAAACAGAAGAGACGGGACAGTGTGATTCAGTCAAATCTCACCCATTAAAGAAAAAGGGTAAACAGAAATAGAAGAAGAGACCAGCGCTGAATTCAAGGATCTATCATCACTCCAAGGTCTCATTCAGCAGAGTAGGATGAGCCCAGAAGTGATCCATGCTGGCATACGAAACCTGAGAAAAGACCCCTAAGTGATGAACATTAAAGTATCAAAGATTGAAATCAAAATAATGTTAGTGGAAGAGTGGAACACTAGTCCCTATCTGTGGTAAACTGCCTTCCAATAAGATGGTAAGACGTATGAGGCACAAGGATTTAAAATAGGTTGGATTCCACTTTAATTGAGAATCAGAATCAGGAGAGGACTGCAATAATCATTGTTTTACCTTACCAGAGGGGTAGAGGATGAAGAACAAACAAGCAAGGAATGCATGTAACAATGTTATCCCCGGTTGGTCAAACAGTACCTGTAGGGTGATTTTGAAATATAATAGAAAAGGCACATCATGTCTCTTCTGCACTTTCTAAAGTTATGACAAATCATAGAACTATGTTTTTCAAAATGCCATGCTACCAACATACTTAGCAGCCTGGGCTCTACCATAGCAAACACTAACTTTCCAGTGCTAAATATTCCAAGAAACAATAGGTAGTCATGGGTACCCATTGTGTGAATCTGATCAGTTTGACCCTTCTCCCCACAGGGGAGCTAACCTCTGTGAGGCTAGGGCTGTAAACCCACTCAGCAAGACCCTACCAAGGGATCTGGGCAAGTGGGACCTCACTGGGAATAACTCTGGGACAAAGACTCTCGGTCCAAGAAGGACCTCCAAGAACAGAAAACATTTTTTTGCCTACATGAGACTTGGACAACCTAATTGAATTCCTGTTTTTACTCCATCACCATGTGACATCCCTTCCTTACAGATCGCTGCAGGCAATGCTGGATTTCATCTGAGCTCCAAAGATGAGGAAGAAGGATACACCTTTCCTGTATGTGATGACATACTTAAACAGGAGAGGAACTGTGAATGGAGAGAAGGAAACCCCTATGTAGGGGAGCGGGGTGGCATCCCTACACAGGCGAGCCCTCTGAAAGAGACGCCCTGAAGCGGTGGAGCCACAGTGGGCCACTGAGCCCGCTGAAGCATGGAGAATGAGGTCAATGTTATCTGGATGCTGGAAGGCTGACATTTTGTCTGTGAAGTCCAGGTTGGGGAAAGAGGCGGAGACAGAGAATCAGCCCTTTCCTTGCCATTGTGTACCTGAAGATCAGTAACCGACACCGAGGCATTTTGATGGTGAGAGCCGAATCCCCAAGCTCTATGCCCAAAGGACATCAGCTGCAGAGACAAGTGGCAAAATTCAGCGGTATACCTATTTTGAAGCAAGGCTGGGAAAGCCGACAAGGTTACGAGAGCCTGAGAATCCAGAGCAGGCAATCGCCCCATGTGAATCAGAATAAGAAAGGTATGAATACTGTGAAGCAAGGCTCGGAAAGCCAACAAGGTTACGAAAGCCTGAGAAACCTGAGTGGGAAAGTGCCCCACGTGAATCAGAACAAGAAAGGTATGAACACTGTGAATCAAGGCTGGGTAAACCAACTAGGTTCCTGGACCCTGAGAAACACAAATGGGTGAACACCTACGTTAATCTGATTGAAATTGTTACCTACACTAAAGGGGCACGGATGTGATGGGAATCAGAGTGAAAGAAATACAAGCATTTTGTAGCAAGGCTGGGAAAACTGACGAGGTTGCAGGAGCCTGAGGAATCCCAAGTGGGTAAGTGATCTTTTGGTGAATTA